>NC_136067.1:70523494-71920161 GCF_964261635.1 Lissotriton helveticus | reverse complement strand
ATAAAGAAGCACAATTCGATGATTTATAGTTGGACGAGTTTTATTGACATCTTCTCGTCTGGAGTCACAACCTAGTAATGCCTAACAATACTTCAATTACTTAACTCCCCACATTCTAATCTTTTGAAACATCACATAACAACCCTACATAGCAACCCCCAAGAACATGAGCTTGTCACGAGCTATATACACATAGCGCTCGTGACAACTCATTGTAACTTATGTACATCCTAACACTAACAATACAGAAATTATGACCCCATATGCACTTCAATTTAATGAGCATGGGCCCGATGTAGGTAATTAGTATTTACCGATTCGTAAATACCGAATTTTACCGATTCGGTATTTACAAATCGGTAAATGCTATGTAGGTATTTTTACCGATTTTTTTACTGAATCTGTAACATTCGGTAACTACAGAATCGGTATTTACCGATTCGGTAATTGCCATTGATTTCTATGGGCCTTGAGGCCCATAGGAATCAATGTCAATTACCGAATCGGTAAATACCGATTCGGTAAAATTACTGAATTTGCAAGGGGGACAGGGTGTCACTTTGACACCCTGTTGCACCCCTGATTCTGGCTTGTGTGCTATGTGGCACACATACATGCCCTAAGGGCATGTATGTGTGCCACACGGCACAGGTGTACATGCACAGATGTGCATGTACACAGGAATACGTTATTTACCATGACATAGTATGTCATGGTAAATAACAAATTCTTAAAGGCCGGTGGCACTGTTTTCAGTGCCACCTACATCACAAATTTGCGATTCGGTAAATTTACAGATTCGGTAATTTACAGAATCGGTTAATTTACCGAATCTGTAAATATACCGAATCGGTAAATTTAAGGCCCCCTACATCTGTAACCCCAAATACCGGTCGGTAACGGCCGAAATAGGCCGTTACCGACCAGTATTTGGCCCCCGACATCTGGCCCCAAATTTTTTATCTTAGCATTGATTGTGTATAATATTCATTTTTATCAAGGTATTTGGTGATACTGTAGGTTTTATCACGATGCACTAAATATATATAAGGGCTAAGTAACTGTTTTAAAAACACTGTATATGTAAAGTAGCTCTGCTCTTTTTATCATTTTGTATTCGTATTGTATGTCTGGGTTACTCTTTGTGTAAATGTACTTTTATGGCCATAATGCGGCTGAATAAAGTTTTATTGATGAGGATGAACCAAAATGCCAGGGGTAGCACAAATAATAACACACCCTCCTCGACCCCAATCAAATTGCCAGAATAAACGCATGTCCCATGCCAAGTCATGCAAAAGCCTCTCATTTGCTCCACGTGGGGGTAGAGAAGTATACAATGTAGGTTTACAGGAATAGAACCATGAGACTATCTTTGTAGCCTCTGGGCCAGTGAATATCAAAGGCTGTCCCAGGTGTACCAAAGAGCAACAAGAAATAAAGACTGGTGGCGGTCTGTGTTAAACACTGAAGGCTGAGCAAGTAGATAGAGGCATGAGTGTTAGAACATACAAGTGTATGAATGGGAGGAAATGAATCCCATCAGCCCACCCATATGGCGGAGCCTCATCATCTGGGATTGAGTGAGGTCATGGTCCAGATAAGGAGACACACCTGATGATGTTGTGTTTGTTTTTCTCCAATTCTCCAAGACCACCCGAGATGGATCCGACCCAGAGTACTATGCGTGGGTATGATGGTGTGGGAAAATAAATTGCAGTGAAGAAAAGTGTGAAACAAAGATCAAAACAAGTGCTAGTTAAAATTGGCTACCATGATGTGGGAAAATATTTATTAGGGATAAATCATGGTGTCAAGATTAAAAGAAAAAGTGTATAACAGTCTGAAATAATGACTGTCCTATATAGTTGGTATCATGGTCAACATGTTTCTGCCATGCAGGGGCATCTCCCCTACCAGGCATTCATCAGGACCAATTAGGATACACTACTGCAATAACGTACTTGAGATCAAAATTAAATCAAAATTAATGTTACCAAATTATAATACTGGATACTGTGCTGTCCGCAAGTTACTCACTGTGTCGGTACTTCCAGTTTTTCCAAAGGATTCTTTCCCAAAGATTCTTGGGAGTAAACCTCACCTCTCCTGGCCACAGCTCAGGAAATGGAGGCCCCGCTCTGTCCGTCGGTACCTCTGGCCTTGTCCTGAGGCTCGGGGGGAGGACAAGGCCAGAGGTACCATGTAGGGCAGTTCCACCTCTTTATACACATACGATTAGGTAAATGCAACCTGCACTTTAAAAATGCACTTAAAGAAGCTTAATTTAAACATCCTTTGCTAGAATAAATGTTAAAAAACTACGGGGCATATTACCAAGGGTGGCGATAGGCAATTATCGCCGGTTTAGCGGCCATTTTCGGCAGCTAAGCGGCGATAATTCTAGCGCTCTATTAGCAAGCTGTCGCTAACTGATGTTAGCGACAGCTTTTAGGCGATAGCGAGCGGTTTGGGGCCCGCTTTTCATGTAAGTGATATTTATCGCTAATGACATGCAAAGTGGGTGTACCCAACCTGTTAGCGACTGAAAGCAGTCGCTAACGTCGCTATCGCCTATTAGCAAGGCAGGCGTAGCGATGGAAATATTCCCGCTATCGCCAAAAACAAAAGCCTGCTCAGACCAGTTCTTAGCCATGTTATCCAATGGGAGGTGGATAACATGGCTAAGAGCATTTTGTCGCTAATGCGTGAATATCGCTGTATTCTCAGCGATATTCATGCATTTCACCGCTATCGCTGGATATTAGCACAATGGAGAAAAAAGTTGCTAATAGCATGTTTTCTCCGCTAACATATCCAGCGATAGGCAGCGATAAAAAAATCGTCGCTAAGCCTATTTAGCGATAATTATCGCTACTAGTTGGTAATATGCCCCTACATTCCATGACTGGACCTATGTATAGTGGGGAATGCCTTTGAAAGGATTCTACTGGTAGGCTGACGAGGTGCGGGGGTTGGGGGTTGACAAATATGGGTATATCAGCTATTAATAACCTCCTAGAACCCCCTGATCGGGGCGGGGTGGGGGGACAGGAGGAAATGGGAGGGAAGAGGAGGGGAAGGGAGCAAAGGCAGACAGAAATTACCAGTGTTTCTCGCTTTAGTACTGTGAACAGAGCCCAAGACATGTTGTAGACAAACTGAGGGAGCACGAAACCATTACCCACTCGAATAAGCAAAACAGTAAAATAAAAATATATATATATTTTCAAACCAAGCTCAAAAAAGGAAATCTGAAGAAAAAAGAACACTGTAAAAGTGGAGAAATGTATTAGAAGGGGTGATAACCCATTAGTCATTTGACTACAAATGTCTTAAGTATACAAATAAATAAATGAAAACCTTATACATGGTCTTTAATGTATAAACATGCTCAAACATTTAAGTACCTTAAATTGCAAGTACAGAAACATCATTTCTGAAAATTCTTATTAACAAATGTTCTCCCTAGAAGGTCTCAATGCTCAAAGATTGTTCACAAAGGACAGTAGGGTTGGTGTGAAGTCAGCTACAATTGTAGGCGTTGGTTAGGTAATTGTAAGTTCACATGTAGAATAGATGAAAGCCCCCCATTGATGTTACGAATAAGGGTGCATTGCAGTCATCCCATCCACTGAGTCAGCAGCAGCTGACTCAAACAATGCCACTGCATTACATTTGCAACCCTAAAAAGTGAGAATGAACTTAGGTTAAAGAACAAACTGCCTCTCAGGGATGTGCTCACAGTCAGATAGATATTTCTCATGGAAGAGTACCTGTACACTCTAATTTGAATTGTCTGTATATTTTAAGCTCTGCCTATTGTATCTCGATGGGTGGAATACGCAATGGCATGTGTAGATTAAATAAAAAAGGAAAAGTAGCAACATGTGGATGTGTAACTGGTCGAAATCAAGAAGCATGGAAGTTCCTGTGTAAAGGATATAATGTTAAAGGACAATGTTTTAGGTGCAGAGTAACTCAGCACATGCCTAGTAGTAGTAAATTGTTGCCCATTAGATCTGTGTAGATCTTATAAACTAAGGAGAGATTAAGTGCAAATTACTAGTAGCCAGGTATGGATCTGGATGCAGAGAGGATGATGAGCGATTGTGTAGGATATTGATACAGTGCCAAAGTACGCAAAACAAACTGCACACAAGGGGGCATATTATCAAGGGATTTATCTCCGCTTTTTTGGCTTTAAAAGCCAAGAAAGCGGAGATAAAATTATCTCCCTATCAGCAACAGGGTGCTAACACGCGAATTCACATGTTAGCACCTTTTTTCTCTACGCTTCCCCTTGCATCTCTAATGAGATGCAAAGGGGGCGTTCCAGAGAAAAATAATAGGAGAAATGTTGTTAAGCGACATTTCTCCTATTATCAAGGATTTCGCTAACCCTGTTAGTGATAAAAAAAAGCAGCGCTAACCGCGGTTAGCGCTGCTTTTTTTACACCTGGTATGTTCCTTACTTAGCCATGATATCCTATGGAAGGTGGATATCATGGCTAAGTTTGTGAGCCCCTATTATCGTTGGTTTTCCAGCGATAATCTCTCATTTGGCAGTTAGCGCGAGGATTTTTATCACTTCTGAGATATACCTTGCTAAAATTAAGTTATCTCTGCGATAATTTCCGGCGATGCTTAGCGTTAAAAAATTCATTGCTAAGCCTCGTTAGCGATAAATATCGCTAATTGTTGGTAATATGCCCCAAGATTTGTTGCCAGTTTCCCTCTGGACTTTGGAAGGAGGTCATTTTTGACATTGTGGGCCCATTAACAGGCAAAGGCAAAAGACGTCTAGTGTAGATAATCATGTATAGAAGCTGGCCAGACCTCTGTGAATTATATTAAAAAAAAGAGTGCATTTAACCTTTTCAAAATGGGAAAGCCTTCGCTGAACTATTTTAGGGATAGAGATTGAGCAAATGACAGACAAAATACTACACACATATCATCCTGAAACAAATGGGATGGTTGAGAAGTTCAATAACACCATTGAAGAAAGTAGTCAAATTTCCATGTGTAATTGCAAGAGCAGGAGAGAAGAGCTGCAAAAAAATTGCAGCATACTATATGACAACACATGCAACAACAGGAAATGTTTCCTTTATATTATTCAGAAAGAGAACACCCAAAACCCAACACAAGTGTCTGCAGCGGATGGATGAAATGAAATAAAGGTCTGGTTTGCATGAGGATGGAAGATGTGTGGTGAGTGAAAGAGTTAGTCACAGGAGAAACACAAGAAAGTAGAGTATGACATAAGAAAAACTGTAGCAAAGTTTGGCATCAGAGTTGGGAACACTGTGAGGATGAAAGTTCTGGTAGGAAGGCAAGAGTAGTTTAAGTTTTCTGGGACAATGCAAGTTTTTAATATTTAAGAATAAACCTTTCTTTGTAATATGCATACTGTGCTTTCATCTAGTCTACACCACAGTTGGTGTTTTTTAGATGATGATTCTGTGACAAATTCCATTACCCTTGTGCCAGAATGCTGCTCTCACATTTCACTTCAGAGAAACAGGAGAAGGAGGACACAGCAGAAGGAGAAGCCAAGCTGGAAGTAAAGAAAAGAGGCAGTGGTGAGGAAGTAAGGGGACAAGAGACCCCACAAGAAGAGGTAGAGCTGTACCAGGACAGAGGATGCCTGGTTCGGAGATGAAAAAGGAGAGAAACAAAAAAAAAAGTGGAGAAAGTTACCAGCGGACCAATCCTGGAAACACCTGATGCTGAAGCAAGTCCTAGGGAAGATGTCACTCCTCAGAGTTTCCTCAACGTCAGAGGCAACCTGGCATGCTCCCTTCCAAGGCAGGAATAAACAGAAAACACTCTGAAGGAGTGGACTTTAAAAACATTTGATAGGCTCCAGAGAGCCTTTTTGGAGCAAACTCTATAATTCTCCCGGTGTCACAACCGCGCTGAAGCGGTACCGGGTATTACGCTAGCTGCGTGATTACCAGGAGAAGAATTCGCACCGGAACACACGCGAGATGCGGGGGCTACGGCATCACAGAACCCGTAAAAGACTACGTATCCCATGGCGCTTAGCGAGAGTCGCGCTCGAGCACCAGGTGAGAATCAGACGCGGCGGCGCACAGACACACCCAGAAGGCTACAAAAGGCAGGAACGCTAAGGAGCGCTGCCGATAATTGTTTCTACGTGCTTTTGGGTCCACAGCGGCGAGTTTGTTCACAGCAAGATTACTGGCGGAGACGAGATACAGGTCCTAGGTGTCGGGAGAAGGCATTTGCATCCGTCGACTTCTCGGACCTCGTCTCAGGTATCGGAAGGCAACTAGGTATTCTCCTCTGTTGGCAGAGACGCTTTTCCAGCGTACTCGTGCAGAGGAGGAGTGCGCACCTAGGGGCGCTTAGGCAGTTGTTCTCTCTGTTGGCGGAGACCGGCTGGTCTCTTGCAGAGAGGTTAAAACGCCTGCAGTCTCCTCTGTTGGCTGAGTCGCATTTTCCTGCGAACTCGTGCAGAGGAGGAGTGCGCACCTAGAGGCGCTTGGGAGGTTGTTCTCTCTGTTGGTTGAGACAGGCTTGTCTCGTGCAGAGAGGTTAAAACACCCATTACCTTGTCCTTCAGTTTACCTCTTGTTTTCAGTTCTTTTCATGACTAAGGTGTTGTCTAAGGAATATTAGTAGCACTAGGTTATAATTTCCTCCACAGCTGCAACGTATTGGGAAATGCCTAGCTGAGGAGTCCTGCAGTACAAGGATTCCTGTAACTATTCTTTCTTTGACACATGGGATTACCAGAAAAGTAATTGCCACTGTTCGTTATACTTTGATATCGTTCCTATATAAAGTAGGTAGAGATATTGAACTCAGAGCGTTGAATCTATCTCTCCATAAGGAAATCCAGAATATAGGAGATATCGTTTTACCAGTAGGTATGAGAACAGAACAAGTCATATATCGAGTGAGCTCAATAGAATAGGGAAGGTTAAGGTGTTGACCGTTTTTTGTCTCCCTTGCAGGTCTACATCCCCGCAGTCCCCTTCCCTGTTTCTTTTTTCCCCCGCTCAATCGCTCCCAACAGTCTGTGCGTGTTGCAAACCGGACTTGGGTCGATTCAGAGGTGGGCCCCCATAGAGCATCACACAACCCTGAGGAACGGGATTCGGTCGGCCTTGACGGATCACTGAAATAATATCGAGGGACAAAATATCGACCAACAAAAATATCGTTGACAAAATATCGAGAGACAAATTATCGAGTTTCTATCTACAAACAGGTAAGTACAAAAATATCGAGTAAAAAATATCGTTTACAAAAATATAGTTGTAAAAAATATCGACTTTAATAAATACAATGTTTAATTACATTAATATAAAAAATGAATTACTAAAATATACTTAACAATACTTAAAATAACTTTTAATAATTAAATAATTAGTGAAAGTAAAAAAATAATATTTTTTAATCATATTTCTTAAAACATATATATATATAGTAACAAAATTTAATTAAATAATAGCCAATATTATTAACGTACAAATACAAAACAGTAAAAATTACTATTCCCACTCCAGTGGGTGCAACAGTAGGGAAAGCGTTGGATAGCGTAGGGGTTAAAATTACTATTCCCACTCCAAAGAGTGCAACAGTGGATATATGACGTTACAACGCAACTTTTACAACGCACTACCATTACAACATAAGTATTGGTAAGTATATAATAATTTTTATAATTTAAGTTATTTAAAATTAATTTAATATAATTTAATTTAATTTCATTTCATGAAATTAAATTAATATAAATTTAATGTTACTTTATTTTTACACTGTACCCCTGTACCCCAAAAACCCAAAACTGACCCTGAACCCTAAAAAAAAACCTTTACCCAAAAACCCAAAACTGACCCTGAACCCTAAAAATACCCCTTTACCCAAAAACTAAAAACTGACCCTGAACTCTAAAAATACCCCTTTACCCAAAAACCCAAAACTGACCCTGAACCCTAAAAATAAACCTTTACCCAAAAACTAAAAACTGACCCTGAACCCTAAAAATACCCCTTTACCCAAAAACTAAAAACTGACCCTGAACCCTAAAAATACCCCTTTACCCAAAAACTAAAAACTGACCCTGAACCCTAAAAATACCCCTTTACCCAAAAACTAAAAACTGACCCTGAACCCTAAAAATACCCCTTTACCCAAAAACTAAAAACTGACCCTGAACCCAAAAAATACCCCTTTACCCAAAAACTAAAATCTGACCCTGAACCCTAAAAATACCCCTTTACCCAAAAACCAAAAACTGACCCTGAACCCTAAAAATACCCCTTTAATTTAACATAATTAGCAATTAATCAATTAAATTAAATTAATTACCAATTACATTTTAATTAATTAACAAATATTTTTTAATTAACAATTAATTAAATATTACTACCAATTATTAAATTTACATATTTAATTAATTATAATTAAATTACTTCCCACCCTATTCCCCTATAAACCCACAACCCGCTACAGGAAATAAATTATTTGAATTTACATAATTAGCAATTAATCAATTAAATTAAATTAATTACCAATTACATTTTAAATAATTAACAAATATTATTTCATTACCAATTAATTAATTATTACTACCAATTAATAAATTTACATATTTAATTAATTATAATTAAATTACTTCCCACCCTATTCCCCTATAAACCCACAACCCGCTACAGAATAAAATTACACAATAATTTAAAAAAAATCATTAATTAAAAATAATTATAACATAAAATGACACTTTTCACACATATTATAACATAAAAACACTATAAATAATTAAATATTATTTAAAAAACGATATTTTTTACTATCTAGATTATATACTTGGATATTTTCACTTTCTATATTATTTACAGTCGATATTACTTCACTTACCTTAAAAACGATATTTTGGCTGTCAATATTCTGTCTTGTCGATATTTTGTCCAAACGATATTTAAAACTCGATATTCTGTCCAAACGATATTTTGGAGTCGATATTATGTCTGTGCACCGGCCTTGACACCCGGTACAGGTACCTTAAAGGGAGGGGGGGGGCAATATAGACCCAATCAAAGACAGTCAGAAACCCCCAGCCACCCCTGATAGGGACATTTCCCAGGGTGACTCAGACGGGGACATTGGACAGGACAGACCTTGGAGGTCCTCAGCCAGATCTGGCTACATCGGAGACCATAGCCATCAGGTCTGTTTGGGGACCCGTTCACAAAAGAACTAGTTACATTTGTTTCCTCTTTCACCTCCTTAGACAAAGTTCAAGCTTCCATTAAAAAGATATTCAGCTCTAAGGTTTTCGGTGGGGCCATTCAGGGCAGGGGGCACTCGACTAGCAACTTCCAACACATAGCCCTCTATAGAGGTCTGGAAGGGGGCAATGGCAGGACCAGTCCAAATTTGAGGATTCTTCCCCCCCAAGGTTTCCAGTGACACCATGGTTCCCGAGGCTGCTTCAGGGGATCCAACAACCAACTCACCATACACGGTAAGAGTTCACCCTTCTTCCCTATCAAAAGTAGGGCACAGGCAGACAGAATGTCTACCCCTCAACTGGCAGACACTAACATCAGACATATGAGTGCTGTAGGTGGTCCAAATTTAGTAGGTATGTGTGAGAAATTAGGTTACTTGTTCACTAGGGTGTGAGCCCTGGTCAAGAAGAAACCACAATCCTTGTCGGGATAAGGCACAAGCCAACCCCAAATTAACTTGTGCCCAACCCCTTGGTGGCTTGGCACAGAGCAGTCAGCCTTAACTTAGAGGCAATGTGTAAAGTATTTGTGCAACCCTTCAAACAGTAAAACAGTAGTACAAAAAAGATCTGCTGAATTTAATAAATAAAACAAGACCAAAGTGACAAACATCTAATCAGTAGAACCGGAGTTAAACATTTTTAAAGCGGAAAGTGAAAAATAGCACCTAAAAGCATAAAGCGCCAACTCAGGATATCTGGTCATGCTGGACTGAGTCAAATTCAAAAGCTCAGGCTGACCGTAGTGGAGAGCAGGTTGGATACAATGTCAGGATATTCCTGCTGAAGGTTTACCTTTTCAAGTTCATGCCAAGAGTCCCATTCGCATTGCAGAGGGCCACATGGAGCAAGTAAAGCATTGTGTGATGCTGCCGGCGAAGCACGAGTAGCTGGCCAGTATTGCAGACAAGCATTGCTGGAGCATTGCGGTAGCGGTCACCATGAGCAGTCGATGCTGTAGTGCGAACAGTCAGGCTGACGGAGCTTTTGCTGATTTGCTGTGCGAACGACAAGTTCTCAGTGCGAACCGGCCCGTTCTTGGTCCCAAATGCTTGCTTTCAGCAGCTATAAGCCACACCAATGGTAAAAGACATAAGAGGCACCATTTGGGGGTCAGGACCTCACTGCAGCTGGGCCCAGGGGCTGGTTCAGGGAGTTGGGGAGACTTTTATGTTGTAGAGGCTTAGATAAGTAGGCCAGCAGACTAGCACTTGGAGTCACTCTGGGGTCCTGGGTTCAAGATGAAGTTGAAAGCCCAGTTTTTCTTCCCCAGGCAAGAGGGTAGCAGGCAGCAGGGCAGCACAGCAGGGCAGCATTTCCTTTAGAGCAGTAGTACAGCAACATGGCAAATCTCATAGTAGCACAGCAGTTCTTTTTCCTGGCAGAGTATCCACAGGTCCAGAAGTGCACTGAAATAGTGGTGTCTGAAGTCCAGTATTTATACACAGTTGTGCCTTTGAAGTGGGGAGAAGCTTCTAGAGACAGTACTTCAAAGTGCACAGATGCCCTGCATTCCTGGCCCTGCCTCTAGACTAACTACAGGGAGTATTCAGCTCTTTGTGTGGAGACAGGACACAGCCTATTTAAGTGTAAGTGGGGCTGGGTCCAGCTCTTCCCATTCATCCTGCCAGTGATGGCCCATCCAGTCACACCTAAGTTCCCCATTGTATGTGGCTGTTTAGGAGGAATACAAAAAGCCCAACTGTCAGCTACGCCTAGTCATGTGACCTAAAGACAGGCTGCAGGTACCAAATGGCTAAGGCAAGAAAATGGCAACTTTCTAAAAGTGAAATCACAGAAAGGTGACAATTGCTCATTCAAATACACATGTCTACCGTCCTGCCTGTGGGAGAGTGGGGATGCATATCCTACTTAGGGGTGTTAACAACCTAGAGAAAGGGGGAAATTATTTCTATTCAGTCGCCTCGTGGCACACCCTGTTCTACCTTCCCCCACACTCAACAGCCAATGCATTTTGAATCCCCAACAATTCCGACACGTGTCTTTGAATGAGCAATTGCCCGCCTTGTGTTTTCAGTGTAAATGCAGGACTGGTTTAATTTCAGGCTGGCTGGCACACATCATTTATCGATGTTTGTCTTGTGATCATTGGTTTGATGTATATATTTTTGTCACAAATAATGTATGGTATTATGTATGTGTTGTATATATTGTCTCACAAATGAAATGGTTCTAAATCACGAATACAAATGTGTTGCAATTGTGTGATTTACTAATGTGGTGTTTCCTTTCAAAAGGCATGTCCAATTGATTTATGAATGTCTTTTTGAATTATCAAAACTAAGCAGAATAAATGCTTGAAAACCTCAGAATTAGTGGTCTCAGATTTATTGTGAATATTTAAAATAAACCTTCCTTGACACCTTCCTGTGATTTCAATATTGGGGTGGTCCAGTTGGGGGAGTACAGGACCCAAGCTTTCCTTGTTTTCACTAACTTTCTAAAAGTGGCATTTTTAATATTGTAGTAGTGAAAAACGAATTTAAGAGTTTTTCACGGACAGGACATGTAAAACTTAAAAGTACATGTCCTACATTTTAAATACATTGGACACTGTACAATATTAAAAAGGAAGGTCTGGGCCTGGCAAATAGTTTATTTTGCCAGGTCGAAATGGTAGTTTAAAACTATAAACACACAGGCTGCAATGGCAGGACTGAAACATGTTTCCGGTGCTACTTAAGTGCGTGGCACAATTAGTGCTGCAGGCCCACTAGTAGCATTTAATTTACAGGCCCTGGGTACATGAAGTGACACCTTACTAGGGACATACAAGTAAATCAAATATGCCAATTGAGGATAAGCCAAATTAAAATGTGTTAAGGCGAGAGCACAAGCACTTTAGCACTGGTTACCAGGGTTAAGGTACTCAGAGTCCTAAGGCTGCAAAAACAAAGTCAGCAAAATGTGGAGGTCGTAAGGCAAAACTTAGGAGAAAACCACACCAAGGATGCCATTTCTAACAGTAAGTGTCATGTGATAGATATCTGCGTTCAATCTGCATACGCCTGAAGCTGAATCCCAATTGGGATTGGGGTCAGGTAGAATTGAGATATGGTCAACTCAGTGGTGTGTGACTGACCATAAACAGAAGCCTTTACATGCGACCGAGTGACCACTCATGAATATTGCCTCAGTTCATCATTCTGAGTGTTTGATCCATCACTTGTATTGTGGATAAGGATTAAAATGTAGACTTTCTGGGTGACTAAAGAAAATGATGCGGAAACTAATTATAGCATGTGACTATCAGGGCATGGGTGAGAAATGTATTTTTTGTGTCACGTTATTCCACACACTACTTGGCTTAATAAATCACAGTTTATTTCTGAAACCCTGGCCAAGCCTAGGTAATGTGTAGTAATTTAGATTTAATGGGATTGTTTCAGCCCATTCTAAATAATTAAACAGGCGCCTCTGCTCACCCCAGGTCTGCTGCCTCTGCCACTCTGCAGAGAGGCCCACCCTCTCTTACCTGCATTTCCTGATTTCCAGTCTGATTTCAAGTTAGTCTGTCTCTAAGCTGCCCCATGTTGCACCCCCCCTTCATTCTCGGTGCTTAGGAGTCTCCTCACAAGTGAAGGATGGGAAACACCCAGGATGTAGGAGGAGGATAAAGTTAGCTTTATGGTGACTCCATTAATTACAATAATTGCAGATCTGAGACTCTCTCTCCAGTACAGACAAGCCTGATCTGCTTGCCTGAGAAAAACATAAAGTTCCATTAATAGGGAGAATAATTTCTCTTTTCACAGCATGTATGGCGAGCACTGTTTCTCCTTTCACATTACCTACGGGGAGCAATGTTTCTACTTTCACATTAAATATGGGGAGCATTGTATCTCTTTTCACATTACCTATGGGGAGCATTGTTTCTCCTTTCACATTACATATGGAGATCATTGTTTCTCCTTTCACATTACTTATGGAGCATTATTTTTCCTTTCACATTACTTATGAGGAGCATTGTTTCTCCTTTCACATTATTTATGGGGAGCATTGTTTCTTCTTTCACATTACCTACAGAGAGCAATGATGTTACTTTCACATTAACTATAGGTAGCATTGTTTCTCCTTTCACATTATACATGGGGAGCATTGTTTCTCTTTTCACATTACCTAGGGGGAGCATTGCTTCTACTTTCACATTATATATGGGGAGCATTGTTTTTATTTTTACATTGTATATTAGCAGCATTGTTTCTCCTTTCACATTACATATGGAGAGCATTGTTTCTCCTTTCACATTACTTATGGAGCATTCTTTCTCCTTTCACATTACTTATGGAACATTGTTTCTCCTTGCACATTACTTATGAGGAGCATTGTTTATCCTTTCACATTACTTATTGAGCACTGTTTCTCCTTTCACATTGCATATGGGGAGCATTGTTTCTCCTTTCACATTGCTTATTGAGCACTGTTTCTCCTTTCACATTAAATATGGGAAGCATTGTTTCCCCTTTCATATTACTTATGACGCTCTGTTTCTCTTTTCACATTACTTATGGAGCATTGTTTCTCCTTTCACATTACTTATGGAGCCTTGTTTCTACTTTCACATTACTTATGGAGCACTGATTCCCTTTTCACATTACTTATGGGGAGCATTGTTTCTCCTTTCACATGACTTATGGAGCACTGTTTCTCCTTTCACATTACTTATGGAGCCTTGTTTCTCCTTTCACATTACTTATGGAGCACTGTTTCTCTTTTCACATTACTTATGGGGAGCATTGTTTCTCCTTTCACATTACCTACGGGGAGCAATGTTTCTACTTTCACATTTAATATGGGGAGCATTGTTTCTCTTTTCACATTACCTATGGGGAGCAATGTTTCTACTTTCACATTATATATGGGGAGCATTGTTTCTACTTTCACATTATATATGGGAAGCCTTGATTCTACTTTAACATTACATATGGAGAGCATTGTTTCTCCTTTCACATTACTTATGGAACATTGTTTCTCCTTGCACATTACTTATTGAGCACTGTTTCTCCTTTCACATTGCAGATGGGGAGCATTGTTTCTCCTTTCACATTACTTATGATGCTCTGTTTCTCTTTTCACATTACTTATGGGGAGCATTGTTTCTCCTTTCACATTGCTTATGGAGCACTGTTTCTCCTTTCACATTATATATGGCGAGCATTGTTTCACCTTTCACATTATTTATGGAGCATTGTTTCTCCTTTTACGTTACTTATGGGTCATTGTGTCTCCTTTCACATTACATATGGGGAGCATTGTCTGAATCCAAATAACTGACTAACATATCTCCACTCAAATTACTTTCATATTTCACTATACTAATTCACCACTAATCCTTTATGGGTTCCGGAGTAGCTTGCTACTCATCAAAAAAGAGCTACAACGCCTTGTCTGGGGTAGTAAGTGCTTTATAAATGCAATTACAATACAATGCAATACAATTGCTTCTCCTTTCACATTACTTATGAAGCTTTGTTTCTCCTTTTCACATTACCTACAGAGCATTTATTCTCCTTTCACATTACTTGTGGGGAGCATTGTTTCTCCTTTCATATTACTTATGGCGAGCATTGTTTCTCCTTTCGCATTATATATGGGGAGCATTGTTTCTCCTTTCACATTACTTATGGAGCATGATTTCCCTTTTCACATTACTTATGGGGCATTTGTTCTCCCTACACATTACTTATGGGGAGCATTGTTTCTCCTTTTACAGTATTTTCAGTGAGTATTGCTTGATCTTTCGCAGTATTTATGAGGAGTGATATCATGCTTTAAGGTAAGCAATTGCTTCCTCTTTCACAGTTTCTACAATCAGCACTGATTCTCATTTCCACAATATTTAACAGAATTAATATTTCTTCGTATTTATGGTGAACAATGTTTCTCCTTTATTAGCATTGATTGTGAGCATCTCTTCTCCTTTTACAGCTTGTTCAGTATTCAAGAAGATTGCTTCAATGCTTAGCAGTGTTCGCAATATTTCTCCTTTCCTATTTTTTTGATGACCATTGTTTCCGATTGATAATATTTAAAATTATGTTTTAATTCTCCTTTCATAATATTTATGTTAAGTATTGTTTTTCTGAGTATTTCTTGTGCACCTTTTCTTTTAGTGAGTGTTTAATAAGAACGTTTTTGCCATTTAACGTTTTTTAAATGTTTATTTTTTCCTCCTTTCACATCGAGCGCTGTTTCTTCTTCCACTGTTTACGTTTGGTGTTTCCTTTGCACTGTATTTATACTTTCGCTTGTTTCTCTCACTGTATTTAAGATTAATACTGGTGCTTTTCCACAGAATGTGTGCTTTTCATTGTTTCTCCTCGCACGGTATAACCCTCATGACCACTATTTCCTTTTACATGAATTATACCAGACATTTTTTGTCCCTGCTCCATATTTTTGAGGAAGCATCTAAAATTCAATCTGCCAGAACTCCTGAAACTCACACCGGACCCCAGTGGGCCGAGGCGCGCTCCACACAGATGGGGGTGGAAATTGAACATTTCCTGTCATGGGTCCATGGGAATGAAGATCTGGGTGGAGAATAATTGCTCAAAGAGTAAGGGAAATTGGTAGCAGGTGTTGAGGGAATGGCCATCACCATGGCAGCTTTTGGGAAGTGGTCCAGGGATGTGTTTGGTAACAGGAGACATCCCTAGACAGCCAGAGGTGCTGTCAGGGTGATCCAAGACCCACAGAAGGGCTGAAGATAAGGAGGGAAGGCAACACATATTGTGGGCAGGTTTATATTAGGTTAGGAAGGGGATACTGTTTAATTGTTATGGATAAGGAAAGCCATTGGGAGAGTTGTGCTTAGACAAATAGTAAGATTCATGGTAACAGGAAGGAATAGTATGGGGGTTAATGAAATCAGAGTTGCGCACAGTGGTACGGTGGGAAGACTGCCAGTGGTGAACGTACCACGTGACGTCCCTCCCTAGCTTCTTACCTCATCCTGATGCGCGTGCGCACGGTGATGTTCAAATCAGGAAAGTTGATCAACATGTGATTATGGCATTAGAGATGTATTGTTACATTAGGGTATTTGACAAATAAAATGGCACCGGCTGTGGTACAATCATCTATACCCACTACTATGTAACTAGGATTGCATCATCGACAGGGTCTTTGGCCCATCTGGCCGTCTGAAGCTGCTTTAAAAAAGTTTCTAAAAACTTTGGGCCTCATTTATGAGGCCTTGCGTCAGTTTTGCGCTTCTGATGCGTCACTTTTTGTGCCACATCGGCGGCGTAAAACATGCCTCCTGTTGCGCACTATTTACAAAGTGACGCATCTGAGCAGATGCGTCACTTTGTAAACCCCTGCGCTACATTATACCTGCGTCAGGAATAATGTATGCAGAGGGGGCGTTCCCCCGCAAAAAGCCTCGTAATAGTGACGCAGTGAAATCTATGAGATTTCACTGCGTCACTTTTAGGACGCTGTTGCATCAAAATCTTGCGCCTGCCTCACAGCAGGCGTAAGACTGACACAAGCCCTTTCACATGGGGCTTTCCCCATGTGAAAGGACACATTGCTGGAGTTGCGTCACTTTTGTGACACACCCCAGCAATGCGTGACTTTTGCGCTTACAGACACGTCAGAAATTCTGACGTATCTGTAACTCCTTGCGACATGATGCGTCATACTGTAAATATGACGCATCATTGGTGTCGCAAGGAGGACACAGTGAAAAGTGACGCATCGCTGTTTTTACGCAGCGATGCGTCACTTTTCATAAATGAGGCCCTTTTATTTTTGAGTCAAGTTAAGGTAGCTGTTATCCTCTTTCTGCTCCCTTCCTCTGGTGATCCTTACCGCTAGTTCCGTGACGCCTCTTTGGAGACATCTGTGCGCTCCACAAATGTTATTGTTGTTGTTGCTGCACACCTTCACTGGGTGTACTCGGTATAGACCGTGGTCATGACCCCTGTCAGCAAAGATAGGCTCTGTCTGCATCGGGAAACAACCTTAACAACGCAGTCAAACACCACAATACATTTACATAGCTGCTTTTACAACGCAACTCGTTACAACGACTTGCACTGGAGGGCGCTCTGGACTAAGGAATAGTATTTTATTTATTTATTTATACCATTTCTAAAGCGCGCTGTTACCGAGCGGTGTCCTGGCGCTGAAATGATATGATGTCTCCCCTAAGGTGTCCGTCGGTTTCTAAAGGCCAAAGAGCCAGATTTTAATATTTTTCCTGAAGGCCATCAGGTTAGTACTTTGTTTCAGAGCCACGGGCAGTTTATTCCAAACGGTGGAGGCTCCAGAGATGAAGCTACGGCCTCCCCATCGTGCTTTCCTAATCCGAAAAGTCTTAACTAGCCCTTTGTTGGCCGACCTTAACTGTCTGCCTGGCGTGTACAGTTGAAAGTGCTGTTGAAGGAAGGATGGACCCAGTCCATTCACTGCCTTGTACACCATACACAATGATTTAAACATTATCCGTTTACGTACCGGGAGCCAGTGCAATTTTCTCAGTTCCTGTGCCACCGGTGCAAACTTGGGCAGGCCAGTAATTAATCGAACAGCTGCATTTTGCAGCATCTGTAGTTTATTGAGCAGCCCCTGCTGGGCTTCCAGGAAGAGACTATTGCAGTAATCAAGGCGGGACAGCACAAGTGCTGTCACCACCGTTTTCCTGCTACTGTCTGATAGGAAGGGGAGAACTTTCCTAATGGTATGATTTACTATTCCAACACCTTCCCTACTGTACGTAGGCTGGAGTTGGAATAGTAAATCATACTAATCCTAAGTCCAGCGCCATACAACCCAAGTCGTTGTAACGACCTGCGTTGTAAAAACAGCGATGTAATGTACCGCAATCTAAATGATCGCATTGTAACGTGATACATCCATCTGCATCACAGGCACTCACTCAGCTGGTTCCCGCAGCCAGGGCAGCAAGGAGACATCAAGCATCCTCTGCGAGATGTTCCTACACGTGGTGCCTCACATCCCCACCGGACTCCTGATGGGTCCTGAAGGTCCCCACAAGTGTAGGTGCAGTTAAATGCTTCACCCACGATTGTGTGAGCCTTCACAGCCCGGCTCGGGAGCATGGGTGGAAGGAGCGTATGCACCGACACTGATAGTGTCCCCTCTCGGACAGTATTGTTCCTGCAGGGGCTCCCCCAATCTACCAAATGAGGAATTTTAGGGGCTCTCTTCAGTATAAGAGTCTCTGATAATAGGTCGCCCTAGGATGACCTGGAACAACCCTTGAACCCTCTGTCCGCTCTTTAAGGATTCCCTGTCGTGAATAGTACACAGATATGTGTCTCTCTGAGGCAACGTTCCTCCGTGCAACAGACCAACCCCCATTAAAGGTAGGGGACATCAGCTTTTATTGCGTGTGCCTTGGCTTTGACCTGCTCAGTGGGTACTACAGCAGGGACTGCATAAACATCCACTTGTATGTCTGAAATACCACAGGTGCCACAGGAGTGCCAAAAGAATGCAATGACCCATTGATAGCCTGAGGCCATATTATGCACAGTGCCCTGGGGGTGCAGCAGGTGTGTGCACCCGGGTGGCATATCACCAGAGCACTATATTACTGCAGACGTGGGTGTAGATGATTATGAGACCCTTCTGTAATACTGATAGAGCTGGCGCACGTGTAGGCTAGCACTATATTTGGAGGGCTTCCCCTTATTTGCATGGGGGCGTAGCTCCATACAAATGAGGTTATCACTTTGCCTCTGCACACGTGCCCTATCACCGAAGTGGGTGCAGAAGCAAACAGGCTCTCACAAGGCTTACTGAGAGTGCGCCAGAAAAAGGTAGTGCATTGTTATTGTGCCCCCCGAGGGTAGCCCTTTGGAGAGGGCAAAGAGTGTCCCATGGACCCCTCATTCACCCCTATGGGTACCCTATGCACTCCCTGCTGCAGGCAGGTGCAGTCACTTACTGCACCCACATGAAGGGAAATCTCTGTCCCCTTTTTAAAGTGCAGGTAGCTCCCTCCTACACTGTGAAACAAGGAGCATCTTGTAAGCAGCCACTGTATTTTTTTGCTGAATGAACTTCCCCCGGGGGCAGCCACGAGTTTGCAGCTGGCCTGGGCGCAGTGCATTCATGGCAATAGTTCACATTGTCTCAGTTTGCACTAGGTGCTCTTTTTGAAAGATGTGCATGGTGCAGACCGAGCAAGTGCACTCGATCATTAATTGGGGCCCTGGGGCTGTATTACCAACAGTGCACTGGGGGAGCAACAGCAATGTGCTACCTTAAGCCGGCGTGTCTTTATGTACATGGGGTACAAAAGGGGGTTGTGATGGACGGAGCATCTGAACCAATCAAACACTCACACCCAGTCAAAAGATCTGGGTTTGATCCATCACCGTTCTTTAGCCCACCCTGCCACCCCAGTTCAGACATGGCTACATGCAAATCAGTCTGACCCTGTGCCTCATGGGAACAGTCCAGCCCGAACTGCCAAGCCATGCCTTCCCTGGACCGGAAACAAGCTTCCGAGGACCGGTTTCTGGCATTCCAGCCGTCTTCAGCCCGGCTTGCCTGAATCCAGTGGCAAAGTGAGCAAGGGACTCACGTCTGAGCATACCCTGCCACACTTATGGCGGCCAAAGCGGTACAAAAGGGGGTGGTAATGGACGGAGCATCTGAACCAATCAAACACTCACACCCAGTCAAAAGATCTGGGTTTGATCCATCACCGTTCTTTAGCCCACTCTGCCACCCCAGTTCAGACATGGCTATATGCAAATCAGTCTGACCCTGTGCCTCATGGGAACAGTCCAGCCCGAACTGCCAAGCCATGCCTTCCCTGGACCGAACACAAGCTTCCGAGGACTGGTTTCTGGCATTCCAGCCGTCTTCATCCCGGCTTGCCTGAATCCAGTGGCAAAGTGAGCAAGGGACTCACGTCTGAGCATACCCTGCCACACTTATGGCGGCCAAAGCGGTACAAAAGGGGGTGGTGATGTACGGAGCATCTGAACCAATCAAACACTCACACCCAGTCAAAAGATCTGGGTTTGATCCATCACCGTTCTTTAGCCCACTCTGCCACCCCAGTTCAGACATGGCTATATGCAAATCAGTCTGACCCTGTGCCTCATGGGAACAGTCCAGCCCGAACTGCCAAGCCATGCCTTCCCTGGACCGGAAACAAGCTTCCGAGGACTGGTTTCTGGCATTCCAGCCGTCTTCAGCCCGGCTTGCCTGAATCCAGTGGCAAAGTGAGCAAGGGACTCACGTCTGATCATACCCTGCCACACTTATGGCGGCCAAAGCGGTCCAAAAGGGGGTGGTGATGGACAGAGCATCTGAACCAATCAAACACTCACACCCAGTCAAAAGATCTGGGTTTGATCCATCACCGTTCTTTAGCCCACTCTGCCACCCCAGTTCAGACATGGCTATATGCAAATCAGTCTGACCCTGTGCCTCATGGGAACAGTCCAGCCCGAACTGCCAAGCCATGCCTTCCCTGGACCGGAAACAAGCTTCCGAGGATCGGTTTCTGGCATTCCTGCCGTCTCCAGCCCGGCTTGCCTGAATCCAGTGACAAAGTGAGCAAGGGACTCACGTCTGAGCATACCCTGCCACACTTATGGCAGCCAAAGCGGTACAAAAGGGGGTGGTGATGGACGGAGCATCTGAACCAATCAAACACTCACACCCAGTCAAAAGATCTGGGTTTGATCCATCACCGTTCTTTAGCCCACCCTTACACCCCAGTTCAGACATGGCTACATGCAAATCAGTCTGACCCTGTGCCTCATGGGAACAGTCCAGCCCGAACTGCCAAGCCATGCCTTCCCTGGACCGGAAACAAGCTTCCGAGGACCGGTTTCTGGCATTCCAGCCTTCTTCAGCCCGGCTTGCCTGAATCCAGTGGCAAAGTGAGCAAGGGACTCACGTCTGAGCATACCCTGCCACACTTATGGCGGCCAAAGTGGTACAAAAGGGGGTGGTGATGGACGGAGCATCTGAATCAATCAAACACTCACACCCAGTCAAAAGATCTGGGTTTGATTCATCACCGTTCTTTAGCCCACTCTGCCACCCCAGTTCAGACATGGCTATATGCAAATCAGTCTGACCCTGTGCCTCATGGGAACAGTCCAGCCCGAACTGCCAAGCCATGCCTTCCCTGGACCGGAAACAAGCTTCCGAGGACCGGTTTATGGCAGGAGACGCAGACGGAACCTGAGGAGCCGGCTGAAGAGAGTCCATTGTTAAAATCCCCAAACGTGGTACCGAGCAGGGAGCCAGGAGGACTCCGAGACGGTGCTACACCCTGACATGCTCCCGGAGGAGCGTGGCTTAACAAGGTACGGGACTAGGTCTCGGGGTGGGTGGGACAAAAGCCCATATTGTAAAGGAGCTCTCCCCGCCCTGCATGGCTCTCATGAACCCTTCACTTTGCACCCACCTTTTGGCGTGAATTGAGCACCCGTGTCCCCCACTCTTTTTGCTAATCACTTAAACGTTACTTGAGTAAACTGACGGTCTCCTTATCTCTTCTCTCCACCCCTGTGGAGCCGTAAAGAGAAAACGATCCCGAAAGAGACGAGGAACAGACGAGAGACCACAACCACACCGAAACCAAGATGACGGCATAGGGTTACTATCCGAACTGGGTCATTCCAGAACTAAATTTGAAGTAGAGAAAAAGTACCATGGACATTTCTCTAATACCCTAGACTGACGTGGTATACAGAAAAAGAATATAAAAAAATAAAACCCGCTCAACTATACTCTCCTGTGTCGGTCTCTCCTTGCCTATCCTTACAGCGCTATATAAAATCAGCAAAAAAAAAACAAAAACTAGAGTTGGTCATAGGATCATACTTAATTAGACAGGGACCCTAGGAGAAGAGCACTTTCTCCCATTCCTCGGACAGGATGTTTGCATGGTCTAGACTTGAGAGTGGAACTCCTCGAAGGCTGATCAGTATCATAGCAAATAAAATGATAAAACAGAGCAGACAATGGTCTCTCCAGGTAAGTTGATAGCAGCTTTGGATAGGCAGTATGGAGGGAGACCTTAAAATGGCATCTAAATTTTGACTTATGTCATGGGTAGGTCCAATCAATCAATCAATCAGACCATTTGTAGAGCGCACTACTTACCCGTGAGGGTCTCAAGGCACTGGGGGTGGGGGGGGGGGGATGCTGGCTTCCGTCTAAGTTGAGCTTCTTGATCAATTCATGTACTTCCACAGTGTTTAGCCATGGACCTAATAGTGAGTAATGTACAAGTAAGATAAAAGTGACTTCTTTTGGACTCCTTTCCTAGGCGCTCAACCTTCTTGTCCAAAGTGACCCTAACAGGAGCCACGTGGGCTGGATATGACTTTAGTTCGGGGTGATTCTGCAAAATCTTTTCAAAGTCAGGGCGTGAAAGACAGCTGAAGGGAGTGTATTTGAGAACCTGTAGAAGGTCACACCTTACCTCTGGATTAATTAAACCAGGGTCTGGGGCCGTGGGCCCAGTCCAAGCACAGACGGGCTTATCTGTGATGCAGCTTTGATGCACACATTGCGTGCGCATGCTGTATGGACGCACAGCATCAGTGGTTATATTCCTGCCAATATTCATAAACACTAGACAGCAGCGGGAACACAATGTAGGTCGGTCTCCTACATACGATGGCAATGGTCATAGTCAGTGCTTAATTTGTAAAAAAATAAGTGCCAGGGCTCTCGGCAGGAGACCACTACAGCTTGCACCACACATTGTCCCAGCCAGCGCTGCCAATGAAAGTAACAACACAACTACAAATCATCACACTCCTGCAAGTATGAACTATTCCAGGCCCCGCAAGCTATAAGAATGGCTTGGGCAGCAGGTAATATTTTTTTTTATGTGTATTGAATGAATAATGAACTGTTGTTGTGGTCATCACTTAATTAGCCAACCAGCACCACCCTGTGGCAGAGTGTGACAAGCACAATTAAGTGCTGGTGCCAAGCAACAGAAGCCACTGGCTCAAATTAAGCGCTAATAATCATGCAACTTGCTATCTAACACCAAGACGTGGAAAAATATCCAAAACAGCCAATCCTGACCAAATAAAGTGCAAATCCAGGAAAAGGGTAAAAGACAGGTTGAAGTGCCACCATATAGATCACTTGCAGGTAAGGTCATAAAAATAATATCAGATTCAAATTTAAAACCTACAAATTATATGGGTGAAACAGGCATTCGTATTACATGCAACAGTTTACTTCCAATTAGTTTTTAAGAAAAAGGATTCATAGTGTCTGTGCTTATATTCCTCATATCGGTCATAAAAAATAGAGGGGGTTATTACAAGCCCTTGCCCCACTTTTGCGTCATTTTTAACATGGGGAAAATGACGCAAAACTGGTGCAAGGGTGTTGTAAATAACCCCCAGACTATCTAAGATGGCAGTTGTCTATCCTATTTAACTCCAAGGCTCAGGGAAATAACCAAAACAGCCAATACTCACTGGCCTTTTCGAACAAATAAAGTGCAAAGGTAGGACAAGGGGTAAAAGGCAAGTTATAATGCCACCATCTACAACACTCCCAGGCAAAGGAATACTATTCAGGCCAGATGTACATTTAAAACCAACCCATTATATGGGTGAAACACACCTTCTTAAGAAGGGCAACAGCTTACTTCCGAATAGTTGTTAGGAAACTGTGGTGTTGTGTGTCATGCCTGGAATCAGGAACACTGCCGTGCTCCAGATTCCATGGGATGACAGTTACGACCCAGGTTGATTAATGAGATGTGATTTACTTTGCTCTTCAATAAATCACCTTAATACAACTTTACTGGCTCCAGAACCGACAACATTTCACTGGCGACGATAGGACAACAACCCTAATCCAACCTGGAGTCCCTACCTGCTGCGGAGGATCACGAACTGGCAAGTAAACTCGACGGCGGTGTCTGCGCTGTGTCACAGTCCATGTGAGCTTCAGGAAAGTGAAATCGCCGCTGTTTTGAGTCTTTGAGGGAGGAAGCTGTGAAATTTTGAACAGATTTCTGATTCCCGGTGAGTCGCGCTGCTCGAGTCGGTGCGCATGCGCGTGACGTAACAGTGTCTACGCGAGCCTGCGCGAGACCAGCTACTCACAGTGTCTACGCGAGCCTGCGCGAGACCAGCTCCTCATGCTAATACGCATGCGTGTGATATCACAACGTCATTTCACGCAATTTAACGCACGGCGGCCATCTTTTGGGAAGAAAACCTATACAAAGCAGTGAGGATCTTCTGACTTCGCGCAATTAATTAATTTTCTCGATCTAGACTGAATTTATGCACCTATCTTCGCAAGAATCCTGCAAAGAAAGATTATTATTCCACAAATATCCTGCAAAAAGTTTATAAACATCATTTAACTTCTCCGTTTAATTTTAACAAAAAAAAAACAAAAAAAAAAAAAAAAAACGAACACTATATTTACCAATCATCAATCATAGTGTTTTAAGACTTTTAATTATATTATTATGGAGAGTTTTTCTGCACCACCACCTTTTCTACCCAATCCAGGCGAACCTATACTAGAATGGAAAAGGTGGAAAGAAGGCTTTCATGCTTACATTGAAGCTATTGGAGGAGATGACTATACTGACAAACGTAAACTAGCCATCTTAAAACATTGTTTGGGTGCTGAAGGAAGACATGTCTTGAGTCACTTACCTTTCTCTGCAGATGGTGTATCTACTTCTGAGAGTACAATTGATGTTTTTGAAGAAGCAATCAAACAGTTAGATAAACAGTACATTAAGAAAGTCAATATTGTAGTTGCCCGTCACAAATTTTTGAGTAGGGGTCAATTACCAAGTGAATCTGTTGACTCATTCATGAATGATTTAAGAGTTTTAGCATCCAAATGCAAGTATTCAACCTTTCATGATCAGATGCTGCGTGATCAAATGGTTCACAAAATTGCTGATGTCAAACTTCAAGGAAAACTATTAGATACTGAGGATCTGACTTTAGACAAAGCGTTAGATATCGCACATCGTTTCGAAAATATGAAACTAGGGGTGAAGGAACTCGCAGAGAAAAGCATTGCCGAAGTCAACCTTGTAAAGAAATCTAACTTTGAAGAAAGACCTTTCAGAAACAGAAACCAACAGTTCCAAGAGAGGAGAGAATTTGCATGTTTTAAATGTGGTAGTCCGGATCACTTAGCTAATGACAGAAAATGTCCGGCAATTGGTCAAATGTGCAGATATTGCAGAATGAAGGGTCATTTTAGCAAAATGTGTAAGAATAAGAACAAGTTTAAGAGTAAGGGTTTTAGTCAAAAAAGGAGTTCAGATGAGCATGTAAATGAAATTGAAGATGATTATTTAGAAGAAGAATTTCTTTTTGCAATATATGAAGTCAATGCTGGTGAAAAAGATTCTCCTTTCTGCACTGTGAATGTTGGAGGGAAAGAAATCAATGTCATGGCCGATTCAGGGGCGAAACGCACCCTCATTGGTGAAGAATGGGTGAAAGAATTTCCTGATTTAAAATTATCTCCCCCAGACATAAAGTTACTAGGATATGGCAAGAAACCCATCGATATTCTTGGTTTCTTTACAACGTCCCTTAGTTTCAAAGGTAAAACTATTAATTCAAAGGTTTATGTGGCCAAAGATGGGTCTTGTTTATTGGGTTGGCCTCAACAGAGGGACTTAATGATAAAATTGGATCCCAATCATCCTGAACAAGTACTAGGGTATTCTGATCTGGTCATGAATGTAGAGTCTGATCTCGGCTCTGAATGTGAAAAGAAATTTCCTTTGGTTTTTTCTACCTCCAAGTTAGGTCTTCTGAAAAACTTTGAACACAAAATCATTTTGAGGGAAGATGCTGTACCAAAAGTTCACAAGGTTAGGAATGTCCCTTTACATTTAAGGGATGCAGTAAAATCAGAACTTAAAAGGTTGTGTGATTTAGACGTCATTGAGGAGATAGAATCCTCTGTTTGGTTATCCCCAGTCGTTGTCGCTCACAAGCCCAACGGCAAAGTGAGACTTTGTGTAGATTTGAGGGATTTAAACGGGAATGTTTGGGTGGATAGACATCCACTCCCTAATATCAATGAAATGTTCACGAAATTGAAGGGGGCATCAATTTTCTCCACTTTGGATCTGTCAAATGCTTATCATCAGATAGCATTACACAAAGATAGTAAGCATTTGACATCCTTCATTACCTCAGAGGGTGCTTTTAGGTACAAGAGAATGCCTTTTGGCCGAATATCTGCATCTTCCGTCTTTCAAAGGGTCATGCACAATCTTTTTAAAGATTTTGTCAATGTCTTGTATTTCCAAGATGACATATTGATTTTCGCATCCAACCCAGTTGATCATTCCGAAATTTTGTATAAAGTTCTATGTGTGTTGCAAGATAGTGGTCTAACACTAACGAAAGAAAAATGTAAATTTGGTGTATCTTCTGTTGACTATTTGGGGCACACCATAAGTAAGGAGGGCATTTCCCCGAAAATTAATTTGGTCAACGCCATAGAATTAGCCCCAGACCCTGTTAACAAAGATCAGCTCAGATCTTTCTTGGGGCTTGCAGAATATTATTCAAAATGTATCCCCCTGTTCTCAGATAAGACTGTAAGCATGAGGAACTTAATGAAGAAGAATGTCCAATTTCTTTGGGATGATAACTGCAAAAAAGAATTTTTATTGCTAAAAAAAAATATTGTATCTGCACCTGCGTTAGCAACGTTTAATACTGCTAACTGTTCATATATCATCACTGATGCTAGTAATGTAGGAGTTGGTTGCAGTATTAATGCAACGTCAAAAAGGTCAATTGGTAACAATTGGGTTCGCATCTCGACCCTTGAGGGATGCTGAATGCAAATATTCCACATTAGAGAAGGAGGCTCTGGCTTGCTGGTGGGGCATTGAATACTTCCGCAAGTATGTGTATGGCACTGTTTTTAAACTTTGGTCTGACCATCGTCCGTTGGTGGATTTATTTACTACCAAGGGCTGTGGCAAAGCGACTTCAAGAATTGCCAGATGGCAGTACAAGCTTCAGGACTTTCATTTTAATGTGGAATATATCCCTGGCATTAGAAATGTCTTAGCAGACTGTTTGTCTAGATTGCCCATTCCCGATGACAATGTTGTGGAAGAAGATAAGGATGATGATAATGTTGTGTCAATTTGTGAAATCTCCAAAGGTTGTATTGACGAGGATGCGTGGAAGTTAGCATGTGACAATGATTCTGTTCTCAGTGATATTTGCAATTTTGTAAAGACCCAGTGGCCTCGTAAAGAGTTGTTATCTGAGGAGTTTCTCCCTTTCTTTCATGTTGCACAGGAATTGTCCATTGTAGAAGGTGTTTTGTTTAGAGGATTACAATTGGTGGTCCCTCATGACTTACAACCTAAGATTTTAGATATGGCTCACGAAGGTCATCCTGGGATGACATCCATGAAAAGAAGGGTTAGAAGTGAATTCTGGTGGCCAGCAATGGATAAGTGCATAGAACGTCAGGTTAGGGGCTGTCTGGATTGCTGTTTAAGCGATAAATCTCAAAAGCACGTTAAGTCTGAACTGTTTCCCATATCTAGACCTTCACGTGTTTGGGAAAGTGTATCATTGGATATTGCTGGTCCTTTATCGTTTAACAAGAGTGTAATGTACGCAATAATTTTGGTAGACCAGTTGTCTCAGTGGCCTGAAGTAAAGATGGTTTCTAGTGTAACATCCAGTGTTGTGATCAAGTTCTTAAACGAAGTGTTTGAAAGGGAGAGTTTTCCAGAATCGATTACTACTGACAATGGTGTGCAGTTTGTATCTTTGGAGATGAGAGAATTTATGGAGCGTCATGGTATAAAGCATAGACGTGTGTCAGTGTATTATCCCAAAAGTAACGGCATCGTGGAAAGATGGATCAGAGTATTCAAGGAAGGTCTTCAACTTGCCTTGCAAAATGGAAGGGATTGCAAACAAACCATTAGTGAAGTTCTGTGGTGTTACAGAAACACACCCAGGAGCATGGGTGACCTGTCTCCTTTTGAAAAGATGAGAGGGAGGAGGTGTAGTTCCAACTTGTCTCAACCTTGGATGAAAATGCTTGGCTCCAGGAGTTCTGTTGACGTTAATCGTGCTCCTTGTGGTAGTCCTTCCCAGTTCAGTGTCAATGATTGGGTCCGTGTCAAGAAGTGCAGGAATGTCAAGTCTGGTGAGTCTCGGTGTTCCAGTCCTTTAATGGTCACGCATGTAGGAAGGCAAGTTGTCGAGCTTTCAGATGGAAACGTATGGAACTTGTCTAGGGTTGTTAAGGTTCCTAGGTGGTTGTGGCCCAAGGAAGTGTCTCCAGGGTCTATAGTTTCAACTGGCTTGAAATCTTCCAATTGTGCAAGTAATTGGAGGACATTCTCGAATCCTACAACCCTTCACTGTTCTCCTGAAGTTAGGGCTTCCTGTTCCTCTGACGACAATGTGCCAGTCCAACGTGTACAGAGGAAATGTCAGGTTCCAGTTTGGTCTAGGGACTATCAACTTTATAGATAATTCAATCTGTGTATTTTATATGATGTTTTCCAGATATTTGTATTTAAGTCTTTTCTTTCTAGAATTCTCAATGTGTAATATTTACTAGTTCTCGTTATTTATCAGTTCCTTGTGTTCCTGTAATTCTTCCTTTACGAAGGGGAATGTGTGGTGTTGTGTGTCATGCCTGGAATCAGGAACACTGCCGTGCTCCAGATTCCATGGGATGACAGTTACGACCCAGGTTGATTAATGAGATGTGATTTACTTTGCTCTTCAATAAATCACCTTAATACAACTTTACTGGCTCCAGAACCGACAACATTTCAGAAACATGACGCACAGCGTGAGTACGTTCTGAGCGTCAGTGCTAAAAACTAGAGCATGGCACATGTATGAACTTAATACAGACGAGACGCAAAAAACCCAGGTGCTCGGCTGCATTATTTTATATACTCTTAGATGCTTTGTTAATCAGCCAGAAATGTCCAACTCCCTATTTGTAGCAGTGCAAAGAGGGCGCCGCCATACTTGCTAATTATATACTGGCCGAATGTAACTAATTTGATCCAATTTTAGATGTGTTGGAGACAATTCACACAGACCTGTAAGAGGACGTAAAAGAGTCTTACAGGAGTATTCCTTTATGCACAAATAGTGCCTTGGTGTATAGGTCCCACAGTGAGGCTGTATATTTATTAATTTGGTCTGTATAGAATGGCCTGGAATCAAGCTGTTAGATACCAGTGAATGTTTAACTGGATCACAATTACATGGCCAGAATAACAATGGCAAAATATCAAAATATATACCTTCATTAGATATATATATCTTCAAGGTGCGTAGATGTGGAGTTCAGAATGGTAAATCCACACCTCCCTCTGTGCACTTACCGCTTCAATATTTTGTCCCTCACTCTGTATGGGGTGCCAGACTTTTGGCTTTGTAATTGCTTGTTTTTTTGCCATGGCTTTTTAAAAGTTTTGTTAGTGGCAGCCGCTGCGTCCTTGTCAAACTTAAAATTGCTAAAGAAAAAGCATAAACATGTTTGGGGCCTAACAAAGCACACATTCCATACTTGTCACTGGCACTGAAGGAAACTATGATATGCGTGGCTGTCCTCCTATAGAAAGAGCAGAATGCCGCCTCTCTGAGTGTAGTTAGCCAATATGTGAAGTGGGCTGCCCCATGTTGTGCGCTGTAGTGGGCGTAAATAAAATGTGAGTGACACTACAACAGACCGAGGGATAAAGAGGGCTGGCTAAACACCCTTCTACCTATATTATAGACTAGCAGCCCGTCCCGACGTTGTCCGGGTATGAATTGCTGCCGGCCAGTAGTATATTGTTTTGTAGGATTTCGTTTTGATAGCATTTCTTATCTGTGACAGGCCTGTGAAATGCTCCGATTCACAGTGCACTGCTGATGCACTTAAGAGTGCGCGTTCAGTAGTGTCTGAACTCGAGTTTCCCTACTTTATTTTTCCTTGCAATATTATATAGCGCGAACTCGGCAACATGGCATGAGCACAATTTACATTACAGAAGAACATATTAATTTGTGGTAGGCACGGGGAGACAAAGCTATTTGCCTGGAATCACAGGATGTTGAGCTGATGCCGAGATTCGAACGTAGCTCCCCAGCTCTAAAGTTCGCAATTCTAGAACTTGTGGTGGGAGGTGTGTCTAAAAGTGGATGTCGGTGCTGGCCATCAATGAGAGAGACCTGTGCATTTTTCAAATGGGTGGTGAAAAAATATGAGTATGTTGCTGGATATGTGGGCCGCAGTGCCACCAATGTACATACCGGGGGAGGGTAAACACCCATTATTCCGCAACTTTCTTTCCGCATACCATCACTCCGCATACTTTGATTACGAAAGTACCATGACTCCGCAATGCCATTATAACTCATGGCATTACATTTTATATGCTTTTACCACACATATATTTACAACGAAGGGGCATATTACCAACAACTAGCGATAATTACCATTATGTTGGTTTAGCGGCGATATTTCTATCGCTGAGCTGCGGCGATTTTTATTTCTTAGGAACCTTGCTATTATCAAGGTATATCTCCTAAGCGATAAAAATCGGCCGAAATGCATGAATATCGCTGAAAAGTCAGCGATATTCATGCATTACCGAGCTAATGCTCTTAGCCATGTTATCCACCTACCATTGGATAACATGGCTAAGAACTGCTCAGGGGCAGGTGTTAGCTTTTGGAGATATTTGCGCTCAGCGCGAATATCTCCAAAAGTTGGTAATAGGAGATAGCGATGTTAGCGACTGTTTCCGGTCGCTAACATCTTGGCACGCCCACTTTGCATGTCATTAGTGATAAATATCACTGACATGGTGTGGTTGTTTTTATTTGCTGATATTCCTTCGCCAAAGTGCCGGGATACTCCATGGAGTAGCCGTGCGCTATAGAAGAAATAAATTAACATAACATAACATAACATGCAAAGCGGGGCCCAAGCTGGTCGCTACCTCCTACTAGCTGTTGCTAACTGGTGTTAGCGACAGCTAGGTAATAGAGAGATAATTTTATCTCCGCTTTCTTGGATTTTAAAGCCAAAAAAGCGGAGATAAACCCCCTTGATAATATGCCCCGAAATACGTTGTAAATTCATGAATGTGATGTGATGGGGGGGACTTTTATAGCGCGCTATCACTCCGAAGAGCATCTTGGCGCTTTGACTAGTGTATTACTGATGATGAGAAGATGTGATGCTCATAGTGTTGTTGGCTCCTAAACCAGGAGTTTGCAAGTTGTATCAGCCAGGCTATAGATCCAGGTTTTAAGAGATTTCCTAAATTTGCTTTCACAAGTAATTTCCCGGATTTGGTGAGGGAGTTTATTCCAAGCTTTAGCTCCTCTTACCGATAGGGATTTCCCTCCTCTTGTGGCAAGCCGAAATTTTGGAACCACCATCAAATTGGCTGTTGCCAATCTTAATTCTCGGCTGGGGTAATAGCGGATGAAGTTTTTAGACAAATATTGTGGTCCTTGTTTGTGAAAGGCTCTAAAAGTTATCATTAGAACCTTAAATAGGATTCGCTTTTGGATGGGGAGCCAGTGTAGCATATCAAGTGCTGCAGAGGCTGAAGTTTTCCTAGGTAGTTTCAGCACTTGTCTTGCTGCAGCATGTTGGACCATTTGTAGTTTATGTAGAGCTGCTTTATTTGCTCCTGCATATAAACTATTACAATAATCCAACCTGGATGTGATTAATGCCACTGCTACTGTTCGTCTGGCTGACAGGGGAAGAAAGGTAAAGAATTTTTTAAGGCCCTTTATCACATTAAAGCATGATCCTGCTACTTCACTAGCTTGTTTTTTGAAGGTTAATGTCTCATCAAATTTGACTCACATGATGGTACTAGGCGGCGCTTCAGCCTCTGTCGGCCAACAGGTTTGGGGAGAGAATAGGTTATTTTTTCCAAAAGGTAAAATTTCAGTTTTTGCGGTGTTACATCTCAGATGGTTCCTGTTCATCCACTCAAAAGTGGCCTGCAAACAGTTTCTCAGAACGCATTCGGCGATAGTCACGTCCTCATCCAAAATTAGGACAAGTTGGGTGTCATCGGCGTATGCTATAGAGCTGATGGCAAAATGGTAAAAGCATTTTTTTTAAATGTTTGGATAAGGTTAGTATGGTTATAGGGGTATATGTTTGAGGGTACTGAGGTATATGTTTTGGGGTGTTTGGGTATTTTAAGGGTTCAGATATAGTTTTGGGTTATGGGGTACAGGGGTAGTTTTAGTGTTTAGGGATAGGTATGGGTTTTGGGGTACAGGGGTATTTTTAGGGTTCAGGGTTAGGTTTGGGTTTTGGGGTGGGGGTATTTTTAGGGTTCAGGGGTAGGTTTCGGTTTTGGGGTACAGGGGTATTTAAAGGGTTCAGGGCTAGGTTTGGGTTTTGAGGTACAGGGGTATTTTTAGGGTTCAGGGCTAGGTTTGTGTTTTGGGGTACAGGGGTATTTTTGGGGTTCATGGGGTAGGTTTGGGTTTTGGGGTACAGGGTTATTTTTAGGGTTCAGGGCAAGGTTTGGGTTTTGGGGTACAGGGGTATTATAGGGTTCAAGGGTCGTTTTGGGGTATAGTGGTATTTTTAGGGTTCAGGGCTATGTTTGGGTTTTGGGGTACAGGGGTATTTTTAGGGTTCAGGGGTAGGTTTGGGTTTTGAGGTACAGTGGTTCAGGGCTTGGTTTGGGTTTTGTGGTACACAGGTATTTTTAGGGTTTAGGGATAGGTTTGGGTTTTGGGGTACAGGGTATATTTATAGGGTTAAGATGGGTTAGTGTTTAAGGGTGTTGGGGTATTTTAAGGAGTAAGGGTGGGTTATGATTATGGGGTGCAGGGGTATTTAAAGGGATCAGGGTGGGATTAGCACACGATATGAGACATGGCATGAAGGGCGGAACGTACCACACGCTCCCAGCGTTTGTCACATCCCCAGCACACACCCACAGCGCAAGGCAGACATGCCCATAAGGGAGTACTTTGCTGGCACGGTTCTTTTACCTTTTAAATGTATATGGTGGGCGTCTGCATAGCCTATGTCCTTCTGCTGCAACTGCCCTTTCCAAGGCTGTATTGGGTGTTGTGATTGGTGCTGTGGTTCCTGAGATTACCCGCCTCAAAGGTTTGGGCTCTCTCTTTATTATATTAGTATAGATATCATTTCACTGACATAAAAAGGATTTGACTAAAAAGATAGATAACATTCAAGATTTTATAGATAACAGGCAAAGAGACAAAAGAACAAATAACAACTGAGCTCTTTTGATTAGACAGTAGGAAGTGTGTTTTATCAGCATACATGTGTAATAGCAATAGTCAGAGGGTCCACAAAGAAGTAAATAGAAAGGAAACACAGTTGACATGAATTGCCCTAGAAATCACTGCTCACAGTTTGTTAGAAAAATGAGCAGTTCCATCCTGAGCCCTCCACGCACCCACCGGTCATGATTCAACCGTGCGAGGGGCACCCCATGGACCCAGTGTCAAGGGCCGCTGAGAGGTCTGACAGGATCAGTGGCTCTGCATTACCCTTCTCTCACACTTCTAGCAACTACTCCCTTCTGTATCTGAAGAAGTACTGTCATCATAGGTCATCATCTTCCAACCTCTCAGGAAACATCATGCATCCTCAGCTGACCGCTTTCAGAGCAGTAACACTGGACGAAGTAGGCACAACCATGGCCAAAATGAAAAGCGGCTCCCCTCTAGATCCTGCCCCCATTAGATTCCTGAAAACAGTAGCCCCTGTCATCGTGCCTACGATCACGGAGCTGATAAACATCTCGCTATCTCAAGGCTCTGTCCCCCCAAGCTGGAAGAGTGCAGTAGTCAAGGCACTCCTAAAAAAAACTCATTTGGACCCCGCCGACATGGCGAACTACCGGCCAATCTCACTCCTCCCATGCGTCAGCAAAATGGCCGAGAAACTGGTCAATGGGCAACTGTCACAGTTCCTTGAATCAAACAACCTTCTGCGGCAGTCACAAACTGGATTCCGCCCGGGCCACGGCACAGATACCGCCCTTCTCGCTGTCATCGAGGAGGCAAGGTGCATCCTGGATTCAGGAGGGTCAGTGGCAGTGATCCTCCTGGACCTCAGCGCAGCCTTCGACACGGTTAACCACCGTGTCCTACTCCATCGGCTGGCCGTGGCAGGGCTCGCAGGTTCGGCGCTCACATGGATAGAATCCTTCCTTTCAGGGCGCTCGTTCCAGGTATGGGATGGCAACTCCCACTCTGCCTCCCTCCCCCTTGCGAGCGGAGTCCCCCAGGGGTCATCCCTAAGCCCCACTTTATTCAACGCCTACATGGCCCCCCTCGAGGATGTCGTCGCCCCCTTCGGGATTAAGATAGTGAGCTATGCGGACGACACGCAATTGGTCGTCTCACTCTCACATCTGGACAATCACCCAGACAATCTGCCGAACTGCCTCCAACAAATTCACCACTGGATGTGCGAGTCATCGCTCAAGCTAAACGGATCAAAGACAGAAGTCATGCTTTTGGGCAAGCAATGGACCACCATCCCCTCTTCGGTCTGGCCAGACGTCTTCGGGGAAGTACCCACCCCGAAACAAGTAATTAAGACCTTAGGAGTCTGGCTGGAACCCGAGCTGTCTCTGAAAACCCAAGCAACCAAAACAGCAGGCACCTGTTTTGGTCTCATGCGCTCCATCCGCAGGATCCTCCCACTACTTCCGCCCCTATCTAGGAAACTCTTGGTCCAAGGCCTGATCCTTGCGCGGCTAGACTACAGTAACACGGTCTATCTAGGAGCTCCTGAAGCCACTATGGCTAAACTTCAGCGTACGCAAAACGCAGCTGCCCGGCTCCTTATGAATCTCCCTTCCAGAGTCTCAGCCAGACCAGCGATCAAGGCCCTCCACTGGCTTCCAATACGACAAAGGGTAGAATTCAAGGCCCTGTGCACCGCACACAAACTTCTCAACGGTCTCGGCCCTGCTATCCTGAGAGACCTGGTTACCCCCTACAAGGCCCCCAGATCCCTACGCTCGAACAATGAGCGTCTGGCCAACGTCCCCAGATACAGGAAGGTACGCACCGGCGGTAGACGCTTTTCTGTAAAAGCATCCTCAGGATGGAACTCACTTCCTCGCCCCCTGAGGCAGGAACCCAGCCATCTCCTTTTCCGGAAAAAATTGAAAACGCTGCTGTTCCCAAAATAAAGTCCCCTCTCCCCTCTGGTCTCCACAAATGCTACAGCGCGGGGATGCCTCCGGGTCACCAGGCGCTCTATAAATCGCTAAATAAATAAATAAATAAATAGGTAGACCAGGAGCCAGAGATGTAGTAAGTAGATTTAATGGTTCAATCATCCTGCTGCTCAGCCCCACTCAATCCAACTGATTACTCATTCAAAGAATGCACACACACCATTCTGTCAAATACTGAAGTTTCGGCCCCTCTCACAGGCACAAATTCAAACTTAAATCAAGAAAAGGGGAGATTTTTTTTTGATACCTCTGTAGCTGGCCTGCTAACACAGTCCACGCCGCTGCCTAGAATGGCGGAGTGGGTCAAGACGTGGAAACTACAGGTTGGCTGGAATCCAAATCTTACTTCTTTACACTGGGTGGGTGCTCTGTGCCCAGGATGCTTGTATTATGAAAAATACATCTTCAGACAGTAGTGCACAGGTGCCTCTGGATAAAGGACAGTCAAGAAGTCGAATTTGAGCCACAAAGAGAGCAAGTTTTACATGTAGGCCAGAGAAGACCCGCTAAAAGAATTCAGGCACTGAAGGGATACAGGTGAACCAAGAGCCGCTACTCCGCTAAGGCAGAGGAGCATCGCCCACTGCCTTGCAGCAGTAAAGAAAGGAAAAAATAAAATGATAATAAAGTAATGTTATTTTCATTTTATTTTGTTCTCCTGCTGCAGCAGCTTTGCGTGAGGAGGCGGGTGGGGCTGCAGAGCAGGGGAGGAGTGGTTAAACCCTCCTTAGTGCGCAATTAATGTTTGGTCGGCCCTCTCGGGCCACTCAAAACAATCATACGCACTTTCCATGCTCTCTATTCAGGCTGCATAACAGCCTGTGTGGAGAGCATGCCCAGGCCCCGAGTCCCTGGCTGAGCGGCAAACCACAGCGCTCAGATCAACATTGCAGCGTTGTGCTTGGTCAGAAGAGCCTGCTATTTCCTGGAGTCCGAGATGGAGGGAAGCAGAGACACAGGACCCGACGGCAAGGTAAGTGTCTTTTTTTTTATGTGCCCCACACGTCCTCCCTATCCCCCTCGCCCGCCTCACCATCCGTGAGCCATGCCGGCCGCCACTGGACCCAATCAGCAGAAGGCATGTTCTGGCACCCTGGTTTTCTAGGGTTTGTGAAGCATTTTCACGGGTGTCATTGGCAACACAGGGGACCAAAGGGCTGATGATGTTTTGACATAAGAAGTTCGAGGTTTGTGAAGCGATGGAAAAGTGGAGGCCAGATTAGACCAATAAATAGCCATGTTGTTATCCACTGGGATCCAAATTGTATGTATTTATACATGGCAACTGCAGTTAGTAAGTCCAGCAGACCCCCAAGGCACAACTTGCGGGTACTGCAACAAGCCAGTAGCGGCTCTTTCACTAATGCGGAGGAGCGTCGCCCCTCTGCTGCAAAGGCAGATACAAAGAGAACAAATAAAATGCTAATAATTTGAGGTTATTATCATTGCATTTGTTCCTGCTGCACAGCTTTGCGGGATGGGCGGGCTGCTCTGCTCTCAGAGCAGGGTAGGAGTGGTTTGCCCACTCCAAGTTTGCAATGGCTTTTTGGCTGGCCCTATCGGGCCAGTCAAACAGAAATGCACACTTTGCATGTACTCCATGCAGGCTGCATTACAGCCTCTGTGGAGAACATGCCTCGGCTCCCATTCCAAGGCTGAGCGCAGATCCACGGCGCTCGGACCAATCACAACGTTGCATTGCAGCATTGTGATTGGTACAGGGGAGGGCGCCTGGTTGCTTCCTGTTCCAGCTCTGGAGAGACTGAGGCGATGTGGGAGAGAGAGAGGGAGAGCAGCGAGGAGGTAATTTTTTTTCTTTTTTACATCTCCCCCACCTCCCTCCAGCCCGCCCCACAACCCCCGATCCGTATGGCCGCTACTGCAACAAAAGAGTCATTACCACGTCTTCCTTAGCACACAAGTCATTACAATGACTTGCTTTAGGGAACGCGTTGTTGGATTTTTAGTCCAACACCTTCCCTACTGTTGCACAGACTGGAGTTGGAACAGTAAATTATACTATCCCAAAGTCCAGCGCTTCCCCTAGGCAAGTCGTTGTAAAGACTTGCGTGCTAAAGGAACGCGCTCGTTTTAGTGCCCACGTTGTAAAGGCATGCGTTAGAAGGACATGCGTGGTTCCATCATAGAACTGCCATTTGCTTCACTTGCTGCCAATGTTAAATTGGCGTGCAATGCACTATGAAGTGAACATTCATACTTTATTGACATTCTGGGAACCATTCACAATGCGGTTCATCCAAAGGTTTCTCACACCCCAGAGCAGGCGGGACACAGATTGTTGGTGCATGAGGCGGACCAGCAGTGTCTCCCGCGCGGGTGGTCCACGCGATGGGCTGAGATCTTGCTATAAACTTATGGTATATATAAGTATTCCTAGACATCTCGAGCCTAAATCAGCAGAACAGGCTCCTTTTCTAATCCAAGGCTGGATAAAGCCAAATTATGACATTTAAACCGATCAATTATTTTACAAAGAGAAAGTGAATTGGGACTTAGGGCTTTTCCTCGCAAGAGGCTTATTGTGTGGTCGCGGGGGAAAGTTTGCCGAGGCAGCAGAAAAAAAGCTTGTTTTTGTTAGCAGCATGCGATGTAAACAGCCCTAAGCTCTTAATGGCTTTAACACTACACAAAATGGCAATTATGACGTCTGACTCAAATCTGCACGTGGAACGGGCCTGGAGAGCCCTGCAGGCTGGCTCCGCTCGAGGAATGAGCCAAGGGGGCACTTCCGGTGCAGGAAGCCCCCAGAACTGCTGCCCCTTAATGCCTAAATCCACTACACAAGCTCCTGCTTCACACAGGCCTCTCGGGGTAGATTGCAAAGCAAGGCGATTTGGCTTATCCCGGCTAAGGCGGATGGCAAACACTCTACATGGAGGTGCCAAAAGGTCAAGGAGGTCAAACTGTCCGCAAGAGTGTTCAGAAACCTCACCAACAGGCGTTGACAAACGCAATAGGCAGTGCTTAATTTGAAAAAAAAATGCCAGGGCTCTCCTCAGCGAATTACAACACCCATTGCTGCTGCCAACGCCAGTACCTACGCAACTACTAACCATCATAATCCTACAAGTGCGATAATTCAGACTATTCCAGGCCACCAAAGCTATAAGAAGGGCTTGGGAGGCAAACATTCGTCGTTTTTAATGTATATTGAGTTAATGAGCAACTGTTGTTCTGTTTGTGTCTATGGGGCATATTACCAAGAAGTGCGTTAGTAAACGCACAACGCACATCCCCATATCGCCAGCTATCGCCGGATTTCATCGCCGTTTTAGCGCACAATTATCAATGCGCATCACGTAGGCGAATTGAAATCCGGCGATAGTCGGCGATATGGCACATTAGCGCTTGAAAACAAACGTTGTTTTCATGCGCTAATGTGTGCCTTGATAATATGGGGGGGTGGGTTCAGCTTTATGATCCACTCCCCCATGTTATCAATGCCCTAACACCTGGTCAGAGCAGGCGTTGGGAGACCTGCGATAAGGTCTCCCGCTCCCAACGCCTGCCTAGGTAATAGGGTGTTCCCACCTCCAACCACATTTTACATGTGGTTGGACGTGGGAACGCCCACTTTGCATGTCATTAGCGATTTTTATCGCCGACATGCAAAGTGGGCTTGCGCCAGGCTTTAAAATGCCCTTGTTAATAGGGCTCTAGCAGTATCGCCGCTTTCTCAGCACAATTCGCCGAAAAAGTGGCGATACTTGCCCTTGCTAATATGCCCCTAAATGACTCAAACATCGCCACCAGCCGCGGTCGGCAGTAGGAGTTCCTGTAGGGCGGTGATGTGGGGAGGGGCAGGGTGGGGGGGTAGTAATGTATGGATTACGGAGTTTAACATATAAATAAATCAAACTAATTTTGTTGCGCGCACTGCATTGCATTTGGTGATGCAGTGCGCGCAACAAAATTCGTTTTATTTATTTATATGTTGACTTACCTGTTAAACTCCGTAATCCATGCATTACTACCCCCACCCTGCCCCTCCCACTCCCCACATCACCGCCCTGCAGAAACTCCTACTGCTGACCGTGGCTGATCGCCACATGTGGCAGACTGTCATAAGTGTTGTGTGTTAACAATTAAATGCAGTGCCGAACACCGGAAAAGTTAAGCACTGTCAGTAGGTCTCACCTATGAGAGCTATTGCCTTTGTCAATGTTTTGTAGCCATGGTGTACAGCAGCGCCGATGCTTTGCATTGTGGCTAATATTAATTTAAAAAACTACTATAACACATCCAGGGCTAATGCATTTTTTTTAAGTGCATTGCAGATGGATGTGTAGTTCTTTTTAGGTTTCATCTACACAGTGGCCCTTTGGATGCTGAGAATGTTTTCTGGGCTGCAGGACCTGGGGGTAGCAAACGGAGAAGATCATAAAGAGACCCTAGCAAACTGCACAGAACCACTGAAGGCCATTGAGCAGTTTCAGGTATGAGACATTTGGATAGCGGCAATGCCAGTGTATTGGTCAGCATGAGAAGTTGTGTATACTGGTTGTTGGACAGCTGATAGTGAATGTTCTATCTTTAATTATAGATGCGTGTTTTGGAAGGAGAAGGTATACAGAGACATTTCTTAAGCGTAGTTGTGAACACAGCATTATTTGAAACTGGCACATGTCTGCTCGTTAATTATTGGGTTTCAGTTTTTGATTATAATTGTCGTGGACACTGCTCTCTAAAATGTAACCATCCAGAAATGGTACTATGCATAAGCAGCTGTGTGAGCTACCTGTCTCTTTGCATCCCCCAACATTTTCAGTAAAGATGCCAAAATCACATGTATGAATCTGTTTCCATTTATTTATTCCCGAAAATATGCCTCAGACGGCAGTGTGCATTTATATAACAATTTATCACTGGGAGAGATTAAGTGATTTGCATAGAATCACAGGAAGTTGTGCGGCGCCGCTGAGACTCGAACCAGGATCCCCAGCTTTCGAGTCAGTGGCTCTGGCCACTGCGCCACATCCTCACCACCCCTGTGCTATCTGTCAGGGAGCTCTTTCCTTCTGCATGAGGGAGATTGATAGAAACAGCTCTTTATTCATTACATAGGAGAAACCGATCCATTACCAATGCTTGTTTTATTATTGCTTTTAGCCATGCTACACAGCAGTCACAGTGCTAAACAGCATGGATGCAATTCATTGCCAAAGTCAGCAATGCCCATGCTGTAAAGCATGAACAAAAGGCAATGGCAGAGCCAATATTCTTTAATGCAAGACCTATTGGATTTGCCTATGCTGTTAGGTCTTGGCACAACACCCCTGTGATTCTGAGCAAATCAGTTAATCTCCTTGTGTGAAAAAGAAAAAAATATGACATTCAGCAAAAAATCCTATTGCATAAGGAAGGCAATTGGGCCCATGTCCATGTCTTAGTGGAAATCCATTTGAAGCAGATGAAATCTGTTGCCTCAATAAACATCCATTTCAAAAGAGAAACATTTCTAGGTGCTTCTTTGAGATGCATGTGGCATAATAAAGCATTGCTAGAAATGGCAAGACGATCAACAAGAACCACAGTGAAAAAGAGAAAATAAAAGCAGTACCTCAATCACAGCGCAATCAGAAAAAGGACAGCAATTAAGCTGAAGCAATCAGTACTTAGTCCTTGCTTCATCCAAAACAAGAGGAAATGAAGTCAGAATGTGCTGGCCAATTAGAAGGCAGCAAATAAGAGTAACAATGAAGCCAACAAATGCCAGTCCCTTGTATACAATATTTCCTACGAGTGAGAGCGCATGCAGCCCATCCGCTGTTGCAAACAAGACCTAGAATCTTCGGGTCTGATTTAGACTTTCATGGCAATATATTTGAAGAGGAAATGGAGAATCTACCAATGGGAGAGGGAGAGAAGAGGAGAGGAAAGAAAGAAGGGAGGAGGCGTAAGGGAAGGCAGGGAAGGGGAGGGGAGTGGAAGGGAAAGGAGGGCAGAAGTTATCCAACGCTGTTCATTACATATTTAATGTGTACAGTAGAGTTATGCATTGATCAGAAACAGTGCCTTCATCTACAAGGAATTCGACCTTCATTCCAACTGTGCCCCGAATTCCAATAAGGTTGTAAACTCACGTTTGCGCCCAAATTGGGATTATAATTGAGGCAGTATTAGTGCATCTGCAAGTTTTTGCTGCACAATGTCAGCAGGTAAATCCTGTTGCCGTTCATTGGGACAGTTGCATATATTCTCAGTTTGGGCCTCTGAGATGCAGTAAGCAGGTATCATTACCATCTTGTGCCTTGTTGCGGGGCCCAAAACGTGGAATAGTGTGGTAATTGTGATTGTGAACCCTGTTTGCAGTAGCGGCTGGTATCTGGTGCAAGTGGTGAGGCAGCCCGGTGGGGTGGGGAGGAGACAGAAAAAATGGAAAAAAAGAACTTACCTGCCACTTTCTGAAAGGCATTCATCTGCTTTCTGCTGACTGCTGTGTACAGGCTGAGGCTCCCAGACTCCTGGGGGCAGATTTATGAAGGCCTTGCGCTGCCGGTGCGTCACTTTTTCCCATGTTAAAAATGACGCACCGGCGGCGCAAGGCCTTCATAAATCTGCCCCCTAGTACCAGCATGAGAGAACCACTGGGATTGTTACCCAGCTCAATGGTAGTCCCCTGGGGACCCCTTCCCTTTTGGGACCCCATTACCACCCTCTTGAAGAGGTTTGCAATTTGCAAGTGTTTTGCACCCGCAATTGCGGACACCAAACATCTGTACATAGGGTTGCGCAGGCTATTAGGAAGGAAACGCTCCTTCCTAATATTGAGTCGCAGAACCCTATTTTGCGAGTCGCAAAAAATTCTGACTCGCAAAATAGGGTTTGTACATACCCCATGCTGTTTTTGCATACGCAAACGGGTTTGCAAACCTGTTTGCGCATGCAAAAACCGTTGAATATCTGGTCCTTAATATTCACTGTATACAAAAGCTATGTGAAAGGTAGGAAGCCCACAAACTGAGAGGCTGCTCACTGGTCTGGTGGCTTAGTGGACAAATGCGTCAACAAAAATGGCCTCTCTTTGACCTCTCGGTCACAGGTTCAAATACCAGTTGGGTCTACTCAGCCTTTCATCCTTCTGAGGTCGATAAAAAGACTACCATTGAGCTGGGTAACAATACACATCTGTTATGCAGCGCCAAGATAGCCTTCTGGGAGAACATGAGCTTTACAAATACATATATTATGTTATGTCCAGGTAAAATGGCCTGTGTAGATCAGACATCCTCTCAGAGCTGGGAGCAGACATGAGGCTTGAAGAATCAAAAGCAGCAGTAAGGCAAGGCACACCTTCCCCCGTTGTGCAATCACAACATCCATCCTAGCAACCCTGGGGGAAGAAAATGAATTCTTCAAACCGCTTTGAAATAATTTACTGACTAAGGCTGAAGTGTGAAGTCAGGCCTGCTGGAACTCCTGTGGGATGAAGACAGCATGAGTCCCGTCAAGTGAAGGCGGTATTTATTCTAGCCGGAATCAGGGCTGTACACTGTCCGCCTGTTTAGGAGAAAGTGAATTGTGTTTCCTGTGCCTTATCTCTGGCCGATTGGTGAGAAAGGGTGGGGACCCTTCAAACACCCTGGCTTGTTCTGTGCTCACATACTTTGGTTGGGAGACTACATGCCAAGCGTCAAGTCAGAAGGACACGAGTAGGGGGTGCACGTGGGTGGACGGCGTCCACCCACTTATTTCACAGGGGGGACGGCGTCCACCCTGCACTGATAAGTTGGTCCCCACTGATAAAGATGCTGAATTTCGTCCCGGTGCAATTTCCAAATACACTTTCAGCGGCGCCTGCACGTTGTTGTCTGCTTTCGATCACAACAAGGTGCAGGCAGGGACAGGGCTCTCTTATTTCTAACTCCTGCTGGCTCTTAACAAAGGCCGAGTCAGTCTGAGGGGTCATCAGGCCTCCTTTTGTTGGCGTCTCCTGGCTGTCAGCAGTCAGGAGCCTCACACCCCGAAGCAAATGCAGCAGAGGGGAAATAAAGTCTCACTCTTTTTTAGCACTTCACACATACTTAAGAGAGGCCGCTTTTCACTTTGTTCATGCTTTGTTTAGGAGATATGCATGCACTGTAAGAACTGCAGTGGGTTGTTCTTTCATAGTATTTGCACACAATAAATAGTATTTATATAGCGCTTACTACCCCAGGGGAGGCGTTGTAATAATTTAAATAGCACTATTTTTTCTTTTTAAGCACTATGGCTAGAAGAAGCTTTACGTTGACAAAGGGCAACATTGGTTTATGTGTAGCGTAGAAAAGTGTGAATCTTCTGACTAATTCAGGAGAGTTTACAAGTATACTCGAAATGTGCTCATGATACACCTGCTAAACATGTATGTGAGGGCTTAAGATCTGATGTCACTTCTTGTGATGCCACTTCTTGTGATGTCACGCGGCGTGATGTCACGCAATGTGATGCCACTTGCTTACTGATTAACTAGGTTAGTCCCCCCACTTCTTTTTTAGGACTTGTGCCCTGCAAGTCAGACAATACTGCTGAGAAATGTAGCTTCAGTGGAATGTACTGCTTCATTCCACACACATCCTCCCTCCCCATGGAACAGGGGTGATGTGGTGACCAAGAAGCAGTGGGCAGGGGGAAGAAATAGTACCTCAATCACGTCGGAAGTAATGGACGGGCACTGATCAACTCAAATCCATCTGTGCTTGGTCCCTGCTCCACAGCAAGGATCAGAACTGACGGATGGCTGCAATGGCCAGTTAAGAAGGCTGCAAAGAAGAGTGACACTGAAGCCAACGAATGGTAAGCAATGGGCCGGCTGCAAGCCCTTTTTGTAAACAGTAGTGTCTTGCAAGCGAGAGCGCATGCGTAGCACATGCTCTTGCAGGCTTGACCCTAAAAATGCATATCTCTAATCAAATTATCCCCTGGGTCAAGCTGCGATTGATGTTTTTCCAGCTTATTCCTAACACCACCAATAGGTCAGGAGCACTATTGGTGGACCAGGGCCACTGGAATTATGTGATCGTGCAGCCGTGGCAATTTTTGCATAATTATGAATTTGCTGCATTTGCCACATAATCCATCATCTACCACATACTCTGCAGATTCTCAATTGTAGCATAAACGGTTCAAAAGTTATTAAAAATGCGGCCATGTGTGTTGCCGCTCAGAGGAAGGCCCTTTGCAAAGCTGGACTGGTCACCTTTCTGTTGCTTATTGCTATACTTGAGTGTTAAACTGGTACTAATGAGGTGCAACCAATGCCCAGGCAGTGTAAATAAGTGTAGAAATGAAATAATAAGGATGTAATACAGTTACAAAATATGCTGCACTGTGCCGCATAATTTGCCTTTTCTTGCCGCATAATTTACTCAACCCTGCTGCATAATATGTCCCTCTCCTGCCGCATATTTCCAGTGGCCCTAACAGTTGGTTTATCTTCCATCCTGGGACTGGAGTGTGAACCTGTGATGGAGAAACAGCCAGCCTGAGGTACATCAGCAGTGTAACTAGCCGTGAGGTCTATTAGCCACCATGTTGCGTGTCGCATGAGTAAACCTAAATTCTAATCCGGACTTCACCACCTGATCAAATTATCTCTTCATGGGCAACCTTTGTACAGCTGCCCTGCTTCCTTCAACTGCCAGAATTGTGAGTCTCTGGGAACAAGCTACCCCATTGTTAAGACCCACATTGGGAGAGTTTCACGTGGGTCCTTAAAGGCCGATTTCAAGGCAGATTTCCAACATTTCCAGCTAAAATGCGGTGGGCCTCACTCACAAAGCTATTTGTGCATCAAAGTTTAACTTACATTTACGAACAGCATTGTTTGTGAGTGCAAAATAACATTAATACATCACAAAAATCCGTTTTTTAGTCTTAAAAGGGTTCACTCACACCAATGTTTCTGCATGAGTAAACCCCTAATGAGGGCGCAGAGTGTGTATTCCTGGGCAGAAATGATATAGATGTTTAATAAAGAGTCACAAGTTTACATTTTTCTCTGTTAACAAAAATAATATGCGATTTTCTCCTGTTTTCACATAGATACGTCACTGAAATGTAATTCTATAAGCGATCTGGACATTTATTCCTCTGCTCTTTGCACTGATGTTACCAGACAGCAATGAATGCAGTATCTGCTAATTGTGTACATTACATATTAGGAGATGAGCACATCCTATAGGGGGTGTATTTATGGCAGTGCCCAGGAGTGCTGAGGACACGTGTGTGTCCGCCATGATGTCCAGTGCTCGTTGGCTCATTTGCATTGGGGTGTGGCCACATGCTAGTGAGAGTACACCCTTGCCCTCACACCAGTGTGCTATTACTGTCGAGGCGGTGGGGCAAGGAGTCTCCCAAGAGGCTGTGTGCTACCTAGACAGTGATAGTGCCACCTATATGTGAGGGTGACTTTTGGGAGACAGAACAGGGCTTTCCACCGCCTCCTCCTGGAACCCTCTTGCAAAAGCTAGAAGTAAAACTAATTTACACTAAGATTTTGTGAATAGCCGAAAGTAGTAAAGTTTCTCAAAAGTGTCAATTACTCAAAAGAGGAAGTTACAATGACATGCGCGTTGTCCGGTAACCCAGAACCGTACTCTACTGTGAGATGCAGTAGGCTGGTGGGCACTCACTCCTTTACCACAATCCTTACATTCATTTCCCTTAAACAATGAACTTTACCTATTGCACTGACCCTGAGGTCATGGCAGGATCTGTGTGCCATCTGCTCCCTTCTAAAGTTGCAGCGCAGCAGGCAGTGTTGCATGCTGGGACTCATTGCCTCAGGTTCCTGGGTAACTTTACGTTCACTGCATTTATTAATCCTGATATTTTATTGATAAGGTATGTGGGTGGCATAGCGCCAAGGGTGAGATTATTCTGTCACATGAGCTTGAGCTCTGCCTCTGCTCCAAGGTAACTGCAATCGCACCTCATTCTTTGTTACACGTCACTGTGGTATAGATTCTCAACAAAGAGGTATTATCCAGCGATTTTTGTTAAATAGGCGAGTGAGTGCGGTTGATTTCACTCACACTCTTCATCGAATCAGCAATTTTCAGCAAATAGTCGCCTAGGAGCCATCGTTTCTCCTGCATTGTCATATAAACTGGCAGTTCAGGCAGGACTGTTTCCATTGGGCCAGGACCACGCCTGATTTGCATATGGCATGTCACTATCTGCAGTGGCACATTGGATAAAACATTATGCAGTGGCATGCAGCCCAAGCGATTAACAGTGGCTGAGACTTTAGAAAGGATTCCAGCTCAGCGTTTCAGTGAGACATCCTAAGTGCCATGGGTCTGCCCAGAGGTAGGTCCCTTGCTGATGTGGCCACTGTCCTCGCGCTGCATCTCATGTTGATGCTCAGCAAGGCAGAAAACAGTCTGGGGTTGCTTGTGATCCCCGTCAAAGGGGATGTGGCTTGGCGTTTCAGGGTGAACTGTTCCTAGTCAATCAATTAATCAGGATTTATAAAGCTTGGCAACTCACCCGTGAGGGTTTTAAGGCACAGGAGTTGGTAACTGCTTCGCAGAGAAAGCAGTGGAAACAAGGCAAAAGCAGGGGAAAGCACTCAGAAAAAAGGGGGAGAAGAAGGAGAAAGCAGTAAAAAATGAGGTAAAAGCAGAAGAAAGCACTCAGAAACATGGGGGAGAGAAAGGCAAAAAAAAAAAAAAAGTGAGGTAAAGGTAGGAGAAAGTACTCAGAAAAGTGCGGGGAAAGGAAGGAGAAACCAGGAAAAAACTAGGCTTAAGCAGGAAGAGCACACAGAAAAATAGGAGGGAATGGAAGGAGAAACGAGGCAAATGCAAGAGAAAGTACTCAGAAAAACGGGGAGGAAGCAGGGTGGTGTAGCATCACAGGAGAGCTAGGCCTGGGCCTAAGTTAGAACCAAGCATGATTTGCATATGGCTGGTCACTGTCTGAAATGGCTCAGTGGATGAAAAATGATGCAATGGCATGCGGCCCGAGCGATTAGCAGTGACTGAGAATTTTGTAGTCTAACCATCATCTTTGTGTTTTTAAGACTTTCAGCGTGCATGCCTGGAGAATATGGACCTCTCTCCCGGAACAGCTTTGCCCGAAACCAGCGTGCAATGTCATATTCGTGGTGTCCTACCACAAACTCTTCTTTTGTCAAAGATATATTCCAAGGAAGGGTCAAGATTAATCATGAGATTCATGATTATGAGCAAGGAAGACCTTGCAAAGCATTCCTCCTCTGAAATACCCCAGCTAGCAGTTATAATTTCCCTGAGACTCTCTTCCACCCTCCCTGTGCCCAGTCCTACCTTATGTATACGTACGCCATACGGCAGGGTACCCTTTAAGTCGATCTGGCGATGACTAGATGGGGCGGGCTGCATTGCAAGCTTTGGGGTGGCTGCCATGCAGATTCAGGGCTGGTTGCTCCACTGCAGGTGTTCACCTCCCTCCTTGTTACCATCTGTAAGCATGCACACGCGTTGCTAAAGCTGCCTTTTGCAGGACACCTTCTGCGTTGCTGGTCCTCCCTCCTATTTACTGTGTAAACAAATGCTGGCTCTTACAGGCTTCTCAGTCCAAACCTGACCCTGCCCCTGCCACAGCAAGATGTAGCATCCATCCCTCTCTGGAGCCTCCAGACAAGATCTGCCTCTAAGCTCCTCCCTCCCGTGTCACCACATGCAGGTCTCCTACTGCTCTAAGTGAAAAGCCCAATGAACTGACTCCCCCAAGCACCCCTACATTCTTTCATATTTCCCTCCGAGATCTTCTTGGACACATTTCTTAAGTGCTAGGCTGAAGACATTTTTATGTGAAGCCCACATGCTTGGTGCTCCTCAGATATTTCATTTTATCCCAATTTGCAATCCTACTCTACTGCTTCAAACCCCTGATAATCCCTGTCATTCACCCTTTCTTCAAAGAGTTGAAACAGGCTCTAAAAGTGTGCCCTCTGTCGTGCTGCTCATTAGGGGAAACATTCATTACAACGCAGTCATTTAATTGTGCTGCTTTTACAATGCAGCTGTTACAACGCAACCGCCTTTACATCGCATGCCATTACAATGCATGCAATTACAACGCATACCATTGCAAGGCATGCCATTACAACGCATTATAAGGTAAGCAATAGAGAATTTTTTGTTTTAGGGTGGATATGGGTTTTGGCGCAGATGGGAATAGTAATGTTTACCCCTACACTACCCAACACTTACCTTACTGTTGCACTCACTGGAGTGGGAATCGTAATTCTTACCCCTACACTAGCCAACTCTTTCCCTACTGTTGCACTCACTGGAGTGGGAATCGTAATTCTTACCCCTACACTAGCCAACTCTTACCCTACTGTTGCACTCACTGGAGTGGGAATAGTAATGTTTACCCCTACACTATCCAACTCTTTCCCTACTGTTGCACTCACTGGAGTGGGAATCGTAATTCTTACCCCTACACTAGCCAACTCTTTCCCTACTGTTGCACTCACTGGAGTGGGAATAGTAATTTTTACGCCTTCACTAGCCAACACTTACCCTACTGTTGTACTCACTGGAGTGGGAACAGTAATTTTTACCCCTACATTATCCAACACTTACCCTACTGTTGCCCTGAAAGTATTACGCGTTGTAATGATATGCGTTATAATGGTAGTTTTTAGAACTGCATTGTAATGGCATGCATTGTAAAATCATGTAATGTAATGGTAGTTGCGATGTAAAAAACGCGTTGTAAAAGCATGCGCTGTAATTGTTTGCGTTGTAAAATCATATATTCGTCATTGGAAAGTGATATAGGCTTTCCACACCAGGGATCCAAACTGGGTCACTAATGGAGCTCACGTTGTCCTCATCGTACCACAATTTGTAGTTTAGAAATTGGGAAGATTCCTCCGGTCACCCTACAACATATTGTAAGTAAGTAAGCAATTCTTCTTCGTGGCCAATTAATTAAAATCATTGCAATATAAAACAAAATGTATAAGCTAAAAGAATTGATGAAATTAGCAAGTGATAGGTTAAAACAAGTGGCCATATAAAAACATTGAGGTGTGGCCGCATTGTGGACTGCAAAGTATCAAACTGAAACAGAGGATTGCATTAACATCAATATAACATTAAACATGGGGCAAAAATCAGTCCAAAAGAGGTAACGTCGAATGACGCAGTTGTAGCTGGAAGAACATTTGGAGGTGCAGCTTTCCAAGACTCTCCGCTTAGGGTTCCTCTGAAATAAAGTGACCAAAGCTTATTAACCCTTAATTTCTATCATGGAGAATGTTGTAATACTTTATTCGATAAATATTTATCATAAAAGTACAAACATACATAGAGAGTACATAAAAACAATCTGCCCAAAAGTACTACATTTTCAACAAAATAACACAGATAATTTAAGAAGAAGGGAAAATTAAAACTATACAGTCGTTTCAGATAAATTTGGTACATTCCCTAACAACCTAGAACGGATTATCCAGGCACCCGCAAGATATTTTGCCACCCCACAAACGATATACATTGAGGCGGTGTTGGTTGACAAGATGCGCAGGGCTGATCTATGATCTTCCACACCCAGAACCCTACACACTGGTTTCAGCCATTTGTTCCTGACGTCCTTATATGCTGTGCATGCAAATAAGAAGTGGCCCAGGGTTTCCTCTGGGCAACTACAACCTGGACAATTTAAGTCATGCCCCCCCATGCCTTTCCAACCTTCCATGAATTTCTTCAGGGGCAGGGTACCATATCTAAATTTCAAGAACAAGGTCCTGTCTCTGGGTGACTGAATAAAGTCCAAAAAGGGTTCCAACTTGCACGTTGGTTTGTGTGCAAGGAAGTTGGTCGTCAGGGATCCCAAATTAGAGTTAATGGACCTTATTCTCAACCCAATCCCAATATAACTTTTTGACAGATTGTTTCGGAGGTGGACATTGCGAGACCCAAGACTCTCCCAAACCTATGGAAGTTACCAACAGCTTAAGATTATTAAGCCACTTAATCTTATTGTTAACATTAAGGGAGATTAATTCGTCCAACACTCGGGCATATTCAGTTAATTCTTGAGTCCTTCTGAGGCGCACCCAAAATAACAGGGGCCTGAGATGGACTTTATCAGTAATTGATTTCTTACCCATGTCAAAAAATAGTGGTAACAAGGGGGTTGACACTGGAAGTGATACCAAATCTCTGATAAACTTATTCTCTGCAACCATCAGAGCCCCGATATTTTCAGTTCCCCATAATTCAGAACCGTAAACTGCCGAGGCTACAGCCTTCTCCTCATAGACTGCCAGGGCTGGAGCAACCAGTCTGCTGATGGAGAGGCGCTGGTTTTTAAGTATCGCTCCAGACACCCTTCTGAGATTGAGTACCATTTTGGATATGTGAGGGCCCCAGGACATGTTATTTGATAACCTAACCCCCAGATAGTCAAATTCATTTACCAACTCTAGGGGTGACCCGAAAAGTGAGATATGTACCTTTCTAGATTTTCTTTTTGCAGATAGAACCATTAGCTTTGTTTTCGCGGTATTTATTGATAGACCACGCTCTTTACAAAAGAGAGAGAAACGGTCAAGCAGTTTCTGCAGGCCCTTCGGGGTCTTGGACATCAGGAGGGTATCGTCCGCAAAGAGGAGTGTGGGGGTCTTCTCTCCGGCAAGGACGGGCGCGTCCGCAGGGTCCTCCCTTAAATGGTCCACCACCCCATTTATGAAAAGGGAGAACAACGTCGGGGCCATCACGCATCCCTGCCGCACCCCTCTGTTGACTGGTACCCTCCTTGTCAATTGCCTCTGACTCCCCCACCGTATCCTAGCAAAATTGTCCTCATGGAGCTTAATGATAAATTGCAGCAAATAGCTAGGGAGCCCCATGACCAATAATACCTCCCAAAGTTTAACACGTGGAATGACATCAAATGCGGTTTTGAGATCAATGAAAGCCAGATACAGGCTGCCCTTGTTAATAGATACTGACTTCCAGTAGACCGCACAAAACCGAAACACCTGGTCCATTGCTCCAACATTCTGCCTAAACCCAGCCTGGAAGTGTGTTAATACCCCCTCTTCCATAAGCCATGTCTCAATTCTGCTTATAATGACCCTGCCAACTACCTTTTGTATTGTGTCAATTAAACTAATTGGTCTGTAGTTGGCAGGGTCCTCTCTATCTCCTTTTTTATAGATCGTAATTACCTCAGCCCCTTTCCATGAATCCGGGACGGGGAGACCTAGCTGGATTAGATTCATTAGGCATCCTATAAAGACCTCCCCAAGACAGCCTAGATAGATGTCCGGAGTACCGACGGACAGAGCGGTGCTCCTTTTTACCTGAGCTGTAGCCAGGTGAGGTGGGGTGTGCATTCCCTAACTACTAATAGGCGAATTGCAGGTGATATTGTTTTCACTTTATTTTAAGAGTATTCACTACACGCAGTAGCATCAATCAAGGTCCTGAGGAAGCAGTAGGAGACCATTAGGCTCCGCATTCACTGCAGAAACATGTCGACCATAATCCAACTGTAGTAATTATTTGTTTATACTACTTTGCACTGTTTTTAATCTCTGGGAGTGGGTAGGACCCAATAAAACTGTTTTCCATTTCCACTACCCAATTTTAATACACGTTCTCACTCTTCACATTGCACTGTCAATCATTTTACCTCCCTGATGCCATAGTACACTATACTCACATTTGAGACAGTTGATCAGATTAGGCTACATCTTGCCTTATCTACTGTGGGTAAAACCACCTCTCCTTCAAGGTGAAGGATCCCAAATGATGTAGGGTGGCACAGGTCGGCAACCTGATGGGAATAATTATTTTACTACGTTATACTTTCAGTAGATATCGTGGTTGTACCCCTGGAATACACAGATTGTTTACAGATAGTCTCTCCTTGACCCATTGCTATCCTTGTTGTTGGTATTCATCCTATAAAGTCTGCCCATAATGAGGGATCGTGGGATAACAAATCTCCAGGCAAGCCATCTGGACCAGCTGCTTTACCAGGAAGGATTTTGGAGATGGCATCTCGGACCTCTCGCGCAGTAAATAGGCTTGCCTCGGTGGGTGAGTCTATTCTTAAGCGGGACGAAGCTAATGGTATTGGATGAGCTTGGGCGTCATCATCACAGAATAGTTTTAAAAAATGGGCATGCCATTGCTGTTCACTTATGTGATTTAAAATGGGATCAGCTCCTCTACGGTCTAAAATTTTAATTAGTTTCCAGAAAGTGACTGAATTCTTTTCACAAATGCCGCAATTTTGAGCTGCTGCCAGTGGTCCTCCTCCCAGTTCTTTTTAGCTAGGGTAATGGTTTTGCGATAGTCCCACCTGGCCAGTCTCGCTGCTCTGGGGTCTTTTAGTTTTACTGCTAGGGCAATAGCCTTCCTCTTTTTTCTACAGTTTGCTGTATACCAAAGATTAGTCTTCGGGATTCGCAGCTCGGCCGAAGGCCTCCCCTTGGAAGTTTTAAGGAAATGCTTACCTATGTTAACTACAAAATTCTGATAATGGGCTAGTAGTTTCGGCCCAGAGAGGTTTGAATTTACCAAATCCAACGCTGACAAATAGGAAGTTTCCGCGATAACTAGTTCCCTGATATGGTTGAGTTTCTCCTCTTCATACTTCACCACATCCCATCTTAATTTCCTGTTACAGTTAGAGGGAAAGACCTCCTTGGTGATCAGCTTCGGTCCTGCGCTCTCACTTAGCCCATTGGCCCAATTAATTCCCATGCACAAGGGGTTATGATCACTGTCTGAGGACTGCTTGATCTCCATATCTACAAGGGTGGCCCAGGATTGGACATCTATGAAAATATAGTCTATTCGCGATGGGGAGCCTATCCTATTATAGGTCATCGCCCCATTGCGATCAGAAATGGTCCGCCCATTAAGCGCTCTTAGGTTATGGTCCAGAGCCAGGGCATTCAGCTGTATTGCTCTGGGGTACAATTTCGAAATGGGAGCCAGATCTAAAGAGGGTATAGAGTGTCTCCAGTCCTCCGAGCTCCAACCCAATATGTCCTCATCATCCAGGGGTTCGAATGTGCAATTAAAATCGTCCCCCACCAGGATTTTAGATCCAGGTGGCAGTTCTGATAGCTTGGAATCCAGCAGCTCGATTGTTTGTGAGATTTGGCAACCCTGTGCCCCTCTTGCATAAATACAAAAAAATTGTATTTTGCCCCCGTGGGGGCTTTTCAGAGAAATATGCAAGATGTCGTTTGAGGGGACACTATGCATGGTGACAACATAGTTTAAATTAACTTTCACCCATATATGGAGGCCACCAGAAGGGCGACCTTTCCCTGAGGAAACTGCCGGGACATAATAGGTGGAATACCCATTTTTATACTGCGGGGACAGACACCAAGTTTCCTGGAACATGCAGATATGGAAGGGATCGATAAATTCGTTCCAATCTGGAGTTGCAAGGTTTTTCTTAAGCCCTGCTATGTTCCAGGAAAGGATATTAATAGGAGAGCCGTCTACAGTCGATGCAGTAGATAAATGAGTGGGACCGGGTTCCTCATCAGTAAGACTAGGTCCACAAAGTTCCAAGTATGGCTCGCCCTCCCTGACACTACCAACTTCAACCTCCAGAGGGTCTATCAATTCCCTCAGTACTTCATTGTCCAGTGCAGTAGGGAGTAAAGTGCCATCTATCTCTTTACTAAGACTAGGGCTACAAGTTTTCAGGTATACTTGAGCCTCTCTAGACATACATACATCAGTCCCTGAAGGATCTAGCACTTCCCTCGGTGCTACTTTCCCTGGTGAAAAAGCAAGAAGTCAGTTGACTGCTTCCAATCCACTATAACGATTAAAGCAAGATATAGAAGGAGGGTTGTGTTGTTGTCCTGACCATGCTCCACTAAAATGTTTTGCCCCATACAGTGGCCTGCCTGATCTTCTCAGGACTGTGAAGTGAAGTGAAGTGAAGTGAGGAAGGACTTATATAGCGCGCTACCACTCCAAGGAGTATCTTGGCGCTTGGATTCCAGAAACCGCAGGTAGTAGGTGAAAGGGACTACCTGTGAAAGAAGCACATTATATGAATCCCATACATTCGGCATTAGGTAAGGTATAGATCCATGTTTTTAAAAGCTTTCTGAATTTAAGTTCAGTGGGGGCTTGACGTAAGAAAGAGGGAAGTTTATTCCATACTTTGGCGCCGATGACAGCAATGGATTTTCCTCCTCTCGTTGACTTTTTGAACCTGGGGACGTGAAGTAGATTGGCTGTAGAGGACCTGAGTGATCTTGACGGGTGGTATTGATTAAAGTATTTGCGCAAGTACAGTGGGCCCTGATGGTGAAAGGCTCTGTAAGTGATGGTCAGGACCCTCCATTGTCGTCACCATCCCACTGACTAGTATTATTGTGATGTTGACTAGACCATGCCCCGTTTTGCTGGTTGATACCATGGGAGCGACTACCCATTATAGGCTGCATTGGATTCCACCCTCCGGCATTACTACCATTCAACTGGTTTGAGTTATGGTCCAGCCAAGGTTCCCCTCTAGTTCCTCTTCCCGTTTGGTTGGAACCTTTCAGCCAGCTCCACCTATTACTACGATAGTCAGAAACCATATAGAAATAGGCTAGAGGTTTGGCTGAAACTGAGGAATTAATGTTACATGGGGGCCCTGCAATTATGTGTTCCACCGAACACGAGTCCTCAAATGTCACAACAACACAGTCCCCTTGAATTTTTTTGGGTTTTCGCCTACCCAGGGGGCTCTCTCTACCATGAGTACGTTACTGTGGGTGTTTGGTGGTAATGGATGGTTTTGGCCTAACCAATGGCAGACTTTGTTTTTGAGAGCCCAAAAGGATTCAGTTTTTGTGGGGGCAAGCTCAGGAACGCCTGTTAACACTATTACATAGGGGCATGCGTCAGGAGGTAAATTAATATTGCGGCGTACCTTGGGTTTCACAGGTGGAGGAGTTGGTGGTTTTTCACCGGGATGGGGAGTCCTTCAGAAGTCTGAGGTTCGCTGGGGGCATTGGGTGGTAATTTGACTACACAGCTGTTGATGGTCTTCAGAGTGGGGGTTTTAGATGGAAGTGATTTGGTGGTCACATTTTTCCCTATTGGCTGTTTAGAGGGTGCCGGTGGTTTGGTGTTGGACAGTACTGGAGTACTCGAGGCTTTTTGGGCAGGGGCTTTTGGGTGGTTTTTTAGCTCCAGGTGTATAGCCCGGAGCTGCTGTTCAATCCCCTGTAATCTAGTCTCTAAGGGTGTGAGTAAGGATTTAATAAGATTGGATAAGGAACTCATGAATATGCCATTTCTGTCTTCCAATCCCTCCGTGGTTTCATCCAGGCTGCTTGTCTCAAGGAGACTCGCAAGACTGGTGTTGGAAACTGAGTTGTCAGGAAGACCCATCGGGAGCACACAAGTCACCTCTACTCTCGCTACGCTGTTACCTGGGTTGACCATGCTAACCCTACCCTCCATATTGCTACTGGTGTTACTGGCAATCTCTGTAGGACCTCCCACTCCATCGTCAACCTCTATAGAGTCATTACTTCCCTTACTAGATGGTTTAGAACATTTGGGGATAGCACCCTCCCTTACGCCCCTAAGATTAAATATCTCTTCCTGGCAGTCAATAACAGCCTGGGAAACCACAGAGGATGTAGGAAGAGCTGGGGTCTGGGTGGGGGATTCTAATGGGGCAGGCTGGCAAATGGGAGAAGGAACAATTGAATGTAGTTCAGTGGTTGTGTGGTTTTTTAGTGGGGTGCGTGCAGAGGCTATAATACCTAAGGAGGACCTTCTCGCATGTGCGAGGTCCTGGGACACCCTTCTTTCCATGAGGGCAATGCCTTCATCAATTAATAAATTAGTGCGTACAATAAAGTGATCTAAAGTGCCCGTCAATTTGGAGGCACCAGCCGCGGTCTTACTACGTGTTTCACGGGTACACATTCCTATAGTATGGGTTTGGGCCTATGTAGGAAGGTAGATCCCTGACTATGGTTGCCCCCAACTTTTTGCCTGGTGTTTTGCGGGTTTTCTGACTTAGTTGACCTGGGGCCCTGCTATTCAGGACCCCAGGCCTACTGCTCTCTCTGTAAAATGGATTCCATGTACCTTAGGTACATATCTAAATTGGATACTGAGTCACCTTACCAGTCCCTGTACAGTGTACCTTAGGTACCCAGGGCATAGGTGTACCCAGGGCCTACCAGGGGCTGCAGCATGTATTATGCCACCCCTGGCTGGCCATCCAAATCTGACACAACTGGCTGCTTGACAGCTGGGGCAAGGTGGTGTAATCACCCTTTGCTTTAGATATAGTATACCTATATCTAACCCTAAAATGGACACACAGATCTCCTATCAGTCACTCCTATGGCAGGCCTTAACAATCCTGAAGGCAGAGTGCTTGTAATCGTGTGAGATGGTGCTCTGGCATGAGCTGAGCCTGTCTGCGGCTTTCGGGATCCATCCCTTAGCCGTTTCCATGATATCGCATACCATATACTCTTAAGTGCATTATAATCCTCGCGGTTATATGCCAACTCTGGTATCGCTTTATCAAAACATGTCGAGTAAGGTGTCATACGAATTGGAATACTAACCCCTCGCCAATTCTGGCGACGGGGTTAGCATTCCACCCTTCTAGAGGGACACGACATGTATGTAACCCCTAACCCCGGTTAAAGTCAGACATAGCCTCAGCTCCACAAAATGGATGCTGCCACCGAGACACACGTCTGCCCTCCTGCTGCTGGGAGTCCTCCCAGAGCAGGAGGCAAGGACAAAGGGTTTCCTGCCAGGGGCGGTGCCAGCACCGTCCCAGACAGGGTTTTGTGTATTCCAGGTAGGCAGGGCTACAGAGGAAGGTGACTGCAAGTGGCACCCCGGTGCTCACTGTGCATAGGCCGGCTGAAACCAGTTCCAGGGGCACTCCAGCCCCTGGCCTGGGGAAAGCCCGCCAAGGAAGTGGGTGTAACCACCCCCATCCTAGTCCCACCCCTAGGGCAGGACTTAGTCGCGTGCCAGCCCCTTTTTACAGGATAAAGGTAGGAACTGGCCCCCTTCCAAATTAGATCATCTTTGAATCCTGAAACTACTTTCCACGAAAGGAACTCAAGACTTCTTCCTAAGATTTCTCCCTTGTGACTAAGGAGTAGTCACCCTGCATCCGCAGGCACCATCTTAAGAACACTGCGGTCTGCTGCAAGTCTCTCCTCCGGATCAAGACTGCCCAGCTCGACGAGAACCGGCTTCCCTGGCACCTCTGACCTCTACCTGCATCATCAGTCACGCTGAGATTCGTGGGTGTGACGAGACCTCGAGGGACCGGCCATCTTCAAGACTGCACGACTTCTTTCCAGCAAGCCCGCCGAGTAATTTCCTGGTGAGTGCTTTGGGGTCCGAGAAGCCCCGACCCTGAGCAGCTCCAGCACCGAAGTGCAGCCTCCCAGCATCTCCACGATCTGCGTGGGGCCCTTCTGCTTTTTGCTGCTCACCGCGTTGTTTGGCTACTAGCCCGCTGGCTTGTGGCCTCCTGAACGACGCCCGACGACATTTCTGCTGCTAGTCTGGTTGCTCCAGGCTGGCCCTTGCTCCCTTCCAAAAGAGGAGCACCCCGGACCCTCCTGGTCCACTCAAGACGCCATTTTGAGTCCACCGCGTGGGCTTGAATTAGCCAAGGCTTGTTGCCCAATCCTGGGTAACTTCGACGCCGACAGCTTCATCCATCGTGGGACAGCTCGCCTCTCCATCCTGGTCGCCGACAACGCCTCCTGGTCCGTGAGATCTGCAGAGCCAGCGTCGCCCACTCACCTAGTCGAGGTGACTTCGCCCGGTGCCATCCTGGTGCCCACTTAATCACTGGCTAGTGATTCAAGAACTTGGTCCCCTCTGCTTTCAGGTTTCTTCTTCCTTGATCCAGGCTTGGATCCATCGAACTTTCCTTCACTGGTCGCCTGCCAGCAACTTCCTTCTTCCAGGCTCCTGGTCCGGCAACGAGATTCCCGACGTCTTTTCAGACCTATGCAGCTGCAGCCCCTGGGCTAGGTAACTTCGGCACTCCGGTGTCCCAGCATAGCCTCACTATCCTAGGGTCAGGATCCACTGTCGTTTTCTTCCTACCAGGTCGGGTTCGCCCGTGAACACTAACTTTGCCTTTACTAGCCTCCATAGACTTTGTCCCGCATCCCGCGTGAGAGTGCACACTCTGCACCCGAGTCCCCTAGGTCTCCTAGAAGTAATCTAACGATTCCCTAGTTAAGTCCTAGTGATTCCAAAGCCTATTAGTACTGTACTTACCTGCTAGTAATTTCGCATTCCACTTTTTAAGTATATGGTTTTTCGTGCCCCTCGGGCATTTGTGTATAACGTGCTAACTTAAGTATTTTCGTAAAAGTTTTGTTGTGTGCCTAGCACCCTGTCCTCATAAAGAGTACAGGGTTGTTGTGATTCTAATAAATACACTGTTTATTTTCATAACACTTGTGTGGTGTCCTTTCACTGGGTGTTCAAGGGGTAATGTGATGGTAAAACAGCTGGCTTAACACGCCCTCTAGAGTCTTAGCCTTAGACTGCTCGTATCCATGCTACTAGGATAGCTGGTCTATAAGGTTGACTTACAACCAATCATCAATAAGGGTTGTTTGGACTGATATATAGTGATCACTAGAATAGTGAACACTGCACATCAGGCCAACTTCTCACAGCCTAGCTAACTAACAAGCTCAAATCAAGGGACACGCTTTCAAAATACAAACTAAATACAGCAAGAAAAAGTAAAACACTCACAGTGATAGCGGGCCCCAATGACTACGCAAACAGATAGAGTGGACAAAGCCAGCGATTCTGACCCAGACCAGACTCTACAGGCCTCGGAGGGCCACAGAGCGCCCGCCCTTTGCCCGGGCTTAGCCCCGGGCGCTCCCGCGCGCTACGGCGCAGCGTTATTGTGTACCTACTAAATAGGGAGGAGGAGGGGGCTGGGCAGGCAGGGAGAGCGTCCCAGGTGTTGAGGGTTAGTCAAGCAGGGACTCCTGGGAAATGGAGTCCCTGCGACAGCGCTCGCAACCCTGCTGCTAAAACAGTTCTCCCCTGGATAGTTCTGTGGCACACGACCCCTGAATCTGCGCACTCTCGCTGAGTCCAATCCGCGATGCGGGACCCGCGAAGCAGATTCGGCGAGGTGCTGAGTTGGCAAAGGGCTGAAGAGCCGGCAAGCAGAAGTCCTTTCATGGAGAATGCACTTGATTAATGGGGTGAAACTGCCTTATCGCAAAGGGGGCAGAGGATGGGGATCATCTCAGGCATATTGTCGGAAAATGCCTGTAATTCAAGAAGTATGGACAAAATGCTGTATTTTGCTGCTTCAGCACAGTATCTGAAGTTCTAAAGTGCTGAGCTTCGTACTGTTCGGCGCGGCTTGCTCGAGGTTAGGCCGAGGCAGCTTCCGTCTTGGATTCCTTCATCAGTGTTGGTTGAGGGCAATCTGTGTTTGCTGTGGAAGCAGCCTTGCTGCATAACGCAGAAATCTGGTAGACTTACATGAGAACTGAATGCTGTGGCCATTCAAAAGTGTCATTACTGCGGGCGGCAAGACCTGATCTGATGGCCCTCAATGCAGGGCAGCAGTTTCCGCCTGAGGGGTAGGAGGGCAGGGCACACACACACACACACATTGGGTGAAGTAAGCTTTCATGGCTGTATCCACATAAGCAGCATTCGGTGTCCGGGCAAGACTGCTTCCAGGTAGGTGCAAGGTCAACATATTTATCAAGTGAGTGGTTTGGCTGAGCTATAACAACACACAAAGTCATCAAAAAGGTGTTAAGTAGCAAATTAATAATTAAAATGAGTGTTTTTTCATGCCCATGAGGGATCACCTATCAGAAGAAAAAAGGACAATATCCTCTGGGAAGAGGTTGGTTGCCATTGTATCAGTCCCACGCAAGAGGTTTTGAGGTACGCCTAGGTCTCCCTCGCAGAGTTTAGCACCCCCTTCAAATGATAGCAAAAATACGATATATACTTTTTTATATACTTTTTTATACATCCCAGTAAACTTTGCATACAGTAACATGTTTGTGCTTGCTATTTTAAATGTTCAGTGTTGCACAACAACTTCATCCTTTAGGATGTTTCCAGAATTATAAATGTTGGTGTGAGATTTTCTCAGTTTTCATGCTTGTTATATGTTGCCCTTAAAAAAAATGCTCTTAATATTTGTTTTGTTCTTGGTTGCTCTACTTAATGCATAATGTGTATATTTTCTTATAGGCTTTTGTGATATGTACGTTTCTGAAGTTTTGTCGTACATGCTTTTAACAGCCCTGAAGAAGTCCTAACGTCTAGGGATGAAACGCATTGACTGTGTCCTTTTCTGTGCTTTTAACATGAAAGCAAGAAACAAAGAATGACCCTTTACATAACGTGACGTGCCTTGTGATGTCTACGTCTATTGGTTTGTAATTGATGTAACCTTGATAGTTGACTCTCATTTGAGACTGCATGTTTTGACTAAGGTCTTTATTAGACTCTTTTTTCGTACTACATTTACAAGAGTGCTTCTTCTGCTTGTTTGTTACCTGAGATCAATGTTGGTCAAGATTAAGATTGGTGTCTTATCCTGCCCCATTTCACAGTTGACACACTACAAAGCTGGGAGGAATTGATATACTTCTCTGCAGGGGGGTCTAGACTTTACAATGGGGGCCGCTCATTCAGATAAACAGAGACAAGAGCTTGGCAAAGTGGTATCATTGGGCTCAGCGGCCATCACAACTGTGGTGATATATGATACCAACGAGGGCAAAAATGTATTCTATGCATATCTTTACCCTAGAAAGATTTTCTGCTTTATTCCCATGTCCATAGATCACATTTGCGCATTGACTATTAATCTGTTGGCGTCTACAATCCAGAGCTGCAGATTCCTCTGTTGGACCATGCACCGGCCTTGGATGTTTAACGAAATAGGGTTCTGTGACCCAGAGTTTTGTGACACTATAAAAGACCCTGGGGCATATGTACAAGCCCCTATTGCCACGGGAACATCTCTTTTGGTGACTTTCACGTGGCGAGAGGGGCATTGCCTTATGTACAAGGTAGCGTCAAGCCACTTAATGTGGCTTAACGCTGCCTTGCACATAAGGTCCCCTTTTACGCTCTGGTTAGCATGAAAAGGGTGGGCAGTGGGTGTTGTGGTGGGCGTTCCGCCTCAATACCCATTGTATTTGACGCTGCCCCCTATGTACAAGGGTGGCGTACATAGGAGGCAGCACCAAAATTAAGACCAGAAAAATCCTGGTCTTAAGTTGGCGAAATGAGGAGAAATGTATTATTTTCCCTCTATTTTGCTTTCTCCATGGGTGCTGCCTTGTGCAGCACACATGGAAAATGCAAAATGCCATGGTTTGTTTATGTACAGAAAGGTGTCCCTTACTGTACATAAACAAACCATTTTTTTTAAATGCCATTTTGTAACTTTCATGTGTGCACGAAGCAGCACCCAGGAAAGTTACAAAATGGCATTTTAGGATTGTTCATGAACAGGAAGGGACAGCTTCCAACACATTACAAATCCTCCCCTGCACACGGACACCCTTGCACTCTGCTGCAAGGGTGCTTGCGTTGGCGTGAAGTTGTTAAACTTAGCACCATCGCAGGGGGAAACGCAAGGCTGCACCATATCCTTGTGAATACAGTGCCGCCTTACGTTTCCAAAGTGATGGAGCGCGTCTTTAAGCCTAGGAGGTTAACGCCACGCTCCGCCACTTCCGTGTACATACCCCCCCTCTATTGACTGATACTTTGAGATGAATGACAATGTGGAGGAGAATGAGGCCACCTTGCACCTCAGCAGTGATTCGGGGCAGGCAAATGTGTCTCACTCTGCAGCCTTTGAATGTGCAGCCAAACAGGAAAAAGAAGGTTTAGGGATCCTGATGCAACAAGTCGTTTAACAAATTGAAAAAAGTGACTCATTGAGTTTGAGGTGCGAGGTCCAAAGGCTCTGGATGGAACTCCACCAAATGACTATGAAAGAAGTCCATGAACTCCTATACATTCTCCAACATTATTATGCAAAAGGTGAAAAACTGAGAAGCTGCTGGCCTACAATCTAAAACATTTTAAAGACAGAAATGATATTAACAAGATCAGTGATAATGACACTACCTACCACTCTCCAAACAATATTCTGAAAGTCTTTACAGCCTAGTATATTACACGGTGCTCTTTCAAAGCAAACAGATCAAAGCACAGAGACAAGATGAGTATCTAGCTGAATATGCTCCCCCAGTTCCCCACAAAAACCTTCTAGCACTAGAGCAAGAGATTTCGAAAGAAGTCGTGAGAAGCCATTTTAGCAAAGCCAGGTCGGACGGGTCTGGATCCTTTTGGCCTCCCGGCCTCCTTCTATGAGGCCTATGCTCACATATTAGTCGACCCTCAACACTCTCTTTGGGCCAGTGACACCTCCCCAGCTGAGACTTACTACTGCCATGGGATGATTTGTTTGGATTCCATCAATGTTTGTTACCTGGTATGTGGCACCTGGTAAAAGTTGCTTAGAGGGGACTATACAGTCAGCCACCATGGTGATGCTAGCCCCTGTGTCTCTAAAGGCTTCAACTTTCAAACCATTGATGATGGGTTCTTGTCTATATTTGCTCAAAGTATTTGGGCAATCAGAGAAGTTGGCAAATCCCATGCCAGTCTCATAACCAAGATTATTGGGTGATGGGGACCTGGATAGGCCAGGGTCCACCTGTGCTCCAAAAGTAAACCCACCCAGATTCCTGGGGGTGCTCCCACTTCCTGGGGGATTACTGCTGACAGTAACAGGAGGTGTTGGAACTGGCTTTGGAGGTATATTTTCTTTATTGCCATTATTGGGACAACAGTTGTCTGTTTTGTAATGCCCAACCTGTTTACAGACATGACAATAAGGTTTTCTCTGAGTTGAAGAAGTGTCTTGGGACCCACCCCCATTCTTGGAGTTTTGGGGCCCTCGGGAAGTCTTTTCCTTACTTTTATCCTCACCCTTTTCCTGAGGCTTGGTAGACTCCTTCTTCTGGTTACTGTCCTGATTCTTAGGCCTAATCCTGGTTCTGACCCATTTATCTGCCCTCTTTCCCAATTCTTGGGGAGAGGTCAAATCTGAGTCCACCAGGTGCTGGTGTAAGAGCTGGTTCTGACAATTACTTAGGATCTGCTCCCTCATAATCAAATTATACAATCCTGTGAAGTCATGCACTTTGCTGCCATGTAGCCAACCCTCCAGAGCCTTAGTAGCACAATCTACAAAATCAGTCCAGTCCTGTGTCTGTGTCTTCTGGGTGTCTCTGAACTTCAACCTGTACTGTTCAGTGGTTAAGCCAAACCCATCTATTAGGAAACTCCTCAGGACTTTGTACTTGTTTGCATCCTCATGTCTAACAGTGAGGAGCTTATCTCTCCCTTTCTCTGAAAAGGAGTACCATAAGATTGCTGCCCACTGTTCCTCAGGAACCTGCTGTACCATGCAGGCTTTCTCAAGAGCAGTTATCCACTTGTGGATGTCATCCCCTTCCTTGTAGGGGGGCACAATCTTTGTCAGGTTTCTACTATCATAGGACCTGGGTTTCTCTATAGGAATTTTGCTGCCACCAGTGGCATCTAAGCCACACAATTTCTGCTCTCTTGCCAAGGCAAGTCTAGCTTGAGCCAGGGCTACCTCCTCCCTCTCTATTTGGAGTTTGACAGCTCTCATCCTGGCCTTATGCTCTATCTTTTGTGAGGCAGTCATGCCTCTCTGAGATTCTCTGGAGGCACTAGAAATATGAGAGTCCCCTGATGGAGATCTCACTCTTCTGTTGCCTGGGAGAATGCTCTGGTGGGACCTGGGGAGGTGCTGGCCCTCTCCATTTCCCAGTAGGTTTAAGTTGGCCTGGTTAAGCCTGGCAACTACAACCTGGTTAACCCCTTGATCCTGATCTTCAGGTTCATCTAAGTCTGAACCATCCTCCTCCTCTTCCTCCTCTTCTTCTTCCTCCTCTGGAGTGGTATCAGTTACAGGGGGGTTCACTCCATCTCCTGACTCTAAGGGAACTGCATTCGCCTTTTCTAAGTCATCCTGTTCTAGAATGGCTATCAGGGAAGGACTGGTGGGACTTCTGCCCCTTTTTAACCCTCTTGAGATGCACAAGGCAACCAAGTCTTTGTGGGTTAGCTTGTCATAGCTGGAAGTTGCCTTGGTAAGGTCAACTGTCACAGAACCAGACCCTGAGGCCTTTCCTGTGTCAGACATGACTCTAGTGTGGTGTAAGTGATGCACCTACCTACACTAAGTGTTTCCCTACTGTACCTTACTAGTGAGTTGTAGTCAGGGTGTGCTAATCCCTTTACTCTACAACTACTAAGTTCAGTAGAACTTAATATGCTAAGCTTTTGATTTATATGTACCTAGAGGTACTTGATGTGATCTTTCAATTTGATAAAAAGATTGCACTGGTAAAACAACAGCAAGCTCAAATCCGCACCGCTGCTCACCAATGTGAGAAGTTGGCCTGATACATAATGTTTCCAATTCTGGAACCACTGTGTATCAGTCCAAACAACCCTTATGGTGTCTGGTTGTAAGTCAACCTTGTTAGACAAGCTATCCTAGGGGTAGCATGGACTAAGCAGCCTAAAGGCTTAACTTAAGAGGTCGTGTTAAGCGAGCTGTTTTACCACATACAATCCTGTAATATCAAATGAAAGGACACCACACAAGTATATATTATAAAAATATATGTATTTATTACTAAAAACAATCCCCAGTATTCTTTATGAATAAAGGGGCACAAGCGTTAAATCAAAAGCACAGTATAACATACAAAGTTGCACAATTTTGGATGAGGCCTAGGGGCCACTCAAACCATATACTAAAAAAATGGTATGAGATACCAATCGATCAGTGGTTAGGCCTAGGGCCTAGGGAATCGCTGGGAGCAGTCAGGACTAGCAATGCTGAAGTCGGGAAAAGCCAGCGGGATTCGGGTGCAGCACGTAAAGTGCGGCTTGCATCAATGTAAAGTCAATGGTGCGTAAAAAGTTACAAAGTTAGAGATTAAGGACACTTCCGCTGAACCTAGAGGAACAAAACTTAAGACACAGACCCTAGAGGTGTGTACCAGTGTGGGAACACCGGCGTTGCAATGTTACCTCACCCACAGGAAGTGGGTGCACAGGGTCGAAGTTGAGTCGGGTTTCGTCGCGCAGGTTCTTGGTGCTTGGAGCTGAAAGGGCTGCAGGCGAGGTGAAAGAGAAGTGTCCGGTGGAGTCCAAGGGTGGACTCAAGTCGAAAAGTACCTGAAAGCAGAGGGGACAGAGTCTGGGTCACTCAGCAGTGACCAGGGTGGAACCAGGATGGAACCAGGCAATGTTGGGCGCAATCAGGTGGTTGTCGAGGAGCTTCTCTCCGCTGCCACGTGGGCTCTGGGGCATCTGCGACGTCCAGGAGCGGGTCACGATCTGTCCCACGTAGGCTCTCACCGTCGGCGCTGTCGGCTTCAAGATTGGAGCAAACAACACTTGGCAAGAGCAATCCACGCGAAACCGGGAGATTGCTTCTCACTCGAACCAGGAGGGTCAGAGTGGGGGCTCCTTTTCAGGGGAGCTGGTGCAAATCTGGAGCAACCAGAATCGCAAGTCGAATTTCAAGTTTCGTTGGTACAGAGGCCACAAGCCGGCTGGCAAGTGACCGGACCAACGCGTTGAGCCAAATGGAGCAGAAGGGCCCCACGCAGCACTCGTCGAGTGTGGAGGGCTGAACTTTGGTGCAAGAGTGGCTCAGGGTTGGGGCTTCTCAAACCCCGGTGCACAGCTTCGAGGGTTACTCGTGGGCTGCACGGTCAGCGTCTCGTGGTCAATTCAAGATGGCATGCCCCACGCTTCCGGTCGCCTCCACGGGTCTCAGCTCTGCAGGGACTATGGATCGGGCTGTTGGAAGGCAGGCAAGCTTAATCTCGTCGATCTCTGTCGCTCGAGTTCCAGCGGGAACTGCAACAAAGCAGACGTCGAAGGCTGGATGGTGCCTGTTTGCACAGGGTGGTCACTCCTTGACCACAAGGGAGATTCTTCAGTCTTCTACGTTGAGTAGGATGTCGAAGGGTCCAGAGTTTCGTTTCTTATGTTTCATCAGGATAATCTGAAGTGCATTGGCACTGCTCCACTCTTATTCGAATCTGGGGGGCTGGATTACCTGCTAGGTCCCCTCCTATGGGTGGGACCCAGGAAGTGGGTGGTTACACCCCCTTCCTTTGATCCTGGCCGCGCTGGGACGGGGGCTGGAGTGCCCCAGAACCGGTTTGGCCAGATTATGCAAGGGGCAGCCTTGTGCTCCCCAGGCACTGTCTGGTTTCTTTCAAACCTGCCTGCTACAATCCACTATCTCCTGTCTGAGGGGGTGTAACACCACCCTGCGACAGGAAACCCTTTGTCCAGGCCCCCTTGGCTGAGTTTCGGTCAGCTGCAGGGGGTCAGACCTGTGTTTGTGGCAGAAGCATCCATTTTGTGGATGTGAGGCTCTTTTAAAATTAACCGCATTTCAGTAAAGTAACATGTCTTCTCCCTCTAGAGGGGTGGAATGCTATCCCCGTCGCCAGAACTGGCAAGGGGATAGTATTCCAAATCGTATGACACCTTACACGACATGTTTTGATAAAGCCAAACCAAAGTTGCTATATAACCGCGAGGATTATAATGCACTTAATAGTATATGGTATGGCATTATCCTGAAACAGCTTAGGGATTTGTTCCCGACGGCTGCAGACAGGTTCAGCTCATGCTAGAGCTCCATCTCACATTAAACCACGCACTCTGCCTCCAGGATTGATGAGGCCTTCCATAGGAGTGGCTCACAGGTTTATATGTGTCCAGATATAGGTTTAGATATAGGTATACACTATACCTAAGCAAGGGTGATTACACCACCTTGCCCCAGCTGAGTGATCAGCCAGTTGTGTCAATTTAAGAACCAGCCAGGGGTGGCAAAAGATATGCTGCAGCCCCTGGTAGGCCTTGGTGGCACCTATGCCCTGAGCACCTATAGTGCATGGTACAGGGGCTGACAAGGAGTCCATTTCCAATTGTGGTATGTACCTAGGGTACATGGAATCCATTTTACAGAGAGAGCAGATGGTCTGGGGCCCTGATTAGCAGGGAACCAGGCCAACTAAGTCGAAAACCAGCTAAACACAAGGCAAAAAATCTGGGGTAACCATAGTCAGGTAGCCACCTTCCTACACTGAGATAACGTGATATTAGCAACGTTTATCTCAAAAGCGATAAAATTCCCGGCGATGGCGGCAAAATCTGTGAATATAGCTGAGAATACAGCGATATTCACGCATTATCGCTAACAGGGTCTTAGCCATTATATCCACCTCCCATTGGATATAATGGCTCAAAACTGGTTTGAGCAGGTGTTAGTTTTTGGAGATATTCGCTGTGAGAAGTTGGCCTGATATATGATGCTCACTAGTTCTAGTGATCACCTTGTATCAGTCCAAACAACCCTTATGGTGATTGGTTGTAAGTCAACCTTATAGACCAGCTATCCTAATTGTAGCATGGACAAAGCAGTCTTAGGCTAAACTCTTTTGGCATGTGAAGCCAGCTGTTTTACCACATATAACCCCTTGAATACCAGATGAAAGGACACCACACAGGTTGTTATAAAAATAAACAGTATATTTATTAACACACACATCTGAACTCTTTATGAGATCAGAGGGTTAAGCACATGACAATCTCTTAGGAAAAATACGATAAGTTGCACAAAATTACAATGGTGCCCTACTAAGTAAATGGTATAAGTAGAACGATTTAGAAAATGAAGATGCCCAGAGGCTGTAGGTTCGCTGGGACTACCCTACCCTAACCTCAGGTAAGTAAAGGGAGGCCCACGGGACGCGTGTGCAGAGTGTGAACTCACACGCGAGATGCGGAACAAAGTCAATGGGCAGAACAAATTACAAAAAGGTAAGTAACAGACAGTTCCGACTAGTTAGGACTAAAACGACTGGATATCTGGACACTAGGAGAGTCAATCTACCTATGAGCACCGAAATGCTCTCGTTACCTCACCCACGGGCTGCGGGTGCATAGGTGTGAAAGTGTGTCGGGTTTCCGCGTTGAAGTCAATGGAGCCTTGACGAAAGACGCTGCAGGCTACCAGGAGGAAGATGTCCGGTGTGATCCAAGGGTGGATCGAGGAAGAAGAGGACCTGAAAGCAGAGGGGACAGTGTTCAAAGTCACTAGCCAGTGACCGGTGTGGAACCAGGAGGGAACCAGATGCTGTCGTCGCGATCAGGTGAAGAGTGGATGCTTGTCTCTGCAGCCACGTGGACCAGGAGGTGTCTTCGATGACCAGGATGGAGGCACGAGCTGTCCCACACAGGCTCTCGCTGTCGGCGGTGTCGGATCTGGATTTGGAGTCAACAGGCCTTGGCAAAGACAACCCACGCGGTGAGTGGAAACGGCATCTGGAGTGGACCAGGAGGGTCTAGGGTGCTCCTCTTTTGGAAGGGAGCAAGGGCCAGTCTGGAGCAACCAGACCAGCAGTGTAGATTTCGTGGATCATCGTCTAGGAGGTCACTAGCCAGCCGGCAAGTGACCAGACAACGCGTCAAGCAGCAATCAAGCAAAAGGGCCCCACGCAGATCTCGTGGATGCTGGAGGGCTGGTCTTTGGTGCAGGAGCTGCTCGGGGCTGGGGCTTCTCAATCCCCAAAGCACTTACTCGAGGATGCCTCAGAAGTCGTGCTGGAAGCGAAGTGCAGTCTCTTCAAGATGGCCGGTCCCACGTGTCTCGTCGCTCCCACGGGTCTCAGTTGTGCTGCAGATGCGGGTAGAGGTCGGAGAGGTCTGGGAGTCCGGGTCTCGTTGGGCTCTAAAGTCTGGATCTGGCAGGAAGGATGACAAAGTGGACCGCTAGGACGCTTGATGGTGCCTGCAGTTGCAGGGTGGACACTCCTTGCCCTCAAGGGAGATTCTTCAGTCTTCTGTGGAGCAGAACGTCGAAGTCCAGAGTTTCTTCTTGTAAAGGTGTTCAGGATAATCTAATCTGGAATGGGACCAGCTCCTACCTTTATCCTGCTAAAGGGGGCTGTACTATGACTAGGTCCCTCCTATGGGTGGGACCAGGAAGGGGGGTGGTTACACCCCCTATCCTTTGTCCGGTTTCGTGCCAGAGCTGGGGCTGGAGTGCCCCAGCAACTGGTTTGAACCAGTGTATGCACAGGGACACCTTGTGTGCCCCAAGCATGTCTCATTCCTTTCAGGCCTCCTACCTCAATACACAAAATCCTGTCTGGGGTGGTGCTAGCACCTCCCAAGGCAGGAAACCCTTTGTCCAGGCCTCCCTGACTGGAAGGACTCCCAGCAGCAGGAGGTCAGACTTGTGTCTGTGGTGGCAGCATCCATTTTGTGATGCAGAGGCTTCGTTCACAGTTACATACATGTCGTGTCCCTCTAAAAGGGTGGAATGCTACCCCCGTCGCCAGAACTGGCGAGGGGGTAGTATTCCAATTCGTATGACACCTTACTCGACATGTTTTGATAATGCTATACCAAAGTTAGCAATAACCGCGAGGATTATAATGCACTTAAGAGTATATGGTATAGCGTTATCATGGAACAGCTATAAGGACTTGGTTCTGCAAGCTGCAGACAGGCTCAGCTCATGCTATAGCACCATCACACATAATTCCAAGCACTCTGCCTTCAGGATTGATAAGGCCTGCTATAGGAGTGACTGATAGGAATATATGTGTCCATTTTAGGGTTAGATATAGGTATACTATATCTACAGCAAAGGGTGATTACACCACCTTGCCCCAGCTGTCTTACCAGCCAGTTGTGTCTGTTTGGATGGCCAGACAGGGGTGGCACAATACATGCTGCAGCCCCTTGTAGACCTTGGGTTCACCTATGCCCTGGGTACCTAAGGTACACTGTACAGGGGCTGATAAGGGGTCCCAATACCAATTGGTAAATGCACCTAAAGTACATGGATGTCAATTTAGAGAGAGAACAGCTAGGCTGTGGGTCTGATTGTCAAGCCCACAGCCAGGGAAAGTCGTAAACCAGTGAAGCAAAAAGCAAAAATCTGGGGTGATCATAGGATTGCAGACCCCACTCTCCTACATTCGCGTTTAGCGCGAATATTTCCATCGCTACGCCTGTGTTGGTAATAGGCGATAGCGATGTTAGCGACTGCTTTCCGTCGCTAACAGGTTGGGTACGCCTACTTTGCATGTCATTAGCGATAAATATCACTGACATGCAAAGCGGGCCCCAAACCGCTCGCTATCGCCTACAAGCTGTCGCTAACTGCTGTTAGCGACAGCTTGCTAATAGGGCGATAGTATTATCGCCGCTTAGCGGCCGAAAACGGCCGCTAAAGCGGCGAAAATTGCCTATCACCACCCTTGATAATATGCCCCTGAGTTTCTGTGGTAGAGGTGCGTTGGCTTGCCTCCGCCTCTACCCCTATGTGATCTGAAGTATAGACAGACCCTCCCACGTAACATATTACCTTACTCTACCCGCTAGCATTGGACCCAGAACGTTTGTTGACCAAAATTGATTTACCCGTACCCTACCCAAACTATTGAATAGCTAATAGCATGTCATGCATTATTCTGAAATCTGTGCTGCATTCTTTTCTAAGGACAATTGAAAGGAAAAAACAAAGGGGAAAACTTCAGAGAAAAGGTCTGCATATATTTTATTCACTTTTGCTGGGTTTGATTGGAGAGAAAATTATTTTGCAATGGGTGAAAATTATTTCGCAGTGTACAGTAAAACTTTACAAGGGCCTCCGGGAAATGCTGTGAGCATCGTGAAAATATGGACTTTCGCCAAACTTTGACTGCAGAAAAAGAAACTTTTCACAACCCAAGAAGCGGGGAGATCTGTGCTCTGGTCGAGTGACACCTGGAAAGAGCTGCAATTAGAAACATAAATACTTGGAGGGACTGGCCATTGTAATATGCACCACAGATACATGTATTTCTTTATCCAATACTTTTTCAGCTTTCCCTTTAATCCCTGGGCCTGACTTTCGCAGCCTTGCTTGCTTGCCCACTCTCTGACCTGGATATTCTCTCTTTGGACCAAAACCTCTGTCGAGACAACAGATTAAGAGGGATCTTTTAGCAGCTTAGAGGTCAGCCCCTTGTTTTGTCTGGGACACCGATGACTGTGAAGCTTTCCAACCATTTCCCACAGTGACCTTGTGAGTCTAAGCCCCTCTGAAGTGCTGAGGCTTACCTCCCTGTGCTGCCCTCCACAGTCCTGATCAAAGCACCTGTCAGCCAGGCCCAGGCACTGTGCTTTCTGGCTCCCCTGATCTCACTTTTTCTTAGAATTCTTCTTCTGTGTTCATTGGGAAGCCAAACGTGTTGCTGTCTCTGTAATTGCGGTGCAGAGGCCTTTTGTAAACCACACATGCCTGGCACTGGTGATTGAGAAACATTGCACTTAAGAATGAGAAATATTGCACAAGCATTAGCCCTTGTCGGGGAACAGCGTTTACAATGCAACTTTTACAACGAGGTGCCTTTACGACGCAACCATCACAACGCACCTTTTACAACGAATTGCGCCGGGGGGCGCTCTAGGATAGGGAACAGTTTTAATTTACTATCCAACACCTTCCCTACTATCCACGGAGACTGGAGTTGGAATAGTAAATTAAACTACTCACTATCCAGCGCCCCCCAACGCAAGTTGTTGTAACGACTTGCGTTGTAAAACTTGCGTAGTAAAGGCATGCATTGTAATAGCATGGGTTGAAACGACATACATCCGCACTTGTCGACCACTGCAATGTGATGTTTACACTGAGTGATCAATGTGAGAACGACCTTTGCAGTGACTAAAAATAACATGTTACATTGATCAGCAGTGCTAAAGCTGGTGCACCAGTGCCTGGTTAGAAGTGCACAATTGCTCTGTCACTAGTTGAGCACAAGTAATCTGGCCTCTGGTGTGGTTTTTATGCAGATACTGGGTACAGAATCCATGCCCTCTGCGGGCCACGACCCTCATTCTTGCTGCCAAACCTGATTGCACTTGCCCTAATACTTGCACTTTTCCAAACCGATTGCCATATTACGGTGCACAAGACACTATGGGGCATATTTACAAGCCCCTAACGCCACCAGAGCGTCACTTTTTCTGATGCTGCAGTGGCGTTTCTCTCTCCCCTATATTTTACATGATGGCATTAAGCCACTTAACGTGGTTTAATGCCACCTTGTACATATGCCCCTTTCCGCAGCAGTCTGGTGCGGCAAAGAGGCAGGCAATGGGTGTTGCTGTGGGTGTTCCAGGATGTTCCAGGATGGGGCAAGCACAAAACTAAGCCCAGGTGAAACTTGGGCTTGGAATGGCGATTAGAAAATAAATTATTAATTTCTCCTCGTATTTTGCTCTTTCTATGTATGTTGCATTCTGCAACACAAATAGAAACAGCAAATCGCCTTTAAAGATTGTTTATGCGCAGGAAGGTGCCCCTTCCTGCACATAAACAATTACCCCAACGGGGTGTGCCGTATTTTTGCTAAAATACGGCGAATCCTTGCATTTTGAAAATGTAGGAGCATGGCGCTAAACCGCACTCTGACATTTTCTTGTACATGTCCCCCCAACACTCCAACTTAAAGATGTAAGTTCTGAGTTTATTAGAAGTAAGTAAAGCACAAAGCATGAAAAAATATCCTTCAGATTAGGATGCACAATCTAAAATGTCCCTATAACTGCTGTAACATAAACTAGTAATTAACCCTTCTCCCTCCACTAATGGTTTCCATTGGAAACTCTTCAACTTCAAACACTCCCAACATTTGCATCGAGCCAGCGCGCGCTAGGCCCAGACCATTGCTCTGTTTGCCACCCCAGCAGGCGAGTGAGGGTCCATCCTAGAGCTGTGCCACAGAGCTGTGCCACATGTCTCGAGCATGGGCGTCCGCAGGAGGGGGCAAGGAGGGGCGCTTTCCCCCCCTGGAGCGACCCTCCTTGCCCCCCCTGCGGATGCCCATGAAAACCGTGACTTCAAGACGGGGTTCTCACTCTCTTTCCTCTCAATTCTTTTATTTGCTTCCCTGTGAAATGGATCCAAAAAAGAAAGACGCTTTTGCTGGAAATGTCATATTTTTCTGACATTTTAATTCCAAAGTGCAGCATTGGGAATAAAAGGCCAACAATATGAAAAATAGATAAATAACTAAATAAAGTAAGACAGAGTGGTAGCAAACTGGCCAAACTGATTTTATTCACACTGAAACACATTAGCGCCACTTTTACAGAGTTTGCCAGTGAAGCGCTATTTTTGTTTTCTTGTCTTTGTTTTCCCTGGACTTGAAACTAGTGCACCAATCCTGAAGGTACTGCAATGTTTGGATTGGAAAACAAAATGTGTGCTGCGGCTCTGCGTCCAGGGATGTGGTCTTTTTACCATACTGCTTACGTTTTGTAAGGATATAAGCAATGGCCATTGAAATGGGTCCATTCAGGGCCCTGTAGTCGTGTCCTTAACTTTTCAGGCAAAAACACTCACTGATTTCTGAATAGTGAGTGCAAAAGCATTAAGGTAACCATGTTGTTCCTGCTTACATTTCCCATGGTTTGCTAAATTTTGCATTTCCTATAAGTGTTTGCTTTTTCCAGGATGTTGTTACTTTTTTTTTTGTAGGCCGCATATTGCTCTTGTCTAGTGCGTAATTTAAATTGAGCCGCATCCAGGTGTTTATAGCGGGCAACAATTTGGTTGTAGTTGAAGACAGTGGGAGTTTTTCTCAGTGGGGCAGTATGGTGTTCAGTGGGGGAGAGGATGTGGCACTATGGTGAGAGCTGCTGAATTTGGAACTGGGAACCAGGTTCAGCCTAAATAACCAGTCCACCAGACCACTCTCCTGCGAGAGCACAATCTCATGCTAGACCTTAGAAGGCTTTGCAACACCTTAGAAGTCCTGGTGTCTTCACACCAGCAGGTGGACCCTAGCATGACAAGTGTAGGTTAACCTTCAAGGCTTGTCCACCACTATCCATACTGAAGTTCACTTCCAGTCTTGCGGGAAGGCCTATGAAGCAGCACACCCTAGAACAACCGTCACTGAGGTCACAGGACCCTTGAGAAGGGCCAGCTCTAGGGCGGTGCAACCAGTGTGACCACACCGGGTGCTGGCTTTAGGTGGAGGCATCATGTTTGCACGTATATTATGGTTTTAAAAACGCTTGCTGCCTCCTTCCTGGCCTCCAGCAATTTTCGGCAACAATAAATATGTCATGTTGACTCTGGTGATTAATGTTCTTCCTAGAGAGAGATCAGAATTTTGTCTAGTGGAAGTTTTGACTCATGGAAAGGTAGCTCAGAGGGTTAATGTACCGGCTGCAAAGAACATGCGCCAAGCAGATCACAAAGTGCACATAATGTAAATAGGTCAGTGGGCTACTGCTTTTGTCAGAGAGATCCTTTTGTTACTTGCAGTTTATAAGTTATAATCCTAACTTAGAACAGTGAGCTATTAACTGTCATCTAAGAGCTGCTTACAAACTGCAAGGTATAAATTAGAGCGTTATGCCCCCCCCCCAGTCTTTGATAAAAGTGTTCTTTTGGACAGAAATCAATTCTGATTATTAAGGAGAACCCCAACCATGGTATTAAGTTTTAAATTCCGGGTATTGTGTTTCTCCAGACCAATCACTATAAAACTATACTGGCTACTAGTATGGTTGTCATGTGACTCCTACACTTTGTTGTCCTTAGTCTTATGTTACATTTTCTATACAGTGATTTACACACATATTGATTGTCTCTGTGTAATGTGTGTGATGTAAAGTGCTCTGACACCCTACAATGGTATGAGTGGCGCTGTAAATCAAATTAAAGGCAACTGAGAGAGAGTAGTTATGGACACTTGGGGGGGCACAGTTAAAGGGTGGTAGTGAGGGAATCCATGGCAGAGGTGGTCATTGGGGGGCACTAACAAACATTAATGTACAGGACACCACCGGTGCTATGGCTGGCCCTGCCCTTGAGGCCAGTCTGCCTCACCCATAGGTACCTCCATTTGCCTTGTTTCAGCAGTAGTAGCTGCAACTCACCAGGGATTGGCAATGCACGATTTGCACGCACACCAAACTAAGTTCGCAAACTTACAGTCACCCCGCTTCATTCACAAGCACTTTTAACATGTGCTGCCTGCTGTGGGGCCACTGGAATTAATTATGCAGCAAAGGATGACAACATTATGAAGTAGTGTTGACTAAATTATGCATAAAGAAAAGGCTGCAGCGTAATTCAGTATATTTTCAGATATTTTATTATTTTGACCTGTGTACACATGCTAACAGTCTCTGGAAAGATTTTGTCTTATTAGTACCAGTGTAACATACAAACGCAGCAGTGAGAAAGGTGACCAGTCAACCTTTACAATAGGTCATCCACTCCGCAGCAACACAAGTCACATTTTATATTAACTTTTGATATGTTTGAGCTACAAACAATTTATTAGTTTAAATGTCAGATCATGCAGCAGATCTTGCATTATGAGGCAAATAAGGCAGAGCCATAATTTTAGAGAAAACATTTGCAAACTAGGAAATTTTGCCATTCATGTTTGAACTGCTGTTGTGGAAAAAGGGAGTATTGCTGATGACAGAAACTCCATGGCTCGGAGACAAATGGCTTGTGTTTCCACATTTTATCATATTTGGAACAGTCTGTGATTAGAAGCATATCCCAATTTGTGAATATTTTTTAATGTCAATAACTCATTATAACCTTAAATAATCATGTGTATCCATTGGTTGATTAAACTGGGCAGTGAAATGCCAAACAAATACTAAAAATTGGGATGTCTGCGCATTCTGGCCACACCTCTGGCTCCACTCACAGATCCAATCCTTGGGTTATTCCCGCCCTTTGATTCTCCGCCCACTGTTCCCCTACATTTTTTCCCCACTTCGACGACTGTGTAAGACTCAGCATCCCTGGACCTGCATGTGCCACACATTTACGGTGCCGGGCTTCCGCGTAAGGGAGCTGGCCATTATTATATCCCTAAACGTGGGCACGTTGTCAGTTTGACATTGACTACACGTAGAGGGACTCTAAGTTTCTTTTAAAAAATATAGCTAACATTTGGACCTATACATTTTATTTTGTATAAATTAATTGAATGTGTGTAAAATTTAGCAATGCCCCTTGGAATTCTAATAAAGGGAGCACCCATTGGCGAATCACTAGCGTGTGTGATTGATGCATTATTTATTACTAACTTTGACGTTGCGCTTTAACTTTGTATAAAAGTTATCATGAATTCTAGCACCAAGAAGCCAATATTGGTAAATATGTGTGCTACAAATAATCCCTAACATACACTGTGCATACAGTATATTTAATCTGGTGCTTTAATCATAGGCTGTTTTAAAGTATTCTGATAAAAATCGAATCATGCTGAAGACAGCCTTGATTGGTGTTGGATCGAGGACCCGGAAGTCTGCACACCTAGCAGACAGAGATAAAGCACCTTGTCAGAAAGTTTAGCGTTTCCCCTACAGGTGGTGTTTGTTGGCCAGTGGCAGGGTCAGTCACATGTCCTGGATTCCTGGCATTTAATTGAGTCTATCCCAGTTCTGCACCCCAGTGTTTCTTGTGCCCCACCTGGCACACATCATGTCGGAGGATGGTGATGACGTTAACATTTTACCCCCCCCCCCCTGGAAAAATGTCTGCGGACGCCCATGGTCTTGAGCACTGTTCCGGCTCCAGGGCAGGTGACCTCAAATTTGTCCAAATGTGGTGTGGCACGGCTTGGTTTGGTAGGTGAAGCTTTTACATGGCCCAATATGGGATTTTTATGGCTGGGCACCCACCTAACATCTTCAGTATTGTGTATTATGGAATTCGCATGGAAGTTCACCATCTTGCTTCCGTCTTCACTTTCATTTGAGTTATTTTCATTAATGGTTTCCCTTTTTAGGCTGGGCGTTATCCAAGACCTTTTGATTTAACTAAATGTATATGTATAATAAACTCTCAGTCTGTCTTCTTCATCCATTGGTGTGTTATTGTGTCATTCACACATTTCTTCCACCTACTACTCTAAACAACATGGGGCACAGGAGGCAGCCCACTTCAGCCATTGGTTCATTTCTCACACAATTTCCCCTCACTCAGCGCCAGGGGCTACTTTGACAATGTGTGCTTTTTGAGTCTAAAACATTTTTTGCTTTCAGCCATTTTTTTAATGTTGCGAGGGACCAACACAAAAATGTGAAAGAAAACAAGCATTGACAAAGCCAAAAGGCTAGCAGGCTATGCCAGACATATTGACTTTGTCAATGCTTGTATTATTGTTACTTTTTCAGAGTAAATCACCTGGGGGCATATTATCAAGGGGGGCGATAGGCAATTTTCGCCGCTTTAGCGGCGTTTTCGGCCACTAAGCGGCGATAATACTATCGCCCTATTAGCAAGCTGTCGCTAATAGCAGTCAGCGACAGCATGTAGGCGATAGCGAGCGGTTTGGGGCCCGCTTTGCATGTCAGCGATATTTATCGCTAATGACATGCAAAGTGGGCGTACCCAACCTGTTAGCGACTGAAAGCAGTCGCTAACATCGCTATCGCCTATTACCAACACAGGCGTAGTGATGGAAATATTTGCGCTAAGCGCAAATATATCCAAAAACTAACACCTGCTCAAACCAGTTCTTAGCCATTATATCCAATGGGAGGTGGATATAATGGCTAAGACCCTGTTAGCGATAATGCGTCAATATCGCTGTATTCTCAGCGATATTCACGGATTTTGCAGCTATTGCCGGGAATTTTATCGCTTTTGAGATAAACGTTGCTAATAGCAGGTTATCTCAGCGATAAAATCCCATGATGCACGGCGATAAAAAAATTGCCACTAACCCTACTTAGTGATAAATATCGCTATTTGTTGATATTATGCCCCTTACTTCTCACAACTCCCTATTGTGTTACTTCCTCTACTCCTTATCACCGTGGCTGGCTGCCTCTCCAGATGCTCTCCTTGGTATTTTTGCCACTTTGTCAGGGGGTTCGATTAATTTCTGCCGTTGTCACTATATAGTCAGGAAGTGCGCGACAGACTTGCTCCGAAGTGATAGGACATCACTGTTCGCTATTCAAGTGATACTCTTGCGTCTCACTTGACTTGTTATGCTGCCTTATCTCAACTAATTGCAATCTTTTTAGGGATTTCTGGTGACCTGAAAAGGCAGTATCCATTCTAGCAGCCATGTTCTTCCATGACCTGCCAAACGTCTGCAAAGTTTTTCAAGAAAACTTTCTTTGCATGCCGGTTTACGCCAGAGGAGCGACTATGGATGGTGGAGAGGCACCAATTACTGGTCCACCATGCTTAAAATGTTTCTGAGGAATGCAGAGATCACCCAGGTAATGGCCAATTCTCAAGGTTTGACAAGTACGGTTCAACCTCTTGCTGTTGAACATTCCTCCCATGTTGTCCACCATCTTGAGGGGGTCATCATTGGGCACCTCTGTGTCTTCCTGACCTATCATTTATCTAGAGGAGATTCATTTTTGGCTTGGTGCAGGTTCTTCAGAAGGGAGTGTGGCTTGCTTCTAGGCCTCCATTCATAGCCAGTTCACCAACTACGGGAGACCCACCATGCCAGTAACGGCATTCATTGTGCTGCGGCTGTGCGTTGACCTGGGCTCCTCTGTCCGCATTCTGGTTCAGGTGTTTGATAAAACTGTGGCTTAAATGAAGTAGTAGAGTAATAAACATTGTGGCTAAATATTATTTTGGCTGTAGATTTTCTATTATTAACTCTAATGTGGTGATATTTTTGTAAACGATATTTAGGATACAATATTTTTGTCAGGCAATATTTAGGCCTCCATCGTTTGGTATCACACCGATGTTCAAAGGTGTTTGTTCAAATGTGCTTTGTTTTTTTCACAAAGCTCGCGATTAATGGAGCAAGAAGTTTGACCATGAAGAGAAAAGTGCTGTTTTATCACAGCTTGCTTTTTCTGAACTATATCATGGGTAGTTAATGATAACAAGTGGTGCTTGATTGCGTTTTGACAAAAAAGGGCTGAAAGTCGTTCTGAGCTTCATGGTTAACTGAGGGCGTCCTCCATTTTTGCACATAAACTGTTTAGTTCTCAATTGTAATTTCCCTTTTTTTTTAACCAAGACTTTATAAACAGATAGATATCATGGGCCTCATTTATGAAAAGTGACGCATCGCTGCGAGAAAACAGCGATGCGTCACTTTTTATTGCGCCCTCCTTGCGACCCCAATAATGCGTCATATTTACAATATGACGCATCACTTACAGATACGTCAGTATTTCTGACGTATCTGTAAGTGCAAAAGTGACGCATTGCTGGAGTGTGTCACAAAAGTGACACAACTCCAGCAATGCGTCCTTTAACATGGGGCAAGCCCCATGTGAAAGGGCCTGCGTCAGTCTTACGCCTGCTGTGAGGCAGGCTCAAGATTTTGACGCAACGGCATCCTAGAAGTGACGCAGTGAAATCTCATAGATTTCACTGCGTGAAATCTCATAGATTTCACTGCGTCACTTCTACGACCTTTCTTGCGTCAATACGCCCCCCTTCCATACATTATACCTGGCGCAGGTATAATGTGGCGCAGGGGTTTACAAAGTGACGCATCTACATAGATGCGTCACTTTATAAATGTGGTGCAACAAGGCACATTTTTTACGCTGCTGGTGTGTCACAAAAAGTGACGCACCGGCGGCTCAAAAGTAACGCGAGGCCTCATAAATAAGGCCCCATGTTCGTCGATTCAGCAAGCTGCCAGTAGCTGCTCAAGTGACATCACATGCCCTTTGACACCCGATGACATCACAGGTTCGCCATCCTCAACCATCCTTACCTACTATTTTCTACTGATGGGCTATGTGAAGAGCCAGGGGAAGTAAGGAAAGGGCCAGGAGTAGGAAAGGCAGTGCCAGGGGTAGGAAAGACAGGGACAGGGGTAGAAAGGACAGGGGTAGCAAAGGCAGTGCCAGGGTTAGCAAGTGCAGTGTCAGGGGTAGCAAAGACAGGGCATGGGGTAGCAAGGACAGGGCCAGGAGTAGCAAAGCAGTGCCACAGGTAGCAAGGACAGGGCCAGGAGTAGCAAAGGCAGTGCCACAGGTAGTAAGGACAGGGCCAGGGGTAGCAAGGACATGGCCAGGGGTAGCAAGGGCAGTGCCAGGGGTAGCAAGGACAGAGACAGGGGTAGCAAAGACAGGGCCAGGGCTAGCAAAGGCAGTGCCATGGGTAGCAAGGACAGAGACAGGGGTAGCAAGGACATGGCCAGGGATAGCAAGGACAGGGCCAGGGGTAGCAAGGACAGGGCCAAGGGTAGCAAAGACAGGGCCAGGGGTAGCAAGGACAGGACCAGGGGTAGCAAGGACAGGGGTAGCAAAGGCAACCCAGGAGGCGTTGTTCCTGCCACTGGCTGCTTCTGATAGACATCCATGCGTCTCTGCATGCCTCCTGCTTCCATGCTCTCCCTACAGGCCTCCACACCGGCTCTACGCCCACCAAGGAGACGCATGACACTGCACTTTCAGGACATCCGCTCTGAAATGATGAGTTGACTTAAGTAAACCTTTAGCCCAGAGATTTCATGTCTCTTTGCTGGGTTCTTCTTTTAAAGCACACAACGTTTATCATCTTCAGTTTATTTAGGCACAACCAAGCGCCAGGTGTGGGTTTGTAACTCATTGATGGGATAAAGTTTGTTTGAAAAGCTGCCCCTCTTTATAAACATGTTCAGAGAAGGTTTATTCGAGTCACTATTTCTAGAAATGTTCTTCTGCTTGGGTGAGGTGGACAGCGGCCATGTCCACATCACCCCTGTGGAGGCCTCCGCGGCTCTTGGCTCCCTCTGGACAGGATGACAGAGCTGGAGGTGGACACTGGACATTCTTGGCTAACCAAAAGGCAGCTGCTGTCTAATCCCACCCAATATCCAGCTGCAGAGCACTGACAGGCTTTGCTTCTGCTTCATTTGAGGCCTGTAAGTCCCAGATTAGAAAGAGAGACCAGTCACCTAAGAAGAGTCCCCTGGACCCCACAGGCTGCCAAAGGGTTGACCTTACCTTGAGCATTAAGACTCGGCTGCATCCCCTCTACCTACCTCGCCTCCTACTGAATCAAGAAGGTGTGCTTACAGTTCATGGCTTGCACAAGTATTTCTTGGGACAGAGAATGCACCCCTGTGTCCCACTGCAGACTGGAGCAGCTCCCTCTGTACCACTACGGAATTCTAAATCTGACAACATGGATTCTGCTGCCTCCAGACATTCCTCCAACCAATGGGCAACGCCAACTCAATTATCTTAACCAAAAAAGGTAGTGTGGATATCTGTCAAATGTTGACGTGAGTGACAGAATCTCAATCCACCTTTTTCAACAGGAGAAGTCAACAGATCCTGCCACCTGCCTATGTCCCCGTACCCAATTAGGGTATTCCCGCATCACTGTCCTCGTTCTTGTGTGGTATTGGGTTGTGTACAGATTTATTAGAAGCTATAGTGTGTGTTACTGAGTTCTGAGTCTCTAATTCCACCCCACCTTCCTGAGAGAGCTTCTAACCCTACACCGCATTCAGAGTGAGCCTCTAACCCTACATCATATCCAGAGTGAGCCTCTAACCCCACACCACATCCAGAGTAAGCTTCTAACCCAACACCACAACCAGAGTGAGCCTCTAACCCCACACCACATCCAGAGTGAGCCTCTAACCCCACACCATTTCCAGAGTAAGCCTCTAAACCCACGCCACAATGAGAGTGAGCCTCTAACCCCACATCACATACAAAGTGAGCCTCTAACCCCACACCACATACGGAGTGAGCCTCTAACCCCACACCACATCCAGAGTGAGCCTCTAACCCCACACCACATCCAGAGTGAGCCTCTAACCCCACACCACACCCAGAGTGAGCCTCTAACCCCACAGCACATCCAGAGTGAGTCTCTAACCCCACAACACTTCCAGAGTGAGCCGTTAACCCCACACCACATCCAGAGTGATCCTCTAACCCCACACCACAATCAGAGTGAGCCTCTAACCCCACACCACATACAAAGTGAGCCTCTAACCCCACACCACATACAGAGTGAGCCTCTAACCCCACAACTCATCCAGAGTGAGTCTCTAACCCCACACCACATCCAGAGTGAGCCTCTAACCCCACACCAGATCCAGAGGGAGCCTCTAACCCCACACCACATCCATAGGGAGCCTCTAACCCAGAGGTCTTCAAACGTTTTGATGCTGAGACCCCCTTGTCAAACCTTTTTAGGCATAAGGACCCTCTTCTGACAACATTTTTCTAAAAACTGATACTCCTCATCATCAACAACTATCGACAACCATAAATGCCCCTGTTAGGACTGGCATCTTTTGGCATGTTTCCCCTGTTTTTTTTCCTTTCTGACCTCCTAGTTTTGACTCTGTTTTTTCTTGTTTAGTGTCTCTGCGCACTTTCTCACTGCTGTTCAGTGTTAAAGTGCAAGTGCTTCTATTGTAAATTGTACTATGGATTGGTGTTTTCATGCTTGGCATGTTTGACTTACTAGAAAGTCCCTAGTAAACGTGCACTGAGGGTGCCAGGGCCTGTAAAGCAAATGCTGCTGGTGGGCCTGCAGTACTGATTGTGCCACTCACTCATGCAGCCCTGAAAAGGGTTACCAGACTTGCCACTGCTGTGTCTGTGCACATTTTGTAACTGCCATGTCGACCTGGCAAGTGCACCCACTTGCCAGGCCCTAATCTTCATTTTTCTTACATGTAAGTCACCTTTAAGGTAGGCCCAAGGTACCCCTGTGGGCAGAGTGCCGTGTATAGGTAGGACATGTACTGGTGTGTGTGACATGTCCTGGTAGCGAATTACAGTGTGTTTTATTTTTCACTATGGAAAGGCTATCTGTCCTATAGGATAGAATGGGAGTTTACTTATAACATCTTATAAGCATATCTTCCCATTTGGACAAGTTGGAGAAATGGGGTTTAGTATGCCTGAACTGAGAATATAAAAATGCATGTTTTAGTAAAGATGATTTTTATGTTCTGTGTTTGAAAATACCACTTTTAGACAGTTGGTATTTTCTTGCTTAGCCATCCTGTGTGCCTCTGCTGGGTTTGTAGACTGACTGCCTGGTTTTGGAGGGACAGGGGGTGGGAATGTGCATTTTCATCAGAAGGCCACTGGAGGGGGGTGACAAGGTGTGTCCTGCCCTTCTTGGATGAGTCAGGGCTGGGCTGAATTTTATTTTATTTTTTTATTTATTTATTTTATTTAAGGATTTATAGAGCGCGTAGCTACCCTCAGGCGTCCCAGCGCTATCGTAACAGCTTGACAGTGCTCCTGGGATGGATTATTGGGGGAACAACCAGGTTTTCAGCAGTCTACCGAATGAGAGGAGGTTGTTTTCTGTGCGGATGTTGAGGGGTAGGCTGTTCCAGAGCTTGGGAGCGTTGTAAGAAAAGCGACGGCCGCCTGAGTGTGCTTTCCTTATTCTGGGGACGCTCGCCAGAAACAAGGTGTCCGACCTGAGCTGTCGGATTGATTTGTGAAGCTTGATGAGAGGTCTTAATATTGGTGGGCCTTTGCCTTGTAAGATTTTATGGGTGATGCATAAGGCCTTGAATGTAATGCGCTCTTGGATGGGAAGCCAGTGAAGCGCCTTGAGGGATGGTTTAGCCGAGCATCTGGATTTCATTCCCGTGAGTAGTCTTGCTGCCGCGTTCTGGACGTGCTGAAGTTTTTTGTGACAGCTGTTGGTGCACCTAGGTAGAGGGCGTTTCCATAGTCTAATCTCGATATGATAAGGCCCTGGATCAGAATTTTCCTAGACTGGGGGGGATAAGAGGAAGAATCTTACGGGCTGCTCGCATGAGCCCAAATTAAGTACCGGCTGTTTTTCTTGCTTGGGCTCTGAAGCTAAGGTCCTGGTCTATCCAGAAGCCTAAGCTTTTAATTTCTTGTTTTGGTGTGGGGGGTGTGCCCATGCTAGGTGGCCAGGCAAGGGTTTTGGGGAGTTTGTTTGGGTCGCCAAGAAGCATAATTTCTGATTTCTCTCCGTTGAGTTTGAGTCTGGAGTCGCCCATCCATATGGATATATTGTGCAGGCAGGTGAGTAGGTTCCCCATTGATTGATCGGCCTGGTTGATGGAGACGACTAATTGTGTGTCGTCGGCGTACATGACCACCTTTATGCCGAATGGTGCGGCGATGTTGTCCAGGGGGGCCATGTAAACATTAAAAAGTGTGGGGCTCAGGAAGGAGCCCTGGGGGACTCCACAGTTCAGGGGGAGAGGTTCGGAGTGTCCGTGGTTGTCGGCAACTTGGAAGGTTCTGTGCTCCAAGAATGATTTTAGCCATGCCAAGGGCGGTCCCCGAAATGCCAGTTTTCCCAAGGCGGTGGAGGAGGATGATGGTGTGGTCCACCGTGTCGAAGGCGGCACTCAAGTCCAGGAGGATCACTGCCACTGATCCTCCTGCGTCCAGGATGGACCTTGTCTCCTCTGTTACGGCCAGAAGGGCGGTGTCAGTCCCCTGTCCAGGTCTGAACCCTGTCTGAGAGTGGCGAAGGAGGTTGTTAGTCTCAAGAAATGTTGAGAGCTGTTCATTTACAATTCTCTCTGCCACTTTACTGATGCCTGGGAGGAGAGAGATGGGTCTGAAGTTTGAAGGGTCCAAGGGGTCTAGATGAGGTTTCTTTATGAGTGCCCGGACTGTCGCGCTTTTCCAGTTGACGGGGACTATCCCGCTGGACAGAGAGGCATTTATCAGCCTTGTAAGAAGGGGGGAGATAGTGGGGGCTACTAGATGGAGTTTGCTCATGGGGGCTGGGTCGTCCGGGGAGCCACTCTTCACCCGCATGAGAATGTCCAACAGTCTCTCGATGGAGACGGGGAGGAAGGATTTTAGGGCTGGTGCATCTGGGTCGATGGGCCCAGCTGGGTGGTCGGTTAGAGGGGAGGTATTGGGGAAAGTCATTGTGATTTTGAGGATTTTGGAAGAGAAGAACTCAGCGAGTTGGGTACATCTGGCACCAGTGGGATTAGAAGCCAGCTGCGGTTCAGGTACTTTCATGAGAGATTTTACTATGCGGTAGGTCTCCTTGGAAGAGTTGGAGGCAGCCAGGATTTTCCCTTCATAATAGGAGGCTTGTGTATTTTTTATAAGAATTTTATATTGCTTCATGGCTGATTTGTAAATTTCTTTGTTGTTTGGGTTCCAATCTATCCTCCAGCGACTTTCCAGTTTTTTGCATTTTTTCCGGAGATCTCGTAGTTCCGAAGTGAACCAAGGAGATTTGAACGAGCCCCTCTTACTGGGGAGCTGTTTGACAGGGAGAACCGCGTCCAGGGACGATTCTATCCAATCACGGATTTGGACGTCTTCTAGTGAGGGATCCGGATTCAAGGCAGGGGTGGAGGCTATGAGCTGGTTGGACCAGGCATCCGTGTTTAATTTGTGCCACGGACGCGAAGGCGCTTGGGGTGGAGGGCTGAGGCTGATTTCGCTAGAGATTGGGATGTTGAGGAAGAAAACGTGATTATCTGTCCAGGGGATGGGTAGGGGTGAGGATGTAGAGAGATCTGGGATATTTGAGAAGATAGGGTCAAGAAGATGGCCCTTTTTATGAGTGGATAAGGGTTTTTTCAGAGAGAGGCTGAGTGCTGAGAGATCTTCTTTGAGGTCTCCCGCTATTTTGTTACCTGGGTCATCGAAGTGGATGTTGAGGTCTCCCAGCACTGTAAAGTTTGAAGATAAACAGGCTAGGGAGGTGGCAGTCTCTACCAGGGAGTTAGGGAACTGTCCAAGAGGTCCCGGGGGTCGGTATATGAGAAGACCCGACAGTTTTCTCCGGGGAAAGATGTAGGGCAAAATGAGCGTTTTTGCAGTTGAGGACTGGACTGTCCTTGAGATGGCAGGTGAAATGGGCTTTGGTGATTATTGCTAATCCGCCTCCTAATCCTTGAGGTCTGTCCTAGTGTTTAATAGTATAGCCCGGAGGGAGGGCTTGGACTATATCTGGATCGGATACTGAGTTGATCCACGTTTCCGTGAGAAACAGCACTTCTATGTCGTTATTCAATATTAGGAGGTTTATTTCAGTGCTGTGCTTGGGGAGGGATCTCTGGTTAAGCAGGGCCATTTTGATTGTCCTCCCTTTGGGAGAAGAGTGCGGAGTGAGTTTGAATGAGCAATGGTTGCATTTGTTATGATGCTCGTCAGGAGAGATTGAGTGAAGGCAGGGGTCCAGGGCCCGAGTTCTAAGTTTCTGAAGAGTGTCTGATGAGTAGCTAATGGGTAATGAGACAAGAGGGGCAGGGGGCTGGGCTCTGGGCTTGTACTGGCGCGGACGGGCGCAGACAGGCTTACCTTTGGCGCGCCTTCGGCGCGCTGGCGGCGTGCCCGCAGCGCGCGTCCGCTGCGCGTCCGGCCGATGCACATCCTTTTAGGGGAAGTGGGAAGGGGCGTGGCCTCGGGCGGTGGGCGTGGCCTCACTTCCCTTGCAAATGGCGGCAATTGTTGTCAGTCCCGCGGCAGCGTTAAGATCGGCTGCGCGGTGGCTGTGAGCAGCTCTAAGGAGGGGGAGTGCTCAAGGTGAATGTGCAGAACAAACAGATATTAGACCTGAATAGACCTGGGCTGTATTTATAGTAGTGGGAGGACATTTCCTTGCACCTGTATGGGCCTGGTCTGCATTGGACAATTCTGTCTCCACCTCTTACCAGGACGCGGGGCCAGAGAGGATGGAATTGGTTTGGGCTATAAACACTCTTTGTCCAAAAGCACAAAGAGAAACTGAGTATTATTGGGGCCCAGACCCCAGAACATTAGAACTCTCTGGAATCAAGGAACCTGCCAAGAACAAGAGTTGGAAGAACTGCCAAGAGGAGTACTGCCCCTTAACTGTGTTGTTGCTTTGTTGGGTTGGCCTGCAGTCGCTGCTTCTGCCTTGGGCAGTCAAAGGACTGGACTGAACTTTCTTTCCTTGTTGCTGAGTATCTCCAGGGCTTGAAGTAGAGCTTGCCTCCTGTCCTGAAGTCTCAGGGACCGCAACGACTTCAACGTCCTCTGGGTACTGCCTCTAGAACCGTGGTTTCAGTTGGCACAGAGGGGGGAAAGCAACCAACTCCGTCGCTGGCTCCATGTCCTGAAGGCACCAAAGAGGGCACCACCGCATCTCGAACCGCAACCCTGGATCTCACTGACGATGACCGCCACTGCCGATCTGCTGCTTGCACCGTGACCTGTGCGTACCAAACTCCGCACCGCCTCACTTCACTTTGCCGCCCTGGTCTCACCGATGCTTTCGCTGACTTCGACACCCGTACCCGCACCGTGGCTTGGGGGCACCGCTCATCAGTCTTGCGACGGGCCCCTCCATCCCACACCGCAGTCCAGACCGACCGACGCCAGCTCACCGCAACCGGCACTGTCACCTGCACGTGATCTGTCAGCACCGCAACGACTACCGACTATAAGGAACTGCATTTTAAGGTTATTTTTGAAAAGTGCATATTTTTAAGTACTGTATGTTTGATTTTTATCGTTTCAGTCTTGTTTTGAATATATAAAGTATTGGATATTTTTCTAAACTGGTGTGGTGTCCTTTTTTAGTGTTTTCACTGTATTACTCTTGCCTCTGAAATAAGCCTGACTGCTCGTGTCAAGCTAGCAAGGGGGTGAGCAGGGGTTAGTTCATTAGTATATCCCTCTTACCCTGACTAGAGGGAGGGGTTCCTACTTGGACAAAGGTGCAAACCATTGCTAACTAGCTACCCATATTTCTAACAGTCCCCATTTACCACAGCAAATACATATGTAGTGCACTTTGTTTTTTACAGAACTGTACCTTCAACACCTCTTTAGGAACACTAAGGGCTGTGTGTGAATGCAGTTAAAATGAAAAGCAAGACCTTCACAGCCCAGTTGTGAACTTCCACTCAAAAAAACAAATCTTTGTCATCACAAAGAGCCAGAACTGCTTCCAAGCATCCTTTACACTTGCAGATTAACTGATAAGGCACATGTGCCTTTCATTCAGGCAAGCAGCAGATAACGATCTAAATTATCTGCCCCAGGAAAGCTGTCTTTTTGTAGGAACAAGTGAAGCTGTGGAATCTGCGACCCCCCTCCTAGAACAGCATGACCCCCCGGAGGTCGCACCTCACAGATTGAAGACCTCTGCTCTAACTCTGCACCACACCCAGAGGGGTCCTCTAACCCCACACCACATCCAGAGTAAGCCTCTAACCCCACACCACATCCAGAGTGAGCCTCTACCCCACACCACATCCCTGAGTGATCCTCTAACCCTACAACTCATCATTTTGTGAGCCTCTATTCTCGCTCAGTATTCCTGATTGAGCCTCTAGTCTCACACCAGCTCCCTGAGAAAGCCTCTAACCCCACACCCCATCCGGAGTGAGCCTCTAACCCCACACCACATCCAGTGTGAGCCTCTAACCCCACACCACATCCAGAGTGAGCCTCTAACCCTACACCACATCCAGAGTGAGCCTCTAACACCACACCATATCCCTGAGTGATCTCTAACCCTACAACTCATCCAGAGTGAACCTCCAACCCCACACCACATCCAGAGTGAGCCTCTAACCCCATGCCACATCCAGAGTGAGCCTCTAACCCCAGACCACATCCCTGAGTGATCCTCTAACCCCACACCACATCCCTGAGTGATTCTCTAACCCTGCAACTCATCCTTGAGTGAGCCTCTATTCTCGCTCAGTATTCGTGATTGAGCCTCTAGTCTCACACCAGCTCCCTGAGAAAGCCTCTAACCCCACACCCCATCCGGAGTGACCCTCTAACCCCACACCACATTCAGAGTGAGCCTCTACCCCCACACCACATCCAGAGTGAGGTGAGCCTCTAACCCTACACCACATCCAGAGTGAGCCTCAAACCCCACACCACATCGGGAGTGAGCCTCTAACCCCCCAACACTTCCAGAGTGAGGCTCTAACCCCACACCACCTCCAGAGTGAGCCTCAACCCCACACCACATCCCTGAGTGATTGTCTAACCCCACACCACCTCCCGGGTGAGCCTCTAACCCTACACTACATCCCTGAGTGAGCCTCTACTCTCACTCAATATTCCTGATTGAGCCTCTAGTCTTACACCAGCTTCCTGAGAGAGTCTCTAACCCCACACCACATCCAGAGTGATCCTCTACCCCACACCACATCCAGAGTGATCCTCTAACCCTACACCACATCCAGAGTGAGCTAACCCTACACCACATCCAGAGTGAGCCTCTAACCCTACTCCACATCCAGAGTGAGCCTCTAACCCCACGCCACATCCCTGAGTGATCCTCTAACCCTACAACTCATCCTTGAGTGAGCCTCTATTCTCGCTCAGTATTCCTGATTGAGCCTCTAGTCACCAGCAATAAGGACACTAAAGGCAACTGAGGGTCCACCTGGCTAATATTATTCATTTGGAGCTCAGGGGGAACTCCAAAAGTGTGATCCCCGAGAAAGAATAAGTTGAGGAGGGTGACAAAGGCACTAGTACCTTGATGATGTCATCAAGCAGTAGTAGCAATAATAGTAAGAAAGATATGTGGGTCCCTGACCATTGCACCCATCAACATAGCACAAACGTGGACAGATTACTGCTCCTTAAAATGAGCAAATATTCACCACCATACTATGTTGTCTAGGAGAACCCCAATGGTGCAAGGAAAGATTCTGTACCCATTATTTAGTTAAGAAGTGAACCCCATCTCCAGATATCATTTATGACTGTTTCAAAACACTCAGGGTAACACAGCATAATCACAACTTCAAGCTGTTGTGGATTGTGGCAAAAATACAAAGGAGCCTTTTCCTTGCTCCTCTCTTCAAGGAACTCCTTATCTGGTAGAATTTGGCAGTACGGTCTCCTTTTCGATGAGGGAGGCGGTAAACAACCTTTACAGCGCAACTTTTACAACACACTACCATTACAACAAAACTTTTACAACGCAACATCCATTACATCGCATGCCATTACAACGCATGACACTACAACGCATGTCATTACAACACAGTCATTACAACGCATACCATTACAACCCATACCATCACAACGCATAGTACCCTTACACTACCCAACACTTACCCTACTGTTGCACCCCCTGGAGTTAGAATAGTAATTTTTACCCCTACACTATCCAACACTTACCCTACTGTTGCACCCCCTGGAGTTAGAATAGTCATTTTTACCCCTACACTATCCAATACTTACCATACATGCAATGCAATGGTATGCGTTGTAATGGTATGCGTTGTAAAGGTAGTATGCGTTGTAATGGACTGCGTTGTACAGGTGGTTTTTAAAAATTCGTTGTAATGGCATGCGTTGTAATGGAATGCGTTGTAATGGATGTTGCGTTGTAAAAAATGTGTTGTAAAGGTATGCGTTGTAAAAGTATGCGTTGTAACATCATACATCCAGGGAGGCTATTATCCATTACATTCTTAAGCTGGGGAAGACCCAATAAACTACACCTCCTATAGTCCAATAGTTTTATTGAATATAGAGGCTAAAATATACACAAAACTTTAGGCCAACAGAATAGACTCCATTCTAGCCGACCTGATACATCAGTCCAGCTCCATCAAAGGCCGACCAACACATGCACGACTGTCCACCTGATCAAAAAAAGCAAACTAAATAAAGAATCCAGCTATTTTACTTTCTTTGGACACTGAATACGCCTTTGATTGGGTGGAATGGTCTTCCCTTTTGCAAATTCTGCTCAGGTTCGGGTTTGGCCCAGTGTTCATAGCAACGGTGAGGGCTAGCAATCGGACCCCTACATCACTGGTCATGTGAATGGAAGGAGATAACGGACCATAAAACAGGGATTTCTCCTGTCTCTTCTTCTGTTTGCTCTTAGTATAGAGCACTTGCAGGCATGAATTAGAGCAGATTCACAGATAAGGGGAATTACCTTTGGTAAGGTAGAGCATAAGATAACCGTTTTTGCTGATGATGTCCTGGTCTTACTGACTGCACCACAGACTTACCTTTCCGAGGTTCAGCAACAGGAATTCAGATAGTTCCTAATCCGGATGATGTGTATAAGGGTCACTTCACTCCTCTGCTGTAGGCTGTACGTGGGGATATTCAGAGATGCTCCGTTGACTTCATGGTCTACTACAGGGTGACAAGGTTGCATGGTATTGCTGATTGGTCAATTCGAGAAGCATATGGATAGAGCAGTGGTGGGCTGATAACTATGGGATCTATCTTGGAAAGCAAAATATGATAGGCCTGAATCAGATACCTGATCACACCTACAAAGGTCTCTGTCACGGATTGGGAAGCAGACATGGGCAGATCTCAATGTACTACTTTCCTTCTCACACTCTTATCCACTATAACCTGGCCTTTACACCTACTCTCAAACCAGGCCCATTTGACACGTGACGACTGTCTCAGACATGTTCTGTGTCCCTGAGGTATTAGAATCTGAGGCCTGTAAAACAAAATTTAGTATATATGAAATTGAACAATTTAATTATTTATAACTTTGCCACTGGGTTTCACAGCTTCAGTTAATGGTGGGGGGTGGGGTGAGTCTGCATTTTCACTTCTTAGAAGTTTCTGGGCAGAGGGTGGTTCTTTTGTCATCCCCTTGAGTGGCCTGTCAGGAAGGCTAATGACAGCCAGATGCAGAGCTTCGCATTTGCTCTGCTCATGTTATGGATAATCCTGCATTGTGCCAGGCTCTCAATCACCTGCTAGGTGAACCATCACCTTACACACAAATTTTCTCTGCCGTACAAGCTGAAAAGTGAAAAGGGGCCAACCCAAACTAAGGGGCCCATTAGGATGGCAGGCGGATTGCACCCGCCAGCCTGGCGGGGGCAATCCACCCGTCATCCGCACCTAAATTCCCGCCGCCATATTATGATGACGGGGGGGATCGCGGCGGACGGAAAGGCCGTCCACCGCTTTTCCGCCCCGGTCGCAAGGCGACCGGGGCGGAAAAGGTTTAATATGGTGGCGTTGTCTAATAGACACCGCCAGCCATATTATGATGGGCTGCTGTGGATGCCTTTCCGCGGCAGCGGTGCCGTCACGGAAAGGCATGCGGTCTTCACTCTGGGGGCCCCCTGCAGGCCCCCAGAGTGAAGGAGAGGTGGGGGTGCACACGGGGGGTACCTGTGGTACCCCCCTGCATTTGCATAGACAAAGCGGCAGGCACCACGCAGTGCCTGCTGCTTTGTCTATGCAAATGCATTAATGCATTTTTAGCATTGTGGCGGGGGCCACAATGCTATAAATGCAGGATGTGCACGCCACTGTGGCGGACACATCCTAATACCCCCCACGGGACCCCCGCCCTTATGGCGGGCGGTCCCAATCCCCGTGAAGATGGCGGGCGGGCAAAGGATGCCCGACATCCTAATGACCCCCTAATTCTTTGGCTTTAGACAGTGGATCCATACCTGCTGTTTGTAAATAGTGCATATAAGCGTGACCACCACATAGGAAGACCAAATCTCCCTTTGTTGCATCCCGAAGACTGAGACCTTGCACCACAAAATAGAGAAAGGAATCCCCTAGCTGTGAACTCGGGACCTGCGCCCTCTCTGTGCCGCTGCAGCATCCATTGACCTTACACAAAGAGAAGAAGGGGGGGCTGCCCCAACAAGCCCCTATAACTGCCACTACTCATGCTGTGCAGTTGAATACTGCAAACCTGTACTTGGAAATCTGATTGCGATTCACCTCCGGTGAAGCCTGATTGCAACACTAACTGAGAACTTGACTAAAGGTAATGGTGGGTCTTTGTTGAGATTATTGCAACCCACCTAGTCACAGCATACAGAATGACCTATGGGTCACATTACTCAAGAGAACTGGTCCATTTCACCATACTGAGCCTGCACCTGTACTTAAGTCTAAAGCTTCTGTTAGTCTGGCTAGCAACCCCATTTGAAGCTGTAAAATACCTTTTTCTGTAGAGTCGCATATTCCGTCATTAGAACATTGGAATGTTGGGAGCTCCATTCAAGACAATGGAGTGCTACGGGCTTCTAATGCTGGTAGAAGCCTGGAGCTACAACATTCCAACGTTTGTCGTTCACACCTCTTGCTGTGAACAATGGCCTTATGGAGCGCTAGCTAATTTAAATCTCCTCAGGCTCACTAATGCCTTTGTTTTATTTGTTAGAATGTCATGTCCTCTAGAAGGTTCTTTTTTAAAAAAAAACTATTTTTATTAAGATATAGCATAGAGGTATCATTACAGCATCACAATAAAGTTCAAGGGTCATACAATACATTCCATTATGCAGAAGGTTCTGATAGCATTATATGCGCTAAACCGGCCATTAAGGGCCCGTGCCCTTGTTAAAGGTCCTTTCCTTCAGGCCTTTAACACTGGAGCTGACCTTTAATGACCAGTATATATAGCCCGCTACGGTATAAGGTTATGATATTGAACTGTAATGTGATTAAAGTACTTCTCTTTTTAAAATTATGGTATTCGGCTGGACTTTCACGTATTGTGTTTATTCTTTAACTGCTTGGTTTCTGGGTGTCTGCTCCCCACACTGCTTCCTTGAGATGTCTTAGACTACTCATCCTCGCTACCCTGAGAGTCAAGCTCCCTGGGGAGTGGTTGGCCCATTTCACAGTTCCACAGTAAAATGGACCCCTAGGACACTAGAGTCAAAAGACCCCAACCATTACAGCTATGGCCTAGTCGCACCTGCCTGTCCCATGACCTACTGAAACAGGTTTGACAACCGTTGAGCAGGAAGTCAGAGGAAGCTTCACATATCCGTGTTCTGCCAAACAGGACTTCCATTGGTTTGCATGCAAGGCGCAGTGCACATTAACATGGAGTACCTGCTGCACCATTCAGATCAGGTCCCATTAACTGCAAGGTAACTGCAATTGTGACTCCCTATTTAGTAGCCAAATATAGCAACCTGTGGAGGCTGGCACGGCTCATGGGGGGGGGGGGGGGTTTACAGGGAAGGAGGTGGGGAGGATAGGTTGTGGTTAGTGTAAAAAAAAAAACACTTACCTTACCGACAGGTCCTGCGTCTCTGCTCCTGCTCTCATTGTCTTGACTCGAGGAACAGAAAGCACAGCCAGGCTCCCTTGACCTTGAAAATGCTGCATTGCATGGGCATGTTCTCCATGCAGGCTGTCATGTCACTGATAGCAATATTATGTGTTTAGAGGAGTTCTGCAAACTTTTGGGCCTGGTGCCTCTGCACTTGCTGTACCATTCAAATTATGACCCTTTTGTTTGCAAGGTAACGGCACTTGTGGCTGCCTGTTTAGTAATAAAATATAGCATAGCGCTTGTATATTTACTTTATTTTTAACACGCAATGTTTATACAACATTTAGAATTTGATCATAATGATCAAATAGATTAAGTGGGAAAAATCAATCCCATAATGCCTACAAAGGGCAAAGAAAGGTACTGAAGCATGAATAGGAAACGCCACAAACATTCTAAGGCAATATCATCTGCTTTACACAACTAAGTAATAAAAAGCAAGCATTTTAACATACTGTTAGAAGCTGTCTGCCTTGTCCAAGGGAAGAGATCTTTTCTTGACAGTGAATGTAGCTTTTACAATGTGAAAAGCTTTAGTAGAAGTATCATAAATGCGTGCAGCTTGGGGAAGTTAACAAAAAAAAGTCCACACAAAAGCGAATTTACAAAGTTATTCGGCATTTGGGAACTGATAAGAGCCTCCTTTAAAGATATATCAAATACAAGAGATTTCACAAGCACTGTGTAAGCAAAACCTAAAATAGGAGTGTACAGGAGACAATAAATAAATATAGATCAGAGTAAGAGTAGTACCATTAGGTGGAATTGGGATGTAACAACGTTTTCTACATTAACTGATAAACACAATGCTGTTTAAAATAGAAGCGTTGAACTCCAGGATAAAATCAATGAAAAATAAAGTCAGAGTGAAGCAGAGAGAAAGGAAATCAGGTGCATGAAAAAAAGTAAAAGAATAAGTCACTATCTCTTCTTTTGGGATCTTAGTCACATAGAAATAGTTTGCACGCCTGTCAAGCACACATGACAAACTTGTACTGTGTGCTTTTGAGCGTGTTTACAGCTGGTTCAGTCGCTTTCTTGCTGGTGTATCAAAGACAACATCTTTTTTGGAAGGAAGTACATTACTTTGATGGTCTTTATATTGGGACTAAGTACAGCAGGAGTACCTGTACATTGCATTTTTTTTTACTTCTGGCATGCCTTTACTTCCCAGTTAGGTTATTAGGTATTATTTTTGTACTCCTTTAAAGATATATCAAATACAAGAGATTTCACAAGCACTGTGTAAGCAAAACCTAAAATAGGAGTGTACAGGAGACAATAAATAAATATAGATCAGAGTAAGAGTAGTACCATTAGGTGGAATTGGGATGTAACAACGTTTTCTACATTAACTGATACACACAATGCTGTTTAAAATAGAAGCGTTGAGCTCCTGGATAAAATCAATGAAAAATAAAGTCAGAGTGAAGCAGAGAGAAAGGAAATCAGGTGCATGAAAAAAAGTAAAAGAATAAGTCACTATCTCTTCTTTTGGGATCTTAGTCACATAGAAATAGTTTGCACGCCTGTCAAGCACACATGACAAACTTGTACTGTGTGCTTTTGAGCGTGTTTACAGCTGGTTCAGTCGCTTTCTTGCTGGTGTATCAAAGACAACATCTTTTTTGGAAGGAAGTACATTACTTTGATGGTCTTTATATTGGGACTAAGTACAGCAGGAGTACCTGTACATTGCATTTTTTTTTACTTCTGGCATGCCTTTACTTCCCAGTTAGGTTATTAGGTATTATTTTTGTACTCCTTATTTGATATATATACATATATTTATATATATAACTCCAACTTCCTTCGTGAATTCCTTCAGATAAAGAATGAAAGAACCGAGCCCAAACTCCGTTTTGCGTGTGAAAAAAGGATTTATTTAGTCATAAATCGGCAGCCCTGCACGACGCGTTTCGGAGCCCAGCTCCTTGGTCACGGGTCATTATTTTCTTGTTTCAATAAAGTATATATAAAATAACATAGGTGTGGACATCACAAAAAATCAACATCAACATAGGACTACTGCACCACATCAATAGGTAAGGAAACATGGGCGCCATTTTGTAGTATTACATTCCTTATTCAAAAGTAATGTATATTACACTTTCATAATTGGTTAAACATAATTGCAACTCATTGTTTGAAATTAATTCAAGCAAATAATATGACCAATATAAAATGATACTCTTTACATCTAATGTTCAGAATTTTAGGAAAATTACAATCTTTTCCAATTAATGTATTGGTGGTCCAAGGTATTGGCACTATATATTATTTTCATCAATTCTGCCCCAGTGGGCTAATTCATTAACCACTTTGTGCTTAGTACCAGAATAAGAAATATTTTGTACAATTCTGCCCCAGTGGGCTGTTGTATATGGCAATACTGGCTTCCTCAATAATGTCCATTTTTACAGATGCTGGTGTCTCCGTCTCCTATGATAAAATATACATATACGTAAAGTGAGTTCATAGTTTTCTTAAAATTTCATACTAAACAAATAAAATCAATACAGGCTACTTTAGTTCATGCAACAGTTAACACATTATCCTAGATGGACCGCAAGTTCTTCGTCCTTATTCAATCCTACAGGACACTTTTTTCATATTTAATGATCATTTTGGATTCCCTACGTCTAAGTTCTTTCAGGCGATTCCCTCCCCTTTCATCCTTTGAAACTCGGTCTAATGCACAGAATTTAAGGAGATCTACATTTTTATTATGTTTCTCCTTAAAGTGCAGAGCTATCGGGTATTGTTTGTCTTCATTAACGATAGCTCGTCTGTGCTCTAGGACTCGTTTCTTGACTTCATGTATAGTGCTGCCTATATAGATTTTTGGGCAGGGGCAGATCAGGGCATAGACACAATAATCAGATTTGCATGATAAGTGTTTGTCTATCACAAAAGGTTTTTGGTGTATCGACAGCTCAATTTGTTTCATATTGTTACTATACTTGCAGGCTTTACAAGCTCTGCAGGTATAGAAACCTTTGATTGGTGTTTTGTCTTGCTTGTCCCGAACCTCACTGCTACACAAGAGATCACCTAGAGCTTTGCATTTATGATAGGTAATTTTGGGATTATCGCCTATCCATTTTTCCAGGGTATTGTCAGTTTGTAACACGCTCCAGAACTTTTTCAAACAACGCCACACTTCCCAAGCTTGGCTGCTAAACGTTGTAATGAAACGTAATGGGGCGTTGACATCAACTTCCTCTCTTCTATCCACTAGCAGTTCTTTTCTATCTACCAGTAGGATTTTCTTGCATGCCTCTTTTACAATCTTCTCAGGGTACCCTCTTTTCACAAAACGTGTGGACATGGCCTCCATCTCTTCTAGGAAACCGGCTTCCGTGCTACAGTTAAGTTTTGCACGTAACAGTTCTCCATAAGGAATACTGTTGACCAAATTCCTAGGGTGGAAGCTATTAGAATGGAGCTCATTTAAAGATGGCGCGTGTAATGCTTGCACGTCAGACGCCAGTCCCCTTTTCATTTCGATGAAAGCATTCTTTATAGATGGCGTTTGTCAGCACGCTTTTGTAAACACACTGACGAAGGAAATCTTCTGAAACGCGTCTGTGTAATAAACCATTGCTGCTGCAACTGACCCTGCGAGTGCTGTTTTACTTTTTCCGCGAATAGGAGAGAGAAAGAGCGACAAGATTCCATGCGGTGCATCACCGCTACCGGCACCCGCCTTTGAAGTGCCCCGCCTGTGATGCAAAAGGAGCTGAGTATATATATATATACTTGGTCTGTTCCTGAATTCCCCCTCTGGCCTCTGACTCTTCTTCGTGTGGAGGGATGTTTTGTTATATTTACTGCACCAGCCAGCGGTGCAGAACGGATGGCCCTACAGCTTTAAGAGACCCGGTCTATAACTGGCACAATTTTCGCTGCTTCGCAACGAGATTAAAGTCTTGGGGTACCGAGAAGACCGGAGTCCGCCACTTCACCCAGGACAGCGCAGGCGGAGCGAGGTATTCCACCTCCATTAGGACGCTATGCCGAAGTATGGCTGTCCCTGCCTATTTGCTAAACCTGGTGCGGGTGGCTGCTGCAGTCCTAGGGGGACCAGGGAGGACCTTGTGGACATTGGAAGTGCTTTTGGGATCACATCGCCACCCACCCGTATACTCCTGATGACGCAGGTGGTAACTTGGCCACATCTCCCACACCACCGACCCGAATGCATCGGACTACTGCATCCTGGGAGTTGGAGTCCGGGTATTAACCGCGGCAACCAACAGGTGTGTTGCATTTTCAACAACGGGAGGGAGGAGCTCGCAGGACTCACGAACTTAAGCTGGGTGATTGGGACAGTATGGTGATGAAATCGCTGCAATACAGGGCGCTGAGGAAGGCTTCAGGCCGAAATGCATTCGCCGCTATTGCTTTTGCTGCTAATTAAAACTTGGTCTGTTCCTGAATTCCCCCTCTGGCCTCTGACTCTTCTTCGTGTGGAGGGATGTTTTGTTATATTTACTGCACCAGCCAGCGGTGCAGAACGGATGGCCCTACAGCTTTAAGAGACCCGGTCTATAACTGGCACAATTTTCGCTGCTTCGCAACGAGATTAAAGTCTTGGGGTACCGAGAAGACCGGAGTCCGCCACTTCACCCAGGACAGCGCAGGCGGAGCGAGGTATTCCACCTCCATTAGGACGCTATGCCGAAGTATGGCTGTCCCTGCCTATTTGCTAAACCTGGTGCGGGTGGCTGCTGCAGTCCGAGGGGGACCAGGGAGGACCTTGTGGACATTGGAAGTGCTTTTGGGATCACATCGCCACCCACCCGTATACTCCTGACGACGCAGGTGGTAACTTGGCCACATCTCCCACACCACCGACCCGAATGCATCGGACTACTGCATCCTGGGAGTTGGAGTCCGGGTATTAACCGCGGCAACCAACAGGTGTGTTACATTTTCAACAACGGGAGGGAGGAGCTCGCAGGACTCACGAACTTAAGCTGGGTGATTGGGACAGTATGGTGATGAAATCGCTGCAATACAGGGCGCTGAGGAAGGCTTCAGGCCGAAATGCATTCGCCGCTATTGCTTTTGCTGCTAATTAAAACTTGGTCTGTTCCTGAATTCCCCCTCTGGCCTCTGACTCTTCTTCGTGTGGAGGGATGTTTTGTTATATTTACTGCACCAGCCAGCGGTGCAGAACGGATGGCGCTACAGCTTTAAGAGACCCGGTCTATAACTGGCACAATTTTCGCTGCTTCGCAACGAGATTAAAGTCTTGGGGTACCGAGAAGACCGGAGTCCGCCACTTCACCCAGGACAGCGCAGGCGGAGCGAGGTATTCCACCTCCATTAGGACGCTATGCCGAAGTATGGCTGTCCCTGCCTATTTGCTAAACCTGGTGTGGGTGGCTGCTGCAGTCCGAGGGGGACCAGGGAGGACCTTGTGGACATTGGAAGTGCTTTTGGGATCACATCGCCACCCCCCCGTATACTCCTGACGACGCAGGTGGTAACTTGGCCACATCTCCCACACCACCGATCCGAATGCATCGGACTACTGCATCCTGGGAGTTGGAGTCCAGGTATTAACCGCGGCAACCAACAGGTGTGTTACATTTTCAACAACGGGAGGGAGGAGCTCGCAGGACTCACGAACTTAAGCTGGGTGATTGGGACAGTATGGTGATGAAATCGCTGCAATACAGGGCGCTGAGGAAGGCTTCAGGCCGAAATGCATTCGCCGCTATTGCTTTTGCTGCTAATTGAAACTTGGTCTGTTCCTGAATTCCCCCTCTGGCCTCTGACTCTTCTTCGTGTGGAGGGATGTTTTGTTATATTTACTGCACCAGACAGCGGTGCAGAACGGATGGCCCTACAGCTTTAAGAGACCCGGTCTATAACTGGCACAATTTTCGCTGCTTCGCAACGAGATTAAAGTCTTGGGGTACCGAGAAGACCGGAGTCCGCCACTTCACCCAGTACAGCGCAGGCGGAGCGAGGTATTCCACCTCCATTAGGACGCTATGCCGAAGTATGGCTGTCCCTGCCTATTTGCTAAACCTGGTGCGGGTGGCTGCTGCAGTCCGAGGGGGACCAGGGAGGACCTTGAGGACATTGGAAGTGCTTTTTGGATCACATCGCCACCCACCCGTATACTCCTGACGACGCAGGTGGTAACTTGCCCACATCTCCCACACCACCGACCCGAATGCATCGGACTACTGCATCCTGGGAGTTGGAGTCCGGGTATTAACCGCGGCAACCAACAGGTGTGTTACATTTTCAACAACGGGAGGGAGGAGCTCGCAGGACTCACGAACTTAAGCTGGGTGATTGGGACCGTATGGTGATGAAATCGCTGCAATACAGGGCGCTGAGGAAGGCTTCAGGCCGAAATGCATTCGCCGCTATTGCTTTTGCTGCTAATTAAAACTTGGTCTGTTCCTGAATTCCCCCTCTGGCCTCTGACTCTTCTTCGTGTGGAGGGATGTTTTGTTATATTTACTGCACCAGCCAGCGGTGCAGAACGGATGGCCCTACAGCTTTAAGAGACCCGGTCTATAACTGGCACCATTTTTGCTGCTTCGCAACGAGATTAAAGTCTTGGGGTACCGAGAAGACCGGAGTCCGCCACTTCACCCAGGACAGCGCAGGCGGAGCGAGGTATTCCACCTCCATTAGGACGCTATGCCGAAGTATGGCTGTCCCTGCCTATTTGCTAAACCTGGTGCGGGTGGCTGCTGCAGTCCGAGGGGGACCAGGGAGGACCTTGTGGACATTGGAAGTGCTTTTGGGATCACATCGCCACCCACCCGTATACTCCTGACGACGCAGGTGGTAACTTGGCCACACCTCCCACACCACTGACCCGAATGCATCGGACTACTGCATCCTGGGAGTTGGAGTCCGGGTATTAACCGCGGCAACCAACAGGTGTGTTACATTTTCAACAACGGGAGGGAGGAGCTCGCAGGACTCACGAACTTAAGCTGGGTGATTGGGACAGTATGGTGATGAAATCGCTGCAATACAGGGCGCTGAGGAAGGCTTCAGGCCAAAATGCATTCGCCGCTATTGCTTTTGCTGCTAATTAAAACTTGGTCTGTTCCTGAATTCCCCCTCTGGCCTCTGACTCTTCTTCGTGTGGAGGGATGTTTTGTTATATTTACTGCACCAGCCAGCGGTGCAGAACGGATTGCCCTACAGCTTTAAGAGACCCGGTCTATAACTGGCACAATTTTCGCTGCTTCGCAACGAGATTAAAGTCTTGGGGTACCGAGAAGACCGGAGTCCGCCACTTCACCCAGGACAGCGCAGGCGGAGCAAGGTATTCCACCTCCATTAGGACGCTATGCCGAAGTATGGCTGTCCCTGCCTATTTGCTAAACCTGGTGCGGGTGGCTGCTGCAGTCCGAGGGGGACCAGGGAGGACCTTGTGGACATTGGAAGTGCTTTTGGGATCACATCGCCACCCACCCGTATACTCCTGACGACACAGGTGGTAACTTAGCCACATCTCCCACACCACCGACCCGAATGCATCGGACTACTGCATCCTGGGAGTTGGAGTCCGGGTATTAACCGCGGCAACCAACAGGTGTGTTACATTTTCAACAACGGGAGGGAGGAGCTCGCAGGACTCACGAACTTAAGCTGGGTGATTGGGACAGTATGGTGATGAAATCGCTGCAATACAGGGCGCTGAGGAAGGCTTCAGGCCGAAATGCATTCGCCGCTATTGCTTTTGCTGCTAATTAAAACTTGGTCTGTTCCTGAATTCCCCCTCTGGCCTCTGACTCTTCTTCGTGTGGAGGGATGTTTTGTTATATTTACTGCACCAGCCAGCGGTGCAGAACGGATGGCCCTACAGCTTTAAGAGACCCGGTCTATAACTGGCACAATTTTCGCTGCTTCGCAACGAGATTAAAGTCTTGGGGTACCGAGAAGACCGGAGTCCGCCACTTCACCCAGGACAGCGCAGGCGGAGCGAGGTATTCCACCTCCATTAGGACGCTATGCCGAAGTATGGCTGTCCCTGCCTATTTGCTAAACCTGGTGCGGGTGGCTGCTGCAGTCCGAGGGGGACCAGGGAGGACCTTGTGGACATTGGAAGTGCTTTTGGGATCACATCGCCACCCACCCGTATACTCCTGACGACACAGGTGGTAACTTGGCCACATCTCCCACACCACCGACCCGAATGCATCGGACTACTGCATCCTGGGAGTTGGAGTCCGGGTATTAACCGCGGCAACCAACAGGTGTGTTACATTTTCAACAACGGGAGGGAGGAGCTCGCAGGACTCACGAACTTAAGCTGGGTGATTGGGACCGTATGGTGATGAAATCGCTGCAATACAGGGCGCTGAGGAAGGCTTCAGGCCGAAATGCATTCGCCGCTATTGCTTTTGCTGCTAATTAAAACTTGGTCTGTTCCTGAATTCCCCCTCTGGCCTCTGACTCTTCTTCGTGTGGAGGGATGTTTTGTTATATTTACTGCACCAGCCAGCGGTGCAGAACGGATGGCCCTACAGCTTTAAGAGACCCGGTCTATAACTGGCACAATTTTTGCTGCTTCGCAACGAGATTAAAGTCTTGGGGTACCGAGAAGACCGGAGTCCGCCACTTCACCCAGGACAGCGCAGGCGGAGCAAGGTATTCCACCTCCATTAGGACGCTATGCCGAAGTATGGCTGTCCCTGCCTATTTGCTAAACCTGGTGCGGGTGGCTGCTGCAGTCCGAGGGGGACCAGGGAGGACCTTGTGGACATTGGAAGTGCTTTTGGGATCACATCGCCACCCACCCGTATACTCCTGACGACACAGGTGGTAACTTAGCCACATCTCCCACACCACCGACCCGAATGCATCGGACTACTGCATCCTGGGAGTTGGAGTCCGGGTATTAACCGCGGCAACCAACAGGTGTGTTACATTTTCAACAACGGGAGGGAGGAGCTCGCAGGACTCACGAACTTAAGCTGGGTGATTGGGACAGTATGGTGATGAAATCGCTGCAATACAGGGCGCTGAGGAAGGCTTCAGGCCGAAATGCATTCGCCGCTATTGCTTTTGCTGCTAATTAAAACTTGGTCTGTTCCTGAATTCCCCCTCTGGCCTCTGACTCTTCTTCGTGTGGAGGGATGTTTTGTTATATTTACTGCACCAGCCAGCGGTGCAGAACGGATGGCCCTACAGCTTTAAGAGACCCGGTCTATAACTGGCACAATTTTCACTGCTTCGCAACGAGATTAAAGTCTTGGGGTACCGAGAAGACCGGAGTCCGCCACTTCACCCAGGACAGCGCAGGCGGAGCGAGGTATTCCACCTCCATTAGGACGCTATGCCGAAGTATGGCTCTCCCTGCCTATTTGCTAAACCTGGTGCGGGTGGCTGCTGCAGTCCGAGGGGGACCAGGGAGGACCTTACGGACATTGGAAGTGCTTTTGGGATCACATCGCCACCCACCCGTATACTCCTGACGACGCAGGTGGTAACTTGGCCACATCTCCCACACCACCGACCCGAATGCATCGGACTACTGCATCCTGGGAGTTGGAGTCCGGGTATTAACCTCGGCAACCAACAGGTGTGTTACATTTTCAACAACGGGAGGGAGGAGCTCGCAGGACTCACGAACTTAAGCTGGGTGATTGGGACCGTATGGTGATGAAATCACTGCAATACAGGGCGCTGAGGAAGGCTTCAGGCCGAAATGCATTCGCCGCTATTGCTTTTGCTGCTAATTAAAACTTGGTCTGTTCCTGAATTCCCCCTCTGGCCTCTGACTCTTCTTCGTGTGGAGGGATGTTTTGTTATATTTACTGCACCAGCCAGCGGTGCAGAACGGATGGCCCTACAGCTTTAAGAGACCCGGTCTATAACTGGCACAATTTTTGCTGCTTCGCAACGAGATTAAAGTCTTGGGGTACCGAGAAGACCGGAGTCCGCCACTTCACCCAGGACAGCGCAGGCGGAGCGAGGTATTCCACCTCCATTAGGACGCTATGCCGAAGTATTGCTGTCCCTGCCTATTTGCTAAACCTGGTGCGGGTGGCTGCTGCAGTCCGAGGGGGACCAGGGAGGACCTTGTGGACATTGGAAGTGCTTTTGGGATCACATCGCCACCCACCCGTATACTCCTGACGACGCAGATGGTAACTTGGCCACATCTCCCACACCACCGACCCGAATGCATCGGACTACTGCATCCTGGGAGTTGGAGTCAAGGTATTAACCGCGGCAACCAACAGGTGTGTTACATTTTCAACAACGGGAGGGAGGAGCTCACAGGACTCACGAACTTAAGCTGGGTGATTGGGACCGTATGGTGATGAAATCGCTGCAATACAGGGCGCTGAGGAAGGCTTCAGGCCGAAATGCATTCGCCCCTATTGCTTTTGCTGCTAATTAAAACTTGGTCTGTTCCTGAATTCCCCCTCTGGCCTCTGACTCTTCTTCGTGTGGAGGGATGTTTTGTTATATTTACTGCACCAGCCAGCGGTGCAGAACGGATGGCCCTACAGCTTTAAGAGACCCGGTCTATAACTGGCACAATTTTCGCTGCTTCGCAACGAGATTAAAGTCTTGGGGTACCGAGAAGACCGGAGTCCGCCACTTCACCCAGGACAGCGCAGGCGGAGCAAGGTATTCCACCTCCATTAGGACGCTATGCCGAAGTATGGCTGTCCCTGCCTATTTGCTAAACCTGGTGCGGGTGGCTGCTGCAGTCCGAGGGGGACCAGGGAGGACCTTGTGGACATTGGAAGTGCTTTTGGGATCACATCGCCACCCACCCGTATACTCCTGACGACACAGGTGGTAACTTAGCCACATCTCCCACACCACCGACCCGAATGCATCGGACTACTGCATCCTGGGAGTTGGAGTCCGGGTATTAACCGCGGCAACCAACAGGTGTGTTACATTTTCAACAACGGGAGGGAGGAGCTCGCAGGACTCACGAACTTAAGCTGGGTGATTGGGACAGTATGGTGATGAAATCGCTGCAATACAGGGCGCTGTGGAAGGCTTCAGGCCGAAATGCATTCGCCGCTATTGCTTTTGCTGCTAATTAAAACTTGGTCTGTTCCTGAATTCCCCCTCTGGCCTCTGACTCTTCTTCGTGTGGAGGGATGTTTTGTTATATTTACTGCACCAGCCAGCGGTGCAGAACGGATGGCCCTACAGCTTTAAGAGACCCGGTCTATAACTGGCACAATTTTCACTGCTTCGCAACGAGATTAAAGTCTTGGGGTACCGAGAAGACCGGAGTCCGCCACTTCACCCAGGACAGCGCAGGCGGAGCGAGGTATTCCACCTCCATTAGGACGCTATGCCGAAGTATGGCTCTCCCTGCCTATTTGCTAAACCTGGTGCGGGTGGCTGCTGCAGTCCGAGGGGGACCAGGGAGGACCTTGTGGACATTGGAAGTGCTTTTGGGATCACATCGCCACCCACCCGTATACTCCTGACGACGCAGGTGGTAACTTGGCCACATCTCCCACACCACCGACCCGAATGCATCGGACTACTGCATCCTGGGAGTTGGAGTCCGGGTATTAACCTCGGCAACCAACAGGTGTGTTACATTTTCAACAACGGGAGGGAGGAGCTCGCAGGACTCACGAACTTAAGCTGGGTGATTGGGACCGTATGGTGATGAAATCGCTGCAATACAGGGCGCTGAGGAAGGCTTCAGGCCGAAATGCATTCGCCGCTATTGCTTTTGCTGCTAATTAAAACTTGGTGTGTTCCTGAATTCCCCCTCTGGCCTCTGACTCTTCTTCGTGTGGAGGGATGTTTTGTTATATTTACTGCACCAGCCAGCGGTGCAGAACGGATGGCCCTACAGCTTTAAGAGACCCGGTCTATAACTGGCACAATTTTCGCTGCTTCGCAACGAGATTAAAGTCTTGGGGTACCGAGAAGACCGGAGTCCGCCACTTCACCCAGGACAGCGCAGGCGGAGCGAGGTATTCCACCTCCATTAGGACGCTATGCCGAAGTATGGCTGTCACTGCCTATTTGCTAAACCTGGTGCGGGTGGCTGCTGCAGTCCGAGGGGGACCAGGGAGGACCTTGTGGACATTGGAAGTGCTTTTGGGATCACATCGCCACCCACCCGTATACTCCTGACGACGCAGATGGTAACTTGGCCACATCTCCCACACCACCGACCCGAATGCATCGGACTACTGCATCCTGGGAGTTGGAGTCCGGGTATTAACCGCGGGAACCAACAGGTGTGTTACATTTTCAACAACGGGAGGGAGGAGCTCACAGGACTCACGAACTTAAGCTGGGTGATTGGGACAGTAAGGTGATGAAATCGCTGCAATACAGGGCGCTGAGGAAGGCTTCAGGCCGAAATGCATTCGCCCCTATTGCTTTTGCTGCTAATTAAAACTTGGTCTGTTCCTGAATTCCCCCTCTGGCCTCTGACTCTTCTTCCTGTGGAGGGATGTTTTGTTATATTTACTGCACCAGCCAGCGGTGCAGAACGGATGGCCCTACAGCTTTAAGAGACCCGGTCTATAACTGGCACAATTTTCGCTGCTTCGCAACGAGATTAAAGTCTTGGGGTACCGAGAAGACCGGAGTCCGCCACTTCACCCAGGACAGCGCAGGCGGAGCGAGGTATTCCACCTCCATTAGGACGCTATGCCGAAGTATGGCTGTCCCTGCCTATTTGCTAAACCTGGTGCGGGTGGCTGCTGCAGTCCGAGGGGGACCAGGGAGGACCTTGTGGACATTGGAAGTGCTTTTGGGATCACATCTCCACCCACCCGTATACTCCTGACGACACAGGTGGTAACTTGGCCACATCTCCCACACCACCGACCCGAATGCATCGGACTACTGCATCCTGGGAGTTGGAGTCCGGGTATTAACCGCGGCAACCAACAGGTGTGTTACATTTTCAACAACGGGAGGGAGGAGCTCGCAGGACTCACGAACTTAAGCTGGGTGATTGGGACCGTATGGTGATGAAATCGCTGCAATACAGGGCGCTGAGGAAGGCTTCAGGCCGAAATGCATTCGCCGCTATTGCTTTTGCTGCTAATTAAAACTTGGTCTGTTCCTGAATTCCCCCTCTGGCCTCTGACTCTTCTTCGTGTGGAGGGATGTTTTGTTATATTTACTGCACCAGCCAGCGGTGCAGAACGGATGGCCCTACAGCTTTAAGAGACCCGGTCTATAACTGGCACAATTTTTGCTGCTTCGCAACGAGATTAAAGTCTTGGGGTACCGAGAAGACCGGAGTCCGCCACTTCACCCAGGACAGCGCAGGCGGAGCAAGGTATTCCACCTCCATTAGGACGCTATGCCGAAGTATGGCTGTCCCTGCCTATTTGCTAAACCTGGTGCGGGTGGCTGCTGCAGTCCGAGGGGGACCAGGGAGGACCTTGTGGACATTGGAAGTGCTTTTGGGATCACATCGCCACCCACCCGTATACTCCTGACGACACAGGTGGTAACTTAGCCACATCTCCCACACCACCGACCCGAATGCATCGGACTACTGCATCCTGGGAGTTGGAGTCCGGGTATTAACCGCGGCAACCAACAGGTGTGTTACATTTTCAACAACGGGAGGGAGGAGCTCGCAGGACTCACGAACTTAAGCTGGGTGATTGGGACAGTATGGTGATGAAATCGCTGCAATACAGGGCGCTGAGGAAGGCTTCAGGCCGAAATGCATTCGCCGCTATTGCTTTTGCTGCTAATTAAAACTTGGTCTGTTCCTGAATTCCCCCTCTGGCCTCTGACTCTTCTTCGTGTGGAGGGATGTTTTGTTATATTTACTGCACCAGCCAGCGGTGCAGAACGGATGGCCCTACAGCTTTAAGAGACCCGGTCTATAACTGGCACAATTTTCACTGCTTCGCAACGAGATTAAAGTCTTGGGGTACCGAGAAGACCGGAGTCCGCCACTTCACCCAGGACAGCGCAGGCGGAGCGAGGTATTCCACCTCCATTAGGACGCTATGCCGAAGTATGGCTCTCCCTGCCTATTTGCTAAACCTGGTGCGGGTGGCTGCTGCAGTCCGAGGTGGACCAGGGAGGACCTTGTGGACATTGGAAGTGCTTTTGGGATCACATCGCCACCCACCCGTATACTCCTGACGACGCAGGTGGTAACTTGGCCACATCTCCCACACCACCGACCCGAATGCATCGGACTACTGCATCCTGGGAGTTGGAGTCCGGGTATTAACCTCGGCAACCAACAGGTGTGTTACATTTTCAACAACGGGAGGGAGGAGCTCGCAGGACTCACGAACTTAAGCTGGGTGATTGGGACCGTATGGTGATGAAATCGCTGCAATACAGGGCGCTGAGGAAGGCTTCAGGCCGAAATGCATTCGCCGCTATTGCTTTTGCTGCTAATTAAAACTTGGTCTGTTCCTGAATTCCCCCTCTGGCCTCTGACTCTTCTTCGTGTGGAGGGATGTTTTGTTATATTTACTGCACCAGCCAGCGGTGCAGAACGGATGGCCCTACAGCTTTAAGAGACCCGGTCTATAACTGGCACAATTTTTGCTGCTTCGCAACGAGATTAAAGTCTTGGGGTACCGAGAAGACCGGAGTCCGCCACTTCACCCAGGACAGCGCAGGCGGAGCGAGGTATTCCACCTCCATTAGGACGCTATGCCGAAGTATTGCTGTCCCTGCCTATTTGCTAAACCTGGTGCGGGTGGCTGCTGCAGTCCGAGGGGGACCAGGGAGGACCTTGTGGACATTGGAAGTGCTTTTGGGATCACATCGCCACCCACCCGTATACTCCTGACGACGCAGATGGTAACTTGGCCACATCTCCCACACCACCGACCCGAATGCATCGGACTACTGCATCCTGGGAGTTGGAGTCAAGGTATTAACCGCAGCAACCAACAGGTGTGTTACATTTTCAACAACGGGAGGGAGGAGCTCACAGGACTCACGAACTTAAGCTGGGTGATTGGGACCGTATGGTGATGAAATCGCTGCAATACAGGGCGCTGAGGAAGGCTTCAGGCCGAAATGCATTCGCCCCTATTGCTTTTGCTGCTAATTAAAACTTGGTCTGTTCCTGAATTCCCCCTCTGGCCTCTGACTCTTCTTCGTGTGGAGGGATGTTTTGTTATATTTACTGCACCAGCCAGCGGTGCAGAACGGATGGCCCTACAGCTTTAAGAGACCCGGTCTATAACTGGCACAATTTTCGCTGCTTCGCAACGAGATTAAAGTCTTGGGGTACCGAGAAGACCGGAGTCCGCCACTTCACCCAGGACAGCGCAGGCGGAGCAAGGTATTCCACCTCCATTAGGACGCTATGCCGAAGTATGGCTGTCCCTGCCTATTTGCTAAACCTGGTGCGGGTGGCTGCTGCAGTCCGAGGGGGACCAGGGAGGACCTTGTGGACATTGGAAGTGCTTTTGGGATCACATCGCCACCCACCCGTATACTCCTGACGACACAGGTGGTAACTTAGCCACATCTCCCACACCACCGACCCGAATGCATCGGACTACTGCATCCTGGGAGTTGGAGTCCGGGTATTAACCGCGGCAACCAACAGGTGTGTTACATTTTCAACAACGGGAGGGAGGAGCTCGCAGGACTCACGAACTTAAGCTGGGTGATTGGGACAGTATGGTGATGAAATCGCTGCAATACAGGGCGCTGAGGAAGGCTTCAGGCCGAAATGCATTCGCCGCTATTGCTTTTGCTGCTAATTAAAACTTGGTCTGTTCCTGAATTCCCCCTCTGGCCTCTGACTCTTCTTCGTGTGGAGGGATGTTTTGTTATATTTACTGCACCAGCCAGCGGTGCAGAACGGATGGCCCTACAGCTTTAAGAGACCCGGTCTATAACTGGCACAATTTTCACTGCTTCGCAACGAGATTAAAGTCTTGGGGTACCGAGAAGACCGGAGTCCGCCACTTCACCCAGGACAGCGCAGGCGGAGCGAGGTATTCCACCTCCATTAGGACGCTATGCCGAAGTATGGCTCTCCCTGCCTATTTGCTAAACCTGGTGCGGGTGGCTGCTGCAGTCCGAGGGGGACCAGGGAGGACCTTGTGGACATTGGAAGTGCTTTTGGGATCACATCGCCACCCACCCGTATACTCCTGACGACGCAGGTGGTAACTTGGCCACATCTCCCACACCACCGACCCGAATGCATCGGACTACTGCATCCTGGGAGTTGGAGTCCGGGTATTAACCTCGGCAACCAACAGGTGTGTTACATTTTCAACAACGGGAGGGAGGAGCTCGCAGGACTCACGAACTTAAGCTGGGTGATTGGGACCGTATGGTGATGAAATCGCTGCAATACAGGGCGCTGAGGAAGGCTTCAGGCCGAAATGCATTCGCCGCTATTGCTTTTGCTGCTAATTAAAACTTGGTGTGTTCCTGAATTCCCCCTCTGGCCTCTGACTCTTCTTCGTGTGGAGGGATGTTTTGTTATATTTACTGCACCAGCCAGCGGTGCAGAACGGATGGCCCTACAGCTTTAAGAGACCCGGTCTATAACTGGCACAATTTTCGCTGCTTCGCAACGAGATTAAAGTCTTGGGGTACCGAGAAGACCGGAGTCCGCCACTTCACCCAGGACAGCGCAGGCGGAGCGAGGTATTCCACCTCCATTAGGACGCTATGCCGAAGTATGGCTGTCACTGCCTATTTGCTAAACCTGGTGCGGGTGGCTGCTGCAGTCCGAGGGGGACCAGGGAGGACCTTGTGGACATTGGAAGTGCTTTTGGGATCACATCGCCACCCACCCGTATACTCCTGACGACGCAGATGGTAACTTGGCCACATCTCCCACACCACCGACCCGAATGCATCGGACTACTGCATCCTGGGAGTTGGAGTCCGGGTATTAACCGCGGGAACCAACAGGTGTGTTACATTTTCAACAACGGGAGGGAGGAGCTCACAGGACTCACGAACTTAAGCTGGGTGATTGGGACAGTAAGGTGATGAAATCGCTGCAATACAGGGCGCTGAGGAAGGCTTCAGGCCGAAATGCATTCGCCCCTATTGCTTTTGCTGCTAATTAAAACTTGGTCTGTTCCTGAATTCCCCCTCTGGCCTCTGACTCTTCTTCCTGTGGAGGGATGTTTTGTTATATTTACGGCACCAGCCAGCGGTGCAGAACGGATGGCCCTACAGCTTTAAGAGACCCGGTCTATAACTGGCACAATTTTCGCTGCTTCGCAACGAGATTAAAGTCTTGGGGTACCGAGAAGACCGGAGTCCGCCACTTCACCCAGGACAGCGCAGGCGGAGCGAGGTATTCCACCTCCATTAGGACGCTATGCCGAAGTATGGCTGTCCCTGCCTATTTGCTAAACCTGGTGCGGGTGGCTGCTGCAGTCCGAGGGGGACCAGGGAGGACCTTGTGGACATTGGAAGTGCTTTTGGGATCACATCTCCACCCACCCGTATACTCCTGACGACACAGGTGGTAACTTGGCCACATCTCCCACACCACCGACCCGAATGCATCGGACTACTGCATCCTGGGAGTTGGAGTCCGGGTATTAACCGCGGCAACCAACAGGTGTGTTACATTTTCAACAACGGGAGGGAGGAGCTCGCAGGACTCACGAACTTAAGCTGGGTGATTGGGACCGTATGGTGATGAAATCGCTGCAATACAGGGCGCTGAGGAAGGCTTCAGGCCGAAATGCATTCGCCGCTATTGCTTTTGCTGCTAATTAAAACTTGGTCTGTTCCTGAATTCCCCCTCTGGCCTCTGACTCTTCTTCGTGTGGAGGGATGTTTTGTTATATTTACTGCACCAGCCAGCGGTGCAGAACGGATGGCCCTACAGCTTTAAGAGACCCGGTCTATAACTGGCACAATTTTTGCTGCTTCGCAACGAGATTAAAGTCTTGGGGTACCGAGAAGACCGGAGTCCGCCACTTCACCCAGGACAGCGCAGGCGGAGCAAGGTATTCCACCTCCATTAGGACGCTATGCCGAAGTATGGCTGTCCCTGCCTATTTGCTAAACCTGGTGCGGGTGGCTGCTGCAGTCCGAGGGGGACCAGGGAGGACCTTGTGGACATTGGAAGTGCTTTTGGGATCACATCGCCACCCACCCGTATACTCCTGACGACACAGGTGGTAACTTAGCCACATCTCCCACACCACCGACCCGAATGCATCGGACTACTGCATCCTGGGAGTTGGAGTCCGGGTATTAACCGCGGCAACCAACAGGTGTGTTACATTTTCAACAACGGGAGGGAGGAGCTCGCAGGACTCACGAACTTAAGCTGGGTGATTGGGACAGTATGGTGATGAAATCGCTGCAATACAGGGCGCTGAGGAAGGCTTCAGGCCGAAATGCATTCGCCGCTATTGCTTTTGCTGCTAATTAAAACTTGGTCTGTTCCTGAATTCCCCCTCTGGCCTCTGACTCTTCTTCGTGTGGAGGGATGTTTTGTTATATTTACTGCACCAGCCAGCGGTGCAGAACGGATGGCCCTACAGCTTTAAGAGACCCGGTCTATAACTGGCACAATTTTCACTGCTTCGCAACGAGATTAAAGTCTTGGGGTACCGAGAAGACCGGAGTCCGCCACTTCACCCAGGACAGCGCAGGCGGAGCGAGGTATTCCACCTCCATTAGGACGCTATGCCGAAGTATGGCTCTCCCTGCCTATTTGCTAAACCTGGTGCGGGTGGCTGCTGCAGTCCGAGGGGGACCAGGGAGGACCTTGTGGACATTGGAAGTGCTTTTGGGATCACATCGCCACCCACCCGTATACTCCTGACGACGCAGGTGGTAACTTGGCCACATCTCCCACACCACCGACCCGAATGCATCGGACTACTGCATCCTGGGAGTTGGAGTCCGGGTATTAACCTCGGCAACCAACAGGTGTGTTACATTTTCAACAACGGGAGGGAGGAGCTCGCAGGACTCACGAACTTAAGCTGGGTGATTGGGACCGTATGGTGATGAAATCGCTGCAATACAGGGCGCTGAGGAAGGCTTCAGGCCGAAATGCATTCGCCGCTATTGCTTTTGCTGCTAATTAAAACTTGGTCTGTTCCTGAATTCCCCCTCTGGCCTCTGACTCTTCTTCGTGTGGAGGGATGTTTTGTTATATTTACTGCACCAGCCAGCGGTGCAGAACGGATGGCCCTACAGCTTTAAGAGACCCGGTCTATAACTGGCACAATTTTTGCTGCTTCGCAACGAGATTAAAGTCTTGGGGTACCGAGAAGACCGGAGTCCGCCACTTCACCCAGGACAGCGCAGGCGGAGCGAGGTATTCCACCTCCATTAGGACGCTATGCCGAAGTATTGCTGTCCCTGCCTATTTGCTAAACCTGGTGCGGGTGGCTGCTGCAGTCCGAGGGGGACCAGGGAGGACCTTGTGGACATTGGAAGTGCTTTTGGGATCACATCGCCACCCACCCGTATACTCCTGACGACGCAGATGGTAACTTGGCCACATCTCCCACACCACCGACCCGAATGCATCGGACTACTGCATCCTGGGAGTTGGAGTCCGGGTATTAACCGCGGCAACCAACAGGTGTGTTACATTTTCAACAACGGGAGGGAGGAGCTCACAGGACTCACGAACTTAAGCTGGGTGATTGGGACAGTAAGGTGATGAAATCGCTGCAATACAGGGCGTTGAGGAAGGCTTCAGGCCGAAATGCATTCGCCCCTATTGCTTTTGCTGCTAATTAAAACTTGGTCTGTTCCTGAATTCCCCCTCTGGCCTCTGACTCTTCTTCGTGTGGAGGGATGTTTTGTTATATTTACTGCACCAGCCAGCGGTGCAGAACGGATGGCCCTACAGCTTTAAGAGACCCGGTCTATAACTGGCACAATTTTTGCTGCTTCGCAACGAGATTAAAGTCTTGGGGTACCGAGAAGACCGGAGTCCGCCACTTCACCCAGGACAGCGCAGGCGGAGCAAGGTATTCCACCTCCATTAGGACGCTATGCCGAAGTATGGCTGTCCCTGCCTATTTGCTAAACCTGGTGCGGGTGGCTGCTGCAGTCCGAGGGGGACCAGGGAGGACCTTGTGGACATTGGAAGTGCTTTTGGGATCACATCGCCACCCACCCGTATACTCCTGACGACACAGGTGGTAACTTAGCCACATCTCCCACACCACCGACCCGAATGCATCGGACTACTGCATCCTGGGAGTTGGAGTCCGGGTATTAACCGCGGCAACCAACAGGTGTGTTACATTTTCAACAACGGGAGGGAGGAGCTCGCAGGACTCACGAACTTAAGCTGGGTGATTGGGACAGTATGGTGATGAAATCGCTGCAATACAGGGCGCTCAGGAAGGCTTCAGGCCGAAATGCATTCGCCGCTATTGCTTTTGCTGCTAATTAAAACTTGGTCTGTTCCTGAATTCCCCCTCTGGCCTCTGACTCTTCTTCGCGTGGAGGGATGTTTTGTTATATTTACTGCACCAGCCAGCGGTGCAGAACGGATGGCCCTACAGCTTTAAGAGACCCGGTCTATAACTGGCACAATTTTCACTGCTTCGCAACGAGATTAAAGTCTTGGGGTACCGAGAAGACCGGAGTCCGCCACTTCACCCAGGACAGCGCAGGCGGAGCGAGGTATTCCACCTCCATTAGGACGCTATGCCGAAGTATGGCTCTCCCTGCCTATTTGCTAAACCTGGTGCGGGTGGCTGCTGCAGTCCGAGGGGGACCAGGGAGGACCTTGTGGACATTGGAAGTGCTTTTGGGATCACATCGCCACCCACCCGTATACTCCTGACGACGCAGGTGGTAACTTGGCCACATCTCCCACACCACCGACCCGAATGCATCGGACTACTGCATCCTGGGAGTTGGAGTCCGGGTATTAACCTCGGCAACCAACAGGTGTGTTACATTTTCAACAACGGGAGGGAGGAGCTCGCAGGACTCACGAACTTAAGCTGGGTGATTGGGACCGTATGGTGATGAAATCGCTGCAATACAGGGCGCTGAGGAAGGCTTCAGGCCGAAATGCATTCGCCGCTATTGCTTTTGCTGCTAATTAAAACTTGGTCTGTTCCTGAATTCCCCCTCTGGCCTCTGACTCCTCTTCGTGTGGAGGGATGTTTTGTTATATTTACTGCACCAGCCAGCGGTGCAGAACGGATGGCCCTACAGCTTTAAGAGACCCGGTCTATAACTGGCACAATTTTCGCTGCTTCGCAACGAGATTAAAGTCTTGGGGTACCGAGAAGACCGGAGTCCCCCACTTCACCCAGGACAGCGCAGGCGGAGCGAGGTATTCCACCTCCATTAGGACGCTATGCCGAAGTATGGCTGTCACTGCCTATTTGCTAAACCTGGTGCGGGTGGCTGCTGCAGTCCGAGGGGGACCAGGGAGGACCTTGTGGACATTGGAAGTGCTTTTGGGATCACATCGCCACCCACCCGTATACTCCTGACGACGCAGATGGTAACTTGGCCACATCTCCCACACCACCGACCCGAAGGCATCGGACTACTGCATCCTGGGAGTTGGAGTCCGGGTATTAACCGCGGGAACCAACAGGTGTGTTACATTTTCAACAACGGGAGGGAGGAGCTCACAGGACTCACGAACTTAAGCTGGGTGATTGGGACAGTAAGGTGATGAAATCGCTGCAATACAGGGCGCTGAGGAAGGCTTCAGGCCGAAATGCATTCGCCCCTATTGCTTTTGCTGCTAATTAAAACTTGGTCTGTTCCTGAATTCCCCCTCTGGCCTCTGACTCTTCTTCCTGTGGAGGGATGTTTTGTTATATTTACTGCACCAGCCAGCGGTGCAGAACGGATGTCCCTACAGCTTTAAGAGACCCGGTCTATAACTGGCACAATTTTCGCTGCTTCGCAACGAGATTAAAGTCTTGGGGTACCGAGAAGACCGGAGTCCGCCACTTCACCCAGGACAGCGCAGGCGGAGCGAGGTATTCCACCTCCATTAGGACGCTATGCCGAAGTATGGCTGTCCCTGCCTATTTGCTAAACCTGGTGCGGGTGGCTGCTGCAGTCCGAGGGGGACTAGGGAGGACCTTGTGGACATTGGAAGTGCTTTTGGGATCACATCTCCACCCACCCGTATACTCCTGACGACACAGGTGGTAACTTGGCCACATCTCCCACACCACCGACCCGAATGCATCGGACTACTGCATCCTGGGCGTTGGAGTCCGGGTATTAACCGCGGCAACCAACAGGTGTGTTACATTTTCAACAACGGGAGGGAGGAGCTCGCAGGACTCACGAACTTAAGCTGGGTGATTGGGACCGTATGGTGATGAAATCGCTGCAATACAGGGCGCTGAGGAAGGCTTCAGGCCGAAATGCATTCGCCGCTATTGCTTTTGCTGCTAATTAAAACTTGGTCTGTTCCTGAATTCCCCCTCTGGCCTCTGACTCTTCTTCGTGTGGAGGGATGTTTTGTTATATTTACTGCACCAGCCAGCGGTGCAGAACGGATGGCCCTACAGCTTTAAGAGACCCGGTCTATAACTGGCACAATTTTCGCTGCTTCGCAACGAGATTAAAGTCTTGGGGTACCGAGAAGACCGGAGTCCGCCACTTCACCCAGGACAGCGCAGGCGGAGCAAGGTATTCCACCTCCATTAGGACGCTATGCCGAAGTATGGCTGTCCCTGCCTATTTGCTAAACCTGGTGCGGGTGGCTGCTGCAGTCCGAGGGGGACCAGGGAGGACCTTGTGGACATTGGAAGTGCTTTTGGGATCACATCGCCACCCACCCGTATACTCCTGACGACACAGGTGGTAACTTAGCCACATCTCCCACACCACCGACCCGAATGCATCGGACTACTGCATCCTGGGAGTTGGAGTCCGGGTATTAACCGCGGCAACCAACAGGTGTGTTACATTTTCAACAACGGGAGGGAGGAGCTCGCAGGACTCACGAACTTAAGCTGGGTGATTGGGACAGTATGGTGATGAAATCGCTGCAATACAGGGCGCTGAGGAAGGCTTCAGGCCGAAATGCATTCGCCGCTATTGCTTTTGCTGCTAATTAAAACTTGGTCTGTTCCTGAATTCCCCCTCTGGCCTCTGACTCTTCTTCGCGTGGAGGGATGTTTTGTTATATTTACTGCACCAGCCAGCGGTGCAGAACGGATGGCCCTACAGCTTTAAGAGACCCGGTCTATAACTGGCACAATTTTCACTGCTTCGCAACGAGATTAAAGTCTTGGGGTACCGAGAAGACCGGAGTCCGCCACTTCACCCAGGACAGCGCAGGCGGAGCGAGGTATTCCACCTCCATTAGGACGCTATGCCGAAGTATGGCTCTCCCTGCCTATTTGCTAAACCTGGTGCGGGTGGCTGCTGCAGTCCGAGGGGGACCAGGGAGGACCTTGTGGACATTGGAAGTGCTTTTGGGATCACATCGCCACCCACCCGTATACTCCTGACGACGCAGGTGGTAACTTGGCCACATCTCCCACACCACCGACCCGAATGCATCGGACTACTGCATCCTGGGAGTTGGAGTCCGGGTATTAACCTCGGCAACCAACAGGTGTGTTACATTTTCAACAACGGGAGGGAGGAGCTCGCAGGACTCACGAACTTAAGCTGGGTGATTGGGACCGTATGGTGATGAAATCGCTGCAATACAGGGCGCTGAGGAAGGCTTCAGGCCGAAATGCATTCGCCGCTATTGCTTTTGCTGCTAATTAAAACTTGGTCTGTTCCTGAATTCCCCCTCTGGCCTCTGACTCCTCTTCGTGTGGAGGGATGTTTTGTTATATTTACTGCACCAGCCAGCGGTGCAGAACGGATGGCCCTACAGCTTTAAGAGACCCGGTCTATAACTGGCACAATTTTCGCTGCTTCGCAACGAGATTAAAGTCTTGGGGTACCGAGAAGACCGGAGTCCCCCACTTCACCCAGGACAGCGCAGGCGGAGCGAGGTATTCCACCTCCATTAGGACGCTATGCCGAAGTATGGCTGTCACTGCCTATTTGCTAAACCTGGTGCGGGTGGCTGCTGCAGTCCGAGGGGGACCAGGGAGGACCTTGTGGACATTGGAAGTGCTTTTGGGATCACATCGCCACCCACCCGTATACTCCTGACGACGCAGATGGTAACTTGGCCACATCTCCCACACCACCGACCCGAATGCATCGGACTACTGCATCCTGGGAGTTGGAGTCCGGGTATTAACCGCGGGAACCAACAGGTGTGTTACATTTTCAACAACGGGAGGGAGGAGCTCACAGGACTCACGAACTTAAGCTGGGTGATTGGGACAGTAAGGTGATGAAATCGCTGCAATACAGGGCGCTGAGGAAGGCTTCAGGCCGAAATGCATTCGCCCCTATTGCTTTTGCTGCTAATTAAAACTTGGTCTGTTCCTGAATTCCCCCTCTGGCCTCTGACTCTTCTTCCTGTGGAGGGATGTTTTGTTATATTTACTGCACCAGCCAGCGGTGCAGAACGGATGTCCCTACAGCTTTAAGAGACCCGGTCTATAACTGGCACAATTTTCGCTGCTTCGCAACGAGATTAAAGTCTTGGGGTACCGAGAAGACCGGAGTCCGCCACTTCACCCAGGACAGCGCAGGCGGAGCGAGGTATTCCACCTCCATTAGGACGCTATGCCGAAGTATGGCTGTCCCTGCCTATTTGCTAAACCTGGTGCGGGTGGCTGCTGCAGTCCGAGGGGGACTAGGGAGGACCTTGTGGACATTGGAAGTGCTTTTGGGATCACATCTCCGCCCACCCGTATACTCCTGACGACACAGGTGGTAACTTGGCCACATCTCCCACACCACCGACCCGAATGCATCGGACTACTGCATCCTGGGCGTTGGAGTCCGGGTATTAACCGCGGCAACCAACAGGTGTGTTACATTTTCAACAACGGGAGGGAGGAGCTCGCAGGACTCACGAACTTAAGCTGGGTGATTGGGACCGTATGGTGATGAAATCGCTGCAATACAGGGCGCTGAGGAAGGCTTCAGGCCGAAATGCATTCGCCGCTATTGCTTTTGCTGCTAATTAAAACTTGGTCTGTTCCTGAATTCCCCCTCTGGCCTCTGACTCTTCTTCGTGTGGAGGGATGTTTTGTTATATTTACTGCACCAGCCAGCGGTGCAGAACGGATGGCCCTACAGCTTTAAGAGACCCGGTCTATAACTGGCACAATTTTCGCTGCTTCGCAACAAGATTAAAGTCTTGGGGTACCGAGAAGACCGGAGTCCGCCACTTCACCCAGGACAGCGCAGGCGGAGCGAGGTATTCCACCTCCATTAGGACGCTATGCCGAAGTATGGCTGTCCCTGCCTATTTGCTAAACCTGGTGCGGGTGGCTGCTGCAGTCCGAGGGGGACCAGGGAGGACCTTGTGGACATTGGAAGTGCTTTTGGGATCAAATCTCCACCCACCCGTATACTCCTGACGACACAGGTGGTAACTTGGCCACATCTCCCACACCACCGACCCGAATGCATCGGACTACTGCATCCTGGGAGTTGGAGTCCGGGTATTAACCGCGGCAACCAACAGGTGTGTTACATTTTCAACAACGGGAGGGAGGAGCTCGCAGGACTCACGAACTTAAGCTGGGTGATTGGGACCGTATGGTGATGAAATCGCTGCAATACAGGGCGCTGAGGAAGGCTTCAGGCCGAAATGCATTCGCCGCTATTGCTTTTGCTGCTAATTAAAACTTGGTCTGTTCCTGAATTCCCCCTCTGGCCTCTGACTCTTCTTCGTGTGGAGGGATGTTTTGTTATATTTACTGCACCAGCCAGCCGTGCAGAACGGATGGCCCTACAGCTTTAAGAGACCCGGTCTATAACTGGCACAATTTTCGCTGCTTCGCAACGAGATTAAAGTCTTGGGGTACCGAGAAGACCGGAGTCCGCCACTTCACCCAGGACAGCGCAGGCGGAGCAAGGTATTCCACTTCCATTAGGACGCTATGCCGAAGTATGGCTGTCCCTGCCTATTTGCTAAACCTGGTGCGGGTGGCTGCTGCAGTCCGAGGGGGACCAGGGAGGACCTTGTGGACATTGGAAGTGCTTTTGGGATCACATCGCCACCCACCCGTATACTCCTGACGACGCAGGTGGTAACTTGGCCACATCTCCCACACCACCGACCCGAATGCATCGGACTACTGCATCCTGGGAGTTGGAGTCCGGGTATTAACCGCGGCAACCAACAGGTGTGTTACATTTTCAACAACGGGAGGGAGGAGCTCGCAGGACTCACGAACTTAAGCTGGGTGATTGGGACAGTATGGTGATGAAATCGCTGCAATACAGGGCGCTGAGGAAGGCTTCAGGCCGAAATGCATTCGCCGCTATTGCTTTTGCTGCTAATTAAAACTTGGTCTGTTCCTGAATTCCCCCTCTGGCCTCTGACTCTTCTTCGTGTGGAGGGATGTTTTGTTATATATATATATATATATATATATATATATATATATATATATATATATATATTACCTACTGGCGGTCGCCAGTAGGTAGTTATAGTTAGGATCTACTTACCATAGGAAATCTGCAACATTCTATTGGGAATAACTTTGGCGCCGGTGGACGAATGTTCGCGAATTTCTCAAAGAAGATGGCCCGCTCCGCTCCTTCCCTGAAAGTTTGGGGGGATTCGTCAAGCGGGGGCCGAGCTAAAAGGGGGGTCCCAAAACGTGTTTTCCCCATGTTAATTTCCATAGGGCCGTTGGACTCACTTTTAGCCCGAACGGCTGAATGGATTTCCACCAAATTTGGCAAAATTGTAGGGACTGGTAGCCCGATGTGCCTTTGCTATGTCTCAAGATATGCGCTCCAGTGGATTTTGAGTAATTTAGGTTCAAATAAATATATATATCTATAGGCGCGCCCCGGTACGCTGATTGGCTCTCGTGTGTCTGTAAACATTCCAAACAGTCCGGAGCGGCTGCCATCTTGTGTCTCGGTAGGATCGAGACACAAGAGGTGGCAAAAACAAAGGGGGAAATGACCAAAAGGGGGCAGGGTAGACCCCCCCTGACCCCCTAGGTTTGATGTGGGGGCCATAAAAGGGCCCCGCGGGACAAAAAAAAAAAAAAAAAAAAAAAATCGATTTTCGCGGGGGGAGCGCCCGGTACGCGCACCAGGGAACGTACCGGGGAGCGTACCACGGGGAAAACCCAGTGAAACAGTAAAATAATAATTGAAAGTGCTTAGAGGTAGGGTAGCTCTGCATAGAGTTGTTGTGTTGTGTGGGTGATATAAGTACCAGCATGTAGGTACCAATGTAGAGTCTTAAATTTAATGTAGACTGTCTCCTCGGTAGATAATTTGCATGTTGTTATAGAAGTTATTGTGGTATATGGAATCTATACTATAGTCTGTCAGGAAAGCAGAAACAACATGGAGGCAGGAGATGAAAAAGAGATGTCAAATACTCATTGGAGATAATAAAGTGGGAGAAAGGAAGTAACTATGAGCAAAATTACTATGTAACACAAAAAAGTTGCACAGTATACTATAAGTCTCACTTTATATTATAATCATTTTGGTACTACTTCATGAATTACATATAAAAATGAATAATGTTTTGAACAATTTTTGATTATTAAATATAAATGTATTTTTCTGATTCTTTTTCAAAATGTAATAAAACTTCTAACAATATATTGTGTGCAATGTCCTCATTTTTATTCTGTGATTCTATTGCTTCCATACACTCAAATAATTCATGGTCTAGAGACTCATCCATAAAGTCAATGTCATCATTCTCAGCAATATTTTCTTCAGGGTTGTTGTCCACAACAATTTCGAAAGAAATATTTGCTTCTCCTTCCAAAGAAATATTTGCTTCTCCTTCCATTTTCTTGCTGTAAATTGCATACAAAATAAATATATCAGTAGAGATAGGGCACTGTTTGGTTTAAGTTCAGACAGGTAGTTTTGATTTTTTAACAGTGAAGTTATCTTTGGGCAGTGTATGGTATCAGGCTGGAAGTAGAAATATAAAAAAGTGTATGTGATAAAGCCTAAGTAAATTCATAATTATACAAGAGAAGGCTAACTCAATCCATAACTATAACAGAGAAGGCTATCTCAATCTATAACTATTACAGAGGGACAGTTCACTTTCCAAAATAACAACTTACCTTTGCGAAAGAAGTTGAAGTTCTCAGTGAAAACCCTTTTCAAATGTACTTTAGGAAGTAGTAGTCAAAATGGCTGTGTTTCCCTCTCTTTTTTTATATATATATTCATGTACATAACCAATCAAATGTCAGGAAATAATAGTGGAAAATGAAAGTAAGTTTTTAATTGGTTGTAAATTCTAACACTTCAGATGTGTTTTTGTCATGTAATTTACCTCAGGATATTTAGACAGGGCTACAGGCCAAATGGCTCAATGAAATTCTACCAAATTTGGGAAAATGGTATGGACTGGTATGTAGTATTGCCTATTCTATATTTGGTGAACTTCTCTACAGAGGTTTTAATGTAAAGTAACTTTAAAAAAATTTTGGGAGCGCTTACCGGTGAGCGCCCCGGTACGCGCACCGGTAAGCGCAACGGGAGTCCTCCATCTTGTGTTTCGGTAGATTTGAGACACAAGATGGAGGACAAACAACGTTGGGAATGGGTAAAAGGGGGCACGGTAGACAACCCCTGACCCCCTAGGTTTTCTGAGGGGAGTTTAGAAGGTACATATATGCCCCCAAAAAAAATTACGATTTTTCGCGGGGTGAGCGCCCGGTACGCGCACCGGGGCGCGTACCGGGGAGCGTACTTTGGTAAAAAATAATGAAAAAAGTTAGAAAAAGATAATCATTTGGAGTGATCAGAGGTAGGGTAGCCCTGAAAAGAGCTTTTGGGTTGTGTGGCTGATTTAGGTACCTACAAGTAGGTACCAATGCACAGTCTTAAATTCAGGAGGAATATTCTATTCCCCTCATCTGAGAAGTGCACACCATCTCCTCTGTAGATATCTTGCATGTTGTAACACAAGTTATTGTTGTATATTGAACCCATTCCATAGTCTCTCATGTAAGCAGAAACAGATTTATTCCGTGTTTCCGTGCTTTCTCAAATTGTGGACAAAATTGGTTGGACCACTTCCATTTCTGTCTTTGGCATATATTGGAATATACCAAGGCAGTTTGTGGAAAAAGTGTCATCAATTGCCCAAAGGTGTCCTTTAAAACCATTTCCAGACCTACCCCAGTCAAAGTGCCTAGGTCATTTCCACCACAGTGCAAAATTATAAGGTCAGGGTGTGGCAGATGGTGAAAGGTTTTCACCAATGGTATCAATTAATGACATCTCAATCCTCTTTGGCCAATCCATTTGATGTGCACATTTGGTAAATCAAGGTTGTGAAAATTTCTGAGAGCTGCATACCTTTGAGCCCAGTGGATATAGCTATGTCCAATAATTCAGACAGAATACATGGTGAGAGGAGGTTCTGGTGCAGTCAGATGAAGTGTAGGAATAAAATGGCATTTGGAACAGTAAGAGTTTGCAAAACAAAAACTGTGAAGTTTCAGTGCTCTTGAATCATAAGCAATGATTGGTGGATTCAGAAAGTTGAAAACTGAAAGTTAGGGTGCATGGTTCTGTTCTGTGAAAGAAGTAATTTGAATGGTTAAGAAAAAGTCAATTAAAGAAACATTGCACCTGATAAGCTGGTGTATTGAGATGTCAAACATCCTTGTTGAGTTCATTTGCAACATTGTAGAATAAACTTTTAACCCTGAGAGCTCAGTGAGGAGGGAGTTGCTATGGTAACAGGTAGAAAGGGCTGAGGGGGGGGAAGGATGTTGGTTTGAAAATAGAGAGAGAAGAGTTTTGATCGGTTAACAAAAAGGGATATGTGTGTAGAATTAGAGGTTTTCTGTGCCATTAATGGTTGCAGTGCCTGGATAACATACCTTTTGCTCTGCTAAAGAAATATTGGTGTGTGTATCTGACACTGTTCTGAATCTCCCAAAGCATTTGTAAAGGTGAGTTATGATTCATTTAGATAGAGAGGGTTCAGATTAAGAAGCACATTGATTTTCTTTGCTGTTGGTTTGTGTGATGCTTTTTGAAAATGCATAGTTTCAATATTTGCAAGATAGAGGATTTGTATTTTGTGAAATAGTGAGGTTTTAGTAGTGAAGTTGAATGGTTGTACATAGGACCTGCACTCTGTATCTAAAATGGTAATTGAAAAACGATTTCAGTGCAAATCAATGGGTTTCAGTAGTGAAAATGCATGCTTGTATATAGGACCTGTGCTCTGTTCCTAAAATGTTAATTGAAAAACGATTTTAGTGCAAATCAATGGGTTTTAGTAGTGGAATTGAATGCTTGTACATAGGACCTGTGCTCTGTTTCTAAAATATTATTGAAAAAACGATTTTGAGGTACATCAATGGGTTTCAGTATTGAAATTGAATGCATGTACATAGGACCTGTAGTCTGTTTCTAAAATGTTTTTCAAAAAACGATTTTGGGGCAAAGCAATTGGTTTTAGATTTTTGAGAAGGAATAAATAGTGTGTGCATGATTACATAAAAATATTTGAACGTTTCACAATCATGTCACCTGTTTTACCTCAGATTAGGAAGCAGACTGAGTTTCTTTGTTGTTGGTTTGTGTCATTTTTTGGGTAATGCTTGGTAGGAATGTTTGGAAGAGATAGGAAATTTATTTTGTAAAATAGTGAGTTTTCAGTACTGAAATGGAATGCTTGTACATAGGACCTGCAGTCTGTTTCTAAAATGTTTTTCAAAAATCGATTTTGGGGCAAATCAATGGCTTTTTCATTTTTGAGAAAGAATTAATAGTGTGTGCATGATTTCATAAAAAAATTTGAACCTTTTACAATCATGTCACCTGTGTTACCTGAGATTAGGAAGCACACCGAGGGCCTTATTTATGAAAACAGCGATGCGTCACTTTTCACTGCGCACTCCTTGCGACACCAATGATGCGTTATATTTAATGTATGACGCATCATGTCGCAAGGACTTACAGATAAGTCAATATTTCTGCTGTATCTGTAAGCGCAAAAGTGACGCATTGCTGGAGTGTGTCACAAAAGTGACGCAACTTCAGCAATGCATCGTTTCACATGGGGAAAGTCTCATGTGAAAGCGTTTGCCTCAGTCTTACGCCTGCAGTGAAGCAGGCGCAAGATTTTGATGTAACAGTATCCTAAAAGTGACGCAGTGAAATCTCATAGATTTCACTGCGTCACTATTACGAGGCTTTTTGCGGGGGAACGCTCCCTCTGCATACATTATACCTGACGCTGGTATAATGTGGCGCAGAGGTTTAAAAAGTGACGCATCTACCTACATGTGTCACTTTTTAAATATAGCGCAACAAGGCACATGTTTTATGCCGCCGATGCGTCACAAAATGTGACGCATCAGTAGCGCAAAACTGACGCAGGGCCTCATAAATGAGGCCCATTGTTTTTTGCACACTACTCCAGTTTAGTCCTGTCCACTGCACTCTTGGACACACGCCTCACCTTTTGTGCTCCTCTGGACAGGCTTCATCTCATCTGCACTCCTGCTTAGGCCTCACAATCTTTTTTTAGAATAACATTTCAAAAACACAGAAAAGGTCATATGTATAAGCTTTTCATTACAGTACTGAAACATCGCTCATTTATAAAATACAATTCCTTTATGCACCAAGGTTTCTTTACCAATTATTATGAAGAATGTATAAGTCTCTGATATATTCTGTTCCTGACTTACTGTATTTTTACATTAGTCCCCTTCTAACATCCTTTCTGTGACTCATTCCTTTTTACATCCTGATTCTGTGTTATACTGTCTTATATTTTCTCTTTAACTTACTTTCTCTTACACCCTGTCTCTGATTTATTCCCTTTCTCTCATTAGTCCTTGTTACATCCTCTCTCTGATTTAGTTCCTCTTACACCGTGTCTCAAACTTACTCTCTCCTTTTACCTTTTACAGCCTCTCTGTGTTTTAGTCTCTTTTACATCCTGTCTCCTTCTAACACCGTCTCTCTGTCTTCCATCCTCTTACACCCTCTGTCTGTCTTACACCCTGTTATATCCTTTTTCTAACTTATTCCCTATGTCCATTTCTTTGACTCACTCCCTCTCCTTATTACATCCTTTTTCTGTCTTATAACATATTATACACTCTTTCAGTCTTACTCCTTCTCTATGTTTTTCTTCCTCTATCTGTTTCTTTGTATGACTCTCTCTGTCTTTTTGTGTTAGTTCCTTTAGATCTTTTTCTCTGTCTTAATACTAGTTACATAGTTGTTGTGATATAAACTTAGATATGTGTAAAGTAGTGTTTATATAGTTTGTTTATTGTCATTGCTTTGTTCTTTGGTAATAGTGGTCTAAAATGTGTTATCTTTTGTTTTATCACAGATTGAAATCAAGATTTGCATAGTAAGGAAAAATGCCGTCAAGGCAAAGGAGAATAAATGATGTGAAGCGTAAAAAATTAAAAACAGCAACGGAATTAAAGCACTCTTCTACAACAAATACTTCAAAAGAGAGGAAAAAAGCTCCTGGTAAGACAACTAAGTCTTTCTTTCGGAACATATGTAGATCAAAAAAAATGTTGATGAAAATGTCCATAAACAGAAGGAGAGACCAAATTTGAACAGGAAGGAGAGGCCCCCAAAAAATGTTAATACTGCAGGAGCAGAGAATAATATGTATAGGAATAGAAGGCAAAACCAATTTAGGGACATTCGTAAACGAATGTTTCGCAATAGGGTAGTTTTAAATTTGTTAAAAAACATTAAGAAAGGTAAACAGAGAGCTGCTTTTTACAAGAAAAAGAAAAATGTAGAGAAAATTGTTGATCAGGCTTTTGAAGTTAAGAAAAAATTATTTATTTTAGTAATCAATAGAATTAGGACACTTAACAAGACAATTGATGTTTTCAAATCAAAGAGTAGATGCAAAAGAGTAATTAATCGGACTAATTTTTGTAAAGTTTTTTCTAGAGAATGGATGCATAGTTCAAGTTGTGAGCCATTTTTTAATGAGGAGAGTTACTTTCAGGAGAATGATTTGGTGCATGCAGTTGACACCAGTGGTCGAGCATATGAGGTGAAAGATGGTTGTCCGATTGAAAAAGAGAAACTTGTGTCTAGAGATGCAGAAGAGGTGGCCAAATTGAAAAAGTTGATGTGTCTAGAAATGAAGAAATATATGAACATTATACTGTTCATCCTTTGCATTCCAGAGAAGTAATGGGGAATGCAATTGAATCGTTTCAAATGAAATCAGCCAAAGGAAGTCCCATTAGTGTATGGGAAGAAAGTTTGGAAGCTCGTTGTTTTCCACATTTATTTCCAACAGGTCGAGGTGGACGATATGACGATCGACCACTTCAAATTCCTGCATCTGAATACCGGACTTTAAGATTATATGCTGAAGATCCAAGGTTTCGTCAATGCATCCCATATTTGTTTCATCTACTGTATGAAAGTGACTTGTCTGGGCTTTCTTATGCAGTAAACCATATACTGAAAAGTGGAGCACATCTGCAAAATGTTTCGGCAAGGGACTTTATGGAGAAAGTCAATCTGCAAGATAATATTTTAGAATCTCATCTAATCAATCTCAAGGCATGTCAGCGTGGTACAAACGAGTATTGGTACCATCGTCATGGGGAATTGAAATGTATGCTAAGAAACTTAGGAACTCCTACATGGTTCCTTACTCTTAGCTGTGCCGAGTATGCATGGGACGACTTCCTTCAATTTATACGCGAGGCAAATGCAAATATACAAAATATAGAATTCAAAACACCTTGAGAACTGTGTTCTTTGGATCCAGTGAATGTATGCAGATCTTTCAATCATAGATTTGAAGCTATGATGTCTTTCATTACCAACAAAAAAAATCCTCCCCTTGGAGAGGTTTTGGATTTCTTTTGGAGAAAGGAGTATCAAGCGAGAGGTGCTCCTCACATACATATGTTGTTGTGGATTAAAGATGCACCCAAATTTGGAACAGATTCGGATGAAACAGTGATGAGTTTCATTGAAGAGTATTCAACATGTGCTGTTCCGAAAACTACAGAGGAAAACAGTTTAAGGCAACAAGTTTTACGCTTTCAATCCCATCATTGTGGGAAGTATTGTCGTCGAAAATTCAAAAACAAGGAAAAGTTCTACACAAAATGTCGTTTCGGCTTTCCACGACCAGTGATTTCTAAAGGAAGAGTAAATAATTTGATGTCTTCTCTACGACATACTGTGACGAGGAAATCACCAAAAAATACATACAATTTAAAAAGAAACGAAGAGTCCAAGTACATCAACGACCACAACCCAGTGATTTTGTCCATGTGGAATGCTAACATGGATATTCAGTTCGTTGCTGACAACTCTATTGCTGTGGCTCGATATGTGACGTCTTACATCACAAAAAAGAAAAGACAGAACTGAAGGAAATGTGGGAGGACATTTCACATGAAAAGAGTCTAAGCAAGAAATTATACAGTCACAGTCTGAAGATGTTGTCACATCGAGAAATTGGAGCATATGAATGTTCTGATCGATTGTCATCAGCAAGTCTATATGCCAAATCTAGAACCATCATTTCGGTGAGTCTAGGTCTTGCTGCAACACGAAACCGAGTTTTGAAATCTGTAGAAGAAATAGAGTATTTGGCGGAGAAAGAACCAGAAAGTACAGATATTTTGAAGACAAAAATGTTGGATACATACTATCCAAATAGAAGTTCTCACCTTGAGAACGCTTGTCTCTATGAAGTTCTGCAAAGGTATATTTATAAGAGAAACATCAGAGAAGATATCAATAATGGAATATATGCTGTCATTGGATGTGAAGGATGTCTAGTGAAACAGAGAAAAGGTCATTTGATTAATCATCGAAAATTGAGTTGCGAAAATCCAGACAAAAGGGAATTTTACTATTTGGCTCTTTTGCAACTCTTTAAACCATGGCGTACAGGAGAGGAACTACTTGGAGATTTTCTCTGTTACGAAGATTCTTTTAATGCAACCAAGAATACCATAGAATGTCCTGTTTTTCCAAATTATCTGCAAATGTGGAACGAAGAAATAGAGCAAGAAGCCACAATTGCTGCAGAGATTGCTAGAGACAGTTCTCAAGGCAGTCAGAGTTCTACTTCTTTGAGTTAGGATCCACTAGGAGGACCAATTATTCAAAATGAGGCTGCCACTGCTATGGATGAGGTGGAAAGAGCTATGGAACAAGCTGAAGAGGATGTATTTAACTTAGAAGATTTGGTAAAACAACTAAACATTGAGCAGAAACAGATATATGACGAAGTCACAGAACAGATTGAACATGGATTCAGTCATGAGAAAAAAGAGTGCTCATGTACATCATTTAAGCCTGTCCGACTGTACCTGAGTGGAGAAGCGGGAACTGGAAAAAGTTTTTTGATTAAAGCAATTGCAACTTATTTGCAGAAAAGGACTGAATCACCGCTGTCTTGTGTTGTAACCGCTCCAACTGGGCTGGCAGCACATAACATCAAAGGGATTACATTACATCGTTTACTGATGCTACCAGTTGAGCATGATAATAAATTGCAATACCACAAGTTATCTGGAGATGCGTGTTCTGAAGTTTCGAGAATCTTGAAGAAAATGAAACTTCTTATCATTGATGAAGTAAGCATGGTCTCAAATCTAATGCTTGCTTTTGTGCATTTGAGAATGCAAGAAATTCTTAGAACAGACTATGATGTCTTATTTGGAGGAAAACACATTATTGTTTTTGGAGATCTACTGCAGTTGACTCCAGTAAAAGGACAACCTGTGTTTAAAATGCTCACGCATGAAGATACCAGGAAGTGCCTAGGAAGGATTGGAAACGTTAATATATGGTTAAACTTCAAATATGCAGAACTGCTTCAAAATATGCGACAGGCAAAGGATGAAGATTATAAAAATATTCTACAAGATGTAAGAATCGGAAAACTAAGTGAGCATGGGAAGGAAGCTTGACATGCACGATTAATTTTAAACTTGTATCCAGATGAAAACATTCTTCCAGAGGATATTTTTAAGAAAAGTACTGACAACAAATCTGGGATATGTTTGATGCCAACTGTAAAAGAATGTTCTATGTTCAACAACAAAATGTTAAAGTTAGAAAATGAAGAGATTGTGAAACTGGAAGCTGTAGATAAAATAGAGCATATGGGAGCAACAATTATTTTGTCCGAAATTTTTAAACCAAATTGGATTCATAAGAGAAGAGTATTTCTAAAACTGCTGGTTTTGAAAAGACTCTGAATGTGTGTTTAAATTGTTGTATCATTTTGAGAAGGAATTTACATGTTGAAAGAGGTCTGGTAAATGGAGCAATGGGTCATGTTGTTGATTTTGTGAATTACAGAAATAGAGATGGAATTGAAATTCTAAAAATTAAATTTGATGGCATTGAGGAAGTACAACAAATCAGTCGTTGTTCTGCTAGATTTTTGCTTGTGAAAGACTTATATGTTCGCCGAAAACAGTTCCCTATTTGTCTGGCATATGCGGTGACAATTCATAAATCTCAAGGTTTAAGTGTAGATAGTGCTCTGGTGAACATTGGAACTTCTGTGTTTAAAGAAGGTATGGCATATGTGGCATTATCACGAGTCAGAACTTTATCAGGATTGTACTTGGTTGAGTGTGATGAGACAAAGATTTGTGCAGATCTAGATTGTGTTAAAGAATACAATAGGTTAAGAAGAGAATATGCTCCACATTTGCCTCAATATCCTCTGTTTGAAAAACATGTGGTAGGCCGAAAAAGAAGAAATGAGAATAATTGCAGTGAGGTACTAGCAAAAAGACAAAAAGTAGATGAAACTGTAATTGTAAGCAGAAAAAAAAGGATTCTGTTGAAGATGTTGTTGGATTTCAGTTTGAAAACAGTTCTGGTGTCAACTGCTTTGCTAATGTAGTGCTTAATGTTGTTTTTTTTCTTCAAAATTTACAAGAACAGATTGTTGAAAATCGGGATGAAACATTCTGCTGTTTATTGAATTCTGTGTTTCAGAAATGTAGCAGTGATAGAGCAAAAATAGAAAGTGTTTCAGAAATTCGAAATCTTCTAGAGATATGTTCTGGTCAAAATCAATTTTCACAGAATATTCAACAGGATTGTCAGGAATTTTTAATGTATATGTTTGATGTATTGCAAGATGAAGGAGTAGATATAAAAAATATTTTGAGTCTTTCTTACCAATGGCAGCATGATTGCGACAATTGTAGTTTATCAAGTAGTACTAGAATAGACACTGAAAGATTTATATATTTGATTTTACCAGACTGCAAATCAGTGTCTTTTAATAATCTAGTTAAAGCAGCTGATCACAATATGGTGTGTACTCAATGTAAGTCTGCAATGCTCTCTACATTATTTCTACAAAGTTATGGTCAGTATGTCATTTTAATGTTCCAACGATGTAGACCTGATGGAAGTAAATTGATAACTTCTATTAAAAATGTTGTGGCTTCTCAGTTATCAATTTCATGAAGAACTTTTACAACTGTAGCTATTATTTATCATGACGGTCCTTCAACAACATCAGGGCATTACACATGCTATTTAAAAAGTCGTAAAGGTTGGACCCACTGTAATGACACTCATTTTACTTTCAAACAACGTTTGCCTTTTGACTTAAAAAATTCATACCTAGTATTTTTAGAACCAAAATTTAAGTAAAGGTAATTGGCCTATGAAAACGGGAGCAGTTAATAAAGGTTAGTTTGCTGTTTAAAATTATATTCTGAGTAAAAGTGATCAAGATAATATAAAAAATTGACTTGTCATATAGGTACTGTAAGTGGATCTCATAGTAACTGATATCAATATTATACAAAATGATGAACATGAGTGAGTCAGAGATGGTTTTACGAATAGTTAAATATTGTGAAAATGATGTATGAGCCTTTCTTTCAGAACGTCGGAAAAACGGTAATTTCAGAGTTTCTAATAATTAATTTGAAAATATACTCATATATCTGACACTATTTGGCCTAAAGGAAAAGTAAAGGAATGAGTAAAGAGTCTTGACTGAAAAAAAGGAGTATATGAAAATAATGAAAATATTTCAGATGTTCTTGGAGCTTTTCTTCTAGAAAGTCGATTAAATGGATTTTTTGTTAGTGAACAGCAGAGTACTTTCCAACGAGAAAAGGACCTTCATGATATACTATTTGGCCTAAAGGAAAAGTAAGTGAATCAAAGATTAGTGTACATTTGTCATTTGTCAGTATCTAAGGGTTTTTTCAAAACACAATCTTTTAGATTGTGTTTTTTTTTCCCGCTGTCATATGATAATTTGAACTCACTGTTTTAAGTGAAATTCAATATATTCTGAGAACAGCAAAAATAAACTATTTAACATGTTGTACAAGTTATTCTATCCTTTGTATTGTGTAATTTAAATTGTATTCCCATTGTCTGACACTCACTTTCCTTTTTCCACCCTCTTTCAGCTCTTTTTACTCACTTATAATGTCTTTCTCTCACTCTCTCTCACCCCCGTTCCTTTACTCCACTTCTTTCACAACCCCTCAGTCTCATTTCAACTGTCTGGATCCCCTCTCTCCCTTGCATAACTTTTCAGCTTTCAGTCTCTCTGCTTTACTTCCCTTTTCCGTATTTTCCTCCTTTGCTCTTTTAGTAATTCCTCTTTACTCACTCAGCAGTATTGTCGCACTCTATAACTATAAATCACCTACTCTCCCTTGCTTATCTTTGTTTGCTCCTTTCTTTTGACCTCTTCTCTCTATTTTTCGTTCACTACCTCTATGTACTCAGTGCCTCACTCTCCTTGTGTTATGTTCACTTGTGTTTATCTACCTTCTATCATTTCTTTTACAACAACTTCACTGCTCCTCTCTCATCGTTCTTCATCCCATTTCTTTTACTCTGGTTCCATTACTATCCCTCATTTCCTTTCTTTCAGTGTCCTTCTCTTTACTTTCATCACCAAATAATTTTTTCTCAGTACCACTTTTTAGTCCTCTTCTCCTTTCTTTCCTTTTTTTGCTCCCTTACTCATTTCCTTTGCTCACTCATTGTACTCCACTTCACTCAGTTTTTCTCTTAGTCTGTCTGTCTACTAACTTCCTCACTCCTTTTCCCTCAATCCTTCTATATTATCCTCTCTCCATTCATCCCTTCACTCTATGACTGTTCTTCACTTACTCTCAGTTATCTTCCATTCCTCATTCTTCTAAATGTATCCTTAATTAGACTCTTTTCCGTCTCAGTCATTATCTTTTTACTTACTACTGTTTCCTGATTTAGTTTTGCTAACTCACATTGTTTTAGTATCTTTCTTACCTTCAGTTCATTTCTCTGTTCTTCTCTTTCTCTCTGTCAGTGAATCTATATGCCTTACTCTTAGTAATTTGCTCTCCTTCTATTTCTTTTTCTCTCTTTTTGTCCTTCTACCTTACTTTATTTCCCTTTCTGTGTCCTTCACTCTTACTTTATTTCTAAATACTCTGTTATGATTTTTAACCTCTTCATTTGTATCTTTTAATTTAAAATACATATTTTACTAATTATAACTTATTTTTTCTTCTCTCTTTCACAGATACAAAGTGTAGTAAAAAATGTAATTAAAGTTACATTTATTATATGGTAAGTGTAACTAAAAATATGTAGTTTGTCATCATCCTTTACTTTAACCTCACTAATATTTTCTCAACCAACCTCACTCCTGTTTCTTTACTCTGCTTCCCTCACTTATTCTTATACTCCATGTTTACTCCCCTTTCCCTATTTCCCCTCTTATATTCAACTTCTTTCAGTCCCCATTCTTTACTTCACGTACCCTCTTTTCCTTCCTTTGCTTCCTCACTCATTCTCTTTTTCTTAATTATTTACTTCACTCCTACACACACACCTCATCCCCTTCCCAACACATACACACACCTCTGACATACACTCCACACACACACCACACACACACCTCACACACACACACACCCCCACACATATTCCTCACACACACACACACACACACACACACACACACACATCCCACACACATACCCCCCACACCCACACACCCCTCACACATATCTCACACACCCACACCTCCACCCACACTGAAACACCCCACACACCCACACCCACAGACACACCTTACACCCCCACACCCCCACCTACACCCACTGACTCTCTATAAGTCACCCACACTGCCTTACTTACCTTTCTTTGCTGTTTCACTCAGACCCTTTCAGGCACTGTTTCCTTTACTCTTTCTGTCCTTTCTATCTGTCAGTCCCCCTGTCTTATCCTAATTCAATTTTTTCACCCTCTTTCACCCCTCTTTACTTACACTCCTTGCTCTTTTCTCACCCTCCCTCGCCGTTGTTCATTTATCCCGGTTCCGTCACTACCCTTCATTCCCCATTTTTTACTGTCCTTTGTTTTTCTTTCAACACCCACTCACATTCTCCCACTACTTCTACTTTAGTCTTCTTCCTCTCTCTTCCCTTCTTTTGCTCCCTTATTCATTTTACTTTTCTCACTTTCACCCTATTACACCTTCTCTGTTTTTTACTATGTAATAAACAATTCCTCTGTGTTGCTCCCTCTGGCTCTCTTTCTCTTAACATTACTCTCTCTGTGTTCTTCCCTCATGTTAACTGCTTCATTAATTTTTTTTTTCTTTTTTTCGGGTGCGCGCCCCGGTGCGCGTACCCTAAGGAAAAAAGATTGACAGAGATTCTTTAAAAATATAGGTTTATTTTTATAAATGAAAGTTAGTTCTAAAAAGAACTGATTTTTTTATTCTTTTTGTTGTTTTATTTTTTTTATTGTTTTTTTGAACATTTTTTACTTTTTTTGGCTTTTCTGAACAGTTTTATATTTTTTTGTATTTTTCATGGGGAGAAACAAAAAACAGGGAATTGTAAATGGCTCAACTGGAGCAAAAAAAAATCAGGAAAAAATGTGGTGTTTTTCGGGCACTTGTGGTTATCACCAGCACAGAGGATAAGTTTTAGACTTTGCTCACCATAGCAAAGTGTCATCCCACAAAATTTGCACTCGATTTTGAAATCACCAAACTTGGGTTGAATTACAGACATTGTCTCTCTTGCCTCTGAATCCGATGGAGTGGGTTGCTTTCTTTGGGAGGTGCTTGGTGAAGATCGAGAAGGGTTCCTAGCCATTTCTCGGACCTCTGCCCTAGCATAGTTGTTCGGATGCTTCCGCTCCATATGGCGAATCATGGTGTAATTACCAAATGAATATTTTCTATTAGGGTTCCCCCTTGAAAGTTCCATGCCACAGATTAGGCAAGTCACCTTTGGTGCATTGACTTTCTTTTTGCCCTCTGGAATAGAAAAAAACTCCCATACTATGTGCTCCTTTGGCCTATATGGGGTATTGTCTTCTGGGAGGAATCTCCCTCTCCCCTCCTCATCCTCCTCCTCCTCTTCTTCTTCCTGACCACCATTGTATTGTTGTGGTGGTCCTCTTGGTGGTGGTGGTGGTGGTGGTGGTGCAGATGCTCCAGCTGCTGCTGCTACTGTAGCCATTTTAAAGTAGAAAATATTCAAGACAGATCTCCAAACAGGTCTTCCTCAGTAAATGTAAATGTAATGTAAATGTACAGGAATTTATATAGCGCAAATCACCAAGCGGTCTCTAAGCGCTTGCTTAGGGAACCCGTCTTGGTATTCCCCTGTGAGATAACCCCGGCAGGGTATCCGCAAGATGAAAGCCAGGCATCCCGCCGCGAGGGGCCGTTGTGGAGATTAAGCAAGCTATTGCCCAGAGTCGCAGAGTGTGAACCCGTGAATCGAGTAGGCACCGGTGCGAGAATTATCGAGTCCATGGACATTTTAGGACTCAAGACCCCGCCGAGCCGGGAATTGAACCCTGGTCCCGGGCTGACCTCTGCTTCCAGGTCTGCCTCCTCTAACCAGTGAGCCACACTTCTCCACTTCTCAGTCAAAGGACAAAGTCAGAATAAGGAAAAAAGGTGGGGGCTTTCATCATTTGGAAAACAAAACTGTTCTGGACCAATGAAAAGTGTTATTTTCAAGTCACATGATCCAGGCTTTCATCATTTGGAAACCAAAACTGATCTGCACCAATGAAAAGTGTTATTTTCAGATCACATGACCCGACGCGCTTACGCTACGCGCACCGGGGCGCGCCCGTAGTCGCGCCCCGGGGCGCGTAGCGTAAGGGCGTCGAGACGTTGCGCGATCGTATGCGCTCGCGTGCTTCCGGGTGCGCTTACGCAGTGCGTCATATGACGCATCACGCGACTACGCGATACGTCACAATGTTGTTTTCGTTCGCGGCAATAGCGCTAACGGGACGCTCACCGGTACGTGCCCTGGGGCGCGCCGTAGCACTGCGCTTACCCGTGAGCGCATCGGTATGCGCCCCGGGAGCGCTCGGGGGCAAAAAATTTTTTTTTTTTTTTAAATAATAAAATTTAAAAAATTACATAATTATACAATATAAAATTCGTTATACATTTTTTACTTTTTATACCTATAGATATTTGCTATTAAAAAAACATTGAAATTCACTGAAAAAACCATAGGTTTCACACCAGTTATAGTTAGGAATTAGCATTTAAAAACCTATTAAATTCACTGAAAAAAACATAGGTTTCACACCTGTTATAGTTAGCTGGAAGTTTTACTTGCATAAAACCATTGAAATTCCCACGTTATAGTTAGTTGGACTCACTATAACTTGCGCGTGCAATGCACTGCTGATGACGTCACATATTACATCACTCATGACATGGTCAGTGACATCACTCATGACATCACTGATGACACCATCCTTGTGACAGAGTGACAGACCTCCTTTCACTGTAATGTAATCCTTGAAACAAATATTCAAAAAGAGAAACTAAAATTTTCAAAAAAATGGAGATACCCATACCAGTTACAACAACCAATTCAATAATTCCACCATCTACATACACATCCACTCATTCACCAACAGTTCTATATATTCACTCATACATATACTCACTCATCATATGTAGTGATACACCTATACATCCTGTTACACACCGACAGTCATCCAAAAGTTACTCTCACACATACTCACACATGCTATTAAACTATTGAAACTATTGAACATCCATTTATTTGCATATACAGCTATACACACACTACCACTTTACTTCTAAGGAAACTTACACATACTCACTTATAGAAACACATACTAATTTAAACAGGAACTCTTACAATCCCTCACTCTCACATATACTCACTTATATACATCAATATTCACATATACTAGATTAAAACATATGTTGTTACTGATAAAGACACTAGTGAGACAGTCATTTACTCACTAACACACACACATACACACTCATCCACCCATACAGTCCTGCACATATGCTGTCTTCAAAACACATACAAAGAGAGTCAGTCATTCATGCATCTATGTGCTAAGTAATACCCCCACCAAACCATACAAACACTCATACTGATACTAAGAAAAACATCTAATAACCCATATACATACACATGTAGCTACTCACCAAGCCATGCAGCCACTTATACACAAAGTGAAACACTAATCCTTATATTTAAATATGTAATCATTACTCACTAATATATGTATACACTAAGATACACTTAATAAGCCAGTGAACCAATCAATTTTTTTAAAACCTTATTTAAACGTTTATTCTTCCATCAACTTTTACATATACACATATAAAACATATTTATTTTTCAGAAAGACACACATTCACTGGATGGTGTCATCAGTGATGTCATGAGTGATGTCACTGACCATGTCATGATTGATGTAATATGTGACGTCATCAGCAGTGCATTGCACGCGCAAGTTATAGTGAGTCCAACTAACTATAACGTGGGAATTTCAATGGTTTTATGCGAGTAAAACTTCCAGCTAACTATAACAGGTGTGAAACCTATGGTTTTTTCAGTGAATTTAATAGGTTTTTTAAATGCTAATTCCTAACTATAACTGGTGTGAAACCTATGGTTTTTTCAGTGAATATATATATATATATACATATAAATGTATGTGTATATATATATATATATATATATATATATATATATATATATCTATATATATATAATAAATAGAAGGAAAACCACGAAATGTGTAACAACGGAGCCATCTGATGAGGCTACCGCCGAAACGCGTCATGCCAACAAATCAATAAATGATTCCCTTAAAGCCCTGCCGTGTCCCCTCATCTTTTTAAACGGAGAAGGATATCTTTGCATAAATAGCGTGCTGCCAGTGACACGCAAAGGGGACCCTTCCAAAAGTGTTCAGGGTTCAGTGGCTCAACCCGGACCACCCCACATCCAATGGAGGCAGAGGTTCTTGCTGCCAGCTGACAGTTTGTGACCTACACGGAGAGACGGAGTTACTTTAACAGCGTCTCCAAGTTTTGCCAACACAGGGAATGTGAGGTTGGAAGTGCAGGGCCCAGGAATCAATTATTGCCCAGTACAGTACAAGCCGACCCCTCTCCAAATTCAGCCACTCACTTTGAGGCGAAAGAAATCCGTCTGTGGGGGGCATTCGTCCATGCTGCGAACCAACTGCATGATGGGATCTGCAGTCCGTAACCATGAACTGGCCGAGTGCTCTGTGACGAGATATGGTGCAGGTGTGCCTCACGCTACTTCAGAAGGAGGGGCATATTAAATAGAAGGAAAACCATGAAATGTGTAACAACTGATGCATCTGATGAGGCTACCGCCGAAATGCGCCATGCCAAAAAATCAATCCTTGAAGCCCTGCCGTGTCCCCTCATCTTTTTCAATGGAGAAGGATATCTTTGCATATATATATATATATATATATATATATACATCCACAAATCTCCTCCAAAAAGAAGAAGAAAAAGGCCTCAGCAGGGGAAACGTTTGGAAGCACTTTTATTTCGTAACAGATGGCAAAGAAGTTCGTAACACTCGCTGTGGCGAATGCATTTCGGCGTCTTTTGCCTTCTTCAGCGCCATGGGTGTGTTTCTCAGGAAGCAGGTGTGTATCCCAGATTATATGTCCTGCCCCATCCTGCTTCATGACGGACTGCTCCGCCCCTTAAGGTAAGTACCAATCGCCTTTGCCTCCTTGCAGACGCCTCTTGGACAGCGTCTACAGGTCCCAGCATGCATCACTCAATGCTGGTAGGGAATGCGTGGGGTGGATCAGTGCTACACAGAACCCCAATGTCCAGGAGTCAACGAAACTGAATACCTCCTCGAGTCCCCAACCGCATCAACCGCCAAGCTGCAGGAATCCATATAGCGGGGGCAAGGCTACAATATCACCTCGCCCAGCATGATGGCAATGACATCAACACCGCACCATCTCCTCCAGGGCTAAGCAGTGGGCTTTGGTTTTTCCTGTACCCAAGAATCCAAACAAATCCACTGAAGCGGCAACCAGCGTGTCCAAAGCCTCTTTGTGATGCGGGAGCCTTTTAAGCGCGACACTGGAAATCGCACTGAATGGTATACACAATTCTCCTCCAAAAAGAAGAAAAAGGCCTCAGCAGGGGAAACGTTTGGAAGCACTTTTATTTCGTAACCGATGGCAAAGAAGTTCGTAACACCCGCTGTGGCCAATGCATTTCGGCGTCTTTCGCCTTCTTCAGCGCCGTGGGTGTGTTTGTCAGGAAGCAGGTGTGTATCCCAGATTATATGTCCTGCCCCATTCTGCTTCGTGACGGCCTGCTCCGCCCCTTAAGGTAAGTACCAATCGCCTTTGCCTCCTAGCAGACGCCTCATGGATAGCGCCTACAGGTCCCAGCATGCATCACTCAATGCTGGTAGGTAATGCGTGGGGTGGATCAGTGCTACACAGAACCCCAATGTCCAGGAGTCAACGAAACTGAATACCTCCTCGGGTCCCCAACCGCATCAACCGCCAAGCCGCAGGAATCCATATAGCGGGGGCAAGGCTACAATATCACCTCGCCCAGCGTGATGGTAATGACATCAACACCGCACCATCTCCTCTAGGGCTAAGCGGTGGGCTTTGGTTTTTCCTGTCCCCAAGAATCCCAAAAAATCCACCGAAGCGGCAACCAGCGTGTCCAAAGCCTCTTTGTGATGCGGGGGCCTTTTAAGCGCGACACTGGAAATCGCGCTGAATGATATCCACAACTCTCCTCCAAAAAGAAGAAAAAGGCCTCAGCAGGGGAAACGTTTGGAATATATATATACATATAAATATGTATATATATATTGTATTGTGTTGTAATTGCATTCATATGATGCTTACTACCCCTGACAAGCATCTACGTGCTTTTTCAGCAAGTAGCACGCTACTCCGGAACCCCTAAAGGATTAGTGGTGAATTAGTATAGTGAAATATGAAAGTAATTTTAGTGGTGGACATTTTAGTCAGTTATTTTGATTCTGAAGGATAGTGGAGAGATAGAAGAGGAAAAAAGGTTTGCATTTATATAGCGCTTATATATATATTTTCATATATATATATACACACACACACATATACATATACGCATATAAGCTTAGGCAGGCGACTGAATTCAATGCTTGTTGGAGTGAAATACTGAAACTCTACCTGTGATGTAACGACTCTCGATGTAAATACTGCAAAGGACCCGCAGCCCACCCACTGTCTGCCATAAACATAAATGCAATTACAATACAATACAATACAATAACATTGTGGCATTTGCGGATATCCGTGATTCGTGCCCGCGAGGTATGCCTGAAAGCTCGTTTGCCTGTTTCCAGTTAGATAAGATCCTTTTCATAGCTACGATTAAAAGCGGATCAAGGGGTAAATGGCTGTCTCGTGCATACTGCATCTTTAATTAGGAGTTGTAAAACCTGCAAACAATAGAGGCAGGCCTGCTCCGTTCCCATCAGTCGAGCAAGGATACGCTGAGGGAACAAAGGGTTTATCACCGCCTGTGTCAGAAAGGAAAAGCCTATAAAACACGAAAGTAACTTCACGTTCCCCATAAAAGGATGAGGTCTGTACATGGTTTCCTGCTGCATCTTTATTGGAGCATGCTGTGTCCTCGCCAGCGAATGAGCTCATTGGTCGGGATCCAACATCCAATGAAAGCGCTTTGATCCCTCACAGGCGTCCTGGGTTGGACAAAGCTTCATATGAGGGAACACTAGGAGCAGGGCTTTAAGTGGGCCGGGTCTCACCGGTGCTGAGCACCAGCAGTTTTTTTAAAGGGGGCCTCGAAACGGATGTCTCTAACAGGCTCTGTTTTGTGTCCTGGCGGTCCGTTTTTTCCGGACTGTAGTGACAGCAGGCAAATCGATGTGTGCTGCTCACACTGCTCACTTCTCACTAGTGGAGAAGTTACGGCATGATGTCATGCCAGGTGAGCGTTGTAGTGGAAGGGAAATCCTTTAAAGAGAATCATTTTCTCTCTGGATTTCCCTTCTCTTTTTGAAACTCAGGAGCAGCAAACATTGTTGTGGAGTCACCAGGGCTTTAAGTGGAAGCATTTTCAATATTGTATACAAGCCATAGTTGCCGCTTCTATCTTATGCAACTAACAACCATTAACAAAGCCAATAGATGTTACTTGTTATATTATATATCGGGATGCAATGACAGAAACAGCAAAAAACAAGTTGGGCGGCACACTATGCTAAGCCCAGATTTTTCGCTTACGCGTTTTTAAGCCACGGCCTTAAGTAAGTCAGTCACGCCCCTTTGAGAGACCCCCCCAGTTTTTTCATCCCACTTAAAAACCTGACTAGGAGTGAATGTAGCGCCTTGTGGAGAGTGCTGAGTTAGGAGCGCTGGGTGTCCAGTCACATAAGTGTGAGCTGCTCACGGTAGAAGAAGTGAGTGCCCGCTCCTTAATGCCCACTCATTTCACCGCCACACACTGCTCATCAGCAATGACTTTGACACTGATCACTAATGCCAGCCTTGCACTGTCCATCACTTAGGATTTTCATACTCACTAGTGCAGCTTCCTTATACGGTCCACCAGACTAAGCCTTTCACGTCGCTTACCAATGCCGTCTTTTTAAACGCCCAACAATGACACCTTCTCACACTTCCCGCTAGTGGCACATCTATAGAGTGCCCACCAGCACCTTCTGCCCCCACTGTTCACTTGCACTTCCCACCAGCACCTCGTTGTATTGACCATCAGTGACAACTCCTCACTGCCACTTTGTGTCAGCTTCTTGCAGTGCCTTCAGTTCCTGCCCACTAGAGCAAGAGCCTCACATTGCCTACCCACTAGTGCAACCTTTTCACAATGCTCACTAGCGTGTCTCCTTAACCAGTCACTGTTCTCTTTCCCGTAAACTGTCAACTAGTGCCTGCTCTTCAGACTGCCAATCAATGCCAGGTCCTCACTGCCTACCAATAGGAGCACCTCGTGCTGTCCTTCACTGATACTGCCCACACTGCCCACTATTGGCATCTCCTAAACAGCCCAGTAGTGCTTCCCCTCCTGCTGCTCACCAGTGTATGTTTCTACAACTGCTCAACAGTCGCAGCTGCTCACACGTTCAAGCAGTGCCAGTTACTCACACTGCCCTACTATGCCAGCTGCTCACACTGTCCGAATGTGTCATCCTCTCATACTGCCTGCTAAGCTTCAGATTCCCACACTGCACACCAGTGCTGCCTCTATATACTGCCCACTAGAGCTACCCCCCACGCATTGACTACTGGTAGTAATTTTCATTGCACACTAGTTTCTTCGCCTTAAACAGCCCACCATCACCTGCTGCTCACGCTTCACAACAGTGCATGTTTCTCACATCAGTCACCAGTACCAGCTACTCACACTGATTATCATCTCGCTACAATGCACCAGGGCATGCTCATTATTTGGCTCTTGAGAGCGTGCCATCCACACTTCTCACCAATACTTACTTGTCAGACTCCCTGCTAGAGGCAGCTACTCACACTACCAACCACTGGTAGATCCTCACAATGATGACCAGTGCAAGCTTCTTACATTTCACATCAGTGCCTGACTGTGGCACTGCCCACATGCACCTGCCACTCAAAGTGTTAACCAGTCCGAACTCTTCCCACTTTCCACCAACATCCTTCCAGTGCAAACTTTTCACACTGCTCACCAGTGCTGGTGTCACACAGCTCACCAGTGCTTGCTTGCTGCACTGCTTGCCAGTGCTTGCTTGTCACACTGCTCACCAGTGCTTGCTTGTCACACTGCTCACCAGTGCTGGCGACACACAGCTCACCAGTGCTTGCATGTCACACTGCTCACCAGTGCTTGCTTTTCACACTGATCACTAGTCAGTCAGTCAGTCAAAAAGCTTTATTAGCGGTTAAAAACCATAAAAGCGTATAAATAGACAATAGAGATAAAAACAAGTCATTAAACAACAATAAGGTACATTCATAGAACGGCCTATGGATATAAAAATGGTTAAAAGATACAGTGATACAAACATAGCAGAGACCTGTGCAATTCAAGATAGAACACAGGTTGCGACACTTAGTGTAAGTGTTGTCTCTCCAAGCACAACCAAATGGACGTGAGAATGTCTAGTGAATTCAATCAAAGTTTCAAAAGTGGTATGGTTTCCATCAAAGTTTTATTCCATGTTTCTTCACATGAACAAATCAAGTAGATGATTGTTATTTAAACATCCTTGAGCTTCCCATCATTTTCAAAACAACAATTGAGGAGTCACCCAATGCATTTCGGACTATTTAAGTCCTTCGTCAGGGGTAATCTGAAAATGATACAGACAAGGAAAAATATATGTACGATCTTTTCAAGTGTCATATTGTTCTACAATGTCAACGAAAAATAACATGCTATGACAACATTGCAATGGAATCTAGACTATTTAACCAGAGTTATATTCTGATCATAACTAGAATAATACAAAAGTGAAAATATAAAGCTTACTGGCCGAAGAAGTGAAAAGATAATTCCAAAAAGTCTCAATCAGAAAATGAACAGTGCGTGTTGTGCTCATCCAGATAGAAAAGCGAATATCGAAAGGTATACGTGAGACTAGATAGACCGAAAAGCAGAGCCCAAGCGTGTCCACAGAAACAAGAGTTATCAGGTGAAACGAAGCTTTAAATTGCCGAGAATAGTGCCGAAATCAAAACCAGAATTAAAAATGTGGACCCATATAATGCAGCACGGAGTGCACATGCAACAATGTAATCCGTTAAATGAAATGCTGACAACGAGTGAGTCAAACTTACTTGATAGCCCAAAAAGGAACAACGTGTGAGCGCGGTTCAGCAAACAGTGCGATTGAGCGTGTTAATGGAGTCAAAGAGATAGGGAAAGGTGAAAGGTCATTAAGGGGTGAACATAGAAAGAGGATACATTGTGTAGCGGCCATCTTGTAACGGTGTATCCAACAGATGAAGGAATAGATTAATTTCGCACATAAATATAAATGAAAGATGCATATAGTATATACAGAACAGATATCATGAAAACAGGCCATTGTTGACTTCATAGATAGCACAAAAACTCCATCCGATCATTTAAACCCAAAGGTTTGCACGTCTGTAGAAATGTTATCCAGTAATTTTCCCTTTGCAGAAGAAAGTTATTATTGTCTCTGTCATCGCGCTTAGGCACTACTTCAACAGCAGCAAATCGTAATTGGCTGATGTTATGTCTGAATTCTTTAAAGTGAGCTGCTACGGAAGATTTGAGGTTTTGAGTCCTGATGTTGCTTTTATGTTCGTTAATGCGTGTCTTTAGTTTGCGTGAGGTTTTCCCTGTATAAATCAATCCACAAGGGCATTTTATGATGTACACCAGATTTTCAGTGTCACATGTAGCATTGAGTTTCAGTTTGATGTCTGTGCCTTTCATGGGATGTTTCAAGATAGAGCCTCTGATGAGGTTTTACAATTTTGACAATTGAAACAAGGTTGGTTGCCCTTTTAGGTGGTAGAGGTAGCTTGTTTCGGTTTGGTGATGATTTCTTTGAGATTATGACCTCTTTTGTAGGCAAATAAAGGTGGACCTTGAAAAATGTGCTTGAAATCGGGTTCAGTACCTATAATTGACCAATGTTTGAGTATAGATGTTTTGTATGCTTTCGACATGACAGAGTATTTTGATACGACCACAGGTCTTTTGTTAATGTCTCTGTTCTTGGATGTCAAAGCCTCCTGACGGCTCAATTTATCGCAACGTTCCTTGGCATTTTTGAGAATGGTTTGCGGATAGCCTCTTTGTTCAAATCGTTTGATCATGGTGGTTGCTTGCTCTTCGAACTTGGTGGTCTCAGATACTATTCGTTTAATCCGAAGCAATTGGGAGAACGGTAAATTAATCTATTCCTTCATCTGTTGGATACACCGTTACAAGATGGCCGCTACACAATGTATCCTCTTTCTATGTTCACCCCTTAATGACCTTTCACCTTTCCCTATCTCTTTGACTCCATTAACACGCTCAATCGCACTGTTTGCTGAACCGCACTCACACGCTGTTCCTTTTTGGGCTATCAAGTAAGTTTGACTCACTCGTTGTCAGCATATTCATTTAACAGATTACATTGTTGCATGTGCACTCCGTGCTGCATTATTTGGGTCCACATTTTTAATTCTGGTTTTGATTTCGGCACTATTCTCGGCAATTTAAAGCTTCGTTTCACCTGATAACTCTTGTTTCTGTGGACACGCTTGGGCTCTGCTTTTCGGTCTATCTAGACTCACGTATACCTTTCGATATTCGCTTTTCTATCTGGATGAGCACAACACGCACTGTTCATTTTCCGATTGAGACTTTTTGGAATTATCTTTTCACTTCTTCGGCCAGTAAGCTTTATATTTTCACTTTTGTATTATTCTAGTTATGATCAGAATATAACTCTGGTTAAATAGTCTAGATTCCATTGCAATGTTGTCATAGCATGTTATTTTTTGTTGACATTGTAGAACAATATGACACTTGAAAAGATCGTACATATATTTTTCCTTGTCTGTATCATTTTCAGATTACCCCTGACGAAGGACTTAAATAGTCCGAAATGCATTGGGTGACTCCTCAATTGTTGTTTTGAAAATGATGGGAAGCTCAAGGATGTTTAAATAACAATCATCTACTTAATTTGTTCATGTGAAGAAACATGGAATAAAACTTTGATGGAAACCATACCACTTTCGAAACTTTGATTGAATTCACTAGGCGTTCTCACGTCCATTTGGTTGTGCTTGGAGAGACGACACTTACACGAAATGTTGCAACCTGTGTTCTTGATTACCACACCTGGTCGGGGAGTGATATCTCTGGTGCACACCTCAACTCGATTCACACCAACAACTGCGGAGTGCGTAACCTATACTTCATTTGCAATTCAAGATAGAGCAATTGGTGGATAGTCCCTGAGCAAATTATTTATAAGGTGCTTTCTATGTTGCAGTATTTGTGCTAGCACGGGAGAGGCAGCTTGGCATTTTTAATTTTCGCGCCTCTGGTACACCACATAGACAGTAGAAATCTAGCAGTCGCAAACACAATCAAAGGGGCGGTATCATATTTTAAAATTCTAAATACCTCCCTATAATCCCTGAGGCCCCTGGACTTGCAGAGTTGGATGATCCATTTGGCTCTTGCCTTAGAATACGAGGGGCAGAAGAGCAGAACGTGCAGATCTGTCTCTTCACTACCCTCACACCCTGGGCAGGAACTCGATGTATGAGGAGCATTTGTCCACTTGTTTGTCACGGCCCTTAGTGGCAGTGATCCATTTCTGAACTGGACATAAAGTTTCTTGGCCAGTAGGGGCTGGATATTGTCCAGGAATTTCTCAAAATGTGGTATAACCTTGATATCCAAAAAGGTATTAGTCAGCCTACCCAAAGAGGGGTTCGCTAATGTAAGTTCCGTTCGATAGCGCTTCAGTGCAACGCTCATCAACCTCATGGTAGTCAAGGCACATGTTTCCTCAGGAGAGGACCACACGTCTCCCCTACCAAAGTGCGTGGCAAAGCTGTTTAATATACTTTAACCAGGGGATTTTTCCCACCCCCCTTCTGGACAAAAGGTTCCTTAGGTCCTCCCTGTAGCTTGAAAGCTCCGGGGTGGACCAGAGTCGCCTCTAGTACAGCAGGGGATGGTTTGAAGTGATCTCCTGTATAGGAGCCAGGCCTAGATCTAGCCGTAATGGGGTCAGGGGGGCGCTCTGGGGGAGTTTCAAAAGGCGCCTAATAAAACTATTCTCGGTAGAGGATAGAGAAGTGGCAGAGGCATGACCCCAAAGGTCTGCACCATAGAGCGCACCACCCCTTGCCTGGGCTTTGTAAACTTCCACAGGCGGTCCCAATGATTTGAGAGAGCTCTTGTTGTACACCTTTAGGATACCGACGGAGAATTGGGCCAACTTCAGGTTTGCCTTAGCCATGTGGGACCCCCAATCCATTCTATCATTTAATGTTACCCCCAAGTAGTCGAAGGTGGATACTCGTTCCAACACCGAGCCATCCAAATGGGGGTAGGGACAGTTGGATGATTTGGCGTTGTAAACCATAAACTTAGTTTTGGAGAGGTTAATCTCCCGGTTCCTCGATCTACAAAAGGAGCAGAACGCCTCTAGTGTGCGCTGGATACCCATGGAAGATTTTGATAACAGAAGGGTATCATCAGCGAACATCAGGGCTGGTATCTTGTGACCTGCTAAACTAGGTGAGTCTAGATCCCTCGCTCCCATTAGATGTTCAATCAGCCTGTTAAGGAAGAGGGAGAAGAGCGTGGGAGCCAGCACACACCCCTGCCTCACTCCCTTTTCCACTGGGAATGGTTCCGAAAGCTCCCCATTCCTCCCGTACCATACCCTTGCGTAGGTACCTTGGTGCATACGTTTAAAAAGGTGACACAAATAAACCGAGGCACCCATCTCTTGTAATATTGCCCAAAGCTTGTCCCTCTGGACCAGGTCAAATGCGGATCGAAGATCCACAAAGATCAAATACAAGCTACCAGCCCCCAAGGATACACTCTTCCAGTAGACCAACTGTAATCTAAACAGTTGGTCGATGGTGGAGACTTTCGCTCGAAAGCCCGCTTGGAGGGAGGTTAAGATGTGATGCTCATCCATCCAGCTCTGCAACCTCGATAGTAAAAAGCAGGCAAATAATTTCTGGAGGACGTCGATGAGGCTAATGGGACGGTAGTTTGCCGGGTCGAGAGGAGAAGCCTTTTTGTGGATGGGGATGATTTCTGCACCCAACCAGGTTTGGGGGATCTCCATGCCCTGCAGAATTGCATTAAAATAAAGCCAGATATAGGGAGCCCATACCTTCTGTTCACTCAGGTATAGATCTCCGGGGATCCTATCTAGGCCCGGAGCTTTTCCAGGTGTCAAACTTTTAAGGGCCGCCTGAATTTCAAGCAAGGTACAGGGTGGGCAATCAAGACCCATTGCATCCAGAGGGACTTGTTCAGATGTACTCTTTGAGAAAGCTAGATCTACTGGGGATGCTGGGTCAGTGAGGGAGAAGAGGGGCTTAAAGTGGGCTAGCCAGACCTCTTCACTTAAGTTAGGAATTAAGGTAGGCGACCTCTCTGCTGATCCTGATCTAACTAAGTTCCAAAAGGCCCTGAAGTCGTGACCGTCCAGAGCAATTTTTATACTTTCCCACATTAGAGCCTCCCACTCCGACCTAGCCTCCGTAATCATTCTTTTATAGATTTGTCCAGCCATTCTAATGCTCTACATGGATCCAGATTTTACCTCCTTTACAAGGGCAGTTTTAGCCGCCCTACAATTTTTGTTGTACCAATGGGCCTGGTTTTTTACCCACGGCTGCATATTATCGGTGGTATAGAAGTAATCGGCCAAGGTGGAGAGGAGCCTATTATGAATATGCTGTAAGTCCTGGAAATAGGCCATGTCAGAATCTGGACCCAATAGGTCACGAGCCTCCACCAAAGAACATGCAACGTGTTGGTATAACTCGGCTAGTTTATCTGGGGCTAGCGCGACCTTTGCCCACCTAATGCGTCTGCCACCCACCGCTGTAACTAGACTCGAGTTAGTAGGAGTCTCTAATACCCCCGGTTCATTTTGGTGTCCCAGTGTACAGATTAATTCAAGTGACAAAAGATTATGGTCACTATCTACCCTTGGGATAATAGTAAAGGGATGTATGACGTTACAACGCAGGCTATTACAACGCCTGCCTTTACAACGTGGTTTTTACATCGCAAACCTTTACAACGCATAGCGCTTAGAGGTGCTGGATAGTGATAAGTTTAATTTTCTATTCCAACTCCAGTCCCCGTGGACACTAGGGAAGGTGTTGGATAGAAAATTAAACTTATTCCCTATCCTAGAGCGCCCCCCAGCGCAATGCGTTGTAATGGTTTGCGTTGTAATGACCGCGTTGTAATGGTAGTGCGTTGTAAAAGTTTCGTTGTAGCGGTTGTTCACCATAGTAAAGGCTCTCATTTGGGCCCAGAATTCCACATTAACCAAGATGTAATCAATGGTTGTGCTTTTCCCCAGTCTATTATAGGTGCATGTACCAAGTACATCGGGAGGGAGTCTACCATTGCAGGCCCTAAAGGAGTGAGTTACTGCCAGCTTATTAATCTGTAGAGTCAAAGGCGGAAGGCGCTTTCCCGGGTACATGGTGCACTCCTGAATATGCCAGGTGGAATCCTCATCAGAAGTTACAGACGGGATCCCGGCAAGCGGTTCAAAATGACAACTAAAATCACCCCCAATAATTTTTGGAGTCGGTGGGGGAAATAAAAGAAGGAGTTCCTCGAGGGCCTATAGCGTAGATAAACCCAACTGGTGTGGTATGGGGCGTAAATATATGTTGATCACTACCACCATTGAACCATCCAGAAAATTGAGTATAATACAAAGAATGTCCGGAGAGTGTGAATCTACTATCTTAGCTGAGCACCCCAAATGTGAGGCAACCCAGGTGCACAACCCCCCCCGAAGGTCTTCCCCTGGGGCCCTGCACAGCCGGAGAATAGAATGTTGTGAAGCCCACCCTAGCAGGGCCAAACAGCAGCCAGGTTTCTTGGAACAAACACAAGTCAAAGCTATCCATCAACTCTCCCCAGTCTGGGTTGTCTAACTTAGACCCCAACCCCACTACATTCCAGGACCCAATTGAGGATCTACGAGTCTCAGCTCTGGCGGCACTGATTGTAGTAGGCAGAAGGACATTAGAGGGGGATCCAGTACAAGTATGAGTGTCCATCACCCTACCCACTCCTATATAGCTGGTGTTTAGCGTTGGTGGGAATGTTATCATAGCGTCCACCTTATTCCTAGTAGCCAGCTTGAGAGGCCCCACCTCATCACTCACACCCTCCTCCATGCTCACTAGTGCTTTTGTGTCACAATGCTTACCAGTGTTGTCTTGTCACACAGCTCACCAGTGCTTGCTTCTCACACTGCTCACTCGTGCTTCCTTATCACACTGCTGACCAGTGTTGGCTTATCACACTGCTCACCAGTGTTGGCTTGTCACACAGCTCACTAGTGCTTGCTTGTCACACCGCTCACCAGTGCTTGCTTGTCACACCGTTCACCAGTGCTCGCTTGTCACACCGCTGACCTGTGCTTGCTTGTCACATCGCTCATCGGTGCTCGCTTGTCACACCGCTCACCGGTGCTCGCTTGTCACACCACTCACTGGTGTTTGCTTGTCACACCGCCCTCCGGTGCTTGCTTGTCACACCGCTCACCAGTGCTTCCTTGTCACACTGTTCACCAGTGCTTGCTTGTCATACTGCTCACCAGTGCTTGCTTGTCACACAGCTCACCGGTGCTTGCTTGTAACACTGCTCACCAGTGCTTCCTTGTCACACTGTTCACCAGTGCTTGCTTGTCACACTGCTCACCAGTGCTTGCTTGTCACACAGCTCACCGGTGCTTGCTTATAACACTGCTCACCGGTGCTTATTTGTCATACTGTTCACCAGTGCTTGCTTGTCACACTGCTCACCAGTGCTTGCTTGTCATACCGCTCACCAGTGCTTCCTTGTCACACTGTTCACCAGTGCTTGCTTGTCACACTGCTCACCAGTGCTTGCTTGTCACACAGCTCACTGGTGCTTGCTTGTCACACAGTTCACTGGTGCTTGCTTGTCACACTGCTCACCAGTGCTTATTTGTCATACTGTTCACCAGTGCTTGCTTGTCACACCGCTCATCGGTGCTCGCTTGTCACACCGCTCACCGGTGCTTGCTTGTCACACCGCCCATCGGTGCTCGCTTGTCACACCGCTCACCGGTGCTCGCTTGTCACACCACTCACCGGTGCTTGCTTGTCACATCGCCCACCGGTGCTTGCTTGTCACACCGCTCACCAGTGCTTCCTTGTCACACCGTTCACCAGTGCTTGCTTGTCACACAGCTCACCAGTGCTTCCTTGTCACACTGTTCACCAGTGCTTGCTTGTCACCCTGCTCACCAGTGCTTGCTTGTCACACAGCTCAATGGTGCTTGCTTGTCACACTGCTCACCAGTGCTTATTTGTCATACTGTTCACCTGTGCTTGCTTGTCACACTTCTCACCAGTGCTTGCTTGTCATACCGCTCACCAGTGCTTCCTTGTCACACTGTTCACCAGTGCTTGCTTGTCACACTGCTCACCAGTGCTTGCTTGTCATACCGCTCACCAGTGCTTGCTTGTCACACAGCTCACCGGTGCTTGCTTGTAACACTGCTCACCGGTGCTTATTTGTCACACCGTTCACCAGTGCTTGCTTGTCACACAGCTCACCAGTGCTTCCTTGTCACACTGTTCACCAGTGCTTGCTTGTCACACTGTTCACCAGTGCTTGCTTGTCACACTGCTCACCAGTGCTTGCTTGTCATACCGCTCACCAGTTCTTGCTTGTCACACAGCTCACCGGTGCTTGCTTGTAACACTGCTCACCAGTGCTTCCTTGTCACACCGTTCACCAGTGCTTGCTTGTCACACAGCTCACCAGTGCTTCCTTGTCACACTGTTCACCAGTGCTTGCTTGTCACCCTGCTCACCAGTGCTTGCTTGTCACACAGCTCAAAGGTGCTTGCTTGTCACACTGCTCACCAGTGCTTATTTGTCATACTGTTCACCTGTGCTTGCTTGTCACACTGCTCACCAGTGCTTGCTTGTCATACCGCTCACCAGTGCTTCCTTGTCACACTGTTCACCAGTGCTTGCTTGTCACACTGCTCACCAGCGCTTGCTTGTCACACTGCTCACCAGTGCTTGCTTGTCACACAGTTCACTGGTGCTTGCTTGTCACACTGCTCACCAGTGCTTGCTTGTCACACAGTTCACTGGTGCTTGCTTGTCACACTGCTCACCAGTGCTTATTTGTCATACTGTTCACCAGTGCTTGCTTGTCATACCGCTCACTGGTGTTTGCTTGTCACACTGCTCACCAGTGCCCCCTTCCCACATGTCCCATCAGTGTAGGCTCCTCAGATTCCCCATCAGTGCTGGCTCCTTACACTGCCTCGGCGCCATCTTGTCACACTTCCAGGGAGTTGGACTAGGTGACATGCCCTTTTCTCGCCTCTCAATTAACCCTGTTCAGGCCCTGACCGGATCACATTTTTACCATCCTTTAGATGTTCACCCAGTCAGGCCACTGCATTTCAACGGAACATTTGGCTTGGAACTTGTTTTGTTTGTCTTCGGTTTTGCTGGTCAGCCCCTTTGAGGGGCTTAAACTCTCCCGGAGTGTAGGGTCATGTTATAAGTTATGTTATATGTGAGGCTATGTTATATGTTACACGATATTTTATATGCTATAACATTACAACTCATATGTTATAATGTGGTACATGATCAGTTATTTGATATGTTATATGTTGTGGTATATGTTATTATTTCATAAGCAATGGTGTATGTTATGCTATATGTTATGCGTTATATGTTGTGCTAGTTTCTTAGTGTTACCGGGTAGCAATGTAGAGAACCAGGAAATTCTGCCCAGGCATAGGCAGAGGCAAACAGCCAGCTTTTGATTAATAGACAAAATTGATTAAGATTAAAGATTAATCAAAAAAGGCAGGTAGGCAATTCCAAGAGCCAGGAAACCACTGACTGCAAGCCATCAGCATCTTGCCAAGAGGGAAACACATTTTTAGAAGTTGTATGTTGGAAATGGGTTCTGACCCATGTATTCACCCTCCCTGCCCCCACGTCTGATTTTTAGGCTACCCAGTTTTTGCACTTCTCGCATGAGTGAATCTCACTAACTGATTCTCACTCACTGTAAGCTTTGTTAAATGGATTGGGAGTGCTGACGGGAGTGTCAGTATTTTAAGATAAGGCCTGCTGCTCCACAGCTAGGGTGAGGCGCACGTGGTTGCACATGAACACATGTGCATGTGTGTACACACGTGTGCAGGTTAAGCATGTGTGACTACCATCTAACTCAGCCTGATATCTGCACACAGGCAGCCTTTTGCAGGTGGGGTCCTTAAGGGGCTGGTGCTGACCTGTGCCGACCTTGTCATCGGAATGGGCATTCACTCACTGTGTAAACTTGCAGGGGCAGATTTACAAGCCCCCTGCGCCTCTTTTACGCCGCTGTTGCGTCACTTTTGTGACGCAGCGGCGGCGCAAAAGATGCGCCATGGTGAGGGGTATTTACAACATGACGCATCTCCCAGATGCGTCACGTTGTAAAGCCCTGTGTCAGCAGGATGTGTTCCATCGTAGGGGGGGCGTTCCGGCGCAGGAAAAAGTGGCTGAGTGAAATCTACAAGATTTCACTCAGTCACTTTAGGGCCCATCCTGTGTCAAAACCCTGCGCCTGCTTGAAGCAGGCGTAAGGATTGACGCAGCATTGTGGAGATATGGCCCCTCAGAGCATTGCTGGAGCTGCGTCGCGCTTGCAACGCAGCTCCAGCAATGCGCCGCTTTTACGGCACAGATGCATCACGCATCTGTGCTGTTTTTGCCCCATGGTGCGCCGCATAGTAAATGCGGCGCATCCAGGGTGGCGGAGCTGCGGCGCACAATGACTGGCGCATCCCTGCTGATATGCAGGGATACACCACTTATTGTAAATCTGCCCCGTAGTGATTTAATGAAAGGTGCATCTGTTCAGTGGCATAAGGAAGCCTTGTGGGACTACCATGCAAATGATGGTGAGCGGACCCCTGCCAATACCCATACACTCAAGCTGACATGCTGAGGGGTGGTCCCCCCTTTGTGCATAGAAGGCTGGGCGCCACCTCGCACCCCAGGGGCTGCTGGGGTGTCCGTTACGAACTTGCATGTGTTTCACTGCATTGAACAGTTTGGCTGAAATCTGCACCATATTACTGGTTTGCCACAGGTAGGCCTAGAGGCAGGATTGACGTACAAGGCCTGGTAAACCAGGAGTCCCAGCACAGATATCACATAAGTGTCCAGATATCCGCACTCTTTCTGGCGCTCCAGGGCTTATCATTTTTCTCTGACTCAACTTGAAATTAGATTCTTGCCTTTGAATTACCTTGATGAGCCAAGTTAAATGTTCTGCTAGCCAACAGGAAGAACAAAGGCTTGCACAAATAATAGGGCCATTTGACAGTGGCTGTCCTAGATAGAGCGAAGGCTGGGGGCAGAATCTGCATGTGCTACGTACTTTTCACACTGCACCTGGTCTGGGACGTCTCAAGCCCACATACACAAGGCAGGGTAGCCAGACCTCAGGAGCCAGTTTCAGGAGAGGCTCTCTTTGAAGTTTTGCAGTGAAGGGACCAGGCAGCTGTGGTAGTTAGGGGCAGGGCTTAGGCTCTCAGAGAAGGCCTCCAACTTATGACTTTAAGGTGCCATCTTGAAAAATCCCAAACTGCTGTGTGGCAGTTTCGGGCATGGGTGGAGTGGTTATGTGTCACTCTAGGACTGCACAGAGGTGCCTGCATTCTGGAACTTTCCACCCCAATTTACAAACCTCTGCACAAACAACAGACTTTTCAGAACAGCTGGACCTCAGGGAAACGACACCAGAGGGACACCCAGCTGGAAGGGAGACAACATGTGACCCCACTTCAACAAGCATTTGCAATGCAATAGGTCTCGCATTAGGAAAGTTTGAGCTATTGGTATTGTAAATGACACATTTTTTATTTATGTGTTGGTTTTGAAAATAGCGAAATTAATAGCTTTGTCATTTACAATGCCAATACTTTTAACTTTCACCAGTGTGACACCTATAGCAATTGTAATGCAATATGTGCTGCATTTACGTGACTTAGATATATTGATATTACAAATAACAATTGCTTTTTTAATAACTTTTGTGAAGATTATGTTCAGTGTATTTTATTGTGACGAAAATCCAAGAACAGAAGTGGAATATTAACATCTTTTTGTAACATTTGTAATAAAGCTTGAAACATTGAGAGAACATATTTGAACCAGTTGTTGTTGAATGGTTGCACAGACTGATGCTGAGGTGGCGCTGAGTGATGTTGTGGTTGCGACGAGTGATGCGGTGGCGTTCAGTGATGCTGTGGTGGCGCATAGTGATGTTGTGGTGCCCCTGAGTGATGCTGTGGTGGTGCTGAGTGATGCTGTGGTGATGTGATAGATAGAGTGTAATTATGTGGCATTTACCTATGTGGCACTGAGTGGTATTTGGAGTGTATGTTGCATTGAGTGCAGTGTAATTATGTGGCGTGTAATTATGTGGCACTGAGTGGTATTTGGAGTGTATGTTGCGTTGAGCGCAGTGTACATATGTAGCATATACTTATGTGGCACTGAGTGGTATTTGGAGTGTATGTTGCATTTAGTTCAATGTAATTATGTGGCGTGTAATTATGTGGCACTGAGTGGTATTCGGAGTGTATGTCGCGTTGAGTGCAGTGTAATTATGTGGCGTGTAACTGTGTGGCACTGAGTGGTATTTGGAATGTATGATGCATTGAGGGCAGTGTAAATATGTGGCATGTAACTATGCGGCACTGAGTGGTATTTGGAAAGTATGTTGCATTGAGTGCAGTGTTATTATGTGGCGTGTTACTATGTGGCACTGAGTGGTATTTGGAGTGAATCTTGCATGGAGTGCAGTGTAATTATGTGGCATGTAATTATGTGGCACTGAGTGGTATTTGGAGTGTATGTTGCATTGAGCGCAGTGTACATATGTAGCATATACGTATGTGGCATTGAGTGGTATTTGGAGTGTATGTTGCATTTAGTGCAATGTAATGCGTGTAACTGTGTGGCACTGAGTGGTATTTGGAAAGTATGTTGCATTGAGTGCAGTGTTATTATATGGCGTGTTACTATGTGGCACTGAGTGGTATTTGGAGTGAATGTTGCATGGAGTGCAGTGTAATTATGTGGCCTGTAATTATGTGACACTGAATTCATTTTGGAGTGTATGTTACATTGAGTGCAGTGTAATTATGTGGCGTGTAATGATGTGGCACTGAGTGGAATTTGGAGTGTATGTTGCGTTGAGCGCAGTGTAATTTTGTAGCATATAATTATGTGGTGTGTAATTATGTGGCACTGAGTGGTATTTGGGGTGTATGTTGCGTTGTGCGCAGTGTAATTATGTAGCATATAATTATGTGGCACTGAGTGGTATTGTGTGGAGTGTATGTTGTATTCAGTAGAGTGTAATTGTGTGTGAGGGTGCAGAGTGTGTGAGGGTGCAGAGTGTGTGAGGGTGCAGTGTGTGAAGGTGCAGTGTGTGAAGGTGCAGTGTGTGAAGGTGCAGTGTGTGAAGGTGCAGTGTGTGAGGGTGCAGAGTGTGTGAGGGTGCAGAGTGTGCGAGGGTGCATAGATAGAGTGAGGGTGATAGATAGAGGCCAATAGATAGATAGAGTGAGGCTGATAGATAGATAGAGTGAGGGCGATAGATAGATAGATAGATAGATAGATAGACAGATAGATAGATAGATAGATAGATAGATAGATAGATAGATAGATAGATAGATAGATAGAAAGATGGTTGTGTGTGTTGTTGTGGTTGTGTGTGTGTTTGCGGTAGTGGTTGTGTGTGGCTTTGTGTGGTTGTGTGTGGTTGTGTGTGTGGTTGTGTGTGGTAGTGGTTGTGTGTGTGGTTGTGTGTGTGTGGTTGTGTGTGTGTGTGGTATGTGTGTTGTTGTGTGTGTGTGGGGTTGTGTGTGTGGTTGTGTGTGTTGTGTTTGGGGTTGTGTGTGTTGTTGTGTTTGTGGTTGTGTGTGTGGTTGTGGGGTTGTGTGTATGGTTGGTTGAGTGTGCGTGTGTGTGTGTGTGTGTGTGTGTGTGGTTGTGTGTGTGGTTGTGTGTGTGTGGGGTTGTATGTGTGTGGGGTTGTATGTGTGTGGGGTTGTGTGTGTGTGGGGTTGTGTGTGTGGAGTTGTGTGTGGGGGGATTGTGTGTGTGGTGTTGTGTGTGGGTGAGGTTGTGTGTGTGGGGCTGTGTGTGTGTGGGGGTAGTGTGTGTGGGGTTGTGTGCGTGGGGGTAGTGTGTGTGGTTGTGTGTGTGGGGTTGTGTGTGTGTGGGGATGTGTGTGTGTGGGGTTGTGTGTGTGTGTGGGGTTGTGTGTGTGTAGTTGTGTGTGGGGGGGGTTGTGTGTGAGGGGGGTTGTGTGTGTGGTGGTTGTGTGTGTGGTGGGTAGTGAGGGTGGTGGGTTGTGTGTGTGTGGGGTTGTGTGTGGCATTGTGTGTGTGTGGGGGGTTGTGTGTGTGTGGGGTTGTGTGTGTGTGGGAGGGTTGGGTGTGTGGGGTTGTGTATGTGGGGGGTGTTGTGTGTGGGGGGGTGTTGTGTGGGGGGGCTTGTGTGTGTTGGGTTGTGTGTGTATCTGGGGTTCTGTATGTGTGGGATTGAGTTGGGGGCTTGTGTGTGTGGTGGTTGTGTGTGTGGTGGGTTGTGTGGGTGGTGGGTTGTGTGTGTGTGGGGTTGTGTGTGGCATTGTGTGTGTGGGGGGGGTTGTGTGTGTGTGGGGTTGTGTGTGTGTGTGTGGGGTTGTGTATGTGGGGGGTGTTGTGTGTGGGGGTGTTGTGTGGGGGGGCTTGTGTGTGTTGGGTTGTGTGTGTATCTGGGGTTTTGTATGTGTGGGATTGTGTTGGGGGCTTGTGTGTGTGTGTGGGGTGTGTGTGTGGTGTGGTGTGGTGTGTGTGGGGGGTTTGTGTGTGTGTGGTGTTGTGTGTGTGGGGGTTGTGTGTGTGGGGTGGTGTGTGGGGTTCTGTGAGTGTGGGATTATGTGTGGGGGTGTTGTGTGTGTGTGGATGTGAAATTAAATGAAATGAATGAAATTAAATGAAAATGCATTTTGTAAAGCGCAAATAGTTGCCCGGAGGCGTCCAAGCGCTGTGACTAAGAGGTGTTCTTACGATTGGGTGGATGACACGGAGGGTGAAGAGGGCCTATTTATTAAACAAAAAAGTTTTCAATTGTTACCTAAAGGAAGTTAGGTCTGGATTGGACCTTAAGTGGAGGGGTAGAGTGTTCCACAACCTGGCCACATTTAGGGTGAAAGAGCGGCCTCCCACTCTAGTCCGTTTAACCTTGGGCACGACAGCAAGAAATGCATTGGCTGAACGCAGCTGTCTGCTGGGGAGGTAAGGGGTGATTAAAGGGAGATTAATTGCTGGACCAGTTTCCCAGAATGACTGGTGGGCAATGCAGAGGGACTTGAAGCTAATCCTGCCCCTAACAGGGAGCCAGTGCAATGTTATTAGTCCAGGCTTGGCAGAGAGCCTATGGGGAATTTGCAGTAAGGTGCAGGCCGCACAGTTTTGAATAACTTGCAGTTTCCGCAATGTGGAGTCAGGGGCTCCAAGATAAAGTGCGTTTCCAAAATCCAGCCTAGAATGGATCAATCCTGTACGACAGTTTGTTTGGCCTTGAATGGTAGCAGGGGGAGTATCCTCCTTAACATTCTGAGAAGGCCAAAACAGGTGGCAGATAGCTTGACGGCCTGGTAATCTAACGTTAGGGGCCTATCCAGCCAGATGCCCAGACTCTTGATGGCGTTCTTGGGAGCTGGAGGGGGACCCAGACAGGCTGGCCAAATCGAGCCCATCGAGGATGGAGCCGAGCGTCCCAACAGCATGACCTCTGTCTTGTCTCCATTAAGTTTGAGACAAGACAGGGTCATCCAGCTGTTCACTTCGCTCAGGCAACCCGCCAGATCTACCATAGCCGCAGAGCCCTCGGCCCGCGTCAGAGAGACCACCAGCTGGGTATCGTCCGCATAGGTAACGATCTTAATGCCATATGGACGGACGATCCCAGCCAGCGGCCTCATATAAACGTTAAACAACGTCGGGCTAAGCGAGGAGCCCTGCGGGACCCCACAGCCCAAAGGTCTGCTGGTGGAGATGGTATTTCCCTCAAAAACCTGAAAGGTTCCATCACTCAGGAATGACCTAAGCCATTTCAACGCTCCTCCCTGAATCCCAATGTCATAGAGACGCTGCAATAAGATTTTATGATTTACCGTGTCAAAGGCAGCACTTAGATCGAGGAGGATGACTGCCACCGATCCTCCCCGATCTAAGATTCCTCTAGTTTCCTCCAGAACTGCCAGCAAAGCAGATTCCGTCCCATGTTTGGGGCGGAAGCCCGTTTGTGAAAGGTCAAGCAACTGATTATTTTCTAGAAAATTAGTCAAAAGACTATTGATGTATTTCTCTAATATCTTGCTGACCCTAGGGAGCAGGGAAATGGGACGATAATTACTAAAGTTATTAATGTCCATGTTGGGTTTCTTCACAAGTGCCCTCACCCTAGCCTCTTTCCATGCTGGTGGGACCGTGTTAGTAGAGATTGAGGCATTGAGTACCTCCAGCATAACAGGAAGGATAGTGTGGCAGACGGCCATTAGAGAGCTCGGAGGAGCAGGATCACCGGGAGAGCCTGATTTGACCTGCGCCATTAAAGTAGCAAGTAAATCTGGGTGTAGCCGAGGGAACTCAACCAGCACAGATGACAAATTGCCTAGATTATCCTGCTTAGAATTCGCCAAGATATCTACTGGAGCATTTGGTACGGTGGTTGAAAATGATGAGTAAATAAGATCCACTTTGTTGTAAAAAAAAGTCTGCTAGGTCATTACAGCGAGCTTGTAAGTCTTCACTATTTACGGGGGGCTGGGGGAGTTTAGTAAGACTTTTTACAATCAGGTAGATCTCCTTAGAGTTAGAGCTGGCTTCGGAGATTTTTTGTGTGTAGTACAGGGCTTGTGCTTTTTTTATCTCCTTCTTGTAGTCCCTGATGGAATTTCTGTACAAGGTTTTTTCTGGGTCTGTATAACCCAGACGCCATTTCCTCTCTAGCCTCTTACACTTGCGTTTAATGTCCCTAAGCTCCTCCGAATACCAGGGAGCCGAGGTCCTAGATCTTTTTGCCAGGGTTTTCGTAACGGGGAGTATGATGTTCAGTGATTGAGTTATCCAGTTGTTGAATTCGCCATTAGCTACCAAGGGATCTGCGTTGATAGATGGTATTGTGGCTTGTAGCTCGTCGACCCACTTGTCTAGTGAGAGTTTGGACCAGTTTTGTGCTTCCCGTAGCCCTGGTATCAAGGCGGGGGGTTTGTGAGTGTTCCAAATAAGAGGGACTAACCAATGGTCAGTCCACGGGAGCGCAGTAGGAGGCTCTGCCTTCAAATCGGGGCAGTTACTGAATACAGGATCCAGCAAGTGCCCTTTGATATGTGTGGGTAGTGAGACAAGCTTAGCTAACTGTAATGCGGAAAAATCTGCGATTAACTCTTGAGCCGTATGGTCCCTGGTGTCATCGAAATGCATGTTCAAATCGCCCAACAGTGTGAAATTAGCAGAGGTGGCAGCGAGATCTGCGACTACTGAGGGCAGAGAGCATAAGAACTGTTTAACCGTTCCTGGAGGGCGGTAAATCAGTGCTCCAGAAAAACTAATGTTTGGCGAAAGCTCCAAACTAAAGGACATGCTTTCACAGTCCAAGAAGGGGCTGGGGGAGCAGCGGCAGATATAATGATCTTTGAATATTATTGCTAATCCGCCGTCTTTCCCAAGTGAGCGGTCTATCCTTGCTATTTGATATCCCTGTGGCAGTGCTTGTATTATATCGGGTTCTGAATGCGGAGTCAACCATGTCTCAGTGAGAAAGAATATATCCGGATTTAGCTCGTCAAGTAACAAGGATAATTCTGTTTGATGTTTAGGCAAGGACCTACAATTGAGAAGAAACATCCTGTAGATTTGCTGGGTCTTAGTGGTGGAAATAGCTTTAAGATAGGTGTTACAATGCTGACATTGGGGTGGCAAGTTTAAAGGGTGATAAGAGTGGTTACATAATACCTTTGCTGGAGGTCGCAGGCTGAGTAACTCGCTGGAGCTGTATCCCCTTAAGTAACCTGGAAAAGGGGGAGGGGTTGTGGCCCCTGGTCCAGTCCAGTCACGGACGGGATGACATCATCTTTTTATTCAATCTAGAGGCGGGTGGGAGGCGTCCAACAGCTCGAGCGCAACCCTTAATCCCCCCAATATGGCGTCCTAGAGCCCTGCCTCCCACAGCGTCAACACTAAATCTGCTGCGCTGGGAGCGGAATCGAATGCGGCAGAAACTGACTGGAGGCCTCAGAATTCTTAAAACGTTATAAGGTAACACAAGTGTGAACAGAAATTAAAATGCACACAGCTAAAAACAGTACAGCCCCTGGCTTCCGCCTCAGGGGTACGCACACGCTAGTAGTCAGCGCGCTCGCGCCTTAGTGTAGTTTTTTATACCTGGGCGGGCGGGAGGCGTCCAACAGCTCGAGCGCAACCCTTAATCCCCCCAATATGGCGTCCTAGAGCCCTGCCTCCCACAGCATCAACACTAAATCTGCTGCGCTGAGAGTGGGATCGAATGTGGCAGAAACTGACTGGAGTCTTCAGAATTCTTAAAAACGTTATAAGGTAACACAAGTGTGAACAGAAATTAAAATGCACACAGCTAAAAAGAGTACAGCCCCCGGCTTCCACCTCAGGGGTACGCACACGCTAGTAGTCGTGTGTGTGGATGTGTGTGTGGGGAGTCGTGTGTGTGGGTTGTGTGTGTGTGGGTGTGTGTGTGGTGTGGTGTGTGTGTGGTGTTATGTGTGTGGGGTGTTGTGTGTGTGGGCTTGTGTGTGTTGGGTTGTGTGTGTCATTGTGTTTGGGGGTTGTGTGTGTGTGGGTGTGTGTGTGGGGGGATCGTGTGTGTGTGTGTGGTGTGTGTGTGCGGGGGGTGTGTGTGGCGGTGTGTATGTGGGGGCTTGTGTATGCGGTGTTGTGTGTGCGTGGTCTTTTGTGTGTGGGTGGTTGTGTGTGTGGGGTTGTGTGTGTGGGGGGGTTCTGTGAGTGTGGGATTGTGTGAGGGGGTGTTTGCGTGTGGATGTGTGTGTGTGTGGGGGTCATGTATGTGGGGTGTGTGGGGGGCTGGGGGGTGGGTGGGGGTTGGGTGTGGTGTGTGTTTGTGGTGTGTGTGTGGGAGGGGTTGTGTGTGTGGGGGGTTGTGTGTGTGGGGGGTTGTGTGTGTGTGTGTGGATGATGGCTGAATTCAGTGCTCAGTGCCAGTCTCTTGACACACTGCGACACCCTTAAATTTGGTTTTATACACATTATGAGAATAAAGCCAGAACAAAATTGGAACCATTGGAATTCACATGATTCCAGTAGAGGCTGAGTAGCAACATGTTTTGTGGCGTACAGTTAAGTAAGCAGGAAATTTATCAGGCATTGATAGAAAATATTAAAATATTTAAGGCAAAAAGGAAATCATTGATTGAACCCCCAGCGATCCTTGAAATAGGAATATTATTGACATTGGTAAATCAAATATCATCTAAAAATCGATACTTGCACCTTGTCTCTACACGCCTTATATAATGAATTGTTACATCATAGGATGAAGGCTAAGCCGAGCACTACAAGAGTAAAAACTAGTGACTTCAGGCTCTGGTGGTCTCAAGGCACATTAGGATGTGAGAGGACACAGAAGGTCGGCTGTGATGATGAGATATACTTATATTTGCACCGGTATCCTCTCAATAGACCTGTAAACAAAACCCTTGTATGTATATAACATTGATTAACAAAGCATGGGATGTGTTATGAAGAAAGACGAGTAGGCACAGATCAATACTGCAATGATTTTCTTAGCCAAGAATGGAAGTATGTCTGCGACATGAAGAGAGGGTGGTAAATTGGATGAGGAAGATGAATGAATAGGAGACAGGAACAGTAAGCGCGGGAGAGGCGAGGGAGAGAGGAAAGAGGAGTAGGGGGCCAAGATCCAAGATCAGAGAGGGAGGAGGTTGGAGATAGGCCAAAATTCATAGGAGCAAAAGCAGCGAGCAACAGAAGTGAGCCAGTAAGGAAGAGAAGAGCCAGGGCAAACACTATGAAACAACAAGGTTGAAAGCGAGAGAGAGGGAAGAAACAGAGGTAAGGAGAGAGAGAGCTGGATGAAGAACAGACCAGCAAATTCGGGAGCGCATTCCTTTGAAGTTTGATGGGTGAGGCGGGGGGGCGGTTTCCTTTGAAGTCTGATGCCGAGGCACAGACAAATGGTGGTGCGTGATGTGCACGTTATTGTTATTGTTATTGTTATTTTTGATTTGTAGCGCGCTCAATCACCTACAGGCCTCTAAGCGCTCGGGAATCGATGGTAAACAACAACTTTGACAGTACAGAGGGCATCCACTGGCCTACGTGGCTCACAGGACTCTCCTGAACAACAGCGTTTTCAGCCCCTTTCTGAAACGTAGGAGGTTTCCTTCCTTTCGTAGTGGCTCAGGTAGTGTGTTCCATAAATGCGGAACCAGCACCGAAAAGGCTCTACCGCCCTTGGTGGCAAGTTTGTACCGAGGGTTTGTACTGAGGACCTAAGAGCTCTCTTTGGGCTATACATTACCAGGCGATCTTTGATGTAAGCAGGTGCCATGCCATAGATGCCTTTATGGGCGATGCACAGATTTTTAAATTCCACTCGCTCCTTAATAGGGAGCCAGTGGAGGCTTTGTAGCAGGGGGGATGCTTTAGTGTGTCTTGGCTGTCTGAAGATAAGACGAGCGGCATCATTCATCACCACCTGTAGCCTATTTATCAAGGTTTTTGGTAGGCCAAGGTAGAGGGCATTTCCATAATCTATGCGTGAAATCACAGTAGCTGCGACGATGGAACGTAGCATAGATTGGGAAATGATAGGCACTAATTTCCATAGCTGTCGGATGATATTAGTACAGCTGCCCACCACTGAAGAGATTTGGCTGACCATAGAGAGGTCACAATCCAGTTTGATCCCCAGGCTCTTCACGTTCAAACTGGGTTTTGGGGCTGGACCTAACTCTGCGGGCCAGTAGAGGTCACACCATGGTGAGGTGGTAGATGAAATAACCAAGACCTCAGTCTTGTCTGGATTGATTTTTAGGAGGTTTCCTGTCATCCACTGGACCGTGTGTCTCAAAATATTCTGAGTGTGGAGTTGGGCGGTGTTTGTATTGTCAACACTCAGCAGCAGCTGCGTGTCGTCTGCATAGTTATATACTGTGCAGCCCATACTCGCCAGGGAGGCAATCAGAGGCTGCAGATATAGGTTAAACAGCAGTGGGGATAGGGCCGAGCCCTGAGGTACCCCACATTCTATTTCTCCCACGGCGGAGATTTCTTCTCCGAGTTGTATTCTTTGTGTCCTTCCTGACAGGAAGGACTGCAACCACTCGAAAGCCCGGCCTTTGATGCCAAAGTCACTCAGCCTTTCCAGTAGCAGCGCATGACTGACGGTATCGAACGCCGCTGAAAGGTCTAATAAAATCAGGGCGCTCGGTTTTTTACCGTCAGCCAAGCCTCTCAATTCATCCAGCACCGAGAGCATCACCAACTCGGTGCTGTGGTGTGCTCGGAACCCTGCTTGTCGTTCGTGAAGCAGGGAGCGGGACTCCAAGTACATGGACAAAGATTTTAATACATGTTGCTCCAGTACTTTAGAGAGAAATGGTAGCTGAGAGATCGGCCTATAGTTTTTTAGTATTGCGGGGTCTGCGCCAGGTTTTTTCAACAGCGGTCTTACCCGCGCTTCCTTAAGTGCTGCTGGTAGTTGTCCTAATTCCAGGGATCTATTTAGGAGATGGATGACTTGCTCCTCCAATAGTGGACGGGCTGCCTGAAAAACTTTAGGTGGACAAGGGTCCGCTGGAGATCCAGATTTGATTCTGGCCATCAGCTGCTGCAGGCTCAAGATGTCAATCTCTGGAAACAGTGTGATTGCACAGTCAGTTTGATTTTGGGGGATTATAGGTGTAGCCATTCCAGTAAGCGGCCCATTTTTTATGTCCTGGATGATGGTTCTTACTTTCTCCAAGAAAAAATCCTGAAAGCAATTGCAGTTTATGGGAGACTGAACGCTGTCTGGTTTTTTGGTCAACTCCGACAGGATTTTAAAAGTCTCTTTCTGCACGTTGACTGCCTTACTTAGACGGGATTCGTAGTACTCGGCTTTGGCAAGGATGATGTGTTTTTTGTATGCGTTCAAGTAGGCACGGTAGAGGTTCCTGGCTGAGTCCAGTTTAGTTTTCCTCCAGCTTCTTTCTAGGGCTCTAAGTTTCTTTTTATGGTCCCTCAGTGCTGGCGTGAACCAAGGGGCATCCTTACCCGGGCCTTTTAGCGCCTGTGGGGGGCGGGGGAGCGGCAGCCTTTGAAGTCTGATGCCAAGGCACAGACAAATGGTGGTGTGTTATCTGGCTGGCGCTGGTGTGCACGCGCATAGATTACATGAACTGTATGCGATCCGCAGCCGTTTTGGTAGACTTTTCTTTTCCGCTTACTATAATCTCACCGGAGCAATGCGCAGGCGCATTGGCTCAGGCGAGACCTAAAAATGGACTCAAGAACTTCTGATTTAAGTTGGCACCCAGGTACTCAGATTTGTTTGGGCCAGTTGCTCTCCTACAGATTCTGAGGGACAGCAAAGAGATGGACCTGCTAGTCCTTTTTTTTAGGACTTGTGCCCTGGCCACCACACTCCTCCAAAACCCCACCCGTCGAGTATGGTGAGGTGTCTGTCAGATATCACCAGGAAATTTACTCACAGACACACTCACAGACAAAAAAGCACATACACAGCTTTTCCTCCCTGTTTATTTTTCAAAATATTGGTACCCCTTTCAATCCACATTCCTTTTATTTTCACTGCCGCTGAAGTCCATCTCATGGGCCTTGCTTGTCGTATAACGTATTTGAACATTATATGCCAGCAGGATTGGTGGGAAATTTGAAACTTGGTACCCCTCATCCATATTGATGAAGCTACACCCCTGCTGTCAGTAACGTTTTTTTAGTGTAGAAAAAGAAGGCCTGCCCGCATCTCTTCTCCAGCCCCTCTACTTCACCTCTCACTTTGGCAGCTTAAGTCACTGTGGTTAGACAGGATTATACCACACCCTGGAGAGGGGGGTAGAGAGGCTTTCAGAGATTGGACCAGCGCATGCGATTTCCCACGCATCCTCTCAAGCAGGACCTACTTCAAAGTTTACTATAAAACTGTGTTACACTGCACATACTTAACCCCTTGTGCTCTGTACTCTAGCTAGGTACTATCAGGTACTCAGTCCCAACACCAAGGGCGTTACAAAGGCCCCGGCAGTCACCGCGGTGATGGTGCCCCCAGGCTTACCCATACTGGAGGGGTCTCTCTCCCCCTACTGATGTGAGTTTGAGGGCCTCTTCAGTATATCTTGCAGGGGGCCCCCTCACGTTTTGTTACACCACTGGCCAGCTCTTCTTAAATATGGAAGGGATTGTACCAGCACTTCTCAGGCAGCACTGCTCCAATGCTTTTAGGGGGAGAGTGCCGTCACTTCTCAGTAGCAAACTATTCCTGCAGTAGATAGATCCAGGCACAGGGCCAATTACTGCTCGGTGGCTTCAAGGCACAGCCTTTGCATATGCAAGCATGAGTCAGTGAGCAGTCCACCAGCAGTCTGCCCTGGTGGAAAGGAACAAGCCACACCATGCACTTGGCGGCATTCCTTGCATCTGCACAGCGTCACTTCCGGTGCCGGGCGTCAAGCACCTCTGGTGGAGGCTGTGTGCGGTACGTGCTGCTGGTCTGGAAGCCGCCTAGAAGCTGCAACTGTAGCTGTGAGGTTTCCATCTCACCGCGTGGGGGAGGGGCAGCCTCAAGGCTGAAGTGTCTGGAAAAAGAACAAATACGACTTTCAAGAAAGAACAATACACCCACCGAGCAGGGCACACACAATTAAATGTGTCAGACACCGTGTATATCAAGCCTGCAGCTGCCAGCCCTGAACTGTGCGAACACCCCTTGTCTACGTGCCACAAAAGGTGTACTCACTCACTCTCTCACTCCTAAAGTCACAGAGCACCCCTCCCCCCCACCCCACCCCCCGCCAAATGTGCAGGAAAGTGGCCAAGACTGATCCCATCTGGTTTATTAGTGACAGCACATATGCTGAAGGTTTAAAGCCCATAGTAACAATGTTTAAAGCTAGACTGTGTGTTCCAGAGTCAGATCCCCAACCTTCAGACTATTTTCACTATATGAGTCTACTTAGAACAGGCATCCAAGTACATTTGAAAAGTAGGGGAACTGTGACCCTGAGTTATGGGGCGGGATCAGTGTGGAGGGGCGCAGTCAGAGGCGTGACTAAAAAGAACAAAATATTCTGCAACTATCCTGTTGGTCTCTCACCTTCAGGTAATTACATATAAAAAACACACCTTAAACGATTAATAAATGTAAGTTACACTAATCAGTGGTAAATGCACTATTTTACGTCAAGAAGACTAGTTAAAGTGATCACTGCCGGAGGGGGCAGGGAGAGAAGGGGGTGGAGGGGGCGGGTGACACCAAAGAGCCACAGATTTCAATCCTGGGTGGTGCAGTGGGGAACAGTCAGGGTTGGATTGGGATTGAAAATCGGCCCGGGCACTCAAAAAAAAAAAAAATCGGCCCACATTTGCATAATCACTCCTCAAATCACTGCTTTGGCGTAATCTTATAAAAAAACTTTAGGGGGTGGGTAAAAAAAATGCATGCGTTAGTTGACAGTGGTGAAACAAGTTAGGCCACTTCTACTCAGCCCCCCTACCACCACTCAGTATGTGCACACATTAATGGGCCGGCCAGCGAGACAAAGGGAGTGACACCTCTTGCTAAACGGAGGTAATGAGCGCCCATCTGCCTCTAGAAAGGCCACTCAGCCACCCACTGGGCCGCGGACTGTTCGAACAATAGAGACAGCGCCCAAATGGCCCCCCAGACTGCTTAAAAAAGAGGCCCACAGCAGCACTCGGACACCGGCCCCTCGGGCATTGCCCGAATGCCCGCGTTACCAATCCGACGCTGGGAACAGTGACTTGCGTATTTAAAGTGCTACGAGGTCCCAGCCTGTGACAGAAAGCACTATGGATGTCTAAGTAATTATGTTAAACTTCCATTACACACAGTATAAGAAAGCTTCCGCAAAATGTGCAAAAAAGATTTAAGTGCTTTCAGAATAGAGATTTTAGCAACACACAATCCGACTGTACCTAGTGCAGACCTTTTTCATAAGTTTCAATTAAAAGCACGGACTGCACATCTCAGCTGGTAACACCATAAAATACCTCTCACAAAGCATAAATCTTTGTTATCAGGAAGCTTCAAGAGATTCCATCAATTAAAGCCAATACATCTCTCAAACAGCCTTTACATTTGCAGATTAACCCAATGCACATATTTACATATTTTTCAGGCAGCAGGCACCCTGGCAAGAAAGCTTGTTTTTAGGTCGAAGCATATCATACAGCACAGCTATCCGGTTTGCTAAAGACATCTTGGGGAGATTCAGGAAGCTTGGGGGTAAAAATTACTATTCCAACTCCAGAGAGTGCAAGAGTAGGGAAAGGGTTGGATAGCGTAGGGGTAAAAATTACTATTCCAACTCCAGAGAGTGGAACAGTAGGGAAAGTGTTGGATAGCGTAGGGGTAAACATTACTATTCCAACTCCAGAGAGTGCAACAGTAGGGAATGTGTTGGATAGTGTAGGGGTAAAAATTACTATTCCAACTCCAGAGAGTGCAAGAGTAGGGAAAGTGTTGGATAGCGTAGCGGTAAACATTTCTATTCCAACTCCAGAGAGTGGAACAGTAGGGAAAGTGTTGGAAAGCGTAGGGGCAAACATTACTATTCCAACTCCAGAGAGTGGAACAGTAGGGAAAGTGTTGGATAGCGTAGGGGTAAAAATTACTATTCCAACTCCAGAGAGTGCCACAGTAGGGAAAGTGTTGGATAGCGTAGGGGTAAAAATTACTATTCCAACTCCAGAGAGTCGAACAGTAGGGAAAGTGTTGGATAACATAGAAGTTAAATATAACATACTTATAAATAATTTTTGTATTTAAAATAATTCATAATTAGGGGGCCGATTATGATTGCGGTTTTTCCGCATCCTCCGGGCCGGCGGAAGCCACCGCCGGCCCAGAGGATGCGGAAAAACCGCTGCGGAGCCTCCAAAGACCCACCGCCAAATTAGGATGGCTGGTGGGTCTGGAATTCTGTCCGCAGCTTTTCCGCCGCGGTCGCCTTCCGACCGCGGCGGAAAAGCTCTAACATGGCTGGCGGTGTCTATCAGACACCGCCAGCCATATTAGGATGGTGGTGAATTCATGCTTTTCCGCGGTGGCTTTTCCGCCGTGGAAAAGCATACGGACTTTCACTTTGGGTGCCCGTTGCGGGCCCCCTGGGTGAAAGGGGGGTGGGGGTGCACATGGGGGGTACCTATGGTACCCCCCTGCATTTGCATGCACAAAGTGGCAGGCACTGCGCATTTTTAACATTGCAGGCACTGCGCATTTTTAACATTGCGGCGGGTGCAGCTTGAAGCTGCATCCGCCGCAATGTTAAAGATAGAGGATGTGACCGCCACCCTGGCGGTCACATCCTAATCTGCTCGGAGGGAACGCCGCAGCCCATGCGGACGTTCCCTCCTCCTCAGGGGTCGCGGACGGACTCAAGTCCGTCCGCGATCCTAATCGGCCCCTTAATGTTTAAATCACTCAAAATTATTTACAAATACCCATTAATAATTATTAAAAACATAATTACTATGGAATAATTAATTAACAATACATTAATAATACACACAAATAAATATTAATTAATACATATTAATTACCAAATAATAAATATTGAACACTAAAATCTTTTTCATAACACAAAACATATTCATAATTAAAAATTGATCACCAATTAAAAAACATTGAACTATCAAATGGTTTTTATACCAAAAATTCGTATTTATTAAACATGAATTACTAATTACTTTTTAATATACTAATAAAAAATATCAATAAATAATATTTAATAACATGTATTTACCAATTGATTAATCAACAATACATTAATGTTCATAAGCCAAAAAGTATAAAACACATTTAATTTACTTGTAAATAGTATAGTGGCACTACATGTACCCACAGTCTGTTACGTAAATACTACTAGTGGTCCTGCAGCCACCCACTTAAATAGCTTTATCAAACATGTCTCTGGTCTGCCTTTGCAGCCTGTATGGAGTTTTACACTGCCAAATTGACTTGGCAAAATAACCCCTTTGCAAAGCCTAAAACTCATTTTTTAATACATATAAGTAACCACTAAGGTAGGCCCTAAATAGTCCATATGGCAGGGTGCATTACATTTAAAAAGTTGGATATGTAAGTTTTGCATGCCCTGGTTGTGAAAAACTCCCAAATTCATTTTTCAGTACTGAGAGGCCTACCTCTCTCGCAGGATAACATTGGGTTACCTTACTACATTTAATAAGTGATAACTTTTGTTTGAAAGTAGGTAGATATATCATTGTTGGTATCGAGAGAATTGTAATTTAACATCCTCTTTAATGGTAAAGTCACAATTCTGACAATGCTACTTTTAGAAAGTTGCTATTTTCTTGTCCTATCCATTTGGTGCATGCAGCCTGTTCTTGGGACACATGTCTAGGTGTAGTAAGCCTTTTGTGGATTCCTACCAGACAGCCACGCAAATTAGGGACTGGTTGTTTGCAGAATGGGCCATCAAAGGCAGGATGGGGGGCAGAGTCCTATGTACACTTCAAAGACATGGCCCAAACTCACACACTAAAAAAATTCACACTAGCCTATTTTGACTGCAGACATACTAAGACCAGTGCAGGGAAACTGTAAATTCCAGACACTTCTGTGGGGAGGCGGCGGGGGGGGTTATCCTCCCACCTTCAAAGCTAGCCCCAGGTATAAAACAAGGACTCTCTTGCCCAGTCTTCAGTACACTCCTAGACCTCTGAACAATACAGATTAATTATTTCCCTGCTGCCAGAGGACTGCCCTGCTTTATGAGACCTGCCTGCTGTCTGAGAAGGAAGACTAGACCTGCTCCCTTCACCCCAGGCTACCTGACTGACTCCTGGGGCTAATTAGCAGGCCTCCTGTTCAGAGCTACAGGGACACAACAAGCTCCAGAGGCCTCTCTGCAACTGCACAGCTGACCTGCTGAACTGGAGCTGCCTGGACCTGCAACTGGGCTTGCCTGCCCCTGCTGGCCACTGCTGGAGTGAGCTCTGGATTTCCAAGAGGTGCCCCCCTGATCATAGACCCTTGGTATGGCATCAATTGAGCTCCACCTGGAAGAAAAGGAAAAATCATGAAGTCTTGGCCTCTTCACAACAGGAAACATGACCATTCTTGACAAGATGTTGACGCCCATACTGACTACCACTGTTTCAGTTTTAAAATCACGTTTATTTGGACCATTGGTCCACAAACAAAACATATACTATTAAAATGTTCTCTTAAAAATGACACTTCATTAACACACTAAAACATATCATACAACATATTCAATATAAAACCCTCCAGTAACTCTGATTGGAGCTACATTATTACTAAAACTCATTAAAAAAGGTAAAAAGGAATGCCTTCACTCTTTGCATAAATTTCCCAATAGCAACAGCAATATCTAGATGGGTCATTTCAGTCATTAAAGTTACAGCCTGGGCCCTAGATTTAATTTCATATTTCTTAAAAATCGGTTTTAAAAACATAATTCGTAAGTCAAGAAACTTCTGACAATCAAGTAAAATATGTAACAGGTCACAAGAGGTGCCCAAGGTGCAAGTGCATCTTCCTGACTTATCGATCATTACGTTTTTTGCCACATTATTCATATAACACGGGTTCACCCCAATTCTTACCCTGAGAACCTCACTTCGTAGTCGGCAGTCCGGTAGCCTATCAATATAGGGAAAGCTTTGCTCATTTTTCCATGCATCTAACATAAAATGCACTGAGATTTTATTTGCAAGACTACCTATTTTATTTACTGACTACCACTGCAAAGCTCTTCAAACTACAATGACAGATAGCGACGACCAGCAATACAAGACCTGCACTTCGCACTACAGCCCGCTGTGACTGCAAATGAGAAGCCGGACAGGATCGTCATGCTACAGCGATGACCATCTACGATGCTCTCCCTACTCCTGAAGGCTTCCTCCACTATGAACTGGAGTCTTCACACCAGACTTTGGGAAGGTAACTTTTTTAGTGGGACTAACATGGTCCCTGTATCCGGCCCGGGCTCTATCACGGTCATCCTTAACTTGTGACTTTCGCCTGGTTTTGCATGACTAGATAACTGCAAGTGGCACTTTGTACTTTTAGGCGCTATACTTACCTTACATTTTGGAGTAGTATATATCCGTTTCTACTGATTGAATTTTTGTCAATTTGGTGCCAAATAATGTATTAAAATGTAAACCAATTTGTGTACCTGGAGCTGGCCAAGGCTAATGATGCCCACCGTCAATACCCATGTGTCTGTACCTGTAGTACACCGCTCTACACCAAAATGTAAAACTTTAAACTAAAACTAAAATCCTCCTGGGGGTCACTTCCACTATGATGTGGAGCTTGCATATCAAACCAAAAACACATTTAGATTTACTTTTCCAGAAAGTAATGAGGTTTTGAATTTGTGATGTCAGCAAAGGGAATTCAACCATAAGATCCTGCGAGACATAGAAAGAAAGTACGTTGAAAAAGCACTGGGTATAGAAAGAAGATGGCAAATTCGAAGTTTAAAGTACATTGTGATGCTTTGGCAAAGTCCCTCACTGTTCCTCTACTCCATGGCTGAGTAGCATTGCTAAAAGTCAGAGAGAGAAAGAAAGCAGTTAGTATGACCAGTCAGGGAAATAACACCCACAATACAGTTGCAATTCAGGAACTGCGAACACACCATGCATTTACTTTGCATCCAATATGCTTAAGAAAATCTCTGCAGGCCGTGCAGGAGTCCCTGTGTTATTAAAGCACTGAGATCCTGTCCATTGCAAAGGTAGGTGCCCTACCATCGTGAATGATGCCTTCAAACACTGCTAGTGAATTGCTTAGGCTTGTACGTGTAGGCTTGAAGTTGTAGACTTTAAGGTCCGGTTGGCAGAGGACATAGACTTGCTGAAATTGTCTCTATCAAAGCCATTTCAGCATACACTAACTGGTAATATTATTAAACTTTCAGATACGCTCATGAGCTGGGATGGTAAGCTGTTACTCATAAACATTTTAAAAAGCTGTGTATTACCAATACAGAGCTGCATTTATCATCTACGGATACACCATCTTCTGACAATTGGGCAATTTGGGGGCAAATTCTGGTGTGCTTTTAGCCAACAAACACATGCATGGAACATTTAATGATTCAGCAACAAAAAAACAGCATGGATAGGTTAACATGGACAATTTATAATTGCAGTAGCATCATAGCTCATAATGTTAAACACAGCTGGGGGACACAGCCATAGGACACATTGATTATTTAGTACAGTAGCATGACTTTCTTACAAAGTAAACAGCCTGTGGACATTGACAGGGAACAACACCAATGCACGTGGATGGCAGCTCATTGACTCATTGGTTTTAGCAGGTAAAATACAGACTGGGACAGAATGGTCACAACATGTTCTTCACAGTTCTTAATAGTACTATGAGGCGGACACATCATGTCACCCAGTAACAGAAAGTTGAACATAGCCTAGACACACCAAGGCAACAACATTCGTGTCACTTGTGCACAGGAGTTTGATAGCACATTGTTATGTCAGCCGCTTGGAAGAGCAGAGGGCTTGGGGACACGGCAAGGGATTTTAGATCAATTCCAGAAAAAATCTGTAAAAGTGGGCATTTTTCGCTTTTAGAACACAAAAATAAGACAAAATCACTTAAAAAGTAGTTTAGACATGTCCACAATGTGTATAACTATAAAAGCATTAAATGCAGATTTGACATATTAAAAAAAGTATTTCAAATTCTATCTAACATTTAACTAAAAGACCAGCTCCTGACCCTTTTGGTATATCGAACCTTGGACAAATGGCCAGTATGTTTGCCTAATAAATGTGGTAATCCTAGCTGCCACACTTAATAAACAAATGTTTGTCTTAAGGTGACATGGGTAACATGATATCAGACTATTCTTGAGACCTTCAAATAGGACAGAGAGTGTGGCACAGTACCACCCTCTTAACAGTACACCACCGACTCTATAAGGAATTCTCTGAGGGGATTGGGTGGGGTTACCGGCAACACAAAACAGGTTCATAATCAGGGACTTTGTGCCAGCCTCTCACACAGGATATTTATCAAACTACTGGTCTTCCCTGAGGTGTACATATGGGTGCCACTGGTAACAGGTGGGTAATAATCAGTAGAAAGTAGGGGAGTGCCTGGAAATAGGGAGTCCCACAGGTTAGACGGATAGCCACTTGATTTCTTGACAGAGAACACAATTGAAGTTCTTGGGAAAAAAGATCCTTGTCTCCCTCACCTGCAGTGATTCACAAAAAGTGTCTACTACCTGATGCTTTTCAGGTGGTGAGGAATATAAAAAAGTGTTGGTTGGAATTTTTTAATTAATGTCAGCACCTCGTAATTACTTGGGGCCACATTCTAGTCCATCGTTATTATGCACACCATGTCACCTCAGTTTGGACCCAGCCATATGCAAATTAGTTTTGGCCCTGCTTCAATGGGAACAGTCCAGGAAATTGCCAGGCCAGGTCCTCCTTGAACCAGAACACAAGCAACATAGGGCCAATTCTGCCTTTATTAGGGCTCATCAGCCAGGAAAAACTTGGTTCCTCTGGCACAGTGTGCGCAGGACTCTGGGCATACCGATCCCACTTAGGGTGTCACAATGCAGTCTACAAAAAAGTGATGGATGGAAAGCTTGAATTAATCTCAGCCAAAAAAATAAAGCTGTTGCCCTCATATGTCTGCACTGGCCACTTGTGGGTAGTGCCTTGGTTGGAATACAACGGGCAAGACGCCACCCAGGATCATCCATGTGAGGTGCTGTTGCAGACACTCACCTGGCTGTTAAATGAAATAACGTGTCACTGAGGGAGACCACCCAGAGAGACTCAGGGGCAGGGCAGGTGGGGCTCGGCTTGATCAAACAGAAGCCTAGACCCGCTTTTATTTTTCAGTGTGTAGTAAACAAATGAGAAATCTAGTGCTGGACTCAATGAATATATAAATGTACATTACATGGTATGCTCACTCTGAGTCGGGTAAGGTAGCTTGGGTTCATTTTGAGCAACTCAAAAATTCATTACAATGCTCATTACCAAAATCTTCACGCACCTTTTACATTATGCCACTCTCCAAAGAAATGAATATGTTTCTATTACAAAGTCTTATTTTTGTGGTGGTGGTGTGGGGCTCTATGAAGTTGGGAACACTCATCCAACACTGCCAATGCGGTTTGTACTGTGGCTGATCCTATCACTATGTTATATACTTTTGTAATGCTTTTAAAACTAAAAAGCAGCCAGTCTCCAGAAAGCCATGAGACGCTTGCGCTCCTCCTTCCGGGATTAGGCCCTCATTCTACTGGCTCTAATTGTGGGCCATGCACCAATTTTCATTGGCTTAAACCTTAAGATTGCCCAGCCAGCTCTGTTGACTTCAACTTGTGAACTGCCTGGTGGTGGTCAGTAATTATTTATTGACAGCTGGCACGTGGCACATAGCAGTTGATGTAAAAGTATGTAGGGAATACAAGTAAATGCGATGCGGCCACAGTGCTTTGAGAATAGAGCAGCGCTTGCAGCACAGTGCACTTTTTGATTAAATAAATTCTAGTGTACCTCATAGTAAATCGCGCCTTGAGTGGAGCGTGGGGCCATAGATGGGTGACTAATTTTAGTGTGATGATGCAGGCGCCGGCACTAAATTCGTTAGGGGACGTATATGTATTAAAAAGGACGTTTTAGGCCTGCCAAAAGGTTTATTTTGCCAGGTTGAAATTATAGTATAAAACTGCACACACGGGCTACAATTGCAGGCATGAAATATGTTTAAAAAAGGCTACTTAAGAGGGTGGCACAATCAGTGCTGCAGGCCCACTACTAGTATTTAATTTACAAGCCCTGGGTAAAAATGTAGTACCACTTGACTAGAGACTTACACGTGAATTACATGTGCCAACTGGATATAAGCCAATGTGGTAGAGCACGTATAGTCGTCAGGTCAGCAAGCACAGGAGGATGGAAGGCAAATGGTTGGGGGGAACACCCCTCCAAGGATTTCAGGTCCAATAACTGGGTATTAGTTATGCAGAATTGGTCAATTCCTAGGCCTCTTGGCTCTTTGCACAGCTTAGGTCCACGGGTATGATTTATCCAGTGGGTCTTCATCACGGTGGGATTCCTACACAAATCACACATTAGTGTTGGTGGGTGGTACGGAGGGGTATCCTCACAGAAGTGTTTCATGGGAGAGGTCGTGCGACATTCCCACCTATCCATTGTAAATCTGGAGAGTTTCCTGGATTGTATCTTCCTGGTGTTTTCCAATAGGGTTCAAGTCTCGTGGTTTACCACCTAAGCTCATGTCAGTGGCATTTTGCCCAATACAAGTTCAGGTCACGGCGTCTTGCGAGTGGCAGGTTTTATTAGGTACCTCCAACCCAAAATCTGAAGCAGTATATACAAGTGCTCTTAGAGGGCAAGTGAGTCAAAGATAAAAGATGAGCAGAAGACAGGGGGACAGAAAGATGTGAATGTCTTTTCTACATTCTGCCCTGCACAGCTGTCCCCAGCCAGACTGACTGAGGCCCAAACCCTTTGATTGCCAACTGTGGAAGGGATGAGGACACAGCTGGAAAACTTCGGCCCAAGGAAAGACTTCTCTGAACCTTGGAAAGTAACCTCTCCTTGCCTGCAGCGGGGGAGGAGGCAGATATTGAGAGGGGTTTATTCCGATAGAACAAGGCCGCTGTATCTGATATCTCCTTGCTTCTCTTCTCACTTGTTATGTTTTATAGCTCTGAAAAACGGTTTCTGTGTTGCTGTAGAGAGATTCGTTTGTTATTAACTGTTTCAAATCATAATAAACACTTCAAACCGCTAAAATATCTTTTTTGGCACAGGACAGATCACGTCCCTCCGATCCGAGCGTCTGAATGCTGGCAGCAGCGACGTCCTTGCACGTTTATTCCCATCCGAGTGCCGCGCGCAGAACGTACGCAACAGGTGACACGCAGGGATGCACGTAGCGCACGTACAACCTCCAGTGACGTCATCCGAGCTGGGGCGCGCGAACAATGTTTCAAGGATGCACCAGGGAGGGCGGCCAGCATGAACCACTTCAATAGCTCGTGCAGGGACAGTCCAACTCTGCTGTAGCGCGCATTCAAGAAACACAGGCAGCTGGAAATGCTGGCAGCCTCGCAGATCTTGGACATTTCGTTGTTGTTCTTCGAATTTTGGAGTTGTCATGATTTCTAGCATGTATGCAATTTCTGCCTCAATTTGAAAGCAAAACAAGAACCCTCAAAAGCGTAATAAATGAAGGAAGAATGCGAAGCCTGATGAGTTCTAGGATTTTTGGGATCCTGGGTCAAAAGGGAAGATGTGAGGCCCCTCTAATTTATATAAGAGACACCTTCCTGGGCTTGGCTGGGAGCTTCTTTGTGCAGACTCTTCCTCTCAGCCACCTACAAGCACCTCTTTTACAGCCCATTTCGGGCTAAAGGTGTGAGAATTGCTTGGGGGCTCTAAAGTGCTGGACAAAGGGCGACCTGCAGTGTCCCTGAATGGGCAGGAGGTCTAATTGCAGGACAAACCTGCAAAATGTGTCTCCTTGCAACTGGGACACCGTCCCAAAGAGGCCCAGGGAAATGTCCCTCTCATGGGCCCATTTGCAAAGAGACACCTTTCTTTCCATTAAATCAATAGGGGCACAAGAGGGCTGGAGGACTGGTACAGGGCCCCATGCTGGTGGGCTGAGTTTGAGGCCCTGGTCAACTGCCCATACTGCCCATGCCTAGCCCCATCATCTTCCCCTTTAACACAGGGTAATATGAACAACACTTCTGTGATCGGTGTTTGAATCATGAAAAGTCTGGCTATGATCAACCCTGGGAATTGAAGCAGCCACACGTTTACACAATGACAACACTGAAAAGTGCCAAACCCTTTCATCACTCAACAAAGCAGAAATGCAGAATACCTTGCTGACATAATGAAAGTTAAACAGACGTACAGACATCCTGGCAAGTCTGGGGTATGCAGCATATAGACCTTTAGTGGTTAGAACCTTAGTTAAAGGCTAGTGGTCACTGCAAAAGATTAATTTGTTACCTCAAATGAACTGCCGGAAAAGTTTGAAGCCCCAACCTCATGCTAGAGTTTCCCACTCTATAACGGAATACTTTTCCTCAGTGGGTGTCAATGAGCAGGAAGCAAACATGATAGTGCATTCCATGCCATATGTATCTTTCTGGGTGAGGACAATACCAAGACTTTTGCCACTTGCATTAGTGGCGATAAAATTACCTAAAGAGGGGTCGAAACCTTGCAAAGGGGTGGCTGGGTGCAACTCCTTTTTAGACTAACAAAACAACATTTGGCATGCTTCTGTCCACGCAAATTTGTTCTTAATTTTGAGCAAATGTCTCATATCACATGTTTTGGATGAGAAATTTTTATGAACTTTAAATAAAACTCGACAAGGCCCAAAAAGGAATGCAGTTCCTCCCTGTTCTTTGGGGGCATTCTGTATGGCATCCAACAGCTCCTTCTTAGGCTTGATACCCTCTCCAGTGATTACATGTCCCAGAAATGTTACCTCAGTACAAGCAAATTTGCCCTTACTGTGTTCTGCAATTAACCCCTTAGATTCAAGGATGCCAAGAACCTGTGCCAGCTTCTTGTCATATTCTTTCCTAGTTTTTGCCATAAATAAGATATCATCTTGAAACAAAAGTATGTTCTTGACCCCTTTAAAAATTTCCTGCATCAACCTTTGAAACATTGCTGCAGCAGAGGCAAGGTCAAAAGGTACCCTCTTGAAATGGTAGTATACGAATGGTGTGATAAATGTGGTAAAACTCTTACTGTCAGGGCGTAGGGTAACCTGGTGTTATGCGGCTTTGAGATCTATGGTAGAGAACCATTTAACACCCTTCGTGAGAGCTAACATTTCACTGATGCGTGGCAAAGGAAATTGATCAACTATATGATGTTGTCGTTGAGATCGTGGAAATCAGTACACAATCTCAAATTCCCATTGGGTCTCTTAGCCACAACCAAGGGAGACACCCACTCTGAAGACTCCACCTGTTTAATAACAACATTGTCAAGTAGCTTCTCCAATTGTGCCTTTACTTCAGCCCTAATTTCAATGGGAATATTTCTAACTTTGTGAATTTTAGGAATAGCCCCTTTCTTGACACATATTTTGTGTTCAATACCCTTCAAAAGGCCAATAGCTCTAGAAAATACTTTAGGAAACTTCTGTAGCACATCCTTGCTAAATTCTTCATCGCTCTGGACAATGAGGACAAGATCGGCCCGGTTAGGATTTAGCACAACACCCAAACTACCCTGGTCCATCCATCCTAAAACGTACTGTCTGGACATTGATACGTACAATTTGCCCAAGGAGTCCCTATCTTTAAAGGTAAAATTGAGCTTCCTATAGCCGCAAACCTCAATGGGGTCCCCTGTAACATTGTGATGGTGATATCTAGCAACTCTAACTGTTCACCTAGGAGAGGTCAAACTTTTTCTCTCACAACATTTTATTAACAATGGTATAAGGCGAGCCTGAGTCCGCCACAGTAGAGATATCAACACCACCAATAGACATATCACAAACAGGTTTTTTCAACCTAGTAACTTGCGCATTATCAACTTGCATCACACAATTATCCTCGATATTGAGAACACATGCTCATGTCATCCTCATCCGATGTACTAATTGCAGCTTCACGTTCAACCTCATCCAACTTAACCAAACTGGGAGGTCTCTTCTGGCAAACCTTTTGGAAATGCCCCACAACCCCTCAAAATGAACACTTCTGCTTCCAGGCAGAACATTTCTTATCGTTCGCCAAATGGTTAAAACTTCCACAACTGAAACAATGTTTCTTGTTATTAACATAACCTTTGTCATTTACAGGCTTGCTACTGCAAACGTTCCTTACTTGCTTAGGAAACATTTTACTGTCCCCAATTTTAGCTACTATACCATCCTCCTTTTTTTCTTTGTTTCCTGCTAGGACAGCATTAGTACACCTACCATTAAGCTCTTATCGTCTAACGATGTCGATAACGTTTTGCCAAGGACTCTCAACCTTGGCCCACAAATTCTCTTGTATGTTAGTATTGGACCCGAGCATTACTATTTGGTCCCTGGTGAAATCATCATGGAGATCTCCAAAGCGACAAGTGAGGGCTAGATTTTTTTAAAGCCGACACATTGTCATCAATAGATTCCTCTTTACCCTGCTACCTGTGGAAAAATGTGTACTTGTCCCCGCAACGCAAACCGTGGGTTAATAGTAACTGTTACAATCATCTATAGCATTGGTGTACACATCGCCCTCCCCACTTGCACTTGTTTTTTTGTTTATGCCATAGTGCACCTTAATACACCCAGTGCCTAACCAATGTAGAAGTATTTAGAATTTCTTGTCAGCTGTGAACAACTCATCATCATCAAACGTTGAAGTGTAGTTTGTGAAATATTCTCTCCATTCTTCCCATTTAAGTACAGGCTCGCCCCCAGCAAGAAGAAAAGTTTGGGGAGGAGCCAGATTCCACGAATACCCCGAAGACATGTCTGAAGCCAACCAGAATCTGCAATTATAGATCAGCTAGGCAAATGCTTTCCCAAAATACAATGTGCAGGAGAAATTACTGAAAACTTAAGTTATGTTCTACAAATATACCTTTAGCCTAAAGATGTAGCAGACTGTATAGTCATGAAACAATGTTCATTAGAAGGCCAGATAGAGTACAGTTTTTGAATTGTCCCATTTGTAGAAAAACCCAGTGTTGAGTAAGTATGGACCGAAAATTCGTTCCGCACGCGGAATTTGTGGATTTTCGCGAAATTGAGGAAAAATCCGCGAACGGGACAAATCTTTTCCAGGAAGCACTTACAGGGTTACAGCAGGTGCCCAAGTTGAAGCTAATTTCTTTGTAACCATTGTTTCAATTAGTTCTTTGTTTTCTTCTGATGTAGGAATTTTGGCTAATTCTTGCTCCAATGCTTCAATTATGCAGGTAATTTTCTCTAATTTTCTTTCAGCATGTATAATTAGTGTTCTCATGAGTTTAAAGGAACATTCATTAGTGCCAGTTTTGCCATAGTTTGATCAAATCCGGGTCCAAGTCGTTCAGGGTGGGCATAATGAGTATTCAGAGCCCTATAGGGACTCTTTTGAACTCTATGTATTTTTCTAGTGTTGTCTTTTCCCACCATTTATTGATCTCAAGGATTTTATTTTGCTGTAGTTCTCTCACAATAAACAGGAAAAGAGAGGTTGAAGTATCAAAAAGCCACATAGATGGAGCGAAACAACTAGTGGAACTCACACCCTATTTGGGTGGAGAAGAAAGCCTCACACACCGACCTAGTCAGTGTCATGCTTCATCATTGGGCCCCACCAAAGAGGCCGAGTGCCTCTTTGGTGTGCTGCCATGCCAGAAGACTGCGGAGCTGGTTGTGTGAAATGGGCGTGTTGTGAGGTAAATTAAAGGTAAAAAGTGTCTAAAGGGTATCTACAAAAAAGTTTAATGAATGATCCCTAGGACACAGTTAAAAGGTTTATGTGTCTGAATTTAGTGCCAAAGGTAATGGATGGTTAATTCAGAATTTAATCAGTCAACATGTTTCAGTCTTAAGGGTGGTTTCAATTTACCTAGGCATTCGTCAGGACGGAATTAAACCCCGGCGGTATGGACTCTCTAATCGTCCACCCTGACCTGGGGACGTGAAAGTGAAAAATTAATAAAAAAGTGGAAAAGTGCATAAAAAAGGGTGGAAGAGCGGGATGCTCATTCCAAAAATACTCCTAGTTATGGAGTGTATCTGCACCTGCGGTGCGAAAAGACACAAACAAACACAAAAGACATACAAACAATTAGTTGTAAATATGTGCCTTTACGTTTTTGTCCATGGTGCTCCATAGTTGTGGCATCAAATGTGTTCCCAAATAGACGCTAGAATTAACACCATCCACAAACCCTATAGGGATGATACCTCTAGCTCTGGGAAGTGAAGTGAAAAGGGTGTTTATACTAAAAGCACAAAGTAGCTAAATGAGGGGTTAAAACACGATATAAGTGCTCCAAGGGATCAATGGACCAAAGGTCTGTGACCCCACTGAAAAGTTTCATGAATACAAAACATATCTCACTTTAAAAAATGGCGCTAACTGCACCATGGGTCTCGGGAGAGGGGTTGGAGCATCCCTGGCACATCCTAAAAATGGAAAGAAGAGGCTAGAAATGCACAGAATCGGGTTAGACTTAGCTCGATAATGTAGTTATTGGCCGATCGTCCTGGTGAAGTTACTCACGCCCTCAGCACTCGCAGCTCGCTTATACACCTGGTATTTCCTCAAACCGGACCCCGACGATGGAGAGCGGGGCCGGTGAGTATAAAAGCTTGTTGCTCTGCCTCGGCACTCTTCCGGGTGGGCGTGGCCTCGCGGGAACGAGGCCAAGGAGCGCGCCGCCCTGGTGAGAGGGGCGCGGCGTGTCTCCACAGTGAGGCTTGGATTTTGTAACCAATAGGAGAGCGGACTTCAGAAACAGAAACAGAAACAATGCAGCAAACGAAGCCTGTGTTGAGACAGCTATAGAGGCGACGTTCTGACAACATGTGTGTTTCGTTTAGTTTGAATGCAAATGGTGGGATAAACAGAGTGTGATGCATTCAGTGCAAAGATGTAGTTCTATTGGAAAAAAGGGGGTAGATCTATTAGAAAAAAGGGTAATTGTGACCCTGTCATTACACATAATACTGCCCAACCGAAGAATCGTTGATGTTCAAGGTTGGGGAGTTTGATATGCCAAATGGATGATGCCCTGTAAGCATTGTTAGGCACGATGTCTCGGCCAGTGAGCAGAGCAAAGAGATGGAAAGGAGATCTCTATTTCGTAACCACTGCTATGAAAGTCGTGTTCCAAAGTATGCATACCAGGTTCCCAGAGGGACTATAATGTCACACAATTTACAGATACTAAAGATGTTTTAGTCACTTTGTTGGAGAGTGAACTGAAGAAGGACTGCGTTGCAGTTTGCAGAAGACATGTGTGATGTGTGCAAGAGCACGGAATGTTAGCCCAAAACCGTATTCCACGGAATATCATCATTGAGCCCAATGATGTTGGTACCAATGATGTTGGTTGAAGTGTGGCTCAATGGTTAGAGCAGGTATACCTTGATGCAGAGCTCTGGCCAGGGACCAGGGTTCGATTCCCGCCTCGGCGGGTCTCCGGCTCATTAATTCCCCTGACTGGATATTCTCGCCTCAGTGGCTGTTCTGATCATGGGTCCCACGCTGCAACTCTGGGCAATAGCTTGCTTAGTCTCCTCAACGGCCCCAAAAGCGCTGGGATGCCTGGCTGCACCTGGGGGTGCCCAGGAGTGGACATTTCCCAGGAAAGCCAGGAAGGGTTCCTAAGCGGTATACGGACAGCGCCGGGACACCTCCGGTGGAGGTAGCTGTGCGCTTTACAAATTCCGACAATTACAAAAAAATTACCTAGGCGGTACACCCAGCGCTGCTCCTTTTCAAAAAGCCTACTAGAGACATTTGTGGTACCAGTAATTGCCTCGATTATTGTCCATTTCATATAATTGGTGGTATGATTAGAATCCAAAAAATGCCGGCTCAATTTTGTAATTGCTTTTTTACACCTTATATTACTCCGGTGTTCGCAAATACGCTGTTTCACTTTGCGTGTAGTCATGCCAACATAGCGTAAGGAACAAGGGCATGTGATTAGATACACCACATTGGTTGAATTGCCGTTGGTATGTACATTCTGTGTCCAGGTTTTACACTGTTCCAAAGTGAGTGTTTTTGAGGCCTCCGTTAGATGGCACACGCTACAATCTGAACAAGGGTAGTGCCCTATGATTGGAGGCAGACCCCATGCCGTTGTGACTGAAGGGACTTTTGGGTTTGTCTTCTCTTTTGGGCGAGTATGGACCAGAGCATCCTTCAGACTACGACCCTTTTTGAAGGAAAAGAGAGGTTTTTCCCAATCCTCTTTCACTGATGTTATAATGCTCCAATGTTTGTTTATTGTTTTCTTCATGTGGTTAGACAGACTATTGAATGTAGTTACACAGGTGAGTGGTACCACTTCTTGATTGTTGGTTTTCTCTTCCAGCAGAGCTTCTCTCGGCTGGTTTCTTGCTCTCTTGAAACCCTTACTAAGGGTTGATGGTGGATACCCCCTATCTCTCAGTTTATCAGTTAGACCAGAGGCTTGTTCCTTGAATGCTGTTATTGTGCTGCAGTTTCGTCTCGGCCTCAGGTACTGTCCATAAGGAAGGTTCTCCTTTAGGGGGCGGGGATGGAAGCTGCTGAACTCTAATAGATTGTTCTTTGCTGTTGGCTTGTGATGAGTTTTTGTGGTTAGACAGGTGCCAGTCACCGAAATTACTACATCAAGAAAGACTATGTCAGTTTTGCTTGTAGTGTTAGTAAACCTCAGGTTGTGGTCAAGGGTGTTGATCCACACCAGAAAGGACTTAAGGCCAACATCACTGCCTGTCCATAAAAGCAAAATATTGTCGATGTAGCGCTTCCATAAAAGCATGGAAGGTCTAAATTCCGCGGATGGTGGCAAGATGTATTGAGCTTCAAAATCTGCCACATAAAGCCCGGCCACACTAGGGTCAAAAGTACTGCCCATGGAAGTCCCCGAGCATTGAAGGAACAGTTTGTCCTTGAAGGAGAAAAAATTCTCCTTGAGTGCTATAGTCGCACATTCGATAATGAACTCCTTAGGTGTTTGATATTCCCATTCAATTGAGTTGAGTGCCTTGCCCAGGACTTTGATGGTATCGTCCTGGGGGATGCTCGTGTATAGACTTTCGACATCCAGAGTCACCAGAGTGACTGAGTCTGATTCGAATGTGATGTCTGCGAGGAGACGTAGTAGGCTCTTCGTGTCTTTTAGATAGGTCGGGGTTGCTTGTACTAGTGGCGTCAAGAATTGGTCGCAGAAGCGCGACAGGGGCTCCAAAAGGGAGCCTATCCCTGACACTATGGGACGACCAGGTGGTGGCAAACAATTTTTATGCATCTTAGGCAATGTGTAAAAATATGGTACGATGTTGCTGTTGGTGTTCAGAAATTCTGCTTCATTTTTGGAGAGATGTCCCATTTCTTCAGCTTGTCTGACCAGGGTAGTGATCCTTTTGGTAAGGACAGCAGTAGGATCAGTCATCAGTGGAGTGTAGTTCCTATTGTCTCTTAAAAGATCTTCACAGGTTTTTTTGTAATCAGTGGTACTTTGTATGACAATTCCTCTGCCTTTATCTGCCGGCTTGATGGTTATTGTGGTGTCATTCTGTAATTGTTGAAGTGCTTGGTATTCAGCTGTGGTGAAATTGCCAAACGTTTTGGGGTTTTGGCTGGACTCTAGGTCTTTGAACACTGCCTGTTCAAAGGCGGTGATAGCTGCTGGTACAGCATGTGGAGGAGGGGTGAATGTCGAATTGGGTCTAAGCCCAGTGTCACCCTTCCTAATAGATTCATTGGGGTCTGTTTTTCCTTCAAAGAAAGCGTTCAGTTTTAGCTTGCGGAAGAATCCCGCGAGTTCACAGTGAAGTTTAAACTTATCAGGTCTTGCTGTAGGGACAAACCCTAGGCCTTTTTCTAAGACCTGGCTCTCAATTGGTGACAAGACTCTTTCGGACAAGTTAGTAACCAGGCTCACATTCCGCTCTTCCCTGGTTGTTGGATGCTGCTGCGAGTGTGGTTCGATCCAGAGTCGATACAGAGTCGATACACATTTGATTCCACAACTTTGGAGCACCAAGGACAAAAACGTAATGGCACATATTTACAACTATCTGTTTGTATGTCTTTTGTGTTTGTTTGTGTCTTTTCGCTCCGCAGGTGCAGATACACTCCATAACTAGGAGTATTTTTGGAATGAGCATCCCGCTCTTCCACCCTTTTTTATGCACTTTTCCACTTTTTTATTAATTTTTCACTTTCACGTCCCCAGGTCAGGGTGGACGATTAGAGAGTCCATACCGCCAGGGTTTAATTCCGTCCTGGCGAATGCCTAGGTAAATTGAAACCACCCTTAAGGCTGAAACATGTGACTGATTAAATTCTGAATTAACCATCCATTACCTTTGGCACTAAATTCAGACACATAAACCTTTTAACTGTGTCCTAGTGATCATTCATTAAACTTTTTTGTAGATACCCTTTAGACACTTTTTACCTTTAATTTACCTCACAACACGCCCATTTCACACAACCAGCTCCGCAGTCTTCTGGCGTCGCAGCACACCAAAGAGGCACTCGGCCTCTTTGGTGGGGCCCAATGATGAAGCATGACACTGACTAGGTCGGTGTGTGAGGGCTTTCTTCTCCACCCAAATAGGGTGTGAGTTCCACTAGTTGTTTCGCTCCATCTATGTGGCTTTTTGATACTTCAACCTCTCTTTTCTTGTTTACTTGCATTAAACCGGGGATCAAGAGAGTGTTCCTGAGTCTCCCTGTCTCTCCCATTATTATTTTGTTCTCTCACAATATACATTATGGTTCTGTTATCCTTTTCCTTACCCCCCGCAGTTCCTCTTATACTTGTACTTGTTGTGCGGGTGTCGTCATCGTTTAGTAGCTCACTCGCCCTTAGTTGGCGGTTCCTAGATTTATCTGCCATCTGTGTGAACACGGTTGTAATTTTATTATTTTTGCTCGTTATTTGCTTGGTGTGTCGTTTTAACCTTTTATCAGGTGTCTGTCGTCTGCTCCTCAGACAAGACAGAGCCACCCGTGTACCTGTTGCTCCTTTTAACGCGTTGCGTTATGCGGAATCACAAAAATGCTGTACTGCTCCTTTGAGGTTTTAACCCTTCCGAAACACTTCTTCCGGGTTTGAGCTTGGGTCGCGCTTGCCTGATTATGGATTCGGAGACGCGTCGTTTCTTTAGCGAGTATATGCTGAAGTTCTTGCAAATATTGTCAAGCTCCGACGCTCGGTTACTTGCCCCAGCGGTTCGTGCACAAGCGGTTGTCGCGGCTCTCCGATCCTCGCACGCCGCCTCCACAGCATTATTGAGCAGCACAGACACCGCCCACCCCCAGCCTGTTCACTCACCGCTGGGTCTTCGCCGCTCAATCTCCCCGCATCCGTCTTCTCTCACGTTGTTGATGCGATCATCAGGGTAAACAGCAGAGGCGTCAGTCGTTTTCCTTTTTACAACAGTCGACTGGATTCTTGCTCGACCGCCTCGCCTCAGTCGTGAGTGCCTGTGATGTAGTTCCCAGTCCACGTACCATATACTCCTTCGAGTCCTCTCGACTCCCTGGTCCCTCCTGGCGGAAGTCACGGCACAACAACAGGTAAGTTTCTTTTGTCAAAAATGTATTTTATACACACCATGTACAAAATAACGTGCAAAATCGGGACGGCCTACTCGTTTCGGCTTCTGTTAGCCTTCCACTGGACCATAGAGTCCCTGCTGTCTAGACCATCTTTTGAAGTGTTTAGTGACAGTACCCTTATCCATTTCCATTACTCCTCTAGACTGTCAACCTTGTTCACAGATTATGGCCAAAAACGGTCGCCATTTTCTTAAGCAAGAAATTTGAAATTAAAATTAAATTTAAGTTTAAGTTTAAACTCAAATTTCAATTTTAACCAAAACAGTAAAGTACTTGTGAAATTAAATGCGTGCAACATACAATTGTCTCTGATTCAGTTTGTTTGCATTACAGTAAAGTACTAGTAATTCCCAGGAGAAAACCAAAACTCAAAGATCTTATTACTCCCCTTTCTCCTTCAAAAACTAATTAATCCATTGTCTTGGTATACGACTATTTACATTATATACAGTTTTCTAGTGCAGTTAATTGTTTCTCGATAGATGTCCTTCTTAATCTTGTGACCAGATCTCATTAACATTCTACCATTTCTTCATGTATGTGAAGTACTCGTATCAGTATTTGGAACAGTATGATACAATAAAGTCTTCTAAAGGACTACTCGAGTTATATGCCTATTTGTTCAAAATATATGGATTCATAGTCGTTATTCTCATGCCATGATGCTAATCCCAGTTCTCAAGATCAACTAATTTACTCTGTTGCACATATTACATTTTCACTAAGGTCTATATATATATATATATATATATATTTATAATTCTATATATACATATTATACATATATACTTTGTAAATCATGTATATTCATTGTATATATGGGACTTTCAGTATGTATTCTAAAGTTTTTTATATATGTATTTATTATTAATGGTCGATCACTTTAAAGACATGCCTTTTAGAGCACACCTTAGCTATATTGTTTAACCGTTATCTTTTGACCAATATATACTGCTAATGCATTCATGCATGAATATTATTGGTTTGTTTTTTCTAAATCAGTTGAAAAAATAATATATCATGTTCATAAACATATATTTTTTTCTATAAACAATGTAATATGTGAAGAGGACCTTTTTGTAAATCTAAAGTATGTTCTTTATGTTTACTACTGACCATGTGACTCACTTGAGAGGTGGAGCAACACTAAAAAAAGTATATATGATTTAAGCTGACCGGGTGCACGGTGTGTGGACAAGAGCACTTGATGCTCGAAACGCGTTGCCCGTTGAGAGGTATTAAATAAATCTTACCTTGCCAACAGCCTGGGGTCCGTCTCTTCATTTCGCTGCAGCTGCGGAGGTGGGGAAGATTGCTGATTCATATATATATATTTGGGGTAAGGGCGTTTTAGGAGTGGGTAATAGCATAGGAGAGTTAGGGGGTTTTTAGGGTTTAGGTGTGATTAAGGGTATTGGGTGGTAAGGGTATTTGTAAGGTTTAGGGTGGGTACGGGTAATGGGTGGTAAGTGTGTTTTTAGGGTTTTGGGGTAGGTAAGGGTATTTTTAGGTGTATGGTGGGTAAGGGTGTTTTTAGGGTTTAGGAGTGGGTAAGTGTATTGGGTTGTAAGGGTATTTTTAGGGTGGGTAGGGGTATTGAGTGGTAAGGGTGTTTTTAGGGTTTAGGGTGATCAGGAGTTTTCGGGTTAATGGCATTTTTAGGGTTAAGGTTGAGTGGGGGATTGGGTGCTAAGGGTGTTTTTAGGAATTGGGAAGAGTTTTAGATGATAAGGGTATTTTTAGGGTTTAGGGTGGTTAGGGGTGTCGGGTGGTAAGGGTATTTTAGCGTTTAGGGTGGGTAGGAGTATTGGGTGGTAAGGGTATATTCAGGGTTAAGGGGTCGGGGTCGAAAAGGTTTTATATATATAACACACAAAGACCTAATTCTAAAAGCCATAATATTGCACAATTGTATTAGTAAGAAGCAACACTCGACATAGATGCATTGTAATTTATGTGTAACAATGGAGTGTTTTTTTCTATGTCTATGAGGTGGAAGTCACGTGAATCACAGGAGGGGTATGACACCGAGCAATCTTTAAAACATTGGCATACGCTGTATTTCTTTCTCTGTGATCAAGAGCACTTCGTGCTCGAAACGCGTTGCAGAGAGGAGGTTTGAATAAAACATCTACCTGCCAGAGCCGTGTGGTCCGTCTCTCTCTTTTTTCGCCTGAGTGAAAGTTTGGAGAGAGTGCTTGGTGATATATATATATATATAGACATTGAGAAAGGGAATCATGCCGAAACGCATCTGTCCAGTGTGTTTATTGTGTTGGCAATAAAAGAAATATAAACGTTAGCTCCGAGAGTGCACTTCTATTACAATGGTCATGATGGGGTGGCAGAGTGGGCTAAAGAACGGTGAAGGATTAAACCCAGATCTTTTGACTGGGTGTGAGTGTTTGATTGGTTCAGATGCACCGTCCATCACCACCCCCTTTTGTACCGCTTTGTTTGCCATAAGTTTGGCAGGGTATACTCAGACGTGAGTCCCTTGCTCACTTTGCCACTGGATTCAAGCAAGCCTGGCTGAAGACGGCTGTAATGCCAGAAACCGGTCCTAGGAAGCTTGTTTCCGGTCCAGGGAAGCTTGGCTTGGCAGTTCGGGCTGGACTGTTCCCATGAGGCACAGGGTCAGACTGATTTGCATATGGCCATGTCTGAACTGGAGTGGCAGAGTGGGCTAAAGAACGGTGAAGGATTAAACCCAGATCTTTTGACTGGGTGTGAGTGTTTGATTGGTTCAGATGCTCCGTCCATCACCACCCCCTTTTGTACCGCTTTGTTCGCCATAAGTTTGGCAGGGTATGCTCAGACGTGAGTCCCTTGCTCACTTTGCCACTGGATTCAAGCAAGCCTGGCTGAAGATGGCTGGAATGCCAGAAACCGGTCCTATGAAGCTTGTTTCCGGTCCAGGGAAGCATGGCTTGGCAGTTCGGGCTGGACTGTTCGGATGAGGCACAGGGTCAGACTGATTTACATATGGCCATGTCTGAACTGGGGTGGCAGAGTGGGCTAAAGAACGGTGAAGGATTAAACCCAGATCTTTTGACTGTGTGTGAGTGTTTGATTGGTTCAAATGCTCCGTCCATCACCACCCCCTTTTGTACCGCTGGGGTCACGGACACGGCATATATATGTATATATATCTGGCGGTCACCAGTAGGTAGTTATAGTTAGGATCTAGTTGTCATTGAAAGAGCGTTTTTTCCTTTGCCAATAACTTTGGGGTCGTTTGACAAATTCTCGCAAAATTTTCAAAACTAATATGACACTCACTTCTGCTGCTGTCTTGAAGGTTTCGTGATGATCGGTCAAGCGGGGGCCAAGAAAAAGGAGGGTTAAAAAATGTGTTTTCCCCATGTTAATTCCAATAGAGATTTTTGACACGACTATAGCCCAAACTACTGAACGGAATTACACCAAATTTGGACAAATGGTAGCTGTTGGTCCAGAAAGTGACCCTTTTGTAAATTGGCATAAATCCGTTCAGTCTTTTTGGAAATAGTAAGGAAAATCCAAATTTGTACATATATTGATGCGGATGCTCCGAGGATCAGACAGTCCCATGCTCAAATCTGATTGGCTGCCAACACTTCCAAACAGGTTGGCATCCATCTTGGGGCTCAACTTCAGCCAGTCCCACAAATAAATGTTTGAAAAAGAAAAGGGGGTAGGGTAGGAATACCCTTACCCCCTAGATTTGGTACGGGATCCCGCCATGGCTAACAATCTTTAAAAAAAAAACATTTTCATCAGGAGCCGTGCTGGATCCTCTGCTCCTGTTGAGAAAAAATGTAAGAAGCGCAGGCTCCTGCAATTCTCTAATATTTAGCCCCTGGTTAGGCCAGGTCCCGGGGGCATGAGTAATTATATAAAAGAGGGGGGTGCATGGGTCCACCCTCCTAGGGCTTATGAAAGCCCGGAGAACACCACCTGCACTGTACAATATGCATGCGGGCAGGCCCACTGGGCCTGCCCGTGTCCCGGTGACTGCCACTTCTCCGGGGCTAACAATGTAAAATAAAATGCGTGGGGGCCTGCATGGCTCCCCCACCGCCTGGGGATTGCCACCTCCCCGAAGCACTATATAATATGTATGCGGGTGTGCGGGCCCGCTGAGCCCGCCTGCTCCCTAGGAACTGCCACCTGTCCAGGGCAAACAATGTAAAATAAATGCAGGGAGGACCACACAACACAGCCCCCAGGACCGCCACATCCCCAGAGCTCAAAGAAAATAATGAAGGGGGTCCATCACAGACCCCAGACCCAGGGACCACCACTTTCCTGGGGATTAAATAAAGATTGGAGAGGGGCCATGCAGCTCCTCTCATGTAGCCATGGATGGCCCTGGGGACCGCCACTCCTCAGGGTCGGCTCCTGCTGCCTCCTGATGTCCCACCCTCGAGAGGTAGCTGTTTGCTTTTGCTTGGTGGGAATTGACAGCTTCCTCCAAGCAAAAGCAAACATAACTCTGCTATCTGCAAACCGGAGCCTTGCAGAAAGTTTTTATCTGTTTCCCTGCACACAAATATGTGTACAGTGAAACAGATGAAAACATTGGTCCCACGAGCAGAGAGCTGCTGTTTAAAGCAGCTTCCTGCCTGTCGGAGCAAAGGCAGCTCCCACCGGAGTCAGGAGCCGGCTGGGACCGCAGGGGCCTGGAGGCTTCTCCAAGGTCCCAGGGGAAGAGGAGAAAGAGGGAAAATAAAGGTCAGAAACTAGCAGAAGGAGGTGTAATAAAGGTCAGAAAGAGGCAGAATAAGGTCAGAAACTAGCAGGAAGAGGCAGAATAAAAGTCACCAATAAGCAGAAAGCGGTAAAAGGTCAGCAAAGAGCAGAATGAGGCAAAATAAAGGTGAGAACGACCTGAAAGAGGCAGAATAAAAGTCAGAAACAAGCAGATAGAGGTATAATAGAGGTCAGAAACGAGCAGCAAGAGGCAGAATGAAAGTCAGAGATTAGCAGAAAGAGGCAGAATAAAGGTCAGCAACAAGCAGAAAAAGACAAAATAGAGGTCAGAAAAAAGCAGCAAGAGGCAATATAAAGGTCAGCAACAAGCAGGAAGAAGTAAGATAAGAGTAAGAAATGAGTAGAAAGAGGCAGAATAAAGGTCAGAAATGAGCAGGAGGGAAAATAAAGGTGAGCAACGAGCAGAAAGGGGTCAAATAAAGGTCAACAATGAGCAAAAAGAGGGAAAATACAGGTCAGGTACGAGCAGAAAGAGGCAAAATAGAGGTCAGAAATGTACAGCAGGAGGCAGAATGAAGGTCATAAACCGGCACAAAGAGGCAAAATAAAGGGCAGAAGCAAGCTTGCTGAGAATTGCTGAGACCTTGTTGGAGGCCCTGCCCCCTTTTCCAACCACTCTGCACAGGGGCCTCCTGGGGTACTACTGATTGGAGGATGAAATCTCCATGGCTGCTGAGGGTTCTTGAGGGCCAAGAACTCCTATTCATGTGATAACTAAGTCCCCCACAGCCAGATTGCTGAGATGTCATCAGAGAGAAGGGCCTCCTGACTCGCTACTAGTTGGAGGATAAAGTCCCCTTGGCTGCTGAGGGTTGTTGAGGGCAAAGAACCCCACTTGTTGTGATAAATTCCCCACAGCCAGATTACGGACACGGCATTGGAGGCCCGCCCCTTTTTTAAACACTCTGGACAGGGGCCTCCTGGCGCACTACTGGTTGGGGATGAAGTCCCCTTGATTCCTGAAAGTCGTTGGGGGCCAAGAACCCCTATTGTTGCGATAACTAAGTCGCCCACAGCTGGATTGCTGAGATGTTATCAGCTGGATTGCTGAGATGTTATCAGAGGCCCGCCCCCTTTCTCAATCACTCTGCACAGGGGCCTTGTGGCGTACTGCTGGTGGGGGGATGAACTGATATTGGCTGTTGGGGGCCAAGAATCCCTATTGTTGCAGTAACTTGGGGCCAGAAGTACAACCCTTACAATTTACGAGTCGCAAATTGTGTTGTTTTGCGACTCATAATTTGCGACTAGCAAAATGTAATTTACATGAGTGTCCCAGACATTGCTTCCGATTCCTAATGGGGTCGCAAATTGCCTGCCTCAATGATATTCATGAGGCAGGTTCCCTTTTGAGAGTGGCTTACCACCTACTTTAACTAGGTGGTACACTGCGAGTGTTTTGCGGGCGCAAAACAATTGTATATTGAAGTTCGACTTGCTTTTAGGAAGGGACGCCCTGGGCACGCCGATTTCCTATTTGCGACTGGAAAAAACAGTCATACATCTGGCCCTCAGTCCCTCACAGCCGGAGTGCTGGGATGTCATTGGAGGCCCGCCTCCTTTCTCAACCACTCTGCATAGGGGCTCCTGGCGTACTACTGGTTGGGGGATGAACTCTCCTTGGCTGCTGAGGGTGGTTTGGGGGCCAAGAACCCCTATTGTTGCAATAACTAAGTCCCCCACAGCCGGATAGCAGAGACGCCATCGTAGCCCCACCCCATTTCTCATCCACTCTGCACAGGGACCTCTTGGCGCACTAGTAGTTTGAGGATGAAGTCCCCTTGGCTGCTGAGATTGTTTCGGGGCCAAGAACCTCTCTTGTTGGTGACAAGTATGTCTCAACACAGCCAGATTGCTGAGATGTTGGAGACATAAACTTATACTTCAACCATCCAACGCATCCTGACCATCATCGCCTAACAGGCCTATGACACCAACACAGCAGACAACCAACATCCCACCCCACACCATGCTGCTGGCTGTGCTGCACCTGTTGGCCCCTGGCACACCTCAAACAATACCCACCAGAGTCGGAGAAGTCTCACAGCCAGCCACATCTAACTCCACCACACCTGTCCTGGACATCACCATCACCCTGGTACCTCGGTCCCCATACGTCCAACACAATACGCAGGATCTGCTGGAGACCAAACAAGGACCACACGCCATAGCCGGATGCACGCACGTGTTGAGGGCAATCTACAGCACACATGTCCTACCTGTGCCCCCTGGTGACACAGCACACAATCACCCCAACAGGAAGCACACGTTACACATCAATGTCCAGGCAACATCAGAACACTGTGGAACCTCCACCAATGTCGCGTCTAAATATACAGCCAGTGTGCATGATTCCGTCATCCTCCGACAGTCCATCATCAACCAGCGTTACCAGGATGCACCAAGGGAAATGCACAGCCCGTTGGCAAGTTCCAAAAGAACGCCCAACTCACCTCAACTCCACAACCATCCAACTCGCAACGCTAGCAATGCACATGTCACAAAATCACAACCAACATGCACAACAACATGTCCACCCACCAGACACGACAGAACAACTTATAATGGTAACCTGGGCAAGCCGTGAACATGAGTGCGGGGAGAGGTGGCAACCAGGCATGTGTGAAGGATGCAGTAGAACCATGATTGGGAAAGTACACAATGCCAAGAGATGTGCTGGAGAGACCGCAGTATGCAGAACACACCCATATCCATGGCGACGTACACCTCTGGTGTATGGAGTGTAGTGGACAGTGGACGCAACCATATCACCCCAGCCAGTGGGGGGCCTTGCGGAAATGTTGCCTGTTATGTCCCCCCGTAAGCGTGAGCGGAGTGGGATGGCCCGGCGTACGCCAGGCCAGCGCAAGGGTGTGAATAAGAAGCACTTAGCCCTGGGCGTGGTTCTGTACTGTGAATGTGCATCTGCATGTGTATCTATGGCAGTGTGGGTCTCCTTTGTGGGGTGTGGGTGGTCCCTGAAGGGTGATAGACACCTACGTATGTGTTCTAGTTCGCATTCCATGGGTTCGGCCCCCACCCACATCTGTTGGGCCACCTCCTTTTGGTGTGCTGACACATGGCATTGGGGTGCCATGTGTGGGTGGGTGAAGTGTCGTAAGCCAGATTTGCTTGCGGGTGCTTCCTGCTGTGTGGTCTGTTGCAGGATCAGTGCTCTCCTCTGAGTAGCTTGGCTGGCCGGGTCCTGGTGGGGGGTTGCATGGGATATCCATGAGCTGTTGAAGGGCATCGGTGTCAATGGTGTGGTGGATCTCTCCGGCATCACAGATGTGTTGTCTTCTGTGCTCTGCTAGAGGTGTTGTGTGCCCCTCTGTAATGTGAAGGGGAGATGCATGTTAACATTGTGTTGACATGTATGTTGGCACATTGTGCTATTTTACATGCAGACTGTATGGCAATGTACATTGTGACGGTCTGGGAGGTGCTGGATTCTTCTGCGGGATAGTGTACATTCGGACTACATGACGGATGTGAGGTCGTACGTGTATATTTCCATTTCACAGTTTCCGGTTCTGTCAGATGTTTCTGTGCATGTGCGGATCCAGTGTGTCCTCTGTTGCGCAGTGTCGGCTATGCGCATTGTACCATGTTGTCGTCAATGTGGGTGTGCTATGTTTGTGTGCTGAAGTTTGCCAAGGGGATCTGGGACATGATCCTGGGTAACTGTGGGTGTGCACGTGTGCCATTGTGCCCATATCTCCTGTCCCCCCAGTCCCTGTTCGTTGCACTCCCTGTTCATGGTTTGTCAGGTCCTCTCCAGCTGTGTCCGTACTCCCTACTCCTTCCACCGTCTCCACATTGATGACTGTGGCCTGGGTTTCCTCCAGCTCCTCCTGCGGCGCTGGACTGCTACCTCCTGTCGCCGTTGCTGCCTTCTTGTTGGCAGCGGGTTTGTGGCTGGTTTAGGTTGTCACGTCATGCTGGCGCCTCTTGGCCTCCTCAATTGGCCTCCTCGGCACTCCAACTGCATTCCAGGTGGTCTGCTTGTTGGTCAGTTTCTGGTAGTGTTCTGTCACCTCCGTGACGCTGGTCTTGTTTCCTGTGGCCTGCACCCCGTCTTCCTCTCCCTCTTCTCCTTGGCCTTCCCTGACCCTGTTGTTCCTTGCTGGTGGTCTGTGGGGGTTGTGGGGTTCTCGTTGGTTTCTGCGCTGGGTCAGGGTGCATCCATGTTGCTACATGCTTTGGCTTGTTTCTGGTGTTCTGTTTCCGTGGTTTTTATGGTGCATTGTCCCACCAGACGTGTGGGATTTGCAGGCCTGTGGCTGGTTTTTGATACCTTTTGTACCGCGATTGGCCTCATCGCATTTTTTTTGCGTTCGCGTATCGCATTTTTGAGGCGTGGTGTGGATTTTCACATAGACATTTGACACGTTATCTGTTTCTGGTGGGAAGGACATCAAACCTGGGCTTCTATTGGAATTCTCTAGGGCATATTATCAAGCCCCTTTTCGCCTCTTTAGCGGCAGCTTTCTGCCGCTAAAGTGGCGATAATGTTACACACGTTCTTGATAATATGGCCCTCACTCTTTCAGTGTCTCCTCCAGCAGGGATCACCCGCAAGACGATCTTCACAGGACTCAAGATTTGGCGACCTGACTGGAACTTTCTGAAAAGAGAGTTGGTGTTGCATTATGATGTTATACAGGCTTATACAGGCTTTGTGGCTTTCCATTCATATAACCTCCCGCCATCGAGTGAAACACCCAGCCTCACCTGTGCCTGACAATCTACTAAGTTTATTTCTGAACTACTATTTCTTTGTGTTCTTAAACATTACTTGATGCCTGTGAAGGATCATTGGCCTTTCTGTTTGTACTCCTGCTCTGCAAACATGGTTGATCTGCTTCGGGCTATATCCACTTACCAAAATAAATAAAATAATGTCTGTGATTACACAAACATGCTAAAGCAACAGCATGGACAATGCCATTTTGTCTCGTGAGAGGGATGAAAGGAGCCTTCCAAAGCAGCCAGCAGTGGGGTGAAAACAGAGAGTATTTACAAAATACTTTCACAAAATCACAAGTCCAGATCTGTAGGGGCCTGTTTGAAGGTCCCCTCTACCCAAGAAAGCACCTGGGCTCATCAACACTGGCACAATTTGCCCCATATCCAACTCTGGCACTTCAGCAGGCACATCGACAGATCCAGCTGTGTCTTACCCCGTGCAAGTTTAGGGAACTCTTCTTCACCCATGCTCCGAGGCTTTGGAACAACATCCTGTATCTTTGAGATTGACTCTCAGCATCAACTCACTCAACAGCGCAAGACCAACATTACTACTGTTCTTGCTATCAGCAAATTCTCATCTTCTCCCCAACAAGATCTGACTGTTACAACCTCTACAAACAGAAGCACTGTTAATGTGTGTGTGTATGTATGTATATATATTACCTACTGGCGGTCGCCAGTAGGTATATATAGTTAGGATTTTTTCTCTATGGGATTTTTGAAAATTCTATGTCTAATAACTTTGGCGTTTGTGGACGGAATTGGCTGAAATTTTCAGGAAAATGGAACATTTTGTTTCTGAGCAGCCCCTGACAATTTGGGGGGGGTTCGTCAAGGGGGGGCCGAGAAAAAAGGGGGGTCCCAAAACGTGTTTTTAACATTGAGTTTTCCATAGGGCGGTTGGCCTCACTTTTAGCCCGAACGGCTGAATGGATTTGCACGAAACTTGGCAAAATTGTAGGGACTGGTAGCCCGATGTGCCTTTGCTAGGTCTCAATATATGTGCTCCAGTGGATTTTGAGAAATTAACGTTCAAAAAAAGATATATATCTGTAACAGCGGACCAGGCAGCGCTCCGGTTCGCGGACTTTACGCGTTACGGAGCTTTGTGAAGGGAAGCTGATTGGTTCTCCGGCGTCTGTAAACATTCCAAACAGTCCGTAGCGGCCGCCATCTTGTCTCTCGGTAGGATCGAGAGACAAGAGGAGGCCAAAGCGAAGGGGCAAATGACCATAAGGGGGCATAGTAGATCCTCCCTGACCCTCTAGGTTTGATGTGGAGGTTTTAAAAGGGCCCCGCGGGGCAAAAAAAAAATAATAATAATAATCGAACGGCTGAATGGATTTGCACGAAACTTGGCAAAATTGTAGGGACTGGTAGCCCGATGTGCCTTTGCTAGGTCTCAATATATGTGCTCCAGTGGATTTTGAGAAATTAACGTTCAAAAAAAGATATATATCTGTAACAGCGCTCCGCTTCGTGTACTTTTCGCGTTACGGAGCTTTGCGAAGCTGATTGGTTCTCCGGCGTCTGTAAACATTCCAAACAGTCCGTAGCGGCCGCCATCTTGTCTCTCGGTAGGATCGAGAGACAAGAGGAGGCCAAAGCGAAGGGGCAAATGACCATAAGGGGGCATAGTAGATCCTCCCTGACCTCTTAGGTTTGATGTACCATTTTGCCAAGTTTGGTGTAATTCCGTTCAGCCATTCAGGCTGTAGACGTATCTAAATGTCCTATGGAAAATTGCATGGGGAAAACACATTTGAAAGTGTTGAAATTTAGAACCAATTAAAATGTTACTTTGGTTTTGTATTTGTGTGTGATGAAAGTTAATTGGTTATGTATATATCTAAAATGAGAGGAAACCACAGCCATTTTGTGATACTACTGTCTGAGGTACATTTGTGAGGAATTTTTGGTGGTCAATTGCTGGTGTTTGATTTACACAGTACTAACACTTCTCCTACTTTTAAAAAGGTGAGTTGTTAATTTGTAAGGGGAACTATGTTGTACACTTGAAGATAATTTGAAAAATGTTTTCTGTTATTTATTTACAGTCCTTCTGTTATACTAAATACTTGATAAAGTTAGTTTTATATTATGTATTACTAAAAACGATAAATGAAAGTGATTATTTTTTTCTGCAATTTACAGCAAGCAATTTCAAAATAAAATGGCTCACAATGAAGAGACCGTGGCAATTTCTTTTGAATTATCCACTACATGTATTGAAATTGAGAGCACCAATAATGAAATATTGTCACAAGGAGGAGATGACTTGAATGATTTTTTTGATCAATCTGTTGATGGCGAATTTATCGAATGTTTGGAGACCATAGAGTTAGAAGAATCATCATTGCAGACTTTTCATGAGGATATTCCAGATGAGATGATTGAAGAGGAAATTCCTGATGAGGACATGTTACTAGTTCTTTCAAATTTTGAAAATTCAGAAGAATAAATTTATATTTAGAAATCAAAAATTGTTTGAGACATTATTCATTTTTATTTTTAATTTATGAGGTTGTAGCGAAGTGATTGTAGTATAAAATGAGACTTATAGTATAGAGTGCAACATTTTTATGTTACATGGTAAGTTTACTCATATTTACTTCCCTTCTCCCACTATATTATCTCCAATGTGTATTTGACATCTCTTCTTCATCTCCGGCCTCCTTTCTCTCACTGTCTGTCTCTGATGCATCTTATCGCTGCCATTTTGTGTAATTACAGAAGAGAGTAAAAAAAAATAGTTCGGAACGTGAAAAGGGGGCAAAGTAGAGTACCCCTCACCTCCTAGGCCTTCTCAGGCGATCCCAAAAGGATCAGTTTCTGCTTTCCTGAGAGATTATGGTATGAGCTCCATATACCACAATAACTTGCATTACAACATGCAAGATATCTATCTCCTATTACCAACTTTTGGAGATATTCGCGCTAAGCGCGAATATCTCCAAAAACTAACACCTGCCCTGAGCAGTTCTTAGCTATGTTATCCAATGGGAGGTGGATAACATGGCTAAGAGCATTAGCTCAGTAATGCATGAATATCGCTGACTTTTTAGCGATATTCATGCATTGCGGCCGTTTTTTATCGCATTTGCGATAAACCTTGATAATAGCAAGGTTTATCTTCGATAATTTCTGACGATGCTTAGCGGTAAAAAATTCGTTGCTAAGCATCGTTAGCGATAAATATCGCTTAACTTTGGTAATATGCACCAACGTCTGTTAACGTTCGATTCGAAGGAAATGAGGAAGTGTTGAAAAACATTGTCTGCGCCATCTTGCCTTTTTTGAAATGCCACACTTTTGTCGTGCACGGCAGCCATTTTAGATGCCTTGACCAGACCCACTCTCTGCACGCTGTCGATCCTTAGCATGGCTCCCCACCTTCGCAAGCATCTTCCCCAGGCACTGGTCACCCCCGCTCTCTGTGTTATGCATGGGCAATAAACCTCCCCCCATCTGCGCTGCTCTTCCTTGAGAACCACACTCTGTGCCCGCCCGACACCTCCCTTTCGCCCTATTCACTACCGCACCCTCTGACACTCCTCTTCCTCTGTGTCCGATTGTCCAGGCTATCAGCTAGCCCTGCAGATGTAGTTTATGGCCCCAGCTGTAAAGCATCACCCCTCTTCAATTGAGTTATAGTAGATCAAGGCCCACACCCGATGAGATCCGTCACACCACACGTGTTCCTACTATCTGAAAACCATCCTGTATTGTGATTGGGGAGGGGACCGAGCCTGAAGCGGAAGATTCCAGGGATGACTCTTTGTACATCAAAGTTTTTACAATTATGTGTCATATTAAAAATATATAGCACTCCAACAAAGTAGTAGGATTATAAAACTTTAATAACTTATAAATATATACAACATAACAAAAACAGTAAAAACATTTAAACAACGAAGAGACCGTGGCAATTTCTTTTGAATTATCCAATACATTTATTGAAATTGACAGCACCAATAATGAAATATTCTCACAAGGAGGAGATGACTTGAATGATTTTTTTGATCAATCTCTTGATGGCGAATTTATCGAATGTTTGGAGACCATAGAGTTACAAGAATCATCATTGCAGACTTTTCATGAGGAAATTCCTGATGAGGACATGTTACTAGTTCTTTCAAATTATGAAAATTCAGAAGATGTTGCCTGGGTGCCGCACTGATTTGGGTATCCGGCGTGGGGCGTCCCGGGGGGTGGATTGTCAGTAGCGGTCTGTTGTGCGAATAGTTCCAAGGCAGCAGAAAGCGCTGAAATCTGGATGTCACGAAGGTGATGTCTAGTAAGTTGCCGCCCAGCAAATAACGGCGTGGGGCGCCACGGGGGTGAGTGAGTCCAGTAGGCACCACAGCTATACTTATCGGCATTGCAGAATTACTGCTGGGGACAATGCCTGTGCTGTAGCAGGGTCACAGCAGAAACAAAAAGGATTCTGTTGAAGATGTTGTTGGTTTTCAATTTGAAAACAGTTCTGGTGTCAACTGCTATGCTAATGTAGTGGTTAATGTTTTGTTTTCTCTAGAAAATGTAAAAGAGGGGGAGGCAGTCCATAGTTCCGGTAAAAGGGCAAAGGAAAGGATCGGTGGTTTGAACTATCAGTCAAAAAGGGGAGGGGGTGCAACAATTTTTCCTACCGGGTCACACTGTGCTTTCACCGGAACTGAGGTCTGCAGGATTCTAGTCATTCAAACTGAGGCTGGTGGCAGCATGGGAGCGCCGACGTCCCGCGGATACAGTTTCGTCACTCCACGGGCGATCATGGCAGTCATTCCCCATCGGGGGTGTCTGCGGGGGTCGGAGACTCCCGCGGCTCCTCTAGAATCTTCAAGGTCGTGGAGGACTACGGTGGTGGAGTCAACCAGTGACCGGGCCATTTCTTTATGCTGGGCCCGCTCTTGCCAGGTCGACCGCCATTTTGAGAGTTCGGTAGCTACTAGCGATCGCGGGGTCAAATGAGCGGACGGGCTCCACCCTGCCGGGCGAGACGTTGCAGCATCGCCACAGTGGAAGAACCCTTTTCCGGGCGCCTGGAGCGCTGAGGGTGCAGCTGGGAAGCCTCCACCTGGGGAGGCGGGAGAGGCCTGTTCGCATCGTCTCTCCCTCCCAGTGCACCCCACGGCGTCTCGCTTGACATTTGTTATGGCCGGACCAGGCGATGAGGATGAGGGGGGGGGGGTCAGAGGCATGTGCAAGACATCCCCCCCCAGTGTTGTCGCAGCCATTATAAAAGAAAGAAGAAATGTCCTGTCCGTCTTTGGGCCGCACCTCCAGTGGATGGCGGCCGGACGCCCTTTGCTCTGGCCCCATGAACGGGTTCCTTGGCTCATCGGCTGCAGCCGGATCCCGTTGGCCCCAGCCCCCGGCCGTTGGTGGCTGGATTGGGAGAGAGTGTGGAGGGACAACCTGCAACTCTCAAGGGCCACCGCGGCCGGACTGGGAGAGAGAGGGGAGGGTCGAGGAGAGGGACATTCCCCCCCCTGAAACTCTCCAGTGTTGTCAATCCCCCTGGCCGGGTCCCTCTGGCCTCGGCCTCTCCTCCGGCTACACCCTACGTGATGATCTCCTGGCCGAGGTGTGGCAGCAGGACCCGCCTTATATGTGTTGCTTCCGGCTGGGCGTAGCCGAAAACCTGTTGCCCTTTGGAAGTTTCTAGAATGGGGCGGATGTCTGCTGACTTCTATCTTTCCCAGTTTGCCGTTATTTGGCCGTGGCAGGCGGTGGGACAGACACGTTTTGGGGCAGTGAGGGGCGATGTTTTCAGGTTTCTTATTACGGGCTTACTTCTAACGTTTCTTGTTTCTAGGACAATAATAGGTTTTATCATTATGTATTGTTATCGTTTCTTTGTTTGTTATTTAATAAAAAGTTCATCAGTGGCCTACTGATTTTCGTTTTCCTATTCTTTTCTTTCCAGGTTGTTTCATGCTAAAGTTTCTGTTAACAGGATACAGTGATCACTTCGTTATTATTGCATATGTCCTTTTCACTAGGGGTGCTCTCTGGTCGGGCCAGATGACCTATCTCTAGTAAATGGTCCGGGTGAAACAGGTGCATCAATCAGTGGGGAGTAGATAGGCATGACAGATTACAACGGGGGAGAAAGGTCCGCATTACGTACCCTTTCACTACTTGCAAAGATTTTCCTACGTTTATTTGCAAACAGGGAATACCTCCAAAAAGAACTAATTCCCAAACAGTCAATGTTCGGACAATCAATCAATCAATGAGGAATGAAATAGGTACGACGTGTTAAAGGCTTGCGTTACCTACCCTTCACTATCTGCAAAGGGAGAGAGAATATTCCTATTCTTCCTCGTTTGCAGGCAGAGAAGATCCTTAAGAGAACCAACTTCGAACAATTCAATGCTCGATTCAAACAATCAACAAGGGGTACTGTGAACACAAATGAACGCCGCTTATGTACATACACATTGCTATTTTCAACAGGTTGTTCCTAATGTTTCTATTTTAGCGAGGTCAAAAAGAGATCCCATTAGTGGCCTACTGATTTTGCTCGATTCCTTTTGTTTTTTTACACGATTTTTCGCTATCTGCAAAGACTAAACAGAGTATTGCGACTCTGTGCTTGTTTGTAAATAGAGAATGAACCAAAGAGAACAATCAATCAAATGGAGAGAGAAGCAGGCACGACGGATTACAACGGGGGCAAAGGCCTGCGTTAACTACCCTTCACTATCTGCAAAGAGAGAGTTCTCCTAATAGAAATGAGGGGTGGGGGGCAGCATTCAAAGCAGATCAGTGTGCATGAACACGAAAATGTTTTTACTTACCACGTACTTGACATTCGACAGTGTATGATATTTGCTATTAAAAAACCATTGAAATTCACTGAAAAAACCATAGGTTATAGACCATATATAGTTAGGAATTAGCATTTGTTTCCCTGCTGCCGTTTTGTGGGAGGACAACACTACAACTTGCGGAACCCGCTTCGCGGGTCCCGCTGCGCCGTTGCTGTCACAGGAGCACCAGGAGTTGCAGACACCAGCTGGGCGAGTGAGCGTGAGACAGGGCTGCGAGTAAAGGAACCGGGACTCGCTTTCCCAGGAGTCCCGGCAATCCTCCGGCCGTGTCACCTGGCCCGCTCTCCCTGACCGCCCCGCCCAGCTCATCTACTTCAAAAGTCCCCGCCTTCCATTGCCTGTGGGGTCGTTGTTTGCACTGTTTCCCTGCTGCCGTTTTGTGGAACAAGCTGAAGAGGATGTATTTAACTTAGAAGATTTGGTAAAACAACTAAACATTTAGCAGAAACAGATATATGACGAAGTCACAGAACAGATTGAACATGGATTCAGTCATGAGAAAAAAGAGTGCTCATGTACATCATTTAAGCCTGTCCGACTGTACCTGAGTGGAGAAGCGGGAACTGGAAAAAGTTTTTTGATTAAAGCAATTGCAACTTATTTGCAGAAAAGGACTGAATCACCGCTGTCTTGTGTTGTAACCGCTCCAACTGGGCTGGCAGCACATAACATCAAAGGGATTACATTACATCGTTTACTGATGCTACCAGTTGAGCATGATAATAAATTGCAATACCACAAGTTATCTGGAGATGCGTGTTCTGAAGTTTCGAGAATCTTGAAGAAAATGAAACTTCTTATCATTGATGAAGTAAGCATGGTCTCAAATCTAATGCTTGCTTTTGTGCATTTGAGAATGCAAGAAATTCTTAGAACAGACTATGATGTCTTATTTGGAGGAAAACACATTATTGTTTTTGGAGATCTACTGCAGTTGACTCCAGTAAAAGGACAACCTGTGTTTAAAATGCTCACGCATGAAGATACCAGGAAGTGCCTAGGAAGGATTGGAAACGTTAATATATGGTTAAACTTCAAATATGCAGAACTGCTTCAAAATATGCGACAGGCAAAGGATGAAGATTATAAAAATATTCTACAAGATGTAAGAATCGGAAAACTAAGTGAGCATGGGAAGGAAGCTTGACATGCACGATTAATTTTAAACTTGTATCCAGATGAAAACATTCTTCCAGAGGATATTTTTAAGAAAAGTACTGACAACAAATCTGGGATATGTTTGATGCCAACTGTAAAAGAATGTTCTATGTTCAACAACAAAATGTTAAAGTTAGAAAATGAAGAGATTGTGAAACTGGAAGCTGTAGATAAAATAGAGCATATGGGAGCAACAATTATTTTGTCCGAAATTTTTAAACCAAATTGGATTCATAAGAGAAGAGTATTTCTAAAACTGCTGGTTTTGAAAAGACTCTGAATGTGTGTTTAAATTGTTGTATCATTTTGAGAAGGAATTTACATGTTGAAAGAGGTCTGGTAAATGGAGCAATGGGTCATGTTGTTGATTTTGTGAATTACAGAAATAGAGATGGAATTGAAATTCTAAAAATTAAATTTGATGGCATTGAGGAAGTACAACAAATCAGTCGTTGTTCTGCTAGATTTTTGCTTGTGAAAGACTTATATGTTCGCCGAAAACAGTTCCCTATTTGTCTGGCATATGCGGTGACAATTCATAAATCTCAAGGTTTAAGTGTAGATAGTGCTCTGGTGAACATTGGAACTTCTGTGTTTAAAGAAGGTATGGCATATGTGGCATTATCACGAGTCAGAACTTTATCAGGATTGTACTTGGTTGAGTGTGATGAGACAAAGATTTGTGCAGATCTAGATTGTGTTAAATAATACAATAGGTTAAGAAGAGAATATGCTCCACATTTGCCTCAATATCCTCTGTTTGAAAAACGTGTGGTAGGCCGAAAAAGAAGAAATGAGAATAATTGCAGTGAGGTACTAGCAAAAAGACAAAAAGTAGATGAAACTGTAATTGTAAGCAGAAAAAAAAGGATTCTGTTGAAGATGTTGTTGGATTTCAGTTTGAAAACAGTTCTGGTGTCAACTGCTATGCTAATGTAGTGCTTAATGTTGTTTTTTTTCTTCAAAATTTACAAGAACAGATTGTTGAAAATCGGGATGAAACATTCTGCTGTTTATTGAATTCTGTGTTTCAGAAATGTAGCAGTGATAGAGCAAAAATAGAAAGTGTTTCAGAAATTCGAAATCTTCTAGAGATATGTTCTGGTCAAAATCAATTTTCACAGAATATTCAACAGGATTGTCAGGAATTTTTAATGTATATGTTTGATGTATTGCAAGATGAAGGAGTAGATATAAAAAATATTTTGAGTCTTTCTTACCAATGGCAGCATGATTGCGACAATTGTAGTTTATCAAGTAGTACTAGAATAGACACTGAAAGATTTATATATTTGATTTTACCAGACTGCAAATCAGTGTCTTTTAATAATCTAGTTAAAGCAGCTGATCACAATATGGTGTGTACTCAATGTAAGTCTGCAATGCTCTCTACATTATTTCTACAAAGTTATGGTCAGTATGTCATTTTAATGTTCCAACGATGTAGACCTGATGGAAGTAAATTGACAACTTCTATTAAAAATTTTGTGGCTTCTCAGTTATCAATTTCATGAAGAACTTTTACAACTGTAGCTATTATTTATCATGACGGTCCTTCAACAACATCAGGGCATTACACATGCTATTTAAAAAGTCGTAAAGGTTGGACCCACTGTATTGACACTCATTTTACTTTCAAACAACGTTTGCCTTTTGACTTAAAAAATTCATACCTAGTATTTTTAGAACCAAAATTTAAGTAAAGGTAATTGGCCTATGAAAACGGGAGCAGTTAATAAAGGTTAGTTTGCTGTTTAAAATTATATTCTGAGTAAAAGTGATCAAGATAATATAAAAAATTGACTTGTCATATAGGTACTGTAAGTGGATCTCATAGTAACTGATATCAATATTATACAAAATGATGAACATGAGTGAGTCAGAGATGGTTTTACGAATAGTTAAATATTGTGAAAATGATGTATGAGCCTTTCTTTCAGAACGTCGGAAAAACGGTAATTTCAGAGTTTCTAATAATTAATTTGAAAATATACTCATATATCTGACACTATTTGGCCTAAAGGAAAAGTAAAGGAATGAGTAAAGAGTCTTGACTGAAAAAAAGGAGTATATGAAAATAATGAAAATATTTCAGATGTTCTTGGAGCTTTTCTTCTAGAAAGTCGATTAAATGGATTTTTTGTTAGTGAACAGCAGAGTACTTTCCAACGAGAAAAGGACCTTCATGATATACTATTTGGCCTAAAGGAAAAGTAAGTGAATCAAAGATTAGTGTACATTTGTCATTTGTCAGTATCTAAGGGTTTTTTCAAAACACAATCTTTTAGATTGTGTTTTTTTTTCCCGCTGTCATATGATAATTTGAACTCACTGTTTTAAGTGAAATTCAATATATTCTGAGAACAGCAAAAATAAACTATGTAACATGTTGTACAAGTTATTCTATCCTTTGTATTGTGTAATTTAAATTGTATTCCCATTGTCTGACACTCACTTTCCTTTTTCCACCCTCTTTCAGTTCTTTTTACTCACTTATAATGTCTTTCTCTCACTCTCTCTCACCCCCGTTCCTTTACTCCACTTCTTTCACAACCCCTCAGTCTCATTTCAACTGTCTGGATCCCCTCTCTCCCTTGCATAACTTTTCAGCTTTCAGTCTCTCTGCTTTACTTCCCTTTTCCGTATTTTCCTCCTTTGCTCTTTTAGTAATTCCTCTTTACTCACTCAGCAGTATTGTCGCACTCTATAACTATAAATCACCTACTCTCCCTTGCTTATCTTTGTTTGCTCCTTTCTTTTGACCTCTTCTCTCTATTTTTCGTTCACTACCTCTATGTACTCAGTGCCTCACTCTCCTTGTGTTATGTTCACTTGTGTTTATCTACCTTCTATCATTTCTTTTACAACAACTTCACTGCTCCTCTCTCATCGCTCTTCATCCCATTTCTTTTACTCTGGTTCCATTACTATCCCTCATTTCCTTTCTTTCAGTGTCCTTCTCTTTACTTTCATCACCAAATAATTTTTTCTCAGTACCACTGTTTTAGTCCTCTTCTCCTTTCTTTCCTTTTTTTGCTCCCTTACTCATTTCCTTTGCTCACTCATTGTACTCCACTTCACTCAGTTTTTCTCTTAGTCTGTCTGTCTACTAACTTCCTCACTCCTTTTCCCTCAATCCTTCTATATTATCCTCTCTCCATTCATCCCTTCACTCTATGACTGTTCTTCACTTACTCTCAGTTATCTTCCATTCCTCATTCTTCTAAATGTATCCTTAATTAGACTCTTTTCCGTCTCAGTCATTATCTTTTTACTTACTACTGTTTCCTGATTTAGTTTTGCTAACTCACATTGTTATAGTATCTTTCTTACCTTCAGTTCATTTCTCTGTTCTTCTCTTTCTCTCTGTCAGTGAATCTATATGCCTTACTCTTAGTAATTTGCTCTCCTTCTATTTCTTTTTCTCTCTTTTTGTCCTTCTACCTTACTTTATTTCCCTTTCTGTGTCCTTCACTCTTACTTTATTTCTAAATACTCTGTTATGATTTTTAACCTCTTCATTTGTATCTTTTAATTTAAAATACATATTTTACTAATTATAACTTATTTTTTCTTCTCTCTTTCACAGATACAAAGTGTAGTAAAAAATGTAATTAAAGTTACATTTATTATATGGTAAGTGTAACTAAAAATATGTAGTTTGTCATCATCCTTTACTTTAACCTCACTAATATTTTCTCAACCAACCTCACTCCTGTTTCTTTACTCTGCTTCCCTCACTTATTCTTATACTCCATGTTTACTCCCCTTTCCCTATTTCCCCTCTTATATTCAACTTCTTTCAGTCCCCATTCTTTACTTCACTTACCCTCTTTTCCTTCCTTTGCTTCCTCACTCATTCTCTTTTTCTTAATTATTTACTTCACTCCTACACACACACCTCATCCCCTTCCCAACACATACACACACCTCTGACATACACTCCACACACACACCACACACACACCTCACACACACACACCCCCCCACACATATTCCTCACACACACACACACACACACACATTCCACACACACACACACACGCACATCCCACACACATACCCCCCACACCCACACACCCCTCACACATATCTCACACACCCACACCTCCACCCACACTGAAACACCCCACACACCCACACCCACAGACACACCTTACACACCCACACCCCCACCTACACCCACTGACTCTCTATAAGTCACCCACACTGCCTTACTTACCTTTCTTTGCTGTTTCACTCAGACCCTTTCAGGCACTGTTTCCTTTACTCTTTCTGTCCTTTCTATCTGTCAGTCCCCATGTCTTATCCTAATTCAATTTTTTCACCCTCTTTCACCCCTCTTTACTTACACTCCTTGCTCTTTTCTCACCCTCCCTCACCGTTGTTCATTTATCCCGGTTCCGTCACTACCCTTCATTCCCCATTTTTTACTGTCCTTTGTTTTTCTTTCAACACCCACTCACATTCTCCCACTACTTCTACTTTAGTCTTCTTCCTCTCTCTTCCCTTCTTTCGCTCCCTTATTCATTTTACTTTTCTCACTTTCACCCTATTACACCTTCTCTGTTTTTTACTATGTAATAAACAATTCCTCTGTGTTGCTCCCTCTGGCTCTCTTTCTCTTAACATTACTCTCTCTGTGTTCTTCCCTCATGTTAACTGCTTCATTAATTTTTTTTTTCTTTTTTTCGGGTGCGCGCCCCGGTGCGCGTACCCTAAGGAAAAAAGATTGACAGAGATTCTTTAAAAATATAGGTTTATTTTTATAAATGAAAGTTAGTTCTAAAAAGAACTGATTTTTTTATTCTTTTTGTTGTTTTATATTTTTTTATTGTTTTTTTGAACATTTTTTACTTTTTTTGGCTTTTCTGAACAGTTTTATATTTTTTTGTATTTTTCATGGGGAGAAACAAAAAACAGGGAATTGTAAATGGCTCAACTGGAGCAAAAAAAAAATCAGGAAAAAATTAGGTGTTTTTCGGGCACTTGTGGTTATCACCAGCACAGAGGATAAGTTTTAGACTTTGCTCACCATAGCAAAGTGTCATCCCACAAAATTTGCACTCGATTTTTAAATCACCAAACTTGGGTTGAATTACAGACATTGTCTCTCTTGCCTCTGAATCCGATGGAGTGGGTTGCTTTCTTTGGGAGGTGCTTGGTGAAGATCGAGAAGGGTTCCTAGCCATTTCTCGGACCTCTGCCCTAGCATAGTTGTTCGGATGCTTCCGCTCCATATGGCGAATCATGGTGTAATTACCAAATGAATATTTTCTATTAGGGTTCCCCCTTGAAAGTTCCATGCCACAGATTAGGCAAGTCACCTTTGGTGCATTGACTTTCTTTTTGCCCTGTGGAATAGAAAAAAACTCCCATACTATGTGCTCCTTTGGCCTATATGGGGTATTGTCTTCTGGGAGGAATCTCCCTCTCCCCTCCTCATCCTCCTCCTCCTCTTCTTCTTCCTGACCACCATTGTATTGTTGTGGTGGTCCTCTTGGTGGTGGTGGTGGTGGTGGTGGTGCAGATGCTCCAGCTGCTGCTGCTACTGTAGCCATTTTAAAGTAGAAAATATTCAAGACAGATCTCCAAACAGGTCTTCCTCAGTAAATGTAAATGTAATGTAAATGTACAGGAATTTATATAGCGCAAATCACCAAGCGGTCTCTAAGCGCTTGCTTAGGGAACCCGTCTTGGTATTCCCCTGTGAGATAACCCCGGCAGGGTATCCGCAAGATGAAAGCCAGGCATCCCGCCGTGAGGGGCCGTTGTGGAGATTAAGCAAGCTATTGCCCAGAGTCGCAGAGTGTGAACCCGTGAATCGAGTAGGCACCGGTGCGAGAATTATCGAGTCCATGGACATTTTAGGACTCAAGACCCCGCCGAGCCGGGAATTGAACCCTGGTCCCGGGCTGACCTCTGCTTCCAGGTCTGCCTCCTCTAACCAGTGAGCCACACTTCTCCACTTCTCAGTCAAAGGACAAAGTCAGAATAAGGAAAAAAGGTGGGGGCTTTCATCATTTGGAAAACAAAACTGTTCTGGACCAATGAAAAGTGTTATTTTCAAGTCACATGATCCAGGCTTTCATCATTTGGAAACCAAAACTGATCTGCACCAATGAAAAGTGTTATTTTCAGATCACATGACCCGACGCGCTTACGCTACGCGCACCGGGGCGCGCCCGTAGTCACCGTTACAAGATGGCCGCTACACAATGTATCCTCTTTCTATGTTCACCCCTTAATGACCTTTCACCTTTCCCTATCTCTTTGACTCCATTAACACGCTCAATCGCACTGTTTGCTGAACCGCACTCACACGCTGTTCCTTTTTGGGCTATCAAGTAAGTTTGACTCACTCGTTGTCAGCATATTCATTTAACAGATTACATTGTTGCATGTGCACTCCGTGCTGCATTATTTGGGTCCACATTTTTAATTCTGGTTTTGATTTCGGCACTATTCTCGGCAATTTAAAGCTTCGTTTCACCTGATAACTCTTGTTTCTGTGGACACGCTTGGGCTCTGCTTTTCGGTCTATCTAGACTCACGTATACCTTTCGATATTCGCTTTTCTATCTGGATGAGCACAACACGCACTGTTCATTTTCCGATTGAGACTTTTTGGAATTATCTTTTCACTTCTTCGGCCAGTAAGCTTTATATTTTCACTTTTGTATTATTCTAGTTATGATCAGAATATAACTCTGGTTAAATAGTCTAGATTCCATTGCAATGTTGTCATAGCATGTTATTTTTTGTTGACATTGTAGAACAATATGACACTTGAAAAGATCGTACATATATTTTTCCTTGTCTGTATCATTTTCAGATTACCCCTGACGAAGGACTTAAATAGTCCGAAATGCATTGGGTGACTCCTCAATTGTTGTTTTGAAAATGATGGGAAGCTCAAGGATGTTTAAATAACAATCATCTACTTGATTTGTTCATGTGAAGAAACATGGAATAAAACTTTGATGGAAACCATACCACTTTCGAAACTTTGATTGAATTCACTAGGCGTTCTCACGTCCATTTGGTTGTGCTTGGAGAGACAACACTTACACTAAATGTTGCAACCTGTGTTCTTGATTACCACACCTGGTCGGGGAGTGATATCTCTGGTGCACACCTCAACTCGATTCACACCAACAACTGCGGAGTGCGTAACCTATACTTCATTTGCAATTCAAGATAGAGCAATTGGTGGATAGTCCCTGAGCAAATTATTTATAAGGTGCTTTCTATGTTGCAGTATTTGTGCTAGCACGGGAGAGGCAGCTTGGCATTTTTAATTTTCGCGCCTCTGGTACACCACATAGACAGTAGAAATCTAGCAGTCGCAAACACAATCAAAGGGGCGGTATCATATTTTAAAATTCTAAATACCTCCCTATAATCCCTGAGGCCCCTGGACTTGCAGAGTTGGATGATCCATTTGGCTCTTGCCTTAGAGTACGAGGGGCAGAAGAGCAGAACGTGCAGATCTGTCTCTTCACTACCCTCACACCCTGGGCAGGAACTCGATGTATGAGCATTTGTCCACTTGTTTGTCACGGCCCTTAGTGGCAGTGATCCATTTCTGAACTGGACATAAAGTTTCTTGGCCAGTAGGGGCTGGATATTGTCCAGGAATTTCTCAAAATGTGGTATAACCTTGATATCCAAAAAGGTATTAGTCAGCCTACCCAAAGAGGGGTTCGCTAATTGGGGGAGTCTCAAAAGGCGCCTAATAAAACTATTCTCGGTAGAGGATAGAGAAGTGGCAGAGGCATGACCCCAAAGGTCTGCACCATAGAGCGCACCACCCCTTGCCTGGGCTTTGTAAACTTCCACAGGCGGTCCCAATGATTTGAGAGAGCTCTTGTTGTACACCTTTAGGATACCGCCGGAGAATTGGGCCAACTTCAGGTTTGCCTTAGCCATGTGGGACCCCCAATCCATTCTATCATTTAATGTTACCCCCAAGTAGTCGAAGGTGGATACTCGTTCCAACACCGAGCCATCCAAATGGGGGTAGGGACAGTTGGATGATTTGGCGTTGTAAACCATAAACTTAGTTTTGGAGAGGTTAATCTCCCGGTTCCTCGATCCACAAAAGGAGCAGAACGCCTCTAGTGTGCGCTGGATACCCATGGAAGATTTTGATAACAGAAGGGTATCATCAGCGAACATCAGGGCTGGTATCTTGTGACCTGCTAAACTAGGTGAGTCTAGATCCCTCGCTCCCATTAGATATTCAATCAGCCTGTTAAGGAAGAGGGAGAAGAGCGTGGGAGCCAGCACACACCCCTGCCTCACTCCCTTTTCCACTGGGAATGGTTCCGAAAGCTCCCCATTCCTCCCGTACCATACCCTTGCGTAGGTACCTTGGTGCATACGTTTAAAAAGGTGACACAAATAAACCGAGGCACCCATCTCTTGTAATATTGCCCAAAGCTTGTCCCTCTGGACCAGGTCAAATGCGGATCGAAGATCCACAAAGATCAAATACAAGCTACCAGCCCCCAAGGATACACTCTTCCAGTAGACCAACTGTAATCTAAACAGTTGGTCGATGGTGGAGACTTTCGCTCGAAAGCCCGCTTGGAGGGAGGTTAAGATGTGATGCTCATCCATCCAGCTCTGCAACCTCGATAGTAAAAAGCAGGCAAATAATTTCTGGAGGACGTCGATGAGGCTAATGGGACGGTAGTTTGCCGAGTCGAGAGGAGAAGCCTTTTTGTGGATGGGGATGATTTCTGCACCCAACCAGGTTTGGGGGATCTCCATGCCCTGCAGAATTGCATTAAAATAAAGCCAGATATAGGGAGCCCATACCTTCTGTTCACTCAGGTATAGATCTCCGGGGATCCTATCTAGGCCCGGAGCTTTTCCAGGTGTCAAACTTTTAAGGGCCGCCTGAATTTCAAGCAAGGTACAGGGTGGGCAATCAAGACCCATTGCATCCAGAGGGACTTGTTCAGATGTACTCTTTGAGAAAGCTAGATCTACTGGGGATGCTGGGTCAGTGAGGGAGAAGAGGGGCTTAAAGTGGGCTAGCCAGACCTCTTCACTTAAGTTAGGAATTAAGGTAGGCGACCTCTCTGCTGATCCTGATCTAACTAAGTTCCAAAAGGCCCTGAAGTCGTGACCGTCCAGAGCAATTTTTATACTTTCCCACATTAGAGCCTCCCACTCCGACCTAGCCTCCGTAATCATTCTTTTATAGATTTGTCTAGCCATTCTAATGCTCTACATGGATCCAGATTTTACCTCCTTTACAAGGGCAGTTTTAGCCGCCCTACAATTTTTGTTGTACCAATGGGCCTGGTTTTTTACCCACGGCTGCATATTATCGGTGGTATAGAAGTAATCGGCCAAGGTGGAGAGGAGCCTATTATGAATATGCTGTAAGTCCTGGAAATAGGCCATGTCAGAATCTGGACCCAATAGGTCACGAGCCTCCACCAAAGAACATGCAACGTGTTGCTATAACTCGGCTAGTTTATCTGGGGCTAGCGCGACCTTTGCCCACCTAATGCGTCTGCCACCCACCGCTGTAACTAGACTCGAGTTAGTAGGAGTCTCTAATACCCCCGGTTCATTTTGGTGTCCCAGTGTACAGATTAATTCAAGTGACAAAAGATTATGGTCACTATCTACCCTTGGGATAATAGTAAAGGGATGTATGACGTTACAACGCAGGCTATTACAACGCCTGCCTTTACAACGTGGTTTTTACATCGCAAACCTTTACAACGCATAGCGCTTAGAGGTGCTGGATAGTGATAAGTTTAATTTTCTATTCCAACTCCAGTCCCCGTGGACACTAGGGAAGGTGTTGGATAGAAAATTAAACTTATTCCCTATCCTAGAGCGCCCCCCAGCGCAATGTGTTGTAATGGTTTGCGTTGTAATGACCGCGTTGTAATGGTAGTGCGTTGTAAAAGTTTCGTTGTAGCGGTTGTTCACCATAGTAAAGGCTCTCATTTGGGCCCAGAATTCCACATTAACCAAGATGTAATCAATGGTTGTGCTTTTCCCCAGTCTATTATAGGTGCATGTACCAAGTACATCGGGAGGGAGTCTACCATTGCAGGCCCTAAAGGAGTGAGTTACTGCCAGCTTATTAATCTGTAGAGTCAAAGGCGGAAGGCGCTTTCCCGGGTACATGGTGCACTCCTGAATATGCCAGGTGGAATCCTCATCAGAAGTTACAGACGGGATCCCGGCAAGCGGTTCAAAATGACAACTAAAATCACCCCCAATAATTTTTGGAGTCGGTGGGGGAAATAAAAGAAGGAGTTCCTCGAGGGCCTCTAGCGTAGATAAACCCAACTGGTGTGGTATGGGGCGTAAATATATGTTGATCACTACCACCATTGAACCATCCAGAAAATTGAGTATAATACAAAGAATGTCCGGAGAGTGTGAATCTACTATCTTAGCTGAGCACCCCAAATGTGAGGCAACCCAGGTGCACAACCCCCCCCCGAAGGTCTTCCCCTGGGGCCCTGCACAGCCGGAGAATAGAATGTTGTGAAGCCCACCCTAGCAGGGCCAAACAGCAGCCAGGTTTCTTGGAACAAACACAAGTCAAAGCTATCCATCAACTCTCCCCAGTCTGGGTTGTCTAACTTAGACCCCAACCCCACTACATTCCAGGACCCAATTGAGGATCTACGAGTCTCAGCTCTGGCGGCACTGATTGTAGTAGGCAGAAGGACATTAGAGGGGGATCCAGTACAAGTATGAGTGTCCATCACCCTACCCACTCCTATATAGCTGGTGTTTAGCGTTGGTGGGAATGTTATCATAGCGTCCACCTTATTCCTAGTAGCCAGCTTGAGAGGCCCCACCTCATCACTCACACCCTCCTCCATGCTCACTAGTGCTTTTGTGTCACAATGCTTACCAGTGTTGTCTTGTCACACAGCTCACCAGTGCTTGCTTCTCACACTGCTCACTCGTGCTTCCTTGTCACACTGCTGACCAGTGTTGGCTTATCACACTGCTCACCAGTGTTGGCTTGTCACACAGCTCACTAGTGCTTGCTTGTCACACCGCTCACCAGTGCTTGCTTGTCACACCGCTCACCAGTGCTCGCTTGTCACACCGCTGACCTGTGCTTGCTTGTCACATCGCTCATCGGTGCTCGCTTGTCACACCGCTCACCGGTGCTCGCTTGTCACACCGCTCACTGGTGTTTGCTTGTCACACCGCCCTCCGGTGCTTGCTTGTCACACCGCTCACCAGTGCTTCCTTGTCACACTGTTCACCAGTGCTTGCTTGTCATACTGCTCACCAGTGCTTGCTTGTCACACAGCTCACCGGTGCTTGCTTGTAACACTGCTCACCAGTGCTTCCTTGTCACACTGTTCACCAGTGCTTGCTTGTCACACTGCTCACCAGTGCTTGCTTGTCACACAGCTCACCGGTGCTTGCTTGTAACACTGCTCACCGGTGCTTATTTGTCATACTGTTCACCAGTGCTTGCTTGTCACACTGCTCACCAGTGCTTGCTTGTCATACCGCTCACCAGTGCTTCCTTGTCACACTGTTCACCAGTGCTTGCTTGTCACACTGCTCACCAGTGCTTGCTTGTCACACAGCTCACTGGTGCTTGCTTGTCACACAGTTCACTGGTGCTTGCTTGTCACACTGCTCACCAGTGCTTATTTGTCATACTGTTCACCAGTGCTTGCTTGTCACACCGCTCATCGGTGCTCGCTTGTCACACCGCTCACCGGTGCTTGCTTGTCACACCGCCCATCGGTGCTCGCTTGTCACACCGCTCACCGGTGCTCGCTTGTCACACCACTCACCGGTGCTTGCTTGTCACATCGCCCACCGGTGCTTGCTTGTCACACCGCTCACCAGTGCTTCCTTGTCACACCGTTCACCAGTGCTTGCTTGTCACACAGCTCACCAGTGCTTCCTTGTCACACTGTTCACCAGTGCTTGCTTGTCACCCTGCTCACCAGTGCTTGCTTGTCACACAGCTCAATGGTGCTTGCTTGTCACACTGCTCACCAGTGCTTATTTGTCATACTGTTCACCTGTGCTTGCTTGTCACACTTCTCACCAGTGCTTGCTTGTCATACCGCTCACCAGTGCTTCCTTGTCACACAGCTCACCGGTGCTTGCTTGTAACACTGCTCACCGGTGCTTATTTGTCACACCGTTCACCAGTGCTTGCTTGTCACACAGCTCACCAGTGCTTCCTTGTCACACTGTTCACCAGTGCTTGCTTGTCACACTGTTCACCAGTGCTTGCTTGTCACACTGCTCACCAGTGCTTGCTTGTCATACCGCTCACCAGTTCTTGCTTGTCACACAGCTCACCGGTGCTTGCTTGTAACACTGCTCACCAGTGCTTCCTTGTCACACCGTTCACCAGTGCTTGCTTGTCACACAGCTCACCAGTGCTTCCTTGTCACACTGTTCACCAGTGCTTGCTTGTCACCCTGCTCACCAGTGCTTGCTTGTCACACAGCTCAAAGGTGCTTGCTTGTCACACTGCTCACCAGTGCTTATTTGTCATACTGTTCACCTGTGCTTGCTTGTCACACTGCTCACCAGTGCTTGCTTGTCATACCGCTCACCAGTGCTTCCTTGTCACACTGTTCACCAGTGCTTGCTTGTCACACTGCTCACCAGTGCATGCTTGTCACACTGCTCACCAGTGCTTGCTTGTCACACAGTTCACTGGTGCTTGCTTGTCACACTGCTCACCAGTGCTTGCTTGTCACACAGTTCACTGCTCACCAGTGCTTGCTTGTCACACAGTTCACTGGTGCTTGCTTGTCACACTGCTCACCAGTGCTTGCTTGTCACACAGTTCACTGGTGATTGCTTGTCACACTGCTCACCAGTGCTTATTTGTCATACTGTTCACCAGTGCTTGCTTGTCATACCGCTCACTGGTGTTTGCTTGTCACACTGCTCACCAGTGCCCCCTTCCCACATGTCCCATCAGTGTAGGCTCCTCAGATTCCCCATCAGTGCTGGCTCCTTACACTGCCTCGGCGCCATCTTGTCACACTTCCAGGGAGTTGGACTAGGTGACATGCCCTTTTCTCGCCTCTCAATTAACCCTGTTCAGGCCCTGACCGGATCACATTTTTACCATCCTTTAGATGTTCACCCAGTCAGGCCACTGCATTTCAACGGAACATTTGGCTTGAAACTTGTTTTCTTTGTCTTCGGTTTTGCTGGTCAGCCCCTTTGAGGGGCTTAAACTCTCCCGGAGTGTAGGGTCATGTTATAAGTTATGTTATATGTGAGGCTATGTTATATGTTACACTATATTTTATATGCTATAACATTACAACTCATATGTTATAATGTGGTACATGATCAGTTATTTGATATGTTATATGTTGTGGTATATGTTATTATTTCATAAGCAATGGTGTATGTTATGCTATATGTTATGCGTTATATGTTGTGCTAGTTTCTTAGTGTTACCGGGTAGCAATGTAGAGAACCAGGAAATTCTGCCCAGGCATAGGCAGAGGCAAACAGCCAGCTTTTGATTAATAGACAAAATTGATTAAGATTAAAGATTAATCAAAAAAGGCAGGGAGGCAATTCCAAGAGCCAGGAAACCACTGACTGCAAGCCATCAGCATCTTGCCAAGAGGGAAACACATTTTTAGAAGTTGTATGTTGGAAATGGGTTCTGACCCATGTATTCACCCTCCCTGCCCCCACGTCTGATTTTTAGGCTACCCAGTTTTTGCACTTCTCGCATGAGTGAATCTCACTAACTGATTCTCACTCACTGTAAGCTTTGTTAAATGGATTGGGAGTGCTGACGGGAGTGTCAGTATTTTAAGATAAGGCCTGCTGCTCCACAGCTAGGGTGAGGCGCACGTGGTTGCACATGAACACATGTGCATGTGTGTACACACGTGTGCAGGTTAAGCATGTGTGACTACCATCTAACTCAGCCTGATATCTGCACACAGGCAGCCTTTTGCAGATGGGGTCCTTAAGGGGCTGGTGCTGACCTGTGCCGACCTTGTCATCGGAATGGGCATTCACTCACTGTGTAAACTTGCAGGGGCAGATTTACAAGCCCCCTGCGCCTCTTTTACGCCGCTGTTGCGTCACTTTTGTGACGCAGCGGCGGCGCAAAAGATGCGCCATGGTGAGGGGTATTTACAACATGACGCATCTCCCAGATGCGTCACGTTGTAAAGCCCTGTGTCAGCAGGATGTGTTCCATCGTAGGGGGGGCGTTCCGGCGCAGGAAAAAGTGGCTGAGTGAAATCTACAAGATTTCACTCAGTCACTTTAGGGCCCATCCTGTGTCAAAACCCTGCGCCTGCTTGAAGCAGGCGTAAGGATTGACGCAGCATTGTGGAGATATGGCCCCTCAGAGCATTGCTGGAGCTGCGTCGCGCTTGCAACGCAGCTCCAGCAATGCGCCGCTTTTACGGCACAGATGCATCACGCATCTGTGCTGTTTTTGCCCCATGGTGCGCCGCATAGTAAATGCGGCGCATCCAGGGTGGCGGAGCTGCGGCGCACAATGACTGGCGCATCCCTGCTGATATGCAGGGATACACCACTTATTGTAAATCTGCCCCGTAGTGATTTAATGAAAGGAGCATCTGTTCAGTGGCATAAGGAAGCCTTGTGGGACTCCCATGCAAATGATGGTGAGCGGACCCCTGCCAATACCCATACACTCAAGCTGACATGGTGAGGGGTGGTCCCCCCTTTGTGCATAGAAGGCTGGGCGCCACCTCGCACCCCAGGGGCTGCTGGGGTGTCCGTTACGAACTTGCATGTGTTTCACTGCATTGAACAGTTTGGCTGAAATCTGCACCATATTACTGGTTTGCCACAGGTAGGCCTAGAGGCAGGATTGACGTACAAGGCCTGGTAAACCAGGAGTCCCAGCACAGATATCACATAAGTGTCCAGATATCCGCACTCTTTCTGGCGCTCCAGGGCTTATCATTTTTCTCTGACTCAACTTGAAATTAGATTCTTGCCTTTGAATTACCTTGATGAGCCAAGTTAAATGTTCTGCTAGCCAACAGGAAGAACAAAGGCTTGCACAAATAATAGGGCCATTTGACAGTGGCTGTCCTAGATAGAGCGAAGGCTGGGGGCAGAATCTGCATGTGCTACGTACTTTTCACACTGCACCTGGTCTGGGACGTCTCAAGCCCACATACACAAGGCAGGGTAGCCAGACCTCAGGAGCCAGTTTCAGGAGAGGCTCTCTTTGAAGTTTTGCAGTGAAGGGACCAGGCAGCTGTGGTAGTTAGGGGCAGGGCTTAGGCTCTCAGAGAAGGCCTCCAACTTATGACTTTAAGGTGCCATCTTAAAAAATCCCAAACTGCTGTGTGGCGGTTTCGGGCATGGGTGGAGTGGTTATGTGTCACTCTAGGACTGCACAGAGGTGCCTGCATTCTGGAACTTTCCACCACAATTTACAAACCTCTGCACAAACAACAGACTTTTCAGAACAGCTGGACCTCAGGGAAACGACACCAGAGGGACACCCAGCTGGAAGGGAGACAACATGTGACCCCACTTCAACAAGCATTTGCAATGCAATAGGTCTCGCATTAGGAAAGTTTGAGCTATTGGTATTGTAAATGACACATTTTTTATTTATGTGTTGGTTTTGAAAATAGCGAAATTAATAGCTTTGTCATTTACAATGCCAATACTTTTAACTTTCGCCAGTGTGACACCTATAGCAATTGTAATGCAATATGTGCTGCATTTACGTGACTTAGATATATTGATATTACAAATAACAATTGCTTTTTTAATAACTTTTGTGAAGATTATGTTCAGTGTATTTTATTGTGACGAAAATCCAAGAACAGAAGTGGAATATTAACATCTTTTTGTAACATTTGTAATAAAGCTTGAAACATTGAGAGAACATATTTGAACCAGTTGTTGTTGAATGGTTGCACAGACTGATGCTGAGGTGGCGCTGAGTGATGTTGTGGTTGCGACGAGTGATGCGGTGGCGTTCAGTGATGCTGTGGTGGCGCATAGTGATGTTGTGGTGCCCCTGAGTGATGCTGTGGTGGTGCTGAGTGATGCTCTGGTGATGTGATAGATAGAGTGTAATTATGTGGCATTTACCTATGTGGCACTGAGTGGTATTTGGAGTGTATGTTGCATTGAGTGCAGTGTAATTATGTGGCGTGTAATTATGTGGCACTGAGTGGTATTTGGAGTGTATGTTGCGTTGAGCGCAGTGTACATATGTAGCATATACTTATGTGGCACTGAGTGGTATTTGGAGTGTATGTTGCATTTAGTTCAATGTAATTATGTGGCGTGTAATTATGTGGCACTGAGTGGTATTCGGAGTGTATGTCGCGTTGAGTGCAGTGTAATTATGTGGCGTGTAACTGTGTGGCACTGAGTGGTATTTGGAATGTATGATGCATTGAGGGCAGTGTAAATATGTGGCATGTAACTATGCGGCACTGAGTGGTATTTGGAAAGTATGTTGCATTGAGTGCAGTGTTATTATGTGGCGTGTTACTATGTGGCACTGAGTGGTATTTGGAGTGAATCTTGCATGGAGTGCAGTGTAATTATGTGGCATGTAATTATGTGGCACTGAGTGGTATTTGGAGTGTATGTTGCATTGAGCGCAGTGTACATATGTAGCATATACGTATGTGGCATTGAGTGGTATTTGGGGTGTATGTTGCATTTAGTGCAATGTAATTATGTGGCACTGAGTGGTATTTGGAGTGTATGTTGCGTTGAGTGCAGTGTAATTATGTGGCGTGTAACTGTGTGCCACTGAGTGGTATTTGGAATGCATGTTGCATTGAGGGCAGTCTAAATATGTGGCATGTAACTATGTGGCACTGAGTGGTATTTGGAAAGTATGTTGCATTGAGTGCAGTGTTATTATATGGCGTGTTACTATGTGGCACTGGAGTGAATGTTGCATGGAGTGCAGTGTAATTATGTGGCCTGTAATTATGTGACACTGAATTCATTTTGGAGTGTATGTTACATTGAGTGCAGTGTAATTATGTGGCGTGTAATGATGTGGCACTGAGTGGAATTTGGAGTGTATGTTGCGTTGAGCGCAGTGTAATTTTGTAGCATATAATTATGTGGTGTGTAATTATGTGGCACTGAGTGGTATTTGGGGTGTATGTTGCGTTGTGCGCAGTGTAATTATGTAGCATATAATTATGTGGCACTGAGTGGTATTGTGTGGAGTGTATGTTGTATTCAGTAGAGTGTAATTGTGTGTGAGGGTGCAGAGTGTGTGAGGGTGCAGAGTGTGTGAGGGTGCAGTGTGTGAAGGTGCAGTGTGTGAAGGTGCAGTGTGTGAAGGTGCAGTGTGTGAAGGTGCAGTGTGTGAGGGTGCAGAGTGTGTGAGGGTGCAGAGTGTGCGAGGGTGCATAGATAGAGTGAGGGTGATAGATAGAGGCCAATAGATAGATAGAGTGAGGCTGATAGATAGATAGAGTGAGGGCGATAGATAGATAGATAGATAGATAGATAGATAGATAGATAGATAGATAGATAGACAGATAGATAGATAGATAGATAGATAGATAGATAGATAGATAGATAGATAGATAGATAGATAGATAGATAGAAAGATGGTTGTGTGTGTTGTTGTGGTTGTGTGTGTGTTTGCGGTAGTGGTTGTGTGTGGCTTTGTGTGGTTGTGTGTGGTTGTGTGTGTGGTTGTGTGTGGTAGTGGTTGTGTGTGTGGTTGTGTGTGTGTGGTTGTGTGTGTGTGTGGTGTGTGTGTTGTTGTGTGTGTGTGGGGTTGTGTGTGTGGTTGTGTGTGTTGTGTTTGGGGTTGTGTGTGTTGTTGTGTTTGTGGTTGTGTGTGTGGTTGTGGGGTTGTGTGTATGGTTGGTTGAGTGTGCGTGTGTGTGTGTGTGTGTGGTTGTGTGTGTGGTTGTGTGTGTATGTGGCTATCTGTGTGGGGTTGTGTGTGTGGTTGTGTGTGTGTGGGGTTGTATGTGTGTGGGGTTGTATGTGTGTGGGGTTGTGTGTGTGTGGGGTTGTGTGTGTGGAGTTGTGTGTGGGGGGATTGTGTGTGTGGTGTTGTGTGTGGGTGAGGTTGTGTGTGTGGGGCTGTGTGTGTGTGGGGGTAGTGTGTGTGGGGTTGTGTGCGTGGGGGTAGTGTGTGTGGTTGTGTGTGTGGGGTTGTGTGTGTGTGGGGATGTGTGTGTGTGGGGTTGTGTGTGTGTGTGTGTGTGGGGTTGTGTGTGTGTAGTTGTGTGTGGGGGGGTTTGTGTGTGAGGGGGGTTGTGTGTGTGGTGGTTGTGTGTGTGGTGGGTAGTGAGGGTGGTGGGTTGTGTGTGTGTGGGGTTGTGTGTGGCATTGTGTGTGTGTGGGGGGTTGTGTGTGTGTGGGGTTGTGTGTGTGTGGGAGGGTTGGGTGTGTGGGGTTGTGTATGTGGGGGGTGTTGTGTGTGGGGGGTGTTGTGTGGGGGGGCTTGTGTGTGTTGGGTTGTGTGTATCTGGGGTTCTGTATGTGTGGGATTGTGCTGGGGGCTTGTGTGTGTGGTGGTTGTGTGTGTGGTGGGTTGTGTGGGTGGTGGGTTGTGTGTGTGTGGGGTTGTGTGTGGCATTGTGTGTGTGGGGGGGTTGTGTGTGTGTGGGGTTGTGTGTGTGTGTGTGGGGTTGTGTATGTGGGGGGTGTTGTGTGTGGGGGGTGTTGTGTGGGGGGGCTTGTGTGTGTTGGGTTGTGTGTGTATCTGGGGTTTTGTATGTGTGGGATTGTGTTGGGGGCTTGTGTGTGTGTGTGGGGTGTGTGTGTGGTGTGGTGTGGTGTGTGTGGGGGGTTTGTGTGTGTGTGGTGTTGTGTGTGTGGGGGTTGTGTGTGGGGTGGTGTGTGGGGTTCTGTGAGTGTGGGATTATGTGTGGGGGTGTTGTGTGTGTGTGGATGTGAAATTAAATGAAATTAAATGAAAATGCATTTTGTAAAGCGCAAATAGTTGCCTGGAGGCGTCCAAGCGCTGTGACTAAGAGGTGTTCTTACGATTGGGCGGATGACACGGAGGGTGAAGAGGGCCTATTTATTAAACAAAAAAGTTTTCAATTGTTTCCTAAAGGAAGTTAGGTCTGGATTGGACCTTAAGTGGAGGGGTAGAGTGTTCCACAACCTGGCCACATTTAGGGTGAAAGAGCGGCCTCCCACTCTAGTCCGTTTAACCTTGGGCACGACAGCAAGAAATGCATTGGCTGAACGCAGCTGTCTGCTGGGGAGGTAAGGGGTGATTAAAGGGAGATTAATTGCTGGACCAGTTTCCCAGAATGACTGGTGGGCAATGCAGAGGGACTTGAAGCTAATCCTGCCCCTAACAGGGAGCCAGTGCAATGTTATTAGTCCAGGCTTGGCAGAGAGCCTATGGGGAATTTGCAGTAAGGTGCAGGCCGCACAGTTTTGAATAACTTGCAGTTTCCGCAATGTGGAGTCAGGGGCTCCAAGATAAAGTGCGTTTCCAAAATCCAGCCTAGAATGGATCAATCCTGTACGACAGTTTGTTTGGCCTTGAATGGTAGCAGGGGGAGTATCCTCCTTAACATTCTGAGAAGGCCAAAACAGATGGCAGATAGCTTGACGGCCTGGTAATCTAACGTTAGGGGCCTATCCAGCCAGATGCCCAGACTCTTGATGGCGTTCTTGGGAGCTGGAGGGGGACCCAGACAGGCTGGCCAAATCGAGCCCATCGAGGATGGAGCCGAGCGTCCCAACAGCATGACCTCTGTCTTGTCTCCATTAAGTTTGAGACAAGACAGGGTCATCCAGCTGTTCACTTCGCTCAGGCAACCCGCCAGATCTACCATAGCCGCAGAGCCCTCGGCCCGCGTCAGAGAGACCACCAGCTGGGTATCGTCCGCATAGGTAACGATCTTAATGCCATATGGACGGACGATCCCAGCCAGCGGCCTCATATAAACGTTAAACAACGTCGGGCTAAGCGAGGAGCCCTGCGGGACCCCACAGCCCAAAGGTCTGCTGGTGGAGATGGTATTTCCCTCAAAAACCTGAAAGGTTCTATCACTCAGGAATGACCTAAGCCATTTCAACGCTCCTCCCTGAATCCCAATGTCATAGAGACACTGCAATAAGATTTTATGATTTACCGTGTCAAAGGCAGCACTTAGATCGAGGAGGATGACTGCCACCGATCCTCCCCGATCTAAGATTCCTCTAGTTTCCTCCAGAACTGCCAGCAAAGCAGATTCCGTCCCATGTTTGGGGCGGAAGCCCGTTTGTGAAAGGTCAAGCAACTGATTATTTTCTAGAAAATTAGTCAAAAGACTATTGACGTATTTCTCTAATATCTTGCTGACCCTAGGGAGCAGGGAAATGGGACGATAATTACTAAAGTTATTAATGTCCATGTTGGGTTTCTTCACAAGTGCCCTCACCCTAGCCTCTTTCCATGCTGGTGGGACCGTGTTAGTAGAGATTGAGGCATTGAGTACCTCCAGCATAACAGGAAGGATAGTGTGGCAGACGGCCATTAGAGAGCTCGGAGGAGCAGGATCACCGGGAGAGCCTGATTTTACCTGCGCCATTAAAGTAGCAAGTAAATCTGGGTGTAGCCGAGGGAACTCAACCAGCACAGATGACAAATTGCCTAGATTATCCTGCTTAGAATTCGCCAAGATATCTACTGGAGCATTTGGTACGGTGGTTGAAAATGATGAGTAAATAAGATCCACTTTGTTGTAAAAAAAAGTCCGCTAGGTCATTACAGCGAGCTTGTAAGTCTTCACTATTTACGGGGGGCTGGGGGAGTTTAGTAAGACTTTTTACAATCAGGTAGATCTCCTTAGAGTTAGAGCTGGCTTCGGAGATTTTTTGTGTGTAGTACAGGGCTTGTGCTTTTTTTATCTCCTTCTTGTAGTCCCTGATGGAATTTCTGTACAAGGTTTTTTCTGGGTCTGTATAACCCAGACGCTATTTCCTCTCTAGCCTCTTACACTTGCGTTTAATGTCCCTAAGCTCCTCCGAATACCAGGGAGCCGAGGTCCTAGATCTTTTTGCCAGGGTTTTCGTAACGGGGAGTATGATGTTCAGTGATTGAGTTATCCAGTTGCTGAATTCGTCATTAGCTACCAAGGGATCTGCGTTGATAGATGGTATTGTGGCTTGTAGCTCGTCGACCCACTTGTCTAGTGAGAGTTTGGACCAGTTTTGTGCTTCCCGTAGCCCTGGTAACAAGGCGGGGGGTTTGTGAGTGTTCCAAATAAGAGGGACTAACCAATGGTCAGTCCACGGGAGCGCAGTAGGAGGCTCTGCCTTCAAATCGGGGCAGTTACTGAATACAGGATCCAGCAAGTGCCCTTTGATATGTGTGGGTAGTGAGACAAGCTGAGCTAACTGTAATGCGGAAAAATCTGCGATTAACTCTTGAGCCGTATGGTCCCTGGTGTCATCGAAATGCATGTTCAAATCGCCCAACAGTGTGAAATTAGCAGAGGTGGCAGCGAGATCTGCGACTACTGAGGGCAGAGAGCATAAGAACTGTTTAACCGTTCCTGGAGGGCGGTAAATCAGTGCTCCAGAAAAACTAATGTTTGGCGAAAGCTCCAAACTAAAGGACATGCTTTCACAGTCCAAGAAGGGGCTGGGGGAGCAGTGGCAGATATAATGATCTTTGAATATTATTGCTAATCCGCCGTCTTTCCCAAGTGAGCGGTCTATCCTTGCTATTTGATATCCCTGTGGCAGTGCTTGTATTATATCGGGTTCTGAATGCGGAGTCAACCTTGTCTCAGTGAGAAAGAATATATCCGGATTTAGCTCGTCAAGTAACAAGGATAATTCTGTTTGATGTTTAGGCAAGGACCTACAATTGAGAAGAAACATCCTGTAGATTTGCTGGGTCTTAGTGGTGGAAATAGCTTTAAGATAGGTGTTACAATGCTGACATTGGGGTGGCAAGTTTAAAGGGTGATAAGAGTGGTTACATAATACCTTTGCTGGAGGTCGCAGGCTGAGTAACTCGCTGGAGCTGTATCCCCTTAAGTAACCTGGAAAAGGGGGAGGGGTTGTGGCCCCTGGTCCAGTCCAGTCACGGACGGGATGACATCATCTTTTTATTCAATCTAGAGGCGGGTGGGAGGCGTCCAACAGCTCGAGCGCAACCCTTATTCCCCCCAATATGGCGTCCTAGAGCCCTGCCTCCCACAGCATCAACACTAAATCTGCTGCGCTGAGAGCGGGATCGAATGTGGCAGAAACTGACTGGAGTCTTCAGAATTCTTAAAAACGTTATAAGGTAACACAAGTTTGAACAGAAATTAAAATGCACACAGCTAAAAAGAGTACAGCCCCCGGCTTCCACCTCAGGGGTACGCACACGCTAGTAGTCGTGTGTGTGGATGTGTGTGTGGGGAGTCGTGTGTGTGGGTTGTGTGTGTGTGGGTGTGTGTGTGGTGTGGTGTGTGTGTGGTGTTATGTGTGTGGGGTGTTGTGTGTGTGGGCTTGTGTGTGTTGTGTTGTGTGTGTCATTGTGTTTGGGGGTTGTGTGTGTGTGGGTGTGTGTGTGGGGGGATCGTGTGTGTGTGTGTGGTGTGTGTGTGCGGGGGGTGTGTGTGGCGGTGTGTATGTGGGGGCTTGTGTATGCGGTGTTGTGTGTGCGTGGTCTTTTGTGTGTGGGTGGTTGTGTGTGTGGGGTTGTGTGTGGGGGGGGGTTCTGTGAGTGTGGGATTGTGTGAGGGGGTGTTTGCGTGTGGATGTGTGTGTGTGTGGGGGTCATGTATGTGGGGTGTGTGGGGGGCTGGGGGGGTGGGTGGGGGTTGGGTGTGGTGTGTGTTTGTGGTGTGTGTGTGGGAGGGGTTGTGTGTGTGGGGGGTTGTGTGTGTGGGGGGTTGTGTGTGTGTGTGTGGATGATGGCTGAATTCAGTGCTCAGTGCCAGTCTCTTGACACACTGCGACACCCTTAAATTTGGTTTTATACACATTATGAGAATAAAGCCAGAACAAAATTGGAACCATTGGAATTCACATGATTCCAGTAGAGGCTGAGTAGCAACATGTTTTGTGGCGTACAGTTAAGTAAGCAGGAAATTTATCAGGCATTGATAGAAAATATTAAAATATTTAAGGCAAAAAGGAAATCATTGATTGAACCCCCAGCGATCCTTGAAATAGGAATATTATTGACATTGGTAAATCAAATATCATCTAAAAATCGATACTTGCACCTTGTCTCTACACGCCTTATATAATGAATTGTTACATCATAGGATGAAGGCTAAGCCGAGCACTACAAGAGTAAAAACTAGTGACTTCAGGCTCTGGTGGTCTCAAGGCACATTAGGATGTGAGAGGACACAGAAGGTCGGCTGTGGTGATGAGATATACTTATATTTGCACCGGTATCCTCTCAATAGACCTGTAAACAAAACCCTTGTATGTATATAACATTGATTAACAAAGCATGGGATGTGTTATGAAGAAAGACGAGTAGGCACAGATCAATACTGCAATGATTTTCTTAGCCAAGAATGGAAGTATGTCTGCGACATGAAGAGAGGGTGGTAAATTGGATGAGGAAGATGAATGAATAGGAGACAGGAACAGTAAGCGCGGGAGAGGCGAGGGAGAGAGGAAAGAGGAGTAGGGGGCCAAGATCCAAGATCAGAGAGGGAGGAGGTTGGAGATAGGCCAAAATTCATAGGAGCAAAAGCAGCGAGCAACAGAAGTGAGCCTGTAAGGAAGAGAAGAGCCAGGGCAAACACTATGAAACAAAAAGGTTGAAAGCGAGAGAGAGGGAAGAAACAGAGGTAAGGAGAGAGAGAGCTGGATGAAGAACAGACCAGCAAATTCGGGAGCGCATTCCTTTGAAGTTTGATGGGTGAGGCGGGGGAGCGGTTTCCTTTGAAGTCTGATGCCGAGGCACAGACAAATGGTGGTGCGTGATGTGCACGTGGGGGGCGGGGGAGCGGCAGCCTTTGAAGTCTGATGCCAAGGCACAGACAAATGGTGGTGTGTTATCTGGCTGGCGCTGGTGTGCACGCGCATAGATTACATGAACTGTATGCGATCCGCAGCCGTTTTGGTAGACTTTTCTTTTCCGCTTACTATAATCTCACCGGAGCAATGCGCAGGCGCATTGGCTCAGGCGAGACCTAAAAATGGACTCAAGAACTTCTGATTTAAGTTGGCACCCAGGTACTCAGATTTGTTTGGGCCAGTTGCTCTCCTACAGATTCTGAGGGACAGCAAAGAGATGGACCTGCTAGTCCTTTTTTTTAGGACTTGTGCCCTGGCCACCACACTCCTCCAAAACCCCACCCGTCGAGTATGGTGAGGTGTCTGTCAGATATCACCAGGAAATTTACTCACAGACACACTCACAGACAAAAAAGCACATACACAGCTTTTCCTCCCTGTTTATTTTTCAAAATATTGGTACCCCTTTCAATCCACATTCCTTTTATTTTCACTGCCGCTGAAGTCCATCTCATGGGCCTTGCTTGTCGTATAACGTATTTGAACATTATATGCCAGCAGGATTGGTGGGAAATTTGAAACTTGGTACCCCTCATCCATATTGATGAAGCTACACCCCTGCTGTCAGTAACGTTTTTTTAGTGTAGAAAAAGAAGGCCTGCCCGCATCTCTTCTCCAGCCCCTCTACTTCACCTCTCACTTTGGCAGCTTAAGTCACTGTGGTTAGACAGGATTATACCACACCCTGGAGAGGGGGGTAGAGAGGCTTTCAGAGATTGGACCAGCGCATGCGATTTCCCACGCATCCTCTCAAGCAGGACCTACTTCAAAGTTTACTATAAAACTGTGTTACACTGCACATACTTAACCCCTTGTGCTCTGTACTCTAGCTAGGTACTATCAGGTACTCAGTCCCAACACCAAGGGCGTTACAAAGGCCCCGGCAGTCACCGCGGTGATGGTGCCCCCAGGCTTACCCATACTGGAGGGGTCTCTCTCCCCCTACTGATGTGAGTTTGAGGGCCTCTTCAGTATATCTTGCAGGGGGCCCCCTCACGTTTTGTTACACCACTGGCCAGCACTTCTTAAATATGGAAGGGATTGTACCAGCACTTCTCAGGCAGCACTGCTCCAATGCTTTTAGGGGGAGAGTGCCGTCACTTCTCAGTAGCAAACTATTCCTGCAGTAGATAGATCCAGGCACAGGGCCAATTACTGCTCGGTGGCTTCAAGGCACAGCCTTTGCATATGCAAGCATGAGTCAGTGAGCAGTCCACCAGCAGTCTGCCCTGGTGGAAAGGAACAAGCCACACCATGCACTTGGCGGCATTCCTTGCATCTGCACAGCGTCACTTCCGGTGCCGGGCGTCAAGCACCTCTGTTGGAGGCTGTGTGCGGTACGTGCTGCTGGTCTGGAAGCCGCCTAGAAGCTGCAACTGTAGCTGTGAGGTTTCCATCTCACCGCGTGGGGGAGGGGCAGCCTCAAGGCTGAAGTGTCTGGAAAAAGAACAAATACGACTTTCAAGAAAGAACAATACACCCACCGAGCAGGGCACACACAATTAAATGTGTCAGACACCGTGTATATCAAGCCTGCAGCTGCCAGCCCTGAACTGTGCGAACACCCCTTGTCTACGTGCCACAAAAGGTGTACTCACTCACTCTCTCACTCCTAAAGTCACAGAGCACCCCTCCCCCCCACCCCACCCCCCCGCCAAATGTGCAGGAAAGTGGCCAAGACTGATCCCATCTGGTTTATTAGTGACAGCACATATGCTGAAGGTTTAAAGCCCATAGTAACAATGTTTAAAGCTAAACTGTGTGTTCCAGAGTCAGATCCCCAACCTTCAGACTATTTTCACTATATGAGTCTACTTAGAACAGGCATCCAAGTACATTTGAAAAGTAGGGGAACTGTGACCCTGAGTTATGGGGCGGGATCAGTGTGGAGGGGCGCAGTCAGAGGCGTGACTAAAAAGAACAAAATATTCTGCAACTATCCTGTTGGTCTCTCACCTTCAGGTAATTACATATAAAAAACACACCTTAAACGATTAATAAATGTAAGTTACACTAATCAGTGGTAAATGCACTATTTTACGTCAAGAAGACTAGTTAAAGTGATCACTGCCGGAGGGGGCAGGGAGAGAAGGGGGTGGAGGGGGCGGGTGACACCAAAGAGCCACAGATTTCAATCCTGGGTGGTGCAGTGGGGAACAGTCAGGGTTGGATTGGGATTGAAAATCGGCCCGGGCACTCAAAAAAATAAAAAATCGGCCCACATTTGCATAAGCACTCCTCAAATCACTGCTTTGGCGTAATCTTATAAAAAAACTTTAGGGGGTGGGTAAAAAAAATGCATGCGTTAGTTGACAGTGGTGAAACAAGTTAGGCCACTTCTACTCAGCCCCCCTACCACCACTCAGTATGTGCACACATTAATGGGCCGGCCAGCGAGACAAAGGGAGTGACACCTCTTGCTAAACGGAGGTAATGAGCGCCCATCTGCCTCTAGAAAGGCCACTCAGCCACCCACTGGGCCGCGGACTGTTCGAACAATAGAGACAGCGCCCAAATGGCCCCCCAGACTGCTTAAAAAAGAGGCCCACAGCAGCACTCGGACACCGGCCCCTCGGGCATTGCCCGAATGCCCGCGTTACCAATCCGACGCTGGGAACAGTGACTTGCGTATTTAAAGTGCTACGAGGTCCCAGCCTGTGACAGAAAGCACTATGGATATCTAAGTAATTATGTTAAACTTCCATTACACACAGTATAAGAAAGCTTCCGCAAAATGTGCAAAAAAGATTTAAGTGCTTTCAGAATAGAGATTTTAGCAACACACAATCCGACTGTACCTAGTGCAGACCTTTTTCATAAGTTTCAATTAAAAGCACGGACTGCACATCTCAGCTGGTAACACCATAAAATACCTCTCACAAAGCATAAATCTTTGTTATCAGGAAGCTTCAAGAGATTCCATCAATTAAAGCCAATACATCTCTCAAACAGCCTTTACATTTGCAGATTAACCCAATGCACATATTTACATATTTTTCAGGCAGCAGGCACCCTGGCAAGAAAGCTTGTTTTTAGGTCGAAGCATATCATACAGCACAGCTATCCGGTTTGCTAAAGACATCTTGGGGAGATTCAGGAAGCTTGGGGGTAAAAATTACTATTCCAACTCCAGAGAGTGCAAGAGTAGGGAAAGGGTTGGATAGCGTAGGGGTAAAAATTACTATTCCAACTCCAGAGAGTGGAACAGTAGGGAAAGTGTTGGATAGCGTAGGGGTAAACATTACTATTCCAACTCCAGAGAGTGCAACAGTAGGGAATGTGTTGGATAGTGTAGGGGTAAAAATTACTATTCCAACTCCAGAGAGTGCAAGAGTAGGGAAAGTGTTGGATAGCGTAGGGGTAAACATTTCTATTCCAACTCCAGAGAGTGGAACAGTAGGGAAAGTGTTGGAAAGCGTAGGGGCAAACATTACTATTCCAACTCCAGAGAGTGGAACAGTAGGGAAAGTGTTGGATAGCGTAGGGGTAAAAATTACTATTCCAACTCCAGGGAGTGCCACAGTAGGGAAAGTGTTGGATAGCGTAGGGGTAAAAATTACTATTCCAACTCCAGAGAGTGGAACAGTAGGGAAAGTGTTGGATAACATAGAAGTTAAATATAACATACTTATAAATAATTTTTGTATTTAAAATAATTCATAATTAGATGGCCGATTATGATTGCGGTTTTTCCGCATCCTCCGGGCCGGCGGAAGCCACCGCCGGCCCAGAGGATGCGGAAAAACCGCTGCGGAGCCTCCAAAGACCCACCGCCAAATTAGGATGGCTGGTGGGTCTGGAATTCTGTCCGCAGCTTTTCCGCCGCGGTCGCCTTCCGACCGCGGCGGAAAAGCTCTAACATGGCTGGCGGTGTCTAGCAGACACCGCCAGCCATATTAGGATGGTGGTGAATTCATGCTTTTCCGCGGTGGCTTTTCCGCCGTGGAAAAGCATACGGACTTTCACTTTGGGTGCCCGTTGCGGGCCCCCTGGGTGAAAGGGGGGTGGGGGTGCACATGGGGGGTACCTATGGTACCCCCCTGCATTTGCATGCACAAAGTGGCAGGCACTGCGCATTTTTAACATTGCAGGCACTGCGCATTTTTAACATTGCGGCGGGTGCAGCTTGAAGCTGCATCCGCCGCAATGTTAAAGATAGAGGATGTGACCGCCACCCTGGCGGTCACATCCTAATCTGCTCGGAGGGAACGCCGCAGCCCATGCGGACGTTCCCTCCTCCTCAGGGGTCGCGGACGGACTCAAGTCCGTCCGCGATCCTAATCGGCCCCTTAATGTTTAAATCACTCTAAATTATTTACAAATACCCATTAATAATTATTAAAAACATAATTACTATGGAATAATTAATTAACAATACATTAATAATACACACAAATAAATATTAATTAATACATATTAATTACCAAATAATAAATATTGAACACTAAAATCTTTTTCATAACACAAAACATATTCATAATTAAAAATTGATCACCAATTAAAAAACATTGAACTATCAAATGGTTTCTATACCAAAAATTCGTATTTATTAAACATGAATTACTAATTACTTTTTAATATACTAATAAAAAATATCAATAAATAATATTTAATAACATGTATTTACCAATTGATTAATCAACAATACATTAATGTTCATAAGCCAAAAAGTATAAAACACATTTAATTTACTTGTAAATAGTATAGTGGCACTACATGTACCCACAGTCTGTTACGTAAATACTACTAGTGGTCCTGCAGCCACCCACTTAAATAGCTTTATCAAACATGTCTCTGGTCTGCCTTTGCAGCCTGTATGGAGTTTTACACTGCCAAATTGACTTGGCAAAATAACCCCTTTGCAAAGCCTAAAACTCATTTTTTTAATACATATAAGTAACCACTAAGGTAGGCCCTAAATAGTCCATATGGCAGGGTGCATTACATTTAAAAAGTTGGATATGTAAGTTTTGCATGCCCTGGTTGTGAAAAACTCCCAAATTCATTTTTCAGTACTGAGAGGCCTACCTCTCTCGCAGGATAACATTGGGTTACCTTACTACATTTAATAAGTGATAACTTTTGTTTGAAAGTAGGTAGATATATCATTGTTGGTATCGAGAGAATTGTAATTTAACATCCTCTTTAATGGTAAAGTCACAATTCTGACAATGCTACTTTTAGAAAGTTGCTATTTTCTTGTCCTATCCATTTGGTGCATGCAGCCTGTTCTTGGGACACATGTCTAGGTGTAGTAAGCCTTCTGTGGATTCCTACCAGACAGCCACGCAAATTAGGGACTGGTTGTTTGCAGAATGGGCCATCAAAGGCAGGATGGGGGGCAGAGTCCTATGTACACTTCAAAGACATGGCCCAAACTCACACACTAAAAAAATTCACACTAGCCTATTTTGACTGCAGACATACTAAGACCAGTGCAGGGAAACTGTAAATTCCAGACACTTCTGTGGGGAGGCGGCGGGGGGGGTTATCCTCCCACCTTCAAAGCTAGCCCCAGGTATAAAACAAGGACTCTCTTGCCCAGTCTTCAGTACACTCCTAGACCTCTGAACAATACAGATTAATTATTTCCCTGCTGCCAGAGGACTGCCCTGCTTTATGAGACCTGCCTGCTGTCTGAGAAGGAAGACTAGACCTGCTCCCTTCACCCCAGGCTACCTGACTGACTCCTGGGGCTAATTAGCAGGCCTCCTGTTCAGAGCTACAGGGACACAACAAGCTCCAGAGGCCTCTCTGCAACTGCACAGCTGACCTGCTGAACTGGAGCTGCCTGGACCTGCAACTGGGCTTGCCTGCCCCTGCTGGCCACTGCTGGAGTGAGCTCTGGATTTCCAAGAGGTGCCCCCCTGATCATAGACCCTTGGTATGGCATCAATTGAGCTCCACCTGGAAGAAAAGGAAAAATCATGAAGTCTTGGCCTCTTCACAACAGGAAACATGACCATTCTTGACAAGATGTTGACGCCCATACTGACTACCACTGTTTCAGTTTTAAAATCACGTTTATTTGGACCATTGGTCCACAAACAAAACATATACTATTAAAATGTTCTCTTAAAAATGACACTTCATTAACACACTAAAACATATCATACAACATATTCAATATAAAACCCTCCAGTAACTCTGATTGGAGCTACATTATTACTAAAACTCATTAAAAAAGGTAAAAAGGAATGCCTTCACTCTTTGCATAAATTTCCCAATAGCAACAGCAATATCTAGATGGGTCATTTCAGTCATTAAAGTTACAGCCTGGGCCCTAGATTTAATTTCATATTTCTTAAAAATCGGTTTTAAAAACATAATTCGTAAGTCAAGAAACTTCTGACAATCAAGTAAAATATCTAACAGGTCACAAGAGGTGCCCAAGGTGCAAGTGCATCTTCCTGACTTATCGATCATTACGTTTTTTGCCACATTATTCATATAACACGGGTTCACCCCAATTCTTACCCTGAGAACCTCACTTCGTAGTCGGCAGTCCGGTAGCCTATCAATATAGGGAAAGCTTTGCTCATTTTTCCATGCATCTAACATAAAATGCACTGAGATTTTATTTGCAAGACTACCTATTTTATTTACTGACTACCACTGCAAAGCTCTTCAAACTACAATGACAGATAGCGACGACCAGCAATACAAGACCTGCACTTCGCACTACAGCCCGCTGTGACTGCAAATGAGAAGCCGGACAGGATCGTCATGCTACAGCGATGACCATCTACGATGCTCTCCCTACTCCTGAAGGCTTCCTCCACTATGAACTGGAGTCTTCACACCAGACTTTGGGAAGGTAACTTTTTTAGTGGGACTAACATGGTCCCTGTATCCGGCCCGGGCTCTATCACGGTCATCCTGAACTTGTGACTTTCGCCTGGTTTTGCATGACTAGATAACTGCAAGTGGCACTTTGTACTTTTAGGCGCTATACTTACCTTACATTTTGGAGTAGTATATATCCGTTTCTACTGATTGAATTTTTGTCAATTTGGTGCCAAATAATGTATTAAAATGTAAACCAATTTGTGTACCTGGAGCTGGCCAAGGCTAATGATGCCCACCGTCAATACCCATGTGTCTGTACCTGTAGTACACCGCTCTACACCAAAATGTAAAACTTTAAACTAAAACTAAAATCCTCCTGGGGGTCACTTCCACTATGATGTGGAGCTTGCATATCAAACCAAAAACACATTTAGATTTACTTTTCCAGAAAGTAATGAGGTTTTGAATTTGTGATGTCAGCAAAGGGAATTCAACCATAAGATCCTGCGAGACATAGAAAGAAAGTACGTTGAAAAAGCACTGGGTATAGAAAGAAGATGGCAAATTCGAAGTTTAAAGTACATTGTGATGCTTTGGCAAAGTCCCTCACTGTTCCTCTATTCCATGGCTGAGTAGCATTGCTAATAGTCAGAGAGAGAAAGAAAGCAGTTAGTATGACCAGTCAGGGAAATAACACCCACAATACAGTTGCAATTCAGGAACTGCGAACACACCATGCATTTACTTTGCATCCAATATGCTTAAGAAAATCTCTGCAGGCCGTGCAGGAGTCCCTGTGTTATTAAAGCACTGAGATCCTGTCCATTGCAAAGGTAGGTGCCCTACCATCATGAATGATGCCTTCAAACACTGCTAGTGAATTGCTTAGGCTTGTACGTGTAGGCTTGAAGTTGTAGACTTTAAGGTCCGGTTGGCAGAGGACATAGACTTGCTGAAATTGTCTCTATCAAAGCCATTTCAGCATACACTAACTGGTAATATTATTAAACTTTCAGATACGCTCATGAGCTGGGATGGTAAGCTGTTACTCATAAACATTTTAAAAAGCTGTGTATTACCAATACAGAGCTGCATTTATCATCTACGGATACACCATCTTCTGAGAATTGGGCAATTTGGGGGCAAATTCTGGTGTGCTTTTAGCCAACAAACACATGCATGGAACATTTAATGATTCAGCAACAAAAAAACAGCATGGATAGGTTAACATGGACAATTTATAATTGCAGTAGCATCATAGCTCATAATGTTAAACACAGCTGGGGGACACAGCCATAGGACACATTGATTATTTAGTACAGTAGCATGACTTTCTTACAAAGTAAACAGCCTGTGGACATTGACAGGGAACAACACCAATGCACGTGGATGGCAGCTCATTGACTCATTGGTTTTAGCAGGTAAAATACAGACTGGGACAGAATGGTCACAACATGTTCTTCACAGTTCTTAATAGTACTATGAGGCGGACACATCATGTCACCTAGTAACAGAAAGTTGAACATAGCCTAGACACACCAAGGCAACAGCATTCGTGTCACTTGTGCACAGGAGTTTGATAGCACATTGTTATGTCAGCCGCTTGGAAGAGCAGAGGGCTTGGGGACACGGCAAGGGATTTTAGATCAATTCCAGAAAAAATCTGTAAAAGTGGGCATTTTTCGCTTTTAAAACACAAAAATAAGACAAAATCACTTAAAAAGTAGTTTAGACATGTCCACAATATGTATAACTATAAAAGCATTAAATGCAGATTTGACATATTAAAAAAAGTATTTCAAATTCTATCTAACATTTAACTAAAAGACCAGCTCCTGACCCTTTTGGTATATCGAACCTTGGACAAATGGCCAGTATGTTTGCCTAATAAATGTGGCAATCCTAGCTGCCACACTTAATAAACAAATGTTTGTCTTAAGGTGACATGGGTAACATGATATCAGACTATTCTTGAGACCTTCAAATAGGACAGAGAGTGTGGCACAGTACCACCCTCTTAACAGTACACCACCGACTCTATAAGGAATTCTCTGAGGGGATTGGGTGGGGTTACCGGCAACACAAAACAGGTTCATAATCAGGGACTTTGTGCCAGCCTCTCACACAGGATATTTATCAAACTACTGGTCTTCCCTGAGGTGTACATATGGGTGCCACTGGTAACAGGTGGGTAATAATCAGTAGAAAGTAGGGGAGTGCCTGGAAATAGGGAGTCCCACAGGTTAGACGGATAGCCACTTGATTTCTTGACAGAGAACACAATTGAAGTTCTTGGGAAAAAAGATCCTTGTCTCCCTCACCTGCAGTGATTCACAAAAAGTGTCTACTACCTGATGCTTTTCAGGTGGTGAGGAATATAAAAAAGTGTTGGGTGGAATTTTTTAATTAATGTCAGCACCTCGTAATTACTTGGGGCCACATTCTAGTCCATCGTTATTATGCACACCATGTCACCTCAGTTTGGACCCAGCCATATGCAAATTAGTTTTGGCCCTGCTTCAATGGGAACAGTCCAGGAAATTGCCAGGCCAGGTCCTCCTTGAACCAGAACACAAGCAACATAGGGCCAATTCTGCCTTTATTAGGGCTCATCAGCCAGGAAAAACTTGGTTCCTCTGGCACAGTGTGCGCAGGACTCTGGGCATACCGATCCCACTTAGGGTGTCACAATGCAGTCTACAAAAAAGTGATGGATGGAAAGCTTGAATTAATCTCAGCCAAAAAAATAAAGCTGTTGCCCTCATATGTCTGCACTGGCCACTTGTGGGTAGTGCCTTGGTTGGAATACAACGGGCAAGACGCCACCCAGGATCATCCATGTGAGGTGCTGTTGCAGACACTCACCTGGCTGTTAAATGAAATAACGTGTCACTGAGGGAGACCACCCAGAGAGACTCAGGGGCAGGGCAGGTGGGGCTCGGTTTTATCAAACAGAAGCCTAGACCCGCTTTTATTTTTCAGTGTGTAGTAAACAAATGAGAAATCTAGTGCTGGACTCAATGAATATATAAATGTACATTACATGGTATGCTCACTCTGAGTCGGGTAAGGTAGCTTGGGTTCATTTTGAGCAACTCAAAAATTCATTACAATGCTCATTACCAAAATCTTCACGCACCTTTTACATTATGCCACTCTCCAAAGAAATGAATATATTTCTATTACAAAGTCTTATTTTTGTGGTGGTGGTGTGGGGCTCTATGAAGTTGGGAACACTCATCCAACACTGCCAATGCGGTTTGTACTGTGGCTGATCCTATCACTATGTTATATACTTTTGTAATGCTTTTAAAACTAAAAAGCAGCCAGTCTCCAGAAAGCCATGAGACGCTTGCGCTCCTCCTTCCGGGATTAGGCCCTCATTCTACTGGCTCTAATTGTGGGCCATGCACCAATTTTCATTGGCTTAAACCTTAAGATTGCCCAGCCAGCTCTGTTGACTTCAACTTGTGAACTGCCTGGTGGTGGTCAGTAATTATTTATTGACAGCTGGCACGTGGCACATAGCAGTTGATGTAAAAGTATGTAGGGAATACAAGTAAATGCGATGCGGCCACAGTGCTTTGAGAATAGAGCAGCGCTTGCAGCACAGTGCACTTTTTGATTAAATAAATTCTAGTGTACCTCATAGTAAATCGCGCCTTGAGTGGAGCGTGGGGCCATAGATGGGTGACTAATTTTAGTGTGATGATGCAGGCGCCGGCACTAAATTCGTTAGGGGACGTATATGTATTAAAAAGGACGTTTTAGGCCTGCCAAAAGGTTTATTTTGCCAGGTTGAAATTATAGTATAAAACTGCACACACGGGCTACAATTGCAGGCATGAAATATGTTTAAAAAAGGCTACTTAAGAGGGTGGCACAATCAGTGCTGCAGGCCCACTACTAGTATTTAATTTACAAGCCCTGGGTAAAAATGTAGTACCACTTGACTAGAGACTTACACATGAATTACATGTGCCAACTGGATATAAGCCAATGTGGTAGAGCACGTATAGTCCTCAGGTCAGCAAGCACAGGAGGATGGAAGGCAAATGGTTGGGGGGAACACCCCTCCAAGGATTTCAGGTCCAATAACTGGGTATTAGTTATGCAGAATTGGTCAATTCCTAGGCCTCTTGGCTCTTTGCACGGCTTAGGTCCACGGGTATGATTTATCCAGTGGGTCTTCATCACGGTGGGATTCCTACACAAATCACACATTAGTGTTGGTGGGTGGTACGGAGGGGTATCCTCACAGAAGTGTTTCATGGGAGAGGTCGTGCGACATTCCCACCTATCCATTGTAAATCTGGAGAGTTTCCTGGATTGTATCTTCCTGGTGTTTTCCAATAGGGTTCAAGTCTCGTGGTTTACCACCTAAGCTCATGTCAGTGGCATTTTGCCCAATACAAGTTCAGGTCACGGCGTCTTGCGAGTGGCAGGTTTTATTAGGTACCTCCAACCCAAAATCTGAAGCAGTATATACAAGTGCTCTTAGAGGGCAAGTGAGTCAAAGATAAAAGATGAGCAGAAGACAGGGGGACAGAAAGATGTGAATGTCTTTTCTACATTCTGCCCTGCACAGCTGTCCCCAGCCAGACTGACTGAGGCCCAAACCCTTTGATTGCCAACTGTGGAAGGGATGAGGACACAGCTGGAAAACTTCGGCCCAAGGAAAGACTTCTCTGAACCTTGGAAAGTAACCTCTCCTTGCCTGCAGCGGGGGAGGAGGCAGATATTGAGAGGGGTTTATTCCGATAGAACAAGGCCGCTGTATCTGATATCTCCTTGCTTCTCTTCTCACTTGTTATGTTTTATAGCTCTGAAAAACGGTTTCTGTGTTGCTGTAGAGAGATTCGTTTGTTATTAACTGTTTCAAATCATAATAAACACTTCAAATCGCTAAAATATCTTTTTGGGCACAGGACAGATCACGTCCCTCCGATCTGAGCGTCTGAATGCTGGCAGCAGCGACGTCCTTGCACGTTTATTCCCATCCGAGTGCCGCGCGCAGAACGTACGCAACAGGTGACACGCAGGGATGCACGTAGCGCACGTACAACCTCCAGTGACGTCATCCGAGCTGGGGCGCGCGAACAATGTTTCAAGGATGCACCAGGGAGGGCGGCCAGCATGAACCACTGCAATAGCTCGTGCAGGGACAGTCCAACTCTGCTGTAGCGCGCATTCAAGAAACACAGGCAGCTGGAAATGCTGGCAGCCTCGCAGATCTTGGACATTTCGTTGTTGTTCTTCGAATTTTGGAGTTGTCATGATTTCTAGCATGTATGCAATTTCTGCCTCAATTTGAAAGCAAAACAAGAACCCTCAAAAGCGTAATAAATGAAGGAAGAATGCGAAGCCTGATGAGTTCTAGGATTTTTGGGATCCTGGGTCAAAAGGGAAGATGTGAGGCCCCTCTAATTTATATAAGAGACACCTTCCTGGGCTTGGCTGGGAGCTTCTTTGTGCAGACTCTTCCTCTCAGCCACCTACAAGCACCTCTTTTACAGCCCATTTCGGGCTAAAGGTGTGAGAATTGCTTGGGGGCTCTAAAGTGCTGGACAAAGGGCGACCTGCAGTGTCCCTGAATGGGCAGGAGGTCTAATTGCAGGACAAACCTGCAAAATGTGTCTCCTTGCAACTGGGACACCGTCCCAAAGAGGCCCAGGGAGGTGTCCCTCTCATGGGCCCATTTGCAAAGAGACACCTTTCTTTCCATTGAATCAATAGGGGCACAAGAGGGCTGGAGGACTGGTACAGGGCCCCATGCTGGTGGGCTGAGTTTGAGGCCCTGGTCAACTGCCCATACTGCCCATGCCTAGCCCCATCATCTTCCCCTTTAACACAGGGGAATATGAACAACACTTCTGTGATCGGTGTTTGAATCATGAAAAGTCTGGCTATGATCAACCATGGGAATTGAAGCAGCCACACGTTTACACAATGACAACACTGAAAAGTGCCAAACCCTTTCATCACTCAACAAAGCAGAAATGCAGAATACCTTGCTGACATAATGAAAGTTAAACAGACGTACAGACATCCTGGCAAGTCTGGGGTATGCAGCATATAGACCTTTAGTGGTTAGAACCTTAGTTAAAGGCTAGTGGTCACTGCAAAAGATTAATTTGTTACCTCAAATGAACTGCCGGAAAAGTTTGAAGCCCCAACCTCATGCTAGAGTTTCCCACTCTATAACGGAATACTTTTCCTCAGTGAGTGTCAATGAGCAGGAAGCAAACATGATAGTGCATTCCATGCCATATGTATCTTTCTGGGTGAGGACAATACCAAGACTTTTGCCACTTGCATTAGTGGCGATAAAATTACCTAAAGAGGGGTCGAAACCTTGCAAAGGGGTGGCTGGGTGCAACTCCTTTTTAGACTAACAAAACAACATTTGGCATGCTTCTGTCCACGCAAATTTGTTCTTAATTTTGAGCAAATGTCTCATATCACATGTTTTGGATGAGAAATTTTTATGAACTTTAAATAAAACTCGACAAGGCCCAAAAAGGAATGCAGTTCCTCCCTGTTCTTTGGGGGCATTCTGTATGGCATCCAACAGCTCCTTCTTAGGCTTGATACCCTCCCCAGTGATTACATGTCCCAGAAATGTTACCTCAGTACAAGCAAATTTGCCCTTACTGTGTTCTGCAATTAACCCCTTAGATTCAAGGATGCCAAGAACCTGTGCCAGCTTCTTGTCATATTCTTTCCTAGTTTTTGCCATAAATAAGATATCATCTTGAAACAAAAGTATGTTCTTGACCCCTTTAAAAATTTCCTGCATCAACCTTTGGAACATTGCTGCAGCAGAGGCAAGGTCAAAAGGTACCCTCTTGAAATGGTAGTATACGAATGGTGTGATAAATGTGGTAAAACTCTTACTGTCAGGGCGTAGGGTAACCTGGTGTTATGCGGCTTTGAGATCTATGGTAGAGAACCATTTAACACCCTTCGTGAGAGCTAACATTTCACTGATGCGTGGCAAAGGAAATTGATCAACTATATGATGTTGTCGTTGAGATCGTGCAAATCAGTACACAATCTCAAATTCCCATTGGGTCTCTTAGCCACAACCAAGGGAGACACCCACTCTGAAGACTCCACCTGTTTAATAACAACATTGTCAAGTAGCTTCTCCAATTGTGCCTTTACTTCAGCCCTAATTTCAATGGGAATATTTCTAACTTTGTGAATTTTAGGAATAGCCCCTTTCTTGACACATATTTTGTGTTCAATACCCTTCAAAAGGCCAATAGCTCTAGAAAATACTTTAGGAAACTTCTGTAGCACATCCTTGCTAAATTCTTCATCGCTCTGGACAATGAGGACAAGATCGGCCCGGTTAGGATTTAGCACAACACCCAAAGTACCCTGGTCCATCCATCCTAAAACGTACTGTCTGGACATTGATACGTACAATTTGCCCAAGGAGTCCCTATCTTTAAAGGTAAAATTGAGCTTCCTATAGCCGCAAACCTCAATGGGGTCCCCTGTAACATTGTGATGGTGATATCTAGCAACTCTAACTGTTCACCTAGGAGAGGTCAAACTTTTTCTCTCACAACATTTTATTAACAATGGTATTGATAGAGCGCGCGAGGCCACCCGACCAATAGTTTTCGCCGTTTCCGGCTTCAGGGCCCATATACTTTCAAATCACCATATACATCGATCAGGTGACTTCACGAGCTCTACCAATTTGTGTGTGTGTTCCCTACTATTATTTCTCAGTGCACCCGACTTACCATCCACCGATGCGAGTACCTAATGACCACAATGAATCAGGGAGCTAGCTGTAAAAAGAAAGGCAGCAAAATACAAACCCAACCAATAACATTCAAAATACTGTGGAAATGACCACGGACAACTGGAAGTTTTAAAAATGTTTATCTAAAGTTCATTTGCTTCGTGCATAAGGTACAGTAAAATAAGGCAATCAATAACCAAGATAACGTAAATGATATAACTGTAAAGAAATAATGACAGAGTAATCATTGAAATACTGATATAAAGTATAACGAGAAGATACTATGCTAATCAGAATTATTTGAGCAGGGGCAGACTATGTAGGTATAACTACAGGAGGGCCTATAAAGAGTAACACGCTTCACTTAAGGTGAACGGGCCTTTGAACAATCTAGGCAATGAGGTTCTAGACCATATCAGAAAATGACAAACTGCAATGCAAAATATAATTTCTAACAAGTGTGAAGACATAGGAACAAACTTCTGGGAAGAATGCAAATGACTTTCAATAGTTGCGGAAAGACATGGAAAAATAACATATGCAATGGTGAACTTTATTAAAGCAAAAGTTAGAAATTCAGAAGGTGCAAGATTTTAAGAGGTTCAGAGCAATATTTACCTAGAGAGGTGTGGAAACCAAACCCTGGCCACGGGTCAGTTAAGGACAGGAAACCCTCAAGGAAGGATACCGTTCAAAGGACAGCAGGTGCAGAATGGACACCCCGGGTAGGACAGGATACCCTCGGATAAGGAATCAGGACAGGACCTCAGGACAGGACAGCAAACCCTCAGGACAGGACCTCTCAGGACAGGACCGGAACCCACAGTTCGGAAGCAACGCCTGCGCTCCACCCGCTCTGCAGCTATCGATCAAGACCCGATTGGGTCAGCGAACTCCCAGCAAAGTGCTTCGCCAGCACTTTAAGTTTTAGTAGAACCTTAGTCTATGGTCAAATTCGGACAGAGTGCTCCGCAGCGCTCTGTATCTTCAGTCACCTATTGAGTACGATGGGTCAGTGACAGGTCAGCTAAACCAGACAAGTCGGACGGCTCCCTAGGTGAACCCAGGGTAGATATACAGTTTGGGGACAGTGTACCACCCCCCAATGTTGCAAAGTGTCAGAATCCCTCAATTTCGATTGGTCCTAAGGTAGGATTTGGGTAACACACCAATCATAATACAAGATTTTAAGCCTTCATTAGCATACTTGGGTACCGCCTAGCAAGTTTGGGGTTCCCAGGAGAAACTGTGCAGAAACACAATGACAATTTAACAATGTAACATAGTAGGGTCATGTGACTCCGTTCAGCCGAGCTTGCAGGTCAGTTCTCAGGAGCATCTTGCCCACTACTGCCAGCTGGCTAAGTTCCATCAGCCAAGGTTGTCAGGTCCCCGGAAAGTCGCATCTGCGCAGAAGGGACCTCCAAGATGGCTCTCAGTACAGACAGACCCCCATTCCCCGCGGTACATGAAAAGTAAGCGAAAACAAATTAATACATAATAATGTCATCATGAAAACACATCACAGGGTTTGTACTTTTAACTCATCATCAAGAAATAAACTTATGCATTCTAAATGTTAGCTACATTGATACGGGCACAAGAGCAGTGGCACGAGCAGTACCACATGATGAGCACAGCTATGAATTACGCATGCGCATAAATTTCCCTCCACTTCTGCAGACGCGTCAGGACACGTGAGTGTGGCTGACGCATGCGCAGTAACTAAAATACAAGCGGCGGCCATGTTAATGTACACGGGGTAAGTGTATTAGAAATACACGTAGGCAAGCTTCATAAACTTTGCCTAAACAAAAATAAACGTTAGTAAAACATACTTATGTTACCTTATTACACATAAACGAGGTTCTTGACTTCGGCAAGCCGCAAAATATGCGAAGCTTTGCTTCATCAATCCCCTCTTTGATGATATTTACTATCATCACAAAAATGGAACCAGATGCCAACTTTCTTTCACACTTTATAAAGTTCTATCTCTTCCAGCAATCGTTCTAACTTTTCTCTCTCAGTTCTAGTAGGGTGAGAAGTCTTCACCTTTTTGTATATCTGATCATTCACTTCCTCCAACTCAATCTCATCCACACTCCGTTTCAACCCTCTTGCATTTACCTCGTGCTTCTTGGTGCGCTTACGGCATTTACAACAGATAAAAATGAGAAATATAATAAGACCTATAATACCAATTGGCATCAGTATCTTGAACAATAAGCTTTTACCTACACTAGCAAGCCAATGACCTACATTTGAGAGACCATCTACCAGTCTCTTCCAGGCACTATCAACCTCGAGTGGTTTGAGTTCCTTTGTCAAATTAGTAATGTTTTTCACATATCTTTTGATCTGTACACTTTTATCCGGAATATAAGTGCAACAATGTTGCGCCTTCAACATCCGGCAGACTCCGCCCTCTTTCGCTAATAAGGTGTCAAGAGCAAGTCGATTCTGTAAAACCATCGATCTGATCGCAACCATTTCGGTATTGACCAGCAGCAACTTGGTCTACCATTCACAGTTGAATCAGACATTTCGGCTCAGAAGAAGTTTCTCGACCCCTCTTTGTGTCTTTACACAGCTAGCTTACTTTGTGCAAATTCACGGTGGTTCGTCTTCTTCTTCAGCAGAGTACTCAGGGACGGGCTCTCCGTCGCTTACGTCAGTTATATCAAGATCTTCAAGTTCTTCCAAAACGAGTGTCCATTCAGGATACTTGTACTTTTTGTTTTGTCTTTTTATTCGTTCACTCCTTCTTTTGGAAGAGTTTTCTTCTTGCTCTGCTATCCGTGCATTTCTCCTTGCTTCTGCACGTTTTTCTTCCACTGTCTTTATCCTTAGCCTCAATCTCTTTACGAACCTAGGCTCAAGGTTGTTTCTTTTCTTTAGTCTCTTAGTTGGTACTTGGACTTCGCTTTCTTCTCTTATCCTCTTATTCTCTTTAGCTTGTGGCAATTCTGCTTCACTTTCTTCTTCTTCTTCCCCTATCTGGCTCGTTCCAGGGCTAGCATCAAATTCTTCTGCCTGGTTACTAATCTGGCCTTGTTCAGGAATATTTTGTTTTTGGCTTTCGATTGTCTCTGTTTCTGTTTCTGTTTCCTGAACCCGTTCTTCTAACCCTATCTGATCCTGTTCAAGCACTTCGATCTCTTGATTTTCTTCTGCTCGAACTATCACTCTATGTCTAAGCTGTCCCTTATCCGCATCAGGAGTTAGTGGAGGTGTATCGAACACCTGTTCTGTCCCTGTCTGACCTTCTCCTTCCTCAGTTTTGATGTGAATCTCAAGCGGCTGAGGTTCTTCGCCTGTGCCTTGCTTTTCCTGACTAGTCCACTCTCTACCTTCACAAAGTCGTTCTCTTGTTCTGATAGGATCTTCGGTCAGATCAATCATCGGTATCCATTCTTCTGGCCATATGCTTGGCAGCTCGTCATCAGCTACTCCTGGCTCAGCTTCCTGGACCTCTTCAGCAGGCTGGATTCTCGGCAGTTCGTAGTCAACTACTCCTGGGCCAACGTCTGCTGTTCCTGCAGCCTGACTGGTGCTGGGCTGCTCGTTGTCCGCTGCTTCTGATCTGGCTCCTGCAGAGTCCTCTGCTGGATGCCCTTCTTCTTCAAATCCTTTGTCTGGTAATACCTTCTGGGTGTGGCCAGCGTGGATCCACTGGGGAATACCTGCGACCTTCACTGCAGTGGTTGTTACCAGGATTACTTGGCGTTTCTTTCCCCACCTTGGTGCCAGACAGCTTGATCGAGTGTGCTTCTTTATTTTGACCCAGTCTCCTGGAACCAAGCTGTGGAGAGGAGTCATTGGATTGAGGATGCCGTCGTCTCCAATCTGGCGAGAGATAGAACGCACTTGGTCACCCAATCTTCTGCAGTATTCAAGCACCAAATCATCAGTAATACTCAACAGTTTGCTTCCTGGCACCCATGCTTGTCTCATCACTCTTCCCATAATGATTTCATGGGGACTTAGGCCTGTCTTGCGGTCAGGAACACTTCTCAGTCCCATCAGGACCAGGGCAGGGCCTTCACCCAGGTCATGCCAGTTGCATCAGTCAGCTTTGCTAGTCTGTTTTTGATAGTTCCGTTTACTTGCTCCACTATTCCAGAAGCCTCTGGGTGGTATGCACAGTGAAGTTTCTGCCTTATTCCAAAGGCCTTACAGAGTTCAGCCAGTATTTCATTCTGGAAATGTCCACCCTTATCTGATTCAATAATGAATGGCACCCCGAATCTAGGTATCAGTTCTTTTAGTAAACACTTCGCTACTGTCAGTGCATCACTTTGGGGAGTAGGGTAAGCTTCTACCCATTTTGAAAATACGCAAACAATGACAAGGACATATCGCTTCCCTTCACAACGGGGCATGGTGATGAAATCAATCTGTATCTTTACAAAGGGACCCCCTGATCTCCCAATTTTGCTCAGCTCAACCATTGTCCTCTTGCCTGGGTTCATCTGTTGACATGACAGGCACCTCTGGCAGAGGGACTCTGCTACTTTCCTGAACTTCTTACTGTACCAAGTCTGTTGAAATACCAGAATCATGGCATCCCTACCAATGTGTGATCCTTCGTGTATTAATCTTGCCATTGTGCCAAGCAAGTGTCGGGGTAACACAGGCATACCAGTTGGGCCCAAAATGACACCATCCACACGTCTCGGTCTACACCCATCCTCCTTCCATTTCTCTCTTTCTTGCCAAGGAGCCGACTCCTGCCACTCTCTCACTTCATCCCAAGTAGGCACTTCTTCAAACACCTGAAGTTGGCAGCTGGCTCCGATTCCCCCTCGTTTAGGATTTACGATATAGTGATCTCTGGCGCACCATTGGGCCACTCGATCAGCATAATCGTTTCCCAGTGATACTTTGTCCATGCTCTTCTTATGAGCACCGCATTTTACTACTGCCAGTTCCTTGGGTAACTGGATGGCCTCTAAAAGGTCATGAACAACTTTTGCATTCCGAATGGGAGTACCTGAGGAAGTCATGAATTCCCTCTGTAGCCACAATTGGCCAAAGTCATGCACAACTCCATAACAGTACTGACTGTCAGTATACACTGTTATGCGTAGGTTCTTCCCAATTTTGCAAGCTTTTATCATAGCAATCAATTCGGCTACTTGTGCAGACTTGATGTTATATAGGTAACCTGCTTCTTCAATTTTTGTTAAAGAGACTACTGCATAAGCAGCACTCAGGCCTCCTAGTTCATGTCTTAGACAGGAACCATCTACAAACAGCTCTTTATCATGCTCAGGCAATGGCGTTTCTTTTATGTCTGGGCGTGGTTTGGTGCTGAACTCTGTCAGGTCAATGCAATCATGTTCATCATCATCCCCACCTTCCATTTCCAAGGGGTCGGGGAGTAAAGTGGCAGGGTTCAGAATACCGCACCTAACAATGCTTACATTTGCTGCACCCACAAGAATCCTCTCGTATTTAGTCAGCCGACTAGGGGTGAGATACTGTGTTTTAGTTCTAGTCAATAATATTACCACTCCATGTGAAACATACACAGTCACAGGATGTCCCATGACTATGGACTCACTCTGTTCCAAACTTGCACAGGTAGCAGCTACTGCTTTCAGACAGCCTGGTAACCCAGCAGCTACTGGGTCCAAGGTGGCAGAGAAATAGGCCACAGGCCTTCTGGTCGTGCCATGTTCTTGAGTCAGGACTGACAATGCGCAATTATCGCGAGTGTCACAGAATAGGGCAAACTCTTTGGAATAATCTGGCATTCCCAGCGCAGGGGCTGTACACAGACAGTTTTTCAGTCTAGTGAAAGCCATTAGGCTTTCATCGTCCCATTCTACAATGTCTGGCATTCCTCTCGTGGTCATTTTTATCAAAGGCCTGGCTAAGGCTGCAAATCCCAGAATCCATTGCCTGCAGTACCCTAGTACACCCAGGAACATTCTGACGTCTTTTTGAGTACGGGGCAACTGCATCTTTTGAATTATTCTCACTCTTTCTGATGTGACTTTTCTGACACCCTTTTCTATCTGGTGTCCTAAATATTTCACTGATTTTGCACAGAACTGTAGTTTGTCAGGGGCCACTTTATGCCCTTTCTCACACAGATGATTTAGGAGGGCAATGGTGTCAACTACACAGTCCCTATGACTTTTAGACGCCAGTAGAAGGTCGTCTATGTACTGCACCAAGACAGAGTTCCCAGGTAAGATCAAAGTCTCTAGACATTTTTTCAAGATCTGATTAAAGATAGAGGGGCTCTCTGTATACCCCTGAGGGAACCGGTTCCAACAATACACGTGACCTTCGAAGGCAAACGAGAAAAGAAATTTGCTGTCGGGGTGCAGGGGTATCGAAAAGAATGCATGACATAAATCAATCACAGTGAACCACTCAGCATCCCAAGGAATCTGGTACAATATCACTGCTGGGTTCGGGACAATAGTGCAGCAAGGAACTACAATTTTGTTTACCTTTCTCAGGTCTTGCACTACCCTATACTTGCCACTAGGCTTCTTGATGCCCATAATCGGTGAGTTGCATGGGCTGCTCATCACTTCCTGTATGATGTCTCCTTCTAATAATTTTTGTATTTCCAGAGTGACACCTGCTTTCACTTCAGCATTCATTCGATAGGGCTTAGTGTTAGGATATACTGCATTGTCCTTGATGGCTATCTGTATGGGGTCCACATCTTTCATTAGTCCCACATCTTTTTCAGTGAAATCCCACACCTCTGGCTTTACCGCTTCCTGGAGTTCTTGGGGCAAGTCCTGCAGGGTCAATCTTTTAATTTCTGAGTCAGGTCTAAGTAACAATAGTTTATAAATGCCATCTTCATCCGGGGTCTGTATTTCAACACCTTTTGGTGTGCAAAAGATGGTACAGTTCATTTTGCACAGCAAATCACGACCCAGTAGATTCACTGGACTGGTGTCACAGACGACAAACCTATGCATTTGTTTAAAATTTCCAATTGAAATCTCCATTGGTTCGGTAACAGGAGTACTAATCAATTGATTAGATACACCCACTACTTGGATATTTTCTCCCGAGAGGGGTAGGTTTGGAACGTCCACTGTTCTTACAGTAGAACGGGTAGCTCCAGTGTCCAACAGAAAGGTGACATCATTTCCGTCAACCTTTCCTTCAATGTATGGTCCAGACTGGTCTACCGGCAAGGAAGCGCCCAGTACGCACTCCTCGTCCTCCCCTCTCAGGCCCCGTCAGTCCTGATCATTACAAAGGAAGGTATCGTTTAGCAGATACTGCGAAGTTGCTGTATTTCTGTTCTCACCGCTTTCCCAAACTTCTATTTCCTCACCCTCTCCCTGTTTTCCCCTGTATACCTGCTTGGGTGCTCGAGGCACCTGAACTGTTTTTACCTGAGGTTGAGTCTTTCTTGGTCTTTCTTTCTGCGTCTGTGGAGTTAAATCAGGTGTTTTTGCATTATCATCTATTAATTGGGGACACTCGTTTCGCCAGTGTCCAATTTCGCCGCACTGATGGCAGGGAAATTTCTTCATAGCCTCTTCCCTGCTAAATTTTGGCCGGGGCTTTCCTCCACCCCCTCCCCCAGGACTTTTGTTCTCAGCATTTTTAACCATGTTACTCAATTGTTTTTCCTGCTGTTCTGCGAGCTTCACTTGAGCCCACATCACTTTTTCCTTAAGGGCCTTTTTCTTTTCTGCCATCTCGTCCTCGCAGTACTTAGCGTACTGGAGGACCTCATCCATTTTCTTGGTATGCCAACAGATTTTATTATCCTTTATCCACTGACAAATTTCAGGTCTTAACCCATTTACAAACCTGTAAATAAAGTGCGTCATGTCCTTCAAATCGATGTTATCAATACCACTGTATGTTTTAAATACCTGCAATAACCTCTCATAGAAGGAGTGCACTGTCTCGTCCCTTTCCTGTGTTGTTCTATCTATTTTTGTCCAATCAGTTTCCTTTGCGGGCACCTTTTCTTTCAAATGCTGAATTACCTGCTCATATTTTCGCATGACATCTTTTGATGGCTCCCCTGTTTCCTTATTTCTTGGGTACTCCTCACTGGGCCAGTCTATGGCTATTTTACACTGGGTCCATAAATCTACCGGAACCACAATGTCGAAAAACCCATCCAGGTCTTTCCACAGACATTTCTGCACCTTCACGAACCTTTCCACCTGCCTATACCAGTCTACTGGTTTCTCTCGTAATTTTGGAAAAACGTTCGTAAAGGACACAATATCCTGTCTAGACCAGGGGACATGCACATATTTCCCTCCAGGTACTTCGCGCATGGGGCATAACTGTTCAGGTTTCTCCACCTCTCTTAAAGCAAATTCAGGAGTCACTTGTCGGGAGCGAGCCTCTTCCCTCTTTTTCGCCCACCTGCTTCTCCATCTTTCCACATCTCCCCATTTCTGCAGTACTCCCAATAATTCTTTAATCTGCAGCTTTTTTCCTGCCACATTCAAGTGCTCTATATCTTTGTCTGAGAAGTCTGCTCTGTACGGTTTCTGTAAGGGCTTGGATTTTGAGATATCTACCCCCATACTAACTGCTGTTTCGGTCAGTTTTTCGTGGAGCACTCTGGTGTTCCTTGTAAAGCTTTTACATATAAACGACAATTCTTCTTCAGAGTAGGTATTCAATCGATCCAACCCCACATTTCCTGCCATTAATTCTTCTATTTCTACCCTCAGCTTGTAGAGGTCTAAAGGTTTCGTTTGCGGAGTCTGTTTCTCTAATTCACGACTCCAACTCTCAATTTCATCTGGAGTTACCAGAGAGACATTCCTAGTGCCTGTTGCTGATTCTAATTTAATCTCTTTCGCATTAAAAGGGTTATGCCTCTGCTGCATTCCCTTTCCGGTCGGTTTGTTTGGCAAGTCCAAGAACGCAACTTCAGACCCGCACTCACTGGACTGATCATCTATGATTATCGGTTCCTGTCTCGGGGGTGCCATGACTGGGGTCATAACTGGAGTAATCGGATTTCCCTGACCATTTCCATATAACGGGACTACTGGTCCAATAGTTACTGGAATAGTCAATGCCTCAGGACTGGTATTTAACTGGGAGATTTTCTGAATTATTTCTGTCCTTTGTCTAGCTAGAGCCTCTTGCTCCTTTTCCACTAGTATTCTTCTTAAAGTCGTATCATGTAATATCTGTGGGGTCAAGGGAGGAGTAAAACTCGGGGCAGTAGGATGCGTTTCACTTGGTCCCCCACCATAATTTGGTTTCGGGAATAAAGTTCCAGTGTTAAAGGACCTGCGTTCTTCCTCATATGGAGGTTGAACAAAAGGCAGTCCTGAATTCGATGGTTTCTCTTCTTTTTCATACAGGGGTCTGGGAAAGAAAACTTTCGTACGTGAATATTTTTCTTCCTGGCTTGCGGGCACTTTGGGATATATATCCCTTGTTTCCGCTGGTTCGGGTTTCTCAGAATAGGGCAATACTTGACCACCCCCTCCCAGTCCTAGGAATCTGTCTTCTTCCTTGAGGAAGTGGCGTCGGGGAGCATCTCCTACACTGGAAGGTCGGGTTCCCTCATTATAAGGTGGCGGACTTCTGGTACAGATGTCATCTATCAATTCATCATCTGATTCCCCAGGGGCCCCCCAATGCTTACACTTTTCGGTATTTTTCTCACCCGCTGCAGGGTTATGACATGCCGGCATCATGGGAAACAGACCCTCAACAATCATGCTCTGCCTCCACTGTTTCATCCTTTTATCCCTGGACTCCTGTTTCAGCCTGGGGTACCACTTGGTCAAACCCTTGTCCATTCGGGGTCTTTCTCTTTCAAAAGCCTCAATCTCCCATTCCTCTAATGCCTCATACTGCGTTAGTCTCGGTCTGGGATGCAGTTCATTCATCCGAGTTCTTAAATTAAATAAGATCCTACCATTGAAAGTACCATCTAACGGAAAAGCCAATACTCCGTCATCTTTTGTGTACTTCACCCAATTCTCCAACCACACACAGGTATTGTACCCTCGGTCAAACATCATGAATGAGGCAGGAGTATTGGGTGGTGGGACAAGAACACCTTCTCTAGATTTAATCGGTTTGTCCGTTTTAAAATAATTTTTCACCTTACTTACAAGGGACAATTTTCTCTTGGTTCCGTACATAATATCGTATCTATTAGTCTTCCACTGATCCCTTTCAAACCCTAGGTGCCTTGGATCAGGTCGAGTGCCTGTAGTCTGCGAGTGCCACATACGACTTTGCGCTAAACTTTGTTTACAAACTACCTCCAATCAGAACGCGCTTCAAAAATCCGTGCAACCAATGGGCGCGCGACTCTGAATAATCTCCGCCAATGGGTGCGCGGCACTAAATAAGCTCCGCCAATGGGTGCGCGGCCCCTTCGTGAGACAGTTCCCACGCTCTGGCGCTCACCCCTCCTTTACTATTCCAGCTCCGCTACCCGCCCGCTGCTTCTACCAATCCCAGCGCGGCACAGAGTGACGTCAGAGGTGCTTCGCGACTGACTCCCTCCCTTCACAAGGTAACGGAAACTTTCTTTCTTTTAAAGTGCTCAGTGCTTGGTTATTTTACAACAAATACACATTCGCCACAGTGCTCAAGTGTCTAGACAGAGAAAGAATTATTTTACTGCAAGTAAACTACTTCCATTTACTTTTCACACACTGCGAGTAGATCTCTTCCGCCTACCCTTCACTTTAGCATCGGTGAACCTGTTATTCCCCTAAACTCATCCACTTCTTTCCGGGATATATTCCGAGTTTAAGGTTTCTCAGCGGACCCCTCTGCTTTCACGCTAGCTCCGAGGAACCTGCTACTCTTCCAATGTGACCCTTACTAGGTTACGCCACTATGGGAATTTTGCCAATGAACCCCGTTACTGACATTTATTCACATCATGTATTCAGAAAACCCTAGTTAGTGCTTCCCGGTTATCTTAACCTGCACCTAACTTTCCTCGAGCCTGTGACCTCAGGACAATGGATTCTATTCACCACTTGCCCTTTCAATTCCCCGGGGAGTTCGGACAACAAGAAACTAAACGGTTGACAAATGCATGGATTAGTACATATAACAATATAAGAACAAGAATAATAACAATACAGCAATTCATGAATTCCAAAACAGCGTATTCACAAGAGAATGATCAGGTCTCTTAGAACAGCCGCTCTTCTAGCAGCATCAATATACTAGCAGCTTCCGACTCAACTAGTCCAACTAATCCCTGCCTTACTCTCAACTAGTCCCTAACCATCCTCTGGCTACCAGTAAAACTGATAGAGCGCGCGAGGCCACCCGACCAATAGTTTTCGCCGTTTCCGGCTTCAGGGCCCATATACTTTCAAATCACCATATACATCGATCAGGTGACTTCACGAGCTCTACCAATTTGTGTGTGTGTTCCCTACTATTATTTCTCAGTGCACCCGACTTACCATCCACCGATGCGAGTACCTAATGACCACAATGAATCAGGGAGCTAGCTGTAAAAAGAAAGGCAGCAAAATACAAACCCAACCAATAACATTCAAAATACTGTTGAAATGACCACGGACAACTGGAAGTTTTAAAAATGTTTATCTAAAGTTCATTTGCTTCGTGCATAAGGTACAGTAAAATAAGGCAATCAATAACCAAGATAACGTAAATGATATAACTGTAAAGAAATAATGACAGAGTAATCATTGAAATACTGATATAAAGTATAACGAGAAGATACTATGCTAATCAGAATTATTTGAGCAGGGGCAGACTATGTAGGTATAACTACAGGAGGGCCTATAAAGAGTAACACGCTTCACTTAAGGTGAACGGGCCTTTGAACAATCTAGGCAATGAGGTTCTAGACCATATCAGAAAATGACAAACTGCAATGCAAAATATAATTTCTAACAAGTGTGAAGACATAGGAACAAACTTCTGGGAAGAATGCAAATGACTTTCAATAGTTGCGGAAAGACATGGAAAAATAACATATGCAATGGTGAACTTTATTAAAGCAAAAGTTAGAAATTCAGAAGGTGCAAGATTTTAAGAGGTTCAGAGCAATATTTACCTAGAAAGGTGTGGAAACCAAACCCTGGCCACGGGTCAGTTAAGGACAGGAAACCCTCAAGGAAGGATACCCTTCAAAGGACAGCAGGTGCAGAATGGACACCCCGGGTAGGACAGGATACCCTCGGATAAGGAATCAGGACAGGACCTCAGGACAGGACAGCAAACCCTCAGGACAGGACCTCTCAGGACAGGACCGGAACCCACAGTTCGGAAGCAACGCCTGCGCTCCACCCGCTCTGCAGCTATCGATCAAGACCCGATTGGGTCAGCGAACTCCCAGCAAAGTGCTTCGCCAGCACTTTAAGGTTTAGTAGAACCTTAGTCTATGGTCAAATTCGGACAGAGTGCTCCGCAGCGCTCTGTATCTTCAGTCACCTATTGAGTACGATGGGTCAGTGACAGGTCAGCTAAACCAGACAAGTCGGACGGCTCCCTAGGTGAACCCAGGGTAGATATACAGTTTGGGGACAGTGTACCACCCCCCAATGTTGCAAAGTGTCAGAATCCCTCAATTTCGATTGGTCCTAAGGTAGGATTTGGGTAACACACCAATCATAATACAAGATTTTAAGCCTTCATTAGCATACTTGGGTACCGCCTAGCAAGTTTGGGGTTCCCAGGAGAAACTGTGCAGAAACACAATGACAATTTAACAATGTAACATAGTAGGGTCATGTGACTCCGTTCAGCCGAGCTTGCAGGTCAGTTCTCAGGAGCATCTTGCCCACTACTGCCAGCTGGCTAAGTTCCATCAGCCAAGGTTGTCAGGTCCCCGGAAAGTCGCATCTGCGCAGAAGGGACCTCCAAGATGGCTCTCAGTACAGACAGACCCCCATTCCCCGCGGTACATGAAAAGTAAGCGAAAACAAATTAATACATAATAATGTCATCATGAAAACACATCACAGGGTTTGTACTTTTAACTCATCATCAAGAAATAAACGTATGCATTCTAAATGTTAGCTACATTGATACGGGCACAAGAGCAGTGGCACGAGCAGTACCACATGATGAGCACAGCTATGAATTACGCATGCGCATAAATTTCCCTCCACTTCTGCAGACGCGTCAGGACACGTGAGTGTGGCTGACGCATGCGCAGTAACTAAAATACAAGCGGCGGCCATGTTAATGTACACGGGGTAAGTGTATTAGAAATACACGTAGGCAAGCTTCATAAACTTTGCCTAAACAAAAATAAACGTTAGTAAAACATACTTATGTTACCTTATTACACATAAACGAGGTTCTTGACTTCGGCAAGCCGCAAAATATGCGAAGCTTTGCTTCATCAGTATAAGGCGAGCCTGAGTCCGCCACAGTAGAGATATCAACACCACCAATAGACATATCACAAACAGGTTTTTTCAACCTAGTAACTTGCGCATTATCAACTTGCATCACACAATTATCCTCAATATTGAGAACACATGCTCATGTCATCCTCATCCGATGTACTAATTGCAGCTTCACGTTCAACCTCATCCAACTTAACCAAACTGGGAGGTCTCTTCTGGCAAACCTTTTGGAAATGCCCCACAACCCCTCAAAATGAACACTTCTGCTTCCAGGCAGAACATTTCTTATCGTTCGCCAAATGGTTAAAACTTCCACAACTGAAACAATGTTTCTTGTTATTAACATAACCTTTGTCATTTACAGGCTTGCTACTGCAAACGTTCCTTACTTGCTTAGGAAACATTTTACTGTCCCCAATTTTAGCTACTATACCATCCTCCTTTTTTTCTTTGTTTCCTGCTAGGACAGCATTAGTACACCTACCATTAAGCTCTTATCGTCTAACGATGTCGATAACGTTTTGCCAAGGACTCTCAACCTTGGCCCACAAATTCTCTTGTATGTTAGTATTGGACCCGAGCATTACTATTTGGTCCCTGGTGAAATCATCATGTAGATCTCCAAAGCGACAAGTGAGGGCTAGATTTTTTTAAAGCCGACACATTGTCATCAATAGATTCCTCTTTACCCTGCTACCTGTGGAAAAATGTGTACTTGTCCCCGCAACGCAAACCGTGGGTTAATAGTAACTGTTACAATCATCTATAGCATTGGTGTACACATCGCCCTCCCCACTTGCACTTGTTTTTTTGTTTATGCCATAGTGCACCTTAATACACCCAGTGCCTAACCAATGTAGAAGTATTTAGAATTTCTTGTCAGCTGTGAACAACTCATCATCATCAAACGTTGAAATATAGTTTGTGAAATATTCTCTCCATTCTTCCCATTTAAGTACAGGCTCGCCCCCAGGAAGAAGAAAAGTTTGGGGAGGAGCCAGATTCCACGAATACCCCGAAGACATGTCTGAAGCCAACCAGAATCTGCAATTATAGATCAGCTAGGCAAATGCTTTCCCAAAATACAATGTGCAGGAGAAATTACTGAAAACGTAAGTTATGTTCTACAAATATACCTTTAGCCTAAAGATGTAGCAGACTGTATAGTCATGAAACAATGTTCATTAGAAGGCCAGATAGAGTACAGTTTTTGAATTGTCCCATTTGTAGAAAAACCCAGTGTTGAGTAAGTATGGACCGAAAATTCGTTCCGCACGCGGAATTTGTGGATTTTCGCGAAATTGAGGAAAAATCCGCGAACGGGACAAATCTTTTCCAGGAAGCACTTACAGGGTTACAGCAGGTGCCCAAGTTGAAGCTAATTTCTTTGTAACCATTGTTTCAATTAGTTCTTTGTTTTCTTCTGATGTAGGAATTTTGGCTAATTCTTGCTCCAATGCTTCAATTTTGCAGGTAATTTTCTCTAATTTTCTTTCAGCATGTATAATTAGTGTTCTCATGAGTTTAAAGGAACATTCATTAGTGCCAGTTTTGCCATAGTTTGATCAAATCCGGGTCCAAGTCGTTCAGGGTGGGCATAATGAGTATTCGGAGCCCTATAGGGACTCTTTTGAACTCTATGTATTTTTCTAGTGTTGTCTTTTCCCACCATTTATTGATCTCAAGGATTTTATTTTGCTGTAGTTCTCTCACAATAAACAGGAAAAGAGAGGTTGAAGTATCAAAAAGCCACATAGATGGAGCGAAACAACTAGTGGAACTCACACCCTATTTGGGTGGAGAAGAAAGCCTCACACACCGACCTAGTCAGTGTCATGCTTCATCATTGGGCCCCACCAAAGAGGCCGAGTGCCTCTTTGGTGTGCTGCCACGCCAGAAGACTGCGGAGCTGGTTGTGTGAAATGGGCGTGTTGTGAGGTAAATTAAAGGTAAAAAGTGTCTAAAGGGTATCTACAAAAAAGTTTAATGAATGATCCCTAGGACACAGTTAAAAGGTTTATGTGTCTGAATTTAGTGCCAAAGGTAATGGATGGTTAATTCAGAATTTAGTCAGTCAACATGTTTCAGTCTTAAGGGTGGTTTCAATTTACCTAGGCATTCGTCAGGACGGAATTAAACCCCGGCGGTATGGACTCTCTAATCGTCCACCCTGACCTGGGGACGTGAAAGTGAAACATTAATAAAAAAGTGGAAAAGTGCATAAAAAAGGGTGGAAGAGCGGGATGCTCATTCCAAAAATACTCCTAGTTATGGAGTGTATCTGCACCTGCGGAGCGAAAAGACACAAACAAACACAAAAGACATACAAACAGATAGTTGTAAATATGTGCCTTTACGTTTTTGTCCATGGTGCTCCATAGTTGTGGAATCAAATGTGTATCGACTCTGTATCGACTCTGGATCGAACCACACTCGCAGCAGCATCCAACCACCAGGGAAGAGCGGAATGTGAGCCTGGTTACTAACTTGTCCGAAAGAGTCTTGTCACCAATTGAGAGCCAGGTCTTAGAAAAAGGCCTAGGGTTTGTCCCTACAGCAAGACCTGATAAGTTTAAACTTCACTGTGAACTCGCGGGATTCTTCCGCAAGCTAAAACTGAACGCTTTCTTTGAAGGAAAAACAGACCCCAATGAATCTATTAGGAAGGGTGACACTGGGCTTAGACCCAATTCGACATTCACCCCTCCTCCACATGCTGTACCAGCAGCTATCACCGCCTTTGAACAGGCAGTGTTCAAAGACCTAGAGTCCAGCCAAAACCCCAAAACGTTTGGCAATTTCACCACAGCTGAATACCAAGCACTTCAACAATTACAGAATGTCACCACAATAACCATCAAGCCGGCAGATAAAGGCAGAGGAATTGTCATACAAAGTACCACTGATTACAAAAAAACCTGTAAAGATCTTTTAAGAGACAATAGGAACTACACTCCACTGATGACTGATCCTACTGCTGTCCTTACCAAAAGGATCACTACCCTGGTTAGACAAGCTGAAGAAATGGGACATCTCTCCAAAAATGAAGCAGAATTTCTGAACACCAACAGCAACATCGTACCATATTTTTACACATTGCCTAAGATGCATAAAAATTGTTTGCCACCACCTGGTCGTCCCATAGTGTCAGGGATAGGCTCCCTTTTGGAGCCCCTGTTGCGCTTCTGCGACCAATTCTTGACGCCACTAGTACAAGCAACCCCGACCTATCTAAAAGACACGAAGAGCCTACTACGTCTCCTCGCAGACATCACATTCGAATCAGACTCAGTCACTTTATGCACTTTTCCACTTTTTTATAAATTTTTCACTTTCACGTCCCCAGGTCAGGGTGGATGATTAGAGAGTCCATACCGCCAGGGTTTAATTCCGTCCTGGCGAATGCCTAGGTAAATTGAAACCACCCTTAAGGCTGAAACATGTTGACTGATTAAATTCTGAATTAACCATCCATTACCTTTGGCACTAAATTCAGACACATAAACCTTTTAACTGTGTCCTAGTGATCATTCATTAAACTTTTTTGTAGATACCCTTTAGACACTTTTTACCTTTAATTTACCTCACAACACGCCCATTTCACACAACCAGCTCCGCAGTCTTCTGGCGTCGCAGCACACCAAAGAGGCACTCGGCCTCTTTGGTGGGGCCCAATGATGAAGCATGACACTGACTAGGTCGGTGTGTGAGGGCTTTCTTCTCCACCCAAATAGGGTGTGAGTTCCACTAGTTGTTTCGCTCCATCTATGTGGCTTTTTGATACTTCAACCTCTCTTTTCTTGTTTACTTGCATTAAACCGGGGATCAAGAGAGTGTTCCTGAGTCTCCCTGTCTCTCCCATTATTATTTTGTTCTCTCACAATATACATTATGGTTCTGTTATCCTTTTCCTTACCCCCCGCAGTTCCTCTTATACTTGTACTTGTTGTGCGGGTGTCGTCATCGTTTAGTAGCTCACTCGCCCTTAGTTGGCGGTTCCTAGATTTATCTGCCATCTGTGTGAACACGGTTGTAATTTTATTATTTTTGCTCGTTATTTGCTTGGTGTGTCGTTTTAACCTTTTATCAGGTGTCTGTCGTCTGCTCCTCAGACAAGACAGAGCCACCCGTGTACCTGTTGCTCCTTTTAACGCGTTGCGTTATGCGGAATCACAAAAATGCTGTACTGCTCCTTTGAGGTTTTAACCCTTCCGAAACACTTCTTCCGGGTTTGAGCTTGGGTCGCGCTTGCCTGATTATGGATTCGGAGACGCGTCGTTTCTTTAGCGAGTATATGCTGAAGTTCTTGCAAATATTGTCAAGCTCCGACGCTCGGTTACTTGCCCCAGCGGTTCGTGCACAAGCGGTTGTCGCGGCTCTCCGATCCTCGCACGCCGCCTCCACAGCATTATTGAGCAGCACAGACACCGCCCACCCCCAGCCTGTTCACTCACCGCTGGGTCTTTGCCGCTCAATCTCCCCGCATCCGTCTTCTCTCACGTTGTTGATGCGATCATCAGGGTAAACAGCAGAGGCGTCAGTCGTTTTCCTTTTTACAACAGTCGACTGGATTCTTGCTCGACCGCCTCGCCTCAATCGTGAGTGCCTGTGATGTAGTTCCCAGTCCACGTACCATATACTCCTTCGAGTCCTCTCGACTCCCTGGTCCCTCCTGGCGGAAGTCACGGCACAACAACAGGTAAGTTTCTTTTGTCAAAAATGTATTTTATACACACCATGTGCAAAATCGGGACGGCCTACTCGTTTCGGCTTCTGTTAGCCTTCCACTGGACCATAGAGTCCCTGCTGTCTAGACCATCTTTTGAAGTGTTTAGTGACAGTACCCTTATCCATTTCCATTACTCCTCTAGACTGTCAACCTTGTTCACAGATTATGGCCAAAAACGGTCGCCATTTTCTTAAGCAAGAAATTTGAAATTAAAATTAAATTTAAGTTTAAGTTTAAACTCAAATTTCAATTTTAACCAAAACAGTAAAGGTCAGGGTGGATGATTAGAGAGTCCATACCGCCAGGGTTTAATTCCGTCCTGGCGAATGCCTAGGTAAATTGAAACCACCCTTAAGGCTGAAACATGTTGACTGATTAAATTCTGAATTAACCATCCATTACCTTTGGCACTAAATTCAGACACATAAACCTTTTAACTGTGTCCTAGTGATCATTCATTAAACTTTTTTGTAGATACCCTTTAGACACTTTTTACCTTTAATTTACCTCACAACACGCCCATTTCACACAACCAGCTCCGCAGTCTTCTGGCGTCGCAGCACACCAAAGAGGCACTCGGCCTCTTTGGTGGGGCCCAATGATGAAGCATGACACTGACTAGGTCGGTGTGTGAGGGCTTTCTTCTCCACCCAAATAGGGTGTGAGTTCCACTAGTTGTTTCGCTCCATCTATGTGGCTTTTTGATACTTCAACCTCTCTTTTCTTGTTTACTTGCATTAAACCGGGGATCAAGAGAGTGTTCCTGAGTCTCCCTGTCTCTCCCATTATTATTTTGTTCTCTCACAATATACATTATGGTTCTGTTATCCTTTTCCTTACCCCCCGCAGTTCCTCTTATACTTGTACTTGTTGTGCGGGTGTCGTCATCGTTTAGTAGCTCACTCGCCCTTAGTTGGCGGTTCCTAGATTTATCTGCCATCTGTGTGAACACGGTTGTAATTTTATTATTTTTGCTCGTTATTTGCTTGGTGTGTCGTTTTAACCTTTTATCAGGTGTCTGTCGTCTGCTCCTCAGACAAGACAGAGCCACCCGTGTACCTGTTGCTCCTTTTAACGCGTTGCGTTATGCGGAATCACAAAAATGCTGTACTGCTCCTTTGAGGTTTTAACCCTTCCGAAACACTTCTTCCGGGTTTGAGCTTGGGTCGCGCTTGCCTGATTATGGATTCGGAGACGCGTCGTTTCTTTAGCGAGTATATGCTGAAGTTCTTGCAAATATTGTCAAGCTCCGACGCTCGGTTACTTGCCCCAGCGGTTCGTGCACAAGCGGTTGTCGCGGCTCTCCGATCCTCGCACGCCGCCTCCACAGCATTATTGAGCAGCACAGACACCGCCCACCCCCAGCCTGTTCACTCACCGCTGGGTCTTTGCCGCTCAATCTCCCCGCATCCGTCTTCTCTCACGTTGTTGATGCGATCATCAGGGTAAACAGCAGAGGCGTCAGTCGTTTTCCTTTTTACAACAGTCGACTGGATTCTTGCTCGACCGCCTCGCCTCAATCGTGAGTGCCTGTGATGTAGTTCCCAGTCCACGTACCATATACTCCTTCGAGTCCTCTCGACTCCCTGGTCCCTCCTGGCGGAAGTCACGGCACAACAACAGGTAAGTTTCTTTTGTCAAAAATGTATTTTATACACACCATGTGCAAAATCGGGACGGCCTACTCGTTTCGGCTTCTGTTAGCCTTCCACTGGACCATAGAGTCCCTGCTGTCTAGACCATCTTTTGAAGTGTTTAGTGACAGTACCCTTATCCATTTCCATTACTCCTCTAGACTGTCAACCTTGTTCACAGATTATGGCCAAAAACGGTCGCCATTTTCTTAAGCAAGAAATTTGAAATTAAAATTAAATTTAAGTTTAAGTTTAAACTCAAATTTCAATTTTAACCAAAACAGTAAAGTACTTGTGAAATTAAATGCGTGCAACATACAATTGTCTCTGATTCAGTTTGTTTGCATTACAGTAAAGTACTAGTAATTCCCAGGAGAAAACCAAAACTCAAAGATCTTATTACTCCCCTTTCTCCTTCAAAAACTAATTAATCCATTGTCTTGGTATACGACTATTTACATTATATACAGTTTTCTAGTGCAGTTAATTGTTTCTCGATAGATGTCCTTCTTAATCTTGTGACCAGATCTCATTAACATTCTACCATTTCTTCATGTATGTGAAGTACTCGTATCAGTATTTGGAACAGTATGATACAATAAAGTCTTCTAAAGGACTACTCGAGTTATATGCCTATTTGTTCAAAATATATGGATTCATAGTCGTTATTCTCATGCCATGATGCTAATCCCAGTTCTCAAGATCAACTAATTTACTCTGTTGCACATATTACATTTTCACTAAGGTCTATATATATATATATATATATATATATATATTTATAATTCTATATATACATATTATATATATATACTTTGTAAATCATGTATATTCATTGTATATATGGGACTTTCAGTATGTATTCTAAAGTTTTTTATATATGTATTTATTATTAATGGTCGATCACTTTAAAGACATGCCTTTTAGAGCACACCTTAGCTATATTGTTTAACCGTTATCTTTTGACCAATATATACTGCTAATGCATTCATGCATGAATATTATTGGTTTGTTTTTTCTAAATCAGTTGAAAAAATAATATATCATGTTCATAAACATATATTTTTTTCTATAAACAATGTAATATGTGAAGAGGACCTTTTTGTAAATCTAAAGTATGTTCTTTATGTTTACTACTGACCATGTGACTCACTTGAGAGGTGGAGCAACACTAAAAAAAGTATATATGATTTAAGCTGACCGGGTGCACGGTGTGTGGACAAGAGCACTTGATGCTCGAAACGCGTTGCCCGTTGAGAGGTATTAAATAAATCTTACCTTGCCAACAGCCTGGGGTCCGTCTCTTCCTTTCGCTGCAGCTGCGGAGGTGGGGAAGATTGCTGATTCATATATATATATTTGGGGTAAGGGCGTTTTAGGAGTGGGTAATAGCATAGGAGAGTTAGGGGGTTTTTAGGGTTTAGATGTGATTAAGGGTATTGGGTGGTAAGGGTATTTGTAAGGTTTAGGGTGGGTACGGGTAATGGGTGGTAAGTGTGTTTTTAGGGTTTTGGGGTAGGTAAGGGTATTTTTAGGTGTATGGTGGGTAAGGGTGTTTTTAGGGTTTAGGAGTGGGTAAGTGTATTGGGTTGTAAGGGTATTTTTAGGGTGGGTAGGGGTATTGAGTGGTAAGGGTGTTTTTAGGGTTTAGGGTGATCAGGAGTTTTGGGGTTAATGGCATTTTTAGGGTTAAGGTTGAGTGGGGGATTGGGTGCTAAGGGTGTTTTTAGGAATTGGGAAGAGTTTTAGATGATAAGGGTATTTTTAGGGTTTAGGGTGGTTAGGGGTGTCGGGTGGTAAGGGTATTTTAGCGTTTAGGGTGGGTAGGAGTATTGGGTGGTAAGGGTATATTCAGGGTTAAGGGGTCGGGGTCGAAAAGGTTTTATATATATAACACACAAATACCTAATTCTAAAAGCCATAATATTGCACAATTGTATTAGTAAGAAGCAACACTCGACATAGATGCATTGTAATTTATGTGTAACAATGGAGTGTTTTTTTCTATGTCTATGAGGTGGAAGTCACGTGAATCACAGGAGGGGTATGACACCGAGCAATCTTTAAAACATTGGCATACGCTGTATTTCTTTCTCTGTGATCAAGAGCACTTCGTGCTCGAAACGCGTTGCAGAGAGGAGGTTTGAATAAAACATCTACCTGCCAGAGCCGTGTGGTCCGTCTCTCTCTTTTTTCGCCTGAGTGAAAGTTTGGTGAGAGTGCTTGGTGATATATATATATATATAGACATTGAGAAAGGGAATCATGCCGAAACGCATCTGTCCAGTGTGTTTATTGTGTTGGCAATAAAAGAAATATAAACGTTAGCTCCGAGAGTGCACTTCTATTACAATGGTCATGATGGGGTGGCAGAGTGGGCTAAAGAACGGTGAAGGATTAAACCCAGATCTTTTGACTGGGTGTGAGTGTTTGATTGGTTCAGATGCACCGTCCATCACCACCCCCTTTTGTACCGCTTTGTTTGCCATAAGTTTGGCAGGGTATGCTCAGACGTGAGTCCCTTGCTCACTTTGCCACTGGATTCAAGCAAGCCTGGCTGAAGACGGCTGTAATGCCAGAAACCGGTCCTAGGAAGCTTGTTTCCGGTCCAGGGAAGCTTGGCTTGGCAGTTCGGGCTGGACTGTTCCCATGAGGCACAGGGTCAGACTGATTTGCATATGGCCATGTCTGAACTGGAGTGGCAGAGTGGGCTAAAGAACGGTGAAGGATTAAACCCAGATCTTTTGACTGGGTGTGAGTGTTTGATTGGTTCAGATGCTCCGTCCATCACCACCCCCTTTTGTACCGCTTTGTTCGCCATAAGTTTGGCAGGGTATGCTCAGACGTGAGTCCCTTGCTCACTTTGCCACTGGATTCAAGCAAGCCTGGCTGAAGACGGCTGGAATGCCAGAAACCGGTCCTATGAAGCTTGTTTCCGGTCCAGGGAAGCATGGCTTGGCAGTTCGGGCTGGACTGTTCGGATGAGGCACAGGGTCAGACTGATTTACATATGGCCATGTCTGAACTGGGGTGGCAGAGTGGGCTAAAGAACGGTGAAGGATTAAACCCAGATCTTTTGACTGTGTGTGAGTGTTTGATTGGTTCAAATGCTCCGTCCATCACCACCCCCTTTTGTACCGCTGGGGTCACGGACACGGCATATATATGTATATATATCTGGCGGTCACCAGTAGGTAGTTATAGTTAGGATCTAGTTGTCATTGAATGAGCGTTTTTTCCTTTGCCAATAACTTTGGGGTCGTTTGACAAATTCTCGCAAAATTTTCAAAACTAATATGACACTCACTTCTGCTGCTGTCTTGAAGGTTTCGTGATGATCGGTCAAGCGGGGGCCAAGAAAAAGGAGGGTTAAAAAATGTGTTTTCCCCATGTTAATTCCAATAGAGATTTTTGACACGACTATAGCCCAAACTACTGAACGGAATTACACCAAATTTGGACAAATGGTAGCTGTTGGTCCAGAAAGTGACCTTTTTGTAAATTGGCATAAATCCGTTCAGTCTTTTTGGAAATAGTAAGGAAAATCCAAATTTGTACATATATTGATGCGGATGCTCCGAGGATCAGACAGTCCCATGCTCAAATCTGATTGGCTGCCAACACTTCCAAACAGGTTGGCATCCATCTTGGGGCTCAACTTCAGCCAGTCCCACAAATAAATGTTTGAAAAAGAAAAGGGGGTAGGGTAGGAATACCCTTACCCCCTAGATTTGGTACGGGATCCCGCCATGGCTAACAATCTTTAAAAAAAAAACATTTTCATCAGGAGCCGTGCTGGATCCTCTGCTCCTGTTGAGAAAAAATGTAAGAAGCGCGGGCTCCTGCAATTCTCTAATATTTAGCCCCTGGTTAGGCCAGGTCCCGGGGGCATGAGTAATTATATAAAAGAGGGGGGTGCATGGGTCCACCCTCCTAGGGCTTATGAAAGCCCGGGGAACACCACCTGCACTGTACAATATGCATGCGGGCGGGCCCACTGGGCCTGCCCGTGTCCCGGTGACTGCCACTTCTCCGGGGCTAACAATGTAAAATAAAATGCGTGGGGGCCTGCATGGCTCCCCCACCGCCTGGGGATTGCCACCTCCCCGAAGCACTATATAATATGTATGCGGGTGGGCGGGCCCGCTGAGCCCGCCTGCTCCCTAGGAACTGCCACCTGTCCAGGGCAAACAATGTAAAATAAATGCAGGGAGGACCACACAACACAGCCCCCAGGACCGCCACATCCCCAGAGCTCAAAGAAAATAATGAAGGGGGTCCATCACAGACCCCAGACCCAGGGACCACCACTTTCCTGGGGATTAAATAAAGATTGGAGAGGGGCCATGCAGCTCCTCTCATGTAGCCATGGATGGCCCTGGGGACCGCCACTCCTCCGGGTCGGCTCCTGCTGCCTCCTGATGTCCCACCCTCGAGAGGTAGCTGTTTGCTTTTGCTTGGTGGGAATTGACAGCTTCCTCCAAGCAAAAGCAAACATAACTCTGCTATCTGCAAACCGGAGCCTTGCAGAAAGTTTTTATCTGTTTCCCTGCACACAAATATGTGTACAGTGAAACAGATGAAAACATTGGTCCCACAAGCAGAGAGCTGCTGTTTAAAGCAGCTTCCTGCCTGTCGGAGCAAAGGCAGCTCCCACCGGAGTCAGGAGCCGGCTGGGACCGCAGGGGCCTGGAGGCTTCTCCAAGGTCCCAGGGGAAGAGGAGAAAGAGGGAAAATAAAGGTCAAAAACTAGCAGAAGGAGGTGTAATAAAGGTCAGAAAGAGGCAGAATAAGGTCAGAAACTAGCAGGAAGAGGCAGAATAAAAGTCACCAATAAGCAGAAAGCGGTAAAAGGTCAGCAAAGAGCAGAATGAGGCAAAATAAAGGTGAGAACGACCTGAAAGAGGCAGAATAAAAGTCAGAAACAAGCAGATAGAGGTATAATAGAGGTCAGAAACGAGCAGCAAGAGGCAGAATGAAAGTCAGAGATTAGCAGAAAGAGGCAGAATAAAGGTCAGCAACAAGCAGAAAAAGACAAAATAGAGGTCAGAAAAAAGCAGCAAGAGGCAATATAAAGGTCAGCAACAAGCAGGAAGAAGTAAGATAAGGGTAAGAAATGAGTAGAAAGAGGCAGAATAAAGGTCAGAAATGAGCAGGAGGGAAAATAAAGGTGAGCAACGAGCAGAAAGGGGTCAAATAAAGGTCAACAATGAGCAAAAAGAGGGAAAATACAGGTCAGGTACGAGCAGAAAGAGGCAAAATAGAGGTCAGAAATGTACAGCAGGAGGCAGAATGAAGGTCATAAACCGGCACAAAGAGGCAAAATAAAGGGCAGAAGCAAGCTTGCTGAGAATTGCTGAGACCTTGTTGGAGGCCCTGCCCCCTTTTCCAACCACTCTGCACAGGGGCCTCCTGGGGTACTACTGATTGGAGGATGAAATCTCCATGGCTGCTGAGGGTTCTTGAGGGCCAAGAACTCCTATTCATGTGATAACTAAGTCCCCCACAGCCAGATTGCTGAGATGTCATCAGAGAGAAGGGCCTCCTGACTCGCTACTAGTTGGAGGATAAAGTCCCCTTGGCTGCTGAGGGTTGTTGAGGGCAAAGAACCCCACTTGTTGTGATAAATTCCCCACAGCCAGATTACGGACACGGCATTGGAGGCCCGCCCCTTTTTTAAACACTCTGGACAGGGGCCTCCTGGCGCACTACTGGTTGGGGATGAAGTCCCCTTGATTCCTGAAAGTCGTTGGGGGCCAAGAACCCCTATTGTTGCGATAACTAAGTCGCCCACAGCTGGATTGCTGAGATGTTATCAGCTGGATTGCTGAGATGTTATCAGAGGCCCGCCCCCTTTCTCAATCACTCTGCACAGGGGCCTTGTGGCGTACTGCTGGTGGGGGGATGAACTGATATTGGCTGTTGGGGGCCAAGAATCCCTATTGTTGCAGTAACTTGGGGCCAGAAGTACAACCCTTACAATTTACGAGTCGCAAATTGTGTTGTTTTGCGACTCATAATTTGCGACTAGCAAAATGTAATTTACATGAGTGTCCCAGACATTGCTTCCGATTCCTAATGGGGTCGCAAATTGCCTGCCTCAATGATATTCATGAGGCAGGTTCCCTTTTGAGAGTGGCTTACCACCTACTTTAACTAGGTGGTACACTGCGAGTGTTTTGCGGGCGCAAAACAATTGTATATTGAAGTTCGACTTGCTTTTAGGAAGGGACGCCCTGGGCACGCCGATTTCCTATTTGCGACTGGAAAAAACAGTCATACATCTGGCCCTCAGTCCCTCACAGCCGGAGTGCTGGGATGTCATTGGAGGCCCGCCTCCTTTCTCAACCACTCTGCATAGGGGCTCCTGGCGTACTACTGGTTGGGGGATGAACTCTCCTGAGGGTGGTTTGGGGGCCAAGAACCCCTATTGTTGCAATAACTAAGTCCCCCACAGCCGGATAGCAGAGACGCCATCGTAGCCTCACCCCATTTCTCATCCACTCTGCACAGGGACCTCTTGGCGCACTAGTAGTTTGAGGATGAAGTCCCCTTGGCTGCTGAGATTGTTTCGGGGCCAAGAACCTCTCTTGTTGGTGACAAGTATGTCTCAACACAGCCAGATTGCTGAGATGTTGGAGACATAAACTTATACTTCAACCATCCAACGCATCCTGACCATCATCGCCTAACAGGCCTATGACACCAACACAGCAGACAACCAACATCCCACCCCACACCATGCTGCTGGCTGTGCTCCACCTGTTGGCCCCTGGCACACCTCAAACAACACCCACCAGAGTCGGAGAAGTCTCACAGCCAGCCACATCTAACTCCACCACACCTGTCCTGGACATCACCATCACCCTGGTACCTCGGTCCCCATACGTCCAACACAATACGCAGGATCTGCTGGAGACCAAACAAGGACCACACGCCATAGCCGGATGCACGCACGTGTTGAGGGCAATCTACAGCACACATGTCCTACCTGTGCCCCCTGGTGACACAGCACACAATCACCCCAACAGGAAGCACACGTCACACATCAATGTCCAGGCAACATCAGAACACTGTGGAACCTCCACCAATGTCGCGTCTAAATACACAGCCAGTGTGCATGATTCCGTCATCCTCCGACAGTCCATCATCAACCAGCGTTACCAGGATGCACCAAGGGAAATGCACAGCCCGTTGGCAAGTTCCAAAAGAACGCCCAACTCACCTCAACTCCACAACCATCCAACTCGCAACGCTAGCAATGCACATGTCACAAAATCACAACCAACATGCACAACAACATGTCCACCCACCAGACACGACAGAACAACTTATAATGGTAACCTGGGCAAGCCGTGAACATGAGTGCGGGGAGAGGTGGCAACCAGGCATGTGTGAAGGATGCAGTAGAACCATGATTGGGAAAGTACACAATGCCAAGAGATGTGCTGGAGAGACCGCAGTATGCAGAACACACCCATATCCATGGCGACGTACACCTCTGGTGTATGGAGTGTAGTGGACAGTGGACGCAACCATATCACCCCAGCCAGTGGGGGGCCTTGCGGAAATGTTGCCTGTTATGTCCCCCCGTAAGCGTGAGCGGAGTGGGATGGCCCGGCGTACGCCAGGCCAGCGCAAGGGTGTGAATAAGAAGCACTTAGCCCTGGGCGTGGTTCTGTACTGTGAATGTGCATCTGCATGTGTATCTATGGCAGTGTGGGTCTCCTTTGTGGGGTGTGGGTGGTCCCTGAAGGGTGATAGACACCTACGTATGTGTTCTAGTTAGCATTCCATGGGTTCGGCCCCCACCCACATCTGTTGGGCCACCTCCTTTTGGTGTGCTGACACATGGCATTGGGGTGCCATGTGTGGGTGGGTGAAGTGTCGTAAGCCAGATTTGCTTGCGGGTGCTTCCTGCTGTGTGGTCTGTTGCAGGATCAGTGCTCTCCTCTGAGTAGCTTGGCTGGCCGGGTCCTGGTGGGGGGTTGCATGGGATATCCATGAGCTGTTGAAGGGCATCGGTGTCAATGGTGTGGTGGATCTCTCCGGCATCACAGATGTGTTGTCTTCTGTGCTCTGCTAGAGGTGTTGTGTGCCCCTCTGTAATGTGAAGGGGAGATGCATGTTAACATTGTGTTGACATGTATGTTGGCACATTGTGCTATTTTACATGCAGACTGTATGGCAATGTACATTGTGACTGTCTGGGAGGTGCTGGATTCTTCTGCGGGATAGTGTACATTTGGACTACATGACGGATGTGAGGTCGTACGTGTATATTTCCATTTCACAGTTTCCGGTTCTGTCAGATGTTTCTGTGCATGTGCGGATCCAGTGTGTCCTCTGTTGCGCAGTGTCGGCTATGCGCATTGTACCATGTTGTCGTCAATGTGGGTGTGCTATGTTTGTGTGCTGAAGTTTGCCAAGGGGATCTGGGACATGATCCTGGGTAACTGTGGGTGTGCACGTGTGCCATTGTGCCCATATCTCCTGTCCCCCCAGTCCCTGTTCGTTGCACTCCCTGTTCATGGTTTGTCAGGTCCTCTCCAGCTGTGTCCGTACTCCCTACTCCTTCCACCGTCTCCACATTGATGACTGTGGCCTGGGTTTCCTCCAGCTCCTCCTGCGGCGCTGGACTGCTACCTCCTGTCGCCGTTGCTGCCTTCTTGTTGGCAGCGGGTTTGTGGCTGGTTTAGGTTGTCACGTCATGCTGGCGCCTCTTGGCCTCCTCAATTGGCTTCCTCGGCACTCCAACTGCATTCCAGGTGGTCTGCTTGTTGGTCAGTTTCTGGTAGTGTTCTGTCACCTCCGTGACGCTGGTCTTGTTTCCTGTGGCCTGCACCCCGTCTTCCTCTCCCTCTTCTCCTTGGCCTTCCCTGACCCTGTTGTTCCTTGCTGGTGGTCTGTGGGAGTTGTGGGGTTCTCGTTGGTTTCTGCGCTGGGTCAGGGTGCATCCATGTTGCTACATGCTTTGGCTTGTTTCTGGTGTTCTGTTTCCGTGGTTTTTATGGTGCATTGTCCCACCAGACGTGTGGGATTTGCAGGCCTGTGGCTGGTTTTTGATACCTTTTGTACCGCGATTGGCCTCATCGCATTTTTTTTGCGTTCGCGTATCGCATTTTTGCGGCGTGGCGTGGATTTTCACATAGACATTTGACACGTTATCTGTTTCTGGTGGGAAGGACATCAAACCTGGGCTTCTATTGGAATTCTCTAGGGCATATTATCAAGCCCCTTTTCGCCTCTTTAGCGGCAGCTTTCTGCCGCTAAAGTGGCGATAATGTTACACACGTTCTTGATAATATGGCCCTCACTCTTTCAGTGTCTCCTCCAGCAGGGATCACCCGCAAGACGATCTTCACAGGACTCAAGATTTGGCGACCTGACTGGAACTTTCTGAAAAGAGAGTTGGTGTTGCATTATGATGTTATACAGGCTTATACAGGCTTTGTGGCTTTCCATTCATATAACCCCCCGCCATCGAGTGAAACACCCAGCCTCACCTGTGCCTGACAATCTACTAAGTTTATTTCTGAACTACTATTTCTTTGTGTTCTTAAACATTACTTGACGCCTGTGAAGGATCATTGGCCTTTCTGTTTGTACTCCTGCTCTGCAAACATGGTTGATCTGCTTCGGGCTATATCCACTTACCAAAATAAATAAAATAATGTCTGTGATTGCACAAACATGCTAAAGCAACAGCATGGACAATGCCATTTTGTCTCGTGAGAGGGATGAAAGGAGCCTTCCAAAGCAGCCAGCAGTGGGGTGAAAACAGAGAGTATTTACAAAATACTTTCACAAAATCACAAGTCCAGATCTGTAGGGGCCTGTTTGAAGGTCCCCTCTACCCAAGAAAGCACCTGGGCTCATCAACACTGGCACAATTTGCCCCATATCCAACTCTGGCACTTCAGCAGGCACATCGACAGATCCAGCTGTGTCTTACCCCGTGCAAGTTTAGGGAACCCTTCTTCACCCATGCTCCGAGGCTTTGGAACAACATCCTGTATCTTTGAGATTGACTCTCAGCATCAACTCACTCAACAGCGCAAGACCAACATTACTACTGTTCTTGCTATCAGCAAATTCTCATCTTCTCCCCAACAAGATCTGACTGTTACAACCTCTACAAACAGAAGCACTGTTAATGTGTGTGTGTTTGTATGTATATATATTACCTACTGGCGGTCGCCAGTAGGTATATATAGTTAGGATTTTTTCTCTATGGGATTTTTGAAAATTCTATGTCTAATAACTTTGGCGTTTGTGGACGGAATTGGCTGAAATTTTCAGGAAAATGGAACATTTTGTTTCCGAGCAGCCCCTGAAAATTTGGGGGGGGTTCGTCAAGGGGGGGCCGAGAAAAAAGGGGGGTCCCAAAACGTGTTTTTAACATTGAGTTTTCCATAGGGCGGTTGGCCTCACTTTTAGCCCGAACGGCTGAATGGATTTGCACGAAACTTGGCAAAATTGTAGGGACTGGTAGCCCGATGTGCCTTTGCTAGGTCTCAATATATGTGCTCCAGTGGATTTTGAGAAATTAACGTTCAAAAAAAGATATATATCTGTAACAGCGGACCAGGCAGCGCTCCGGTTCGCGGACTTTACGTGTTACGGAGCTTTGTGAAGCGAAGCTGATTGGTTCTCCGGCGTCTGTAAACATTCCAAACAGTCCGTAGCGGCCGCCATCTTGTCTCTCGGTAGGATCGAGAGACAAGAGGAGGCCAAAGCGAAGGGGCAAATGACCATAAGGGGGCATAGTAGATCCTCCCTGACCCTCTAGGTTTGATGTGGAGGTTTTAAAAGGGCCCCGCGGGGCAAAAAAAAAAATAATAATAATAATCGAACGGCTGAATGGATTTGCACGAAACTTGGCAAAATTGTTGGGACTGGTAGCCCGATGTGCCTTTGCTAGGTCTCAATATATGTGCTCCAGTGGATTTTGAGAAATTAACGTTCAAAAAAAGATATATATCTGTAACAGCGCTCCGCTTCGCGTACTTTTCGCGTTACGGAGCTTTGCGAAGCTGATTGGTTCTCCGGCGTCTGTAAACATTCCAAACAGTCCGTAGCAGCCGCCATCTTGTCTCTCGGTAGGATCGAGAGACAAGAGGAGGCCAAAGCGAAGGGGCAAATGACCATAAGGGGGCATAGTAGATCCTCCCTGACCTCTTAGGTTTGATGTACCATTTTGCCAAGTTTGGTGTAATTCCGTTCAGCCATTCAGGCTATAGACGTATCTAAATGTCCTATGGAAAATTGCATGGGGAAAACACATTTGAAAGTGTTGAAATTTAGAACCAATTAAAATGTTACTTTGGTTTTGTATTTGTGTGTGATGAAAGTTAATTGGTTATGTATATATCTAAAATGAGAGGAAACCACAGCCATTTTATGATACTACTGTCTGAGGTACATTTGTGAGGAATTTTTGGTGGTCAATTGCTGGTGTTTGATTTACACAGTACTAACACTTCTCCTACTTTTAAAAAGGTGAGTTGTTAATTTGTAAGGGGAACTATGTTGTACACTTGAAGATAATTTGAAAATTTTTTTCTGTTATTTATTTACAGTCCTTCTGTTATACTAAATACTTGATAAAGTTAGTTTTATATTATGTATTACTAAAAACGATAAATGAAAGTGATTATTTTTTTCTGCAATTTACAGCAAGCAATTTCAAAATAAAATGGCTCACAATGAAGAGACCGTGGCAATTTCTTTTGAATTATCCACTACATGTATTGAAATTGAGAGCACCAATAATGAAATATTGTCACAAGGAGGAGATGACTTGAATGATTTTTTTGATCAATCTGTTGATGGCGAATTTATCGAATGTTTGGAGACCATAGAGTTAGAAGAATCATCATTGCAGACTTTTCATGAGGAGATTCCAGATGAGATGATTGAAGAGGAAATTCCTGATGAGGACATGTTACTAGTTCTTTCAAATTTTGAAAATTCAGAAGAATAAATTTATATTTAGAAATCAAAAATTGTTTGAGACATTATTCATTTTTATTTTTAATTTATGAGGTTGTAGCGAAGTGATTGTAGTATAAAATGAGACTTATAGTATAGAGTGCAACATTTTTATGTTACATGGTAAGTTTACTCATATTTACTTCCCTTCTCCCACTATATTATCTCCAATGTGTATTTGACATCTCTTCTTCATCTCCGGCCTCCTTTCTCTCACTGTCTGTCTCTGATGCATCTTATCGCTGCCATTTTGTGTAATTACAGGAGAGTAAAAAAAAATAGTTCGGAACGTGAAAAGGGGGCAAAGTAGAGTACCCCTCACCTCCTAGGCCTTCTCAGGCGGTCCCAAAAGGATCAGTTTCTGCTTTCCTGAGAGATTATGGTATGAGTTCCATATACCACAATAACTTGCATTACAACATGCAAGATATCTATCTCCTATTACCAACTTTTGGAGATATTCGCGCTAAGCGCGAATATCTCCAAAAACTAACACCTGCCCTGAGCAGTTCTTAGCCATGTTATCCAATGGGAGGTGGATAACATGGCTAAGAGCATTAGCTCGGTAATGCATGAATATCGCTGACTTTTTAGCGATATTCATGCATTGCGGCCGTTTTTTATCGCATTTGCGATAAACCTTGATAATAGCAAGGTTTATCTTCGATAATTTCTGACGATGCTTAGCGGTAAAAAATTCGTTGTTAAGCATCGTTAGCGATAAATATCGCTTAACTTTGGTAATATGCACCAACGTCTGTTAACGTTCAATTCGAAGGAAATGAGGAAGTGTTGAAAAACATTGTCTGCGCCATCTTGCCTTTTTTGAAATGCCACACTTTTGTCGTGCACGGCAGCCATTTTAGATGCCTTGACCAGACCCACTCTCTGCACGCTGTCGATCCTTAGCATGGCTCCCCACCTTCGCAAGCATCTTCCCCAGGCACTGGTCACCCCCGCTCTCTGTGTTATGCATGGGCAATAAACCTCCCCCCATCTGCGCTGCTCTTCCTTGAGAATCACACTCTGTGCCCGCCCGACACCTCCCTTTCGCCCTATTCACTACCGCACCCTCTGACACTCCTCTTCCTCTGTGTCCGATTGTCCAGGCTATCAGCTAGCCCTGCAGATGTAGTTTATGGCCCCAGCTGTAAAGAATCACCCCTCTTCAAAGGAGTTATAGTAGATCAAGGCCCACACCCGATGAGATCCGTCACACCACACGTGTTCCTACTATCTGAAAACCATCCTGTATTGTGATTGGGGAGGGGACCGAGCCTGAAGCGGAAGATTCCAGGGATGACTCTTTGTACATCAAAGTTTTTACAATTATGTGTCATATTAAAAATATATAGCACTCCAACAAAGTAGTAGGATTATAAAACTTTAATAACTTATAAATATATACAACAAAACAAAAACAGTAAAAACATTTAAACAACGAAGAGACCGTGGCAATTTCTTTTGAATTATCCAATACATTTATTGAAATTGACAGCACCAATAATGAAATATTCTCACAAGGAGGAGATGACTTGAATGATTTTTTTGATCAATCTCTTGATGGCGAATTTATCGAATGTTTGGAGACCATAGAGTTACAAGAATCATCATTGCAGACTTTTCATGAGGAAATTCCTGATGAGGACATGTTACTAGTTCTTTCAAATTATGAAAATTCAGAAGATGTTGCCTGGGTGCCGCACTGATTTGGGTATCCGGCGTGGGGCGTCCCGGGGGGTGGATTGTCAGTAGCGGTCTGTTGTGCGAATAGTTCCAAGGCAGCAGAAAGCGCTGAAATCTGGATGTCACGAAGGTGATGTCTAGTAAGTTGCCGCCCAGCAAATAACGGCGTGGGGCGCCGCGGGGGTGAGTGAGTCCAGTAGGCACCACAGCTATACTTATCGGCATTGCAGAATTACTGCTGGGGACAATGCCTGTGCTGTAGCAGGGTCACAGCAGAAACAAAAAGGATTCTGTTGAAGATGTTGTTGGTTTTCAATTTGAAAACAGTTCTGGTGTCAACTGCTATGCTAATGTAGTGGTTAATGTTTTGTTTTCTCTAGAAAATGTAAAAGAGGGGGAGGCAGTCCATAGTTCCGGTAAAAGGGCAAAGGAAAGGATCGGTGGTTTGAACTATCAGTCAAAAAGGGGAGGGGGTGCAACAATTTTTCCTACCGGGTCACACTGTGCTTTCACCGGAACAGAGGTCTGCAGGATTCTAGTCATTCAAACTGAGGCTGGTGGCAGCATGGGAGCGCCGACGTCCCGCGGATACAGTTTCGTCACTCCACGGGCGATCATGGCAGTCATTCCCCATCGGGGGTGTCTGCGGGGGTCGGAGACTCCCGCGGCTCCTCTAGAATCTTCAAGGTCGTGGAGGACTACGGTGGTGGAGTCAACCAGTGACCGGGCCATTTCTTTATGCTGGGCCCGTTCTTGCCAGGTCGACCGCCATTTTGAGAGTTCGGTAGCTACTGGCGATCGCGGGGTCAAATGAGCGGACGGGCTCCACCCTGCCGGGCGAGACGTTGCAGCATCGCCACAGTGGAAGAACCCTTTTCCGGGCGCCTGGAGCGCTGAGGGTGCAGCTGGGAAGCCTCCACCTGGGGAGGCGGGAGAGGCCTGTTCGCATCGTCTCTCCCTCCCAGTGCACCCCACGGCGTCTCGCTTGACATTTGTTATGGCCGGACCAGGCGATGAGGATGAGGGGGGGGTCGGAGGCATGTGCAAGACATCCCCCCCCAGTGTTGTCGCAGCCATTATAAAAGAAAGAAGAAATGTCCCGTCCGTCTTTGGGCCGCACCTCCGGTGGATGGTGGCCGGACGCTCTTTGCTCTGGCCCCATGAACGGGTTCCTTGGCTCATCGGCTGCAGCCGGATCCCGTCGGCCCCAGCCCCTGGCCGTTGGTGGCCGGACCGGGAGAGAGTGTGGAGGGACAACCTGCAACTCTCAAGGGCCACCGCGGCCGGACTGGGAGAGAGAGGGGAGGGTCGAGGACAGGGACATTCCCCCCCCTGAAACTCTCCAGTGTTGTCAATCCCCCTGGCCGGGTCCCGCTGGCCTCGGCCTCTCCTCCGGCTACACCCTACGTGATGATCTCCTGGCCGAGGTGTGGCAGCAGGACCCGCCTTATATGTGTTGCTTCCGGCTGGGCGTAGCCGAAAACCTGTTGCCCTTGGGAAGTTTCTAGAATGGGGCGGATGTCTGCTGACTTCTATCTTTCCCAGTTTGCCGTTATTTGGCCGTGGCAGGCGGTGGGACAGACACGTTTTGGGGCAGTGAGTGGCGATGTTTTCAGGTTTCTTATTACGGGCTTACTTCTAACGTTTCTTGTTTCTAGGACAATAATAGGTTTTATCATTACGTATTGTTATCGTTTCTTTGTTTGTTATTTAATAAAAAGTTCATCAGTGGCCTACTGATTTTCGTTTTCCTATTCTTTTCTTTCCAGGTTGTTTCATGCTAAAGTTTCTGTTAACAGGATACAGTGATCACTTTGTTATTATTGCATATGTCCTTTTCACTAGGGGTGCTCTCTGGTCGGGCCAGATGACCTATCTCTAGTAAATGGTCCGGGTGAAACAGGTGCATCAATCAGTGGGGAGTAGATAGGCATGACAGATTACAACGGGGGAGAAAGGTCCGCATTACGTACCCTTTCACTACTTGCAAAGATTTTCCTACGTTTATTTGCAAACAGGGAATACCTCCAAAAAGAACTAATTCCCAAACAGTCAATGTTCGGACAATCAATCAATCAATGAGGAATGAAATAGGTACGACGTGTTAAAGGCTTGCGTTACCTACCCTTCACTATCTGCAAAGGGAGAGAGAATATTCCTATTCTTCCTCGTTTGCAGGCAGAGAAGATCCTTAAGAGAACCAACTTCGAACAATTCAATGCTCGATTCAAACAATCAACAAGGGGTACTGTGAACACAAATGAACGCCGCTTATGTACATACACATTGCTATTTTCAACAGGTTGTTCCTAATGTTTCTATTTTAGCGAGGTCAAAAAGAGATCCTATTAGTGGCCTACTGATTTTGCTCGATTCCTTTTGTTTTTTTACACGATTTTTCGCTATCTGCAAAGACTAAACAGAGTATTGCGACTCTGTGCTTGTTTGTAAATAGAGAATGAACCAAAGAGAACAATCAATCAAATGGAGAGAGAAGCAGGCACGACGGATTACAATGGGGGCAAAGGCCTGCGTTAACTACCCTTCACTATCTGCAAAGAGAGAGTACTCCTAATAGAAATGAGGGGTGGGGGGCAGCATTCAAAGCAGATCAGTGTGCATAAACACGAAAATGTTTTTACTTACCACGTACTTGACATTCGACAGTGTATGATATTTGCTATTAAAAAACCATTGAAATTCATTGAAAAAACCATAGGTTATAGACCATATATAGTTAGGAATTAGCATTTGTTTCCCTGCTGCCGTTTTGTGGGAGGACAACACTACAACTTGCGGAACCCGCTTCGCGGGTCCCGCTGCGCCGTTGCTGTCACAGGAGCACCAGGAGTTGCAGATACCAGCTGGGCGAGTGAGCGTGAGACAGGGCTGCGAGCGAAGGAACCGGGACTCGCTTTCCCAGGAGTCCCGGCAATCCTCCGGCCGTGTCACCTGGCCCGCTCTCCCTGACCGCCCCGCCCAGCTCATCTACTTCAAAAGTCCCCGCCTTCCATTGCCTGTGGGGTCGTTGTTTGCACTGTTTCCCTGCTGCCGTTTTGTGGGAGGACAACACTACAACTTGCGGAACCCGCTTCGCGGGTCCCGCTGCGCCGTTGCTGTCACAGGAGCACCAGGAGTTGCAGACACCAGCTGGGCGAGTGAGCGTGAGACAGGGCTGCGAGCGAAGGAACCGGGACTCGCTTTCCCAGGAGTCCCGGCAATCCTCCGGCCGTGTCACCTGGCCCGCTCTCCCTGACCTGTGGAAAAGTAAATTTTGTCATGTTCTGTGTCCCTACGTGTCATCCATCATATGTTATGTGTGCATGACCAATATGCATATGTTATTCCCCATGTTCGATTAAAGACGCAATTACAGTTGTGTCCACCTCTAGTATGCTAGTTTTCAGTCCTCGTGAATACTACGAATATCAGGCCTATGTAAAGCTACGTTGCCACGTTTCTCAGTGTGCACGTTATTTCATTATAAAGTCCCCGTTTCCAGGCCTCAAAAGGGCCTGGACATCAGATTCAGCTCCTGTCTCCTAAAGCCTCGCTGAGGAGGGATACAGCCCCCACCTGTATCCTCGACCTTTCACTTACTTCCTGCCTCGCAGTGCCCGGTGCAGCTTGGCTCAGTCTCTGAGTCTGCCAAAAGTATGTTATAGTTCCAGTTATCAGTTTAGTCCTCCTTCTCTGCATTCCTAAGCTACTGAACTGCATCAATAGTTTCCGTCATTGTCTAGCCTATGCGTCTCCATGTTAGAGAAATACTGTATTTAATGGTCATTTAATATTCTTCATCACGCACTACATGTAGAATAATGCATGGTCCAGTCTTAGAGTCAGTTAGCTTTTCCCCTCATGACTTCTAGTTTATATCAACATGTTCTCTAAACATCAGATACTAGATACTGTTTAGGTACATGTCGCTCCGACCCTCCAGACTTTAGTCTCTGCTCCTAGCACAGAGTTCATAGCCCCCAGCTTCTCCTAGTAACACGTCATTGCCAGTTTACGCGCACCATTAGGTTAGAGGTCCCGGCTCCTTAGGTAGCCCCCTCCTATGTTTCCGCCCATTCATGACATATTCTGTTACGTTTGCATCACATGTCTATGTAAACGCCCAGTTACACCTCTCTTTACTCTTATCTTTCGCGACTGCTACGCGTCACACCTTCTGCTCCACCCACTGCTACGCCTACTGCAATGTAATGCTATGTGTTTGCGCTATGTATATATGCTCGTGTATTGTTATTGAAAGCCAGCGCGCTCATCCCAGACCCAGCCCCAGCAGCTGCTGGGCCCCTGTCATCCCAGCTGCTGGGCCCCTGTCGTGCTGCTGGGCCCCTGTCGTCCTATTCCTATGCAGGTTGTCCTGTTCCTGTCCTTATGCTGTATTAAACCTGCAAAACTCCTACTACCTCGAATCTTGACTCTTATTTATTGAGCTATCTGTTATGATATATGTCTAGTCAAAAATAGGGTATTATTTATTTATTTACCACATAATGGCGCCCGAACAGGGACTTGCCCTTTCCCCACGCGTCGGTGAAGCCACGCCGACCCCCTGACCCTCTGCAGTCGTGACGGAACTCTTCTGCGCAGTGGCAGATATTTCTGCTCAAGTATCCCTCAGGCCCACGGAGGAGACGGAGGAGGCGGTCCAGCATCCAGACGAGACGGTGGAGGAACGCGGCGAGTCCCGACCAGAGCCCAAGCCGAGAGTCCAAGGTCCGAGGTATCCGGAGGTCCACCCGTAACTGAAGTCCGAAGTCCGAAGTTCGTCGTCGTAGCAGTCCAGTCCAGTCCGAGGCCTTCCGTTCTTGCTGCCCGGTGAGTACCGTTACTGGGGTAGTATCTAGACAGGGTCAATCTAATTGTCTCTGGTCTGTGGGTTGGTGGTACACAGTCCCACAAACGAAGTGTCCACTTCGGTGGATGCGGGTCCTGACGTGTCTCTTTATGAGACCGGTAAGTTTCGTACTGTTTCAGCAGTGCATCTAGTTTCTGTTCTAGTCAGTTCTGTTCTCGAGAAAATGTATGTGTTCTGTTCTCAGTATTTCCAGGTAGTATTCTGTTCGAACTGTTATTTTTGAATGTTTTTCATGTTTTTTAATGTCGTGGTATGAATGGAGAATAAGTATCGTGTTCATTGTGTATTGTATTGTGTCTAGATTACAGCTCAGTCATGCCCATATTTTCCAAGTTACGTCAGTTAAAAACTAGAAAGGGTCTGCTGGAAGCAGCAGTTCCCGTCCCGCCTAGGGACAGTCCAGGTCATTTTATGTATCAGAAACATGGCATAAGCGCCATATTGTATCTAGATTTATGGGTAGAGTATACCAAACAGTTAGAAGAAAAGTATAGATGGCCCGTATCGGGTACATGGGATGCCGAGTGCATCATGCGAGTAGAAGAAGCATTATGGAAAAAGAAAGCCAGACAGTCACAGAAAGATGCCATCGAGTTATGGCGCAAAGAAGCTCATAAAAGAACCGAAAAAGAAATCAGAAAGTCAGAACTAAGTAGAGAATCCCAAGAGCGAGCCCAAGAAAAAGAATTAATCGAGATAGGTGAACAAGTCAAAGCCGAACAGTCAGACAGACAGAGGCATGCCCTCATTAAGGGTATGTATCCTCTTCTTGCCGAAGGCTTGCCAAAAGCGACCCCGGAGGCATCCAGTAATTTTCCGCCACCACTAGTTCCGACCAAGTTACGTCACAAACCGACCGCAGCTGATATTTTTATTTCGTCCTATTTGGACGACACAGTTCCTGAATATGCAAATCCTGTTCGCACTCCGCCAGTCCCTGTAAATCAGGCACATCCTGCTCCTCCAGACACCGGGGCACCCCATGCAGTACCTGCTACGGTACCCCCGGTCCAGCCAGCATTCCAATTTCCCGTTCCGCCACGAAGAATGTCAGTCGACGATTCTAGTTTAGGGGCCGCAGGAGGAGGTCTTCCTCAAACCCCGCCGCCACGCAAGCGTTTATCAGCACTCGAATTACATGCTCAAGCATCACAGCGTACTCCCAAGAGTAATAAGTCTGTTGAAGAAATCAGGCAAACCCTTGGCGAATGTGTCTATGACCCAGTTCCAGGCGAGTTTAATATGGTTTTATATTCAGTACGCGTAAGGAGGGTGACCGAGTATCTAGTCACCCTACCCAATATGAAAGAAGATCTAGACAGAATATATCGTTTCATCCGTACAGGGGATGATCCAGAAAGTATTAGTGATGCCATGTCTCAAAGGAAAGCTGAGATCCAGCGTATGATATTAAAGTTTTTAATTAACTGTCTAATAAGAGAACAAGATTATCCGTCTAAAGATCCGGCCGAAATGAAAACCCTGACAAGGTGGAGTGATAATATAGCCGAAGGTAAGCACAATACCATTAGTGCCATGGAAAGTATGTACAAGAAAATCCGTAGAGAAATAATAAAGATACACGAACAACGTAAAGCAGCACAAGTAAGCGAGAAAGAAAGTACCTCTGATCCTGAAGAGGAAGAGGATGAGAATCCCGCCAGAATAGCGTATGTAGGAAAACCTAGATTTCCAGATCGCCATTTACGCCTAGAACACAAGTCTATTTTCCATCATTCAGTACCAGAACAAGGTTCTCTAGAACAAGTATTTCAAGCTACCGATCACATTCTGAAATCACGAATCGGTTACAGTGAATTAAGTACTATGCATGAACAAGAAATAGTTCGGTCAGCAGTCCGATGGATTACTGATTCTACCACTTTTCCAGACGAAATAGTGGCACAAATGTTTCTGAAATTGCCCCCAGCCGAGCAACGACTGGTGGGTATGTATATGATCCAGCACCTCATTACTCTGTATGAGGGTCAGCACTCTGATCCAGGTCCGTTACATGATATCCTGAACGAGTTACTCCAGTATAAATGGAGAGGTCTAGGTACCGATTTAATTAGTGTCATTCTAGAACAGCGCCACAAATATAGAACGTTTCTGAACCCGCATTTTGTTCATGTCTCACCCCCAGAAAGTAAACCATTTTACATAGAAAGACAGAACCCGTTACGAGAAGTGCATCCAGTTAAGACAGAGGACGGTGAAATGCAACGAGTGTTTGTTTACACTCCAATCACAAAGATGGAACTTCTCGAAATGAAAAAATTAATTCCCTGTCATGACAAAGATCCAGCAGGGTTCCATAGAGAATTAAAAGACATGCTCCGTATGGGAGAATACACGTACCCAGATATCATTAAAATGTTAAAGGTCCTGTTGCCCGCAGGGGTGTATGAAAAGCTAAAGGAAAAAGAATGGGAGGTGGGAGAGAAAAAGATAGATTGGGCAGTTCTAGAAGCAGAAGACAAGTCACGTGTACCAGGTACCGGTCTAGGAGAAAAATGTAAAGAATTACCAGAATTATTGATTCAAGTTTTACCCAGATTATTGACAACTAGAAAAGAAGACTGGGATGCAATCTCAGCCTGTAAACAGAAACAAGAGGAAGATATTAGTGATTTTTATTCTAGATTTGAAAAATGCTTTAGTATTAACAGTGGTCTCAAGACAAGTAGTGAGTCATACCCTCACCTTTTCGTTACTAAATTAGTCGAGAATTCAAGTCCACAAATTAAAAACCGAGTTTTGAAAGTCGAAAGTACCTGGCAAGCTAATACTCCGTCCCAGATGTTGCAAATGCTCCAGTATCACCAGAATAGAATCAGGGAAGAGCAAGAACACGAAAGTAAACGTATGAAAGACACGAAAATGAAAGTGCTAGTTGCACAATCTGTTCCTCAAGATAGTCAGAAGAGGGGTCCAAATCAAGCCAGTCATCCTGCAGCTCCCGTTAAAGGGAACTGCAACTATTGTAAACAGCCAGGTCATTTCATAAACGAGTGTACAGTTCTGAAACACAACATAGCTACTGGTAAGACTAAAGAAAGACCACGTCCGCCTAGACAAGAACAAGTTTCACAGATTCCTCAGCCACAGAATGCACCACAGACAGTTACAGCACCGCAGCCTATCGCTGCAACACAGCACGTTACATCGCAGATGTACCAGTATGCACAGTCTGAGTATCCAGAGTACCAGCAGTATTCATGAAACAGCCTAGAGAGGGAGGTAGGCTTGCCTCTCATCGAGATACCTGTAGATCAAGAAGGTCCCTATGTTCACAGTCAAGTATTAGGGAAAGACAGAAAGTTTTTGATTGATACAGGGGCAAGTAGGACCACAATTAGTCATGCCGAAGTTCCAGGGGCTCCGCTCTCAGGCTCAAGAAATGTTTCCCTTGGATTTTCAGGAAAGCCTATCGTTAATGAGATTTCAAAACCAGTCACTCTAGAAGTAGGTCCATTGTCCCGCACTACTGATCTGTTACTTACTAAATCATGTCCAGAAAATCTATTAGGCATTAAGACACTGAAAGAGTTGGGTGCAGTTATATGCTGTTCCCCAGAGGGAATACGACTGTTCCTACGTGACTTCAAGGGTCACTATGTATTACGAGATTTTGATTCGAGACTGTCTAATGTCCCGCAGCATCTATGGGCGCAAGGTCCAACTGATGTAGGTTACATGCAAATCACACCCTATCGTGTGACTCTCAAGCCAGGTGTAGTGTTACCCCGAATCAGACAGTACAGATTGCCACCTGAGGCTGTAGCAGCCTTATCCAAAATTATTGACGAGCTCATCGCTCAAGGAGTAGTTGTAGAAACTGACTCCAATGTATGTAATTCTCCGATCATTCCAGTCATGAAACGTACTGATCCAAATGCACCCCCAGTATATCGATTAGTGATTGACTTACGAGAACTTAACAAATGTATTATTCCGCAGTACCCAGTTGTCCCAGATATCTCTTCCCTATTGACAGCCATTGATTCCGAAGCCACGTTCTTTACAGTAATCGACCTCAAGAATGCATTTTTTAGTGTTCCCATTCATCCAGACAGCCAGTTTCTTTTCGGATTCTGTTTAAATGGAAGGAGCTATATGTTTACACGCGCTCCTCAAGGTTTCACAGAAAGCCCTAGTATTTACAGTCAAGCACTTAAGAGACAACTAGACAACATTCACATGCCAACTGACACTGCCCTGCTCCAGTATGTCGATGATCTACTGATCACAGCCCGTTCTGAACATGCTTGCGAGCGAGCATCACTGACAGTACTGTATTTCCTGGCCGAGATGGGGCACAAGGTGTCCCCTTCGAAGCTTCAATTCTGTGTCCAGCAAGTGGTATACTTAGGACACTTGCTGTCCAAGAGGGGTAGGCAGTTGACACCCGACCGTATCCAGTTAATAGCGAGTCTTCCCCAGCCCAGAACCCAGAAGGAGGTACGTGCCTTTATCGGCCTTACTTCTTATTGTAGACAATGGATTCCACAGTATGCATTTCTAGCCAAGCCACTGATACAGTTAACGACACAGGAGGCAGCCGTATCGACTGTTCTCCCTTGGACATCTGAACATACACTTAGTTTCAACGAGTTAAAGAAAGCCTTATGCCAAGCTCCAGTTCTAGCTACACCGAACTACAGTAAGCCTTTTACACTTTTCGTTACTGAACGTGAAGGTACAGCATTATCTGTTCTCACACAAGATCAAGCAGGACAAAACAAGCCCTGTGCTTATTTTTCGAGCACATTAGATCCAGTCGCCCAGGCGTTGCCTGTGTGCCTCAAGTCAGTTGCAGCCACAGCACTAGCTATCAGACAAAGTGATTCCATAGTTTTAGGACATTCCTTGACAGCAAAAGTTCCGCACTCCGTGGAAGTTCTTTTAAACCGAACACAAACTCAGCACTTGACAATTGCACGTTTAACAGGTTATGAATTGACACTGTTCCAGCCACACATAGAAATTAGACGCTGCAACGTTCTGAATCCTGCTACACTGTTACCATCAGTTAATTCAAATCCTGACACACACGACTGTGTGGAAGTAGTTAACATTACGACAAAGCCAAGACAAGATCTTACAGATATTCCGTTACCAGACCCCGACCTGACACTTTATGTGGATGGTTCATGTATGAGAACTAGTACAGGAGAACTAGTCGCCGCGTATGCAGTGACTACTGACACCGAAGTTATTGAAACACATCGTATTGATACTCTGTCCGCTCAAGCAGCAGAGCTAGTTGCTCTGACACAAGCCTGTATACATGCCAAGAACCTGAAAGTTAATGTTTACACAGATTCACGTTACGCATTTGGAGTTGTACACGACTTCGGAGTGCTCTGGCAGGAGAGAGGTTTCATGACTTCTCATGGAACCAAGATTCAGCATGGTTTCCTTATTCAAGCTCTGTTAGATGCCATACATTTACCGACATCTATTGCTATCATGAAATGCAAAGCACATACGAAAGTTACTGACATTATTTCCCAAGGTAACGATCTAGCCGATCGCACAGCCAAGCTTACAGCACAGACTCCAGACATTCCAGTTAACATGACACATACTCCAGATCCGACTACATGTATGACAGTTAAGGACCCTACTCAAGATGTCATAGATATCCAGTTACATGCTACTCCTGATGAAATCAAGAAATGGTCTGAACAAGGAGGGGTCCAGACAGATCAAGGATGGGTAACGAAGGGTAGAGCCACATGGTTTCTCCCCGACTCTATGGTTCAAGTCATTATTAATACCGCACATAGTCCAGCACATTTAGGAGAAAAAGCTATGTTAGATAGTATCCAGAACATTTGGTTCAACAAGCATTTACGAGCTGCAGCTAAGCAGAAAGTCCGTACCTGTATGATATGTTGTCAGTTTAATCCAGGTAAAAGTGTCCCGGTGGAACAAGGTGGTTTCCAGCCTCCTGACCACCCTTTTGAGGTCCTCCAGATGGATTATATTCAGATGGAGCGATGTCGAGGTTTCAAGTATGTCCTTGTAGTTGTATGCGCTTTGTCCAGATGGACAGAAGCATATCCAGTCCCAGATTACACAGCCGCGACCACTGCCAAGCAGTTGGTTCGTGAATTCTTCCCTCGATATGGACTCCCTAGAGTCGTATATTCTGATAACGGTCAGCCATTCTCATCCGAACTCATGAAGCACGTTTCCCTGTTGTTAGGGTACCAGTGGAAGTTCCATTGTGTACGCCATCCTGAAGCAGCCGGTCTAGTTGAGAGACATAATCAGACTCTGAAAATCCGAATTGCCAAAGTATGCAAAGAAAAAGGTGTGGACTGGCTAGTAGCTCTGCCAGTCGCTTTATTTTATATGCGCATGGTCGCACATTCCAGATCAGGTCTGTCCCCGTATGAGGTCGTTTTCGGCCGCCCCCCTAACATGTGGGGTACTCCTAGACCCCGAAGTATTACTGATGTTTCATGTAATATGCTGACAGATTACCTAGCTTCCTTGATGTCTGCCCTCAACTCATGTCGTTCACAGGTTGCCGCCGCATTTCCAGACAATACCGAGGTGGCACCGCATGAAATCGTTCCAGGTTCCATGGTGATGGTCCGAAACTTTGACAGATCAAGTCCGCTGGAGCCTCGTTGGAAAGAGCCCCGACAGGTCCTCCTTACCACCCGTACAGCCGTGAAATTGGAAGGACGCCGCGGCTGGGTGCACCTTTCTCATGTTAAACTTTTTAAAGGACTGAAACCCGTCTTTAAGAACATTTCCCAGGATTCGAAGGGTTGCCAAAATATTGTTCTCAAGGACTGTCCCGCAAATGACATTGTTACAACCCCTCCCTTGGTAGAGAAAACTCCGCAGCAGGAGTATAAGCAAAAACTCCGGTCTAGTAAAATAAGTCAGCCAGTTTGATTGTCTAAGTCCTCCCCTAGGTGAAACGGTTAGACTGTTTCTGACATGTATGAAATAGACCCCCATAGTGAGAGAGTCAGTCATAATTCAAACCGATGTATCGTTTTTCTAAGTTTCATATTATTCATCAGCATTATGATTTCCTGCACCAGTTACGCATTTTTCCTGTATTTTCCAGTTCCTCATGTAAATAAGCATGCTAATGTTACAGCAGAGCACACGTTTAGTGATCTGCCCCCTCATGAATTTTCTTACCGCCTCGCTATGCGTAATAACTCATTTATCCGCATGTTACATTACTCACACCAGACCAGCAATGCCACTAATTGTTGGGTGTGTGGTCGACTCCCCCCTTTCCAGACATCGAAGGGAGTTCTGCCACTCTTTCCTTATCCATTTTCACATAATGGTTCGTGTGGAGCATGGTCCACGTTAACGTCATCCTCAACAGATATGTCTTTTCTTAACAGTACATGTTTCCCAGACAAGCAAGGTTTCCCCCACAGAACAGGTTTAGATCTAGAAAATGAAGTGTATAATTTAGGTAATTATTCGTCGAATTTTATGGTCCTGAATGTTCAGTCTGATACTACTCCAGACTCACCTGCTATTTCAGTATTACCAGTCAAAGGCGAATTATGTGTCCGTAGTTATGGTTCCGTACATGTAGGACATAGTGATTGTATTACTATTGTCAAGTATAGTGACAGTGGGAAATCTATTTTCAAAGCTTCACGTCATTCTTATTTTGTTTGTGGTCAAACTGCATATGTTCGTCTGCCCCTCGATTGGGAGGGAACCTGTTACATTGCCTTCCTACTGCCACCTGTTTTCCTAGCCCCACCTGACTATCATAGGAATTCCCACCTAGTACACACTAGACACAAGAGAAATCTCCCGATTGTCGATTATACTGAAACCGCTGCAGAGCAATTCATTGATATTGATAAAGGTGTTTTCCCTTATTTAGGTACAGTTGTAAATAGTAAGCTAATCCGTAGGTTAACAAGAACCCTTGAAGCTGTAGTAGATGAAACTGCCTCCGTTCTAGGTAACTTAACCGAAGAGCAATCCTTTATGAGAATTGTCGTGCTCCAGAATCGTCTCGTCCTTGACGTCATACTGGCCGATAGGGGCGGGGCCTGTAGAGTCATCGGATCTAGTTGCTGCATTTTCATTCCAAATAACGCGCCGTCTGTTTATTCAGCTATAACCAGACTCCATAAAATTGCCCATCTGTTACACCAAGATCCAGGCACCTGGACATGGTCCGGTTGGTTCTGGAATATAATTTCCGCATGGGGATGGAAAGTCCTGTCCTTTCTAGGTATTGCAGTAGCGATCATATTCAGCTGCTGCCTCTGTATACAATGTGGCCCTGCGATTTGCGGCATGTGTGCTACCTCTTGTATTCCTAGTCCCAAGTCCCGTTCTAAATCTCGTTCCAAGACAATTCGAGACGAGCAAATGGTACTGTATGAAATGATAGATGGTATCATGAATATTGATGTTTCCTGATGGAAACGTAGTGACAAGGAGGGAATGTGGAAAAGTAAATTTTGTCATGTTCTGTGTCCCTACGTGTCATCCATCATATGTTATGTGTGCATGACCAATATGCATATGTTATTCCCCATGTTCGATTAAAGACGCAATTACAGTTGTGTCCACCTCTAGTATGCTAGTTTTCAGTCCTCGTGAATACTACGAATATCAGGCCTATGTAAAGCTACGTTGCCACGTTTCTCAGTGTGCACGTTATTTCATTATAAAGTCCCCGTTTCCAGGCCTCAAAAGGGCCTGGACATCAGATTCAGCTCCTGTCTCCTGAAGCCTCGCTGAGGAGGGATACAGCCCCCACCTGTATCCTCGACCTTTCACTTACTTCCTGCCTCGCAGTGCCCGGTGCAGCTTGGCTCAGTCTCTGAGTCTGCCAAAAGTATGTTATAGTTCCAGTTATCAGTTTAGTCCTCCTTCTCTGCATTCCTAAGCTACTGAACTGCATCAATAGTTTCCGTCATTGTCTAGCCTATGCGTCTCCATGTTAGAGAAATACTGTATTTAATGGTCATTTAATATTCTTCATCACGCACTACATGTAGAATAATGCATGGTCCAGTCTTAGAGTCAGTTAGCTTTTCCCCTCATGACTTCTAGTTTATATCAACATGTTCTCTAAACATCAGATACTAGATACTGTTTAGGTACATGTCGCTCCGACCCTCCAGACTTTAGTCTCTGCTCCTAGCACAGAGTTCATAGCCCCCAGCTTCTCCTAGTAACACGTCATTGCCAGTTTACGCGCACCATTAGGTTAGAGGTCCCGGCTCCTTAGGTAGCCCCCTCCTATGTTTCCGCCCATTCATGACATATTCTGTTACGTTTGCATCACATGTCTATGTAAACGCCCAGTTACACCTCTCTTTACTCTTATCTTTCGCGACTGCTACGCGTCACACCTTCTGCTCCACCCACTGCTACGCCTACTGCAATGTAATGCTATGTGTTTGCGCTATGTATATATGCTCGTGTATTGTTATTGAAAGCCAGCGCGCTCATCCCAGACCCAGCCCCAGCAGCTGCTGGGCCCCTGTCATCCCAGCTGCTGGGCCCCTGTCGTGCTGCTGGGCCCCTGTCGTCCTATTCCTATGCAGGTTGTCCTGTTCCTGTCCTTATGCTGTATTAAACCTGCAAAACTCCTACTACCTCGAATCTTGACTCTTATTTATTGAGCTATCTGTTATGATATATGTCTAGTCAAAAATAGGGTATTATTTATTTATTTACCACAGACCGCCCCGCCCAGCTCATCTACTTCAAAAGTCCCCGCCTTCCATTGCCTGTGGGGTCGTTGTTTGCACTGTTTCCCTGCTGCCGTTTTGTGGGAGGACAACACTACAACTTGCGGAACCCGCTTTGCGGGTCCCGCTGCGCCGTTGCTGTCACAGGAGCACCAGGAGTTGCAGACACCAGCTGGGCGAGTGAGCGTGAGACAGGGCTGCGAGCGAAGGAACCGGGACTCGCTTTCCCAGGAGTCCCGGCAATCCTCCGGCCGTGTCACCTGGCCCGCTCTCCCTGACCGCCCCGCCCAGCTCATCTACTTCAAAAGTCCCCGCCTTCCATTGCCTGTGGGGTCGTTGTTTGCACTGTTTCCCTGCTGCCGTTTTGTGGGAGGACAACACTACAACTTGCGGAACCCGCTTCGCGGGTCCCGCTGCGCCGTTGCTGTCACAGGAGCACCAGGAGTTGCAGACACCAGCTGGGCGAGTGAGCGTGAGACAGGGCTGCGAGCGAAGGAACCGGGACTCGCTTTCCCAGGAGTCCCGGCAATCCTCCGGCCGTGTCACCTGGCCCGCTCTCCCTGACCACCCCGCCCAGCTCATCTACTTCAAAAGTCCCCGCCTTCCATTGCCTGTGGGGTCGTTGTTTGCACTGTTTCCCTGCTGCCGTTTTGTGGGAGGACAACACTACAACTTGCGGAACCCGCTTTGCGGGTCCCGCTGCGCCGTTGCTGTCACAGGAGCACCAGGAGTTGCAGACACCAGCTGGGCGAGTGAGCGTGAGACAGGGCTGCGAGCGAAGGAACCGGGACTCGCTTTCCCAGGAGTCCCGGCAATCCTCCGGCCGTGTCACCTGGCCCGCTCTCCCTGACCGCCCCGCCCAGCTCATCTACTTCAAAAGTCCCCGCCTTCCATTGCCTGTGGGGTCGTTGTTTGCACTGTTTCCCTGCTGCCGTTTTGTGGGAGGACAACACTACAACTTGCGGAACCCGCTTCGCGGGTCCCGCTGCGCCGTTGCTGTCACAGGAGCACCAGGAGTTGCAGACACCAGCTGGGCGAGTGAGCGTGAGACAGGGCTGCGAGCGAAGGAACCGGGACTCGCTTTCCCAGGAGTCCCGGCAATCCTCCGGCCGTGTCACCTGGCCCGCTCTCCCTGACCACCCCGCCCAGCTCATCTACTTCAAAAGTCCCCGCCTTCCATTGCCTGTGGGGTCGTTGTTTGCACTGTTTCCCTGCTGCCGTTTTGTGGGAGGACAACACTACAACTTGCGGAACCCGCTTTGCGGGTCCCGCTGCGCCGTTGCTGTCACAGGAGCACCAGGAGTTGCAGACACCAGCTGGGCGAGTGAGCGTGAGACAGGGCTGCGAGCGAAGGAACCGGGACTCGCTTTCCCAGGAGTCCCGGCAATCCTCCGGCCGTGTCACCTGGCCCGCTCTCCCTGACCGCCCCGCCCAGCTCATCTACTTCAAAAGTCCCCGCCTTCCATTGCCTGTGGGGTCGTTGTTTGCACTGTTTCCCTGCTGCCGTTTTGTGGGAGGACAACACTACAACTTGCGGAACCCGCTTCGCGGGTCCCGCTGCGCCGTTGCTGTCACAGGAGCACCAGGAGTTGCAGACACCAGCTGGGCGAGTGAGCGTGAGACAGGGCTGCGAGCGAAGGAACCGGGACTCGCTTTCCCAGGAGTCCCGGCAATCCTCCGGCCGTGTCACCTGGCCCGCTCTCCCTGACCACCCCGCCCAGCTCATCTACTTCAAAAGTCCCCGCCTTCCATTGCCTGTGGGGTCGTTGTTTGCACTGTTTCCCTGCTGCCGTTTTGTGGGAGGACAACACTACAACTTGCGGAACCCGCTTCGCGGGTCCCGCTGCGCCGTTGCTGTCACAGGAGCACCAGGAGTTGCAGACACCAGCTGGGCGAGTGAGCGTGAGACAGGGCTGCGAGCGAAGGAACCGGGACTCGCTTTCCCAGGAGTCCCGGCAATCCTCCGGCCGTGTCACCTGGCCCGCTCTCCCTGACCGCCCCGCCCAGCTTAATCCAGTCTTACGCCCTTATAATCCAGCGTTCCACGCTGCGCGAGAGCGCGCGGTAGCGCCCGGGGCGAAGCCCGGGCAAAGGACGGGCCCTCTGAGGCCCTCGTAGGCCAGAGTTGGCCGGGCCGGGCCCTTTCTCTAACATTTACACTTCGGAGTTCCTGCTACAGGTTAGTTAATGGCTACTCCATCTGATGAGGGGACACCTGGGAAGAAGGGTAAACTTCGTAATGGGTCACTGGACAATTATTTCCCCAAGGTTCTGCCCGAGGGTGAGAAGGAACTGACCATGGCCGAGCGAAGGGCTGAGAGGCGTCGCTCAATTGAAAGTTTGAAAAACAGATCCTCTATTGACTGTGTGCCTGTTTCTACGCCCACCGAGGGGGACTTAATTGACTTTGGAAGGGAAACCGTTAGCCAAGAAGGCTTCCCTCTTCTGTTGCGTGACTGTACCTCGTCCCCTGGTAGGTCCCTCGACCCTATTGTAATTGATTCCTCCTCCCAGATTCCTTGCTACACTAGTGTTCCTTTGAAGCCTAAGATAACGAAACCTAAACAACTAGTGGTAGCCCAGATACACGGCCCACCACCAAACAAAAAAAGGAGGAAATTAAGGGCGGGTCTAGGCAAAGTAAAAATTTCCCATTCCGATTTTGGCAAAGGCCCTAATTTACCCTCTACACATGTAAGGGCTACTACGGAGATTGCAACTTCATTAACATCTGTGGCCCCAACACTGGAGGTTACTCCGCCTGTTGGGGTTCCAAATCGAGTGGTCTCTGATATTAGTCGGGGGCCTTTATCCCCAAACAGACTGTCCTCCCCTCCATTTATGGGGGAATTGGAACTTCTATTGAGGTCTCTGCTGTTACCCGTGACTGAGAGTATCAAGAAAGTCGAAATCAGATTGACTTTGATAGAGTCTGCTATAAATAGTATGGCTACGTTGACCAAGGCCCAGGGGAGTGGGGGGTTCAATCTAAATCTATCACTGGGGTTATGACTAACCAGGTTGTAAAAACCCCTGTTGCAACCCCCTCTGCTCCACCCCAGTTGTCTACACAGACGTCTCAGCATCAGGGTAAGGACATGCCTGGTATCCAAAAACATAACCCCTCAAAGAACCCAAATATCCCTGTACTTGGGACAGAAGGTGGCCCCCAAAGATCAGCGCCAAAAGCTCCTATAGTCAACAGAAGCGTGAGACAGGGGGAAGGGGGTTACTCTAGAGGCCCCTTAACCAGGGTCCCACATGTGGAGATTCCTCCACAAGCGGTGCCCTATGTAGTAGTTATGACCGGGGTTCCCCCATTAGCAGAAAATAAGAAGGAGGGTTACGCCCAATTGAAAAATAAAATAATTCATTGGTTGAGGAATTATAGGCCCATAGCCCCACATGTGGATGGTGATATTGTACACGTTAGACGGATCCCCTGGTTGGGCAACAAACGGAAAGACATTGAAGGGGATTTAGTGGTGGTCAATTTTAGAGATCCACGGGCAGTAGACTACATTTTAAATTGGCCATATGTAGGAGGGGGAAACTGTATTACACCTAGGCCTTTAACCTATTTTTACCCGAGGCCGGTTTCATACCCCCCCAACCAACGGGAAGAGTCTTATGCCCCGAGGCCTAATCCTCAGTTTGTCTTCGATAGTACCTATCCTTTACATGGCCAGTATCCCTCCCAGTCCAATGGTCAGTTTGGCTGGACTACGATACCACAGAGACATTACCCAAGCCATAATAGTGCAATGGAGCATCTTAGACCCTTCACCCCTTTAGATACTTACAATAGGTTCTCGCAGCTTACTGGTATGGAGGACTGCGATTGATGTTTACAGGCTAAGGTGGAGGGTTGTGGTCGACCAGGAGTGGTTCCCCAGCAAGTAGGAAGTATTTGTGACAATAGCCAGGAGGTCACCCCAGACGACGCTAATAAGATCAGCATCCACTCGAATATGGCTCCTCTTGCTCCCTTGGGTATGTCCAGTACAGCTGATTGCACTGTACCCTTTAGGCAATTTAGTTGTGTGGGTAACATTCGTATGAATAGTATGGATATGGGGGGGGTGGATATGGGTGGGCCCTCTCCAGTTCATAAGGGGCGCCAAGTAATAAATCTGATATCCTGGAATGTAGCTGGGCTAAAAAGGAAGTTAGACATCCCTGAATGGCATGCATTCATCGAGAAGTTCGATGTCTGCCTGTTCCAGGAAACTTGGTGTCTGTTACCAATTGACAAATCTGGTTATACCACTTTCTTTTCCCCTGCGATAAGTGGAGGGAAGGGTAGACCAGCAGGAGGTCTTCTCGTCTGGATAAGAATTGATCTGGACTGGGATATGGTTTCCAATGACCCTCAGTGTAATGATATAATGCACCTCTCTTCTAGGGGCCACATTGAGGGGATTAGGCTTGAACTCTTTAATGTGTATGCTAGAGGGGCTGCGGGGGATAATACTTCTTCAACCATAATGAGCTTAGATTCTGCTCTAGCTAGTTGTCCTCCTGCAGCCAGAATTATGGTGGGTGGTGATTTTAATTGTACGTACGAACCCCTTCTTGGAGATGATCCCCTAGGCACGGAGGAGGAGGACTCCAGGTGGTCTATCCCACCCTTGACAGTACCCCCCATTCGGAAATGGTCTGCTAGGGCAATCCAATTGAACGTCCTTACCAGGGAGCACAAATTAAGAGCCCTCAATGGTAGGACCCTGTCTGATATGTCCGGTGCAATGACCTTTAACAGGGTTACGGCCCCGTCCAGAATAGATTATATTTTAATGAGCGTTAGTATGTGGCCTGACCTTATCGATATGGAGGTGGTACCTACCCTGGATAGTGACCATAACCCGCTATGCAGCAAGTTTAAATGGGGCAAAAGTAAAGAGAGGGGGGCGAGCGCGCCATTGAAAATAACCAAAGAGATCATCCCTTACGAAAATAATCGTAGATTGAAATGGGATAAGGCGCAGTTAAATGTAGACCAATTAGGGACTATTAAATCTGCCATTGAAGATTTGCACCGGGATTTGGAGGCAATGGAACGGGTGGATGATAGTGTTCCGAGCCCTTCCCTCAGCCTCGATTTTGCTTATAAAGGCATGATAGACCAAGTGAGCCACTATTTTATCTCTAAAAGAAAAAGCTGTAGACCGAACAGGGCCCCCCCCATCTCTAGCAATCCGTGGTATTCGGCGGACTGTAAGGGGAAAAGGAAAAGATTGACAGATGCCTTGCTCTCAAGGAATCCTATACTGGTTAGAGCGGCCAGGAAGGATTACTTGAGAGCAATAGCACTGGCAAAGCGTGATTGGGAGGAGGAGCACTGGAGGGACATAACAGACGCTGTGAGCAAGAGGGATACGACGTTATTTTGGGATTTAATCAACAGAGCTAGGCAGGGTAAATCGCAGCCTTTAGCAACCCATATAACCAGCAATCAATGGTTCAATCATTTCTCAGCTCTATATGGCGGTAGTGAAGTTGCAACTGGTGCCATGGTTGCCTGTGGGGAGGGAGGGGAACCCGGCGAGGTGATTGAACGTTCTTTCACGGCCTCTGAAGTAGTGGTAGCAATCAAAAACTTGACCCCTAGGAAGGCGGCTGGGCCGGATGGGATCCCTGGGGACCTTCTGATCGCCGAACCCCTGGCCTGGGCCAATCTTATAGCTACTATAATGAATTTGATAGTAAGGGGTCACCCCGTGCCTGATTCATGGAAGGGTGCCGAGGTGGTCACAGTGTACAAGAAGGGGGCAAGAGATGACCCTGCCAACTACAGACCGATTAGTCTGATAGATATAGTCCAGAAAGTGGTTGGCAGGGTCATTATCTCCAGGGTAGGCGACTGGATGGAGGAGGAATGTATTCTCTCTCATCTCCAGGCTGGATTTCGCCAGAGGGTGGGCACGATGGACCAGGTCTTTCGTCTATTTGGGATCTATTGGAAGGCAGTTACCATCAAGAAGGGCAGCCTGTACATGGCCTTCATAGATCTCAAGACGGCCTTTGACCTGGTCCCTCGTGCTAAACTGTGGGAGATCCTGGAAAGTATGGGCTTCCCTGGCTCACTCTTGAGACTAATTGTTAGACTCCACGAGGGGACATACGCGAGGATCAGATGGGGTACCCAGGGCCAACTGACAGATAGGGTACCAGTGAGGAGTGGAGTCCGTCAAGGGTGTGTTATGGCCCCGACCCTCTTCTCCTTGTTTGTGAATGGTGTGGTGGACCACCTGAGAGGAGAAGAGACGGATGCCCCAACCCTGGCGGGGGAAAAGATTCAGACTCTGCTCTTCGCCGATGACACCTTATTGATAGCTAAATCCCCGATAGGCCTGCAAAAACTTTTGCATCGATTCAGTTCATTTTGTACAGACAGAGGCCTAACCATCAACACTACCAAAACCAAATTGATGGCCTTTTCGCCCTCCAAAAATTTTAAAAACAATTTTCTGCTTAATGGGGCCCCCTCGACTATTTAGGGGTATTTAGGGGTCCGGATAAATAGCCGAATGACCTGGAAGGATCACCTGGCTAAAATGATATTAGGCCACAAAAGAGTATCGGGGGTGACCCTGCGAGAGTATCGGGAATCAATTAGTAAACCGGTGTCTCCGGTAATGGCCATTTATGAGGGCCAGATACTCCCGGCTGCATTATACGGCTCCGAATTATGGGGGTTCGACAATGTTAATGAGTTAACCTTAGCAGAAAATAAGTTTCTGAGAGATGTGGTGGCCCTCCCTGTCTCTACCCCGCTGATCCCCCTGCGGTTAGACCTTGGTAGAAGAGCCTTAAAGGATATAGTGAGGCTGCGCCCACTGCTCTTTTGGGTCCATTTAAGAAGGACTAAGGAGTTGGCCAAATACGCCGAAGGTCTGGACGACCTAATTTTACTTGACACCGGAAACAAAATTGGCTGGTTGAAAAATGTGAGGCAATTAGTCTCACAACTGGGTTTGAGAGATGTATGGGAGACCCAAGCTCCCCCGCCCAAAATGGTGATCAAGAAACTATATTGGGATTGGGTTCAGGCCGAAGCATCACGCAGTATAACAGGGGGCTCACTTACTGAGTGTTTCCTTGAGTTTAAGTGGGCCAGGAAATTGGAACCCCTCTTTGACCTTATAACCAAGCCGCTAGACAGGGCCCTCTATTTAAAATTAAGGTATGGGACCCTCCCGGTTCATGAATTTACTTCAAGATGGTCCAACCAGGATGGCCCCTCACGATCATGTCCCAGTTGTGCGGCTCCCAAAGAGACTGTGGCCCACCTCTTTTTTGCCTGCCCCGCGTATAAAGTGGCTCGGAAAAACTGGTTGAAACCAGTTTGTAGAGGGCTGGGGCTGAGGTGCCATCGTTCGGCCCTACGAGTGATTTCAACGGATTCATCATCTACCTCATTGATATGCGGGGTGGCAAAGTTTTTGAGTAGAGCCTGGCTTATTAGATCAAGAATTCTGGGAATGAATGCCAGGCCACTAACTAACTGGAGTGGAGTTAACTGAAACCTTCTATTTAGAGTTTCCTGAGTATTATCGCCTGTGGTCTTTATCAATTGTTGACTGTGCCCTGTTATATTTAATCATGGTTATCCCTTGTTCTTGCTATTATTAACTGATGAAATGTATTTTAAAAATGTATATTGTTGTCTTTTATGGTGAGCAATTTTTTACCGAATAAAGATATTCACACGCATTTACAAAACCTTGAAAATTCACTGAAAAAACCATAGGTTATAGACCATATATAGTTAGGAATTAGCATTTACAAAACCTTGAAAATTCACTGAAAAAACCATAGGTTATAGACCATATATAGTTAGGAATTAGCATTTACAAAACCTTGAAAATTCACTGAAAAAACCATAGGTTATAGACCATATATAGTTAGGAATTAGCATTTAAAAAACCTTATTTTACTCACACAAAACCATTGAAATTCCATATATAGTTAGTTGCACTAACTATATATCGCGCACCCGCAATCCACTGCTGATCATGTCACATATTACATCATTCATGACATGGTCAGTGACATCACTGATGACATCACTGATGACATCTCAAATGACATCACTGATGACATCAATGATGACATCTCATTTGACATCATTCTTGTGCTAATACGATAAACCTCTTCAGACTCTAATATAACCTTAGATACACTCAGTGTATACAGACACTCACACACTGTCACTCATCCATGGAGTTACTCACACACCTAGTCAGTCATGCAAATAAACAATCTCACCTCCATTTCTTCAACTATACAGTTATACACACCTTACTTATTCAAACATATACTAACACATATTTACTCTCTTATACAATCCCTGATACAAGTTCACAATGATCCATACAACCACTCACACATTCAGTGGCTCTCATGCACAGTTATTTATATATGCCAACTCTCACATGTACTGTGTTTTACATATGTACTTACTATGACATGTAGCATTGAGATATCCATTCACTCATCAATACACTCATGCACACAGTCAACTGCCCATGTAGCTGTTTCCACATGCACTCTTGAACTCATACACCTAGTGAATCAACTGCTCACACATCTATGCACAGTCACACACCTCCCAGCCACCCCTACACAAACTCAATCTCCCATACAAATATTTGGGCAACCAATCAATAACACATATAGCCTCTCGTATAGCTAATGATCAACACATGCAGCAGTTTACATCACAACAGACATTATGATGCACAAATTAAGACAGTTTAGTCACTAACCCATGCATTCAGTGAGACACATTTAATCACTCACTCATACAGTCAGTCACGCACCTACTAAATCCTTCATCCAGACACTTATACATCCACTCATTCTTCAATATGTAAGACATATTTTAACTTTACAGAAACATACAGTCACTGGATGTTGTCATCAGTGATGTCATCAGTGATGTCATTTGAGATGTCATCAGTGATGTCATCAGTGATGTCACTGACCATGTCATGAATGATGTAATATGTGACATGATCAGCAGTGGATTGCGGGTGCGCGATATATAGTTAGTGCAACTAACTATATATGGAATTTCAATGGTTTTGTGTGAGTAAAATAAGGTTTTTTGAATGCTAATTCATAACTATATATGGTCTATAACCTATGGTTTTTTCAGTGAATATATATATATATATATATATATATATAGTTCTCCTGAGCTTTGTATATGTCCAGGCATACATTTCGTAACCACACACCACCAGGTACATAGATCAATGATCTATGAAAGGCGCCTTGCTACCCTCTTGTACAAACTCTCAGCTATATAAAAGAAAACATGGAATTACATTTCTCTGTCCATTCCTTTCTCTTATAAGATTCAAAAGAGTTGTGTCAGGATAGCTCAACTTGGAGCATAAATCCGGATTCCTTCGCTCAATCACCACATGAGAAGGGTGTGCGATGTATTGGGGTTTTGAGGCAATGAGGAGACAGATTCATGTTCATGAAGAATCCATTATAGGTTTCTAGGTTTCTGGTCTTAAACGTCCATATGTTAGTATTGTGGGAGGCTAAAGTACAAACCTGGGCATTTTAGATTTGTGTACTGATGCCTAAGAGTCTCATGAAGGTCTAGGGAAATTATGAGTGGGTTGCTGGGCTGTGTTTACATATATTAACAGGGAACTCACACATGAGTGGAACCACATAGTGGAGTCTTTCCTTCCAGTGGAGCCCATTCAGTGTAACACTGTATCTGAAAGGAAATTAAAACTGCTGAAGCAAGCGGCGACTCAGGGAAGAACTGTTTACAGGACATTGGTACAAGGTAAGAGGCAGTGCAACACAATAAACGTAACTTAGTTTACCACTGGAATCAGGGTAGAGAAACTAACCTGAAAGCGCCTCTCACCACGATAATGGCCTGGCTAATGCCACACTCGGCCATCTCTATAACAATTGAGTGATTGGTTGTTGTTGTGACACGACAAGCTTTCCAGACCTCTCCAGACACTTCAAAGAAGGTAATCTGAAAGCACTATGGGTCAAGACTAAGAGCCTTAAACTGGCAAATCTAATCTGAGGTCTGTCTCAAAGAAGCAGGAGAGGTGTAAGGCACATGACAGCGAAGACGGTCAGTATTTGTGTACCTGGGCAAGAGTCCTCTTCGTAAGTTGGTTTAGGTCAAACGCTGCGCTTCTCGATAACCATGGCAGGAGTGACAATGCCACTGAAAATCTTCGCCCAGGGAAGAAGAGGTTCTCTTATCGTTGGACATCGGCTCTCAAGGTCCTCGAAATGTGGAGGTGCTGAAGAAAGCGAAAAAATAATTTACAAAATTGGTCAAAAGAGTGCGGCAGTGGCCTATGGCTCATGTTCTCTTCTCTCTTTTTATTGTTTTCGAGCCCTGTAAAATGATATTTTGTTGCTGTAGAGAGATTTGTATGTTATGAATAACCATGGCGAATTTTGTGGATTTACGGTCCGCAAATTCATGCGAAATCGCAAAAAAATCCGCGAGTTTGCGCGAAAATCCGTGAACTCGCATATTTGCATAATGTGACTATGACGGCATGACCACGTGTGTCTGTAACTTTGCCGACTGGCACCGAGGTCCCTCGAGTGAGCTGTCCTTCACAGTGAGGAAAGGGCGGGAAGAAGTTGCATACCCTAGTGTGTGTGGGGCGGGGCCAAACGGGCGGGGCTTCTATGCGAGTTCACATGCCTCTTGTTTATAAAGGGTCAGAGACCGATCAGAGCACCAGATGAGGAGAAAGCAGCCTCCTGTTCACAGGAAGTATAAGGGGATTACGCTACAGAAACTCGTGGATGCAAAGACCTCCATCAAGGATTACATCTTATTGTAGACAGTAGATATGGGGAGGAAGCACACCTGCCTAGCCTCGACCGTGCTCACTGGTTGTTTGGGCTGATTATAATGCCTGATTGAATTTGAGCTTCAACTTGGGCATCTGCTTTATTTATATCTGTAAGTGCTTCCTGTTGAGGTTTAATTTTTGTGACAGGAGCATCGTGCCAGGATGAATCCTGACTGCATATTTATCCATCCACGATGATGCCACCGGTTGTGCCATACCTCTACTCAACTGGAGTACTTTCCACTGGCTAATCAGTAAGTGCTATCTCGTTGGGTAAATGTATAGTGCTTTTGCTACACTACAGCTGCGTAAAGGCCCAGAAAAGTTGTCTCCAGTGACCACGTGTGTCTGTAACTTTGCCACTGCGCCGACAGGCGCCGAGGTCTCTCAAGTGAGCTGTCCATGATAGTGAGGAAAGGCCGGGAAGAAGTTGCATACCCTAGTGTGTGTGGGGCGGGGCCAAACAGGGGGCTTCTATGCGAGTTCACATGCCTCTTGTTTATAAAGGGTCAGAGACCGATCAGAGCACCAGATGAGGAGAAAGCAGCCTCCTGTTCACAGCAAGAACACGCTAGAGAAACTTGTGGATGCAAAGACCTCCATCAAGGATTACATCTAATTGTAGACGGTTGATATGGGGAGGAAGCACACCTGCCTAGCCTAGACCGTGCTCACTGGTTGTTTGGGCTGTTTATAATGCTTGACTGAATTTGAGCTTCAACTCTGGCACCTGCTTTATTTATATCTGTAAATGCTTCCTGTTGAGGTTTAATTGTTGTGACAGGAGCATCGTGCCAGAATGAATCCTGCCTGCATATTGATCCACGAAGATGCCACCGTGTTGATAGTATCTACTGCAAAAAAAAAAATCCGCCCGCGAGCGGATTTGCGGATTTTTGGGCAATTTCGCGAGATTCGCGGATCGCGAAATTGCCGAAAATCCACGAAAACCGCGAGCGGAACGGATTTTGCGCCCACCCTTAGTTATTAAAACTCTTGAAATTCAATAAATGTGTTGCATCAGAAAAGTATCTTCTTTTTCTGGCACAACACGTTCCTCTCCTTGCAGACTCTGACTGATGGCTACACATATTGGGGCCGATTCACAGAACTAATCTGAGATAAAATCCGAAACTTACTACTTTTGGTATTCACAGAAGGCATGTAGAAGTAGTAAAGTTAGGACTCCTAACTTTACTACTACTGAATGCCTTCTGTGAATACCAAATGTAGTAAGTTTAGGATATTATCTCAGAATAGTTCTGTGAATCGGAACCATTGTTCTTACACGCTTTCACCTTCTCTCAGTATCTACGCACAATCTGTAAACACCATTGCACAAAATTGGACCCACACGCAGTCACGTCGCCCACGTACACACACCACAAGTTGTGGCTTCTGATAAAAGTATTTCAAGTTCGCTCATTATTGGAGAAATGCCAGCTTGCAGATGTGTCCTCACTCTTTTATGCTCCTTGACACCGCTCCAACGTAGCATCTACTCTGGTATGCCATCCTGGGTTGGCGCGTTGCGGAGCAGGTACCTTTCTTTCCATCAGGGTGATAAGGACTCCTGGGAGAGGTTGGGCAGACTTGAGTAAAGCCTTCTGGCTTTATTCCTTTGGCTGACTCTATCTGTCAGTAGTCACTATGGCAGTCCTCTGCTATCAGTAGAGAATAATAAAGCAGAATCATAAAGATAGGCTCTTCTGACGTTCCCCTTTCAGTCCATCCATAATGCCACAGATATATGGGTGATTTAGATCTCTTGATTAGGGCTTGCATTTTTCTAGCATGGTAAACAAACCATGTCTAAGCAACAGGTGTATTTTTTTTCAATAAATACGAAACATGTAAAAGGGATTTCGCTTCAGAGATATGGAGACTGAAGCCTGGATGTACCTTGTAACTTCACATTTTTTACTTTCAATGTTTTATTTATTTTAGTCTTTACTTCATTTTTAACACTTCGTTTTTAGGTCTGCTTTAATAGAGCAGGTGTCTGCAAGATGGATTGTTATTCAATATTTAATGAAATATGAATAATGAAATTGCAGACTTTTTTGCCGCGAAGGTATCAAAAAGCAATGATGCTTTCCCAGCTGAGGCTCGCAATGGCACTGATTGCCTCGCACACTGAGCCAGGAGTGGGGGGAGAACTGTCTGCCAGAATTTTCCCTTCCCTCCCGAGAAGATCTGGGAAAGATAGCTTTAAGCATTAAATCAGGCTCCCCGTCAGACCCAACCACGCCTAAAGTCATCAGCGTAGGGCTAGAGAGCATAATTCCCTGTGAGCAGCAGCTTTTAACCCCTTCACTGCGGCGGCTATTCCGCCGCAGTGCTAAGGGGGCGGAGCGGCCGCGCGGCGGCCGCATGCTGGTGACGGAACCGCTCCGTCACCAGCGTCGGTTGAGCTGTGCTCGTGACGGAGCGGTTCCGTCACGGCCCGCCCCGCTCAATAGAACGCTCAGCGCAGGCGCGGAATTCGCGCCACGCATGAGCGTTCTATCGAGCTGGGCGGGCCATGACGGAACCGCTCCGTCATCAGCACAGCGCGACCGCGGCTGATGACGGAGCGGTTCCGTCATCAGCATGGGAGGGGTTAATAACCTCCTTTCAAACTGGGAGTGTACCCGACACGTGGAAGCAAGCTATTGTTCTCCCTCTGAAAAAAAACCCTCAGCAGACATGAACCTATGGGAGAGCCTGAGACCTGTCTCACAGCTCCCTTATTTTTCAAAAATGGCAGAAAAGGTGGCTAACACACAACTAGTGGCTCACATCAACCAAAACAACATTTTCTACCCGTCACAATCAGGTTTTAGAGCCTCCCACTCAACGGAGTCTGCCTTACTCATTGCCACAGAGATAGTACGTATGAGGTTGGATGAAGGCCTGATGACTGCACTGGTCCTATTAGACCTTAGTGCAGCGTTTGACATGGTGTCCCACACAATCCTCCTACACCATATCAGACTAGGAGGTTTGGGCGGTGCTGGCTTGAAGTGGATGACCTCCTACCTACAGGGCCACAGTATTCGGGTTACTCAACCTCCACACACCTCCAAAAACATTGCTTTTACTCAAGGGGTGCCTCAGGGATCAATTTTGATCCCCGCCCTCTTCAATCTTTACGTCTACCCATTAGCGGAGATTGTGGAGAACCATGGGGTCACCATCGTATTGTATGCAGACGATACACAGCTAGTGGTCACACTCTCTCCTTATTCAGCGAAGGCAGCTAAAAATTTTGCATACTGCCTAAAGGACCTGGCATCCTGGATGATAAGCAATTGCCTGAAAATGAATGGCAACAAAACCGAGATCCTGGTAATAGGGAAATCCCCATCGATCTGGTCTTCAGACTGGTCCCGTCCCCAGCCCCAAAACAGAGGTGAAAAACTTAGGAATCTGGCTGGGCTCAGACCAGGAAAGTTGCAGGCAAATGTTTTGGAACCCGGAAAATGCTGAGGAAAACTTTGGACATTTTGCCTCATTCCGCTAGGGAAAACCCTGTTCCATGCCCTTGTGACATCTCAACTGGATTATGGGAATGTGCTATACATAGGCGCAGCAATTAAATGTCTACATACTCTGCAGTGCATACAGAATGCCTAGTTCTGAATCTACCCAGGAGAGCTTCCTCTAAGAAAGCACTTGAGTCCTTACACTGGCTACACATAGCTAAGAGGATTCTCTTTAAGGTCCTATGTGTATGCTGGAAAAACACACTCTATTGCAGGGCTGGAGGGATGTTTATTGACCAAGCCTAAGTATTATCCCCCATGAGAATCAACGATCAACTACAAACTTAGGGGTCTAGTTAGGGATCCAAAAGTAATCCTCTACTCATAGTAACCTTATCAATAGTACAAGGGTACGATGACAATAACACTAACAAACCAGATCACAAGATGTGAAGAACCAGTAACGTAAGTCACCCCTGATTTAGGATTCCCATCAACGGTCTTGTAATGATCAATATTATCATTTGGTAATCCTTATCGGGTATTGTGTCTCTAGATCATTGAGACCGGCATACCCAGATAACCAGATTAGGGGTAGCGACCCACAATCACTCGGTACTACCACATGATGTTGATATGATGGGAAGTGCAGTGTAAAATAAAAATAAGTGGTGGTCTAAAAAAGGATAGGGAGCTCAACCAAGGATACTTTTAATAATTGTTGGCCCCTTCCCTAATAAAAACAAGAACAGTGTAGTATCGTCATCGCAGTCCACACAAATAGCTGCGAGGAGACCAACATGTTTCAGCCACTAAAGGTTAACTCCTCAGGCTTTCGTCAGGGTCTCTGTTCTATAAATATACTACTGCATTAAATGTGAAGAAAGTGTGAAAAAATATGCAAAAAAACACACACAAGTGAAAACCAGTAAAGGATATAATGTTCCTTCAACTGTATCAACTCCTCTCTTCGGCACCTGGTTGGATATATACTGTGTAGAGAGGACAAACGTACAGGAAAATCACAATCAGCTACACTGGTCTGTAGTAAACATAATCAATTGTTTCACAAAAATAAATCAGCTTGCTTACTCACCCAGAGTGTCCGGGGAGTGGACCTCACCTCTTCCTGGACCTGGCTCAGGATATGTGAGACCCCGCTCTACAATAACAGAAACCGACTGCGTAAATTACAAAGACCGAGAGGTCAGACATTAATCTACTCTGGCGATGTACATGCTACGTAATCTAAGGTCTTCTGTATATGGAGCTTATTAACAACCATCAAGAGATTCACTAATCCACCCTCTCTCCACTTCACTGTAAACTAAAGGCTAAACAAACAGTAGTGTTCTAACCTACTTCAATCCAGCCTATGGCTGGCAGAATGAAGAAATGCCTGGTGTAAGGCTAGTAAAGAAGGTAGAACTATATTCCTACCTGTCCGTCGTTGTCTCAAGCCGTGACTGAGTCAGGGGGAGGCACAATCACTCCTATACTCTGACTACTTCACTGATCTGGTAAATGACAGACACCCAATCGGGGTCTGTGGGGGAGGGGCTGACCCGGTCGCCGCCTACACAGGAATAGCTGTCCAGATCTGCCAGGGTGACTCCTCTAGAGCTTTCGTTATCAGTAGTGCCCACCGCTATTGTCAGGACTTGTATCTTGCTCCGTCTTTGCAACTGATCAGTCCATAACTCATTACCGGCCTCGCGCTCGTAATCTCGCGAGACTCGCCGGTATGAAACTACAACATGACATCACGTCACCCGTTTGTGTAGTTTCTAGTTGTAACTTCCGCCTTTCGATCTTTGCCGAGTTCCCTGGCAAAGAACAATGCCTAACAGATGACGCAAGCCTGCGTCAATCGGTTGTTATGCCGAGATATAACCCACCTCCACCAAAAAGGGGTTTTATCATCCAGTACCCAAATTAAAATGAAGACCCTGGGCTGAGGTCGATTCATACCGGGACTAGATGAAATATGTTGGTCATTTAAAGGACCCGAATAATGTAACAAGTTTTATTAGCAATGCCCATCTCCCAGGGTGACCAGGCTCAGATTAATACGAGCCAGGAGGCGCTAAGAGTGTCTCCAAATCACCCTGCCCTGAGAGCATAACAGGGAATAGATATTACAGGTTTGAGACAACGACGGACAGGTAGGAATATAGTTCTACCTTCTTTACTAGCCTTACACCAGGCATTTCTTCATTCTGCCAGCCATAGGCTGGATTGAAGTAGGTTAGAACACTACTGTTTGTTTAGCCTTTAGTTTACAGTGAAGTGGAGAGAGGGTGGATTAGTGAATCTCTTGATGGCTGTTAATAAGCTCCATATACAGAAGACCTTAGATTACGTAGCATGTACATGTACATCGCCAGAGTAGATTAATGTCTGACCTCTCGGTCTTTGTAATTTACGCAGTCGGTTTCTGTTATTGTAGAGCGGGGTCTCACATATCCTGAGCCAGGTCCAGGAAGAGGTGAGGTCCACTCCCCGGACACTCTGGGTGAGTAAGCAAGCTGATTTATTTTTGTGAAACAATTGATTATGTTTACTACAGACCAGTGTAGCTGATTGTGATTTTCCTGTACGTTTGTCCTCTCTACACAGTATATATCCAACCAGGTGCCGAAGAGAGGAGTTGATACAGTTGAAGGAACATTATATCCTTTACTGGTTTTCACTTGTGTGTGTTTTTTTGCATATTTTTTCACACTTTATTCACATTTAATGCAGTAGTATATTTATAGAACAGAGACCCTGACGAAAGCCTGAGGAGTTAACCTTTAGTGGCTAAAACATGTTGGTCTCCTCGCAGCTATTTGTGTGGACTGCGATGACGATACTACACTGTTCTTGTTTTTATTAGGGAAGGGGCCAACAATTATTAAAAGTATCCTTGGTTGAGCTCCCTATCCTTTTTTAGACCACCACTTATTTTTATTTTACACTGCACTTCCCATCATATCAACATCATGTGGTAGTACCGAGTGATTGTGGGTCGCTACCCCTAATCTGGTTATCTGGGTATGCCGGTCTCAATGATCTAGAGACACAATACCCGATAAGGATTACCAAATGATAATATTGATCATTACAAGACCGTTGATGGGAATCCTAAATCAGGGGTGACTTACGTTACTGGTTCTTCACATCTTGTGATCTGGTTTGTTAGTGTTATTGTCATCGTACCCTTGTACTATTGATAAGGTTACTATGAGTAGAGGATTACTTTTGGATCCCTAACTAGACCCCTAAGTTTGTAGTTGATCGCCTATGTGTATGCTACCACACCCTACAGAAGAAATTCCCGCTCTACCTGCATGACCTCCTCACTCCTTATAGCCCAGGCCAACATCTCAGATCCACTGGGACACACCTGGTTAGAGTTCCCGAGATTAAAAAAGCCCGGATGGGCGCACAATCCTTTAGCTTTCTAGCAGCTAAAAATTGGAATACACTTCCTTTGGCTCTGTGTGCGGAACAGTCAGAGAACCTTTTCTGGAAAAAACAAAAAAATGTGGCTTTTACAACTAGAAGCTCTGCTATGTCTTCACCACTATTCCTGGTTCCGCTTGACCCGCTTTCTGCACCGTTTACACCGTTTTGTCTGTTACCAGCCTCAGTGTGGGGACACACCAGCTGGTGTAACCAGGCGCTTTATAAGTGTCATTCTATTGTATTGTATTTCAATTATACAACTTTGACTCCACCCGGTGGAGTACTACTTTTTCACTTCATATGACTGGATCTTTGGGACCAGATTTACAAAGAGTTCCTACAGTGCAGCACAGCACAGTCTGCTCTCTCTTGGAACGCAGCACAGCAGTCTGCTATCTCCTGCGACACAGACCAGCACAGTCTGCTCTCTCCTGCAATGCAGCACAGCACGGTCCGCTCTCTCCTGCGATACAAAAGCAAAAACAACAGGTGATGGACAGAATGCAGAACAATGTCATACATTCACACCAGTACAGAGATCTGGGCCTAAATCCATCGTTTTTTTGCTCACCATGCCTTTCCAGTTTGAACCCAGCTATATGCAAATCAGGCTTGACCCTGTTCCCCATGGGAACAGTCCAGCCCGAACTGCCAAGCCATGTCCTCCCTGGACTGGAAACAAGCATTTGGTCTTCTCTTTTCTGGCCCCCTTCTTTAGGTCCCCCACCTACTCCTGTTTCCTCTGTAAAAACCCTTGGCTTTAAATTTAATGATCAACTTTCCCTTCACTCCCAAGTTAGTGCGGCTGTATCTTCAGCCTTTCTCTCCCTTCGGACAATCCGCAAAGTCTCCCGGTTTTTCACCCCATCTGCCCTCAAACTTATACTTCTGGCAATGGTGACGTCCCGCTTGGACTACGGCAATGCCCTTTATTGTGGCATGCCGGCGTACCTCGTGAGGCGTCTACAGTTGGTCCAGAACCAGGCAGCTCGCCTGGTATTTAACCTACCCAGATCACATCACGTCACCCCCCTTCTTAAATCTTTACACTGGCTCCCCGTTCAGCAACGTGCCCTATTTAAACTGGGCTGCATTCTTTTTAATGCTCGGTCTGGCTCTGCCCCTGCCTTTATCACCTCTGCAATCCACAACTACACCCCGACTAGAGAATTGCACTCAGCTTCCCAACAATTCCTTATTGTCCCCCGCTTCAAACGAAAAAAATGGGGAGGATCCAAGTTTTCTACTGTGGCTCCTTCATTTTGGAACTCTCTCCCGCCTCACCTGAGAGCTTGTTCCCAGTACTCTCTTTTCCGCAAAGCCCTTAAAACTTTTCTTTTTGCCCAGGCATTCCCCTCTTAACTCCGTCCTTGGCTCCTAGGTTTTCTTGTCCCCAGGGTTTGTAGTACTACAAAGCGCCATGAAACCGTTTGGTGTACGCGCGCTATAAAAATACTTTTAAACTCAAACTCAAAACTCAAACTCAAGCATCCAAGGACCGGTTTCGGCACAGCACAGTCTGCTCTCTCCTGCGATGCCTTACAGCAGAATCTGCTCTCTCCTGCGATGCAGCAGAGCACAGTCCACTCTCTCCTACAATGCAGCACAGCACAGTCTTCTCTCTTCTGCGATGCAGCACAGCACAGTCTGCTCTCTCTTACGATGCAGCACAGCACAGTCCGCTCTCTCCTGTGATGCAGCACAGTACGCTCTATCCTGCGATGCAGCAGAGCACAGTCTGCTCTCTCCTGTGATGCAGCAGAGCACAGTCTGCTCTCTCCTGCGATGCAGCACAGCACAGTCTGCTCTCTCCTACAATGCAGCACAGCACAGTCCACTCTCTCCTGTGATGCAGCACAGTACGCTCTCTCCTGCGATGCAGCAGAGCACAGTCTGCTCTCTCCTGCGATGCAGCAGAGCACAGCCATCTCTCTCCTGCGATGCAGCACAGCACAGTCTGGTCTCTCCTGCGATGCAGCACAGCACATTCTCTCCTGTGATGCAGCACAGTCCACTTTCTCCTGCGATGTAGCAGAGCACAGTCTGCTATCTCCTGCGATGCAGCAGTCCGCTCTCTCCTGTGATGCAGCATAGTACGCTATCTCCTGCAATGCAGCAGAGCACAGTCTGCTCTCTCCTGTGATGCAGCAGAGCACAGTCTGCTCTCTCCTGCGATGCAGCACAGCACACTCTGCTCTCTCCTGCGATGCAGCACAGGCTGCTCTCTCTTGTGATGCAGCAAAGCACAGGCCGCTCTCTCCTGCAATGCAGCACAGCACAGTCTGCTCTCTCCTGTGATGCAGCACAGCCCGGGCCGCTCTCTCCTGCAATACAGAACAACACAGTCTGCTCTCTCCTGCAATGTAGCACAGCACAGTCTTCTCTCTCCTGCAATGCAGCACAGCACATCTCCTGCAATGCAGCACAGTCAGCTCTCTTCTGTGATGCAGCACAGCACAGTCTGCTCGATCCTGCGATGCAGTACAGCACAGTCCACTCTCTCCTGCGATGCAGCCAAGCACAGTCTTCTCTCTCCTGCAATGCAGCACAGCACATCTCCTGCAATGCAGCACAGTCAGCTCTCTTCTGTGATGCAGCACAGCACAGTCTGCTCTCTCCTGTGATGTAGTACAGCACAGTCCGCTCTCTCCTGTAATGCAGTACAACACAGTCTGCTCACTCCTGCAATGCAGCTAAGCACAGTCAGCTCTCTCCTGCGATGCAGCACAGGACAGTCCGCTCTCTCCGATGATGAAGTACAGCACAGTCCGCTCTCTCTTGCAATGCAGCTAAGCCCAGTCTACTCTCTCCAGCAATGCAGCACAGCAAAGTCAGCTCTCTCCTGTTATGCAGCACAGCACAGTCTGCTCTCTCCTGCAATGCAGCATAGCACAGTCTGCTCTCTCCTGCGATGCAGCACAGCACAGTCCGCTCTCTCCTGTGATGCAGCACAACACAATCTGCTCTCTCCTGCAATGCAGCACAGCAGTCTTCTCTCTCCTTTAATGCAGGACAGCACAGTATGCTCTCTCCTACAATGCAGCATAGCACAGTCTGCTCCCTCCTGCAATGCAGCTAAGCACAGTCAGCTCTCTCCTGCGATGCAGCACAGCACAGCACAGTCTGCTCTCTCCTGCGATGCAGCACAGCACAGTCCGCTCTCTCCTATAATGAAGTACAGCACAGTCTGCTCTCTCTTGCAATGCAGCTAAGCTCAGTCTGCTCTCTCCAGCAATGCAGCACAGCACAGTCTGCTCTCTCCTGTTATGCAGCACAGCACAGTCTGCTCTCTCCTGCAATGCAGCATAGCCAGTCTGCTCTCTCCTGCGATGCAGCACAGCACAGCACAGTCAGCTCTCTCCTGCGATGCAGCACAGCACAGGCCAGTCTGCCCTCTCCTGCAATGAAGCACAGCACAGTCTGCTCTCTCTTGCGATGCAGCTAAGCGCAGTCGGCTCTCTCCTGTGATGCAGCACAGTCCGCTCTCTCCTGCGATGCAGCACAGCACAGCACAGCACAGTCTGCTCTCTCCTGCAATGAAGCACAGCACAGTCTGCTCTCTCTTGCGATGCAGCTAAGCGCAGTCGGCTCTCTCCTGTGATGCAGCACAGTCCGCTCTCTCCTGCGATGCAGCACAGCATAGTCTGCTCTCTCTTGCGATGCAGCTAAGCGCAGTCGGCTCTCTCCTGTGATGCAGCACAGTCCGCTCTCTCCTGTGATGCAGCACAGCATAGTCTGCTCTCTCTTGCGATGCAGCTAAGCGCAGTCTGCTCTCTCTTGCGATGCAGCTAAGCGCAGTCGGCTCTCTCCTGTGATGCAGCACAGTCCGCTCTCTCCTGCGATGCAGCACAGCATAGTCTGCTCTCTCTTGCGATGCAGCTAAGCGCAGTCTGCTCTCTCCTGTGATGCAGCACAGTCTGCTCTCTCCTACAATGCAGCACAGTATAGTCCGATTTCTGCTACATGCATCCTCTTGTGCCAGTGAAGTGTAAATGTGCATGAACACTTGAACCACCCAAGCAGTTATTGGGTAGTGACACAACCATTTCCACACTCACCAAGCCTTGAGTCAATGCCCTATCTAAACCTCAATCCTTACAAATAGAGTATGCTCTGCTTGATTGCATTAGCAAGCAAATGCAGGTGAAGGGCTGGCTCTGTGCAATGAACCTCAACGGCTTGAACCTCAACTAGTCAATGGCATCAAGTCCCTCATATTCCACATTTATGCCAACCAGAGCTTCAGACCACACATGACAAAGAAGGCACAGACTGAGCAAGATCGGCTGTCTTGCCATCCGTTCTCTGCAGACACAAGTAACTTCTCTCAGAACAGTCTTCAGAACAGCAGTCCTAAGGTTGGGCTTCTCGTGTCTCGATGGAGGCAACACGCGCTGCTCAGCGGCATCCCAGATCCCCACCGACACTAGCGGAGAGTCCTTCAAACTACAGCACAAGGGATTGCAAATAAAGCATGCCAGGATAACCCAAGCTCAGAGAACCTCATTGACTCCATCAAAAGTCAATGAAGTTGACTCTTGATGGAGAGTCCAGACTCCGCATTTTTGCCCAAATTCTTCATCACATATAAGAATTCAAAAATTGTGTTAACCAGCGAGCTGCTTAAATGTTAACTTCTGGCAGAGGACCTGTTTTGTTTTAACCCTGGGTAATAATGTTTCTAATGTATTTGATATTTTTGGAGAACATGCGGATTTTACAGCTTCATGATTTCCTTTTTTTTCATTTTACTTCTGTGACATCACCTCCTTGTACTCTTTCCTTATTGTCAGTAGCGTGAATTTTAATTGCTTCTAAAAGACTCATTTATGAAACGAAGTTCTTCACATAAGTGGAAGCTCTTTCCTTTCCTTGATTGGCTTTGATAAATGGGGTTTAACTATTGTCATTACAGAGTCATGGGACTGTGAGGTAATAGCAGGGTCATTACAAGTGTAACAGAGTAGTCTGAGCCAGTATTTCTGGCAAGCATCCTCGCTCACGGATTTAAATTTACTTTCCTGCTATTCATTGCAACAGACATATAAGCCCAGATTTACGCATTTTTGATTCAACACAGTGTGGCATTCATTATTGCTGTCCTATGTCGCTCTAGTGGAAAAACACAGAACAGCATGATTGGTACAACAATTGTATTGCTGGCACACCCAGCGCGGGCACTTGCGTGATGCACCGCTTTGACCATGGTGTAGAGGCGAGTGTGTGCGGTCTAGCATAGGATTTATACTGGCAGGGGCGGCCTTAGGCATGTGCAAGCTGTGCACCTGCACAGGGCCACCAAACCCCAGGGGCCAACATAACAATTGATATCCTTAATATAATCATCCTCTGAGGATGGATACATATTTGCGTGGCGGCAGGGATTCCCCTGCAGGGATTTGGCGGCCTCCGGCTCTGTTCCACTTCTAAACACCCTGACCCCCCCTCTTAACTGGCCTCCGCGCTCCGCCCCACCCGGACCCCCTCTTCCGGGGCCCCCTACCTACGCTCCCTTCCCAGGGCCGCCATGAGCCTAGAGCCACCCCGGTACTGGAAGCATACCTTTCCCTGTCTGTTCATTAGCCCCTGGTGGCCACCACCTTATATCTTAGCCTGCCGTTTGCAGCGCCGGGACACCCCCGTCGGGGGTAGCCGTGCACTTTACAAGCTTCAAAATAAATAAAAAAATAATAAATTCCCGTAAAACATTCAGAGGACTAGACTAACACAGAAGTACCCCACACACTGGATATGTGTTGGGCACTGCAGCTTGCATGCACTATGCCATTTGTTTGAGAAATTACATTTTTACCTCTGTTTGTGCTTGCTTCAAGTAGGCCTTGGTTGTCTTAGTAGCTGGAGCTTTGCGTCAAAACATATAGGTGTGTGTGCTGATCCACGCATGTAACACACCAGTCACCAAAACCACCAATAATCAAAATAATCTGCCCAGTCCTGGTAATTCTTTGGGTTCGTGTTAAATCAGACAGTGTTCAGTGTTGGTGAGCACCTGGTAAAAAAAATTACAATTATATTTGTAATTATTTTACTATTTAAAAATATCCCCAACGGGAATTAGAATTACATTTGTACTCTCTAATAGTTTTACACTCAAATTCAACAAGTAAAGCTGGATGCACCCTTTGTATAAGCTTCTTGTGAGCCCTGCTGCTGAATCCAGAGAGTTCCTGGATGTCTGCCACAGACTCTGGAGCCCCATCCTAATTATCTGTGATTTAGGGTTTCTGGTCTATTATGACTTTCTGTGCCCGTATTAATTAATGAAGATTGCCTCACTCGAGGGCAGAATATTTTACTGGGCAGGAAACACCACGGAACCCTCAAGATGGACAGGATCCCTCGAGGTCCTTTAAACCATGACTTTTGCAGGAGCATCCTGGTTTCTCCTAGGGTTTTCTTCTTTAGCCATTGGCAGTGTGGCAGCATGGGGTGTGTTTTTGTTCAACGCCTGTTTCAAATCAGCCATCAAATTGAAACAGCAGATCTCAGCTCGTAAATCAGAGAAGTTAATGTGAAAACACTTTGTGATAGGAAGATTGAGGGGCTTACATAAAGTCGTATGTAGACAATCATGAATTTTAACATGTCTCCAGGGAAGTCCATGAAGTGTTGTTAAGAGCTGCTTGTCAATCTGGGTGATAGCAAGATCTATACGTGTGTCCAGCACAGAAACCATGTCAGATGACTGGATATTTAAATGAATGCCATTTATATTAAATATATGGGATTTATCTTAAGGGAAGATCCTACAAATCTGCTCAGATCTAGACTTCCTGGACAACCGTTGGACACCCTGGGGGTGGAGCCATAAACACGGTCGCAGTCACAGTCATAATTAGTAAGGGATTCCACTTACAGTATAACACAACTATTCATACAAACAAGTGAACATTTGTGAACTCGAGTTATTAAATGGTTCCTGGAGTATGGCATGTTTCCTGGACCTCACCCAGGAGGCGAGTGGTGGGCCAGGAGCTTATTTGGTGGCCATGGTCCAGGGGTGGTTGTGTAGTTAGGGATGGCAGGGAGGGAGGAATTGATGATGTCCAGGTAGGGGTAGAACGAAGAAGCGAATTTATGAGGTATGAAGCTGTTGTTGTATGAGTTGTCTTTGAGGCATTGGGGAATTGTTGGTCAAGTTAGTGGTGGTAGAGGTTGGAAGGAGTGTCAGCCAGAGATGCTGCACGAATCTAGAATGTGTATGCAGGAAGGGGTGCTATGTGTGACTGAAACTATTTCAAATTCAAGAAGCAAAGAAAAAAATGCAATAGAAATAGTTCAACATCTTCCAAAGCTTTAAACTTGGGTGATGCATGAATTGCATACAATGCTCAGACTCTAGGACAATATGTATATGTTGTAAATGCATTATGTAGTTGCACCTATACATTAAATCATATTAGTTGAAAGATTCAGGTAATGAGCAGTGAAACAATACAGTTAAAGTTGTCCCTTAAATTTAAAAGCAGATAATCACCTGGCAGAGTAAATTACCCTGCTACTATAAGTGACAAACTGGCAGTGCCATGAGGCCTTGCCAATGGTACAACCATGGCAGCTTTGCCTATTTCACTGCACTGCCACAGCTTTAGCTGAGAAGCTATACATAGTTTTGTATAATTTGTCTGCTCTTCATCAGCATTGCTGTGCCAGTGTTACTGAGATTGAACAAACCCCAGACTGGAGAGCATTCAGAATGCCAGGAAATCAGTAAAAAAAATGTTTTAAAAGTTGTTACAACTGTATCAGGTCCTAACTCTGGCAAGACCCACACAGCCCTACACAAAAATGTACACAATTATTCATTAAACATACAGTTTTACAAAGGCTCATCTACAAATTCCTAACCTAGCCTTACTCAATGCACGATCAAACCTTGAACATAATTTTACCAGCCACTCGAGCAGAAAATCTTGACTTATTGATCATTACAAAACTAGAGTGACTGCAGGCTCATGGTTTCCAATTGTGGGTGTGATTTAGAGGTAAGTAGTAGAAAGTCTGACAAACAAACGCAGATTCCCTGCCCATGCCCGCAGCGGCATAACAAGCAGAATTCTCTAGCTGAAGCCGTCTAACGATCCAGCAGATCGGATGCTATCCCGAGCGATTGCCAGTGGTTAGACACATTGCAAGCATACTTACCATCACCTTTGTGTGTATGATGTACCTCCCTAAATGGTAAGGGTATGCCCAGACATGGCTCCCATGCCTAGTCAGCTCCTGAAACCGAGATATACCTGGTTGACGAGCTCTTATCAGCGTGAAACCAGTCGTAGGTTGCTTTGGTTGCAGTTCAGAGAGGACCTGGCCTGGTAGTTCAGGCTGGGCTGCTCCCAAGAGGAGCAGAATCAAGGCTGATTTGCATATGGCTCGGTCCAAAGTGACTTGCCAAGATGGGCTAAAGAACGATGGGTTGGAATGCTACCACAAGTGATTGCCAGTGGTTAGACGAATTCAAAGCATCCTCCAATCAGCTTTTTAGTGTTTAACAATCTGCCAGACTCAGCAAAGTGGGCAAGGAAAGCACTTTGCAGACAAAACACTCCAACATGTTTTTCTGCCAAACTCTAAATCATTCCCTTTGTCCTATACCTGACAAAAATAGCAAATGCTGCAGCTCTTCAAATTTAATCTTGACTTATATTACTCTTCAGCCTACCTGTCATGGCTAATTCCTTTACGTTCAATTCTTCTACTCACTCTGGAATTTGATCAGCATTGTTTAAAATTGCATTAGCTGTTGTACTCCTTAAGAAGCCACATGCTAATCCTTTAGATCGATCAAATGTATCATATCCCTTCTAACAGATACACACTGCTCACAGTCCGCCCTTCCTTATATATAAATAAACAAATGGTCTAATCCCACATATTTTAGAGGCTCTCTTAAGTACTCTATTCCCTTCCCCTTTTTTAAGTATCATCTGGTGTCACCAAAACTCTTTGGTGTCGTCTAACTCTCTAAAGACCTGAAAGCAATCTGCCTGTGGCCCCTTCTGTAATATCATAATACCCTGGGGTGCAAAAACACCTGCAAATGCCTGTTTTGCCCTGTGACAGCTTCGGTAAAATGACCTAAGTTATTTCTTGCTGTGCTGCTAGGAACAACATCCCAATGCAGCTCAGTCAGGCTCCATCAGTTCTATAGTTCCATAAAGAGCTCACAAGTTGGTGACCACGAGCGTGCAAAACCAACATCCCGGCGAGACTTTTTCCTCGTTCACGATCAGCAACATCAAGTTGCCGATCACAAGCGTGGAAAATTATTATTATTATTAATATGCGTTCTTATATAGCGCTCGATTACCCGTAGGCATCTCGGCGCTTGGCTTGGGAACCCGTCCTGGCTTTTTTTTTTCCTGTGAGATACCCGTACTGGGCATACCCAAGGTGAAAGCCAGGCATCCCGCCACGGGGGGGCCGTAGTGGAGATTAAGCAAGCTGATGCCCAGAGCTGCAGAGTGTGAACCCGTGATTCGAGTAGGCACCGAAACGAGAATTATCGAGTCCGTGGATATTTGGGCTCAAGACCCTGCCGCGTCGGGAATTGAACCCTGGTCCCGGGTCTGACCTCTGCTTCAGGGTCTGCCTCCTCTAACCAGTGAGCCACACTTCTCCACAAAAAAAAAATCCCGGCGAGATTCTCAACACGGGGAGGTCAGGTTTCTCATTGCGAGTAGTCACGTATGCTCGCAACCGCTTGAGATGAGAAACTACCAGTCCGCGTTGAGAAAGCTGCCGCTCGAGTACAAATCTACTCGAGCGGCAGAAAACGACCACTTGCACTGTGCAAGATGCCGCTTGCAATGATTGCACAGTGCGGACAAGCATCCGGCACTGTGCAATCAGTGCGAACAGCATTTTCCCTACCGCACTACGGTATGCACCTGTTACAACGCATTCGTTACTCCGCACTACCATTACAACGCGACTTTTATAACGCATACCATTACAACGCATTGCGCTGGGGGGCGCTATAGGATAGGGAATGGTATAATTTACTATCCAACACCTTCCCTAGGGTCCACGGGGACTGGAGTTAGAATAGTAAATTATACTTACCACTATCCAGCACCCCAAAGCGCTATGCGTTGTAATGGTATGCGTTGTAATGGTCGCGTTGTAATGGTAGGTAGTTGTAACGGTATGCGGAGTAACGTCATACATCCCCGCACTACGCAGTTTGCATAGCTTGCGTAGTGCGAAGTGCACTTTGCGTATCTAAGCGTAGCCCTAGTATGCTAACTACTCCCAGGGTTAGTAAGTACTTGGATGCTAGACAACAGCACGAAGAGTTTTTAATCCAACCCATTCCAAACCCACCCCGTCTCGCATTTGCAGCTATGCGCCACCCCTCGCAGCTTTGACGCTACCTGAAATCCTCACACCAGCACCCTTCCCTCCCCACTAATAACCCGAGCCAATGATGCCCCCTCAATTTGCATCCCTTTCTCTATCCTACCAACTTCCATTGTCATGAGAGCTTTCTTGCTCTGCAGCTAAGCATGCTTTGCATAAATAACTTACAGACATTCATTTCCAGTAGCAGTACAAGTAGCACACATCATGCCTGCCAATTAGTTAACAGCCTGATGGATTATGAACTTCAAGGTAGGTCTCATAATGCAAGGGTCCTCGTCTTTGTTGGAGATGGTGCAGCGCCGCTGCGAAAGAGGTGCCTCGTCGTCGGCTGAGCAGCCGGGGGAAGCGCCCTGCCCGCAGCGCGAGAGGCTGGGCGAAGTTGAGGCAAGCCCAGTGCAGACTGGGGGGATTGCCGAGCCTCGGCCTGAATCGGGCTGAGACTCCGGTGCCACGAAGGCGATAGAGGGTGTTGCGAGGTGCCGAGAGTCGGAGGCGACGGCTGTCCTATCCGGTCCCTGGCCGGCTGAGGCTTAATCGAGGTGGCGACTGCCCCCCACGTGAACGAAAGAAGATCGAGAAATCCCTGGGGATCGGTAGGGCTCCCGGCTCGCATAGAGTGCGGAGCGATGTACAGATACGCCGGCCCTGGCTGGGAGAGGCGCCTGGTGACTTTTTCTGCAAGGCGTGGGAGCAAGGGGCCGGTATGCTGTAGCAGGAGGCACCGCGTTTGGTGCGGAGACCGCTGCCCACATTGGGGGAGAAGGAGCCGAGTGGAACACGAGAGAGGCTCTGCCCTTAAGCGCCGGCCCTGTGGGCTACCGAAGGATCTGAGGCGGCACAGTGGTCCCTGGTGGTTTGCGGAGGACCGAGTGGAGAGGCTGAGTGAACTGGCCCCGTGAGACCTACGCCCGGGCCATACAGATCTATGCGGAGACTTGATCCTATAACCCGGATACCTCCGGTGAAACCCTACGGCAGTGGGAGGAACTCGCGGCCTTGGCCCCCGGCGGTGGCTCGTGATCCCTGACCCGTGCCTGAGATAAGTGGAAGCTCAACGGGCTCGGCCGGCGCTGTCCAGGGCTTGGCTGCTCTCCTGGGGGCGCAGTGTGGTTCCGACGAAGGGAGCTTGACTGTTTGACCTGAGTTGGGGTCAGCTGCGGGGCCGCCTCTGCCCTATTGCGCGGCCCTGGAAGAGAGCTGGTGGTGGATGCACGATGAGCCGCCCTACTGCGGAGACACCATTGGAAGGCATGCCCCTGACGCGACAGGAATGAGACTTGGGCCCTATGATCCTATCGCAGCATTGGAAGGGTGTGCGGGCGGACCCGTGCTTGGGTAGAGGAGGAACACTGCACTCCGGTGGGGAGACTCACTGAGGGGAGCAATTGATACGAGCGTACAGTGGCTGCCACCGCTACAGAGACGGCGATAAGGGGTAGAAGAGGTCGCAGCAGCCACGAAGCCCTAGCTGAGCTTGCGGGAGTGGACAACCCCCCCCTGGTGACGTGCCGGCCGCGGCGCTGGCGAGCTGAGGAGGAAGAGAAGCAAGTAGTTGCAGACGGGAGGAAATTAACGCAGCTTACGGACACCAGAGCGCCTACAGCCTTCACGCTATGGGGAAAACCAAAGGCAAAACCGAGGGGACCGCGACCAATAAATCCTCGGAGGGGGGCACTGCGGGACCAGCGGACCTACAGCAACTTCAGGACCGCATCCTTGAGGCTATTGCAGCAACCAGAGAGGCCTTGCAGCAGGACATTGCGCAGGTGGTGACGGGATTGGGGCTTCTGCGGGCAGATCACGACAAACTCAAGGATAGAGTTAAAGAAACGGAAGACACTTTAGAGATCCTAGCCCCGGCCCACAAATCCATGGAAGCAAGGCTATCGGACGCTTTGGGGAGGATACAAACGTTGGAGAGGAGGGCCGAGGATGCCGAAAATAGAAGCCGCCGCAGTAACGTCCGGATAGTGGGTCTGCCGGAAAAAACAGAAGGGGAGGATATGATAGGGTACCTGGACGATTGGTTTAAGACTCAGGTAGCACCGGAGGGACTATCGCCATTCTTCATCCTGGAACGTGCTCATCGAGTTCCCGCTAGACCCCCCAAGCCGCGTTTGCCTCCGAGACAAGTAGTGGCCAAACTGCTACACTACAGGGACAGGGACCTCTTGCTCCAGCGGGCCCGAGAAATGGGGCCGTTCCAAGTAGCAAACAGTAAGGTGACTTTGTTTCCGGACTATACATTTGAGACGCAGAAGCTGCGGGCCTCTTTTCTGTCCATAAAACGGGAACTGCGGAATGAGGGAATTCGGTACTCCCTGCTCTTCCCGGCCAAATTGAGAGTTGTTCTGGACGATACGACGCACTTCTTCCCTACGTCGGCAGATGCCTGGGACTGGTGGGAAACGTATAAAGCAGGCACGGACGGCGCCAGGGCCCGAGAGGAGAGGGAGCGGGCAAGGGCACAGACGTGGAAATCACAGAGGCTGCGATGGCAACGACAAGGCTCGGGAAAACCATCGGTGTCTCAAACAGAGGCGGAGAAACAGGCTGCATTGCTGGCAGTTGAATCGATGTCGAATGCAGGCGCCTCCCAATCGCAGCAGGGTTCGCACTCGGAGACAAAGGACACAGGGTCGGAGTCGGAGGCCTCAGAGACATGCAGCACCAAGGGCCCGCTGGTGACTCCACAGACCTCGGAGGAGATCATGAACATTTGATGTGCAGCGGACACTAGAAGGACACTCCTACAGAGGAAAGAAGGCGTGAATTGTGAGGTATTGCTGTGGGGGGGCTCAGGCTGGGTGATCAGACCGCTGCTACTCAGTGGGGGGGAAGGCGGTTGTTTCTACCTTCGGACCTAGCCACAACCCGATTGCCCTTAAGGCGCTCATGGTTACGACAGTGACTTAGTCTGGCAGTTGAGGGGATTGCTCTAGTTTGGATGGGTACTGATAGTTTGACATTGGGGCCTGTTCTGGGGGGTGGTAGAGGGTATTGTTGGGGTTGTTCTGATTTTGTGGCAACGGTTAACGCAGAAGCGGGCGGGAAATAATATGCCAGACGTTTGGAAGATTAGTTGGGGAGACTCCACCACTCACGATGACACTGATCAGCGACAGAAACTGAACTACGAACTGTGGGACAATGGCTAGCGCCAATGAAGTGAGATGTATAACCTGGAATGTGGGGGGGCTGCACTCAATGGCACGAAGACATAAAGTACACGCCTTTCTGGTCCGTCGAGGGATACACATTGCTATGCTGCAGGAGACGCATATCACAAAGCAGGAAGGGATAGCACTACAAAAGAGATGGAGGGGCCAGATATTTAACACTGCTTACTCAGCGTTTGCTAGGGGGGTATTGATATGGATCAGGGCGGGGGTCCCGTTTCAGGTGACCAGGCACATTATAGAACCTGAGGGACGCTATGTGGCAGTGGAGGGCAGGTTGAGGGGCAGGGACATTACACTATGTAGCATTTACGCGCCAAACACTGATCAGGTGATCTTTTTCACTAGGCTATCGGGGGCACTGGCACACTTCCTAAAGGCTCGATCCTAATTGGGGGGGACTTCAACTCAGTAGTGGACACGACACTGGATAGATGCCACCCGCCTCTGGCGGATTCCCCAGTTCAACGCCTCACGAAAGGTAGACACGATTGGCAGGAGCGGTGGGGTTTGGTGGACGCGTGGCGCATGCAACACCCTGCGGAGCGAGATTACTCGTTCTTTTCGAGCCTCCACGACCTACATGTTCGAATTGACACGATGTTGGGCTCCAGGGAGGTCGGGCAGACGGTGGTCAGAACCGAATACCTGACCAGGACAATTTCGGACCACAATCCGTTGCTGCTGGGACTGGGCTGGGTCTTGGAGATATCGCGGGTCCCGACCTGGAGACTGCGCCCCGAGACATTGGAAGATCCGCCTTTTAGAGCGGACCTAGAGGAGGGAATCACCCACTACTTCGGGGAAAACGAGGGGTCCACGACTTCCAGGGCGACGGAGTGGAACGCTTTTAAGGTGGTGGTTAGGGGCCAGTGCATAGGGAAACACGCGGGCGCGAGACGGGCACTGTTGGAGGACCTGCGAAAGGCGGACTCTACACTGAGGGACGCTGAGCGGGCTAGACCGGGGCGCCCTGACTTACAGGAATGGGTCAATTCGGCTAAGGAGGCAGTGGCGGTAGAGGTGGAACGCCTCCGCCGCTTCGATCATAAGGCATATTTGCTTCGGGCCCATGTTGAGGGGGACAAGGCTGGAGCATTACTTGCGTGGCTAGCTAATCCTGCCAGGCGTAGCTCTCTGATACTAGCGATTGAAGGGGCAGAGGGTCAATTGCATTACTCCCAGATGGGGATACTGGACTGTTTTCAGAGTTATTACACAACCCTTTATAGCAGTGCGCTAGTGGGGCGGGAGGACGACATACACGCCTTTCTTGGGGATCTTCAGTTACCACACTTGGAGGAGGAACAGGCGACCGCACTAGGAAGGGATATAGAACTAGGTGAGATCAGAGGGGCAATTAAACGGATGGCTCGTAAAAAAACGCCGGGCCTGGATGGGCTACCCATTGAATTTTATAGTACATATATAGACCTATTGGCGCCTAGGCTACAGACGGTATACAATGAGGCTAGGAAGACCGGTCAATTGCCCCAGTCCATGCGGGAGGCCTTGGTGATTCCACTACTAAAACCAGGGAGGGAGAGCGAACATCCGGCCTCTTATAGGCCGCTATCCATGTTGACCACGGACTATAAAATATTAAGTTCCATACTGGCAGAGAGGCTCCTACGGCACATGCCCGAATTAGTCCACGAGGACCAGTCGGGGTTTATACCTGCTCGGAGCACGACAATAAACATAAGGAGACTCTCACGCTTGGTTGAAAGCCCACACATGAAAGCCCAAACGCCCCTGGTCTTGTCGGTAGATATTGAGAAGGCGTTTGATAGCCTGGAGTGGATTTATCTGTATAGGGTCATGGGGCATTTTGGACTGGGGGAAGGATATATCAAATGGACGCAAGTATTGTATATGGCAGCGGTAGCTAGAGTGCGGATGGGGCCTCTCGTTTCGCACCAGTATCCGGTGGAGAGGGGTACCCGGCAGGGCTGCTCTCTGTCCCCCATTTTGTTCGCCCTGGCGATCGAACCCCTGGCGGCTGTAGCCCGCACGGGAAAGCATTTTCGGGGAATAGATAGCAGAGGAGGGCAACAGTACATCTCCTTATATGCGGATGACCTGTTGTTATTCCTGGAAAACAGGACGGAAGCGTTGAAGGGTGCGGAACGCTTACTGGAGCGATTCGGAGAACTATCAGGACTGAAGGTCAACTGGTCGAAAACCTGCTTGTTCCCCCTGAGGCGGAACACAGCATGGCCAGACCACCGGCTAGAGCTTAAGTGGGCGCCTGTTTGCTTGAAATATTTAGGGGTCCATATCTACCACGTGGCGAAGGACGTGCTGGAGGGCAACATAGGCAGATGCATACGAGCGCTGAAGGGCTGTATGGCCTTTTGGGCCACGTTGCCGCTGACAGTCACGGGGCGCATTTCCTTATTGAAAATGGTCGCCCTGCCGCGCCTCCTTTATTTCTTTCGTACCCTCCCTGTTTGGATTCCTCGCTCCATCTTTTCTCAGCTGAAATCCCAGATGACCTCCTTCATATGGGGGATGGGCAGACGTAGGATTGCACTGGCGACACCCACCCGCCCGAAAGATGAGGGTGGTCTAGCGGCGCCTGATTTTGAACTTTACTACTTGGCTGCACAACTGCAGATCTTTACACAGGAGGTGGCGAGAGTATACCGAGGTCCGGAAAGCGAAAGGGATAAGGGCACTCCGCGTCACGTTTTAGCTTACATAGCTTTACAGCAGAGAATAGCACGGGGAGATCTGACACCCGAGGAACGAACGTTCAAACTCTGTTGGGATCGATCTCGGCGTCGGGCGGGAGAGCAACACCCATATGCCCCGGAGATACCCTTGGGTATGCTAACAGCACTCCCCCACGGTGGGGACTGGTCCCAACTGCAGAGCTGGGAAGAAGCAGGGGTACAAGTGGTGGGCGACCTCTACGAGGAGGGGGCGCTGATCCCGTATCAGGACTTGCAAGAAAAATATGAACTGCCTAGGGGAGGATACTTGGTGCACGCCGCAGTGACTAGGGCCATTCAGGCGCATTGGAGGGAAGGGCTTGTAGAGCCAACGACAACTATGGCCTGCCAATATACTATGATGGCAGCCGGAACCTATAAGGCAGTGACTTGTCTGTACTCGAGAATGTTGCGGGAAAATTTGCCACCGTTGTCGCCGCTGAAAGCCAAATGGGAGGCTGACCTAGATAGAGAGATCCCAGAAACGACTTGGGCCGGTTTAGTGAGACGGGCCAGAAACAGCACGAGAAACGCGCGTTTTCAGCAGATTAATTTTTATGTGCTGCACAGGGCATATCTAACACCGGGGAAAATTAAGAAATACTTCGGAACGGATACTGCGGGGTGCCCGAGATGTGCTCTCGAGGGAGCGGAGCTGGTGCACATGTTATGGTCCTGCCCTGGTCTCCAAGCATACTGGCAAGAGGTGGGCGACACTTTACAGGAGGTGACGGAAAGGACATTTCAATATGATATAGCAGTCTGTTTGTTGCACTGGTTTCCCCACACGCCTAAAAACAAGACTACGAGCAAATTTATAGACATGGGCTTGTTGGTAGCCAAAATGGAAATCACACGACACTGGAAGGCGAGAGTAGGTCCCACACATAGGAGATGGGCCAATGAGTTCTTGAAATGGGCCACTTGTGATAGTACACACAGATACCAGATGGCGCGCCGTAAACCGACTGATAGGGCGTTGGACACTGCGGCGGCTTGGGAGATACTGGTCTTAGCCCTGAGGGACAGCGCACTACAAGAGGAAGAGGCGGAATTAGAGGACATTGGGGAAGGCCCTAGCACAGTACCGGGGACATCACAAAACTAGGTTGAAACTCGATGGTGCTCCTGATTGAACCCATAGACGACAAAGAGGAGAATACTCCTGAGTGGGTGGTGGATGTCTGGGAAGGGAGGGGGGGGGAGTTGAGGACATTTTGCAGGGGTTTGGGGAGTTTATAGGGTGGAACTACAGAAAAGCAGAAGAGTACATGATGGAGAGAGAGGGTTACACCGACTACATATTACCAGGAATTGGAAAGTTTTCATGTTTGTCGCCGCCCGACCTCCGGGTTGTGGGCCTCAAGGCTGTGTAAGAATGGGGATGCATATGGACGAAAGTGAGAATTAAGAGAAGTGATCCTATGTAACGAATGTGATACGGTGAATTTGCAATAAAAATTATGTTTAAAAAAAAAAAATGAAATTCCTCTACAATAATATTGCACGGGGAACTCCCTTGCATATGTAGGTACTGTTGCAGGGATTCTGTGGAGTCACAGAATTATGCTTGTGTTTATGGGACCTTAGTAGGCAGGGACTGAGGGCCTGATTCAAAGAACTAACTTAAGACAAAATCATAAACTTACTACCATTTAGGTATTCACAGAAGGCACTTACTCATTTTGGTATTCACAAAAGGCACTTACTCATTTCGGTATTCACAGAAGTTAGGACTCCTAACTTTAGGACGCCTAAAGGCCTTCTGTGAATACCGAAAGTCTTAAAGTTAGGATTTTTCACAGTTTAGGTAAAGTTAGGACTCCTAAATGCCTTCTGTGAATACCGAAAGTCTTAAAGTTAGGATTTTTCTCAGTTTAGGAGTAGTAAAGTTAGGACTCCTAACTTTAGGATTCCTAAATGCCTTCTGTGAATACCAAAAGTCTTAAAGTTAGTATTTTTCTCAGTTTAGGAGTAGTAAAGTTAGGAGTCCTAACTTTAGGACTCCTAAATGCCTTCTGTGAATACAGAAAGTCTTAAAGTTAGGATTTTTCCCAGTTTTGGAGTCCTAAAGTTAGGACTCCTAACGTCTGTGAATACCAAAATGAGTAAGTGCCTTCTGTAAATACCAAAATGGTAGTAAGTTTAGGATTTTGTCTTAAGTTAGTTCTGTGAATCGGGCCCTAAGTGATCCTACCACCTGAGTACCCATGAGCCTGGGACCGACTAGCTACTTTGTCTCACTTACCCTTTTACTCACTCATAGAGGAACAACTGTTTAGACACCCTAGAACACAACAGTCCTGAACCTCTCAGGAATCTCGATTGCAGGACACACCCTTTTGCTCTCACACTCGTTCTAGTCCCAAATAGTTCTGACAGACACGAGGAAAGTTTAAAATGTTTCTTTTAACTATCGTGCTCTAATATACAGTATATGTGCCACGACAAGTAGGAAAATGCCGAACACAAATATGGTTAGTATAGCAAGTAGTCTGTAAATCATAAATGGAGCTGTCAGTATATACAACAGTGGACTCTAACCTCCCTCCCCTTCTACAGAAGTGATTATATATCAGAAGATCTCTAGGTGTTGGCAGCAGACCCCTTACTTTTGTATACACAGATAAAAGCTCTACATCTCAGATGCTGTCATGATTTTTTCCCTGGAAAGGCCCCTCTCCATGTGTGTGTTACCTGTCTGTGCAAAACTATATGACCAAACAACAGCGGCATTTGCGTGTTTTGTCTAGGTGCTGGGGCCTGACCAGAACAAAATAATAAGGGTCATTGATGTTCGACCTTGTCAATACATTCAGACTAAATCCCAGGAAAGAACAGAGCGCAAAAACAACAGCGTGTTCAGAATGAAAGTACATTGCGGCACAAAGCAAAATATATCTGTGAAATAACATGTGCAAAGCATAATCCACCGGCCATATTATGAATCAGTGGCGGCTCCTCCACTTTCGCTATGCTTTAAAGCAGTGCGAAGTAGAAACATAAAATGATAATAACTTTTAACTTAACGTTTAAGTTATTATAATTTTAAGTTTGTGCTGCTTTGCAGGCGGGCAGGTGGGTGGGGCTGCTCAGGGCACTACTTAGGAGTGGTTTGCCCACTCCTAAGTACGCAATGGCTGATTGGTCGGCCCTCTCGGTCCGCCCAAACCAGTCATGCACACTTTCCTCGTTCTCCCTGCAGGTTGCATTACAGCCTGCGTGGAGAACATGCCCAGGCCCCTATTTTCTGGTTAAGCTTCAAACTAGGAAGCTCCAAACCAATCACAATGCTTCATTGCAGAATTGTGATTGGTCAGGGAAGCCTGGGTGCCTACCAATCACAATGCTGCATCGCAGTGTTGTGAATGGTCAGTGGGGCCTGGCTTTGCTTCCTGTTCCACGAGGAGAGCAGGAGCAGAAACGTGGGACCCAGCGGCAAGGTAAGTATATATTTTTTTAATTTATTTTTTATTATGTGCACCCTCCCGCCTCTCGCGTAACCACCCCCTCCCTGCAACCCCACTCCCAAAACCCCCTGCGACCACCCACCACCCGCGAGCCATGCCAGCTGCCACTGTCTGAATCACTTCCATTTGGGACGGTGCGGAAGTTGATTGGTCGTATCATGAATTGTTTCAGTAGCTTGATGGGTGAAGGTCTGAGAGTCTGCTGCTTGCCATGATTGGAAGGGTACCCATGATGCTCTTTAGATAAACGTTTTACGACGACTTCCTTCAGTAGTTGTCAGTAGGCAGTTTTATGCAGCCTTTTCAAGTTGTGAGTCAGCAGATTGTGTAATAAGCTGCTAAGCAGTGTTAGTACTGACTACTATTCCTCCTTTATTAGCATGTTTCATGGTAGTGTTCTTTCCATGTGGCATAGAGCTGTGTATCTCTTTTCTCTGTTTATTCAAGCATTTTAGCCATTTTTGTGATACGGGAAGACAACACGTGCCAATGTTTGGTTCTATTAGGTGACCTACAGGGAATTGTCAGAGCTATGAAAAATGGCAGCACTGTAGATTTTCTACAGATGTATTTGATGGAGTGTGGAGTCAGTCATGCATGTTCAGTGTTACTTGTTTGGTTAGGGTTGCCCAAAGGTTGGCTTGATTGTAGTGATTGTGGTTGCTGTAAACCATTCACCACTCCCGGGTTTCCCGTTCATATCAGGGCATCATTTATGAATGACCAATGGGCGTTTTAATAGCTGTGCTGCATTTGTACCTTTGTTGTTATTGTATTTACTCCTTGACTAACCAATGCCCAATCGAGAGAAAATTCCTCATCAGTGCGGTTGATGGCGGCGGCGATGATGGATTCTTGGCTTTGTGGTTTTACTAAATCTTGAGCGAAACTGATGTCTTTCAGTGTCTCTGATCTCAGAGGGGTAATATGGTTATTTTCTCATGATCCTTCCTCCTTATCGCTAACCCCCTTTAACTCCACTGTTAACCACACTATTTAAGTAAAACCTTGGAAGAGCTTACAAAAGTTACCGAGGAGGCGGGGCCAGGACACGTCTCTAGGCGACCATTTTTTTTTCCTTTCTTTTTGCAGTCTTAAAATCTCTTAATAACGACTTTTACAATTCTGCGCCTCCCTGCCTTATTTTATTTCGCAAAAGCAGGTCTTGTATCCAGGCTGTTGTGGTAATGCTGCTGTGTTTGTACACAGCATGAACCCCTCAGGGGATTGTAGGCACTATTATCACCTGCCACTACTAGCCTCCACTACATCTTGGGGCATTTCAACTTTTGGTGGGAGACATCCCTTTACTTCCACTTATTTTTTAGGTTATTTAGTAAACAATGCTTTCTTTACTCGATTTTTTATCTTTAAACCTTTTCATTGACAGTAACAAGAACATGTCTAGAGACCTACAGAAGTGCTTAAAGCTAAGTAAAGTAGGCAGAGAGTGTACCCTGCCTTTATAATGAAATATTCTTTACCCTTAACTAACTCACCTGAAGTGATGTAATACCTCACAATGCAGTGGGGGACGATTTAGAGGTCTGGTGATGTTCTGGGGGACGATACAGCGGTTTGGTGATGTACTGGGGGACGATGCAGCGGTTTGGTGATGTACTGGGGACAATGCAGAAGCCTGGTAATGTACTGGGGACGATGCAGCGGCCTGGTAATGTACTGGGGGACGATGCAGTCCTCTAGTGATATACTTGGATACATCACAATGGTAATGTACTGGGGGACAATGCAGCGGTCATGTGATGTACTGGGGGCGATGCAGGGGTCTGATGGTGTACTGGGGATGATGCAGTGGTATGGGGTGTACTGGGGATCGATGCAGCTGTCAGGTGATGTACTGGTGTTGCCTAGACATTTCTGAAGACCAGACACCTGGGGGAGTCCAGGGAGGTATGGCTTGCGTGGATCCCCCAATACTTTCCTATCCAGAATCCCCTGCAAACCTCAATTTTAGCTGAAAAAAATCACATTTTCCTCACATGTCTGTGATGTAAAGTTCAGGGATCTGCGTGCATCTACAAACTTCCACCCACCCAACATTCTCCAAAGTCTCCTGATAAAAATGGTACCTCACTTGTGTGGGTGGGCTAAATGCCAGTGGCAGGGAAGGGCCCAAAACGTATTGTGGAGACATCAAAATTACTTATAACAAAATGCCCTGGTTTTGCAAAGAGGGACACCTAGGTTTTTGGCCCGGGCTAGGCGGTCGCATAGGGAAACCTAACAAACCCTGACATTTCTGAAAACTAGATACTCCAGGGAGTCCAGGGAGGTGTGGCTAGCATAGATCCCCTGACATTTTCAGACCCAGAATTCCATGCAAACCTCAAATTTAGCAAAAAAAATCTCAATTTTCCCACGTTTGTCTGGGAAAGTTGTCGGATCCCCGGGCTGACACAAATTTCCTTCGACCCAGCGATCCCCCAGTTCTCCCAATAAACATGGTACCTCACTTGTATGGGTGGGCCAAGTACCCACGACAGGCGAGGGTTCAAACCGTATTGTGGACACATCAAAGTTACCTATCACAAAACGACCTGATTTTGCAAGGGGGGGCCCCTGAATGTTGGTCCCGGGCTTGAAGGCCATCTAGGGAAACCTACAAACCCAGACATTTCTAAAAACTAGACACCCAGGGGGAGTCTAAGGGGTGTGTGGCATGCGTGGATCCCCCAACGTTTTCCTACCAAGAATCCCCTGCAATCCTGAAATGTAGCTGAAATAAATCATATTTTCCTCACATTTTGTTCTGGGATCAACGTGCCACCACAAATGTCCTACCACACAGCGTTTCCCTCAGACTCCGGAGTAAGATGATATCTCACTTGTGTGGGCGGGCCAAGGGCCTGCGACTGGGAAGGGCCAAAAGCATAGGGATTGAGGGGATAGCACAGCACACTCTCAGCGCTATATTTTTAGTAAAATACACTTTGAAGTGGGTCTGCTTAGGACACCTACACAAAAGAAGTACCATTTTTATTGGGAGACTTTCGGGAACGTTGAGTGGGTGGAAGTTTGTGGATCCATGGAGATTCCAGAATTTTCCATCACAGAAATGTGAGGAATTTTTTTTTTAACAAGGTTTGGGTTTGCAAGGGATTCTGGGTAACAGAACCTGATGAGAGCCACACAGGTCACCCCATCCTAGATTTTCCTTGGTGTCTAGTTTTCATAAATATATAGGTTAGCTAGATTTCCCTAGCTGCTAGCTAAGCTAGGGTTCAAAATCCACAGCTAGGCACATTGCAAAAAAAGCGTCAGTATTCAGTGGAAAAATGTGATGTGTTCTTGTTGCGTTTGGGACATTTCCTGTCACGGGCACTAGGCCTACCCACACAAGTGAGGTACCATTTTTATTGAGAGACTTTGGGGAATGCGGGGTGCATTGAAGTTTGCTGATCTATGCAGATTCCAGAACTTTCCATCACAGAAATGTGAGGAAAATATATTTGATCTTTTACATAGTTTGAGGTTTGCAAGGGATTCTGGGTAACAGAACCTGGTGCAAGCCACACAAGTCATCCCATTCTGGATTCCCCTTGTTGTCTAGTTTTCCAAAATATATATGTTTGCTAGGTTTCACTAGGTGCCGGCTGAGCTAGGGTACAAAATCCACAGCTAGGCACATTGCCAAAAAAAGAGTCAGTTTTTACTGGACAAATGTCATGTGTTCAAGTTGCGTTTTGGGCCGTTTCCTGTCACAGGCACTAGCCCTACCCACACAAGAGAGGTACCATTTTTATTGGAAGTCTTTGGGGAATTCTGAGTGGGTGGAAGTTTGCGGCTCCACACAGATTCCAGAACTTTACAGCACGGAAATCAGAGGAAAATCTGTTTTTTACAAGGTTTGATGTTTGTAAGGGATTCTGGGTAAGAGAACCTGATAAGACCCACATAAGTCACCCAATCCTGGATTCCTCTGGGTGTCTAGTTTTAAAAAATGAATAGGTTTGGTGGGTTTCCCTAGGTACCAGCTGAACTAGGGTTCAAAATCCACAGCTAGGCACATTGCAAAAAAAGGGTCAGTATTCAGTGGAAAAATGTGATGTGTTCTTGTTGCATTGTGGGACATTTCCTGTCACGGGCACTAGGCCTACCTACACAAGTGAGGTACCATTTTTATTGAGAGACTTTGGGGAATGCGGGGTGCATTGAAGTTTGCTGATCTATGTAGATTCCAGAACTTTCCATTACAGAAATGTGAGGAAAATATATTTTATCTTTTACATATTTTGAGGTTTGCAAGGGATTCTGGGTAACAGAACCTGGTGAGAGCCACACAAGTCATCCCATTCTGGATTCCCCTTGGTGTCTAGTTTTCCAAAATGTATGTTTGCTTGGTTTCACTAGGTGCAGGCTGAGCTAGGGTTTAAAATCCACAGCGAGGCACATTGCCAAAAAAAGAGTCCGTTTTCACTGGAAAAATGTTATGTGTCCAAGTTGCGTTTTGGGCCGTTTCCTGTCGCAGGCACTAGCCCTACCCACACAAGAGAGGTACCATTTTTATTGGAAGTCTTTGGGGAATTTTGAGTGGGTGGAAGTTTGTGGATCCACACAGATTCCAGAACTTTCCAGCACAGAAATCAGAGGATTTTGTTTTTTACAAGGTTTGATTTTTGCAAGGGATTCTGGGTAAGAGAACCTGACAAGACCCATATAAGTCACCCCATCCTGGATTCCCCTGGGTGTCTAGTTTTCAAAAATGTATGGGTTTGCTGGGTTTCCCTAGGTACCAGCTGAACTAGGATTCAAAATCCACAGCTAGGCTCATTGAGAAAAAAGGGTCAATATTCACTGGAAACATGTGATGTGTTCTTGTTGTGTTTTGGGACATTTACTGTCGCGGGCACTAGACCTACCCACACAAGTGAGGTACCATTTTTATTGAGAGACTTTGGGAAATGCGGGGTGCATTGAAGTTTGCGGATCCATGCAGATTCCAGAACTTTCCACCACAGAAATGTGAGGAATTTCTTTTTTCTTTTACATAGTTTGAGGTTTGCAAGGGATTCTGGGTAACAGAACCTGGTGAGAGTCACACAAGTAATTACTTCCTGGATTTACCTGGGTGTCTAGTTTTCAAAAATGGAAAGGTTTGCTAGGCTTCCCTAGGTGCCGGCTGAGCGAGGGTTTAAAATCTACTGCTAGGCACATTAAAAAAAGGGTCAGTTTTCAGTGTAAAAATGTGATGTATCTACGTTGCATTTTGAGCCATTTCCTGTCGCGGGCACTGGGTCTACCCACGCAAGTGAGGTACCATTTTTATCTGGAGACTTAGGGGAACACAGATTTGTAGAACAACTGTTATCACCTATTGACTAAGACAATGTTTAAAAAAGAAGTCACTTTGAAAAATGTCCTCTAATTCACATGCTAGTATAAGTACACACAAATTCAGAAATGTGCAAATAACTACTGCTTGTAAACTCTATATTTTGTTCCCATTTCAGAAATACATAGGTGTCCTTGATACCTATTATCCATGTTTATATTTTACCAAATGAATTGCTTTATAGCAGGCACACAATTGTATTGTATTTTAATTGTATTGTATTGTAATTGTATTTATATAGCGCTTACTACCACTGATGGGGTGTTGAAGCACTTTTTTAGCGAGTAGCACACTACTCCGAAATTCATAGAGGATTAGTGTTGAATTAGTATAGTGAAATATGAAAGTAATTTAAGTGGTGAATATGTTAGTCAGTTATTTTGATTGAGAAGGGTAGCGGAGGAATAGAAGAGGGGAAAAGGTTTGCATTTATATAGCGCTTGTTATCCCTGATGGGGTGTTGAGGCACTTTTTTGGTGAGCAGCACGCTACTCCGGAACCCTTAAGGGATTAGTGGTGAATTAGTAAAGTGAAATATGGAAGTGATTTTAGTGGTGGATATTAGTCAGTTATTTGGATTGAGAAGGATAGCGGATGGATAAAAGAGGTAAAAAGGTTTGTATTTATATAGTGCTTGCTACCCCTGATGAGGTGTTGAAGTGCTTTTTCAGTAAGTAGCACGCTACTCTGGGGCCCATAGAGGATAAGTGGTGCATTAGTATAGTGAAATATGAAATTTGAGAAGTGGACATGTAAGTCTGTTATTTTGATTGAAAGGATAGCTGAAGGATAAAAGAGTGAAGCTATTTAGAATTTGTTTTGTTTTGGAGGTTATAGCAGTAGGAGGTGGCTTGGGATGAGTAAAAAGGGATGTGAAGGGGAAGAGTTTAGAAAGGCTTGTTTTGGGGTATTAGTATAGTAAAGAGGTGTCAGATGATGCAAGGAGGGGGAGAGTAGGGGAAAGTCTAAAAAGGGTTAATTTAGGGATTATAGTATATGTATGGGGTTTGGGATGAATGAGAGAGTTGATGAGGAGGATATATTGATAGAGTTATATGGTGAGAACTAGGGTTCTGAGGTTCCGTGACGATTTTACCCGTGTTTGTAACATTGTCGCAAATGCATAATTTTGGTATCAGTGAACCGCAAATGATCCATTTAGTATATCCTGGTGTTTTCGCTATGCTACGAGCAAGAGCACTCCTGTTACAAACACATTTCTGTTCTACCCGTGGCATCCATCTTAGAACAAGGAAGCCATTTTGTATTCCTTGCCCTCACATAGTCAATGGACACGCAATGACCTCTTTTTCATTTAAGGACACGTAGGCTTTAGCCGGCAATTCACCTTGCTAGTGACACGTGCACCTTAGGCCAGCAACGCTGTGGCAGCATGACTCGGCAAGAGCTGCCTCCCCAGCCTGAGGCCAGTCCTGCTATACTGGTTCTCGTGTTCGTTGGTCTGATCATGATTAGGCGGCCGAAGCTGGTAACCGTGCCCATTTACGACCCACAAACATCTCTTATCCTACTTTTCTATCTTCTGCACCTGGCTCTGCTCCTTTCCTTCTGGGCCTTTATTAGGGGGAGGTAACGAAATTTACGATGAGGCGGTCCGGGTCTTGAATGGAAAGTTGACATGGGATTATGATGGAATAGTGGGAACCCCTCGTTCGTAATGTTTTGACATCAGATATTGTTGACGATTCCTGTGCAACGCCAAATATTTATTGTTTAAGATACAAAGGTTTTGGAATGTGCTAACATGTAAAGAAATTTGCCTGAAGCCCAATATTCAGTATATAAGGAGCAACCCTCTTTGTACAAATTGAACAGACTCCTAGATACTGCCCATGTGTAGTTTCTGTGACTTCTGTGTCCCTGCAGTAATAAACCTTTGGTCTTTGACGCCACCATCGAGAAGCCCGTGTTTCTGTTTGTTTGTGCACCGAGGCAGGTTGAACTCCGGGGTCTTCGGGTGTTATCCCTGACACCTCTGGACGGAACCAAAAAGTCCAGAACTCCAATTGGCGCCCAACGTGGGGCGACGTCATTCGGTACCGGTCCAAAAGCCTGAAGAGTTCGAGAAGCTTCGTGTGAAGATTTCAGAGGGAGGCGCCCCACTTCATCGATCCCGGCATATCGCAAAAGTGGCCCGACGTTCTCTTCCACGAGGGTTCCCGTTCAGACGGCTGCAGTGGTTCGTTGCCTTGACCGTCGCCCTGTCTTGGACCCGAGGTGCAGTCCTTAGTACGGCGAGACGTGACGGGTTTCTCCTTGGTGACGTCTTCAGTGCCTCAGTTAAGTATTAAGTGGTTGATAGTTGGTTACTTCGTAAGGGTTGCTCCTGTTTGGATAATCCTTTTAGTTTTTGGTTTGGTTCGGTTTCATAAGATTATCGCTGGTTATTCTGGTTACGATAATCATTCAGTTCAGTTCGGGTATCGATACGTTTGTCTGTTCTGGTAGGCCTAAGTTCTTGGTTCAAGTGCGCACCTTTCTTTTAATTTGTGTTTCGTCTGTTTTGTGTTCCGGGTTATAAAATGGTAAGTCGGAAAAATTGTATGTTGTCTTGTTTTAGTTGCAACAGGGATTCCCAGTTGGAGGACTCGTGTTCGGTTCCTCCGATTGGAACTCCCCTTTATGATCTATATTGCAAATTTGGTGTGGGCCCTATCTCTTATAACGAGGTATGGATCCACTACACAGAGAAAGATGGTGTCCTTAGTTGGCCACTGCATGGTAGTTTCGAACCTCAAGTTCTTGATAATTTAGAAACGAAATTATTCAAGAAGAAAGCCCGGCCGGCAATGTTTGATTCTTTCCGTTATTGGCGAAAAGAATCTAAACAGAGAGAAATTAAAAAGTTGAAGAAAGAACAGAAAGAGCAAGAGTTGACTTTAGAACAGTCTGCTAAGCAGCTACAACTCAACGAGTCTGAGAAAGCGATGGAGGTGGCCAATAGAGAGCATAATTTAGCAATAGACAAGTGCTATCCTGCTTTGCCATCAAGTACAGCTAAGATAGTAGAGGACCCTGAAAAGGATCCCCTGTTGTCTTACTTGTTACGATCACCCCCACCGTATGCACAGGGTGCTACGGCTCCACCTATACCGAATGTTCAATTACCGGTTGCTGGACAACCTGGTGTTCCCGCTCCTCTGAATCAAGTTCCTGTACCTCCTGTGGTCACTATTAATGTTCCTTCGGCACCCCCTCTTTCAGGGTTGCCGGCTTCTTTACCTATACCTGTATCGCTCACACCTGCTAGTTCACAAGCTGTTTTGCCCGCTACTTCTACTGTTCCTAATCTATCTGTTCCAACTGCTACTCTATTTACTGCTTCTGCTAATATTATGACTCCACTTTCTGTTCGTCGAAGAATCACTGATTCTGTCTCTAACATTCTATCTCCCTTCTATAAAACTCTGATTAAGACTCCTACCTCTGACTCTGTGCAGAGACGTAGTCAGCTTCCCAGTACTGAAGAAAGAGGGATATTAGATTCCACTGCTCTTAGATGGATTTCGAAAGTTGGAAGATATAATGTACAAGATGTATTAGATACATTTATGCAATGGAACGAACCGACACAACGATATGTGTTTGATGAAATGTGCTTCCTTCTACGTGAGGAATTGGAAGAGGATGACCCTGAATCAAATCTAGAAGAATAAATTAATGTTCAGAAAGAGTTTGCTGCAGGTATGATAGTTGGACAAAATATAAAAGAAGCGATGGAACTGGTTTTAAGTTATAGGAATGACCCATCCCTTCGTTCTCCGAGGGAGTCAGAGAAACGTAGTACGAAACAAAATCGTCAATATCCAATGAGAGAGGTTCCACCAATTTGGCGTGAAGCTGTGCAAGCTAATGTAAACCTTGGTATTGCAGCCGCTCCGGCCCAATTCCAGAGAGTATGGATACATATTCCATGGAAGCGAGCTGAAGTATTAGCAGTGAAACAGGCCTTGCCAGATCCGCGTAAAAATCCTGCAGGGTACTACAAAGAGTTGGCTCAGACAGTTGACGCTTGTGTATTAAATCTAGCTGACATAGATCTGCTATTTGGTAATGTAGTACCGCAACCAATTTGGGCTAAAATTCGTAAAGAGAATCATCCAGTTGCCCTAGGTGGTGATTGGGCAGCTATAATTGCAACGGATGGTCAACAAATAGGTGGTTCCAAACCTGAACCCTTAATTGCTAATCTGCCTGGTAGAATAATCGATTTAATGAAAACCCTAATGCCAGCATTACGCGTTAACTGGGACAAATTGTCCGCGTGCAAACAGAAGAAAGACGAAAGCGTCTCCGACTTTTTCACAAGATTCGAGGAGACTTTTGTGGATCATAGTGGTCAGGATATGAGCACAGAAGGAGGCCAGAGATTATTTGTTGATAAATTTGTGCACAATCTGTTGCCAGAATTTAGTGGTAAATTAAAAAATTCTGAAAGTGCGTGGGCTGTCTCTACGACTGCGCAAATACTTGCTACTGCCCAGTACTATGAAAATAGGGACAAAGAGGAGAAAGAAAAATCAGATAAAAAGACGAAAGAGTTAAAAACTAAAGTTCTTTTACAGCAAGCATATCCGCCTCGCACCAATCAGACCAATACACAGCAAGGGTCATATCAAAGAACGGAGTATAATTCTCAGAGGCCACAGTACCAATGGAATCAGTGTGCTTATTGCAAAATGGAAGGCCATTATAAGACTGAGTGTCCGGTACGGGCACAAAATAATACTACGGCAGCTCAGAGAGGTCGTGGTGGTTATATGCAGAATTCTAGAGGTCGAGGAAGAGGTGCTATGCCTCCACAGACAAGTGATCGCCCTTCTAATTATTTCGACCAACGAAATGGACAATCTGCCCAACAGAATAGGTCTCAACAATATCATGTTGAAGATTACTATGAAGCTAGTGAGGAAGTTCAGCCAAGGGAGTACTAGGACAGCCATGGACAAAGAGAGGGAGTAGTATCAGTTCCAGTAGATCAGAGTGGGCCTTATGTCGCAGTAGCAACATCAGGTATAGTCGAACCGTTTCTGTTGGATACTGGTGCAGCAAAAAGTTCTATCATGCATGCGAAACTCCCTGGCGCACCTTTGTCTGGCTCAACAAACGTTTCAGTAGGTTTTTCAGGCGCCCCTGTTCACAACCCTGTTTCTGGTCCTTTGTCTATTTCTGTTGGACCCCGACAATTGAAAGCACCCCTGATTTTGACGACAGGTTGTAATGAAAATCTGCTTGGTTTAGACTTATTAAAACGCCTATATGCGACATTGTACTGTTCTCCAGAAGGAGTACAGCTTACGTTGGGTAAAAGAATCATCTCTCCAATGTACTTGTCGATGGATGCACTCCCACCAGAGCTGCGTTCACTCCCTGATACTCTTTGGGCGACTGGTCCTAATGATGTAGGTCTTTTAGAAATTGCACCATATGTAGTAACTTTGAAAGCGAATGTAAAATTTCCACGAATTCCACAATACAGAATTTCTACTGAAGGTGAGCGTGCGCTCCTACTGATAGTACAAGATCTGATCAAGAAAGGCGTTATAGAAGAAACTAGAGGTAATGTCTGTAATAGTCCTGTACTGCCCATTCTGAAACGAACTGACCCAACAAAACCTCCAGTATATAGATTTGTAATTGATCTTAGAGAGGTTAATAAAATTGTGATCCCACAGTTTCCTGTGGTTCCAGACATTACTGCATTGTTAACGTTAATTCCTGCTACAGCAGCATGGTTTTCAGTTATCGACTTGAAAAATGCCTTTTTCAGCATTCCGATAGCCGAAGAAAGCAGAGATATCTTCGGTTTCTCTCTGGGAGGACGAAGCTTCAGGTTTAAACGCGCTCCACAAGGTTATTGTGAAAGCCCATCCATTTACAGTCAAGCATTAAAAAGCCAGTTAGACTCATTTGTACTTCCTCCTGGTTCTGCTTTAATACAATATGTCGATGATCTTCTAGTGGCTGCCGATGACAAGGAAACTTGCAAAACAGCTACAATTTCTTTATTGCATCATTTGTCAAATTTGAATCACAAGGTGTCACCTTCAAAAATGCAATACTGTTGCCAAGAAGTGACCTACCTAGGTCATCTCTTGTCAAAGGAGGGAAGGAAATTGACCCCAGAGAGAATAAAAGCAATTACACAGATGAATGTTCCTAGCACGCAGAGAGAAGTACGTGCCTTTTTAGGTATTACCTCATATTGTAGGCAATGGATCCCAAATTTTTCTCTTTTGGCAAAACCGTTGGTAGCTTTGACTGGGAAAAATGTTCCGAGTCCAGTGCCATGGTCTGCCGAATGTCAGGAGAGTTTTTCTGAGTTACGAAACGCACTGTGTTCAGCTCCTGTATTGGGTACACCCGATTACAGTAAACCATTCACGCTCTATGTCCATGAGAGAGAAGGTTGTGCGTTGAGTGTTTTGACACAGAAATTTGGTGATAAACAACGCCCTTGTGCGTATTTTTCATCAACATTAGATCCAGTAGCTAGAGCGTTGCCTAGTTGCTTGAGAGCTACAGCCGCAGCTGCAGCCTCCATTCGACAATCTGCTGGTTTGGTAATGAACAACATGCTAGTAGTTATGGTTCCTCATGCTGTGGATACACTCATGAACCGAACCAAGACGCAGCACCTTACCAGTGCTAGATTATCAGGTTACGAACTGACATTGCTAGCAAGTCATATTCAGATCAAAAGATGCAATGTATTGAATCCAGCAACATTGTTGCCGATTAGCCAAGAGTCGAGTGATTCCGAACCACACGACTGTTGTTTCAGAACTGAGGAAGAAACAAAAGGACGAATTGATTTAAAAGATACTCCATTATCAGATCCAGATGGCACGTTGTATGTTGACGGGTCTTGCTTCAAATTGGAGAATGGTGATGTGACTGCTGCCTATGCAGTAACGACTTTGAGTACGATTGTGGAGACTGCGAGAGTGAGTCAGAATTCTGCCCAGGCTGCAGAATTGATCGCGCTGACAAGAGCGTGCGTTTTAGCTAAGGGAAAGAGAGTGAATGTGTTCACAGATAGTCAGTACGCGTTCGGCGTGGCCCATAGTTTTGGCCGTTTGTGGAAAGAGAGAGGTTTCATTACGTCCCATGGGACTAAGATTCAACATGGCCAGCTAGTTAATGACTTGTTGGAATCTCTAACCTTGCCGACTGAAGTTGCGATTGTGAAATGCAGTGCTCATAAAGCAATCACGGATGATGTTGGTCGTGGGAATGCTTTTGCTGATGAGACTGCAAAACAGACAGCTAGAAATATGATGAGTAGAATGTATGTTGCAACGTCTGCAAGATGGATTTCTGAGTCTGGAATGTGTGAGGACACAGTGGAAAGCGTGAAAGAAATTCAGAAAGAGGCGACTGAGGAGGAAAAGCGTGCATGGAAAGAGAGCACGGGTAAATTGGACTCGAGTGGGTGTTGGATTGACTTGTCGGAACAACAGCGTTGGATGTTGCCTGATGCGTATGTGCTTGCAGTAGTAACGATGGCACATGGAGCAGCGCACATCAGTTCTAAAGGGATTTGTAAGATGTTGGCTCCAGTTTGGAAGAATGATGGGATTAGTAAGTGTGCAGAGAGAGTGGTGAGAAATTGTATGGTATGCTTGATGCATAATCCTGGCAAGGGAATCCCCACACCTGCAGGTCACTTCGCTCCTCCTTCCTGCCCCTTTGAAGTGATCCAGCTAGACTTCATTCACATGGATCGTTGTAATAATCTAAAGTACGTCCTAGTGGTAGTTTGTGCGTTCTCCAGATGGATCGAAGCATACCCACTGAAGGACAATACTGCTTTGTCCACTGCCAAGATCCTTCTTAAAGAATACTTCCCCAGATTCGGAATGCCACGGATTGTATGGTCAGATAACGGAAGTGAGTTCGTAGGGAAAGTTATGCAGAGTGTGTGTGCCGGCCTAGGGATTAGACAAAAGTTTCACAGTGCGAATCATCCCCAGTCCGCGGGTTTAGTTGAGGGTTACAATGGCACCCTTAAACTGAAACTTGCTAAGATACAAGCATCCACGGGTTTGCCCTGGCCAGATGCACTGCCTTTGGCTTTGTTATCAACAAGAGCAACTGTACATTCTAGAGTAGGGCTTAGTCCATATGAAATACTTTTTGGTCGTCCTGCAAATGTTTGGGGGGTACCTAGACCGAAAGAATTTAAGCAGCTGGAATACCCAATGTTAATTGATTATCTTTTCGACTTGACTGCTAAATTTAGCCTTATTCACCAACAGGTTTTCGATGCATTGCCAAAGCCACCGGAGAGTCCAGGTCATCAGCTGAAACCTGGGGATCAAGTAGTCATTAGAAATTTTGCAAGAACGAAAAATCTTCAGCCCAGATTCGTTGGCCCTTTCCAAGTCCTATTGGCGACGAGAACTGCTATTCGAGTGGCCGGAAGGAAGAATTGGATCCACACGACACATGTCAAACGTGTGCCTCTGCCACTTCCTTACAACGACTGGGTAAAGAAAGGAATCAGTGCCTCTGAAGCAGAACAAATACCCAGGTTCATCCCTTTCAGTGATGCAGAACTGATCACTGATACATCAAACTCTGACTCACCTCCTGAAACTGCTCTTTTGAACCCTGAACATTTGCCATCTGCACCAAAAGAACATTTGTCATCTGCAAACGCGAACATTGCAGCGTCGGCTGAAAATATATTGTTTCCAGATCAGACAGCTCCTGCAAAACTGAGATACAACTTGCGACCTCGCAATATGGACAAATAAAGCAGGAAACTGCCTATTTTCAGATTTGAATTTTCTATACATTGCCTCCAGCCAGGAAGTTTGCTATTATTTTGTTGTTTTAAATTTTGCCTTGCCGTCTGGGTAGCCGTAGGGTCGTGGCTGTGTGCCTAGTTGAATCTGCGGGGGTCAGACATAAGGTCGATCTTTCTGTTAGTTCTGGGAACTCCCAGGGCTGATAGAGGCATTTTCATCTACGTACACATCATCAGTGGTCACGAGCGGATCGTAGAAGATGGAGCTTCCTGAGCTGCAACGAAAGAATGTAATTTATGTTCGCAGAAATAGACTGTACCGAATACTTCACAGCAAATGCTTTCTAATGCAATGTGCAGTTACATTTTTAATTGTTTTGATAACGTTGGTGGGTGGAATCATCTTTGGTGTGCATTTGATTTTTATGCCGGTAACTACAGTACCTCCCCTTGATCCTACTACTTCTACGGTTTCTTCTATGCATTCTTTTCACTCGTTTCCTGAACACGAACAAGCTCGACGCTCTGAATTTATTAACAATACATTTGTACAGCTCTTGCATCAACACCAACTGGTAGTTAATACTACAGACTGCTGGGTGTGTGGCTTGATACCTCACACTATGGATAAAGGCATTCCCTATCTAGTCTTGCCTTTTAGCTATAATGGATCATTTCAGGCCTTTCAGACCATTTTTTCCTATGCCCTTGAGACCTATCCTCCGCGTCCACCACGGTCCACTAAATACAACTCAGCCAACAAAGCTTTAGTCCAGGGAATAATTGACATGATTAAAGACGTCAATAATACTCCATCTTACCCTAGAGATGAATTACGGGTGTATTTGAGTTGGAACTCTACCGAGTATCGCCTTAGTTTGGGAGAAAGCAAGCGTAAAAGCTCCACTTCAGTCTGGGTCGTGCCTCACCGAGGTCAGGTCTGTTTGCAAGGAAATGGGAGAAATCTGAGAGCTCAGCTAGGGAGGAGTGAGTGCGTTGAGACTTACGTATTTCCGTCTAACTCCTCCCCTGCCTTCCTTACTGCTAGGGGTACTTACTTCATCTGTCAAGACAGAGCGTATACATGGCTGCCTGCTGACTTCTCAGGTTCATGTTATATTGCTCGATTGTTACCTCCGACATACACTGCTTCTTCAGATTATCACAAGACCAGAGTAGCAAGAGGTGTCTTCAGCAAGGAAGATACCGCTGGTCAGGAAGCTGGAGACTTCTTCAAAGGTTTCCTTCCGTTTTGGGGGCCTATGGCCAATAGTAGAAATCTACGTCAACTAACACGGGTAGTTGAATCTACTATTACAGAAACTGCTGGTGCCCTTAGTAACTTAACAGCTGAGCTTCAGGCGGATCGTCTCATGACGTTGCAGAACCGTATGGTTCTAGACGTAATACTTGCAGATCGAGGTGGGGTATGCAGAATGATCCAATCGAGCTGCTGTGTTTTTATTCCCAATAATGCTCCAACCGTCTATGAAGCGATCTCTAAGCTACACAAGATTTCCGACTCTATACACGTAGACAAGGGAAACTGGTCCTTCATGGAGTGGTTTTGGACTCTGGTATCAGCGTGGGGATGGAAGGTTCTGATGGTCATTGGTGTCATCCTAGTATTTCTGTTCTCATGCTGCCTTATTATCCAATGTGGTCCCGCTTTGTGTAGCCTCTGTGCTGCAACCTGTTTCAGAAAACCACCTGCATTAGGAGAAAAGACACGAGACAGAATGATGATGCAACAACATGTCACTGACCTAATGAGCATAGAGTTAGATTCAGACATAGACTGAGTAATTGCCTATGTAAGGGCAAAAGGAGGGCCTGAGGTTCCGTGACGATTTTACCCGTGTTTGTAACATTGTCGCAAATGCATAATTTTGGTATCAGTGAACCGCAAATGATCCATTTAGTATATCCTGGTGTTTTCGCTATGCTACGAGCAAGAGCACTCCTGTTACAAACACATTTCTGTTCTACCCGTGGCATCCATCTTAGAACAAGGAAGCCATTTTGTATTCCTTGCCCTCACATAGTCAATGGACATGCAATGACCTCTTTTTCATTTAAGGACACGTAGGCGTTAGCCGGCAATTCACCTTGCTAGTGACACGTGCACCTTAGGCCAGCAACGCTGTGGCAGCATGACTCGGCAAGAGCTGCCTCCCCAGCCTGAGGCCAGTCCTGCTATACTGGTTCTCGTGTTCGTTGGTCTGATCATGATTAGGCGGCCGAAGCTGGTAACCGTGCCCATTTACGACCCACAAACATCTCTTATCCTACTTTTCTATCTTCTGCACCTGGCTCTGCTCCTTTCCTTCTGGGCCTTTATTAGGGGGAGGTAACGAAATTTACGATGAGGCGGTCCGGGTCTTGAATGGAAAGTTGACATGGGATTATGATGGAATAGTGGGAACCCCTCGTTCGTAATGTTTTGACATCAGATATTGTTGACGATTCCTGTGCAACGCCAAATATTTATTGTTTAAGATACAAAGGTTTTGGAATGTGCTAACATGTAAAGAAATTTGCCTGAAGCCCAATATTCAGTATATAAGGAGCAACCCTCTTTGTACAAATTGAACAGACTCCTAGATACTGCCCATGTGTAGTTTCTGTGACTTCTGTGTCCCTGCAGTAATAAACCTTTGGTCTTTGACGCCACCATCGAGAAGCCCGTGTTTCTGTTTGTTTGTGCACCGAGGCAGGTTGAACTCCGGGGTCTTCGGGTGTTATCCCTGACACCTCTGGACGGAACCAAAAAGTCCAGAACTCCAGTACTGCATTGGAAAGAGTAGTACAAAAAGGTTTGAGATGAGACAGTTGAGTTTGAAGACATACTGAGAGAGGTACAGTGTGAGAATGGGGTAGTGCATAGGATATGCTGAGTTAAAAACAAATAATAAATATATAGATCCAAAAGTACATGGAAAGTATGTAGATGCATAAAGGAAGTAAGTATATGTAGATTAAAGATATTGATAGAGGTGTAGGATGAGAAATAGGGTAGGGCATTGGAAAGAATCGTAGATAGAGGTTTGAGATGAGTCAGAGAGTTGATGTAGAGGATATATTGAGAGAGTTATAGGGTGAGAAATAGGGTAGTGCATTGTATGCTTTTTAGGAGTAAAGTAATCAATATATAGACCCGGAGTACATGTAAGGTATATAGTATATGTAGATTAAAGATGCATTAGATAAACTCTGGTTTGCACGTGTCGTTGTACTTAAAAAATGTATTTATTTATTTAAACAATTATTCTACATGTTTATACAAAGCAATACAAATATATAGGTACATATCTATAATACAAATAAATGTTTATATACAGAGTGATATGCTGTTTATTTCTGTTTGCATATGGTGCTTATGTGGGGAAGAGCGAATTCTTGAGTAGTTTTCTGAAAATAAGGTGGTTGTCCTTGGATCTAATGTTGGGGGGTAAAGAATTCCATAGTTTGGCTGCTTGAACAGAGAAGGATGTGCCACCCATGTTTTTTTTTGTATCTTGAGGTGAGGTGCCACTTAAGAGTGTATCATAACACAATAGGTTCTGTTATGCTGCTGACAAGTTTGTAAAAACACTGAGTCACATGGTAGCCCTATACTGAGTTGATGTTACAGAATCCAGCAGTGCTCAGCTGAATCAATCATCTCAGGGTGGCCAGGGGTTGGAGAGGGCCTGCATCACACAGTGATTGACAGATCAGGGTCTACTTAGCAAGGCCGGACTGGCTGTACCGGGCTTCGTCCATTTCACTGGGAGGCAGCTTTGTTACTGGGGGGGCATTTTTGTAGCAGTGCAGCAGTTTTGAAAACGCATTGCAAGGCGTGGCTCAGTTATTGCCTCTGGGTACCTCCTGTTCTTTGTGAACAAACAAGTCCTATATATCACCACAACCAGAAGGGTCCAGTGGATGTAACAGTATATTGCATTCAAATATCTGCCATTGGTAAAATAAGTTACAGGTGAAAATATTATCACAGATGGCTGTTTTTTTCAACTCAATTTCAATATTGTTTTCTTTCAACTGTTAGTTTTTTATAGGAAAACCTTGAAGAATCTACACAAATGACCCATTGCTAAATTCAGAATGTTTACTTCTTTTCAGAAATGCGTAGCTTTCTGGGATCCATTATTCTTTTTACACCCATTTCTGCCACTAACTGGAAGGAGGTTGAAAGCACAAAAAAATAGTAAAATAGGCTATGTCACAGTAAAATGCTAAAACTGTGTAGAAAATGTTGGTTTTCTGACAAATGTCTACCTGTCCCTGAAAGGTGGGAAGATGATGATTTCAGCACCACCAACTATTTGTTGATTCCATTTGCAGGGGAAAAAACGGACGCTTTCTTCTGCAGCACTTTTTCCCCATTTTTAAAATGTTGCTGTATTTTGGCTAATTTCTGGGTCCCCTCCAGGGTAATTCACAAACCCTGGATATTGGAAGAAAAGTCGCAAATTTGGCATGGATACCTTATGAGGACAAAACATTACAGGGGCATAAGCGCAAACCACCCCAATTAGCCTAAAAAGGCTTAGCACGGGCGGGAGGTCCTAGCAGCGAAAGGGTTAAAGTGAAGCAGATGTACAGCTGGTTATACGTATTTATTAAAAGATTCTGTTTATTTTCTTTCAGAAAATGTAATAGAATGTATTGGAATATTCTTCTGAAAAAAGGTTGGTCCTCAAAATACATAGGCAAGAGAACTAACATCTGGAAGTTATCAAATGATAATAAAGGAACAAGTGAGATATATTGTGAACCGCATCAGAATGAAATGTTATTATTGAACATTAATTATAATAATAAAAGACATATTGATTTATATCAATCGTCAGTGCAATCTCTAAATGTCAGATAGGTGTAATGACCCAAAGCTCTGCCATCCCTGCCATTTATTTCCTTCCTTTGTGAAGTTCTTTTTGTTTTTGGCAACGTTTGTGGGCCTCATATCTTGAGGATCCTTCCAAACTACTGGGTGGTGCTCCTCAGGGTGATCTGTTTGGTTACATCCTGAGTGGAAGACCGCCCTTTGGTCTATTCACTCTGCTGTATCAAAGGGCCGCGCCTTTAATAAGGCACCAGCTTATTGGCTTGATTGAGGGAGCACCATGAGCACTCTATGGGGTTGTGCATTGGGCTCCCAACAGCAAAAGAAGTGCTGTGGCCTAGGACAGACATGGCCTTTGTGTTATTTTTTCAGCAGGACAATATTGTTTGTAACTGTTACACGCAGGCATAACATAACATGCGTATTTATAAAGCACACATTCACCCAAGGGTATCCTGGCCTTGAATAACAAGTGGTTATTGTTACCCAACTCAAGGATGCTCATTTTATAAACTTTAAAAGGATGAAAGGCCTGAGTGGAACATCCAGGATTTGAACCGCTGACCATGAGGTGACACACGGGCCCCCACAGTGGACGCATTCATCCACTAAGCCACCACATTCAGCTTTGTCATCACTGGCGTAACTTTTAAGATTATTATGAACAAATTATCAATAGCTAATCACAGACATTTAACTCAGTGCAAGAATGAAGTTTACAAGATAGGTGATGAGTGACAGCTCAAATACACATAGGGGGCATATTAGCAAGGCAGGTGATATGTAATTATCGCTGCTTTTGCGACCGTTTTCGGCCACAATGCAGTGATAATTTCATCGCCCTATTAGCAAGCTGTCGCTAACATCAGTTAGCGACAGCTTTTAGGTGATAGCGAGCGGTTTGGGGCCCGCTTTGCATGTCAGCGATATTTATCGCTAATGATATGCAAAGCGAGCGTACCCAACCTGTTAGCGAAAAACGAGAAACAGGTTGATAAAAACAGCTGCGACAAAGTAAAACCATGACAAGCTAAAAACACTTAAAAGGAAAAAATATGGAGCCGTAAATGTACATAAAGTGCTAATGTATAACGTGCAAGAATACAATATTGCACAAATTCTCAGTAATTTTGGCATGAATTATATATTAATATGTACACAAAATATCGGATGTAGACTAGATACTAAATTAAGATTAATATTTGAAAGTGTGCTTAATTCATTTTTAGCATCTACCTCCTGATAAACCACATTCTCCCCAGGAATTTGGCAGCTGCACATACTAATAGTGGCCTTGTATCTGTTCTGAGGATACGTAGTGCCTCTAAATGGCTACGGGTTCCTAGTTGTCTACAGGCAGGGGCTAACAATTTAAGATCTTGGGTTTTTATACAGAGGGCATGCGAAGAGAAAATGCTGGATCGTCTCCTCTATCTCAAAGCAACATGGACAGTGGCAAAGTGTGTCTGAAGAGCCCCTGTTCCATGACGCAGTAAAAGAGTTCAAGGGGAGACATCCAAATCTAAATTGGATAAATAACTTTCTCTCTTGCGGAACAGTAATAAATCCATATAAGCTTCATACACACTAAGCACCTTAAACTCCATAAATGTTATTGTGAGGCGACCTCCTATTGCATATGTGACAATTCTCTGTGCCACCAATTTCCAGTAATAAGACTTAATCCACTCTCTGCTAGGCAATAAGCTAGAATCTGTTACTTCCCAAAGGTTTCCCAGACCTAATTCCAAAAGCAAGGTTTTGATGTTATAAAACCAGCCAATCTTTCTGAAACGATCCAGCTTTTGAACCTCTTCAATAGCAATCGGTAGTGGAGAAGCTCAGTGTTTTTTAATGCAGAGCCAAAAGAGAAGCGGGCAAAGCCTCGCCTAATCCACTATTGTAGTTCTACCCAAATATAACCTTAAAGGTGGGGGAGGGAGCAGAGTGATCTTAAGAATTTGTTTTCAGTAAGAAGTAGGCCCTCCAGATTATCAAATTCCCAGATTTCAGCCCCATACAGGGCCGAGCCACCCACCTTCTGGTCATATATCTGAAGCGGGCTGCAATCGGTCTAGTTTGTGATGTCCTATGTTCTAAAATTTAGGCCCCAGAAGTCTTCCTCTGCTGTAGGATTCGCTTCGAAATATGTTGTTTCCATGCAATTTTCTCTGTGAGAGTTACACCAAGATATACAATGAAATCCACCCTTTCCAATTAATTCCCCCCCAATGTAAATTTCCCTTTGAAAGATTTGTGGGGATTCATTAGCAGGAGTTTTGTTTTTGAGGTGTGGACTTCCGATTCTCTCATCTCACAGAAAGACATGAAGCGATCTAACGGCAGTTGAACGCCACTCGTGGTTTTAAAGACTAATAGCGTATCATCCGCAAATAGTAAAGTAGTATTTTTGACACTTCCCAACAAGGGAGCATCTGTGTGGACTTCCGTTAGGTGTTTCACCACCCCAGTTATAAATAGCGAAAATAAGGTGGGAGCTAGAACGCAGCCCTGCCTCACCCCTCTTACAACCTTTATTGAGTCTGTTGCATTTGATCTCCCCATCGTACTTTAGCATAGTTTCCCTCGTGGAGTCGTATTAGACGTGCCAGAATGACATTCCTGATGCTGGATGGGGAAAACCTAGACACTGACGTGGGGAGAGAGGAGACAAAATCCTTCAGATTTACTGTTGATTCGTCTTCCTGAATCATTGCCATTTAGAAGATGGTGTGGGTGGAGGGTGAGACTGCGGTCTCTGTTGTTCAGTGTCAAAGAGGCCCCTAAGGTGAGGCCAGTGCTAAATTTGGAAAAGAATAAGTGCTGGGGCCCAAAGATTGGTGCAGGTGACCGTGTCCAGCACTATTGGCTGTTGAGGTGCTAAATACTAAGGTTGCATAATCTTCCTTACAACTCATGCCTCTCTACTCCACCATCAGACACTCCCTGCACCGTTATCTCACTTTTGCAGGTTCTTTCTCATTTCTGCTTTTTCCTTTCTCACTGTTTTCTCTCTTTCTCTTCCTCTTTCTTTACCCCTTATGAGTTTTTCTCTCTCTTGCTCTGGGTCAAAGTCTGTTGAGGAAAGCTAAAAGCTGGTCCCCAAAATTGAGTCCTGGTGTGCCCCACTTGCAACCACCAGCTCAAATTAAGCATTGGGTGAGGTCTGGCCTGTTGTATTTCTCTGATCCCTCTTTCAGTATGGCCAAGTGCACTGCTTCAGGCTGGAGCATTCCCTGCCGTGAGGAGCATCACTCACAAAGGCAGTGTCTGGAGAGCAGCTTGGAGAGCACACTTGAAAGCACAACCACCATAAACTAGTTCTAAAAGTTCATCACCAGTCCACGTCCTGAGGAGAACCCTCAAATAATTTCAGGGTTCGAAACGCGTTGACCCTGTGCTGGAACAAGAATCATAATGGGTGTTACAGGGAATGAAGTATAGGATAAAAATCCCCCCCTGCAACTTGACCCTGGCAAAAGTAGTTTTCAGCACAGTAAACAAGCAGGCCTGTGTAAATGGTCCATTAGTCGCTTGTTTGTATATATGATATTAGGACTGGTGCCCCATATATGAAGTAATTGGAGGCATCCCCCCTTTGTATTTGGTGTCCACATTAATGTTTTTCATTTTTTTGTCTGTTTTATGTCTTCTGTATTGATGGTGTAAATTTTTGATAATAGTGTTCTGTTTTGGATATATTGAAATGTTTTGAAAAGAATATATGTAAATAAGTAAAAACGATCAAATGAAAATTTTGCCCGCTTATGATTATTTGGCTAGGTGTGGTGCAAGATTGTTAAATGAACCTATCTGGCCATTTTGTTGTTCAATAAGTTAGAGTGGTCTAGGCCAGGTAGTAATAAGACCAAAGCCTTCTTTGGTTCCACAAGTGATCAAGTATGGCATGAACTGAGATTTTGTGTTGAACCTTGGACAACCCACCCACCCAGCAAGGCACACCAAACACAACACCTGCTGCCAAGGATCCATCCTAGCCTTGGCTGCAACCTTTCAAGCCTGTAAAGCTGGGCAAAGGCTTCATTGGGTACAACCGGGACTGCGTAGATCCAGCACCCCCCTGAGAATCCTTTGACCACAGAGCAGCTGCAGACGCGCCCATGTGAAAAGCATGACTGGATCAACTGGCTCAAACTCAGCCCCAGAAGCGGGGAAGTAGTGAAGCCAGCAGAATAGAGGGCAGCCGCCATGTCTCAGTGATCAGCAGCCTTACATCTGTTTTTTGGGTGAGGAATTGTACAAATACTGCTGCAATATCCCCAAATAAGAGTGTTGGTGGTAAATCTGCCTCTCAGCTAATTCTTGTTATATCGTGCCCAAAGTGGCGATCCACCTGGTCACAGGAGGTAAACTGGGGCCACAGCAGGGAGAAGCGCCAACAGACTCTAGTGCTACAACACTAACTCGAATCCTGAATTTGTCTGAATTAGGTATTTGGTTCTCGGATGTAATGAATAACCCCAGGCGGAGTCCTCCGCTCCGCATGCGGAGTGTGCAGAGATTTGCCTTCTTCGCGTTCCGCGGAGAACGTAGAGAAGGCAAATCTCTGCACACTCCACAGTGGAGTGGAGTTGGCCAGCCTCGCCTCCACCCCCATTATAACAAGTAATTAAACATTACTAAAAAATAAATTTAAAACCACATACCTGTACTGCGGCGTCTCGCAAGAAATGCACATGCACGCGCTAGCGCAGTTTTCACATGGGGTAGCGAGACGGGGAAGAAGAGGAGGAGGGCAGCCGGGGATGTCGCAGTACAGGTAAGAGGTTTTAAATTTATTTTTTAGTCATGTTTAATTACTTGTTATAATAGAGGGTTAGAGGCGGGCGGCGGAGCTGAGTGGAGTTTGTTTGCAACTCCGTGGACCTCTGGGTAGCCCCCCTATGCCCGATACGCCCTGGGTTAGTAATACACCTACTTTTCTCTTTGAAAGTCAAGTACTGCTATGAACAATTCTTTATTATACCAATGTATGATGAGTGTGGACCGCAAACACCCCCACATTACCTGAGAAGTCTGTGACTGCTCGCCATCGCTACCACTGAGAGTCAAGTGTCCAAGGTGTTGTGCATGGCCCAGTTTGCATCCCATAGTAGTATGGACTCAAGGACACCACAGGCAAACGGCCTTAACCTCCTCAGTTCAGGCCCCTGCTTGGCCCGTGGTCCCCTAAACAGGGTCTGACACTAACTACATGACATTTGGGATATGAACCGGAGATGCCTTCAATCCTTTAAACGTAGATCTGGCTGGACCTTGTTGTTGACAATTTTTCCAGAGGGTAGAGATGCAGGCCGCCCACTTCTCAGCCTGAAGGTCCCACTAAACCTCTGCTGGCAGTCCCTGCTTCTGCTGCAGAATTGAAAGCATGGATGCCACCAGACAGTCCATGGAGACAGGAGCACAGACCCAACCCCCTGTAACCTTGATGCCCACTGAGGGGCTTGTGCCACCCGTGCATCACTTTTCTGGGGAAAGAGAATTAAGAGAAAACATGTAGGAGCTGGGAAGAATAGGGACTGAAAAAGAAGAATGGGGAAGAGAAATGAAGATCAAGTGACGAGGAATGAAGTACGAGGGACCAAGAGGGTGGAATGAGAGTGAGGAAATAAGGCCTGAGAGAAGAGTGAGGTCCAAGGAGTGAAGAATGAAGAGTGCTGGGAGGTGTATGCGATAGAGAAGTGAGAATTAGGAGTGATGTGTGAAGAGCGTGAACCAGGGAATTAGAAGAGAGGTGACAGGAAAGGCAGGAAAAGAAGTTTAAAAGATGTGAGGATTAGGAGTTCAAAAGATGAATGGGGAGCGTTAAATGAGTGATGAGTGGCCTGGCACCCCCCAGCAAATAGCGGAGGTGCGCCATTAGTAGCTCTAGGGACAGGAGCCAAGGTGGGGAGCCCTTTATTGGTTTTCAATACAAAAGGAGGGTTGTGATGTCATCGAGAGACACTAGGGACGAGAGCCTTTGAAGCAATGAGAAGCGTGGGTTCGGCCTCTTATTCTCTCCACCCTGCACCAGCATCCAGCATACCTGAGCAAACACCTATCGACCCAAATCTGAAAGATGGAATTGCTGGCAGCAGAAAGAGGGGGCTACCTAAACATTTTGACTGATTTGCTGAGTGTCCCATGGAGGGTTTGTTGATTTGTGTGGGCACTGGGCAGGCAGGAGGGGTGCTGACCTGTTGGTGGTCCTGGACCTTTCTGCCCTGCCTGTTGGTATGGAACTGCGGTTATTGCCCACCCCTCTGTGAGACAGAAGGGAATTTGCCACTCAGGTATGCTTGCTAAAGAACTCCAGGATGCCCTCCGTTGAGGGCATGGGTGATGGATAAGGAATAGGGCCCTTCTGGCACTGTGCATTCTGTAGTGTTGTGATGTAATGGAAAATGGGGCAATCGTTGTATTGCTTGTGCAATCTTAGAGCTGTTATGCTGATTTTATGTCCCGTATTCTCATAACATCAATGTCTGCTTAACTATGGTTCCCTTTTCTCACAGATGCTGTGTGAATAACGATAAAGGGCTAGGCCTGGGCTAAACCATCATCGAATCTGTCTCTCCCCTCAGTGGGGGACAGCGACCTGCACGTTGTAGTTCACTAATGAGAAGTGAGGAATGAGGGAGAAGGAGAGGGACTGGGCATGAGAAGTGAGGACTTGGGATAAGAAATGAGAAATGAGTCAGGAGGCACAAGGAGTGAGTATGTGCAGTGTAGAAAGAGTGAGGAATGAAAACGAGAGATAAAAAGTAAGCGGTGTTGAAAGAGATTAAAAAAGTGTGGTTAGATGTGATGAAGCAAAGCTTCGCATATTTTGCGACCTTGCCGAAGTCATGAACCTCGTTTATGTGTAACAAGGTAATAAGTGTACGTCTTACTAACGTTTATATTTAGTTTGAATAAGGATTAAGAAGCTTGCCTATGTGTATTCCTAATCATTTTAATCCGTGTCCGTAAAATATGGCCGCCGCTGGTATTTAGTTACTGCGCATGCGTTAGCCACACTCACGTGTCCTGACGTATCTGCAGAGTTGGACGGAAATTTATGCGCATGCGTAATTCATAGCTTTGCCTACAACGTGGTACTGCTCGTGCCACTGCTCTTGTGTATGTTATATGTAGCTAACATTTAGACTGCATAAGTATATTTTGTAGTGATAAATTGAAAGTTCAAACCCAAATGATGTGTTTTCATAACGTTATTTCTATGTATTAATTTGTTTTCGCTTACTTTTCATGTACCGCGGGGAATGGGGGTCTGTTTGTACCGATGAGCCATCTTGGAGGTCCCTTCTGCGCATGATCACTTTTCCAGGGACCTGACAACTTTGGCTGATGAAACTTAGCCAGCTGGCAGTGATGGGCAAGATGCTCCTGAGAACTGACCTGAAAAACCCAGGAAAACAGAGACAATTGTCCTAGCTCGGCAACAATGTAAATTGTCACTCATATTTCTGCACAATTTCTCATGGGAACCCCAATCTTGCTAGGCGGTACCCAAATATGATAATGAAGCATCTAAATAGCATGTTATGATTGGTGTGTTACCCAAATCCTACCTTAGGACCAATCCAAATTGAGGGATTCTGACACTTTGCAACATTGGGGGGTGGTACACCGTCCCAAAAGAGTATATCTACCCTGGGTTCACCTAGGGAAATTGTCCGACTTGTCTGGTTTTAGCTGACCTGTCACTGACCCAACGCACTCAATAGGTGACTGAAGATACAGAGAGCTGCGGAGCACTCTGTCCGAATTTGACCATAGACTAAGGTTTTACTGAACCTTAAGGTGCTGGCGAAGCACTTTGCTGGGAGTTCGCCGACCCAATCGGGGTCTTGATCGATAGCTGCAGAGAGGGTGGAGCGCAGGGGTTGCTTCCGAACTGTGGGTTCCGGTCCTGTCCTGAGCGGTCCTGTCCTGAGGGTTTGCTGTTCTATCCTGAGGTCCTGTCCTGATTCCTAATCTGAGGGTATCCTGTCCTGTCCGGGGTGTCCATTCTGCACCTGCTGTCCTTTGAGGGGTATCCTTCCTTGAGGGTTTCCTGTCCTTAACTGACCCGTGGCCAGGGTTTGGTTTCCACACCAGTCTAGGTAAATACTGTTCTAAGTTCCTTAAAACTTGCACCTTTCTATATTTCAGTCTTTTTGCTTTAATAAAAGACATCTTGCATACATTGATTTTTCCATGCTTTTGCCGCAAACTATTGAAACGTAAAGTCATTTGCATAATTTTTCTTGATATGTTCTCATGTTACCCTATCTTTTAGAAATCATAATTTGCATTGCAGTTTGTCATTTTCTGATATGGTCTAGAACGACCTTACTTAGATTTTCTAAAGAATTCCTGCCTTGAATGCATAGTATATTTCCTTTGCATCTCATAATTGCATTTTAATGATTACCCTGACTTTATTTCTCTATAGTTATGTACTTTTCATTATCTTGATTATCGATTGCCTTATTCTTGTAAATCTCATGCTTTCAGAAACGAACTTTAGATAAACATTTTAAAACTTCCAGTTGTCCGTGGTCATTCACAACAGTATTGAATGTCATTTTGAAATTGCATTTGCTGCCTTTCCTTTTACAGCTAGGCCCCTGATCCATTGAAGTCATAGGTACCCGTGTCGATGGAGGGTAAGTCGGGTACACTAAGTAATAACAGTAGGGAACACACACAATTGGTAGCAGCCCGTGAAAGTCGCCTGGTCAATGAATAGTGGGAATTGAAAGTATATGGGCCCTGAAGCCGGAAACGGCGAAATCATTGGCTGGGTGACCTCGCGCGCTCTATCAGTTATCTGGTAGATCAGAGGATGGTTAGGGACTAGCTAAAGGTTAGGTAGAACTAGTTAGACTAGTTGAGTCGGAAGCTGCTAGTACATTAATGCTGCTATAAGAGCGGCTGTTCCGAGGGGACTGATCACTCTCTTGTGAATACGCTGCTGAAATCAATGAACTGTTTTTTCATTATTATTCTTGTTCTTATATTGTTATATGTATTAATCCATGTATTTGTAAACCGTATTGTTTCTTGTTGTCCGAACTCCCCGGGGAATTGAAAGGGCAAGTGGTGAATAGAATCCATTGTCCTGAGGTCACAGGCTTAAGGAAAGTTAGGTGCAGGTTAGGATAACCGGGAAGCACTAACTAGGGTTTTTCTGAATATATGTGTAAATAAATGTCAGTAACGAGGTTCATTGGCAAAATTCCCATAGTGGCGTAACCTAGTAAGGGTCACATCGGAAGAGTAGCAGGTTCATCGGAGCTTGGGTGAAAGCAAAGGGGTCCGCTGGGAAACCTTAGACTCGGATATATCCCGGAAAGAAGTGGATGAGTTTAGGGGAATAACAGGTTCACCGATGCTAGAGTGAAGGGTAGGCGGAAGAGATCTGCCCGCAGCGCGTGAAAAGTAAATGGAAGTAGTTTACTTGCAGTAAAAGAAATCTTTTCTGTCTAGACACTTGAGCACTGTGGCGAATGTGTATTTGTTGTAAATTAACCAAGCACTGAGCACTTTAGAAGGAAAGAAAGTTTCCGTTACCTTGTGAAGGGAGGGAGTCAGTCGCGAAGCGCCTCTGACGTCACTCCGTGCCGCGCTGGGATTGGTAGAAGCAGCGGGCGGGTAGCGGGGCTGGAATTGTAAAGGAGGGGGGAAGCGCCGGAGCGTGAGAACAGTCTCACGAAGGGGCCGCGCACCCATTGGCCGAAATTATTTGAACGCGCGCACCTCATTGGTTGCACGGAATTACAAGACGCGTTCTGATTGGAGGTGATTTTGTAAACAGAATTAAGCGTAGAAATCGTATGTGGCACTCGTATTGTCCAGAGACTAGACCCGATCCAAGAAACCAAGGGTTTGAAAGGGATCAGTGGAAAGCTAATAGATACGATATTATGTACGGAGCTAAGAGAAAGATGTCCCTTGTAAGCAGGGTAAAGAATTTCTTCAAAACGGACAAACCGATTAAATCTAGAGAGGGCGTTACTATCCCGCCACCGAATACTCCTGCCTCATTCATGATGTTTGACCGAGGGTACAATACCTGTGTGTGGTTGGAGAATTGGGTAAGGTACACAAAAGATGACGGAGTATTGGCTTTTCCGTTAGACGGTACCTTCAATGGTAGGATTTTATTCAATTTGAGAACCCGCATGAATGAATTACATCCCAGACCGAGACTAACGCAGTATGAGGCATTAGAGGAATGGGAGATTGAGGCTTTTGAAAGAGAGAAACCCCGAATGGACAAAGGTCTGACCAAGTGGTATTAAAGGCTGAAACAAGAGACCAGGGATAAGAGGATGAAACAGTGGAGGCAGAGCATGATTGTTGAGGGTCTGTTCCCCATGATGCCAGCATGTACCCCTTCGGGGGAAGGGAAAAAGACAGAAAAATGTAAGCATTGGGGAGCCCTTGGAGAGTCAGACGATGAATTGTTAGATGACATCTTTACGAGAAGTCCGCCCCCTTATAATGAGGGAGCCCGACCTTCCAGTGCAGGAGAGAATCCCCAGCGTCCATCTATTAAGGAGGAAGACAGATCCCTATGTAGGGGGGGAGGTGGCCAGGTGTTGCCCTATTTTGAGAACCCCGGACCCGCAGAGGTACGCAATATATATCCTAGAATGCCCGAGAGCTCAGAGGAAAAATATTCCCGTGAAAGAACATTTTTTCCCAGACCTCTGTATGAAAACGAAGAAAAGCCAGTAAGTTCAGGAGTACCCTTTTTGCAGCCTCCATATGGGGAAGAGCGTAGGTCATTTGGCACAGGAACTTTGTTCCCGAAACCAAATTATGGTGGGGGTCCAAGTGAGACGCATCCTACTGCCCCGAGTCTTACCCCTCACCTGACCCCACAGATAATACCTGAGCGGACATTAGGAAGAGTACTAGATGAAAGGGAGCAAGAGGCCCTAGCTAGACAGAGGACAGAAATAATTCAGAAGATCTCCCAGTTAAATACCAGTCCTGAAGCTTTGACTATTCCGGTAACAATCGGACCAGTGGTTCCGTTGTACGGGAATAATCAAGGAGGTCTGAACCCTCCGTTTATGAACCCGATAATGGCCACGCCGAGGCAAGAGCCCCTACTGATAGACGATCAGTCCAGTGAGTGTGAGTCTGAAGTGGTGTTCTTGGATCTACCAAACAAACAGACCGGAAAGGGAGTGCAGAAGAGGCATAATCCTTTTGATGCGAAATAAATTAAATTAGAATCAGCAACAGGGACTAGGAGTGTTTCCTTGGTAACGCCAGAAGAGATTGAAAATTGGAGTCGTGATTTAGAAAAACAGGCTCCGCAAACGAAACCTTTAGACCTCTACAAGCTGAGGGTAGAAATAGAGGAATTGATGGCAGGAAATGTGGGGTTAGACAGATTAAACACCTATTCTGAAGAAGAATTGCTGTTCATGTGTAAAAGCCTTACCCGAAGTACCAGGGTGCTCCACGAAAAACTGACCGACACTGCAGCTAGTATGGGGATAGATATATCGAGATCAAAGCCCTTGCAGAAACCATACCGAGCTGAGTTCTCAGATAAGGATTTAGAGAACTTAAATGTGTCAGGGAGGAAGTTGCAGATTAAAGAGTTGCTTGCAGTTTTGCAAAAATGGGGAGACGTGGAAAGGTGGAAAACGAGGTGGGCACGTAAGAAAGATGAAGCCCGATCAAGACAAGCTACCCCTGAGTTCCCTCTGAGAGAAGTAGACAAACCCGAAACATTATGCCCCATGCGGGAAGTACCAGGTGGGAGGTATGTGCACGTTCCATGGTCCAGACAGGATATTGTGTCCTTTACTAACGATTTCCCGAAACTGCGCGAGAAGCCGGTTGAATGGTACCGGCAAGTGGAAAGGTTCATAAAGGTGCAGAAATGCCTGTGGAAAGACCTGGATGGGTTTTTCGACATTGTGGTCCCAGTCGATCTATGGACCGAGTGTAAAATAGCCATAGCCTGGCCTAGTGAGGAGTATACAAGAGATAAAGAAACAGGGGAACCTTCGAAGGAAGTCATGAGAAAGTATGAACAAGTAATTCAGCACTTGAAACTAAAGGTGCCAACTAAGGAAACTGATTGGACCAGGATAGATAGAACAACGCAGGAAAGAGAGGAGACAGTGCACTCCTATTATGAAAGGCTGTTGCAGGTGTTTAAAACATACAGTGGTATAGATAACATCGAGATGAAGGACATGACGCACTTCATTTACAGGTTTGTAAACGGTTTAAGACCAGAAATTTGTCAGTGGATAAAAGATAACAAAATCTGTTGGCACTCCAAAAAGGTAGACGAGGTCCTGCGGTACGCAAAGTACTGCGAGGACGAGATGGCAGAAAAGAAAAAGGCTCTCAAGGAAAAAGTGATGTGGGCTCAGGTGAAGCTCGCAGAGCAACAGGAAAAGCAGTTGAGTAACATAGTCAAAAATACAAAGAACGAAGGCCCTGGGGGAGGGGGAGGAGGCAAGCCCCGGCCCAAAATGAGCAGGGAGGAGGCTATGAAGAAATTTCCCTGCCATCAGTGCGGCGAAATTGGACATTGGCGCAACGAGTGTCCTTACTTACCCGAAGATAACCCCAAAACTCCTGATTTAACTCCACAGACGCAGAAAGAGAGACCAAGAAAGACTCAACCACAGGTAAAAACAGTTCAGGTGCCCCGAGCACCAAAGCAAGTATAAAGGGGAAAACAGGCAGAGGGAGATGAGATAGAAGTCTGGGAAAGCAATGAGAACAGAAATGCAGCAACTTCGCAGTATCTTCTAAATGATACCTTCCTTTGTGATGACCAGTACTGACGGGGCCTGAGAGGGGAGGACGAGGAGTGCGTACTTGGCGCCTCCTTGCCGGTAGACCAGTCCGGACCATACATTGAAGGAAAGGTTGACGGAAACGATGTCACCTTTCTGTTGGACACTGGCGCTACCCGTTCTACTGTGAGAACAGTGGACGTTCCAAACCTACCCCTCTCGGGAGAAGCCATCCAAGTAGTGGGTGTAACTAATCAATTGATTAGTACTCCTGTTACCAAGCCCATGGAGATCTCAATTGGAAATTTTAGGGAAATGCATAGATTTGTCGTTTGCGACACCAGTCCAGTGAACTTGCTGGGACGTGATTTGCTGTGCAAAATGAACTGTACCATCTTTTGCACACCAAAGGGTGTGGAAATTCAGACCCCAGATGAAGACGGCATTTATAAATTAATGTTAGTCAGACCTGACTCGGAAATTAAACGAATGACTATGCAGGATTTGCCCAAAGAACTCCAAGAAGCAGTGAAGCCAGAGGTATGGGACTTTACTGGGAAAGATGTAGGGTTAATGAAAAATGTGGACCCCATACACATAGCAATAAAGGACAATGCAGTATACCCCAATACTAAACCCTACAGGATGAATGCAGAAGTGAAAGCTGGTGTTGCTGTGGAAATACAGAAATTGTTAGAAGGAAACATCATACAGGAGGTGATGAGTAGCCCATGTAACTCTCCGATTATGGGCATTAAGAAGCCTAGTGGCAAGTACAGAGTAGTACAGGATCTACGAAAAGTCAACAAAATAGTAGTTCCCTGTTGCCCTATTGTCCTGAATCCAGCAGTGATTCTGTATCAGATTCCCTGGAATGCTGAGTGGTTCACCGTGATAGACTTGTGTCATGCATTCTTTTCCATTCCCTTGCATCAAGATAGCAAATTTCTTTTCTCATTTGCCTTCGAGGGTCACGTGTATTGCTGGAACCGGGTCCCTCAAGGGTATACAGAGAGCCCCTCTATCTTTAATCAGATCTTGAAAAAATGTTTGGAAACTTTAGTCCTACCTGGGAACTCTGTCTTAGTGCAATACATAGACGACCTCTTGGTGGCGTCTAAAAGTCATAAGGATTGTGTGATTGACACCATTGCCCTACTGAATCACCTGTGTGAAAATGGACATAAAGTGTCCCCTGACAAGTTACAGTTTTGTGCAAAATCGGTGAAATATCTGGGGCACCAGATAGAAAAAGGTGTCAGAAAAGTGACATCGGAAAGAGTGAGAATAATTCAAAAGATGCAGTTGCCCCGTACTCAGAAAGAAATAAGAATGTTCCTGGGTGTGATAGGATACTGCAGGCAGTGGATTCTGGGATTTGCAGTCCTAGCCAGGCCCTTGATAAAAATGACTAAGAGAGGAACACCCGAAATTGTAGAGTGGGATGATGAAAGCTTAACAGCTTTCACCAAACTATGAGATTGTCTGTGTACTGCTCCTGCATTGGGGATGCCAGACTATTCCAAAGAGTTTGCCCTATTCTGTGACACTCGCGATAATTGCGCATTGTCAGTCCTAACTCAAGAACATGGCACAACGAGAAGGCCTGTGGCATACTTCTCTGCCACCTTAGATCCAGTGGCTGCTGGATTACCAGGTTGTCTGAAAGCAGTAGCTGCTACCTGTGCCAGTTTAGAGCAGAGTGAGTCAATTGTCATGGGACATCCGGTAACTGTGTATGTTCCGCATGGAGTGGTAATTTTGTTGACCAGAACCAAAACTCAGTATCTCACCCCTAGTCGGCTGACTAAATATGAGAGGATTCTTGCGGGTGCTGCAAATGTAAACATTGTTAGGTGCAGTATTCTGAACCCAGCCACCTTACTCCCCGACCCAAAGGATATGGAAGGGGGGGTGGATGATGAACATGATTGTATTGATCTAACTGAATTCAATACCAAGCCACGCCCAGACATAAAGGAAACGCCATTGCCTGTGCATGATAAAGAACTATTTGTAGATGGTTCATGTCTAAGGCATGAACAAGGAGGCCTGAGTGCTGCCTATGCAGTAGTGTCCCTAGAGAAAATTGAGGAAGCAGGTTATCTATATCACATCAAGTCTGCACAAGTAGCCGAATTGATTGCTATGATAAAAGCTTGCCAAATTGGGAAGAACATACGCATAACGGTGTATACTGACAGTCAGTACTGTTATGGGGTTGTGCATGACTTTGGCCAGTTGTGGCTACAGAGGGAGTTCCTGACTTCATCAGGTACCCCTATTCGAAATGGAAAGGTTGTCCAAGACCTTTTAGAGGCAATCCAGTTACCAAAGGAACTGGCAGTGGTAAAATGTGCTGCTCATAAGAAGAGCATGGACAAGGTATCACTGGGAAACGATTATGCTGATCGAGTGGCCCAATGGTGCGCAAGGGATCGGTATATCGTAAATCCAAAACGAGGGGGGCCAGGAACCAGCTGCCAACTTCAGGTGTTTGAAGAAGTGCCCACATGGGATGAAGTGAAAGAGTGGCAGCAGGCGGCACCTTGGCAAGAAAGAGAGAAGTGGAAGGACGATGGGTGTAGACCAAGACGTGTGGATGGTGTCATTTTAGGTCCAACTGGTATGCCTGTGTTACCTAGACACCTACTTAGCACAATGGCGAGGTTGATACATGAAGGATCACACATTGGTAGGGACGCCATGATTCTAGTGTTCCAACAGACTTGGTACAGTAAAAAGTTCAGGAAAGTAGCAGAGTCCCTCTGCCAGAGGTGCCTGTCATGTCAAAGGATGAACCCAGGGAAGAGGACTGTGGTGGAACTGGGGAAAATTGGGAGGTCTGGGGGTCCCTTTGTAAGAATACAGGTTGATTTCATCACCATGCCCCGTTGTGAAGGGAAAAGATATGTCCTTGTTATGGTCTGTTTATTTTCAAAATGGGTGGAAGCTTTCCCTACTCCCCAAAATGACGCAAAAACAGTAGCTAAGTGTTTATTAAAAGAACTGATACCTAGGTTCGGGGTTCCAGTCACTATTGAATCAGATCAAGGCTCACATTTTCAGAATGCAGTGATCGACGAACTCTGTAAGGCCTTTGGAATTTCCCAAAAGCTTCACTGTGCCTACCGTCCAGAGGCTTCTGGAGTAGTGGAACAAATAAATGGAACTATCAAAAACAGACTAGCCAAACTGTGTGATGCAACTAAATTGACCTGGGTGAAGGCCCTGCCCTTGGTCCTGATGGGACTCAGAAGTATCCCTGATCGCAAAACAGGCCTAAGTCCCCATGAAATCATTATGGGAAGAGTGATGAGACAAGCATGGGTGCCTGGAAGCAAACTGTTGAGTATTACTGATGATTTGGTGCTTGAATACTGCAAGAGATTGGGTGACCAAGTGCGTTCTATCTCTCGCCAGATCGGAGAAGACGCCATCCTCAATCCAACGACTCCTCTCCACAAACTGGTCCCGGGGGACTGGGTGAAAATAAAGAAGCATACTCGGAAGAGCTGCCTGGAGCCAAGGTGGGGAGAAAAACATCAGGTGATTCTGGTTACTACCACAGCAGTCAAGTGTGCAGGGGTTCCGCGTTGGATACACGCCAGCCACACCCAGAAGGTACCACCAGACGAAGTGCCTGAAGCAGAAGGGCGTCCAACAGAGGACTCTGCAGGAGCCAGACCAGAAGTAGCTGACAACGTACAGCCCAGTACCAGTCAAGCTGCAGAATCAGCAAACGTTGGCCCAAGGAAAGTTGATGACGAACTACCAAGAGTCCAGCCTGCTGAAGGGGTCCAAGAAGCTGAGCCAGAAGTAGCTGAAGACGAGCTGCCTAGCATATGGCCAGAAGAGTGGATTCCCTTGATTGATCTCACCGAAGACCCCATCCGAACAAGTGAACGACTTTGGGAAGGTAGAGAGTGGACTAGAGAGGAAAAGCAAGGCACAGGCGAAGAACCTCAGACTGTTGAGATTCACATTAAAACTGAGGAAGGAGAAGGTCAGACAGGGACAGAGCACGTGATTGATACAGAACAAGTGAATAAGACTGAACAAGTGCCCGATACTGAACAAGTGAAGGATCCTGAACAAGAGAGGAATACAGAACAAGTGATTGATACTCCTCCACTGACACCTGATATCGGGAAGGGACAGACTAGACATAGTGTAATAGTTCGAGCAGAAGAAAGTCCAGAGATCGAAGTGCTTGAACAGGATCAGATAGAATTAGAAGAACGTGTTCAGGAAACAGAATCAGAGACACTTGAAGAGCAAACACACAGTATACCTGAACAAGGCCAGATTAGTACCCAGGCAGAAGAAACAGATGCTAGCCCTGGAATTTGTCAGATAGAAGAAGAAGAAACTGAAGCAGAATTGCCACAAGCTAATGAAAATAAGAGGGCAAGAGAAGAAAACGAAGTCCAAGTACCAACCAAAAGACTTAAGAAAAGAAAGCATCTTGAGCCTAAATACATAAAGAAATTGAGATTGAGAATAAAAACAGTAGAAGAAAAACGTGCAGAAGAAAGGAGAAGTGCTCGTATAGCAGAACAACCAGAAGACTCTTCCAAAAGAAGGAGTGATCGGATAAAGAGACAAAACAAAAAGTACAAGTCACCTGAATGGACACTTGTGTTAGAAGAACTTGAAGATCTCGATATCACTGACGTGAGCGACGGAGAGCCCGTCCCTGAGTACTCTGACGAAGAAGAAGAAGAGCCACCGTGAATTTGCACAAAGTAAGATACTTGTGTAGAGACACAAAGAGGGGTTGAGAAACTTCTTCTGAAGCCAAAATGTCTGATTCAAACGTGAATGGTAGACCCAGTCGCAGCTGTTGCAAAACATGCTGCGAGGTATGTGTCTGTAGTATAGTTGTCCTGATATTACTGTGGATAGGACTAACAATTTTCATTCCCTTTGCTGTAAGCAAAGATACTAATATTGTCCCTACTGAAATTGTAAATACTGACAGTGAAGAGCTGACAACACAGAGTGTAGCTAGACATGAGAGAGCACTGAGACAAACAAAACAGAACTTAGAAGCATCAGATGAGGAAGAACTACACTATCATAGAATCAAAAACAGGACACGCTTAAATGTTTTCGCAAACTTGTTAATACACTATGTAGAGACTATGGAAATTGAAGATTGCTATGTCTGCATGAAGCTACCTACTTCTGTAGCTGAAGGCGTGACATACCATCACTTGCCACTGACATACGGAATTTCCTGTAGCATTTTAGCTAGTTTATTTTACAAAAGAGGACCGTTACAGTACTATTACTCTAATAATGACGTGATCTTTTCTGAGCTTCCTATACGTGGGAACTTGAATCCTGTACATACCAAAAGTGACGCAATACGATACATGGGAGATTACTTCCTAACAATAGGTAATATCGACATAGCTGACGCACACAGAGATAACTTGACTTGTTCTTTGCATGAGCAGGAAAAGATGTTCCTAAACATGGCAGAGTAAAGGAGAATTAAAATACAAAAGAAGGCTAATGACGAAAGTCAGAAAAAGCCAAAGTGGGCAGAGAACATGGAAGGCACCTCAACTGGTGGGGCGGGTCCTGCTCTGTTGCTGGATTTTGAAAAGAAAGGCAAGCTATGTCTTCACCGCGAGAAGACTAGCTATTATAATAACATTTTCATTGGTTCCAGTGAATGCGAACATAATTACAAGGTAATTGGAGGTTGGGGTTTCAAAAATGGGTCAGAGCCTGTGTTTCCTGGAATTTATTATATTTGTGGGGACAAGGCTTATTTCAAATTGCCGGATCACTGGTATGGAAGCTGCTATTTTGGCATTGTCTTCCCGAAAATATACCATGTGAATGGAGTTGCTGGAAGCAGTGAAAATACTAATGGCTTAGTGCGTAGTAAAAGAGAAAGTATAGGTGAAATTATGGGTAGTATTTTCAGTGCACTGATACCTGGAGTGGGAGTGGTTCTGAACACTCACCGAATTTGCAAATTGTCCACTATAGTGGATGTGTTGTCGACTGAGACAGCTCATGGATTTCTGCTGGTCAATACCGAAATGGTTGCGATCAGATCAATGGTTTTGCAGAACAGACTTGCTCTTGACACCTTATTAGCAAAAGAGGGCGGAGTCTGCCGGATGTTGAAGGCGCAACATTGTTGCACTTATATTCCGGACAAAAGTGTGCAGCTCAAAAGATATGTAAGAAACATTACTAATTTGGCAAAGGAACTCAGACCACTCGAGGTTGATAGTGCCTGGAAGAGACTGGTAGATGGTCTCTCAAATGTAGGTCATTGGTTCGCTAGTATAGGTAAAGGCTTATTGCTCAAAGTACTGATGCCAATTGGAATTATAGGTCTCATCCTATTTTTCAAATTTGTCTGTTGCAAATGCCGCAAGCACACAAAGAAGTATGAGGTGAATGCGAGAGAGGTAAATACAAGAGGAGTGAAACGGAGTGTGGATGAGCTCGAATTAGAAGAGATGAATAATCAAATCTATAAAAAGGTGAAGAATTCTCACCCTACCAAAACTGAACAAGAAAAGCTGGAGCGATTGCTAGAAGAAATAGAACTGTATAAAGTGTGAAAGAAAAGTTGGCATCTGGTTCCATTTATTTTGTGATGATAGTAAATATCATCAAAGAGGGGATTGATGAAGCAAAGCTTCGCATATTTTGCGACCTTGCCGAAGTCATGAACCTCGTTTATGTGTAACAAGGTAATAAGTGTACGTCTTACTAACGTTTATATTTAGTTTGAATAAGGATTAAGAAGCTTGCCTATGTGTATTCCTAATCATTTTAATCCGTGTCCGTAAAATATGGCCGCCGCTGGTATTTAGTTACTGCGCATGCGTTAGCCACACTCACGTGTCCTGACGTATCTGCAGAGTTGGAGGGAAATTTATGCGCATGCGTAATTCATAGCTTTGCCTACAACGTGGTACTGCTCGTGCCACTGCTCTTGTGTATGTTATATGTAGCTAACATTTAGACTGCATAAGTATATTTTGTAGTGATAAATTGAAAGTTCAAACCCAAATGATGTGTTTTCATAACGTTATTTCTATGTATTAATTTGTTTTCGCTTACTTTTCATGTACCGCGGGGAATGGGGGTCTGTTTGTACCGATGAGCCATCTTGGAGGTCCCTTCTGCGCATGATGACTTTTCCAGGGACCTGACGACTTTGGCTGATGGAACTTAGCCAGCTGGCAGTGATGGGCAAGATGCTCCTGAGAACTGACCTGAAAAACCCAGGAAAACAGAGACAATTGTCCTAGCTCGGCAACAATGTAAATTGTCACTCATATTTCTGCACAATTTCTCATGGGAACCCCAATCTCGCTAGGCGGTACCCAAATATGTAAATGTAGCATCTAAATAGACTGTTATGATTGGTGTGTTACCCAAAGCCTACCTTAGGACCAATCGAAATTGGGGATTCTGACACTTTGCAACATTTGGGGGGTGGTACACTGACCCAAAAGAGTATATCTACCCTGGGTTCACCTAGGGAATTGTCCGACTTGTCTGGTTTAGCTGACCTGTCACTGACCCAACGCAATCAATAGGTGACTGAAGATACAGAGAGCTGCGGAGCACTCTGTCCAAAATTGACCATAGACTAAGGTTTTACTGAACCTTAAAGTGCTGGCGAAGCACTTTGCTGGGAGTTCGCTGACCCAATCGGGGTCTTGATCGATAGCTGCAGAGAGGGTGGAACGCAGGCGTTGCTTCCAAACTGCGGGTGTGGTCCTGTCCTGAGCGGTCCTGTCCTGAGGGTTTGCTGTCCTATCCTGAGGTCCTGTCCTGATTCCTAATCTGAGGGTATCCTGTCCTGTCCGGGGTGTCCATTCTGCACCTGCTGTCCTTTGAGGGGTATCCTTCCTTGAGGGTTTCCTGTCCTTAACTGACCCGTGGCCAGGGTTTGGTTTCCACACCAGTCTAGGTAAATACTGTTCTAAGTTCCTTAAAACTTGTACCTTTCTATATTTCAGTCTTTTTGCTTTAATAAAAGACATCTTGCATACATTGATTTTTCCATGCTTTTGCCGCAAACTATTGAAACGTAAAGTCATTTGCATAATTTTTCTTGATATGTTCTCATGTTACCCTATCTTTTAGAAATCATAATTTGCATTGCAGTTTGTCATTTTCTGATATGGTCTAGAACGACCTTACTTAGATTTTCTAAAGAATTCCTGCCTTGAATGCATAGTATATTTCCTTTGCATCTCATAATTGCATTTTAATGATTACCCTGACTTTATTTCTCTATAGTTATGTACTTTTCATTATCTTGATTATCGATTGCCTTATTCTTGTAAATCTCATGCTTTCAGAAACGAACTTTAGATAAACATTTTAAAACTTCCAGTTGTCCGTGGTCATTCACAACAGTATTGAATGTCATTTTGAAATTGCATTTGCTGCCTTTCCTTTTACAGCTAGGCCCCTGATCCATTGAAGTCATAGGTACCCGTGTCGGTGGAGGGTAAGTCGGGTACACTAAGTAATAACAGTAGGGAACACACACAATTGGTAGCAGCCCGTGAAAGTCGCCTGGTCAATGAATAGTGGGAATTGAAAGTATATGGGCCCTGAAGCCGGAAACGGCGAAATCATTGGCTGGGTGACCTCGCGCGCTCTATCAGATGCATATGGCAGAGAAAAATTGAGTAATTAATAATGACAAGTGAGGAATAAGGAATTTGTGATGATGTATCTAAATAAGGAAGGAAAATTGAAAAATGACAGTGAAGCACAGCAGCATAAGACAATGTAATGTGCACAGGGGCGTAACACAGGCCCCCGCAGCCCCCGCGTTGCGGAGGGTGCCTCGTGCTCCGGGGGCCCCTCGGGCCCCCTCACTTCATCAAGAAGAAGAACTAAAACACGCCCGCCTCTTAATAAATTAAATGGTGCACTGCACACTGGCACTGCACACGGCACGAACGCCTGGGCCTGAGCCTTGCTCTCATTATAATTAAATGGTGCGCTAGTTACTGCTGTGCGGTGCGCACGAGGGAGCCCCGGCCGGGGTCCTGCCTGACCTGCCTCTTCATTAATAGGTACACGGGCCCGGTGAGGCTCTGCTGGGCGCAGTGATGGGGTGAGGGTGTGCGCGTGAAAAAGCACAGCGACCTCGAGGGGCGCTCAGGAGTCCACGGTCTCATTCCTGTAACTTGTCCCCCGCATTTCACCCCAAATTCCAGTATTCCTGCCCACTTCCTCCGATTTGGCCCGTGAGATTCGGATGTGAAGGCTCAAAGCCTGAGATTCTTTCAAACCAAGCTGACAGAGAAGACCGGGCGTCTGCTTCAAAGTTTTAAGGCACCTCGAGACCCTTGAGCGAGCTACCCATCGAAAGGGTCTCTGTCCTCAATACCGCATTTCGCCCACCCAGGGTCAACTATGCCTCCTGTCTGCCCCGAGAGTGCCAGTTGTGCAGCCTCACAGTCTGACAGTGGCACTCAGCTGGCAGCAGAAGCAGTGAGTGGCAGACTGGTGCCCGGTCCCGATGAGGCTCTGCCGCTCTTTATAATATATTAAATGGTGTGGGTAAGTGCGCGCGGCGCACAGTTGTCTCCGCGACGCGTCTGCGCAGGGCGTGGTCTCAGGCTGGTGACCAATGAATTACTTCACGTGGTCAGTGCCTGCCATTGTGCGTAGGTGTAGTTGCTCTGTGACAGCCCATAACTGAAAACAAATATTTGAAGGAGCCCTTTTGTAGATCTGGGCAGTGTGCGGGCTCAGCCTTCACATTACATTATGTTATGAAAGTTTGACGTGTTGCCTAGGGCGACCTGGTTTGAAATTGTTTAGCAGTGACACTAGCACATTTAAGTTGACTCAAACCCCTCTCGTTAGGCACATGCTCTAACTGCATCTAATCTCCATGACGGCGTTTTTGTATAAACGTTTACATTTTATTTTCAACAGGCTGTTTTACAATAGCTGACTTTGCTGAAATTTACAGAAACGTCCTTTTGTTTGTAGTGGTGCGGTGCGCACAGTCAAGGAGTGGTGCAGATCTGAGTTCTCGTTATGGTTAACAGTAGGATCAGCTTAAAAGGGGCACTAGATGCTTTAGTTTCTGGTGCTTTCCAGCAGTTTTTACATCTTCTTCAAGTGTCTTGTTTCTCAAATAAGTGGAATTGCAGATATTTATATGTTTTCCTAGACTTAAATGCTTGATTTTGCTTGCAAAAAAGTGTCCCTCATATTCGTTGGAATGTCACTCATAATTGAACTGAAATTATTAAAATGTCACACTTGGCAATCTCAAACCTTGGCAGCTATGGGCCCGCTTGAGCCTACCTCTGAAGTCAGAGTGAAGCTGCAGCCCAGGGCCAGGCCCGCCCAGCCCCAGTCCTCAGGTCAGGAGGTGAGTCTACGTCCGAGGCTCAGAGCCTAAGCAGGAGTGGTCCGTGGGTGGTTGAGTCTCAGCGGGTGGCGGGTGAGGATTCGGATGCCATCATTTGGAATGAGGGAGGCCATTGTGGTGAGATCCGGCCGGGAATTAAAGAAAAACATAGTGTATGCCCACCAGGAAGTAACACAGGCCCTGCTTTGCGTGTGTGTGTGTGTGCGGGGGGGGGGGGCAAGAACCCCTCTCTCAATGAGCCAGCAACAAGACTCTTCATTAATTAAAAAATGTGCGCACGTCCGTGCCCTGGCCGAGCCTCTTCATTATAAATGAGATTACATACATCTCCTCACTGTTATCCCTTTCTTTCCTCATTAGGTCTTCCTATTATACCCCATCCTGCTTACAGGCGCTCATCACCATCTTCATTCTTTCTCCCCACTACCTGCTCTGCTCACTTGTGTCATTGTTGTTACCTTCTTCTCAACCTTTCCTCCTTTTCATCTTCTAGGCTCTCCATCATTTCAGTCCATTCACAACCCCTCTTTAACATCCCCTCATCTGATTCTCTCCCCACATTGGTGGGGTCACTCATTTGGATTCATATTTTAATGTCACACACATGCGCAAACACGTCAGCACACTCAAAATTTGGCAGCAATGGATATATTATGGGGGTATTTAGCCTTGGTCTAAGATATAAATGGTTTCTTTTCTAATAATTCAAACTTTATTGTAATAGCCCAGGACGCACGCAGATCGAAGAGGGTAGTCACTCCAAATGCCTACAATGGAGGAATGGAGTCAGTCAGTGGAAACATTGACACCTTTTGTAACACCCCTCTACCGGTTTCATGGTCATTAATCTAAGAAAAACCAGTGTAACTACGAAGGGTATCCAAGAATAATGGCATAGCTTGAGGGCTTTATGTACGCAAAATAAGAATTTTGAAAGATGACTGATAAGGCGATCGTCTCACCCCAGATCAACCTGTTCTGTGGCCATTTCCTTGTGCTCCAAAAGGCTCGGACCATTGTCCTCCCTGTGTGAGACTATCGAAAGAATTAAACTAATAGATGTAAGGAGAAATACGTAAATAAGTTCTCATGGAAATGAAATTGAAATTAATGCTAGATTAGTATTCAGGTAAAGCTACAAATTTACATTAACCATTGATTAAAACTATTATATGTGCCCGCCGTCTAGTATAACATAAAATAGAAAAAATACATTTTGCAAAATATGTTTTTAAACCACAAAACAGCTGGATACCTTTTCAGTCTTGCTTTGACAGCCAAAAGGGAGTCCTGTGAATCTGAAACCAAACTCCAATGTAGGTCCCCATGCACTCATTCTCCTCAGCATTGCCTGTCATTTCCAAATGTGTATTCCATTTCCTGTTCCTGATCTGTGCAGCCAGTCTTGACACTTGTCACGCACAGCAGCACTCAGATGGCTGCCACTGGGCATCATATTCTCTTGCACATAGGTTCCACAAACCACATATTGACACACTCTACTGAGCGTCAATTTTGCTTGTGATTATGAGGCTGACTGGCATAAGGTAACTTGCATGGGCAAAGCACTAGGTCTGTCTTGAATTTTCAATTATAGTCCAGACCTATTGGCTTTGCCAATGTTTGTTTTTCCTCAGTGGAAAAAAGGTTTTGATGGTGACTGTAGTTTTAATCTAAGATGGACTGCCTGTAATTGCTGTGCAGGCTTGTCTGCCACAACCACTGCTGCTACCCCCTTCTCCCTACTTTACGTTTTAGTCATGGAGCTCGAGGAGGGGAAGGTTATGATAGAGGGTGATAGAAACATAACTTGATAAAATGTGCTTATGTCCAGAACATTCTTGTCAACCTTTCATGTTCTCAATCATGCATTAAAACTGTATTTCAACTTATGTGAGGGCTGCTTGAACATATATTCCACATCTGCAATGTTTATTCTTCAGGTTAACACAATATCCTTAGAGGAATCCCATTTCATTTACTAATTTGCTCTGTCTCTGTATGTATTCATGTTTTACCCTATTGGGCTCCCTCCAAATGGAATTGCAACAAACAGGTGTGCGTTTAATATATCCTGCCCCATCTCCTCTTGGTTTCTGTATGCTGCATATGGTAAAGGGAGGGAACCAACCTATAAGTGATTCCCCTTCATCCCTTAAAAATCATTTTTTGTATGTAGTGTTTACGACCGCAGATGTCTCTTTTCATATCACCATCAACAAGTTACTATAAGTAATGAGTCAAAGTGTTTTGATCACAGAAAGATGAGAGGCCAAGTAGGCCCTTTTAAGATTTTAGTTATATATATATGTATTTTTTTTTTTATTAGGCTACTTATATAGCGCTCGAATCACCATGAGGCATCTCGGCGCTTGCCTTGGGAACCCGTCCTGGCTTTTCCCAGTGAGATAACCCGTACTGGGTATCCCCAAGGTGAAAGCCAGGCATCCCGCCGCAGGGGGGGCGTTGTGACGATTAAGCAAGCTTAATGCCCAGAGTTGCAGAGTGTGAACCGTGATTCAAGTAGGCACCGAAGCGAGAATTATCGAGTCCGCTGACCCTGGTCCACAACCCTGCCGCGTCGGGAATTGAACCCTGGTCCCGGGCCGTTCTCTGCTTCAGGATCTGCCTGCTCTAACCAGTGAGCCACACTTCTCCATCAGTGAGCCACACTTCTCCACAACAAGTTGGCAACTTGTTTGCTGAACACAGTACAGCCACCATTGCTTCACCGTTTATCTTCCGACCCCCTTCTGTCTTCTGTTAGCACTGCAAAAATACTGGTTATTTGTTCATGAATTGAGATTATGACAGGGAGAAAAATTGATGCTTGGATAAGAATGCCTGTAAAATTCCCACCATTATTTTTCAACATGGCAAATCTGTCTTTGAATATTTTTATTATCTTGTAATTAGTTTACACAACTTTAAAATACTTTTAAAGTGCTTTGAACTTGTATTTGCTATTTTGTCAGCTAGAAATTACGGCAAACCTAACCACACCACACTACACAGGATGGTTTACTCCCATTCAAGATGAACAACAGCAGAGGAGTGCCCGATGGTTGGGCAAAGTGGTAGGTTGTGGGCCGGGCCGCCAGGGAGCCCCCTCCATGTGCTTTGCAGGGGGGCCCCATCAAGATTCGTTACGCCACTGAATGTGCAGTGAAAGTGAGTTGGAAGGACACAATGTAAGTTATAAAGAATAAGGGTGAGTAATAAGAACCAAAGTGTGATAGAGAGGACTGCGCAGTGAGGAAGTTGTGAGAGACCAGAGTGAGTGATGAAGACATAGAGAGAAGGAGTGAGGGATGTCGAGTAGGGATGAAGGTTGTTTTTTGCCTCCTGCAGAAAAAATTATTGAAAAATTAAAATATGGCAACGGAAGAAAGTGGCTAGAGGTATATGAATGAATGACATTACAACACAAACATTTACAACGCATGCCTTTACAATGCAGTTTTTACATCGCAACATTCTTTACAATGCATACATTTCCATTGCATGCCATTACAACAAATTTTTTAAAACTACATTTACAACGCATTCCATTACATCGCACTATATCTTTACAACGCATACCATTACATTGCATTTAAGGTAAGTGTTGGATAGTGTAGGGGTAAAAATTACTATTCTAACTCCATGGAGTGCAACAGTAGGATAAGTGTTGGATAGTGTAAGGGTACTACGCGTTGTAATGGTAAACGTTGTAGTGACATGCGATGTAATGCCTGCGTTGTTGTGACATGCATTGTAATGGCTGCGTTGTAGTGACATGCATTGTAAAGGATGTTGTGATGTAATGACTGCTATGTAAAGGTAGTGCGATGTAATGACTGCATTGTAGAGTTTGTTTCCGGAGATATATACATGGAAGTTGAGTGTGGAAGTCTGAAAATCACTTCAGTAGCTTCCTTTAAAATATCTATAAACCCGTTCACCTCTTTTCTGTCTGCTCCACAAAAATCAAGACAGCAGGCCTTTAACTGGAAGGGGAACAGCTGTAGAATTCCTAACGGAGAAGAAAGCGAACAGGGAAAACGCACAGGACCGTTTTCAATTTAGAAAACTAAGCAAGGCCCCGGGCGGTGTTTATATTCGCATCACTCACACGAGCTTCTTCTGAGCAGCATGTGCGGCCTGCACCTACGTGAGCAGGGGGGTCCCGTCTGTGCGTCCTGGGCCGTACCAAGGACCCTGGGACCGGGAGGGGGGCACAGCAGTGGGAAGGACCAGGCCAGCTCTGGACCGGATGTTCTTTCGCTTTCAAGCCGGAAGCCATGCGGCATCCCACCGCACACAGGACACCTTGCCAGGACAGCGAAGGCATTTTGCATTTTTCTGTGGTTCTAAGATTTAATTTAAGGATATTCATGCAGTTCCATACCAAAACAAACATTTGCAAATCAATAGCCTGGGTCTGTCATTTGCAAACTGGTGCAATGTGTCTTATATATATGTTTTTGTTTGCAATCATATGCCACAAAAATGCCACTAAATGCTACCACCTAAAGCTGGCAGCTCATCACAGGGAACGAAAAGCTAGTTGCATGAAGATATACTTTAAACACACATGAACGTCTAAATAGGATAAAGAATTGGCAGAGTAAAATATAGGCCCACCATCTCTGGTAATGTACTGGAGAGCATTTCCTTTCATGCAGACCAGGAACTGGGATAAGGTCAAAATGTCATCTCTCATAGAGCATAGTAATTTGTAATTTTATTTAATTAGCGCAGTTAATTAAAACCATTGCTTTAAAATTTCTGCATTAGCACAGTTATCATGTTAAAAAGCGGAACTGGAAAAACAAACTGTCAGGATTTAAGATCCTATACCTATCATAGAGCATAGAGACATTGCTAAAGTGCGCTGGCCCATTGTGCCATGCCGTATGTTGTGGTGGGCGAACCAAAATGTGCATGATAGATGTACGCGGTCATTGGATGAACAGAGTTCAACAAAAGCCACTATCTATATATAAGTGTGTATTTTTGATTTATGGATTTATTTGAATGCATGAGTCTATAAAAACAACTAAAGCTGTGTCTAGACCAGACCTAAAAATGGGACAGCTCAGCCCCATGTAAGCATCTGAAAAAGGGGAAAGCGACTGGAGTAATGGAGTCCGAGATGTATGCAAGCGCCTTCAGAAATACCATAGCCTGAAGTGGAGATTTAAACACAATGCAATCTTTGGAATCCTGTCTTCCTAGTTAGAGGGCGGGGTGTCTATAAGATTTTCTTTTTACCACTCTTATTTTGAATGTGATTATTCTCAGTTCAGGTCCAGCTCCTTGCACACACGCACATATTTAGCTTGGTTGTATAGTTCCGTGTGCAAAACGATCAGCAGGCATTGCAACCACCTTTTCTTGATGCCAGTTAGCTGCAGAAGTCCAGAAAAATGCATTTTCCCATTGTATGTTGAGCACTCAAGGAGGCTAAATGCTATTTTGCCTGGAGAACAAAAAAATCCTCACACCGTTTCTACCTGACCTTTTTTTTTAGTTAAAGGGCCTGTTCTGGACTTCAATGTGACCAAGACGGGCTTGAGTAAAGCATTAAGGCCCTCGTTTACGGGGTTTTGGCATAGGGTAGCGCAGTAAGTCACCTTGCTGCGCTGCCCTACGCCAAAGTGAAGGGACAGGAATGCACCGTATTTATGGAATACAGCGCATTCCTGCCTTTTTCCCCTGCCCTTGTGCCATTTCAGCAGCCTGCCCCAACGCAGGCACCCTTGCACCATGGCAGGGCCGGCTCTAGGCTAATGGTGGCCCTGGGCAGGGAGCGTAGGTAGGGGGCCCGGAAGAGGGGGTCCGGGCGGGGCGAAGCGCGCAGGCTAGTAAAGAGGGGAGGGGGTCAGGGTGTTTAGAAGTGGAACAGAGGCCGCCAAATCTTTGCCAGGGGCCACCACGCAAATATGTATCCATCCTCAGAGGATTAATATATTAAGGATATATATTGGGGTGGCGGCCCCTGGGGTTGGTCGCCCTGTGCAGGTGCACAGCTTGCACATGCCTAAGGCCGGCCCTGACCATGGTGCGGGTGCCTGTGTTGTCGGCAGGATTGTTTCTGTGCAGGAAGGACCTTCCTGCACAGAAACAATCCTAAGAGGTGTTTTCCTCTTTCTATGTGAGTTGCAGAATGCAGCACACATAGAGGAAAAAATGAGGCGAAATGAAGTTATTTCTCCTTGTTACGCCTCATCTCGGCAGGCGTAAGATTTTGGCGCTCCCCCAGGTTTACATGGTTTTATAAATCTGGGGAAGTGTCAAAATCCATGGGTGTTGCGTGGGAACAGCAACGCCCATTGACCGCCTCCCTAACGCAGAGTAAAGCAACCCAGCGATTTGCGCTGCTTTGCCTTACTCCACATCTATGAGGCGATTCAAAGCTATGCACAGTGGGTTTGCGGTGCCTCATAGATATGATTTTGTGATTTGCGCTGCCGGAGCGTCACAAACAGTGATGCTTTGGTGGTGCAAGGGGCTTTAAATATGCCCCTAAGTTTCGTTTTTCATACACGCTAACTCATTATCCTTTATATTTTATTTTCTTTCAGTTTACGCAATTCTTATTTTCACTGGCACTTTGGTCTTGGTTTTCTCCAGGTCACGTGGCACACATCCTCCTCTTTCCTACTCTGTTGTTTGTTTTTTCTTAGTTCAGGCGTTTGTTTTACATTTCACATAATCAAACTAATGCTGTCAAACTTTCAGAGTGCCTGGCGCCTGTAGATCAGCAGCACAGTTGAAAGTTCCACTGTCAGACACTCAGGAAGAGGGAGTTACTGGGAAAGCGAGGGCTGCAGAATACAACGCACACAAACTCACAAGTGTAGGTAATTTCATACTAAGGAAATGATTATTAAACTGCTGCTTTTAAATGGAAAAATAAGTGCCTTGCCAAAAAGTGAAAACCGGAGTGGGAAAGGGGGGGCACCCACCCTCATCCACCTCCCATGGAGGGGTGTGGCTTTAAGGAGGGTGTTTGGGGTATGTCACCACCCAAATAAATGCGTTCTGGGCTTGATAGTTGGGTCTGGGGGCCTGAGTCGGGTCTGCTATGCCTGTGTTGGGTTTACTCATTGTAAACCAAGAATGAAAGACGGTGGCCTTTAGAGAGAGTCAGAGATACCCATCTTCTGACAATTTCAAAATGTGAAACCAGATAATGTGCAATCAATGCTGGGTTCCCTGCTTGTCCACATTGTGGGATCTTAGGCAAATATTTTACTTCACGGAGCCTCCTGGTTTCTTTATTATCACGTATGAGTAAGCTTAAAAAAATTGAGATCAGGAAGTACTAGCACCTCTTACATTTGATTTAATAGACTGTAATATCACTCAATCTATAATACGAATCTGGGTCACATCAAATGTTTAAATGACTACTGACTTTCCTCGTAGTTCACTACTGGCATTGTCACAAGCAGGATGAATGTTCCTAAGCGCCAAGACACCACGGCAATCGAGCGCTTTACAAACTTTAAAAATAGAAATAGAAATAGAAAACCTATCACTTTTAATAAATGTCTGTTGATGGAGTGACGTACTAATGTTAAATGCTTCAGTATGTCAAAGAAATACACTTTTTTTAATTTTGAAGCGACTGTATCATATTTTTGCATTTTGTTTGTTGCATGATATTCATGCCAAACAGTTTCATAGTGTGGCCTGCTGGGCATAACCTGAATCATGAAGACATCTACAGCACGGAGAGAAAATGGGATCTAGTAGACACCTTTGAGGCAGCTTTATGACCTGGACTCTGAAGACGACCTGGTCCTACTCTCCAGTACCCATCTGCAGATGCAAGAGAAGACTGGCAATGTAGCAGCCAGATCAACACAACTTGTCCTCAACATCTGCAGGAAAAAAAAACAAGATCCTGCAGGCTAACCCAGCCAGCACAACTGCAGTCACTCTTGCAGGTGATGCACTGGAAGAGGTTAAGGCCTTCATCTACATGGGAAGTGTCAAGGCGTGAATCGGCAAAGCAAAATAAGCGCTGCCTTCATTCACCTAAAGAAGATCTGGAGTGCCGAGGTTCTAAAGCTGCATACCAAGACCAGGCTTTTTAACACCAATGTAAGATCAGTCCTTCTGTACGATGCAGAAACTTGGAGGGCAACAACGACCAACAACGCCTCTCGAATGATGGTAATTTCCGCCACGCTATCCAGCGCCCCTGTCAGATTCCGAAGCTGTGTTCTCACTATCTGTGACATATCTCGCTGTTACTGCAGCAACTTTCTTCTTCTGAAACTGGGGCCTTTGACGCGGTGACTCATCCTGCTTGCCTTTACTGTCAGCCTTGCGTGGCTGCTCACTGCTCTGTTGGGCACCTTGTCCTCTGCCGCCGCCTCCTCCACCAGTGGGTGTTACCGATGTTTCCTGCAAAGAGCGAGGAGAACATTGTTCAGGAACCTGAAATCTATCAGGTGATTAAATCGTAGTGCGGTCGCGCAACTCATATGTACGCTCAGTAGAGGCAGGTGTAGATGAAGCAGGAGGGGGCCCCTGTTTCTGTTGCTGTTTCCCCTGTTTTTTGTTCTTACTCCAATTTTGTTTCGGAACTTTTGGGGGGTCATCTTTATCAGATGACGCCTGCTGAGTTTGCTGCTGTGTTTGTTTTTTAGCAAAAGGCTTAACACCCAAACTATTACGGCCAAAGGTCTTATAAGCCTCAATAATAATTCTGGGCCTCGGGAATATCGTGCAAAGCATTATACACCTTGAAACTCACCGCATCTCCCTTGATATTAGCAAGGACGAGATCGCGAAACATGTCAAACGCTCCCACGAGTCGCATTCCCAATTCCACAGCCGCCTCCGGCCCGTGTTCATCCTGAACACGCTTAATGACAGAGGGCAGATACAATTTTATGGCAGTAGGGAACGCTGCGCAAAAATAGTGTACATCAAAATCAATAATCTTATAAATCAATCTAGTTTATGCTCTAAGGTGGAGATACAACTCCTGCCATTGGTTGTAACAATAGGTATACAGAGTATGCCAACAAATTTTCCACAAAATTCTCAACCTGAGCAACTCTAGAGAATATAAAACAGTCCAATCAAATAAGAGCTTTCCAGAGTTATGTTGTTTTCTGAGTCTTCTTTATTTTTTTCAAGATAAATCCAGTCACTGGGTACAATTCATCCAATTGTCTTCAAATACAAATAGCCAACTGATCCTTGCCAACACGTCTTTCGTCTGGCTTTACAACTAAAAGACTTCGTCAGGGCAATCTTACTATGTTTTAGATTGAATATCTTAAAGGTTGGAAATCTCAATAGCAAATTCCTATATTCAATGTATTACTACGGCCTCTCACTCCTGACCCTCATTCATTAGTGGTTCCTATTTGATTTTGAAGAGACCTCCACTCGAGGTCTATCCTCCTCTGGGGGTCTCGTTATTAAAATCCAGATGTATTGTAATTCCCGAAAAGTTTAGGTCCGCTATGGTATACACGTTTTCGAATCGCTCACATCGTATCTCGGCGTCTTGACAGAGGGCAGAACAGCCATTGACGGGGTGCCGAAGCACCTAGTATAAACTGCTGCAAAAATCACACCCCAAGTGGTACAGTCATTTACGTCTGGCACTAAGTCTTTCTGCAAACTAATAGTGAGGATCCGGTGCTTCTCCACAGTAGAGTAGAGCTATTCGGGAATACTGCCTCCAGTTGGTCAAATTTCTCGGCAAGCCAAAAAGGCATCTTATCCTTATCCTGGGGAAGCTTGCCCATAATCGCATTAACCATAACGGGACTAAGCTTCAGTCCATTCAGCCCAACTGGATGTGCCGCACCAGCCGGAGCGCCACCCGGGAGGTTGCGGTAAATGTAATGAACCAGACCCCTTATTACTGACACAGCAGAGGCATAAAGGGATCTTAGTTGCGGAGCTGTCAACTGTGGCGCATTAGGATGCGGGGTATAAGCAGATAACACAGGCCAAGTAGCACCTGGGATCGACAATGGTCCTTGTCTGACCGCCGTTATAACGCGTGGGAGGGTGCCATTAAACCAAACGGCATGCTGCCAAGCAGAAATCAGAACTCCCTGTGTCCTATATGGAGCGTACTCTGCAGGCACGGTAGCTGGGGTGTAAGTGTGAAATACACCAGACACAGCATCTACCGCAGGAAACGTGACCCATGAGTAAAATAGCTCAAACGGGTATGCTGCATCAGCAGATACAACAAAAACAACTGCCTGTCCTTCCAATGAAACTAGGAAATCCTGCAAATGATTCCGCACAGCCAAGCGACTGTGAGCTGGGATATCAACTGCAGCCATATCGACAAAGTAAAAGAGAAGTACAATGCAATATAAAAAGGCACAACTGGTAATAATTCACTAGAAAACCGTTTAAAATTATCAAGCTTGAAAATACCTATGCAACTATAGGTAGGTTTTATCCGTCACTACAGTCAACCGGAAACAATAGTGAGGGAGCCGTGGACTGATACAAGCACTACTCAAGTGTCTCACAATAAGACCACACTCGTTGGTGGCGCCATGTTGCAAGGATCCTGCTCATACACAGAACTGTGCACAGAGACCTAGGACATCAGTAAATTGTGGTGTACCAGAAACTCACCTCAGTACCTAGAAAAACCCCAACCAGCTAGCATCAGTGTCACATTAGCTCTTCGTCCTATAGCAAAGTAACCAATGATTAGACAACCTAGAACATGCAAAGTGGGACCATCTCAGGAATGGTGGGAAGTTAGAACGCTCTTTTGTTATACTCCCATACCAGTCCACAACAGGAGTAAATAAGAGACATGGTAAGGTTAAAATATTTATTTTAACAACGTGATCTCATTTGCAGTATTTTAGCCAACATAAGCAGACATATGGTTAAAAATAATATGGTCAGCATGGTTACAATTCCATAAAATACAAAAGGAGAAATCATATTACAATGATGGTGAAAACAGATCCTACAGCGCCTGGTTTTAACACCCTCCCTATATAGGAACTATGTATTACAAACTATAGAAGGTCTCTTAGGCTTGTATGGGGGACCCCATTACCTTTCCGCTCAGTAAGAGTAAATTACATATGGATCAGCATAGGCTCTCGGCATCCCTGGAAACGGAAATCTTCCAAGTGTCTGAAATCATGGCTAGTGTGGAATAATAAAGGCGCCAGAATCTTAGTTGGCTCACAGCTGCCAAAATGTTGTGTCTAGAAAGCGTTACTCGAACATGTCGAAAAACAGCTAACATGTTTTGATAACCTTGACGGCTTCAGCACTCACTGTTCAGACGGGAAACAACCTTTACAACGCAACTTTTACAACACACTACCATTACAACGAAACTTTTACAACGCAACATGCATTACAACGAAATGCAATTACAACGCAACCATTACAACGCATGACACTACAACGCACACCACTACAACGCATGTCATTACAACACAGTCATTACAACGCATACCATTACAACGCATAACATTACCATCCAACACTTACCCTACTGTGGCACCCCCTGGAGTTAGAATAGTAATTTTTACCCCTACACTATCCAACACTTACCCTACTGTTGCACCCGCTGGAGTTAGAATAGTAATTTTTACCCCTACACTATCCAACACTTACCCTACTGTTGCACCCCCTGGAGTTAGTATAGTAATTTAAACCCCTACGCTATCCAACACTTACCCTACTGTTGCACCCCCTGGAGTTAGTATAGTAATTTAAACCCCTACACTATCCAATACTTACCAAACATGCAATGTAATGGTATGCAAAAGCAGGCCTTGAGCCATACTACAGTAGCAGGGTTGGGAAGCTCCGCCAATCTCAATTTTCCACGGATACTGTTGCCAAATAAACTCCTAAAATTGTGACGAGGTGAATGCTTGCAGTGGCAATCGCGCTTGGGATAGCGTTCCATCGTTGCCACTCTAGACAGAGGCTCACCTAATGCAAATCAATACTGACCTTGATCGTAATGGAAACAGTCTATCCCGAACCTTGGTCATCTCACACCACCACCCTGCAACCACTACTTCCATTTCTCCACGATTACATCTAGAAATTAGGACCCACATACGGAAGCTCAATGTGTGTGTGATGAGTCGGACATCGGAGAGCAAAAAATCAGAGGAAGTTTAGGTTAATATTAATAAACTAGATGGGGAGACTCATACAATCAAGGAAGAGGAGTGGGTCCTGCAAAATAGGTGTCATACTCCTCAAAACTGTATTTATTTACTTATAAAGTTTTATATAGCGCAAACATGAACCGTGAGGGTATCAGAGTGCTTTACTGCGGGAGAAGTGAATAACCAGTAAAGACACAGTAATAAAACGCAGATATGACATAAATACAATCATAGAGGAATAACAAATTAAGGACGCAACCTCCCTAGGAGATCAGAAGGAAGTAGTCATGATCAACAAAATAGGAATACACCAGGTAAGATCAATCGAAATAGGGTATGATTTCGATTTTAGGCCAACCATTTGTTCATCAGAAATGTTTTCACTTTTATTTTGATAGAGGCAGTAGAAGGAATCAGACGGATTTCTTTTGGCAGAGAATTACAAATTTTAAGTTCCATGCCTGAAAAAGCTCTGTTACACATTTTCGTTTAGCGGAAAATCTATGGTTTCAGCAGCAGGGTGCTGTTCCTTCCCGATGATCTACAACCACCAGGTAAATTCCAGCTTTTGTGCCAAATATCTGGGAGTATTGAAATGTAGGGCTTTATGAGTCATGCAAGCAATTATTAGATGAATTTGTGCTTCATGAGGGAGCTAGTTTAGGGATTTCAGATCAGGGGAGATGTGTTTGTTTCTTTTTGTACCGGTGATGAGTCTGGCTGCAGCGTTAAGAGAGGCCCGCATAGGGGCCAGCTTGTATCTCAGCAGGACACTAAGCATAGCACTTCCGTAATTGAGCCTGGGGATGACTTGGGCTTGGACCACAGATTTAAGGTCACAGTCGGGGAGGAAAGGTTTTAATTTCCTTAGGGTGCTCATCTGGTAGTTTGCTCCTTTGGTGGGTTACTGATGTGACTCTGCATATGCAGAGGTTTGTCTAGTATAATTCCCAGAGATCTTGCAGAATCTACAAAGTGAGGTGTATAATTGAAGGCAGTTAGAGGCTTCATCCTAAGGTCAATATTGAGATTGTGTTTGGGGGGTAATGAGGAGGAATAATGTTTTGATGGCATTAAGTTTGGGATGGTTGAGAGCAAGCCAGTGCATGGATGTCGCTGTCCGAAAGGCAATCAGTCGATCTCCTGGGTCGAAACGGGGAATTAGGGGCAGGAGTGGAATTCGTATTAAAGTGATTTGTTTGAAGGGTGAGGTTAGGGAGCGAAACAAATTGGGAGCCAGCTTGCTTCTTCTGAATACTGTCATGCCTTTGGTTGAGCAACACCTCAGAGGTTAAGGATGTAAATCTTGGAATTTCTTCTTTGAGATGTGACAGCTTAAGTGAGATCTCCTCAAGGCGAGATTCCGAAGAGGCATGGGGGCAGGTGGTCTTGGGTTGGGAGGGGGGACAGGTTGGGAGGGAAAGTTAGTAGTGGAGGAAGGGAGAGTTTGAAGGTCAGTAATATCCTGTGATGGGATTGGTAGAGTGGTCAAGGGGATAGCCTCAGGGTGGCAGAAGGGGTGGAAAGTGTGCTGATTGAGAGATCTAAGAGGCATTCGGTTCGTTATGTCAGGGGGTATTTGATCAGGCATATTTGTTGTCAGTGTATTAAGAAGAGATGGGGGTGTAGGGAGGGGTAGGTAGTGATAATTCAGGAAGAAGGGGTGGAGTTGCGGGGGCAAGAGTGGGACCTGGAGAGAGGGATTCTATGGTTGAAGTTGTGGAGGCATCTGATGTATGTTGAGTGGAACGTCGAATTAAAGAAATGGACTCAGTCCGAGCAGGGAGTGAGGCGTCTAAGGTAGGGGTGGGCAGAGATTGAGGAGGGAGCATGGGCTAACGCAGGAGAAAGGACTGGGTGAAGCCGGTGTAGGGGAGGGTGTACATAGAGGTGCAGGTGCGATGTCTGGTGAGCTGGGGTGTCTTCGGCTAGGGGTAAAGTTCTTAACACAATCTACTTCTGGCATTTAGAACAAGGATATTTGCAGATAGAGATGAATGCTACCATAGTTGGAAAACAGTACTGTAGCTATCCTGATAGGTTTCAGTTTTCCATGCCCCGCCCACTTCCATTTTATGCTTATAAGTTAGCAGAGTGTGTCTAACAATTGATATATTCATTAATGCATTTTTGTTTATATTCCAATGTTAGTTATTCATTTATGCGTGTGACATTATTACAGTTATTCTTAGCTTAGCCTGTGTGCCACCATTTTGAAGCATCTCCCTTTTTGTGCGACTTGCACTTGCTCATTCCCCCTCCCGTAGGAATAGGAATATTCCACATGTCAGCAGTTTTGCCTCTCGGCCCACTGTGACTGAAACTACTAGCGAAACCCCTTATCACTCTGTTCTCATGTGCTGGAGATGCTAAGGCCTGGCTCCGTGTCCTTGGAGTCAGATAAGAGAATGTTGCAATTCCAGGTGCAGATGCCTCCTGTATGAGACCATTGTTCACCATCTCAGGGGTCCAGTACTTTTCCACAATGGGCGTGCCTTACTCTGCTTTTCGTATTATAATGTGTTACTGTAATGATATGAGTCAGTCCTTCTCGGCGCACTCTTAGGGGTGAGGTCGAACAGGGCCCTCTCATATGGGAGTTTGTGGCCTAATAAATTGTTTTGTTACTCTTCTCCACTGTCCGGCTGACTTATTATTGGGTAATTATAGGTGAGTGCAGTAAGTCACTCGGGTGGAATTGAGCCACGCTTATCAGATGGCGCCCAAACAGGGACTCCGCGATTAGGACCTTTCTCACCCGTAAGTGGGTAGCAGAAGGCAGGAGACCCTCTGGTCGGCACGGTGGGCCCGGGTACCCACTTGATGCCGAGCTTGGTATTCGCAGCGCTGCCCTGCCCTGCTGATCGGAAGAGGTCCCGGTCCATGATCCTACGCCGGAGTCCGGAAGGCGGAACTTTGGAGCTGACCGTGTTGGTCCTGGCAGCCGGAGGTGGAGAATGGTAGAGGTCGGTACCGCGCATAGAAGGTGAGTGGTCCGACTGTTGCTTGGAGGAGACGGAGTGCTCCGAGAGACCGGTGTGTCTCTGGTGATTGGAGGAGCCGGTGTGCTCCTGGGGCTAGTGTGCTCCGGGGAACTCAGAGTGCAAGTGGCGCTCTGACAGACTTGACGGAGATTGGGTGAACGTTGGTTTGTAGTCATCCGACTGGATAATACTGCAGTCGGCGGGTGGCTTGCTACGGAAGGATCTCGGGGCTCACCCGAACACCTAGGGTGGTGGTTCGCGGGGAAGAGCGCCGAGTCCCATGTGGTGTAGCTCATGCCAATCTGTAGTGTTGCCCAGGAGACGGATGTGTTCCCCAGTCTCGGAATAGCGGGTGTGCGCTGTTCGGTCTGCGGTAGGGTCCAGGTTCCCCAGGACTTGGTCGACGGGCCTTGTCCCATTTTGGTAACACGTGTTTTGGTACGGATTTCATGTAGCGTATATTGAAGCTGTGAGTGTGACCTACCGGTAAGTGAGTAAGTGTGCAAGTGTGAGTCTTTGTTGCAGTGTGTGATTGTGTGAGAGCAGGATGCCGTGTTTCAGTAAATTACGGTGTTTAGGGTGCTGTGGTGATGTCTCAGATGTTAGATTGGCCGAGAGCCAACCTGCCCCGGTGGAGGGCTCTCCAAATTTCGACATGTACGTTAAGCATGGCTTACCCCCGATTTTGTTTTCTACTTTGTGGCATAAATATACCAAAGATAATGTGGATCTACAGTGGCCTTTGCTTGGCTCTTTTGATGGAGCAAAATTAGATTACTTACAAGATAGATTGTTTGCTAGGCGCAGCCGCCAGAGCATGTTCGATTCTTTGCGGATGTGGCAAAAGGAGGTGCGTGAACGGCAAATGAGGGAGGAGAAGGTGGCTCAGAAGAGAGTGGCGCAGACCATGGCGCAGGCCAGGGAACACACTAAGAAAGAGAATGAGCTGCGAATTGAGCGCGCAGATAGACGTTTTAGGCTATTGGATAATAAGAGCTATGTAGTGAGAGAAGAGGACCAAGATGAGATGGAGGACATTTTGAACACTCGACCCCCTCCCCCATATGCCCCGCAGTCCTTGTACCCCGTGCTGGTGGATTCCGCCTCCCAGTCGGTGGTTTCAGTTCCCCAAGTCAGTGCCCCTCCCTTGTCCGGTACACCTGCTTCCTTTGTGGCTGGACGAACTTCCCCCTCTGCCACTGTACCCCTGCTCTCCTTCTCTGCGACAAGCCCTATTGCGTCTGCTGTGCTCTCCGCTGGTCCCGCTATCCCCACTGTTTCAGCCAGTGCTACCCCTCAGAGCGCGTTGCTAACTCCCACTAGAGGAGCGAGAGGCGGACTATTTACTCAGGTACGGAAGTTACTCACGCGCTCTAATGTTGGGTTGGATGAGAAGACAAAGGTAGCTAATCAAGCTTGTCAATGGGCCAGGAATAACATTTATTCATTAGAAGACATTTGGTCTACCATGAAAGACTATGAGCCTTTGATGCAGCAACATGCTTTGTGGCACATGTCGACGACATTGATAGCGTTGTGGGAACAGGGATATGGTGGGGAGGCGCCGGCAATTCTTCGTGATATCAAGAATAATGCTTATAGGGCTAACACTGGAATAAAAGATGTGCTCCGTAGTCTGAGGTTTTTGTTAGAATATAGAAATGAGTTACCAGCAGCGGGAGAACCCCATTACCCTGGGATACACCCGATGCGTGAAGTGCACCCTGTATTTCACCCTGAGATACCTGAAGTAATAGACCCGACAACAAAGGTTGTGACTCGAGTCCGTGTCGATGCTCATTTCCAAGAACAATGGGTGTATACACCCTGGAAAAGGAGCGAGGTATTAGCTTTGAAGGCTCAGTTACCTGACTCGAGGAAAAATCCGACAGCTTATTACAAAGAATTAACAGAGGCAGCTTCCTCGACGGTCATGACTCTAGCTGATATTGAATTATTTTTCGGATTATTGGTCCCCGTAGATGTGTGGAGACAGGTGAAGGGTTCAGATCATACAGAAGAGCTGGGTGGTACTTGGGAAGCATTCAAAGATTGGGACAAGGAGCGAAAGCCAAGAGAGAAGCCGAAGGCTGAGATACTAGCACTGCCAGGGCGTATCATAAAATACATGCACTCACTCATCCCACCTAAGAAGGTAGATTGGGATAAGTTGACGGCCTGCAGACAGAAGAAGGATGAGGCAGTTTCAGATTTCTTTACTCGTTTTGAGGAAACGTTCATGGATTTTAGCGGTCAGGATATATCTCAAGATGGTGGGTTGCGACTTTTTGTTAACAGATTCGTAACGAATCTGTTGCCAGAAATATCAGCCCGATTGCAAGCGTTAGAGAGTACGTGGACGACATCCACTCCCTCTGGGATTTTGAGTATGGCCCAGTATTACGAGCATAGAGAGAATGAGAATAAGGACAGGCAGGAAAAGAAGGCGAAAGATTTGAAGACGAGAGTGTTATTGCAGCAAGTGGTGAAGGGTCGGGGACGTGGAGCCCCGCCCATGGCGGCTGGTCGAGGAGGAAGCAGATACAGAAGGGGAGAGAAAAGAGAGCGTTTGGGACCAAACCAGTGCGCCAACTGCAAACAGAAGGGGCACTGGTGGAAAGACTGTCCACTGCTCCGGTCCGCTGCTGGACCAGGCAGAGGATGGGGTCGGGGAGACGCGAATAAGGATGTTAGACAGTCTGAGGAAGGCAGGAGACCGGGAGGGAATTACTTTGACGGAGGAAGAGATAGGCAACACTTTCAAAAGGAGGGTGACGATTGCAGAGATCGGCAGTTCTACAACGATGCATATGCTATGGATGACTTGACAGGATTTTCTTATAACTAGGACAGCGTAGGGCAGAGCGCGGGACCTGTTTCTGTGGATGTTGATCAACGTGGGCCTTATGTAACGGCAGACTTGTCGGGATCCCCTCAGAAATTTTTTGTGGATACGGGTGCTACGAAAAGTTCCGTGGCACATTCTCAGGTCCCAGGGGCGGCTCTGTCTGGCAAGACTAATATCTCCGTGGGGTTCTTAGGTACCCCGGTGGTTAGCCCCATTTCTAAGCATCTTGCACTTACGATTGGCCCTTTCACTGTTGACTCGCCCTTCCTTTTAACTTCCAATTGTGGTGAGAATTTACTAGGTTTGGATTTGTTGAAAAGATTGAATGCTACAATTTACTGTTCTCCAGACGGTGTGTACCTCACGTTGGGTCCTTCTGTCGCGCGTGCGCAGCAGTGTTTCTCGAAAGATGAGCCCCTCCCAGTTGAATTGGAGGGGGTTCCTGAGAGTCTGTGGGCCAGCAGCGATACTGATGTGGGGAAAATGGGCATTGCCCCAGTGTCTATAAAAGTTAAGGTGGGAGCAAAGCTACCTCAGATACCTCAGTATAAAATATCTAGGGATGGACAGAAGGCTCTGTTACAAATAATACAGGACTTGATCCGGTCTGGGGTAGTAGAGGAAACGGACTCTAACAGTTGCAATAGCCCCATCCTTCCGATCCTTAAGAGGCCCTCATGTGATGCTGGCGAGGGTACACCTGATGTCTATCGCTTTGTGATTGATTTACGCCATATTAACAAGGTGGTTGAGCCTCAGTATCCGGTGGTCTCCGATATTACCACTATTTTGACCATGATACCTCCCTCAGCTAAGTATTTTTCTGTACTGGACCTTAAAAATGCTTTCTTTAGTATCCCTGTGCATCCAGATAGCCGTTATCTCTTCGGATTCTCATTGGCTGGCCGAAGTTTTAGATTTTGTAGAATTCCCCAAGGTTATACGGAAAGTCCCAGTATTTATAGTCAAGCTTTGAAAGCACAGTTGGATGATTTGGAGCTCCCACAGGGGAATGTCTTGTTGCAATATGTGGATGATATTCTCATTGCCTCAGACACTGAGGAAGGATGCCGAGAGTCTACTGTTAAATTGTTACACCATTTGGCATGTAAGGGACACCAGGTGTCTCTTCCTAAATTCCAATACTGCCGACAGGAGGTTACCTAACTCGGTCCTCTCCTATCGAAGGAGGGGAGGAGGCTGACGCCGGAGCGCATCAAGGCGATAACTAACATGGCGGTACCTAACACGCAGCGAGAGGTGCGCGCATTTTTTGGCATAACATCGTACTGTCGCCAGTGGATACCTAATTACGCTTTACTAACAAAACCCCTTCTGTATCTGACTACCAAAGAAGTGCACGAACCCCTACCTTGGATTCCAGCATGTCAAGAAGCGTTTGAGTCACTAAAAACTGCTTTATGTTCTGCACCTGTTTTGGGAACACCCGATTACCAGAAGCCTTTTGTACTTTACGTGCACGAGGCGGAAGGTTGCGCGTTGTCTGTCCTAACTCAGAGTTTTGGTGGGAAACAGAGACCTTGTGCTTACTTCTCTGCTATGCTTGACAACGTGGCAAGAGCATTGCCTAGCTGTCTAAGGGCTACGATTCATTAAAGGGGGTGGTGATGGACAGAGTATCTGAATTAAGCAGAACACTCCTACCCATGTCAAAAGATCAGGGCTTGATCCATCACCGTTTTTTAGCTCACTGCACCATCCCAGCTCAGAACCTGGCTACATGCAAATTAGTCTGACCCTGGCCCAGTGCATCATGGGAACCGGGCAGACCAAACTACCAAGCCAATTCTTTACTGGAAAGGAAACAAGCTTCCGGGGACCGGTTTCTGGCATTGCAGCCGTCTTCGGCTCGGCTTGCTTGAATCCTGATGGTGCAGTGAGCAAGGGACTCACATCTGAGTATACCCTACCACACTTATGGTGGCCAAAAACGATTCATTAAAGGGGGTGGTGATGGACAGAGTATCTGAATTAAGCAGAACACTCCTACCCATGTCAAAAGATCAGGGCTTGATCCATCACCGTTTTTTAGCTCACTGCACCATCCCAGCTCAGAACCTGGCTACATGCAAATTAGTCTGACCCTGGCCCAGTGCATCATGGGAACCGGGCAGACCAAACTACCAAGCCAATTCTTTACTGGAAAGGAAACAAGCTTCCGGGGACCGGTTTCTGGCATTGCAGCCGTCTTCGGCCCGGCTTGCTTGAATCCTGATGGTGCAGTGAGCAAGGGACTCACATCTGAGTATACCCTACCACACTTATGGTGGCCAAAAACGATTCATTAAAGGGGGTGGTGATGGACAGAGTATCTGAATTAAGCAGAACACTCCTACCCATGTCAAAAGATCAGGGCTTGATCCATCACCGTTTTTTAGCTCACTGCACCATCCCAGCTCAGAACCTGGCTACATGCAAATTAGTCTGACCCTGGCCCAGTGCATCATGGGAACCGGGCAGACCAAACTACCAAGCCAATTCTTTACTGGAAAGGAAACAAGCTTCCGGGGACCGGTTTCTGGCATTGCAGCCGTCTTCGGCCCGGCTTGCTTGAATCCTGATGGTGCAGTGAGCAAGGGACTCACATCTGAGTATACCCTACCACACTTATGGTGGCCAAAAACGATTAATTAAAGGGGGTGGTGATGGACAGAGTATCTGAATTAAGCAGAACACTCCTACCCATGTCAAAAGATCAGGGCTTGATCCATCACCGTTTTTTAGCTCACTGCACCATCCCAGCTCAGAACCTGGCTACATGCAAATTAGTCTGACCCTGGCCCAGTGCATCATGGGAACCGGGCAGACCAAACTACCAAGCCAATTCTTTACTGGAAAGGAAACAAGCTTCCGGGGACCGGTTTCTGGCATTGCAGCCGTCTTCGGCCCGGCTTGCTTGAATCCTGATGGTGCAGTGAGCAAGGGACTCACATCTGAGTATACCCTACCACACTTATGGTGGCCAAAAACGATTCAGACACTCTGTTCATCACCACCCCCTTTTCTGAATCGTTTTTGGCCACTATAGGTGTGGCAGGGTATACTCAGACATGAGTCCCTTGCTCACTGCTCCATCAGGATTCAAGCAAGCCGGGCCGATGAGGCTGAAATGCCAGAAACCGGTCCCCGGTAGCTTGTCTCCTTTCTGGTGAAGAATTGGCTTGGTAGTTTGGTCTGCCCTGTTCCCATGATGCACTGGGCCAGGGACAGACTAATTTGCATATAGCCAGGTTCTGAGCTGGGATGGGGCAGTGAGCTAAATAACGGTGATGGATCAAGCCCTGATCTTTGGACTGGGTAAGAGTGGTCTGCTTAATTCAGACACTCTGTTCATCACCACCCCCTTTTCTGAATCGTTTTTGGCCACTATAGGTGTGGCAGGGTATACTCAGACATGAGTCCCTTGCTCACTGCTCCATCAGGATTCAAGCAAGCCGGGCCGATGAGGCTGAAATGCCAGAAACCGGTCCCCGGTAGCTTGTCTCCTTTCTGGTGAAGAATTGGCTTGGTAGTTTGGTCTGCCCTGTTCCCATGATGCACTGGGCCAGGGACAGACTAATTTGCATATAGCCAGGTTCTGAGCTGGGATGGGGCAGTGAGCTAAATAACGGTGATGGATCAAGCCCTGATCTTTGGACTGGGTAAGAGTGGTCTGCTTAATTCAGACACTCTGTTCATCACCACCCCCTTTTCTGAATCGTCTAAGGGCTACAGCGGCTGCTGCGGTCTCAATAAGACAATCGGCAGGGCTCGTACTGGGTTCAGCTCTTACAGTAATGGTACCACATGGCGTGGACATTTTGCTAAACAGGACACAGACGCAGCATTTAACTAGTGCTCGTCTAACTGGTTACGAGATGACATTATTTGCACCACACGTAACGATAAAAAGATGTGCCACCCTGAACCCAGCCACGTTATTACCTCTCCATTCAGATGAAAAAGATGATGAGGTCCATGATTGCTTGTTTCGGACAGAGGAGGAAACAAAGGGAAGAGTAGATTTGACGGATAAGCCTCTTGATGATCCTGATGGAGAGCTGTATGTTGATGGGTCCTGCTTTAAATTAGCAGATGGTACCACAACGGCAGCATACGCAGTCACGACTTCAAAGACAGTGGTGGAGACTTCTAGAGTCCCGTACAACTCAGCTCAAGCTGCAGAGATAATAGCATTGATGCGAGCGTGTGAATTGAGTGAAGGATTGGACGTGAACATTTACACTGACAGCCAATACGCCTTTGGCGTGGCTCATAGTTATGGGAGACTGTGGGCAGAGAGGGGATTTTTGACATCACATGGACAGAAAATTCAAAATGGCCCATTGATATTACGACTATTGACAGCCCTGACACTTCCCAAACGATTAGCTGTGATTAAGTGTAGTGCACACAAATCAGTGGTGGATGATGTAGGACGAGGAAATGCATTTGCAGACCAAACAGCTAAAGAAACTGCTAGGACAAAACTCCCACGAATGTTTGTGGCAGGACCAGCTAGGTGGGTACCGGATGTCAACATGTTTGCAGACACTGTGCAGAGTGTGTGGAATATACAAGAGAAAGCGACTGAGGAGGAGTTGAAACAATGGAAGGATGGAGAGGGGCGGTTGGACTCGGATGAATGTTGGACGGATGTGTCAGACAAAAGACGATGGTTGCTCCCGAATGCATATGTCCTCCCAATAGTGACGATGGCTCATGGACCCGCTCAAATAAGTGCCAAGGGAATATGTAAATTATTAGACCCGGTGTGGAGTAATAAAAATATTTCCAGGGTGGTGACACATTTGGTACAACAGTGCATGGTTTGCTTAAGACATAATCCTGGGAAAGGAACACCCGTCCCTGTAGGTAATTTCGCACCCCCATCCTACCCCTTTGAAGTGATACAGATGGACTACATTGAACTGGAAAGGGTGAATAACCTTAAATACGTCCTTGTGGTGGTGTGCTCATTCAGTAGGTGGGTGGAGGCTTTTCCAACAAAGGACTGTACAGCCATATCGACAGCCAAGATGCTGATTAAGGAGTATTTCAGTAGGTATGGTTTACCTAGGGTGATCTGGAGCGATAATGGCACGTCCTTCAATGATGAACTGATGAAACAGATCTGTAAGGGATTACAAATCTCTCAAAAATTCCATGCAGCCCAACATCCACAGGCTGCAGGTTTGGTTGAAAGATTTAATGGTACATTGAAACTCAAAATGGCCAAGATACAGGAGAGTACAGGGCTGCGCTGGCCAGATGCACTCCCCCTTGCCTTACTTTCCACAAGAGTAACAGTGAATTCTAAGACAGGTGTCTCTCCCCATGAAGTTATATTTGGCAGGCCCGCCAATGTGTGGGGTGTTCCTAGACCTAAATGTTTCTCAGAGATAGAATACCCTTTGTTGATAGATTACCTGTATGCTTTGACTAAAGATCTTCGTTCTATTCATCAGCAGGTAGCAGACACCCTGAAGCCGCTGCCTGAGGGGCCTGGCCATGGTATCAACCCAGGGGACTGGGTCGTCGTGAAGCGGTATCAGCGGAAGTCCTATTTGGAGCCTAGGTGGTCGGAGCCCAAGTTGGTGCTCCTTACCACCCGCACCGCACTTCGAGTGGAGGGTCGGAAGGCGTGGACCTATGCCTCTCACGTGAAGAAGATCCCCCTTCCACTACCTTATGATGCGTGGGTAAGAGGTGGCGTTGCAGATCACGAGACCGAAACTGTTCCTCGATATATTCCTTTCTCTGATGCTTTACTGACCGAGGAGGAACACAACGAGAACAAACGGAGGCCAGCCCTGAGTACAAGTAGCGAGGCTTCTTTTGGTAACAGTGCACAAACAACGGAAGCCACCTCTTTTGAAAGTGATTCCCCAATTCTGTTCACAGATCCTGAAGTGCGAGGGAGCACTCGCTATAACTTGCGGCCCAGGAAAGAGAGGCGAAAGAACTGAGCACTGGAAGAAGGGCTGAGGTAGGGATTAGGAGTGGACTATATTGAACAGGTTAGCCTAGTAATAGGGATGGACTGCTGAAAGAGCCCTGGTTCACTATTGAGACACTGCTGAACGGGACGTTAGAGTTGTGTGTGGGCCCAGGTTCAGTGCTCCTGAGTTGCTGCAGTTGTGCGACTCCATCGAGGGATTAGGGTTTGCGAGACTGAAAGCCTGCCTATGAGGCTTTAACGGACATAGGGAGAAGAGCCCTTTTGAAGGGTGAAGCACCCCTCTGGCCGGTTTTGGATTGTCTGGAACATTTTAGAAGTGCCCCCTAGTGTCTGGAACTTTTAGGATATCCCTTGGTCCGTTCATTAGGTGAAATGTATCCCTTTGGCCGTCCTATCCCCGAGGAGGAACAGCCTTTTGCTGCTCCTCGCAGATCTGAACCAGATTCACCATGGCATGCCCTGCCTCGTAAAGGCAAAATTGTGGTTATTGTGGTGTTCATTATTATATTCTTGATAATACTTGGAATACTATTCTTTCTAGATGAAGCTTACCCTGTCCACAAACTGGTCCCTACTCCCTCTCCCTTGCCAGAGCATAATATGATTACTGTTGATTATGGTGAACAATGCATGAGGAAGGGCTATCGTGATAATGTTTTCATTAAAACTTTACATCATGCTCATGCTGTGTATAATGTGACAGATTGCTGGGTCTGTGGGTTGCTTCCTTCTGCTGCATATAAGAAGGACAGGTTACTGGCACTTCAATTGACTCCTGTGAATAGCTGTGTGGGCTGGTATACTCTGATCGGAATGGTAAAGTTCTTTCAGCAGCCTGATTCTCTGACTCCCCGACTCCCTGGTGCTGGGTCAACACTGACGATGCGAGTACGCCCTCTGCCCCCTACATCCCTTGGACGGTTATTTACTGACGGACATTTTGACCAAACATTCCTAGAGACTTGCTCAAAGAAGGTAGAATGATTTGTGACGCCTAACGACACTGACAAAGTGCGGGAGAGCTTCCTACAGTTGAACTCTTCCTTAGCATACAGACACCCCCCCGCAGCAAATAGTAGTGGCCATTCTCTGGTACCCCTAGCGACAGTTGGGCCTTCACCTTACTTTTGCATTCAGGGTAGAGGTCCGATTAAAGTGGGCGATAGCCTTTGCAATGTGACTGCCTCGATTCGGCTGCCCCTTAGTCCTTCATTAGTTACCCCCCGAATATCTATTTCGTATGTGGAAATAATGGGTATTTGTGGTTGCCTGAGGGTTGGGGTGGGACATGTTACTTAGCGTACTTACTTCCACCTGTTTATGTGGCACCTTCAGATTATCATAAAACACACCGACGGTTTGCTATCATGCAAGGACAGCGCAAAAGGAGGGACCTTCAGGTCGAGGATGTCGATCAGACTGACACTTCTGGGCAACAATTCACAGATTTCTCGAAGGGTTTATTACCATTCTGGGGTCCTATCTTTAACAGTAGAGCCATTAGACGTCTGTCGAGGGTAATGGAAAAGGTGGTGACTACGGAGGCTGATATTGCAGCCAATATGTCTCTTGAGATGCAGGCTATGAGATTATTTACGATCCAGAACAGGATGGTGCTTGACGTCATCCTTGCAGATAGGGGTGGAGCTTGTCGCGTCATCGGGACCTCTTGCTGTGTGTATATTCCTGACTCCGCCCCGACAGTTAATTTAGCTGTACAGAAACTCCATAGGTTAGCGGCCGAACTCAATCAGGACACCGGCACCTGGTCCTTACAGACATGGTTATGGGGTATTTTCTCTTCCTGGGGTTGGAAAATATTGATGGGTTTAGTGGGGATAGTTGGTGTCCTTTTGACCTGTTGCCTTTGTGTATATTGCCTTCCTCCTTGCTGCTCTATGTGTGCCAGTAACATACGAGTTTCTAAACGACAGACAAAACAATATCCTGTTTCCAATGATCTTGAACTTTATGACCCCCCTGGCTGATGCTTATTGATGATGATGTTCTTGATTAGTATGCAATACTGGCCCTTAGATTTGATGTAAAGATTCTCCTTTTAGCTAATAAAGGTATCACTTATGTTAGCCACACTTGCTAAAAGGAGGGTCTGATAGGTTTCAGTTTTCCATGCCCCGCCCACTTCCATTTTATGCTTATAAGTTAGCAGAGTGTGTCTAACAATTGATATATTCATTAATGCATTTTCGTTTATATTCCAATGTTAGTTATTCATTTATGCGTGTGACATTATTACAGTTATTCTTAGCTTAGCCTGTGTGCCACCATTTTGAAGCATCTCCCTTTTTGTGCGACTTGCACTTGCTCATTCCCCCTCCCGTAAGAATAGTAATATTCCACATGTCAGCAGTTTTGCCTCTCGGCCCACTGTGACTGAAACTACTAGCGAAACCCCTTATCATTCTGTTCTCATGTGCTGGAGATGCTAAGGCCTGGCTCCGTGTCCTTGGAGTCAGATAAGAGAATGTTGCAATTCCAGGTGCAGATGCCTCCTGTATGAGACCATTGTTCACCATCTCAGGGGTCCTCCAGTACTTTTCCACAATGGGCGTGCCTTACTCTGCTTTTCGTATTATAATGTGTTACTGTAATGATATGAGTCAGTCCTTCTCGGCGCACTCTTAGGGGTGAGGTCGAACAGGGCCCTCTCATATGGGAGTTTGTGGCCTAATACATTGTTTTGTTATTCTTCTCCACTGTCCGGCTGACTTATTATTGGGTAATTATAGGTGAGTGCGGTAAGTCACTCAGGTGGAATTGAGCCACGCTTATCAATCCCTTACAAAATCAATGTACAGTGGGGCTGTAGAACTTAGGTGCCCCAAGTTAAAATGGGCTTTCCCAGTGGTCTTTGTAAAGCAGATCGCGAGTACTGAAAGTCCTGGTTGACCCCGTTACATAGATCCTCATTTCAGAATGCACAAGAAAGGAGGCCGTCCGGATACTGCAAATTATTGCGTAATCGCCCTCCTTGATGTAAGGCTAAAGTATTTGGAAGTCTCCTCCTGCAGGACCTGGAGAATTGGACAAGCTAGACACAGCTGCTCTCTTTTTTTTAAAAAGGCTTGCACCGCAGTGCAATGCAGTAGCCAATGTAATGACACTCTCATCGTTGGCCTTTGAAGCCAAATACATTCATAGAACTAGTCTCAATGCATGTTTTATTACCATGGAGTGGCCTGTGATGGTGTTGACAGTTGTTTGCTCTGAAGAACCTGAGCACCTAGGGTAGCCTTATATGCACACACAGCCTGGAGTAAAGCTTGGGAACAGCTACAGGGTCCCTAAGTGAATACACGTCAATAAGGGACAGCGTGGAACCCCCTTTCCGCTGCCCTTCCTCATTCCGCCTTTGCACTGATGGTTAGTAAGGCATTTCAATCAGTGAGGTCATTTCCCAAAAACTGCCCATCAACATGTCCAATTACTACAGTAAGAAGATGGCACAGCCGTACTAGATACGACCTATATTGGTTTGATAGCTGCGTAAACTGGCAACAACAGGTACCTAATAAGAGCAAAAGTGAAATGATGATTTTGAAAAATTCAGTAGGAACCACTGATTATGGAACATGGGAGAATTGCTGCTGGACCAAACTCAATTTATACTTTTTGGGGGGTCAGCTGCCTCACACAGTCCGTCCACAATATTCTGTGGCCGCAGTAAAGCACAGAGGATCCTTTACAGTATGTGCGCCTAGTAACATACAATGGGAGCACAAGCTAGTAGGTCAGACCGCCGAGTCCATACTGAAATTCCAGAAGACTAAATTACTACTAGATTGAATCTATGGTCACAAGAACTTCTCTTATATAATAGCGACGATCATGGATGATCTGCAATGTAATGCATCCAGGAAAGTCTTTCTTCTGCCCTGAAGTACTGGACAAGCACAAATTCTCTCGCAATTCAGCAATATAAGTGACAAGTTGAGTTATATGGCTGCTTTTCAAAAGTCAATTTAGAAAAGCTAAGCTACAGTCCTTAAAATCTATTTTTAGCATATTTTGCCCTATGAAAAGGGTTCCATAGCAAATCTTTAGTCTAACTATTTACTATGCCAATTCTACATATTTTCTGCTGTTGTCCATCATTATTTAGCGGGTGTAGTTTTTGGAATTATTTGATTATTAATATTTCAACTAGTGAAGCTGATGTAATTTTTTGCCTTCGCAACAGTGCCGTCTCAGTTTTTGAGGTAAGGTGCTTTTGAAATACAATGAAAAAGGTGTCCGAGGTAGGCAGTAACATACAAACAATATTTCGAGTATGCAGTGATGACTGAAGATGAAATTTACAATTTTTTTTACTTAAAAATTGTTAGATACATGTTAAATCAATGAATGGCTTTGTATCTGCTGTAATTGCTACAGCTTATTAGGCTTGATGCACTTTTCTTTGCAGTAAACTTGAGAAACGAGAAAATAAATTTGCTATTTTTAATTATCTGTATAGAATACTCTAATTTTGTATTCTTTTATTTATTTGTATTTTTATTTAAAGAGATTTTAAAGCGCAGATATAACCCTAATGTCTCAGACCGCTGTACATAAACAAAAACATAAACACAGCCTGTTACATCATAAATATTCTCGAACACCAGTATTTCAGTCACAAGCCATACATAACACGTTGTTCTCCTGGAGGCCAGTGGTGATTTGGTGCTAATGCAACCAAATAGCTCTCAAACATGGTTGTTCCACTTGCTAGTGGTGGTGCGGGCGGGGGGGGGGGGGACGTTCGGGGTGGGAAGTGGGCACCCTCGCTAGCCTTATAGTCTGAGTTTAGGTGAGATGGTCGCCCCGGAGGTCCAGCTGTCTGGAGGTCGCTTCTGGTAAGGTAGGAAAGGTAGGAATCTATTTCTAACAATCCTTTCAACCTCTACTATGAACATGGAGGTTGATGGTTCAACAGGATTTCTGGCGAGAAAAAATTCCATATTCCATAACTTCAGGGAAGATCCTGAGAAAGGGCATGTTTAGCTATGTTCTTTTCTAAATCTGGGAGGTTCCAGTCGGGATGAGTTTGCACTCCTCACTGATATTTTGATCTTTTAAGCTAAGTACCTAGGTGTGTTGCAAGATTTGGTATGTTAGAAAAGCTATTTTCAGCTGAAACCTAGCTTTGAGAGGGAGCCAGTTGAGAGACTTAAGAGACTTAAGAGAAGGGGTAATGTGGTCAAAGCATCTTGGGCTAGTTATCAGTCTTGCTGCTGCATTGACGGTTGCAGTCTTTACTTAGGAAGTCCCGTTAAGGTCGCACGGCCATATTCAGGCCTTAAAATGACTAGGGATTGTGCTGGTATCTTGACGCTAGGTGGTGGGTGGCATGAATGTTTTTACCTTCTTCAGGAGCTTGAGTTGGAAGGATGTATTATAGATGGCTACTCTGATGTGGGATTGCACGTTGAGGATTTTATTGAGGGTTCTCCGAAGGGATCTAGTAGATTCTATGTTTGAGGTTTTACAGTTGAGGACATCTTGGTGGTTGATCCATTCGTGGATGGGTGGGGAGCTGTTGGGAGGGGAGATCGGTAGGAATTAATGTAGGAACGTGCCCTTTTGTTCACCCCCACTTTTTGCCTGGTATTTTATGTGATTTCGACTGGAAGTGCACTGGGTTCCTGCTAACCAAGTCCCCAGTGCCAGATTTCCCGATACTGTGCAGTTGTTTTCCCCGATTGGCAACACTTTTAGTACCTTCTGTAAATCCCTAATAAATGGTACCCCTGGTACCTAGGGTCTGAGACACTAAAGAGGGTCCCTACGGGCTGCAGTACGAATTGTGCATCCCTGAAGGACCCCTCCCCAAGCTCATGGAAACTGCCACTGTGGGCTGTGTGTCTTGGTGCAGACTAAAGTGAAAACACAATATGACACACATCCCTGTGTGCTATTTACCCTAACACTGCATGTAATATTTGCAAGTCACCTCTATGGCAGGCCTTCCAGCCATAAGGCAGGATGTCTTATATAACATGTGAGGACATAGCTGCATGAGCTGATATGCCCCTGTGCTGGCCAGTTGCATTACTGCCAGTACAATGGAACAGGGAAGCGATTTTAAAACGTGCACTGGACACTGCTAAATACGAGTTCCCCAGCTACATGATGGCTTCAATGAAAAGAGGGATGTTTGGTATCATACATCTCAAGTTAATAAACCCACACTGATGCCAGTGGCGGATTTAGTAATACATGCACACAGAGCACACCTTAAAGGCGCCCCCTGAAAACTTACCAGGCCCTGGTCCTGACTAACTGGCTTTCGTCAGCCTGGCACCAGAGTCGAGTGCATGACCCCAAGGGTGAGTGACTCTGCTCTTCGGGGGCCATAAACTAAGCCTGCTTGAGCAGGTTGTGCCTTATACCCCTGCCCACAGGATGACCTGCAGATTAGCATTCCAAGGCCAGGGAGCTTTATAGAGGTCCACCGCTTTTGGTATGTGAATCTGTTTTTGCTCACAGGAGAGGAAACCAACCCCCTTGTCCAGAGCCCTTGACACCTGGACACGTGGGACAAAAGACGTGGCAAGACAGGTGTGTCCACACTCAAGCTGGCACCACTCCTGAACTGGGTTACCTGAAGTGGATGCAAGATTTCAGAAGTGGCCATCTTTGTGATGGCAATTTTAGGATCTCTGGGACAGAGTTATGCCCACTTCCCCCAGGAATTGGTCATGCAAGAGGCATAATGACCCCTAGATTCAGTGTTTAGGGGAACCCTGGCACCAGAAAATCAGATCCTGATGACCCAGGAAGAAGGACACTGAAGAGCCTCAAAAACAAAGATTAACCCCTTGCATGCTGGTGACGAACCCCAGCTGTCACGCTTCGCGGTGCTCGTGTGCGGATGACAGCTGGGCTTCGTCTTGGCCCCGCCCTGTTCGTTTGTTTACCGCACAGCGGCGAAAACGGGCCAGCAGCGAAGGGGTTAAGGAAGAGCAACCGGCTGTCTGGTGTTTCCCCATCGAATTGCGACAAAGTCATCTCATCCTGCAAGTTGTGGTACCTCCAATGCCTGGAGGACTAGCTGCCTTCAATAAAGGCTCATGGACTCCAGTGGAGCAGTGGCACTGCTTCCCTGCATCCTGCAGGCACCCCAAAGAATACAACGGAAGAGCAAAAGTCTGACACTGCAAAGTACAACTGCACCCACGCTTCCTAGCCGAAGCTGAAGTGGGCGAATAATAACAGTGTGGTCCCCAAGCTCTCCAGAGACAGAGTCCACTTTGGTTACATCCAACGTGAACTCTCTGACGCTGCCTGCAGCCTCTGATAGCAGGCCCTCTCTATCGTGATTGCTCCTGGTGTAGAAAATTCCTAAAGACAACTCTGCACCGTCGCTCCTGGCCCATGGAAAAGAGGACCAAAGGTGTCCCCAAGCATTGTGAGACTTGTGGTTCAGACCGGCTGGTGTCCCAGGCCAAGTTTGTAGCCTCTTTTTGACCGGACCGATCCTCATAGGGTAGCATTGGGCCCCCGCCGCTGGAAAGCACCTCAGTATCCGGCCGCCCATATGGTGTCCAAGGTGACCTGTTGGTGCTGCCCGGGACCTTGTCCTAAACTTACCTGAAGTCCAGGAGATTGGTCCCGTAAGTCGCAGTGAAGTGCCCAAATGCAGTACATGTTCTTCCCACCTAGGATAACATTGGGCACCCGATGCTGAAAATCACCTCTTCACACTGACAGGCTTTGTGACCTTGTATTAGACCTGTCAGCCATAGGGTGGTCTTTGCATAAACCTTTTGCTTTTGCCCTCCTATTTTTGCTGAAATTCGTTTTTGCTGGCCCCAGTAAAGTGGTATACCATACACTGTGGGCATGTAAATTCAATGCTACTACTGGGCATGTAGCACTTATTGTGCCTCCCACTTAAATAGCTCCTTAACCATGTCCTCGGTATCCCATTGCAGCCTGTATTCAGTACTAAACTGCTAATTCGACTTGGCAATACAACCCCCATGCCAATCCTTAAACCTTCCCTTTTATTGCACATGAGTCACTCTTAAGGTAGGCCCTAGATAGCCCATAGGGCAGGTTGCATTGTAATTAAAAGGTAGGTCATGTACTTTTAAGTTTTACATGTCCTGGTAGTGAAAAACTCCTAAATTAGTTTTATACTACTGTGAGGCCTACCTCTACTGTAAGATTTCATTGGGTTGCCTTACTGCATTCAATAAGAGATAACTTTTGATTGGGAACAGGTAAGATTTCATGTTTAGAGTCTGAGAAATTGTAATTAAAAATCCTCTTTAATTGTAAAGTTGGATCTTAAATTACAATTATAAAAATGTCACTCTGAGAAAGATGGCATTTTCCTGTCCTAACTATTTAGTGAATGTAGCCTGTCCCTGGGCCACATGACTGGGCATAGCTGGGAGTTGGACTATTCCTACCAGACAGCCACACAATAGAAGGATTAGGTGTGCCTTAATAGGCCATCAACAAGCAGGGGGGCAGGGCTGGGCAGAGCCCCACTTGCCACGGAATAGGATGTGCTCTGCCTTCACATAAAGTACTTGTCACCCCTGCATTGTTTATGCAGACATCCAAGAACCAGGGCATGGGAAGCAGGAACCTTTAAGCACTTCAAAAGGAATTCTCCAGACACTTATCGTACTTCAAAGAAAGCACCAGGTATAAATATAGGATCCTCAGAACCACTTTTCAGTTCACTTTCAGAACCTGCGGAAAGACTTTCAGAGGACTGCCTGCTGCTGTGGCGTGCTGTGTACTCAAAAAGACTGCTTTGCTGTACCTGGAAGGAATGCTTTGCTGTTGGGAGCATGTCTTGAATCCTCGCAGAGGCCTGTCCTATTCCACTGGTTGAACCCAGGACTACCAAACTGACTCCAAGGGCTAGTTGGCTAGCCTCCTGATCAGAGCTTCAGGGAAGGAAAAGGCTCCAACCACCGTAAACCTGCACCTGCACCCAGCCTGAGTGATTTGTTAACCCACATGTGGTCTCCATTCAGTCCTGGACACTTGGTTGTGATGTTAAGGGTGCCCAGATAGCCAAAATCCCAAATGTTTTGGCTAAAGGAAACCAAGAGGAGACCAGGACCAACTTGCTTGTCTATCTGTCCAAAGTACATCCCCGGTCGGCCTGACTTTGCAGCAGCTCCCACAATGTTCTTCCCCACAGCAGCATATCCTGTTTAGCAGTCCTTCCCCAAAGGGATATCTGGCCTCATGGAACTCTTGTTGGCTGAGGCTCCAGCCTAGTTCTGCTGGAGATATTTGACTTCCAAAGAAGAGACCAAATGTAGAAATCTTCACTGTGACTTTGTACAGTTTTCCCCCAACAATGACACCTCCTCCTCAGACACATTCTGCAGACTTGCCCCGCTGAACTTCTACCTTCTTAGAGACGTTCTGTGAAACCTTTGTTTAGGTCCGAAGGTAAGAGCCGACCATGTCCAATCAACTTTTTGTATCCGACTTGCGCTCTATCGTAGTTGGCGGTATCTCGCTTTCTAGATGTCTGCTACTGATTGGATGTTTGTCATTTTTTATAATTTATTATTACTGCTTGTTTGTTACATAAATACGTTACAGGTTACACATTGCCTCTAAGTTAAGCCTGACTGGTTTTGTGCAAAGCTACCTAAGGGTTAAGCGAAGGTTAACTTAATGATTTTTGTGGTTCACCCTGATAGGGATTGTGGTTGTTGCTTGAGCAGGGGTAACACCCCACTCAATGAACAACCCAGTTTCTCACAACTTCTCAGTTTCTCACCCTGCAGTGTGCCTGGAGAGAGACAACTTGATCCCAGATTCTATACTGCCATTCGGGCACATTTTTATCTCCCCTAACTGATTTCTGGAGTGCTACAGTATATGACAAAAGAAGGCAAAAGCAGTGATAAAAGAAAGACAAGAGGAAGAATTACCAGGCACAACTCAGCGCTAGGAGAATCAAATATTTATTCAGTCGTTTGATATCAACCCCCGCCATACCCCTTTTGGAACCAAGGTTGGGGACTCTTCATTTGTTTGGCTGATGGGCTGGAGTTTTGAGCCTGGGAAAGTTACAAAGCAGAAATGCTCCCTCTTCCCCAGCAAGTACAGGCAAAGTGAGGCCCCTGCCTGCCTTTACCCAATGAGCCCCTCCTCTCCACTTTACCAATACGCACAGCAGCAAAGCTGGATGACATCCCTGAATTTGACTGGGCTGGGGTAGTCAGCAGGAGCCGTAAACACCCACATCCGGCCAGCAGTATAAAGCAGGAGAATCCTGCAATCAGCTATTACTTAGACACTGCAGCGACCAGAATAACACAAAAAGACACCGGCACAGGTACCAGGTTGCCTTGAGACAAATGTATGACGTTACAACGCAAACATTTACAACGCATGCCTTCACAATGCTGTTTTTACATCGCGACATCCATTACAACGCATGATTTTACAACTCATGTAATCACAACGCATTTTTAGAAACTACATTTACAACGTATTCCATTACAACGCATATTACTTTTAGGGTAGCAGTGGGGTAAGTGTTGGATAGTGTAGGGGTAAAATTACTATTCCCACTCCATTGAGTACAACAGTTTGGTTAAGTGTTGGATAGTGTAGGGGTAAAAATTACTATTCCCACTCCAGTGAGTGCAACAGTAGGGTAAGTGTTGGATAGACTCCCTGAGTAAGTCTTCCATCGTGGCACCTGCGGCCCGTGCAGGTAAGAGCAGTGGGGCGGTGGGGCTGGGTGAGGGGGGATTTCGACAGACGGCGACAAGAGAAAAATAATAAGTTGTCTGTCGAAATCCCCCCCCCCAATCCGGCCCCTCCGCTCTTACCTGCATGGATCGCAGCTGATCATTGGGCTTCACTACCTTGAGGTTCAGGAACTACAAAGGTGTAGCTGTGCTTGGTTCTTAGTCCAACATTGGGTGCACCTCTGGACACCAGCGGTAACAGACTCTGATTGTCACCATTTGTACCCTGGGACCTCTTATTGCCCTCAGGCCCCTGAAAAGGGTCTCCTCAAGGACAGTAATACTGTAAGGCAGACGTTTCAGTGTAATAACGCCATGCAGCAAGCAACACCTGAAAGGCGTTAGTAAAATTATGCTAAGTGCCTGTTCTTGCTTTCATGTTTCCCAGAATTATTTTTAGTAACTTGAGATCCATTTGCTCTAGAAGCATTTTCTTAATTAGTCAGCAGATGCTGCAATACGTGGCAGACGCAGTAAGCGCAGACAGTCAGCCTTCTTGTGGCTCTGAGTACCATTAATGACTCACATGGTGTGTTTAATGCCCATCAGTGACTCGGTGTGCTCATCCCCTTCAGCTGTATTGCACTTTCCTCTGATGAGTTGTTGAGCTGTGCTTGGCCTGTCCTCATGGACGACAGTTCACCAAAATGCAAGGGGTAGCGGAAGTGACATCACACGCCCTTTGACCTCCACTTTCGCTCACACACACATACTTACACATACACACAAATTCACACATATACACTCTCTCTGACATAAAGACACTCGCACCCGCAAGCACGCACACAACATACATTTAAAAGCATTTTTCCACCTAGGGCATATTCCAGCTTGTTGTCCTCCATTTGTTGTACACAATTAGTGAATAATATATTTTATTTATTCACTATTAGTAAGAAATTTAAAGAAAATAAAGAGAGTGGAGCTCCAGCTGCCCTTGCGTTCCTGGCACTGTATTTGCCACCTCTGAGACCACGGGTCGTAAAAGCAGTGCTAGAGGTAAGAAAGGGCAAGCCAGGGGACACAGTGGAGACCCCTAAATGACGCCCATGCCTGTCTTCTCTGACTTTCTTGTTGTTAAAGCTGCTGACAGGTGATGACCCATCCCTTGCAATGACTGGTTGTAGGTAAGACAGCTAAGAGGAGGAGTACTTTGAAGCCTAAATGTTGGTGTTATGGGGGCGATGTAACCCAATCGGTGTTTGGGTGGTAACGACCACTCAGTAGAGCCAGAATAAATACAGTCAGCGTGTACAATATCATCTATGCAGACAGTATCCATAAACTATTTTTTCCACAAATATTGTGACACTTATTGTCAGTATGTGCTTACAGATGGCAATTAATTGCGGTCCTGTTAACATAGAATAGAATAGAATAGAATAGAATAGAAGTATTATTTATAAAGCGCATGGCTACCCATGGGCATCCCAGCGCTACGGACTGCAAGACGCTTCTAAGACTTATCTGGGAAAGAGCCAGGTTTTCAACAGCTTGCGAAAGTTCAGATGGTTAGTTTCCTTCCGCAGCTGAAGTGGGAGGGAGTTCCAAAGCTTGGCGGCATTGTAAGAAAAGAGCCGACCTCCGCTTCTGGCTCTTTTGATCCTTGGTACACAGGCCAAGTGCAATTCATCCGATCGTAAAGGCCTGTTGGCTTGATATAGTTTGACTAGGGAGGAGATGATCTTAGGTCCATTCCCTCTAAGCAATTTGTGAGTGATACAAAGCGCTTTAAAGTGGACTCTCTCCCGAATGGGCAGCCAATGCAGAGCTTTTATGGCAGGTTTGGCTGACCGTCGGTAGGGAATTCCCAAAAGAGTTCTTGCCGCACAGTTCTGAATCATTTGAAGTTTAGAGAGCACCGCCTCTGGGGCCCCCAGGTAAAGTACATTACTAGAGTCCAGACGTGATAGAATAAGCGCCTGGACCGCAAGTTTTTTGGCTTGAAAAGGAAGTAAAGGAAGTACTTTACGAAGCATTCTAAGCATGCTAAACCAAGCGGCAACTACCTTTCTGGTTTGGACTTTAAGAGTAAGATCTGAGTCCAACCAGATCCCCAAGCTTTTTATGTGTGGTTTGGGTATGGGTGCTGATCCCATTGCAGTCAGCCACATCTCAATTGGTCTAAATAGTGACGGATTACCAAGGAGCCTAAGCTCTGTCTTGTCTCCATTTAGCTTCAAATACAAATGGTTCTTCCATTTGGCCACTTCTTCGAGACAAGTGCAAAGGCGGGGAGTGGATGTATCAGGATGATTAAGTGAAACCACTAGCTGAGTATCATCAGCGTATGTTACGATGTTCACTCCATAGAGCTGTATGATCTCTGCCAGTGGAGCCATATAGGCATTAAAAAGCGTTGGGCTTAACGAAAAGCCCTGTGGGACTCCACACAAAAGGGGCCAGGACTTGGAAGTGGCTTTACCCTCAAATACCTGGAAGGATCGCCCCTCCAGGAAAGACGTCAGTCAGGTTAAGGCTGTTCCCAAGACACCCAAATTTGATCCTCCTGAATGGAGGATTTTTCTCGAGTCTTCCATGACAGCAAGAAGCGCTGTCTCTGTGCCGTGGCTGGAACGAAATCCTGTTTGTGTTGGATGAAGAAGGTGGTTGCATTCAAAATAGGCAGAGAGTGTAATATTTACATATTTCTCCAAGATTTTGCTAATTCCCGAGAGGAGGGAGATTGGACGATAGTTGGCCAAACAGTCAGGGTCTTAGGTGGATTTCTTTAGTAGAGCTCTAGAGCTCTGACCATAGCTTTTTTCCAGGAGGGGGGACTACTCCGGACAGAATGGATGAATTAATCAGATCTAAAATGACCGGGCTTTAATAAAATAAAATAATAAAATGTCTCTGTTGCTTGTTTAAGAATCCTAAGTGGAGTAGGGTCATTGGGTGAACCACTTTTTACTCGATCAACAGTGGCCAACAGACAATTATAGTCCATTGTAGGGAAAGCTGCTAGACACATTTCCTTATCCTCTGTATGGGGCTTATCATAGAGGATAAGATTGGGATCTTTAATGGGAGAGAAGGAACATATGATCCAGAAGTCCAATATTTGAAAAAACACTGCAAACAAACTTGCAAGATGGAACTCTGAACTTTCATGATTACACCTTACCTTAAATAAATCACTATATAGAAAATGTTTTGACTTGATCTATGCTATATTTAGAAGTTCCCTAACATGGAGGTTCTTTCATTCCTGTTATGCTTACTGGCCAAAGCAGACACCAGTTTATTGAAACATCATCCTACTTTAAATGTTGCATAAATGTATATGTGAAATGTGATTTTTTTTTCCCAACTTAATGCAGTGTTATTTTTAAAAAATTCTAAAATCACCCTCTTTGGTCTCTTCCTGGACTTCACTATGTGCCATGAAGTAGCTGCTAGGCAGTATCAGGGCTCTACCAAGGAACATTAAATAATGAATACAATGATCTGGAAAAATGGATGCACACCTAGAAAAGCTACAGTTTTTAGCATGGATTTTAAAATTATTTTAAGAAAGTCACAAAATTGATACTAATTCACAGGAGCTAATATGTACGATTGGTTGCTGATTGTAGTAGGTGATATCGAATCTGGATATATATATATATATATATATATATATATATATATATATATATATATATATATATATATATATATATATCACCATGGCACGGCTATGTGTACTTAGGTATAGAAAATGTATAGATATTGTTGTAATGATAAACTGTACCCCGAGGTTCAGGGCTCAACATTTCCACCCAACACCATGGGTGCTTGTGGGTCCATCTGCACATTTTGTTTTCCAGGGATGTCAGACTGTTTTCGACCTCCATCACTCTACAGCCTCTGCTGCCTTAAATTAAGAAAAGCAAAAGGAACAAATGATGGAGCAAATGCTGGACAATGCAAACATTCACCCCCAGTCACAAAGATCTGGGTTTACTCCATTGTTCTTTTGCTCACCACGCCACACAGAGTTGGACCCAGCCATATGCAAATCAGTCTTGACCCTGTCCCTCACGGGAACAGTCCACCCCGAACTGCCAATCCACGTCCTCTCTGGACCTGAAACAAGTATCCTGGGACCGGTTTCGGGGCATCACCCCTCATCTGCCAGGCGAGCTTGAATCCAGTGGCGCAGTTAGCACAGGAAATTAACAAGGCAGAAGATTAGTCCTTCTTTTCATTCAATGGGCATAGAAATAAAAGAGGGACAGCCAATAATTTCACCATTCTATTGTGTTGGCAGCCCTTCTGCTAGATTAATGAAGGACAATGGAAATAATGGAGGATTGCTCTCTCTCACCCGGCATACATGGTGAGGTTAACTGTATAGCCTGTAAAGGCGCAGCTAGGCAAGGTGCTCGGAGATGCTGGTGGTAATGGCAGTACAATTGCAGGTAGGTCTGCTCTATCCTGCTCACACTACATACTCAGTCACATTTTGGGGACCGTCACTTAATTTTGTTAAACACTGCAACTACTTCTGTATATATTCATGGACTCCCGATGATGTGTAAATAAAAGTATGTGGCAGTAACATTCATTGTTCCACCAGGAAGACCTATTTAGAATGAAGTGAAACCTCAAAATTCAGCAGTCTTGGAGAAAGTGCTACATCCAGAGGAGAATCTACCAACATCATTTCTTACTCCAGAGAGAGAGTATAGTGGAGGAAATTCAACACACGGATTCTGCTGAGGATTCATCCCCTCCTTTTGCACTGGACGCAATTTTTAATACATCCCGACTTTAAATAAGGTCGTAACAACCTCAGAATGCTGTGAACACAAAGGCAGTCTTCTGATTTCTGGCACAACTGGTAAAGCCTCTGCTGGAGCATTATTCACCAGCAGAAAATCCACAAGCCAAACCCTCAGGCAAAACTGCATCCACCTTACTAACCCTATGACGGCGGCAATTCTGCTAGGGAGTCTCCTCCGGAGGAATCCTTCAATACAAGATGTAACTTTCCACCCACAAATTGGATTTACTATCAACCACCTCTAAATCAGGTGCTAACTTCACCTAGAGCAAAATTAAGTTCTCAACAGGGCTAATCACCTGGGAGGCCAGCGAACTGATAAGAGCCTGAGTCAGTCGCATTGCCTGACGTGACTGACTCTGCCCCAGCAGAAAAGGCTCACTGGAAAATATCCCTATAATCAGACCACTGAAACGTGAAGCAATGGAGGACGACATTATGCAGCAGAAACCACTAAATTATGCTGCATGAAAAGGTAAACTGTCTATTGTAATGAGGCACATTTTAGCCAATACTTTATTTACTACTTTGTGATTTTAAGACACACTGAGTAAATGTTTCACCTAACACAGCGCATGCGCTGTTGCTTGCAACAATGTATTATTTCTTTAAAAACAAAAAAAACTCTAAAAAGGGGCTTTAACTCGCCCATTATTTTACATTAGTTGTCCTCATTGTCAATTGTGTCAGTGTGTCTGCTTCACTTGTTTCTGTTTTTGTCCCTGGAGCATGGACCAATTACTGATTGATTTCTTGATTAGTGTTCATCTGCACTGCTTGTGCCCGGATTGTGGTTGTTTTTGTGCTTGAAACCATCAGAGTTGAAGATTGCACTTCCCAATGTTTCCAAGAGCTGAACGCAAGCATCTAGCAATAACTAACTTTCTGGCATACATGTTGGCTGCCTGCCGTTTTTATTGAAGATGACTCTGTAAATATACTCCCATCAAGTTTAAAACTGTTGCCAGACAGTATGTGTTTTTCTAAATTAACGTTTGCCGCTGTATTTATTTGTTGGTTACCTCTTTTATAATATAAAGAATGTTTTATTCATTATCAAACATCCATGATTTCAGAAGGTTTATGTTTCACCTTCCCACCCATTAGCCCTCAAGTCACCCTCACCTCCCATTACCTCTACCCAACCCTGAGCCCTCAAGTCACGTCACTTCTCTTTACCCCATCCACCCCTAAACCCTCAAGTCACGCTCACCCACCCCTTTACCTCTATCCACTTCACAACCCTCAAGCCACCCTTTCCCCCCTTTGACTCTACCCATCCCTAAACACACGTCATTCTACTTTACCTCTACCTACCCCATATCCCTCAAGTCACCCTTGCCTCCCTTTACCTTTACCCACCCCTGAATGCCTATCACCCTCCCCTTCCTTTACATCTACCCACCCCTGAACACTCAAGTCACCTTCACCTCCCTTCACCTCTATCAACTCTACAACCCACAAGTCGTTCTCATCTTCCTTTACCCCTATCCACCCCTGAACCCTCAAGTCACGCTCCCCTCCCTTTATCTCCACCCTCCTTGACCCCTCAAGTTACCCTCACTTCCCTTTACCTCTTCCCATTCCTGAACCCTAAATTACCCCTTTCCTCCCTATACCTCTACTCATTCCTAAACCCTAAAAGCACTTTTTAAAATAAGATAAAAAGTATTTTATTTAACAAAATACTTAACTGTGTATTAAAGTACTGTGTGTTAAAGGTACACATACTTACCTGCGTGGTACTTACGTTCGGGGTTAAGACTGCATGATAAAGGTCCTGCATGGTAAAGGCTGTGTGCCCGAACTGCAAAGCCATGTCTTCCCTGGACCGGAATCAAGCATCCTGCATTGTGTCCATCAACTGTTGTTTTTGCATTTGTCACCCCGAGTGGGATGGGTATGCTCAGACGTGAGTCCCGTGCTCTCCACGCCACTGGAGTCAAGCTATCCTGGCTGAAGACGGCTTATAGCCAGAAACCGGTCCTAGGATGCTTGATTCCGGTCCAGGGAAGACATGGCTTGGCAGTTCGGGCTGGACTGTTCCCATGAGGCACAGGGTCAAGGCTGATTTGCATATGGCCATGTCTGAACTTGGGTGGTGTGGTGAGCAAAAAAACTATGGATTTAGGCCCAGATCTCTGTACTGGGGTGAATGTGTGACATTGTTCTGCATTCTGTCCATCAACTGTTGTTTTTGCATTTGTCACCCCGAGTGGGACGGGTATGCTCAGACGTGAGTCCCGTGCTCTCCACGCCACTGAAGTCAAGCTATCCTGGCTGTAGACAGCTGATAGCCAGAAACCGGTCCTAGGATGCTTGATTCCGGTTCAGGGAAGACATGGCTTGTCAGTTCGGTCTGGACTGTTCCCATGAGGCACAGGGTCAAAGCTGATTTGCATATGGCCATGTCTGAACTGAGGTGGTGTGGTGAGCAAAAAAACGATGGATTTAGGGCCAGATCTCTGTACTGGGGTGACTGTATGACATTGTTCTGGATTCTGTCCATCAACTGTTGTTTTTGCATTTGTCACCCCGAGTGGGACGGATATGCTCAGACGTGAGTCCCGTGCTCTCCACGCCACTGGAGTCAAGCTATCCTGGCTGAAGACGGCTGATAGCCAGAAACCGGTCCTAGAATGCTTGATTCCGGTCCAGGGAAGACATGGTTTGGCAGTTCGGGCAGGACTGTTCCCATGAGGCACAGGGTCAAGGCTGATTTGCATATGGCCAAGTCTGAACTGGGGTGGTGTGGTGAGCAAAAAAAAGATGGATTTAGGCCCAGATCTCTGTACTGGGTGAATGTATGACATTGTTCTGCATTCTGTCCATCAACTGTTGTTTTTGCTTTACTTCCTCCTCGTGTGTTTTTCCATTCCTGGAGCATGGCCCAAGTACTGCTTCCCATGCCCAGTGTCCTTCCACTGTTTGCTGCTTCCAGAGGTACTTTTTCCCCATTTACTTGCACCCCCTTCTTCCCTCCAGCATTGTTGCTTGGCATGCCCCCTCCCCCCACTGTCCTCCTGTGTTCTTGTTTGTCCTGTCCGCCCCTGCACCTCCCCGATTTTTGCTTGCTCCATCCACCCTTTCCCCCTCCATTGCTCCCGCCCTTCCGTCCCGCCAAAAATAAGAGCCAAAAAATTGCATCTATGGATTTTAGGATGCTACAAAGATACAAACGGTGCTGCGCTCCATGTCTATATAGCTTTTGGCCCTGTCTTCATTAGGGGCCAACACAGCAAACTTCAGCTCAGATATAAGATAATCAAATATTTTGTGTAAAGGCAGAGAATAATCACACACTAAGAAAACGGATCAGAGCCCCTCGTGGTCAGTGCTGGCCGTGTCATAATGCTTTCTTTCCCTAACTTTCAAACATGCTGCACAGCATCTGCGCTGCTGTACAACATAGTTTAAATCAGGGGTATTCAAACTGTAGGTCGCAACCCCCAGGGGGGGCGTGGAGTGATAGAAAGGGGGTCGCGCATTCCCGGTCACACTTCTGCCCAAATTACTTCTGTCGTCTTCATTCTCCCCCAAGCAGGAGGGTGCTTCAGATTTAGAAGGAGACAGGTGTGCGGGATCAAAGAAGCTGATTGCGCGTCCCGTATATTCCTGACTTTCAGTGATAAAATGAATAACCCGCAATGACTTGTTACCATCAATATTATATATCCATAATACCGAAGAGCTTTAACGTTATCAATCATCTCACATTATGCTACTAATTAGATACTTCCTCCAGGAAATGCCTTCCACTCATTGAAAAAATGAGTTTCACTGCCACACAAAGTGCAAGTGAAACATCACTCTTGGGTGCACGATTCACATTGTCGGAAGGTAACATATTCAATTAGTTTCAGTGAAACCAAAAATACGATCACCCAACAAGGTTAGTGTGAAGCTGCAACTTGTGAGCATTAACAATAGAGAGTATGGTACAAAAACGTACAAGATAATCTGCGAACACAGGATTCATTAGAATAGTTATTCGTTGGCTTTAGGGATGAAAGAGAAGTGCAACGGACTACAAGGGCTTCAGCCCCCCTCGTCCCCCATCGTGGGTCTCAGCCCAGGCTGCTGCAGTGCAGCTGGCGCTGCTGTGAGCTGGGCAGTGTCTGGACTCTTATCTCCAGCACGCCCAGGTTTTTCACAGGTCTTTAAAGACCATTTGCATATTTACATACCTTTTGTAAACTGGTTACCAAGGGTTTGTTTTTTTCTAGTTTCAGGACCCCCTGGGCCCCCACTCTGCCTATTCCTTACATTTGTATTTTACATTTACTGGGGTAGTGTGAGAATGCATTTCATGAAAAGGAATATAAAGTAGGGTTGCCAAAAGAAAAACACCAGCCCTGTGTTGTGTAAAGAGCATGCAAAGACTTCCTTTTGACACAAAATAGAGTTATAAATAAAAAAAATATGTATTCATTTGTTATGTGACTTTTCTATCTTTGTTCCCTTTATTTATCAGTCATGGATCATTGAGGCAGTCCTTGAACACAATTAAAAGTGCTTTCTGTTTATATTTGCTGTACTGGGGTGTGTGCTGAGCATTGATTAATTTTAAGCATGGGTGTAAAATCCGTTCCGCTCGCGGAATTTGCAGATTTTTGGCAAATTCGCAATCCGCGAACTCTCGCGAATTTGCCGAAAATCCGTAAATTCGCACGCTGAGGATTTTTTTTGCTTGGTGATACAATTTTGCGGCGAGCGGCGTTCACTGACCGTCATTCAGCGTTTGCAGAGTTGTTTTTCTCCATATTTTGCGTGTGCTGCTCCATTTTGGATCTTGCTGTGGGATCCCGCGGGAGTTTGGCGACCGCGATTACGTCATCGCGGCTTGCCACCTTGCACAGCACACATCGCGAGAGTTCGCAATTGCGAACACGTAGATGCAGCGGGCAGCAACAATCTCGCACTCGCGAAATTGCAAAATTTGCAATTCTGCACAAGAAATCCACCAGCAAGCAGCATAAACCTTCTGGAAATGATGATTTTTATCACAATAACTCCTCAGGTTGACATTTGCCTGCACTTTTTTTTGGAAGGAATCCATTTTGGGGGGGGGTGAGGAAGGAAGTGCCCCACAGTCTCCAACTTCCTGTTCCTGTCCAGCAGGCTCCTCCCAGTGCTTTCTTCATGTGCTGGTCACTTTCATTTGGACCTTGACCTGGAAGGATTACTTTTTGTGGGTGCTGCTGGATATTTGGATTTGAGGCCTTTTTGACTTTCTTTGGATCACTTTTGGATTAGAAATCAACTTTCGCAAGTAAGTTTGTTTGGGGCATTACAGTTGCTGCAACTACAATTTTGGAACTTTTTCAGAACATTAAATAAAATATATTGTGGGTAGCCACAGTATCCAGTAGGACCAGGGTTGGTTATGGGTGCATGATACAACTGTTTTGTTGAATTTAAACATCATTGAGGCCATGGATGGGCTGGAATTGTGCTTAATTTTGTGTTTTTTGTCAATTTTTTGGGGCTGCTGTTGGGGCCTTTTGCCCAGGGGTAGTGAGTGGTGCATGGACTGAGTCTGCCTGTGGGGTCTTTTTAATGTAAACATCCTGGATGGCATTGATTGTGGTGATTTTTGTGTGTTTTTCGTTTTTTTTGGGGTGTACTGTTGATTTGGACTGGCCATGTGGGTGGTGGTGGTGTCCATCTTGAGTGCTGGTACAGGCAACATGTGCTTAGGGTGCAAGGGGCCATTTTGAAGAGAGGCAGTGTCTGAGGCCTGCACTTATTTTGCCTAGCTTTCATCCATTATGCCCAGGGGTAGTGAGTGGTGCATGGGCCTAGTCTTTTTGTGGGGTGTCTTCATGAATTTAAACACCATTGAGGCCATGGATGGGCTGGGATTGTGCTGAATTTTGTGTTTTTTGTCGTTTTTTTGGGGCTGCTGGTGGGGCCTTTTGCCCAGGGGTAGTGAGTGGTGCATGGGCCTAGTCTTTCTGTGGGGTGTCTTCTTGGATGTAAACACCATTTACGCCATGGATGGGCTGGGATTGTGCTGAATTTTGTGGTTTTTGTCGATTTTTTTGGGGCTGCTGGTGGGGCCTTTTGCCCAGGGGTAGTGGTGCATGGACTGAGTCTGCCTGTGGGGTCTCACTCTCTTTAATGTAAACATCCTGGATGGCATTGGATTGTGGTGATTTTTGTGTGTTTTTCGTTTCTTTTTGGGGTGTACTGTTGATGTGGACTGGCCATGTGGGTGGTGGTGGTGGCCATCTTGAGTGCTGGTACAGGCAACATGTGCTTGGGGTTCAAGGGGCCATTTTGAAGAGAGGCAGGGTCTGGGGCCTGCACTTATTTTGCCTAGCTTTCATCCATTATGCCCAGGGATAGTGAGTGGTGCATGGGCCTAGTCTTTCTGTGGGGTGTCTTCTTGAATTTAAACACCATTGAGGCCATGGATGGGCTGGGATTGTGCTGAATTTTGTGTTTTTGTCGTTTTTTGGGGCTGCTAGTGTGGCCTTTTGCCCAGGGGTAGTGAGTGGTGCATGGGCCTAGTCTTTCTGTGGGGTGTCTTCTTGAATTTAAACATCATTGAGGCCATGGATGGGCTGGGATTGTGCTGAATTTTGTGTGTTTTCTGTAGTTTTTTTGGGGCTGCTGGTGGGGCCTTTTGCCCAGGGGTAGTGAGTGGTGCATGGGCCTAGTCTTTCTGTGGGGTGTCTTCTTGGATGTAAACACCATTGAGGCCATGGATGGGCTGGGATTGTGCTGAATTTTTTGTTTTTTGTCATTTTTTGGGGCTGCTGGTGGGGCCTTTTGCCCAGGGGTAGTGGTGCATGGACTGAGTCTGCCTGTGGGGTCTTTTTAATGTAAACATCCTGGATGGCATTGGATTGTGGTGATTTTTGTGTGTTTTTCGTTTTTTTTGGGGTGTACTGTTGATGTGGACTGGCCATGTGGGTGGTGGTGGTGGCCATCTTGAGTGCTGGTACAGGCAACATGTGCTTGGGGTGCAAGGGGCCATTTTGAAGAGAGGCAGTTTCTGAGGCCTGCACCCATTTTGCCTAGCTTTCATACATTATGGCCAGGGGTAGTGAGTGGTGCATGGGCCTAGTCTTTCTGTGGGGTGTCTTCTTGAATTTAAACACCATTGAGGCGATGGATGGGCTGGGATTGTGCTGAATTTTGTGTTTTTTGTCGTTTTTTGGGGCTGCTGGTGTGGCCTTTTGCCCAGGGGTAGTGAGTGGTGCATGGGCCTAGTCTTTCTGTTGGGTGTCTTCTTGAATTTAAACATCATTGAGGCCATGGATGGGCTGGGATTGTGCTGAATTTTGTGTGTTTTTTGTCGTTTTTTTGGGGCTGCTGGTGGGGCCTTTTGCCCAGGGGTAGTGAGTGGTGCATGGGCCTAGTCTTTCTGTGGGGTGTCTTCTTGAATTTAAACATCATTGAGGCCATGGATGGGCTGGGATTGTGCTGAATTTTGTGTGTTTTTTGTCGTTTTTTTGGGGCTGCTGGTGGGGCCTTTTGCCCAGGGGTAGTGAGTGGTGCATGGGCCTAGTCTTTCTGTGGGGTGTCTTCTTGAATTTAAACATCATTGAGGACATGGATGGGCTGGGATTGTGCTGATTTTTGTGTGTTTTTTCGACTTTTTGGGGTGTATAACTGATGTTCCTCTGTCTTCCATTGCATGTAGGTGCACAAGAGAACCACCAGTGCCAGGAAGAAGTCCTGCTGCGGTGTGTGCAGCACAACGTCACGTGTGGCCACAGACAACTCTGCAACTTGTGCAACTGCGGCCTGCTGTTCAGAGTGACATCTGAAGAAGATGGCCCCAAAAAAAGTTGCCCGTAGCTCCTCTAGCAAGAAAGTTGCCAGTAAGGAGCAGAAGAAGCAAGTGGCGCCACTTACCAAGGAGACTGGTGTGATGACAACCGCCACATTTTTTGGGATAAAAAAAAGTACGCCTGCAGCAGCAGCGGGGTCTGCTGGGGACCAAGCTGGGAGCAGCACCTCCGCTCCATTGGGCTCAGTGCCACCACCACCACGCCAACTTAGGTCCAAGCCCTTGAGTGCTGCAGAGGCAGCCAGTATAGTTGTTCAATCACCATCGACCAGTGATGTTGGCTCATCGCAAGAAAGTAGCAGCAATGTCCCTCAATCAACACAGGTTGTTGTAACTCATCTGACGAGTGTTGAACAACCACAGCCGCAACAACAATCACATGTGCAAGTACAAGCCCAAGTACATGTGGAAGGAGAGGCGGCGCAAGGAGAGGAGCAAGCAGAGGTGCATGGAGGGGCACAACAAGTGGCCACAATAGTTGTTCCTCCAGAAGTAGGGGCACATCTGGAAATCGACAATCAAGCCGAGGTATCATTCGAGGAAGCCACTCCTCCTGATGATCATTCATTGTCTTCCACATCCTGAGCAAGGAAAAGATCAAGGGTGTTGGTGTCTACATCTTCTTCAAGCCCACCTCCTTCTGATGATATGGATCTTACTTGGAAACCAGCACCACTGCCGTCTGAGAGTGAGGTTGAGGAGGCACACCATGATCTGACAAAGGTAGCTAAGCGTAAAAGGAAGGTCGTCGAAACTCTCATAGTTATGGAGTCTGATGACGCTCAACAAGAAGTGGCGTATACTCCTGCTGCTGAAGACTCTCACGACGACGACGCAGTCATCATCACTAACGTCACTGAAGCCCCAGCGGGCATCCAGCAAACAGACATTTTGACCCTAGCCCGACAAGCTGCTGAGCGTGATGATGAAGTCGACGAGGAGGCAATGGGAACACCACAATCATTGATGTTAACTAGTACACCACAACCTACCGCTTCCATATTTCTTACTCGCCAGAAGGGACCTCCATTCACCTCGACCTCAATTAGTGGTGGTGAAAGTGCACAACGTAGTAAAGTTCAGCAATACACATCCTCTACTTCATCTGGCATTAGCAGCACGACCACCACCAGTATCGCCTCCTCCGGCCCCCACAGACATTTCAAGTCCGCAGTTTGGGACTTCTTTAGTGTTTGCCCAAAAAGGGAAAACATAGCCATTTGTAGCATTTGTAAGCTTGCAGTTAGTCGTGGTAAGCTTGGTACCAACTATGGGACTGGAGGCCAGAGAGGTCATCTTGACAGACAGCACACTGTCCAATGGTTGGCGCACCTAAAGGAGATCAAGGAAGCCCGAATTGCAAGTCGAGAATACGTTGATGTTCCATCTGATGATGACGAGGAGGAAGAAGTGTCTCACACTTCACTTACACCCAGTACCCCTGGGAGCCACGCTAAGAGTGTGGGACAGAGTGAGACACCAATGCAAAAAAGTTCATCAGCGAGCGTAACTGGGTCGAAGAAGTCATCATCATCAACATCATCATCCCGTAAAATGGTCCAGGGCAACATTAAAACAATGTTTTTTTCAGACGCACCATATGACCGCAACCACCCAATGGTGCGTCTGTATAACACTAAGCTGGCTAAAATGCTAGCGCTGGATCTTCTCCCTTTTTCTTTTGTAGAAGGGGTTGTTTTTCTCGAATTAGTGGCAGCGCTCTGCCCTAAATGGAAGGTTCCTAGCCGGTACTATTTTGCCCGAGTTGCGGTTCCAGCACTACATGAAGATGTGCTGGAGGTGATTGGGGCAGCTTTGCAGAAGAGTGCTGTTCACACTATACATCTGACAACAGACATGTGGACCAGTGGCGCAGGCACTGATTACATGTGCATCACTGCACACTGGGTCTCTTTTTCAGGGGTTAAAGCAAAGCTAAACGCAGGTGCTGACCTGGACCAAGTTTTTAAAGTTGCTCGGAAACATGCAACACTAGCCATGTTTGTCTTGGAGAAACGTCATACAGCACAAAACATTTTGAATGAGTTCAACACAAAGGTCTTTCACTGGCTGTCTCCAAAAAAACGCGGCATTGGTTATGTTTCCACGGATAATGGCGCCAATGTAGTTAAGGCCATGGAACTGGGTGACTATTTCAGAGTGCCGTGTTTGGCGCACTGTATAAACCTGGTTGTTAAAAAATTCTTGGATAAAGACAGTCCAGCATGCCAGTTAGTGGTCACCTGCCGAAAAATGTGCAACCATTTCAGCCATTCTTTTAAGGCCCGGAAGCATCTGAGGAGCCTGCTACATGAACGTCGAATGCCAGTGAAAGCACTCATCCAGGAGGTGCCAACACGTTGGAACTCAACCTTCTACATGCTTGAGCATCTGTATGAGCAGTTTACGGTACTCGATCAGTATTTCTTAACAATGGGTACAGCTGTGAAGGAGGACCTGAGGTTAAATGCGGCGCAATGGGAGCTAGTTAAAAGCCTGACAGACATGCTTCGTCCTTTTGAGTTCTTCATGCGTGCAGTCAGCAGGGAGGACTGTAATTTGGGAAAAGCTATCCCATTGTTGCGCATGCTGGAGCACAAACTGAAGGCGGTGTCTTCAAAGTTTCAAAAAGATGAAGAAAAGCAAGAAGCTTTTGTTTTGGCGGAGAAATTATTAGAGCGCCTACGTGGCGATGAACGTCTTCAAAAGATCCACTCAGAACAGCATTACATTTGTGCTACTATTCTGCATCCACGCTACAAAAAGGCGCTGGCAGGCTCTGCATTATTTCCTTTTAGTGATGAAGATGTTACAAAGTACAAACGTTGGCTAGCCTGGTCAGCCATCAGGTTTGAAAGAGAACGGCAGCAAATTGAAGGAAAAGGCAGTACATCAGCATCAGCAGGCCATCCCCAGTCAGAAGACTCCACTTCTGCACCTGTGGCTGTGGCAGAAGTGACCTCTCAGCCGTTAAAGACACCGGCAATCGCATCATCTGCACCAGACACAACAGAAATATCGGGTGATGAAGAGGATTGGCTAGCTGAGATGGGTTATGGTTCTGAAAAGGTCCGAGCGAAAATTCAGCTAAGTGGAGGAACCGTGGAGAACTTTGAGTCGATGGTGCAGGACTATCTGAATGACTCAACAGAGGTCTATGTTAATGCTGACCCATTGGCATGGGAAAAAAGAATTGTGGCCAGAGATCACCCGCCTGGCTATACATTACTTGTCTTGCCCACTCGCAAGCGTGTCTTCTGAACGTGTTTTCAGTGCTGCTGGTGGCATTGTAACTTGCAAACGGACCCGCCTCTCGCCCAAAAATGTGGAGATATTGACAATGATCAAGATGAATGAGCACCTCATACCACCAGATTTCAAAGTACCAGATCGCACGACGGAAGAAGACGAGATGGACAGCAACTTAGATGAGGGAATTTCTTCTGTGTTAGGTGACACTGATCTACTCCTGCCTGATTTCGCAGAGTATGAGGACGAACTCTTCTTCCCTGACACCGAGGCCTGAAAATGAGCCAATGAATTCAGAAATGTTCTTTTTCGGACTTATTCACTTTTATTCCTGTGTTTCTGTCTTTAAAACTTTAATCACCTGTACTTTTGCTTTTTGGCTGTTTGAGGGTCTTCTACTTGTTTTCGCCTGGGTTGACGGCTCTGGGGCCATTGCTGGGAAGGTCTAATACCGGATAAAACTGGTTTAAACAACATCCATGAGGAAAAAGGTTTTGGCTTTTCTGACTTTTCGCTCAATGTAGAATTTTCGGGGGCCTGTTTGGGGGGCTTCCTGGTGTTTGTGGGTGGGTTTCGGGGTCTGGGAGCACTACTGGGTATGGATAGTTTAGATAGCAAGAGGTTTGAAGGAAATCCATTGAGGCAGAGGGGAGTTAGGGCCTAGCTGCAGAGCGCGCGCTGATTGATTTTGGAAATTTTCAGAAAAGTGACTAAGTCCAAATTTTTGTACTTTTGCTTTTTGGCTGTTTGGGGGTCTTCTACTTGTTTTCGCCTGGGTTGACGGGTCTGGGGCCATTGCTGGGAAGGTCTAATACCGGATAAAACTGGTTTAAACAACATCCATGAGGAAAAAGGTTTTGGCTTTTCTGACTTTTCGCTCAATGTAGCGTTTTCGGGGGCCTGTTTGGGGGGCTTCCTGGTGTTTGTGGGTGGGTTTCGGGGTCTGGGAGCACTACTGGGTATGGATAGTTTAGATAGCAAGAGGTTTGAAGGAAATCCATTGAGGCAGAGGGGAGTTAGGGCCTAGCTGCAGAGCGCGCGCTGATTGATTTTGGAAATTTTCAGAAAAGTGACTAAGTCCACATTTTTGTACTTTTGCTTTTTGGCTTTTGGGGGTCTTCTACTTGTTTTCGCCTGGGTTGACGGCTCTGGGGCCATTGCTGGGAAGGTCTAATACCGGATAAAACTGGTTTAAACAACATCCATGAGGAAAAAGGTTTTGGCACTTTTTGTAACTTAGGGTTCGTTAGGGTTAGCCCTAGCAGCAGGATTGCATGTGTTTCGGGGTGTTCTTGATTTTTGCAACTGAGTTCTGGGGTTTTAGAGCACTCGTGGGAATGTGTAATTTTTGTTGCAAGCGATTTGCAGAAAATCCATGGTGGGAAAGGGGGGATCACTTACTCTGTGAGAGGCACTTAGTACTATTTCTTGTAGAGGTAGCCAATGTCAAAGAAATTCAACGCAAGTACTAGTTACACTTTCAATACTTTACCATTTGTTAGGCTCTGTGTGGCACTGTTCTAGTGTACTGTCACCTGCTATATTCTCTATCGTACCGTTGTAATGCTACAGTAAGGACAAACCAGGTTTCATTTTCTTTTTTTCCATAGACATGCAACTGCCACTGTGTCACACCACTAGTACCACCGCAATGAGGACATTTCATCCGCCCAGGATTGCCAACCTTAATCGTCATTTCCCGTGGAGCCAGCCCTGGGCCTAGCCCTACTTTCAAACACAAATTACAGGTAAAATAAGCGTTTGGTGGGAGGTAGTATAATGGAGTATTAGGAATAGACGAGAGATTGACGGTAGTACTACTAAAGTCCTAGGACTCTTCAGGAAAACAAACTTAGGGGCCGATTAGGATGGAGGATTTTCCGCCTCCTCCGGGCCGGCGGAAGCCACCTCCGGCCCGGAGGAGGCGGAAAATCCTCTGCGGAGTCACCAAAGACCCACCGCCGCATTACGATGGCTGGTGGGTCTTGGTTTCTGTCCGCTGCTTTTCCGCCGCGGTCGGATTACAACCGCGGCGGAAAAGCTCTCATTTGGCTGGCAGTGTCTACCAGACACCGCCAGCCAAATTAGGATGCATTTTTAAACATGCTTTTCCGCGGCGGTTTTTCCGCCGTGGAAAAGCATGTGTACTTTTGATTTTGGGGGCCCGTTGCGGGCCCCCAGGGTGTAGGCGGGTGGGGGGTGCACATGGGGGGTACCTATGGTACCCCCCCAGTATTTACATGCACAAAGCGACAGGCACCGCGCGGTGCCTGCCGCTTTGTGCATGTAAATGTAAAACATGCACTTTTAACATTGCGGCGGGTGCTGCTTGAAGCAGCACCCGCCGCAATGTTAAATATCCAGGATGTGACCGCCAGGGTGGCGGTCACATCCTAATTTGCACGGAGGGACCGCCGCAGCCCATGCGGACGGTCCCTCCACCTCTGGGATGGCGGACGGACGCAAGTCCGTCCGCCATCCTAATCGGCCCCTTACTGTTAAACCCCCACCCACCAGACTCAAAAGCAGTAAAAAACAGGTATGGTCAGATAAAGTTTCAAAAAGTATATTTTTGTAGCCCTAACAAAATAATCTCCCGCAAGACCCTCCCTAACCCCAATGATTGTCCTTCAAAAGTCCCAAAAACAACCCAACTCCCAATTCCCACCCCCCAAAAGTCTCTAAAAAAGGGGCAAGGGACACTACACTACGGGAGGGTGCTGTTGACTTTAGCGGCCAGGGCATAATACTCCTTGCGTAGGGTGGCATGGTCGAAGCGGAGGCCCTCCACCAAGTTCTTATAGGTTAAGACCTCCTGCTCCAAGTAGGACACTCTGAGGGATAAGCGGCGCTGGCGTGCCTTGCAACTCCTGTGGGGGGCAGCTGATGTCTTTGCTGCTCGGCGGTGGCGGTTGACTTTGGTAGCCCGGCTCCGTACCGCTGGAGCACTGCGTTGGCTGGCAGCCCGTGAGGGCACGGAGGAGGATGCAGCTGTCCCAGTGGATGTTGTTGTTGTACCGGTAGACTGCGTCTCCTCCTCCTCCAGGGCCACCAGCCGCCGATATTCGGCGACAGTGGCATCCAGCCTCCGTTGCCGGGCCATTTGAGCCAGCTCCCTCCTTGATGGTCTGTTTGATTTGGAAGGAGCAACTATATGAAGAAAGAAAGACATAGTCTGTAACCAATGCTCCTTAAGATTAACACAAAATGATTGAGCAGAAAGTTGTGTCACAGTACAAGTAGCAAATTGAAAGCACAGTACATAACTATTGAGGACAGTATCTATCTAACCTCCCACTTCTTCATCCTTGCTCTAACATTAGTGGGAGTTTAAGGAACAAATTCTACGAGCACTATGGACTTCCATTACAGTCGACTATGACAGTACACCAGTCTTATTCTTCTTCTTCTCTCTTGTTTAGGAAAATTGGTACGTTATCTTATGCAAGCCAGAATAATGCCAGCTCAGTGGACTTGCACCCGAGAAAAACAGACGCACACCATGATGAGTGAGACAGACTTGCGTTACTGTACCGGTCCAGTACATGCAGGTAGTGAAGCTCTTACTTTTCTATTACGGGTGGCACTGAGAATACTCTGTTAAAAGGGCTACTGCTTAATTAATTTAGCTTTCACCCGCCAGTGCAAATGAGTACTAGAAAAGGAAAATGAAGAAGCTAAATAATCTGATTATCTATCACTTCACATGGGATGTATTTGATGACATATGGGATGACTTTAGGTGCTGTGCTTATTATTGAGTGAACAGTGTGATACACCCACACATGAATGACGTACTACTACTAAACTAAAGTTATTAAGAGAGGTAGGGAGTGTCCACCGTAATAACCGGATATATGCTGTGCTTGCAGTTGCAATACAAACTACTGCTACTATAGTATTTGGACAAAATTACAACTTCTTTTCCTTGCCTTTCCTACACTGGATCGGATGTGCGGGTGCGGTGTTACATCACATGCTCTTCAAAGTAACACTTAGTTCATCCAGTGACCGTCTACTCTCTCTAGATACACATATGCTATCTAAGAGTCAGATAATACCATGATCCAGGCATCCATCCATTCAAAGTATATGCACACATACAGTTTCTGTTTCACCCACCCAGGCTGTTCTCCTTCCACCCATCCTTGCTTCATCATTCACCCAGCCATGCACCATACCATATTCTTTCCTTCCCAGCCACCTCGGGACCAAGCAAACACATATCATTCTTCTTTGCCAGTCATCATTAAATTTATCGTCCTTCCACACTTACTTACACCCTTCTTTCGCTTTTCGTTCATCCCATCCATCAAGTTCATCTCAGATCTTATTGGGATTCTTCTCGCCAAAAACTTCACAGCTAAGTCGAAGTACATTTAGAGGAGGCTACTACCTGGTTGATTTATAATACACCCATGCAGAAAGCACACTATGCAGTCTTCAATCTCAATAAGTAAGGAATATATAGCTTACCTCTGCCCGCCACCACCGTGTGAACCTTCACAGGCACGTCCGGCACTTGCACCGCCTCCTCCCCAGAGTTGTTCCCCTCGTCCAATACCACCACCTCCGCGCTGGCCCCGCCACCAGATGTTCCACCTACAAAGTACATTTAAGAATGTTAGAATACACCACTCACTACTATATAATATTTGGTCTAGGAGGAATAAAGAAATGTGAAAAAAACAGAATACAATGTAATAATTTGTGACTGTCTACTCTAAAGTAAAAATGTCCCTTTTTCCAGGGAAGGCTGTTGTCTTGCTGCACTTTTTGGCACAACTGATGAATGCTTGCTTTTTATTTTTAACACGCACCACTTTTTCTCCTAACAGACAGAAGCTTGACTTCTAAGAACACGAGCAGGATCAAGTTCAAACAAGGTGAGAGCTCGGCTCGACCACAAGAAATGTGTCCAATTAATCATCAGCACTAAGCACTTTTCCATTTTCAGTTAAACGTTTAGTTTTATGACAAAGTTGATTTTAATAAATATGTTTACTTTTAATAAAGCTTTTAAACTTAAATAGACTCTGTGGTTTTTGGTCCTCCAGACTAGAGTGGATGAGCTAAAGGTTTTGGAATTTTTGCAAGCATGAGTCCGTGCCTCTGACACTTCTTGACTCTGACTCCGTACTCTTGTCCTGCGTTGGATAATCTAATCATCATTGGGGATCAATCATCGGTGACTTTGGGAGCTAAATGACTCTGCCACACTATCTAGTCAGTAAGGAGATTGGGGGTTCAACTACAAAGTCTGTTATCACTGAGGTATGTGGAAAGTCTAACAGCACATATTATAATTGATAAGCTAAGCAATGCATTATTTAGTGTCCATAGTTCTGTTTGTGCAGATTTGTCCCTGCAACAGTAGTAGAATCGATTGTCCTACTATCCAAACCAAAAGTAAAGTAGTATCTTATTCTTTCTTGGTGGTCATTCACCTTTTTATTGTTGGCAATTGTCAAAGCATAAACATTTAGAAGACTTGAAAAGACATTATGGACAATCCCAGAGGACTGCACTCAGTGCATAGAGCTATTGCTGACTAGAATGGGAGTCCAATGGAATTGCCAAATGTGCTATCTTAGTTAGCTACACAGACAGACTAATAAGAATAATCTAGTAATACCACAGGGAGTCATAGTCGAGGCAGGATAAGAATTTAGATCCAGTCTACAAGAAGATCAAAGACGATTTAGAAAAAATCGAATGAGGAACGCTAGGAAACAATAGGTACTCTATATTAAAATTAAAACTTACTGGGGCCAGCAAAGGAGCCCTCGCCTGCCCGATCCTGTCCTGCATCCTGAACAGCACCCTCCTCCTCCTCCTGTGTCCTCTTGCCCCTGGGGGGAGCTGATGTACAACATGAAAGAAAGAAAGACCAGAAAACATGGATGATATTTGTCAACCAAATCAAACATTTCAAAAGAACAATAACAAAATATTTTGGCGAAATAGCAAATAGACAACTATTCCACGGGATATATTGACCGATCTCATGTGGTCTACTACGTTATTAGTATTGCTTGATTTGCGGACCGTTGACTTGGAAAGTTCCTATGTAACTCACTAAACAAACTACTAAAAAGGTTTGCCTAGGCCTGGCAGGCAGCAGTCTGCAGCACGCGAAGTGACAGACAAAGTCCATCGTGCTTGCAGATCAGTGAATACTCAAACTACCAATCCACCGACCACCACCACTATTTCTTCTTATAGCCATGTGTCTAAAGGAAGGACTGGACTTGAGTCTGTAGGGGCTGATTTAGAAGCCCCTTGCGGCTCTTTTGCTTGATTGTTGCGTGACTTTTGTGATGCAGCGGCAGAACAAAAGAGGCGCCATGGTGCGGCGTATATTAACAAAGTGACGCATATGGGAGATGCATCACGTTGTAAAGCCCTACGCCATCAGGGGGCGTTCCGGCGCAAGGGAGGGTGTTCCTGCGCAGGAACGAATCCTAAAAGTGGCTGAGGGAAATCTACAAGATGTCAATCAGTCACTTTTAGGACAATGATGCGTGACTCAAACCCTGCGCCTACTTGAAGCCGACGTACGGCTTGATGCAGCATTGGGGAGATAGGGCACCCCAGAGCATTGCTGGAGCTGCGCCATCGTTGGCACGCAACTCCAGCAATGCGCCGCCTTTACGGCACAGATGCGTAAGGCTTCTGTGACGTTTTGGGCCCATGGTGCACCACATTGTAAATACGGCGCACCATGGGTGGTGGTGGCATGGCGCACAATTACTGGCGCATCCCTGCTACTTTGCAGGGATGCGCCGGTAATTGAAAATCTGACCCTTAGTGTCTAGCATTACGCAGTTCTTTACACTACACTCATACATAATTTCTCAGGCCAATGAAATGAACACAAAATAGAAAACAAATAAGCATAGTAGCAAGGCTACTGAGAAGGAGAGCAGTGCACCTGAAATGCATAGAAGATTTTGAAATATAATTTACCTACAATGTAATCGGCAGCATTATTGCTCTTGGTAAAAAACAAAAATTTGCAATATAATAACACACAGAGCGGGATAAAACAGAGTAGTGATGAGATAGATAGAAATAGCTACTACTACTCACCAAGCCCGGGGATCTCTACGCCGAGCACGTCCAGCAAGTCGCGTTCCCGGTCCATGAGATCCGTCCAGCGGTGGGTGGCCTGGTTATAGGTGCGCCGGACCCCAGAGTGTTCAAACATGGCCCGGCACACCTTCTCCCACCGCTTCCGGCGCTCCCGGATCCCGTAGCCGGTAGCGATCCTGCCGCCTCCCATGATGGTCTTGGGGAGGCGGCGCTGGACGTGAAAGACTAGTGGGGCCACCTCCTCTGCACTAAAAATCTCCCGAGCTGTAACTGTCTCCCCCCTCAAACGCCCGCACGGGAGCCTGGCACGGGGTGCGGGACCCTTCCCCTTTGCGGGCTTCTTCCTGGCTCCCTTTGCCATGGTCTGGGCAGAAAGGAAGCAAAATAATAAAGAAGAAATAGAACAGGGAAGAAGAAAAGAAAAGCGTTTAAAAAAGTAGTTTAAAATTAACAAAAAGTAGCAGAAAACACAAAAATATAGAGCTAGAAAAATAGAGGGATAGATAATAAGTAAAATAGATTAAAAAAAACTTCAAACAAGCAAAGGATGGCAGAGATTAAGAAAGGATACAGAGAGCATGCCCAGAACCATAGCAATGAATGAGAAACAAGATGGCCGCGCCCGTTCACGACCGCGTGGGTAAGTTTGCGCGAGATTTTCCTTGCGATCACACGCAAAATTGTACTAGCGAGCCGCACACTTTGCGAGATTACACATAGCGGCCGGAAATGGAATTACGTCACGCAAACAAGATGGCCGAGCCCATGTACGACCGGTAGGGTAACTTCGCAAACATTGCGCTACAAGCGGCTTGCGAACACGCAAAAAATCACGCGAACAAACACGCAGCAAAAAAACAAATGGTGTATTTGCACAAATTCGCGGCTTCCGAAATCGATCTCGCACGGATTCGCGCCCCGCAAATCGCGTGAAATTGCAGAAAAACGATTTTTGCAAAACTGAAAGCAATCAGCAGGTGCAAAAGTTCAATCTTAACATTAGTAACCATTCACTCTAGTGCTTCCTGAGGGGCCCCTCCAGAGTTCAGTTGCCTATTTGCAACTATTCTATGACCCTGCTCTTACCCTCACAGCAGGCTCATAGAATAGCTACAAGTAGGCCATAAAGGTCCTGTGAAAAAAAATTGCACTGCAACAGAAAGCAAATTACAGATAAGGAAGGAAGCAGGTGCCAGCCAGACTGGAAGTTTAAAAATCAGTGACACATTAATCAACCCCAAATTAATTCATGGCAGTTGAAGCAGGGCAGGTGTGCTTGCTTTTTTTCACCCCCATAATCTACAGTGATAAACCAACCAGAGGGTGGCAGTGAGGATGTACCAGAGGGTGGCATGGGTGTACCAGAGGGTGGTAGTGGTGAAACAGAGGGTGCTGTGAACCTGTGATGATGAACCAGACGTAGAAACAACATAGTCGCGGCCGTTGCGAGCCGACAAGTAAGTTCGCAATTGCGAACTGGTACACAAACCTCGCGAACTGGCAGAAACCCTTGCGAACACAAAAAAACACAAAAATCCGCAAATTCGCGAGAGTTCGCGGATTTTGCGGATTGCGAATCCGTAAATACGCAAGTTCGCGTACGCCAGATTCGCAAAATCCGCCCATACTTAATTAATTTGTAATTAAACATTTGCAAGGGCCCTCACCAGTAGGCCACTGCAACTTTAACCACCCACCCATTGCCTTGCCTGCGCTGCCAATGACAATACCAGTGCAACTACCAATCATAACACTTGTACAAGTGTTATGGGAGAGGAGTTGGTCTAATGGCTACGGTGTTCGTCCTCGAATCTGGGGAACTGGGTTCGAGTCTCGGCAATGACGCTGAACATCCTGTGATTCTGGGCAAATCACTTAATCTCCTCGTGCCTAACCCCCAAAAAAATGAATGTGTCCTCATGTAATGCAACTGGTGCTCTGTAAAGCGCTCTGATACCCGATTCAGGTCAAGTTTGCGCTATATAAAACTCTGTAAAAAAAAAAGTGTGACTATTCAGACTATTTCAAGCCCCCAAAGCTATAAGAAGGGCATGGGTTTCAAGAGTTTATCGTTTTTAATGTATATTAAATTAATAAACAGCTGTTCTGCTCATCTCTAAAATACACAGACTGAGCCACCTTGTGGCAGACTGTCAACTTGCCAGTGTGCACAATTAGGTGCCAGTGTGGAGCACCAGAAACCACTTGCTCAAATTAAGCACTGGTGCTGAGGTAACAGGGGAGAGGGACGTTGGTGCAAGAAGGTGTGGAAGAACAAAGGGGAGATGTGAAAGATGAATGGGGGGACTGGACAGGTGTAAGATACGAATAGACACAAATTTTAATGGAGAGACCTGAGGTGAAGGAGAAGTGCTGAGGGGCACAGGAGGTGACGGGGCCAGAGAGGCCATGAGATAAATGTGAGAGACCGTTAGAGATGAGGGCAGTAAAAAGACAGAATGGCAGAAGGTGATTAAAGGTGAAGTGAGAGGTTGAATGGGGAGAGTTCAGAAATTGTAAAAAGGGGAGAAAGACATGGCTTGCAAAGTGAGAGAGGGATCGGTGTGTGGTAAATAAATAATTAATTACCGGTACTATTTTTCTATGCATAAAATAAAACAGATAGCTCAATAAATAAGAGGCAGGATCCGGGGTATCTGAGTCGAACAGGCTTTAATCAGGCATAAGGGAAGGGACAGGATCGGAACAGCCTGTAATAGAATGGCATGGAATGGCAGCTGCAACGTCTCATTAACAGTACATAGTATATATAGGTAAACATTACAATTGCATTAAATACAGTAGGCGTAACAAGTGACAAACGTAAGATAAGAACAAATGGGCGTACAAAGAAGGCGTGTACAGGGCGTGCACAAAGACATGTGATGAGAACGTCACAGAAGTGTCATAAATGGGTGGATACATGGAGGGGGCTACCTGGGCAGCTGGAACCTTTAACCTAGTGGTGCGCGCAAACGGGCCATGACGTGTAACTAGGGAGAGCTGGGGCTCTGACTTCTGCACTAGAAGAGGAGACTAAAGTCTGAGATGTCAGGACGACATGTACCTATATCATATCTGGTATCTTGTGTTTGGAGTACATGTTGATAGAATCTAAAAGTCATCAGAGCAAAGGCTACTTGACACTAAGGCTGGTGCATGCATATATTCTCCGTGTATTGCGTGTGCTATGAATCTTCTATGGATACTAATTCAGTAATTCACTTGCATGGAGACAGAAAGACTAGACTATAGCTGAAAATGTTTATGCGGTTCGTTAGCTTAGGAATGTGAAGACGGAGAACTGAACTGATAACTGTAGGCATAACATATTCTTGGCAGACAGGCAGGCAGAGCCAGGCCGGGCACCGCGCTGCGCGGCAGGAAGTAAGCGAAGGGTCAGGGATGCGGGAGGGGCTGCATCGCTCCTCGGAGTGGGTTCAGGAGACTGGAGCTTGAATCTGGTGTTCAGGCCCTTTGAGGCCTAGTAACGGGGACAATTCGATGAATTAACGTGCATAATGTAAAACGTGGGCAACATAGGCATAATACTCGTTGCTTTCACGAGAACTGGAAACTGGCATACTAAAGTTGGACACAACTATAATTGCGCCCTTAATCGATCATAGGGGGATATATGCATATTAATCATGCACATATTACATAGGATGGGGAACACGTAGGCACACATGACAAGGCAAAATTCAATTTTCCTCATTCCCTCCTTGTGCCCTACGTTTCCATCAGGAAACATCAATATTCATGATACCATCTATCTGTTCATATAGCATCATTTGCTCGTCTCGGATTGTCTTGGAACGGGACTTAGGACTAGGAATACAAGATGTAGCGCACAAGCCGCAAATCGCAGGGCCACATTGTAAACATAGGCAACAACTGAATATGATCATTACTACTATACCCAGGAATGACAGTACTTTCCATCCCCAGGCAGATATTATACTCCAGAGCCAACCGGACCATGTCCAGGTGCCTGGATTCTGGTGTAACTGATGGGCTATTTTGTGAAGTCTAGTTATAGCTGAATATACAGACGGTGCGTTATTAGGAATGAAAATGCAGCAACTAGATCCGATGACTCTACAAGCTCCGCCCCTATCGGCCAGTATGACGTCAAGAACGAGACGATTTTGGAGCACGACAAATCTCATAGCAGATTGTTCTTCGGTTAAGTTACCTAGGGCGGAAGTAGTCTCATTCACTACTGCTTCAAGGGTTCTGGTTAACCTACGTATTAACTTACTATTCTGGACAGGACCTATGAAGAAAAAGAAACCTTTATTGAAGTCTTGATACTGTTCTAAGGCAGTTTCAGTTTGATCGACAATTGGGGACTCGATCTCCCTTCTATGTCTAACGTGTACTAGATGTGTATTTCTGTGATAATCGGATGGGGCTAGAAAAACTGGTGGCAGTAGGAAGGCAATGTAACATGTTCCATCCCAATCGAGGGGCAGACGTACATATGCGGTCTGACCACATACAAAATACGAATGACGTGAGGCTTTGAAAGTAGATTTCCCACTGTCACTATACTCGACCACAGTAGTACAATCACTGTGTCCTAGATGTACTGAACCATTCTTTCTGACACATAATTCGCCTTTCACTGGTAGGACTGTAATAGCAGGCAAATCTGGAGTAGTCTCGGACTGAACATTCAAAACCATGAAATTTGAGGAATAATTACCTAGATCATATACTTCATTTTCTAGATCTAACCCTGTTCTATGGGAAAGTCCTTCCTTGTCTGGGAAACATGTTCTATTCAGAAGGGACATATCGTTTGTGGATGACGTTAACGTGGACCATGCTCCACACGAACCATTGTGTGAAAACGGATAGGGAAAGAGTGGCAGAACTCCCTTCGGTGTCTGGAAAGAGGGGAGTCGACCGCACACCCAACAATTAGTGGCATTGCTGGTCTGGTGTGAATAGTGTAACATACAGATAAAAGTATTGTTGCGCATAGCAAGACGATAGGATAACTCGTGAGGAGGCAGTTCACTAAACGTGTGCTCTACTGTAACATTAGAGGAAAGATGTACATGTGAAATGATAGGAGGAAAAAATATATGTAAAACGTAACTTATGCAGGTAACCGTAAGACTCAGGAATAACATAATTAATAGAGTAACAATGCATCGACTTCGAAGATTTTTCTGATAACGTATTCTCTTAGAGTTTCGACTAACTCTCTCACTATGTGGGTCTATCTCATACATGTCAGGAACCTGTCTAACCGCTTCACCCGAGAGGGACTTAGACAATTAAACTGGCTGACTTACTAGACCTTAATTTTTCTTTATACTCCTGCTGTTGAGTTTTCTCTAACAGGGGAAGTTTAGAGTCAGTATCTGGGTAATCCTTGAGAACGGGGCAGTCCTTGGAAAAAGTCTTTGGACGGGGTCCATGAAATCGTTTAACGTGACTGGAATGCAACCAGCCTTTGCGGCCCTCCACCTTGATCGCAGTCCTTGTTGTCATCAGAACGAGCTTTGGTTCTTTCCAGCGGGGCTCCAGCGGACTTGAACGATCAAAATTTCTAATCAGAACGAGGTCGCCTGGTATGACCTCGTGCGGTTTCACTTGAGTGTTGTCTGGAAAAGCAGCGGCAACCTGTGAACGACAAGAGAGTAGTGCAGACATCAAGGAAGCCAGGTAATCTGTCAGCATATTACTGTCAACATCAGTAATTGTACGTGGTCTAGGTGTACCCCACATGTTTGGGGGACGACCGAAAACTACCTCGAAAGGTGAGAGACCTGAACGGGAGTGGGCAACCATTCTCATGTAAAAAAGGGCGACTGGCAGTGCTACCATCCAATCTACGCCTTTCTCTGCGCATACCTTGGCAATGCGGATTTTCAGGGTCTGATTATGTCTCTCTACGAGACCAGCTGCTTCAGGATGTCGTACACAGTGGAACTTCCATTGGTACCCTAACAGTAGGGATACTTGTTTCATGAGTTCGGATGAGAATGGCTGGCCGTTATCTGAATACACGACCCTCGGTAATCCATAGCGGGGGAAATACTCACGAACCAACTGCCTGGCAGTGGTCGCGGCAGTGTAATCTGGGACTGGATATGCTTCTGTCCATCTGGACAAAGCGCATACAACTACGAGGACATACTTGCAACCTCGACATCGATCCATCTGAATATAATCCATCTGGAGGATTTCAAAAGGGTGGTCAGGAGGATGGAATCCACCTTGTTCCACCGGGACACCTTTACCTGGATTGAACTGACAACAGATCATGCAGGTACGCACTTTCTGCTTGGCTGCTGCTCTTAAATGCTTGTTAAACCAGAGGTTCTGAATACTGTCTAACATGGCTTTTTCTCCTAAGTGTGCTGGACTATGTGCGGTGTTAATAATGACTTGAACCATAGAGTCTGGGAGAAACCATGTGGCTTTTCCCTTCGTCAACCATCCTTGATCTGTCTGGACCCCTCCTTGTTCAGACCATTTCTTGATTTCGTCTGGGGTAGCATGTGACTGTATATCTAGTACGTCTTGTGTAGGGTCCTTAACTGTCATACAAGTCGTCTGAACTGGAACGTCTGTCTGCGTCGTGTTAACTGGAATGTCTGGAGTCTGAGCTGTAAGCTTGGCTGTTCGATCTGCTAGATCGTTACCTTGGGAAATGATGTCAGTGACTTTCGTATGTGCCTTGCACTTCATAATGGCAATGGCTGTCGGTAAATGTATTTCATCTAACAGAGCTTGAATGAGGGGGCCATGCTGAATCTTGGTTCCATGAGAAGTCATGAAACCTCTCTCTTGCCAGAGGATTCCAAAGTCGTGTACGACTCCGAACGCATAACGTGAATCTGTGTATATGTTTACTTTCAGGTTCTTGGCTCGTATGCAGGCTTGGGTCAGAGCGATGAGCTCTGCTGCCTGAGCAGACAGGGTTTCAATACGATGTGTTTCTATAACTTCAGTTTCAGTAGTCACTGCATACGCGGCTACTAACTCTCCTGTACTTGTCCTCATACATGAACCATCCACATAAAGTGTCAGGTCGGGGTCAGATAATGCAATATCTGTCAGGTCTTGTCTTGGCTTTGTCATGGTGTTAACAACTTCCACACAATCATGTGTGAGAGGATTTGAAGTAACTGAGGGTAACAGTGTAGCGGGATTTAAAATGTTGCAGCGTCTGATTTCTATGTGTGGCTGAAACAGTGTCAGTTCATAACCTGTTAAACATGCAATTGTCAAGTGCTGAGTCTGTGTTCGGTTCAAAAGAACTTCCACAGAATGTGGAACTTGTACTGTCAGGGAGTGTCCTAACACTATGGAATCACTGTGTCTGATAGCTAGGGCTGTGGCTGCAACTGACTTGAGGCACGCAGGCAGAGCCTGGGCCACCGGATCTAATGTGCTAGAGAAATAAGCACAGGGCTTGTATTGTCCCGCTTGATCTTGTGTGAGAACAGATAATGCTGTACCATCACGTTCAGTGACAAAAAGTGTAAAAGGCTTACTGTAGTTTGGTGTCGCTAGAACAGGTGCTTGGCATAAAGCTTTCTTTAACTCATTGAAAACACGTGTATGTTCTTGGGACCAAGGGAGGACAGTCAATGTGGCTGCCTCCTGTGTCGTTAACTGTATCAGTGGCTTGGCTAGATATGCGTACTGAGGAATCCATTGTCTGCAGTAAGAAGTGAGGCCGATAAAAGCTCGTACCTCCTTCTGAGTCTTGGGCTGTGGAAGATGTGCTATTAACTGGATACGGTCTGGTGTCAACTGCCTACCCCTCTTGGACAGTAAGTGTCCAAGGTACACCACTTGCTGGACACAAAATTGCAGTTTCGAAGGGGACACCTTGTGCCCCATCTCGGCCAGGAAATACAAGACTGTAAGTGACGCACGTTCGCAGTCACGTTCAGAACGGGCTGTGATTAATAGATCATCGACATACTGGAGCAGGGCAGTGTCAGTTGGCATGTGAATACTGTCTAGTTGTCTTTTAAGTGCTTGACTGTAAATGCTAGGACTTTCTGTGAAACCTTGAGGAGCTCGTGTGAATTTATAGCTTCTTCCATTTAAACAGAAACCGAAAAGGAATTGGCTGTCTGGATGAATGGGGACACTAAAGAATGCGTTCTTGAGATCAATAACAGTAAAGAACGTAGCTTCGGAATCAATGGCAGTTAATAGGGAAGAAATATCTGGAACCACTGGGTACTGGGGTATGATACATTTATTAAGTTCTCGAAGGTCAATCACTAATCGAAAAACTGGAGGTGCATTGGGATCAGTACGTTTAAGAATCGGAATGATAGGAGAATTACATACATTGGAGTCAGTTTCTACAACCACTCCTTGAGCAATGAGCTCGTCAATAATTTTTTATAAGGCTGCTACAGCCTCAGGTGGCAATTTGTACTGTCGGATTCGTGGTAATACAACACCTTGCTTCAGAGTGACACGATATGGTGTAATGTGCATACAACCTACATCAGTTGGACCTTGCGCCCATAAATGCTGAGGTACATTCAGTAATCTTGGATCAAAATCACGCAATACATAATGACCTTTAAAATCACGTAAAAACAATCTCACACCTTCTGGGGAACAGCATATAACTGCTCCTAATTCTTTCAATGTCTTAATACCAAGTAAATTTTCTGGACATGATTTCGTAAGTAACAAGTCTGTAGTTCGGGACAATGGACCAACTTCTAGGGATACTGGTTTCGATATTTCATTAACAATAGGCTTTCCTGAAAATCCAAGGGAAACATTTCTAGAGCCTGAGAGTGGAGCCCCTGGAACCTCGTCATGACTGATGGTAATCCTACTTGCCCCTGTATCAATCAGAAACTTTCTGTCTTTCCCTAATACTTGACTGTGTACATAGGGACCCTCTTGATCTACAGGAATCTCGATGAGAGGCAAGCCAACCTCCCTCTCTAGGCTGTTTCATGAATACTGCTGATATTCTGGATAATCTGACTGTGCATACTGGTACATCTGTTGTGTTACGTGTTGTGTGGCAGCTATAGGCTGCGGTACTGTAACTGTCTGTTGTGCGTTCTGCGGTGGTTGCGTATTCTGCGGAACATGTTCTTGTCTAGGAGGACGCGGTCTCTCTTTCGTCTTACCTGTAGCTATGTTGTGTTTCAGAACTGCACATTCGTTTATGTAATGACCTGGCTGTTTACAGTAATTGCAGGTCCCTTTAACGGGAGCTGCAGAATGACTAGTTTGATTCGGACCCCTCTTCTGACTGTCTTGTGGAACAGACTGTGCAACCAGTACTTTCATTTTCGTGTCTTTCATACGTCTCCTTTCATGTTCCTGCTCTTCCCTGATTCTGTTCTGGTGATACTGTAGCATCTGGAGCATTTGTGATGGAGTATTAGCTTGCCAGGTACTTTCGACTTTCAATACTCTATTTTTAACTTGCGGTAAAGAGTTCTCAACTAGTTTGGTAACAAAAAGATGTGGATACGATTCACTACTTGTTTTCAGGCCGCTATTTATAATGAAACATTTCTCAAATCTGGAATAAAAATCACTAGTGTCTTCGTCTTGTTTCTGTTTACAGGCTGAGATGGCATCCCAGTCTTCCTTTTTCGTGGCTAGTAATCTTGGCAAGACCTGTATTAACAGTTCGGGTAATTCTTTGGCTTTATCCCCAAGACCAGTTCCTGGGACTCGTGCATTATCTTCGGTCTCTAACGCGGTCCAATCTATCTTTTTCTCTCCCACCTCCCATTCTTTTTCTTTGAGTTTTTCATATATGCCCGCAGGCAACAGGACCTTTAACATTTTAATGATATCAGGATACGTGTATTCTCCCATACGGAGCATGTCCTTTAATTCTCGATGGAACCCTGCTGGATCCTTATCGTGACAGGGTATTAACTTTTTCATTTCTAGAAGTTCTATTTTCGTGATAGGGGTGTAAACAAATACTCGTTCGAGATTTCCTCCCTCTCCCTTAACTGGATGCACTTCTCGTAACGGATTCTGTCTGTCTATGTAGTACGGAGGTGAAACAGGAACAAAATGCGGAGTCAGGAACGTTCTGTATTTGTGGCGCTGTTCTAAAATGACGCTAATTAAATCGGTACCTAGACCTTTCCATCGGTTTAGGAGTAACTCGTTCAGTACATCATGTAAAGGACCTGGATCAGAATGCTGATCCTCATACAGTGTAATGAGGTGCTGGATCATATACATACCCACCAGACGCTGCTCGGCTGGGGGCAGTTTCAGAAACGTTTGGGCCACTACTTCGTCTGGAAACGTGGTAGAATCACTAACCCATCGGACTGCTGATCGGGCGAGTTCTTGTTCATGCATGGTACTAAGTTCACTATAACCTATTCGTAGTTTCAGAATTTTATCTGTAGCCTGGAATATTTGTTCAAGAGAACACTGTTCTGGTACGGAAGGAGGAAAAGCTTTCTTGTAATCTAGGCGTGAATGTCTATCGGAAAATCTAGTTCTACCTACATACGCTATTCTGGCGGGATTCTCGCTGTCTACCTCTTCGTTTGAAGAGTCATCCTCTTTCTCGGCTACTCTCTTTTCTTCCTCCTTCTTGTGTATACTTATTATTTCTTTACGGATCTTTCTGTACATAGTTTCTATACAGTTTTGTGTTCTGTGTTTTCCTTCTGATATATTGTCACTCCATCTTGTCAGGACTTTCATATCTTCTTTGTTTTTATCAGGATAATCTTGTTCTCTTATTAAACAATTTATCAGAAATTGCAAAATCATGCCTTGAATCTCGACTTTCCTGTGTGCCATAGCTTCGTGAATACTTTCTGGATTCTCCCCTGTTTGAATAAAATGGTATATTCTGTCTAGATGTGATTCCATATTCGATATGGTAACCAAGAAGCTTGCAACTCGACGTAAACGTATGGAATATATTAGCATGCTATCTTCTCCTGGCACTGGATCATATCTACAATCAGGTCCGCACTCTGTAAGATACTTTCGGAGGGCGTCATACGTAGCCAGTTTTGGCGTACGCTGTAACGCTACATCTCTGAGCGTCCGTCGCCTTGTTTGAGGCGGGGTGATAGGAGTACCTCCCCCTGCTCCTCCTGAACTGGAATCGTCAACTAATACTGAATGTGCGGGTGCTGGTAACGTGACTGGTACAGTAGGAGTACGTAATGTGGGTTGATCCTGGGGGACTGGCGCATGGACAGGACCAACGACTGGAGGCACAGGAATTACATTAACAGGAGGCTGGACTTGAACTTGGACTGGCGGAGTAGGATCTGTATTAGCATATTCTGGGACAGTGTCGTCTAAATAGGAAGAAAGAAAAATTTCAGCTGCAGTCGGTTTATGACGCAGTTTAGTCGGGACTAATGGTGGCGGTAAATTATGGGGTGCTTCCGGGGTCGCCTTCGGCAAACCCTCTGCGAGAAGAGGATACATACCTTTAATTAGGGCATTTCTCTGTCTGTCTGATTGTTCTGCTCTAACTCGTTCACCTTCTTCTAGTAATTCCCTTTCTTGGGCTTTTTCTGAGGATTCTCTACTTAATTCTGCTTTTCTGAATTCTTTCTCTGTTCTTTTATGCGATACTTTACGCCATAATTCTATGGCATCTTTCTGGGATTGTCTGGCTTTCTTTTTCCATAATGCTTCTTCTACTCTCATGATGCACTCGGCATCCCATGTACCTGATACAGGCCATCTATATTTCTCTTCAAGATCCTTTGTATAATCCACCCATAAGTCTAGATATAATATGGCATCTAAGCCATGCTTGTGATACATAAAGTGTCCAGGACTGTCCCTAGGAGGGACAGGAACTGCTTCTTCGAGTAACCCTTTTCTGGTTCTTATCTGACGTAACTTTGAAAACAGAGGCATAATCGAGTCGTACTTGAACTAAACACAATACACAATGAACACAGTAATGAAATGGCAAACAAATCACTCATACCACGACATAGAAATACATTAAATAACAGTTCGAACAGAATACTACCTAATACACTGAAAAACATAACACTTGAATTTCTCGAGAAACGGACTTACTAGAATTACTGGATGCACTGCTAAAACAGTACAGAACATACCGGTCTCATGAAGAGACACGTCATACCGTATCCACCTAGATGGACACGTCGGACTGGATCTGTGTACCCAAACCCATCGGACCGGAGACAAACTAATGACCCCGTCTAGATACTCCCCCAGCAACGGTACTCACCGGGAAGCAAAACTTGAAGGCCTCGGACTGGACTGGACTGCTACGACGTCTGGTTACTACGCATGCGCTTCGAACTTCGGGCTTCGGAAACAGGTGGGCCTCCGGATACCTCGGACCTTGCTCTCTCGGCTTGGGCTCTGGTCGGGACGAACCGCATTCCTCACCGCCTCGTCTGGATGCCGGACCGCAGTCTCCGTCTCCTCCGTGGGCCTGAGGGAGACTTGATGAAGCAGAAATATCTGCATGTGCACGGTAGAGTTCCGTCACGGCTGTAGGAGGGTCAGGGGGCCTGCGTTACATCGCCGGCGCGTGGGGAAGGGGTTAATCCCTATTCGGGCGCCATTATGTGGTAAATAAATAACTAATTACCGGTACTATTTTTCTATGCATAAAATAAAACAGATAGCTCAATAAATAAGAGGCAGGATCCGGGGTATCTGAGTCGAACAGGCTTTAATCAGGCATAAGGGAAGGGACAGGATCGGAACAGCCTGTAATAGAATGGCATGGAATGGCAGCTGCAACGTCTCATTAACAGTACATAGTATATATAGGTAAACATTACAATTGCATTGAATACAGTAGGCGTAACAAGTGACAAACGTAAGATAAGAACAAATGGGCGTACAAAGAAGGCGTGTACAGGGCGTGCACAAAGACATGTGATGAGAACGTCACAGAAGTGTCATAAATGGGTGGATACATGGAGGGGGCTACCTGGGCAGCTGGAACCTTTAACCTAGTGGTGCGCACAAACGGGCCATGACGTGTAACTAGGGAGAGCTGGGGCTCTGACTTCTGCACTAGAAGAGGAGACTAAAGTCTGAGATGTCAGGACGACATGTACCTATATCATATCTGGTATCTTGTGTTTGGAGTACATGTTGATAGAATCTAAAAGTCATCAGAGCAAAGGCTACTTGACACTAAGGCTGGTGCATGCATATATTCTCCGTGTATTGCGTGTGCTATGAATCTTCTATGGATACTAATTCAGTAATTCACTTGCATGGAGACAGAAAGACTAGACTATAGCTGAAAATGTTTATGCGGTTCGTTAGCTTAGGAATGTGAAGACGGAGAACTGAACTGATAACTGTAGGCATAACATATTCTTGGCAGACAGGCAGGCAGAGCCAGGCCGGGCACCGCGCTGCGCGGCAGGAAGTAAGCGAAGGGTCAGGGATGCGGGAGGGGCTGCATCGCTCCTCGGAGTGGGTTCAGGAGACTGGAGCTTGAATCTGGTGTTCAGGCCCTTTGAGGCCTAGTAACGGGGACAATTCGATGAATTAACGTGCATAATGTAAAACGTGGGCAACATAGGCATAATACTCGTTGCTTTCACGAGAACTGGAAACTGGCATACTAAAGTTGGACACAACTATAATTGCGCCCTTAATCGATCATAGGGGGATATATGCATATTAATCATGCACATATTACATAGGATGGGGAACACGTAGGCACACATGACAAGGCAAAATTCAATTTTCCTCAGGTGTTGGGAGAGGAGAGAGGGATGGAAGGGAGGGGCTGAGAGGAAAGCGGCATGGGTAAACTGCTTAACTCTGCACAAGACCGTAAGGGGTTTAATGGCCCGCTGCTGCTACCTGCCAGGGCCAGGTGAGCTTCTAATATGATTTGTAACTTATAACATGCTGTTTCCTTATGTAAAGCGCTCTGATACCTCCGGGTCTAGCCAGCGCTATATAAAACTCAAATAAATCAAAATAAATAAATAAAACAAGTAATGTGGCAGCACCTATTCCTGCGGAGTGGAAGGCCCATCACAAAGATTAACTAGACATCTTTCAGATGTTAATTGCTGTATATTGGTTAGAAACTGGTACTGATGGGGTTAAATCTTTCCTCAGTGTTACTGTGTGTACAAAATGTCAAAATAATGAAGCAATGCTATCCCAAAATACACCGTGTCACATAACATTATTTACATTTTCTTCTCACACAATTTGGACAAGCCTGTCACGTAATTTGGTCCTCATCTGCCTCATAATTCCAGTAGTCTTGCCTACAGGTTTAGAAACTTTTGTCAGGAGGGGATCCATACGCCTGAAAATGGTGGCAGGGGGGTCTCGGCATCCAAACGTTTGAAGACCTCTGGTTTAAAGGAACATGGGAACCCAAGAGCCTGAAAGGGATCGGGTATAAATATTTGTACAGTAACAGAAGGTCCCTCACAACACAAAATAGGTGATGTAATTAATGCAGAGAAACAATGTTACCTTTCCACAACATCCAGAGGCGGTGTGATGAAGGAGCATAGATACCCCACGGCTCCAGATCCTTCTCTTGGGCCCTTATCAAGGAGGCTCTCTTTCCACTTGGAACCGCCATACTACTTATTGTTACTGAAACAGAAGACTAAGGTTGTGCCATGCTCCATTTGTTCACAAACAATGTTACCTATGTCTTTATCACTGGCAGCCGTGGCCCGTGGAGGGAGTTGCGGTGGGGCAGAGAGGCGGGGCGGGGGAGGGGCACAGTGGGGGTGCTAAAAACCGGCTTATGGATAATTGGAGGTGAGTAAACAATTTAATTAATAAAACGAATTTCTGCCCTGCATCGCAAAATGCAATGCAGCGCGTGCTACGAAATTTGTTTTATTAATTAAATTGTTTACTTACCTCCAATTATCCATATGCCGGTTTTTAGCACCCCCCCCCACCCTGCCCCTCTCCCACCCCGCCTCTCTGCCCCACCGCAACTCCCTCCACGGGCCGCAGCTGATCACTGGTATAACGAAACTTGAGGGCCCCCCTGCAAGGCACGCCGATGGGCTCCCTCTGGACTCATACAGGAACTCTCCGGTCAGTGTACTATGCTGAGGGGGCCTCCCTGGAGCTTGGGGGCCCCGCACCTTGGGGGCTGCAGGGGCCTGTGTTACGCCACTGGTCTTCATAAATTCCTGTGGATTATATTTGAAAGGTAAAAAAAACATAAGAGTGGAAGAGTATTCAGAAAGGAAGTGAGTTACTGAACACAGGCATTTGAACAGTGGCCGTAATACACTGGGCCACACCACTGCACATAGTAATGATACACAGATAAACAAATATGTATCAAGGTGCTAAAGTCAATGACGTTTTGATCCCTAACATCAGTGCTGGTACGCTCCAATCAAAAGTATTAGGTCACTCTTCAAAAGTACTCTCCCTCTCAATATAAAAAAGTGCTGGTACTCCGTACCGGACCGTACCGGCCCATTTAAAGCACTGCCTAACATACACATCCTAACAGAGTTGATATCCATTCACACCGATATAGGATGTACTACCAGGCCATTGGATTGTTCTCTCTCGCCCGACTAGGCTTGGACCGGCACCCACCATTATTTATGTTCAATACCGATTACTGGAGTGTTCCCTGAGTGAATTGACCATAAGCAGTGCGGCTTGAAATTGGAGCGCTAGGACGCACCATGTAACCTGTGATTTTCACTTTGTACTAATGGGACAGAGCACTGTTTGAGCACGCATGCAAAGACTTGCCTGGAGCTCCATTTAAAATTGTTCCACATTGTTGAAATTAAAAAGGGAAGTAGTGCGGGCTACCTATCTTTTGTTGATGGTTACCAGAATAGCAGGCATTTCTCCCAGGCATCATGGGTTGTAACCTGATGATGATTCCATTATTACGTTAGGGATCGAAACGTCGTTGACTTCAGCATCTCGATACAACTTTGCTTATCTCTGTATCATTATTATGTGCAATGGTGATTTTCACATGGCGGTACAACATGGCTAAAAGAAATTGACAAATGCAATAGATCTCCCCTGGGCTCTCAGGGGCAGATTTACAAGCCCCTTGTGCTGCCAGTACGTCACTCTTTGTGACGCACTGGCAGAGCAATACACTGTCCCATATTTACAAGGACAGGAAAAGCCACCCTGCGTGACTTTTCCTCTCCTTGTAAATATGGCCCCTTCACACGCACCACTTTGCGTAAAAGGGGTGTTTCATGGGTGTTGCTGTGGGTGTTACCACGCAACATCCATGGAACGAGACACATTTCCAGATTTACGAGATGTTGTAAACCTGGAAATGCGTCAGTATGCTACGCCACCCTACGGGAGGCGTAGCGAGGCACAACGAGGAGAAATGTTTTCATTTCTCCTCGTTTTTTCCTCTTTCAAAGCGTGCTGCATTCTACAGCACATATTGAAAGAGGAAAAGGCCTGTAGTGATTGTTTTTGTGCAGGAAGGTGCCCCTTCGTGCACAAAAACAAACTTCCCATGACGCAGGCATCCTTGCACCATGGCGCAAGGGTGCCTGCGCCGGCGCATGGCAGCAGTTTGTGCATCAGCGCTGGGGAGAGCGCAGGAATGCGACATACCCTTATAAATATGTCGCATTCCTGTGCTCTGAAAGTGCTGCTGTGTGGCGCAGCCAAAGGGCTTGCGGTGCCGCGCTGTGGCACCTTATTGTAAATCTGCCCCTCAGTGCTTACTAATGCTTGAATACAACATTCAGCAACTAAAGGTTGGCCAGATGCACTTTGCATTGGGTCTGCCACTGTGCAGCACCCCTTGTGGCAGTTTTCCACTAACTTGTGAAATGTTGGTGGTAAAAAGCGTTTTTTTTGCTCACATCTGTAAATGATGCAGCAGGTGGTAGTTTATATGGCAACTGTAGTAAATGTTTAATAATGCGGAAAAGGAAGTAGCGGAGAATGGCCGAGCCCTGTGTAAAGATGAGTCGCACCCTGCCCTTGGGCGGAGGGAGGGGACACGGAAGGGGTGAGAGTGATATACAAGCCGCAGAAGGCCGCCGGGGACGGTTTGAGGAAGCTCTGCCGGGCGCAGATGTTTGAAAAGGGCGCCACAAAGGTTGATTATCATAGACAAACAGCGCCTTTGACCGGCGGAGGGCGACGGCGGCCGTGACTCATCACCCCTTCCGCCGCTGCCTCCGCCAGCAGCGGGGCACAATCACCGCGGCCACAAAGGGCACCGAGCATTTGAATGTGAAAGCCCGGCTGGCAGCCTGCCCGCGCCATACAATGCGGGAGATGCAATTTCACACATATGGCCTTTCTTTCACTTCCCAGGGGCGGGAGGGCCGCGGCTTAAGGTGGCGCGCGGAGTTGCATCAGCAGCGCTTTTCAGCGCTCAACTTTGAACAGAATGAATGAATGGATGCGGGAAGGAATGGAAGGGTCAAACGTATACATGGATGGAGGATGTGACTGTATGGAAGGCGAACATGTGAAGAAAGAAAGAAAAACACGTAATTCATAAAATGTAGGTGCTGAGTTCGAAGGATGGATTCGTGAGCTCGCTGCGGAAGTTTAAAATGGAGCATATATTGTTATTTATTGAATATACTTTTCGAGATTAAAAAAAAAAATAAACATGGAGTATATTAGATTACTGATTCAGTTTGGGTAAGCGCTGTGTGTCGCCTTGCGGTTACTTCTGGGCGCTGGAATGACTTAGATAAAGCACACGAGATTGAGACGAGAGAGGAGGGCCCCCCACTGTGAGGGACCCCAATCCCATTCACTTTGCCGCTACCACCAAGGAGGCTAAGTCAGCAGGAGGCAAGCTGGAAACGGTCAACTTTCAACGTTTAATTGTGCATAGAAGCAGAGCCACTGGAATTATGCGCCTCTGTGGCCGAAGTATTTTCCGCTTTGTTATGTATTTACAGCATTTGCCACGTAATGCGGCACTATCTTCTGCATAATTTGCAGGTGTTAGCAAAACTATTGTTTGTAGACCAAACGGATCACAAGTTACTAACAATGTAAGGACGCGTCTTCCTGCGCAGTAGGAGGTACTTTGCAAAGGTTCAGTGTTCATGTTCTATTTGCGTGTTTTGGCGTTACACTAGTACTAATGAGGCGAAACCTATGTCCAGACAGTGTTAAATTAGAAAAAATGACACAAGAATGAACTGATACAATCATAAAATGTGGCGCATTATGCCGCATGATACGTCATTTTATTTCAACATAAATTCGTAAACCCTGCCGCATAATTTTGTCCCCTTTCCCACATGCTTCCAGTGGCCCTACATATACATGGGTGGGCTGCATGCTCAAGTTGGGGTTCAGAGCATTTCACATCCTAGGGCCCTGTGTGGTGGGCTTCTCCTCTGTAGGATCAAGCACATTCTAGCAGTGTGGTTTATGGAACTTTGCCACCTGTTAATGAGTTACTTGGGGAGTCCTCCACAGGTGATGTGGCATGCTTCACCAAGGCTCGACTGGGTGATTCATGTGGAGGGAAGCCGGAATACGTTTGTGGGTTACGATTACAAGCGTTTATGTATCACAAAGAGTCTCACTAATATGTTTTGTTCCTTAGAACTTTCTCCCGTTTTAAAGGTCATCATTCGTCGTATTTAGGATTGTTTTTGTATGTTATGAAAGTTGTCATAATTTGGTTACAAGTGTGTATGTATTACAAAATGTCTGAATAATACGTTTTTGTTCCTTAGGACTTTCTCCTATTTTCAGGTCATCATTCGTCGTATTTATTAGTATACCTTGGTCAGGCGGTAAGGTCATGATTGGTGAGCAGTTAATTTAAGGTCCTTAGGGGGGCGGAGCCATTCTCGAATGGGGTCGCCCAAAGGGAGAGACAAGTGGTCTCTCATAGAACTCCAGGGGCAGGTACAGCCTGTTGGGTACATGGGTGCGAGGGAGACAGTCACGCTTTCTCTAGGCTCTTTGGCCACCCGCACGTGCACAATGACGCCAGTAAATGGCACAGAGAAGCAAGAGCCCCCTTTAATGGAGTTAATGGAGCATACGGGGTTACCGGGGGACCAAAGTACCCTCACGGTAAGCGGGCCCTCTGCGCATGTGCACCTCTACGGGAGGGCGTGGTTAAATTGGGCATACAGGGGCAACCAGGGAGGGGATGTGCCCACACGGTAAACAGGTCCTCCTGCGCACCTCTATGGGAGGGCGTGGTTAAATTGGGCGTACGGGGGAAACCAGGGAGGGGATGTGCCCCCACGGTAAACGGGTACTCCTGCGCACGCGCACCTCTACGGGGGGCATGCTTAAATAGGGTGTACGGGGGCAACCGGGGAGGGGATGCGCCCCCACGGTAAACGGGCCCTCCTGCGCACGCGCACCTCTACGGGAGGGCGTGGTTAAATTGGGCGTACGGGGGTAACCAGGAAGGGGACGTGCCCCCACGGTAAACGGGCCCTCCTGCGCATGCGCACTCCTTCAGGAGGGTGTGGTTTAGTGATAAGGATCTGACACCAGTTATGACCTTGCCGTAGGCCCAAATAGGTACGCAGAAAAGTAACTAATTTATAATATGAATTGATATGTTAGTTTCGGATAGGAAATACCTTGTACTAGAAATATGTTAAGGTTAGTCATCTGAATACCTGTATATATCAATTGTAACATTTTCTGCGTAATTGTAATATTGTTTATTTCAATTTTATTTATTTAGTATATTTTAATAAATACGGCCGGGGGGTCGAAGGATCCCCCGCCTTCCAAAGAAAGCCCTCTCACGTCCTGTTAATAATGTTATGTTGGTTAGCGGAGGGGTGGGGGTCTTCCGGCAGTCCCTGGCCATGTTGACATTTTCTGGGACAGCTGGTTAAAAACTGGGACCGTCCTGGCAAAATGGGGACGCCTGGTCACCCTACGTGGGCTGCATGCTCAAGTTGGGGTTCAGAGCATTTCACATCCTAGGGCCCTGTGTGGTGGGCTTCTCCTCTGTAGGATCAAGCACATTCTAGCAGTGTGGTTTATGGAACTTTGCCACCTGTTAATGAGTTACTTGGGGAGTCCGCCACAGGTGATGTGGCATGCTTCACCAAGGCTCGACTGGGTGATTCATGTGGAGGGAAGCCGGAATACGTTTGTGTAACAGGAGGAGTGCAAGTAGACATTCCTGGCCACGGCCCTGTTGCACAGTCCGGCCACAAACAGCAGAGCTTCTGTCGCCCTGAGCTGCAGCGTGTTCTTCTGGGGTCCAGAGTTGGCGTAGTTGTGTAGAAGTTATGTTGTCCTGTTTTCTATGCAAGAGTGTCTTCTAGCACGGGGTTGTCTCGTGCTGTTTTGATGAGGGATTGAGTTTGACGGTAGTTCAGTCAGTATGCCCATTCAACTCTTGGCTGCTCGGCTGAGATTTCCTACGTGGACTAGCCATTTGTTAGCTGTGCTGTTTTGTCATTTTAGATAGCAATGCAGGAAGCACACAGCTGCCAGTAACATGCCCCCCATGGTGAAGTGAACCTATGCTAACTTGGAATAAGATTTGGATGACACACTCATTTCGCACAGGCTACTGGACAGTCCCCTTCACTGCACCTGAGTTAGTGGCCAGCGATTGGTTACCTTTGAGACACACCTCATTAAAAGTCCTAACTTGCAGCTCTTCTTACTGTTCCATGTCAAATCTGATTGACAACTCAGTGGTTTTTTTTTATGAGAAATCCATTTGGTTTTAGCAATGAATAAATGTCCAGTCAAGATCCTCATGCCCGCCTACAAAGGTCTCTACCACCTGCGACCTGCCCACCTCAAACACGGACTGAACTTTCAGCAACCTGCTAGACACCTGCGCTGCTCTTCACTCGCCCTCGCACACACTTGCAACATCTGTTGCAGCCACAGCGGTGGCCGCTCCTTCTCCTTCATTGTTGCCAAGATCTGTAAAAAAACTTCCCTTCCAGCTCCGTACAGCCCCTTCGCTGGCAGACTTCAGAAAGAGACTCAAGACCTGGCTCTTCGACTGAAACACATCGCCCAGATACGGTGTTACGCTTTACAAATGCTGTTTAATTGGTTGATACAAATCATTCTTGCTCATTCCCCTCAATCGCTCCGTTCAGGATAGGGATCTCTTTTTCATTTATTTATTTCAAAAGTTTATAGGGCGCGAACAAGACCCGACAGGGTATCAGAGCACTGTACAATGAAGCCAGCTGGTTAGGATGGCGCAGGAGAACATAATAGATAGCTAAGCTTATGCAGCAGGAGCATAATGGAGACAAGGTAGACATGTAAAGAGTTAACAAGATGAAGATTGCATAGTAGACAAGGGAAGGTAGGGTTGTAAGGTCAACACCATTAGTTTGTAAGGCTACAGCACTATTGTCACATGTAAGTATTCAGGAGCAAACCTTCGACTTCTTTTTTAAATGCATAGGTTGAGGGGTTCATTTTGATTACTGGCAGGAGAGTGTTCCAAATTCCCAGATCAAGACCTGAGAAGGCGTGGCTGTAGATTCTCTTCGAACTTTGGTGGTTTCAGCAGTAGAGTGTGTGAACTTCTTAGTGCGCAGTTCCCACCCCATAGTTCAAGTTAATTTGCTAGGTAAGTGGGCGTGTTCTGATGGAGCGCTTTGTGCGTCAAGTAGGCTATCTTATACCTGATCCTGTTTAGATGTGCTGTGCACAGCGATTTTATATTTAGGAAAGCGGACTCCATTTAAAAAAATGAAAATTATTGCTATATTTAAAAGCAGTCACTGACATGTGAACCCAGCAGGCCACCATCCCTGTGACTTGTAATTTAGTAGTCCAGGCTGCCCACAGGAGAGCTACTCGCAAATATCGGGACAGCTATCTGTAGCTCGGAAGCTACTCTTTGGAGATGCCTGGTTTAAACATTTTGAATTTTACATGTTTTTTATGTACATATACTTTAGTAATCTCCTAATATAATCTAGTAGTCTAACCAGTTGCAGACTCCTGAGTAGGCATCGTGAACCCCTTGGGGTCTGCAGACTCTAGGCTAGGAACCAATGCTTTTTGCTAAACCTCCAACCCAACAATGAAGAATACGCAAATCACTAAGCACCACTTGTAACAAGCTTTTTTCCAGTCGCAACCGGCCCGTTTGCGACTGAATAAAAAGATTTTGGTACGTATCCAACTTAAACTGCGATTCGGTAGCATGTTACCGAATCGCAGTTTTTGTTTAGGACCAATTTGGACGGGGCACCCCTTCCAAATACGAAATCGGAGTGATTTGTATTAATTGTTTACGCCCGAATTCCGGTTGCAAAATATTAATAATTTACTGACTACCGAAGTGTAGTGGTAATGCATGTGCAAATGTGAAGGGGTCCTCTAGGGGGGACCGCTTTCCATTTGTGAATGTAAAAAGAAAGTTTGTTTAAGAAATGGAAGAGGTCCATGAAACTTCTTAAACAAACAACAATTTGAAAAAGAACCATTTCTTTTTAAACACATCTCTTTTTCCATTAAGGAAAACAGATTGCATTAAAAAAAATAAAACAACTGATTTATTTAAAAGCAATCACAGACATGGTGGTCTGCTGACCTCAGCAGGCCACCATCCCTGGGATGGCATTGATTCCTAATGGATTGTAAATTGTGACCTACTTCATTGATATTCATGAGGGAGGTCAATTTGCGACCCACTAGGAATTGCTAAATGAAACTCAATGAGTTTCATACATTAGGAATAGCAATTAACCAAATTGCAATTCGCAGAAAATTGCAATTAGGTAATCGCTATTCCTGATATTGATACATCTGCCCCTAGGTTTCTTCTTTGATGAGAATACAAACCTTTAAAACCCCATGAATAATGAGATACAACTCCACCATTCGCCATGGATAATTCCTGTAAGCAAGTGGTTCATAACCTGGTGCATATAGAGTGGATTATAGTCATTCTTAACCTACACATGGCCCATCGTAAATCAATATTATACACTGTGGCTAGGATAGCCACTGGTGCAAACTTTTTTTACTATATTTTGCTAATACTGATATAACTAAACTAACTTTATACAGAGGTAAGATATATTTATAAGTTAGCTGCATTAACTACAAAGCACTTCACTCCGGCAGTCTACACAATCTAGCCCAGAAACTAGTCATTGCTGGTGGTCAGCACAAACACTGGAGACCTGATACCATCATTAATCTGTCCGGTCAAGTGAGGTTGGCATGACCACACCCTGCATTCACTATCGTCATTGTTTACCAGATGATCATGTGAGTCCTGCATGCCTGAACCCTGCATCCACCTGTCCTCTGCTGTGTGCTCAATGAGACTGTGTATTGCACCCTACATTTGCAACTGGGAGTGTGCCCCTTCTGTGTGTCAGCATGTGTTCTACAACCTGTAGGTATGTATTCCATGACTGAGACACTTGTGAGCTGGGCCCTGCACCTCACGCTTGCACCAATGAACCCTTCCACCTCACACCTGCCATGGACGAAACCTGCCACTACACACCTTCCACCGATTAACCTTCCTCCAATTTCTGTTGAACAGCTTGACAGGTGGGCTTGTGTACCCACCCACCACAGTATGCTTGACTATCTCACCTGGACTATTCCCCAGCCTGGTGCATGACAAATCATGACAAATGACTCAATGATGTGACCACTGATAACCTGTGTGTTCTATGTGTGGTTAAGCAGCCTAACATGAACTTTAAAATACTAAAAAGGGTGTCAAAGCAGGACCATTCAATCTGTTGCATGTGGCCCCTAGTATTTGGATGTATGACGTTACAACACATACTTTTACAACGCATACCTTTACAACGCATTTTTTACAACGCAACATCCATTAAAACGCATTCCATTACAACGCATTCCATTACAACGAATTTTTAAAAACTACCTTTACAACGCATTCCATTACAACGCATACTACCTTTACAACGCATACCATTACATTGCATGTATGGTAAGTATTGGATGGTGTAGGGGTAAAAATTACTATTCTAACTCCAGAGGGGTGCAACAGTAGGGTAAGTGTTGGATAGTGTAGGGGTAAAAATGACTATTCTAGCTCCAGGAGGTGCAACAGTAGGGTAAGTGTTGGATAGTGTAGGGGTAAAAATTTACTTTTCTAACTCCAGGGGGTGCAACAGTAGGGTAAGTGTTGGATAGTGTAAGGGTGCTATGCGTTGTGATGGTATGCGTTGTGATGGTATGCGTTGTAATGACTGCGTTGTAATGACATGTGTTGTAGTGTTATGCGTTGTAGTGTCATGTGTTGTAATGGCATGCGATGTAATGGATGTTGCGTTGTAAAAGTTTTGTTGTAATGGTAGTGCGTTGTAAAAGTTGCGTTGAAAAGGTTGTTTCCCCTAGTATTTTAGCCTTTATCAATGTACATAAAAATGAGCAGCATAGTAGCAATGAGGGAACTATCGATGCACAGTCAGAGGAGAAGTTTCAATGCTATAAAATGTCATAAAGTTAGTGGGCATACTACCTTTTTACAAAAACGTAAACCTACCTGGAAATAATATTTATGGCGAGTGATACATGTGCTACCTGTACTAGACTGTTTACACCCTACTACCATCTGGGTGTTTTTGCTTTGTTACCTGTAGGAAATCCACCTTTTTTGTGTGGCCCCCCATATTTTATTGAAGAACCCTATTTTATTGCTGCTTTTTAGACTGCTCACCGGGGTAGCACTGTACCGTAAAACATGGGGAAATTGGCTAATCCCTGATTGGCGTTTTCAACTTTTCTATAAGGCGATAGTATTTAGTGTGGAAAAAGGTAAATGTCACTTGTGGACTGCAGCATTTATTGTGCCATTGTTGGACTTGGCCCTTTTGGCAGGTTCACCCCTAAACATTATGCTTTGGTAGGTGAGTTGGTGTTAGTAATTTTTGGCTTCTGCACACTTTCACTGTGTCCCAGTGTAAAGTGCGTGCGCACTCTGAGTGCATGTTGTGAGATAGGCCTGCCCTCCTATAGGAATGCATGGGGAATGTATGTGTCCATGTTTATTTATTTATTTATTTATTCAAAGTTTTATATATAGTTCCTGATGTGTGGGGAGTGCAGGGTCAAGTTTGGTATGTGCGGACTCGGGTGATTAAATGCTGCGCGATGATGCGTGCGGCGTTAATGTGTTTAGTGTGGAAGTGCCACTTCAAGAAGTTGGCAAGTGCCACTTCTAGAAGGTGAAATGACTGTCTGGCTTGTGATTGGCTGGAGCTGGCTGGTGTGCCTGGCTCCAGGAAGTCAGGATGGGTCTGCCCCGGTGGTGAATGGAGAGATCTGCATGTTGATGTGAGGGAGGGGTGCACCTGGGACCTGAATAGGGCTGGGCTTTCCCTACACAATGCTGGCTCCTCCCCTGTGGTGCGACTGATGACCCTAGCCTGTCCAGTGAATGGGAAGATGGGCTAAGCACAACAGAGTGCTCCAAAACCAGCTGCAACTGGTTTTTCCCTTAACCCTGCAGCCTAGACAAATGATTTATGTGTATAAAAAGGGGCTGTGACCCCATGTAAAATGTTCTCTTCCTGATCCTAACTTGGGTGGGGCCTGCTGCTGCTGGGCGCCAGGAGGACCACCACTGGGGACTGCCTCCCTGCCTGGATGGCCCTGTGAGATGGCCCCTGGGGCCCAGCCTTTGCCCCCCTGCATTCCCAAATAATTCTTCACTGGACTTTGCCTGGAGCTCCTGATTTCCCAGCTTTAAAAGGGCACTTTCTGGTCTCTGCCCTGAAGAAGCGCTCTATTTGGTTACTCTGCCGTGCTCTCTATCTTTCCTGCTCCCGGAGCGTGGGGGGACTTTGCAGCACGGAGCTGCACTTTATTGGGAGGGAATCCCCGGTTCTTTAAGGAAAAGCGGGAGCCTACCCCGCTTGTTTCACAGTTAATTGCAGGTGCCCACCCTGCGTGACGGCCGTGTAAAGTTTATTTAAATTACAGTGGGTGCCCACCCCGCAGTTCATCTGCATCCTCGAGGGAGCCTACCCCTCATTGCCCCTATCAAGTAAAGAATCACCGCTGCCAGCCCGGAGATCGCCTGGAAGGCGCTGTGCCCGCCTCCATACCAAGGGCCGCACTGCCATTGGCTGCCCTCAGTAGCATGAAACCGTAAGCCAGGCAAAAGACGCCCAGACGTGGGCGGGACCGGGCAATTCCTTCTTCCGCTTCCCCCGGTCTGGTGAAGCCGAGCAGCATCTCACCGGCCTCCCAAACAGAGGACCGGAGCAGCAGCCCAGGACGCCCGGAGATAGGAGACCGGTAAGGAGGGGCCTCCCCATGGTTGTTCTGGCTGGTTCCTTGAGCGGCCCCACTTGATAGCGGGCTGCTCCGACGTCAAGGGGCACATTTGGTTTTAGGACTCCAACCTGTGGGCATTTGTTTATTTCAAGCCCACGAGGCTCCCGGGCCCATTGCTGATTTCGAGCCCACGAGGCTCTGAGGGGCCATTGTTTATTTCGAGCCCACGAGGCTCCGAGGGGCCATTATTTCGTGAGTCCCCCAAGCGGGACTCCAACGTGAACGGAGGCATTGTTATTTAGAGCCTGTCGGGCTCCAACGATCACAGGGGCATTTTTAGAGGGTAGAGCGGCCCCGGTTGGCAGCGGGCCGCTCCCCCAGTGTGGTGGCAATATTGCTGAGAGCCCACGAGGCTCCTAAGGACACTGTTGTTTCATTGAGCCCCACAGGAGAGCCAGGAGGCACGCTGGTGCCAGGCTCAGGTCTCCAGCTGCCCAGCACTTGGTGGGCAGCTGCTAAGTTTAGGCCCTTGCAAATCCTCTTTGGCTGCCTGCGCAGCCAGCCCAGACATTCTGGACATTGGGCCTGTAAGGCCCTGAGAGGCCAGGTTGGCATGGGGTCCGTTCTGTGTACTTTTTTGTGCAAATGTGATACTTGCCTAATGTGATTTATGCAATGCTTTATGCCTATACCTCTAAAATGTGTTTCTATGTTTAGGAGGTTGTTTTTCCTAGTATAAGTTATACTAGTGAGTTCATGGTTCCCTGCGTGATTTATGCCTATGGTCTTTAGGATTGCGTAGGGTGTACTTACCTTCTACCAGTGGTTACTGGTTGTGTGCTCCAGTTGCTATTTGGTGCTACAATTATTCTACCTACTAAGTGCTATTGCTACAAAGTGCTATTCCTACAAAGTGCTAGTTCTACCAAGTGCTTATTCCTGACAGTGGTCCATGTAGCCCTGTCCTGTGTATATATCGCCTGTAAATTCTGCCCGTGCCTGTGGCACATTGTAAAGTGTGTGTTTATTATCTAATGTGTTTTGTATAATACAAAGGCTATTTTTATATATAACCTTGTGTGGAGTTTCCTTTGTGGTGGGCCTTGGATGTTGTTGCTGGGTGCGTGCGCAAACGCTTCACACATCGCCTCCGGGATAAGCCTGACTGCTCGTGCCAAGCTACCAAGGGGGTGAGCAGGGGTTATCTTTGGCGGGTGACTTCCTTGCCCTGACTATAGTGGTGGTTTCTGCCTGGCTTTGGCGCAAGCCTTAGCCAACCAGAAGTCCCATTTCTAACATTGGTGATCAGCGGTGGGAAAAGGACTTGCGTTTGCGCTGTACCACAGCAGCAGCTGGCTGCACCACAAAACTCTACATTTTAGATAATCACATTTTGGGGATTATTGTTTTTAGTTCCATTATTTCTTCTCCTAAAGGTGTTCTTTGTGAATTGTGTACTCCTCTTTTAGCTCAGACACCTAGGTTCCTTGTGTTGAACATTTCTCGAGAACGTCCCCCAAAATGGAGCCTGCTTTTGATTTCTGTGGTCTGTTTAGATACAGTATGTTGGAATTGGTAAGGTTCTGTGAAGAGAGAGACATAGAGGTGGGTGAGTCAGACACCCAGTCCAAACTTAGGGACAACCTAATCCAATGGCAAAAGGATCAAGGGGATCTTGAGCGCAGTGAGGAGGAATGGGCCCGGGCCTCACACCATGAGGGTGGTGGGTCTGAGTGGAGCCCTGAGGAATCTGAAGAGGAGGAAGAAGCTGACACTGCATGGCTGCCAGTAGATAGTGAAGACCCCATAGATAGGGAGTCCCTTGCTGGGTCCAGTCTCAGGAGCAGCGCCCCATCCCGTTCCCTGTCCCCAGAGGAGTGGGAAGATAAGAGGGAAGAAAGGGAGCACCAGCTGGCTTTGGAACAGCTCAGGTTAGAGCTTGCCAAGGGGATGGCGCAGCTGGGTGTGGAAGAGAAAAAGCTAGAAACTGGGAGGGTCTTAGCACTGGAGAGGATAGAGGAGGCTGAGAGGGCCTTCACTAGAGAGAAATTAGCTCTGGAGGGTAGATTCTCCCCTGAGAGCAGTTATAGTTTTCTGGATTCCCCAGGGAGGGTTGAGTCCAGTGGTGGCAGCGATATAGACTTCAGTGCAGGAAGTCCCATTCCCAGTTCCCAGAGTATGGTACCTGTGTGGTGATCTGCTCTGCCTATTAATTGTTATGATTCCATTACTGAACTCTGTGATGTCACCTGTGAGGTTTCTATGCTCTGTGCATTCTACTCCTTGATTCCCTGCGTGGCAGTTGCAGCTGCTGTTCTCCCCTTCAAGCTGGACGGCTCTCTTTTCTACAATAAACCTTTAACCTCCAACACCTGTCTGCGCCTCATCCTTACATTGGCGACGAGGATGGACGAGAAAGTAGAATCCACGTTATGGCTTTCTCCCATTGTTTTGGCCAGGAAGAGATCTGGTGACCTTAGGATGTGTGTAGATTTACGCAGTCTCAATGAGGCCATCTGGGTCAATGGTTTTCCCCTTCCCCGTATTGAAGATTTGATAGCTAAGGTAGGCTCTCCTACTTGGTTTTCCAAACTTGATCTTAAAGCAGCTTACCACCAAATTGAATTGCATCCCCTCTCACGACATCTCACTGCTTTTGTAACACCTGATGGTGTTTTCCAATTTCGTCGCCTTCCTTTTGGCCTGGCTTCTGCCGCTGCTGTTTTTCAGCGAATTATGTCTGAAATGTTTGAAGAACTCTCTAATGTAGTCGTTTTCCAAGATGACATTCTCATTTTTACTCAAACTGAGACTGAACATGAGAAAGCCATTGACCAAGTTTTCAATATTTTAGAACAAAGAGGTGTAACTTTACAGAAAAGTAAATGTGTATTCAAAACCAGAGAGGTAGAATATCTTGGTCATATCATTTCCGAAAATGGCATTAAACCCAGACCAGGATTAGTCAAAAGCATTATTGAAGCTCCCCCTCCCTCTAACAAAGAACAACTTTTGTCCTTTCTTGGTCTTTGTGAGTTTTACTCAAAATTCATGAAAGACTATGCCAAGACTACTGAATGTTTTAGACTTCTACTTAAAAAAGGCGCTACCTTCAGCTGGTCTGATGAATGTGAAAAAGGTTTTCTGCTTATTAAAGAGCATATTACTAAAGCCCCTGCTCTTCAACCTTTCAATGGTGATAGAGAAACTGTGGTCACTGTTGACGCCTGTGAATATGGCTTAGGAGCTGTCCTTTCACAATTGGCTTATGGAAAGGAATTTACAGTGGGGTTTGCCTCCAGGACCCTTCGTCCTGTTGAAAGAAAATATTCAGTTATAGAAAAAGAGCTTCTAGCGTGCGCTTGGAGCGTTGAGAAATTCAAGTCTTACTTATGGGGCAGACCGTTTGTTCTTCAGACCGACCATCGACCCCTTGTCGATATCTTGTCAGGCAGAAATATCAAACGTACTACTGCACGATTGGCTAGGCTTTCTACTAAATTATTAGAGTTCAATTTTAAAGTTATCTACATCCCAGGTGGCAAAAACAAACGGGCAGATTGTTTGTCCAGATTACCTATACAAGATTCTGATGAAAACGATTGGGAAACTGAGTTCGAAGAACGCTTTGTGGCTAACATTTCCGAAGATTCCATTTCCTTTACTGAAAGTGATTGGATCAAAGCAGTTGAAAATGATGTTGTACTTAAAGATGTATCTTCTTTCATTCAAAAAGGTTGGCCCAAAGAAAAATCTCTTTCTCCCGAACTTCAGATTTATTGGAAAATTAATTCAGAACTTTCTTTAGAAAATGGTAAAGTTGTTAGGGGCAATACATTTATTCCTCCTTATGTTTATCGGGAGAAAATAATTGCTGATGCACATTCTGGACACCTAGGAGCCACCATTACCAAGAGAAATGTCAGATCGAACTTTTGGTGGCCTAAAATGGACAATCAGATTGTTGAAGCCATCAAAGTTTGTACACGATGCAACACCAGTGATAAGGTCCTTGTTTTAGAAGGTGTTAGTGATTCTGTTGTTCCTCCTCCTATCAGAGCCTGGCAGAAAATTGGTCTGGATTTTCTAGGTCCATTTCATGTCCTTCCCAATACTTCCAAATATTTCTTGGTTCTTGTTGATCATCTTTCTAGATGGGTTGAAGTTGAACCTATTAATGTTCCCAACTCTAAAAGTGTCATTGATTGTTTGAGTAAAATATTTTTGAGGGAGGGTTGTCCGGAAGAAATTCTCACCGACAACGGTGTACAATTTATTTCCAAAGAAATGGGTATTTTCCTAAAAAATTGCTGTATTAAACACACTAGAACTCCCTTGTATCATCCCCAAAGCAACGGCAAGACCGAAAGATTCAATAGAGTCATTGTTGAATGTGTACAAGCTGCTTTCAGGTCAGGCAATTGTATTTTTCAAGCTGTAAGAGATCTCATTTGGTCTTATCGCATTTCCCCTCATGTTGCCACTGGCTTTTCTCCCTTCGAACTCATGAGAGGAAGGAAAGCTTGCTCCCAAGCTTTCCCTTTTTGGATGGCTAAAAGTTTCCACCGGGGCTGTGATTTGGAAGAGGTTTGGCAATGTGCTAACAAGAAATCTTCGAGTTCTCTGCCCAATAATGAACAATTATGCAAAAAGTCCTTTCCCAGTATTCGTGCAGGTGATTGGGTTAGAATTAAGAATCCTGTCACTGTAAAGAAAGGTCTCTCAAAATTTCTTGACTCTCAACAGGTTGTGGAAGTTCGCAAAAATACTGTCAAATTGTCTAATGGTAATTGGTGGAGCACTTCTCGTGTTGCTAAAGATTCTTCCCGTGCAACTGTTCCTTCTCCTAAAATTGTGAATGTTGGGAATGGTTTAAGGAAAAGTTCCAGAGCAACTGTTAGACCTAACAAGTTTCGTGATTACATTTAATCTGTTTTATTTATTGTTATTTTACTCTCAGGATTGTTTTTTTTCAAAAAAATTTTCTTCAAAAAGGGGGGAGGTGTGTGGTGATCTGCTCTGCCTATTAATTGTTATGATTCCATTACTGAACTCTGTGATGTCACCTGTGAGGTTTCTATGCTCTGTGCATTCTACTCCTTGATTCCCTGCGTGGCAGTTGCAGCTGCTGTTCTCCCCTTCAAGCTGGACGGCTCTCTTTTCTACAATAAACCTTTAACCTCCAACACCTGTCTGCGCCTCATCCTTACAACCTGTTTCCCAAGAAGAGGAGCATAGGTTGAAGTTCAGGGACAGTAGGAAACTGTCTCACCAGTCTTGGGTGAAGTTTGAGGAGGAATGTCTTGGAGCCCTGTGGGCTTGGGTAGAGATTCGCACGAAATCTGATTTTGACGTACTGTTCAAGAGAGCACCTGCTCAGTTGTTGTTCACCAGGGTTGCGCCAACACCTATTGGAATACGGGTCTACTGATTCAGAGCTCCTTGCCAGGGAAGCAGATCTCTTGGAAAGTGCTAGAGGTTCTGAAGAGTCATTGGTGAGTGATTCCAAAGGTAGTGGTTCAGGTATCTTCCAGCCCAGTGTGGTGGAAGAGGTTCAGAGTAGCCCAGCTAGGCCCCAGAGTAGTGAGGGGGGTGTAGGGGCTCACAACCTGTCTCAGTGGAGTAGGAGTAAGTCCCCAGACGCCCGAAGCCCTGTCTCAGAGCCTGGATGGTTTCTTAAGGGAACACCAGGTTGGGGACCTAGGCTTTCCTGGTAGTCCATTTGAGGAGGATCACCTAGTGTATAGAGGACCTGGAGCGTCTGTAAATAGAGCTCCAGTGGTTCTAGTGTCCGGCAGTGCCACTCCAGTTGGGAGAGCACAGGAGTCCGAAGTGAGGAGTGATTGGGGGATGAGTTCCCCAGTGGAAGAACCAGTGGACCAGGGACTAGCCAGTTGGGCTACGTTCAGTTGGGGGGACCAGGGTGACACCACTTCTGTTCTGGGGGGTCTTCGCGCACTGTCAAATGGACAGGGGATGGGAGATATACGCCACACAGACAGTCACACAACACATGAGTCATGCGTTAGCCTCAGGGGAATGATGTGTGAGTCCTCAGAAGTCCTGGAATGCCAGGCAAGTATTCCACCAAAGGTTTTAGACCAGATGTTGGGAGGCCAGGTTCAGGATCCGCCTGACCTGAAGGGTAGGACGTCTGTAACCAGCGTCCTGACCGGTTCATCTTCCAGGGGTACCACTCCAGTGGGGAGGGTGCAGAACTCTGCAAGGGGGTGCAGAGGATGAGGATGAGATGTCATCAGTGATGTCATGAGTGATGTCACTGACCATGTCATGAGTGATGTAATATGTGACGTCATCAGCAGTGCATTGCGGGCGTGCGAGTTATAGTTAGCTGAACTAACTATAACGGGGGAATTTCAATGGTTTTGTATAAGTGAAATGTCAAGCTAACTATAACATGTGTGAAACCTATGGTTTTTTTCAGTGAATTTCTAAGGTTTTTTAAATGCTAATTCCTAACTATAACGTGGCTGAAACCTATGTTTTTTTCAGTGAATTTCAAAGGTTTTGTAAATGATAATTTTTAAATGAATTAATTATTATATTTCTTTCTTTTTATACTAATTTCTTAAATTTTTATTATAAATATTTATATTTATTTTATTTCTAAGTTATACTTCATATTCTTTATGTAAAATAATAACAAAAAAACTTTCCAATTTTTTTTATTAATTACACTTTTTTTACAATATATTAAAATTAAATTCTATATAATTCCCTTTTAATTTTTTTGATACGCGATCGTACCATACTTTGAACGGTAAATCGTCCTCTGCGCAAACCCGCGCACGCGATACGGATACACTTTGACATTGCGCGTCGCATCAACGCTTCCGCGTGAGATGTACGGCGTTCCGTTTGCGCACGCCGCGAAAGTTTGTAATTGTTCAAAAACATATATTTATGTATTTAATGTACATATTAAGGGAAGACATTATCTGGGATAATCATGAAACTATTTTTTTTTTACTTATAATAAGCGTATATTACTTTTAAAAGCAATTACGCAAATCGCGGAAGTACTTCGTTCACACTCGCATCGTAAGAGCACCGTAAACGCACCGTAAGCGTAGACAAAGCCATGTGACTTAAAAAGAAGAGATTAGATTGGTTCATAACACTTCCTATTCCAACTCTTGAAAGACCCCTCATTCTACTTTGACTTTCTAAGAAGAAGTATCTCTTCTCTGAAGCCTGTCAAATTAGAACGGTGACAACACCTATGGACTAATCTTCCAGCCACTCCTCTGATGGATAATTTGTTGCAGAAGCACCTCAGAGGAAGAAAAAAAAGGCGGTCATTTGGAAGTTTTTTACTTTCCCTGAAGGGGAAAAAAAGGTCAATGCACCTCTTGTGACCTGTAAAATTTGCCAAACTACACTTTCCAGGGGCAATTCTGCAAAAAAATATTCATTTGGCACTGCAAGTATGGTGCGGCACGTGAAGACCTTGCACCTCAACAATTTTGCAAGAGCTGCAACACGGAGGTTGCAAGAGGACCCACCTGCTGCTGTAGCAACTACATTAAGTGCACCACCACCACCTGTGGGAAGCAGTTCACAACCACAGATCGAACTTGATTTTGGTGAAGTTAAAATCCTCTGCATTTATTGTGACGAACTTTTATGTTACGGCGAACAGTCCATCGACCTGATAAAACGCAGGAAGCGTGAGCATCGCTGTCATCGTCATTAGTTTTTTTCACATTCCATTTTCTTCCTGTTGGACACTTTTTGGGTTCCTGTTTTATTTGTTTAGTTTAAAAAAAACTTGTTAAAAAAATAGAAAACTAAAAACACAAAAAAACAGTTCTTTTTAGAACTACCTTCACTGGTCAAAGAAAGAACTATATTTCTATGTTAGTGTGTAAAAGTTTGTCAGAATGAATGTGTAGTTCATAAATAAATGAATGAATACATTACTACTGTATGGTGAATGTGAAAGTGAAGAACTATAAGGAAGTGCTACAACATAAATCTATAAGGTATTCATAGTATAGTGTAGTACTTCTGAAGCACTTGAATGTAACATATCCATATAAATATGTTACAAATCTATGCTTCAATTTGCACGGCTGGTGAAACTGCCTGGGTGAATTTGTATGTGTTAGGAGCGAATTTACAACCCCCTTGTGCCTCTTTTACACATCTGTTGCGTCACTTTTGTGATGCAGCGGTGGTGCAAAAGATGTGCCATGGTGTGTGGTATTTACAATGACATGCATATGGAAGGTGCATCGCATTGTAAAGCCCTGCACCAGAAGGATTCAGAAAAGGGGGTGGTGATGGACAGAGCCTCTGAGTTAAACAGAACACTCATACCCAGTCAAAAGATCAGGGCTTGATCCATTACCGTTTTTTAGCTCACTGCACCATCCCAGTTCAGAACCTAGCTATATGCAAATTAGTCTGACCCTGGCCCAGTGCATCATGGGAACAGGACAGACCAAACTACCAAGCCAATTCTTTACTGGAAAGGAAACAAGCTTCCGGGGACCGGTTTCTGGCATTGCAGCCGTCTTCGGCCCGGCTTGCTTGAATCCTGATGGTGCAGTGAGCAAGGGACTCATAGGTCACTCTTTAAGACCTATCCAGTACTCACCTTTTAACATAATTAGAAAGTAGTAATTCCTTGTATAAGTCGAACATACTCACAGCAACAGGTATAGAACACTGGTACAATCAGTATATCATTTTTTTAAATGTCTTAAATACAAACCATCTTTAAACAATAATGTACTCCATCCAAGTTTTGTTACTTCAGCTCGGTAGAAGCACATTCTATCGACCATTTTTAACAGTTACTTGTACTTACCTTAAGCATAATAAATAATAAAAAAATATATATTATAAAATTACCATCTGTGGAAGACACAAAAAATACAGTTACAATATATCTTTTACAACACAAAATAATTTGTAAAGTATTGCATTTGCCTTTTTTGCTGTTCTCAGAATATATTGAATTTCACTAGAAACAGTGAGTTCAATAGTACTCATCACATAACAGCGGGCAAAAAAAAGACAATCAATAAGATTATCTTAAAAAAAACATTCGACATTCTCAATAACAATCTAAAAAATAGAAATAAAACATATCTTAAATGTTTTTTTCTAAGAGCAATTTCTTAGGTGAATATGACACATCTCAAACAATCATAAAATAACAAAACACTATGATTAATTTTCATACACTGTAAATAATGTTACTTACAAATATATGCTGACAAAATATACAACAAAAAGTCCTTAATGGTTTCACATACTTTTCCGCACGGCCAAATAGTATGCGTCAAATTCTTAGTTTAGAAATTGTTCAATAGTAATCCTGAGCGTCTACCTCCCAGCCTTCTGATCCAAAACCACCGACATTATTTGCTCTGTCCCCCAGTGCTCATCCCTCAGCCCGACGCTATTCAACATCTACATGGCCACCCACACATAAGTGGCCCTCCATCACAACCTCAACATCATCTCCTACGCCGACGACACCCAGCTCATCCTCTTCCTCACCAAGAAGCCACATACCACCAAAAGCAACCTAAACGACACAATGAAGGACGTCACCAACTACATAAAGAGCAGCTCTTTAAACATGAACTCGCACAAGATGAAGGTACTCATCCTCAGACCCACCCCCTCAGCCTCGGACGACTCCTGCTAGCTGACTACACTGTGAACAGTACCAACACCTACCGACCATGTGCACAACCTAGGATTCATCCTCAACTCCTCCCTCTCCATGTGTAAGCAAGTCTACACCGTCTCCTTGTACTGCTATAACACCCTCCACATGCTCCGCAACATTTACAAGTGGATCCTAACCAAAAGAAGAAGAACAGAGACACAGGCCCTCATCAGCAGCAGACTACACTGTGGCAAAACACTCTACACAAGAATTCCAGCCAAACACCTACAACAACTACAACAAATCCAAAAGACCTCCACCCACCTGAGTGATCATCAATGTCCCCTGCTGCAGCCACATCACCCACCACCTGATACACTTACACTGCCTCAATATCAAAAAGAAGATCAACTTCAAGCTCCTCACCCTCACTTACAAAATACTCTACAACACCAGACTAACCTACCTTAACAGCAGTAATCCTGAAAGCCCAAATTTTGTTCCTAAAATTTTGGCTTTAAAAATATTAGGTAAGAATTTGGTCATTCTTTAGGCAAACGTTGTTTAAAAACCAATTGACTATCATTACAATGTATCCAACCTTTCAGACACTTTAAATAAACAGTGTAATGTCCAGATGTTGTGGAAGGCTCATCATGAAAAATTATTGCACCAGCTACAAAAGTTCTTCCTGATATTGAAACTTGACCAGCTACAAAATTATTAATTAAAGTTTCCAATTTTCTTCCATCAGCTCTACAACGTTGCAGCATTAAAATTACATACTGTCGATATCTTTGTATAAATAATGTTGATGACATTTCTGATTTACATTGTCCACACTCCGGGCCCGATTCACAGAATAAACTTAAGACTAAATCCTAAACTTACTACTATTTGGTATTCACAGAATGCACTTACTACTTTCGGGATTCACAGAGTGAACTTACTACTTTCGGGATTCACAGAATAAACTTACTACTTTCGGTATTCACAGAATAGATTTAAGACTACTAACTCTAAGTTCGAAATCGGGGAGTAAATTCCGGCCCGGAGGCGGAGCTTACGGGCCGGAGGCGGAGCTTACGGGCCAGAGGCGGAGCTTACGGGCCGGAGGCGGAGCTTACGGGCCGGAGGCGGAGCTTACGGGCCGGAGTCGGAGCTTGCGGCCCAGAGTTGGAGATTTCAGCATGGCAAAAATCCCCACCTCCGAGCCGGAAGCTCCGCCTCCGGCCCGTAAGCTCCGCCTCCGGGCCGGAATTTACTCCCCGATTTCGGACTTAGAGTTAGTAGTCTTAAATCTATTCTGTGAATACCGAAAGTAGTAAGTTTATTCTGTGAATCCCGAAAGTAGTAAGTTCACTCTGTGAATCCCTAAAGTAGTAAGTGCATTCTGTGAATACTAAATAGTAGTAAGTTTAGGATTTAGTCTTAAGTTCATTCTGTGAATCGGGCCCTCCATGTTTTGACTTGCTCCTCTAATTAGATTGTTAAAAGACACTGATTCACAGTCAGGTAAAGTCAAATATATGATTCTTTCACTGTCAATGTTACTGCTACATGTAAACAAACAATTTTCACGGTTATGTTCCCATTTATAAGAAAGGCCAAAAAGATTTTCAATATCTATACCTTCATCTTCCAATACAACAAGCATATACATTACAAATTCCTGACAATCTTGCTGAATATTCTGCGTAAATTGAGGATTCTGACCTCGTTACCTGGATTGTTGTGGCCGGACCTTGTTTGCTGCCTTTCTCACTCTTCTGCCACCGTCATTTCTACACCGCTCGCCCGACCCGCTGCGCGGGTCCCGCAGCGCACTGACACCAGCGGGAGTCGTCAAGGGGCTATACACCTGAGGAGGACCTTTGTTGGCTGAGTTGCTGCGTGCAGGGCTGCGAGCGTCGAGGCAGGGACTCCATCTCCCAGGAGTCCCTGTGTGCCCAATTGCTTCCACCTGGGCCGCTCTCCCTGTTGGATACGCCCCCGCTCACTGAACTAATAGTGGCTGCCTGCATTCCCCCGTTGGGATTCTGACCTCGTTACCTGGATTGTTGTGGCCGGACCTTGTTTGCTGCCTTTCTCACTCTTCTGCCACCGTCATTTCTACACCGCTCGCCGGACCCGCTGCGCGGGTCCCGCAGCGCACTGACACCAGCGGGAGTCGTCAAGGGGCTATACACCCGAGGAGGACCTTTGTGGGCTGAGTTGCTGCATGCAGGGATGCGAGCGTCGAGGCAGGGACTCCATCTCCCAGGAGTCCCTGTGTGCCCAATTGCTTCCACCTGGGCCGCTCTCCCTGCTGGACACGCCCCCGCTCATTCCTACTCCTATTTTAGTCAGACACCAACCCCGCTGCGCGGGAGCGCGCGGGGCTAAGCCCGGGCAAAGGGCGGGCCGTCTAAGGCCGTCCTAGGATGAAAAAGGACGGGCCGGGCTCACCCTCTTCCATTTGCAAGCTTTGAAGCATTTTCTTGTAACAGTCCCATTATATGGTTTAGTATATGTGTACGTATCAACAGGGGTTTGTAGCACTAGTTGTTTTGTTCTATTTTAAATTGTATCATCCCTGACTTGAGGAATTGTCCCATGATGGCCCTACGTTCTGGGAAAGATAGGCAAGTTATTATGAAAACAAGTAGTGGGAAAGCTACTGGAACTTTGGATGCTTTTATTACCCGGGCAACAGGGATTTTGGAAAAAGAAATCGCTCTCACAGAAAAGCGATTATCCTTGGATCTTTTGACAGGGAAAAGGTCGTCATTAGGACGGATTGGTTCTACAATCACGCCTGATAAAAGTATAATAATGAACCCTGTACCCATTCCAGATGCATCTAGTAGTGTAGTTTCTCAATTAGTAACCCCAAACGTTTTGGAGGACAGCTTAAAAGCGGACTTTATAGCATGAAGTACTGTTAGTGGGGATAGCACTCAAAATTGCAATTCGGTTCAAACAGCGCCAATATCGGCAGATTCTCATGTCTCAGAACCAGATCTGAATTTAATTGAAACTTTAAAAGTGAGCAAGCGGAAAAGAGGAGGGAGTCATAATAAGGGTAGCAGAGCAAAAACAGCCAAATTCAATACCCATCGAGTTGTGGCCAAATCTTCTAAACAAAAGGGAACCCCGTCTCTGGATGTTGAACCCCCAAATCAATCCTGCCCAAACGATGATTTACTTTATAATATTGAAAAATTGGTTAAAAGTCTTTTGAGGCCCTTACTAGAAAAGACGCAAATAATAAATCTGAAACTGGACCAATTAGAACATCTTGTTTCGGTTAACACCCACTCCCTTGAACTATTGGTTAAGAATAGTGAGGGCATTGAGAATCTGGGTGGGAAACCTACTGCTACAAAGAAAGCAGGTTTAAAGAAGCCAGTAGGGGCGTTACAAACAGTAACAAATGCTGATTCTGCAAAAGCTGATTCTGCTAAAGCTGTACCACAAACAGTCTCTAATAACCCCACTTTGGCGGTGGTTGTGGGCGGAAATCAAAAGCCTGCAGTAACTGCTCCATCTATATTAAAGTCTTCTGTATCCAATCAGGCGGCTATTACTAGGCCTAAGGCAATACCAAAACAGGGCCCAATAAACCAAGGAGTAAAGGCTCCAGTAAAAAGGGCGGTTTGTGTAAATTTGCCTCCTGATTCTGCCCCTTTTACAGCTATTTTGACAGGAGTACCAGGGCTTAGACCTAACCAATTGGAATCAAATAGGGATCTCAGAAACAGAGTTTAAATGTCAGAAGGGTTCCTTGGGTGGGGTCAAGTGATAAAGATCTGGAGGGAGACTGTATCCTTATAAATTTTAGAGAAAACTGGGTTAAGAATTTTATTTGTCGTGAACCAAGGTTTGGCAGATTGGGTGATATACAATGCATAGGTTTGGAATATTTTTACCCCAATTTAAAGCATGCCCTTCCCTACCCACCCCAAAACTACCCAAGAATGAGAATGCAGGGTGAGGAATATCTTGGGAGGACACCAAATAATATACCCTTAAGAAATTGCTTTGAATCACTGATGGGGTTGGAGGATATAGACTGACTACCAACTAGCCAAAAGCCTGCCAAACTGTGTGGTGAAGTGGGTAGTTTTTTAGAGGAACAAACGACTGAAAGGTTGAGGGGTAATGTTGATGAGATGATACTAATTTGTATTGTGACGAATGGAAATCCTGTTGAAATGGAAGTTTGTGACACTGTAAATTGTATGTTAGATTTGCCCGATATCAGGCCGGATGTGGCCACGCATATAGATCCTTTGGGTGACTCGCCGGGGGTAATTGGGCTTCGCCTAATCTCGTGGAACATTGCAGGCCTCTCTAGGAGGTTACAGGATGATGCATGGCTGAATTATGTAGGAACCCATGATATCGTGTGTCTCGAGGAGACATGGAGTAGAACTGATCAGGACCTTGATGGATTTCAATCCTTCAATGTATTAGTTGTGCCATCACAGGCAGGCAGGGCAAAAGGTGGTATCATGACCGCTATTTCCCTTAAATGGGGTAATTTAAAAACATCTAGAATAGTGGATACGCCCTGGTATCAATTACTCTTGCTACAATCCCTGTTTCCTGTGCCCCTGTTGTTGATCAATTGGTATTACAACATCTTTGACAATCATGACACTGCTGTAATTGTGAATCTACAGGAGGATATATCCAAGGCACGTAGTAATTTACCCTCATTATTTATTTAATGGGTTGGTGATTATAACTGTTCCTTGTGTAAATTTGGTGGATCGAATGTTTGTGGTCTGGTTGATCTAAATGACCACCCTATGCAACATTTTAAGCATACACCTCAGGGTGATGCGTTAAATAACATTATTGTCATTAATGACTTATGCATAATGGAATCATGGGTTCCCCCAAACTCATGTCCAATACCAACTTTCCAAGGAACTGGAGGTTCCATGAGTGTTATTGATTTCGCTATTGTATCTAGTAGTCATCTACATTACATTGATAAATTTGAGACACATGTAAATCCGGTGAGCGATCATAACCCTCTAATTTTAACCCTGTGCCCTCCTGCTATTGCAAGACATCCAACCTGGGACCAACCGATAACATATAATAGGAATAAAGGAGTTACCCTGAAGTGGGAGAAAGTAGATGCAACTGGGCTGGAGGTAGAGATCTTAAATTCTAATAGTTCTGAAATTGAGCTTTGTTTATCACCAACATCAGACCCAGAAAATATAATTAGAAACTTTGAAATTTTATGTGGGAATGTAGCAGAACATCTTAAAAAACCACTGGTTTCTAAACAGCCTAAGGGCTTTAAATGGTTTGATGCTGTTTGTTCCGCAGCTCAAAAATTATTAAAAAGGGCTTTGCACCAAAAACCAAGGAATAAGGAGTTGGTAAAAACTGCGAGACGCACCTATAAAGAGGCAATTAAAAAACGAAAGCTAGATCTAAAAAGGCTAGCTTGGGATGATTTAGAGAAAGCCTCAGACTTAAAAGATAGTAGGCTCTTTTGGGAGGTCATAAACCGTCCTTTCCTCTCAAATGATGGTAAGGATAATATGGTGATGCAGATAACGGCCGAGACATGGGAAGCCCATTATGGGAACATTTTTAACCCTAAGTCTACACCCCTTATAGGTTTGTAGGATGAAATAGGGGATGTGGACCTCCCGGTCACAGCTTCCCTGCTTAGTTCTTCGCTCACTCTCTCGGAAGTGGAGGAGGCTTTGAGGAAAGGTGTTCGATTAAATGCCCCTGGCCCAGATGCGGTGCCGTTGGACTTTTTCAAACATAATACTGTCCTATGGGCCCCATTGCTTTTGAATGTTTTCAAAGCAGCTATTGTTGGTCGCATTGCCCTATCTTGGAAGGAGGCAGTGGTGGTGCCAATTTTTAAGAAGGGGGACAAGTGCGATCCACGTTGTTATCACCCAATATCATTAATTGATGCATCATGCAAGCTATTGAGTAGGATAATCCTGGCAAGATTGGAGACTTGGGCAGATTCTGCTGGCCTAATTGTAAACTCCCAATATGGGTTTAGGAGAGGAAAGGGAACAACCGAACAGTGACTAAATTTGGCACTAATTATGGGTAAGTACATGAAGGCTAGGGCTTCTTCCATCCACCTGGCCTTCATGGACTTATCCAGTGCATTTGACACTGTTTGCAGAAATAAACTCTGGCAGATGATGGAGGACATGGGTTTTGAAGAACCCCTGGTTACCCTGCTCCGTAGATTACATGCGGCTACAACTGTGGCCATAAGATTTGGGCCAGGGGGGGAAAAAACAAAATCCATCCCCTCAACCGAGGGTGTGCGACAAGGCTGCATTTTAGCACCTTTTTTGTTCTTAGTTTACACTAATGGCCTGGAAAAGTTTTTGTTGGAACATTGCACGGATTTCCCAAAAGTAAACGGCAAGAAGATACCTATGTTATCTTATGCCGACGATACGGTATTAATGACTCTTACAGCTAACAGTATGCAGACCTATTTGGATGCATTTAATAACTTTATGCTGGACCTGGACCTAAAGGTTAATTTTGCAAAATCTTTTGCCATGGTCTGTGGTCCTAAAGGGACAAAAACCCGTAAGTTCATGGTAATGAATTCTACCATTGACAAAATCGAAAATTTTAATTACCTGGGAAATTTATTTAATAACAAACTGAGCTGGGTTCCTTTGATGAAGGCGCGTGTACAAAGCACTAGCCGATCAATAGAGGGTCTATTTCGTTTTTGTAGTAAATTAGGACAAAAACCAGTCCCACACTTAAAAACTTTGTATAGAGCAAAGTGCTTATCTGTGGCCACTTACGGGGCAGGGGTATGGGGGACAGAAAACCCAGTTATGATCCAGGTCATGGAAAATAAATTCCTAAAACGCTTGTTAGTAGTCCCATTAGGTTCATCTAACAGTTTTTGCCATACCGAGATGGGATTGGAATATGTGACAGACATCATCCGCGTCTCCCCTCTAATATTATGGGCTAAAGTATGGTTATCAGAAGATCTGCAGCTCTCAAAAGACATCCTTCGGGACTGTAAAAATCTTGAACATGCAATGCAGATTCCATGGCTTTTATATGTTAGCGATACTCTGCATAAAATTGGTCAGGGCCATTTGTAGGATAATCCCAAAAATATGCAGGGGGACATAAAAAATGTAATCAAAACAAGTTACCGTAACAGTTTAAATATGTCACATTTGGACCAGCCTACAAATTGCTTGGGTAAACCGAAAGTTAAATTTTACTTAACATTTACCACCCATGTGCAATGGCGTTTTTATTTGACAAGATTTAGAATAAATATACTCCATTTTCTTTTTGCCTTCCCAAAACAAGGGGGTTGGTGTGAGAGGCTACCTCCTTGTCCTTGTGATGACAAAACCAGTCAAAATACCATTCATCTTGTTCTTTTTTGTCCTCTTTATAAGGAACCAAGAACTAGGTTTATCAAGCCTATTCTAAAAAATCGGCGACCATGTAATTACAAAGAGGGTTATGATTATTTGTTGTCGTTATCCTCACCTGGAGTATGCTCCGCCATGCTAAGTTTCATACGATTGTCATTGCAACTTAGGAAACGGTATTGCTAGTTTGTTTGATTAAATACCTTTCTTCCTGTTTAAAATGAATTACAACTTTATCCTTTGGTATAGGGTGCGATTAACTGTAATATTTGTATAAACTTCCTTTTGGAAACTTTTATTTTTAGATTTTAAAATGTGTAAACTGTAAAATGAATCATTCTGATTTATTGATGTTAATATGTTCTTCTTTTTTAAACTAAGGTCTGTATACTTTTGTGATTCTATTATTTTGAATCGAATAAAGTTTAGGAATCGAATCGAGTAGAACCAGAACATATGTCCAAAACATTTTGAATATCAGGAACACTTTGTATTTTACTTCTATCACTACTACATTTCTCATAAACAGAATACAACAACAAACAGAATCTTTCTTTCCGATTTTCAACAATTTGCTGTAGCAAACTTTCAAGAAAAAAAACATTAACAACTACATTAGCATAGCAGTTGACACCAGACTATTTTCAAACAAATAACCAACATTCTCTTCAACACTGTCCTTTTTCTTTTTGCTTGCAATCACAACTTCATCTTGGTTTTTTCCTTTCTCTACAGCTTCACTACAGATTGTCTCAAATCTTCTTTTTCTACCTACCACACGCTTTTCAAATATTGGATATTGACCTAGATTGGGTGCATATTCTCTTCTTAACCTATTATACTCTTTCACACAACTTGCATCTGCACTAATCTTTGTCTGATCAAAATCAATCAAGTACAATCCAGATAAAGTTCTCACTCAAGACAAAGCAACATATGCCATATCCTCTTTGAACACAGTACTTCCAATATTCACTAAAGCACTATCTACACTTAAACCTTGAGATTTATGAATGGTCATTGCATATGCCAAACAAATAGGAAACTGTTTTCTGCGAACATACAAATGTTTTACAAGCAAAAACCGAGATTAACAACAACTAAATTGTTGTACTTCTCAATTTCATCAAATTTGATTTTCAAAAATTCCATACCATCTCTATTTACATAATTAACAAAATTAACTATTTTACCCATTGCTCCATTCACTAAACCTTTTTCCACATTCAAATTACATCGTAAAATTACCCTACAGTTTACACATGCATATAAATTGTTTTCTAAACCAGCAGTTTTACTTATCGATTTCTCTAAAGAATCCAATTTCCTCTTCAACTTTTCAGTCAAAATAATAGTGATTCCTTCATGTTCTATTTTATCAATAGCTTCCAATTTTATAATTTCTTCATTTTCCAACTTTAACATTTCTTCATTGAATATAGAACAATTCACGCAGTGTTGGCATTAGCAGATTACAGATTTGTTTTCTGCAATTCTCATGTATTTTTTCTTGGGGACAATATTTTAATTTGGAAACAAATTGGAAAGTAATCGTCTCTGTAAAGCTTGTTTGCCATATTCAGTCACTTTTCCAATTCTTATATCTTGACGAATAGTTTCATAATCAGCTTCATTTGCCTGTCACATATTTGTAATAAGTTCCTTATACTCAAAATATGACCAAATGTTTACATTTCCAATGCTCCCCAAAGACTTTCTGGTATCTTCATGCGCCAGTGTTTTAAACACTGGTTGTTCTTTTACAGGAGTAAGTTGTAGAAGATCTCCAAAAACTATGACGTGTTTTCCTCCGAATAATACGTCATACTCTGTTTTAAGAATTTGCTGCATTCTTAAATGCACAAAGGCAAGCATTAAGTTTGATACCATGCTTACCTCATCAATAATGAGAAGTTTCGTTTTCCTCAAGACTCTTGAAACTTCACAACAAGCTTCTCCAGATAGCTTGTGGTATTCTAATTTGTTTTCATGCTCTACTGGTAGCATTAATAAACGATGTAAAGTAATTCCTTTAATATTGTGTGCTGCCAACCCAGTTGGAGCAGTAACAACACAAAACAAATGCGACTCAGTTGTTTTCTGTAGATAAGTTGTAATTACTTTAATTAAAACACTTTTTCCTGTTCCAGCTTGTCCACTCAAGTACATTCGGATAGGTTGAAATGATGAGCAACAGCACTCTTTCTTTTCATAAAGTAATCCATGGTCAATCTGTTCTCTCACTTGGTCATATATTTGTTTCTGCTCAACATTTAGTTGTTCTTCCAAGTTTCCAAAGTTTGTTACATCTCCTTGAGCTTGATACATTGCTGTTTCCAACTCTTCCATAGCAGTTGCTGCTTCATTTTGAACAATTGGTTCTCCTAGTGGGTCCTGACTTCAACGGAGCAGAAGTTTGACTCTCTTGAGAACTGTCTCTAGCAATCTCAGCTGCAATTGTAGCTTCTTCCTCTATTTCGTCGTTCAATATTTTCACATAATTAGCAAAAACAGGACATTCTATAGTATCTTTACTTACGTTGAAGGAATCTTCATAGCTCTCGAAATCTCCAAGTAATTCCAATTCTGAAAGCCATGGCTTGAAAAGTTGCAATAGTGCTAAATAGTAAAATTCCCTTTTGCCAGGTGTTTCGCAACTCAGTTTACGGTGATTAATCAAATGTCCTTTTCTTTGTTTCATCAAACTTCCTTCAGAACCAACCACGGCATATATACCATTATTGATGTTTTCTGTAACATGCCGTTTAAAAATATAGTTTTGAAGCACTTCATAGTGACACATGTTTTCAAGATGATGACTTCTATTTGGATAATATGTATCCAACATATTTGTTTTCACAATATCTGTACTTTCTGGCTCTTTTTCAGCTAAATATTCAATTTCTTGTACAGATTTAAGTACTCGATTTTGTGTTGCAGCAAGTCCTAAACTCACCCAAATGATTCTTCTAGATTTGCAGTATAGACTAGCAGATGATAAGCGATCCGAGCATTCATATGCTCCAATTTCTCGATGAGATAACATCTTCAAACTGTAACTATATAATTTCTCACTTAGACTCTTCTCGTGGGAAATCTCGTCCCACATTTCCTTCAATTCTGTCTTTTCTGATTTGGTTATGTAAGATGTTACATATTGAGCAACAGCAATGGAATTGTCTGCAACATATTGAATATCCATGTTAGCATTCCACTTGGACAAAGTGATTGGGTTGTAGTCATTTATGTATTTTGACACTTCATTTCTTTTTAAGTTGTAGGTATTTTTTAGAGACTTTCTTGTGATAGTATGTCGCAAAGATGACATAAAACTGTTCACTCTTCCTTTTGATATTACAGGACGTGGAAATCCAAAACGACATTTGGTGTAGAACTTGTCCTTAGATTTGTACTTTCGACGACAGTATATCCCACGACGATGGCTTTGGAATCGTAAGACTTGTTGTCTTAAGTCCTTATCTTGTGTACTTTTGGGTATGTCACATGTAGCATATTCTTCAATAAAAGACAGCACAGTATCATCTCAAATTTGGGAGCATATTCAGCACAGCTTAGAGTAAGAAACCATGCAGGAGTTCCTAAGTTCCTTAGCATACATTTAAGTTCTCCATGACGACGGTACCAGTACTCATTAGTACCACGCTGACATGCCATGAGATTAATTAGCTGAGATTCCAAAACATTATCTTTCTGCTATACTTTATCCATAAATTTCTTTGCCGAAACATTTTGCAGATGTACACCTGTTTTCAATATATGGTTTACTGCATAAGAAAGTCCAGACAAATCACTCTCAAACAAAAGATGAAACAAATACGGAATACATTGTTGAAATCTTGGATCTTCTGCATATAATCTTGATGTCCGGTATTCAGATGCAGGAATCTGCCCAGGTCGGTCATCATATCGTCCTCCTTTTCCTGTGGGAAACAACTGAGGGAAACAACAAGCTTCCAAGCTTTTTTCCCATACACTAATGGGACTTACTTTTGCTTCTTTCATTTGGAATAACTCTATAGTATTCCCAATCACTTCTTTAGAATGCAGTGGATAAACACTGTAATGTTCGTAGATTTCTTCAGTTCTGGACACATCCACTTTCTCAATTTGTCCAGATGGCAAGTCACTATCTTCTTCTACAGTTATTTCTTCTTCTATCACATACATATTTTTATAATATTGATTATTTTTTACCAGATACAACGTTGCCTTTTTCACTTTCCTAACATCCACTAATTCTTGCCAGATTTTCTTACTCTTAGTAGGAACGCCATTAACAAGAATAACTAAAGGTTCATCCTCTACATTTTCTACACCAATTGTTTCAATATTTTTCTTTAAATCTAGAGGCAAATATACAGCTCTTCCCTTTAATCCTCTCTGTAAATCTGAAGAAGGCAATTTTCCTGTCTTAGGCTCCATACGAACAATAGCATGAACTTGATGCACACATTGAATAAGAATAGACTCATATGTATTTAAATCCATGAGTTCAGAAGGAATATTTACCAACTCAAGATTATTATGCACAGCTCTAGCAGGCATTTTGTTCTCATCTAATTTGTTATAGCAATATTTACAAATACGCTGATCAGAACCCAAATTAAAACAATTCTCTACTAACAAATAAGTTGCAAAATCCTTCCACCCATTATTATTTTTCTTTTTAAATACAAATCAACAGTCCTGGTCTGATTTTTATAATGAGTTCGTCGACAACAGATACAAGAATAATTTGGCCTTTCACCTGAAATCACCTTAAACTTTGTAATTTCTTGCTCAAAATTTTCTGTACTACAATGTTGTACATTCTCTTCTACATTTCCTTCTATTAATATCTCAATTTCTGCACTGTCTTCCTCAGGACCAAAATAACTAACCTCAATTTCATCACAAACGTTCATTACATTTTATACAGATCCATGCAAAAGAGCACTGTTCAACTTTTTTAACTTTAGTGCTGGACTTTTTGCATAATGCAATCTTCTGACTAATTTCCTCATTTCAGAATGATGTACTGCTAACATCCTGAAATGGTGAAAAACACTTCGACATATTTTTTTAGAAAGACAAGCCAAAGAATGACCTTGCAAACCAGTATTTTCTCTCACTCTGCAAGGGTCTAGTCCTGGCAACATCTTAATCTTTTGTTTAACACTTTTCTTAGTATAGTTACGTAAGAAATTGCGTAAAAAATCAATAGATTCTTGCCGTACACTACAAATACTACAACAATTCCAAGTGTACACTGGAGCTTTAGGATGTCTTCCTAAAACTTCATCAGCTAACACCTCTTCTGCATTTCTAGGAACACTTTTCTCTTTCTCAATAGGACAATCATTTCTAACCTCATAAGCACGACCACTAGTGTCAACTGCATGCAACAAATCATTACTCTGAAGATAACTTTCTTCATTAAAAAAAGGCTCAGAACTTGAACTATGTTTCCATTCACCCACAAAAACTTACAAAAATTACTTCTGTTAATTACTCTTCTCCACTTACTTCTGGCCTTCATTAAATGGATTGGCTTATCTAGTGATCGAATTCTATTGATTACTAAAATAGTTTTCTTTTCAATTCGAAAGCTTTCTCAACTACATTTTCTATACCCTTCTTCTTATAAAATGCTGTTTTTTTTACATTCCTTAATTTCTTTAATTAAATTTGAAATAACTCTATTAAAAAACAATTTTTTCCTAATATCCATGAATTGTTTTTTCCTCCTTTTACTATAAACTATTTTTTCAGCAGTTGATTTTCCATGATTGTTCTCTTTATTTTTCTTTTTCGTTGCAGATACACGTATACTATTTTTCTTTTTCTGCACACTACTCTTACTCTTTAATATTTTCCTCAGAAAAGTGTTCCTTCTCTTACCAGGACTTTTTTTCTTTTTGTTAACACATTGTTCTTCGTGTAAATCTTCTGGATGACTTCTCTTCAAATAAATACCTTTCTTTCGTTGTTTGCTCTTTTGAGTTTTCGTAGGCATGATACAATTTTTTCAGTATTGATAAACAGAATCTATTATAAAAAAATATATATAACATTACAAAAATAAATATATGAAAAATTCTATTATATTACTTATAAGAAGAGAGGGAGGATTATGAGGATAAACGTGGGACTATGAAAATAAAAGGACTTACAACAAGAGAGGAAGGAGTATGAAACGAGGGAAAATATAATAAAAAGGGGAGTATAAACAGACACTGCAATATAAGGAGATAAAGGGAGTATGAATAAACTGGAAAGTATGAATAGGTAAGGGAGAGTATGAAGAGAAAGATGGAAATATGAGGAGAGAAGAAAGAGTATAAGAAGAAAAAAAGAGAGTGAGAGGACAGAGGGGGCACTATAAGAAGAGAGAGAGAAAGACTATAAAGAAAAAAGAAGGAATATGTGAAAAGACGCGCAACTATAAGAACAAAAAAGGAATACTAGCAAAGGACAGTGTATATAAAGAGAGAGAGAACAGTACCAGAAGAGAGCACAGAGAATGTGAGGAAAAGTGGAGCGTAAGGAAACAAGGGGTGTACAAGAACAGAGGATAGAGTATGAGGAGAAAAGAAGGAGTATAAACAGATGGAGGATTATGAAGAGTAAAAAGTGCATGACGAAAGAGGCAGAAGTATGACAAGAGGAATCCTAATCTCGTTGTATGCTGATGATATCACATTATACATCCGAAACCCTTGCGTGAATCTCAATCCCATCCTCAGAGAATTCGTGAGGTTTGGTAGACTGTCAGGGGTCCAGATTAATTGGAGTAAGTCCTGCATCTTTCCGCTTACGCCTTCTACTAAGCGGTTTGACCTAGACTTTCCTCTTACCTGGAGCGAAGGTGATTTTAAATATCTTGGGATCCACATAGAGAAGGACAGAGATGCACTTATGCGCGCCAATTATGGCACTGCCATGAATCGCATAATGGATAATGTGGCGCGTTGGATCACCTTGCCTTTATCGATGGCAGGCAGGGCCTCCCTGATAAAAATGGTAATCCTTCCGAAATTATTGTACCTCTTTTTAAACATCCCATTTTATCCGGGTAGATCCTTTTTTAGCCAGCTTCGCTCTGAACTCATCAAGCTAGTATGGGGAGGGAAATCGCCTCGGCTCAAATGGGACACCCTGACACGCCCCTACTCACATGGAGGCTTTGGAATACCCAATTTTGAGCTGTACTATCAGGCAGCACAAGCCCACTATGCCTATTTTTGGGTGCACCAGCCCAGGTACATGCCCCAGTTAGCCGCGGAACACTGGTTAGCCCACCCTATTCCTATAGATGGTGCACTTTACGCGGTGGTCTCCGGCAGGGACAAAACGCCTACAACCGTGCTTAGCACGACCACTGCATGGGCCCAAATACTGGCTAAAATGGGCCAGGCGGTATTATATGCTCCGTCATTACCGCTGAGCTACCACCCGGAAATGCCTCTATTGCAGGAACAGGGATTCCGCAAACTGTTACAAAAATTACGACTCGTGACCTGGGGGGATCTATACCGTGAAGGACTGTTCCGCACCATGGAGCAATTCTATGCAGAGACACAACCCACTCCACTTGAGGTGTTTTTGTACATCCGGCTCCGTCAAGGTGTGAAAGCCCTCACACCTGACTTCCCCCGGGAACCGGAGGTGTTGGCCCCCCTGCAGACCGTACTCCAACTAGAGGCTCCATATAGATTGGTATCGACAATTTACAGGGCAGTGCACACGCAAATGGACTACGCAGATCTGCCCGCTAGAATCAAATGGGATCAAGAGCTTGATAGCCCTCTCACGGACAGGCAATGGATGTTCTCCCTACAACACACGGAACGCATCTCGGCTAGTAGCAGACACAGAATCATACACTATAAATTCATACACCACCTATACTACACTCCAGCTCGAATGTGTAGACTGCAGCTTCGAGCAACGGATGACTGCGACAGATGTCATGCCTCTGGGGCGGACTTCTTACATCTCGCCTGGGCGTGTGACACAGTAAACCAATACTGGATCCAGGTGATACACGCACTTTCTGAAATGACACACACTACAATACATCCCTCCCCGGTTCTGGCGCTACTCGGATACGTAGAGCCCATACAAGCGGCACATCGCAGATTTATTGCGCTGGCCCTTCTGGTGGCCAAAAGGAAAGTGGCGTGTCGCTGGGGCAGAGGCAGAGCCCCTAAATTTAAGGACTGGATGAAAGATTTAATATATTGTCAAGATCAATTGAATACTTATTCGGAACTATTGCCGATTGCTTCTAGACCGTGTGACATTTGGGCTCCATTGAGGGGTTATCTTACTAGGGAAGCTGCAGTCGCTGGGGAGGGGACACCCACCTAACACCTCACCCGACCATTCAGATGTCTACAACGACATTGGGCTTGTGCGAGATGCCAATGTATGCTGTTATTGAAAGATGGGGAGGGACACTATTGATGTTTGGTTCACCTTCGCATATCAGGCTGCGACTCTAGGCCTGACTGTAGAGACTGCCCGGGTGATCCAATGTGACCATTTGAATTGTTAGAGACTCTTGGGATCTGCGATGCGCAGGATGGGGGATTCAATGTGCTACGTACTTCACTTGGCTGCCAAGCTTCATTTGCGGGTTATGCCCGCCTTGATGTGTTTTGGTCGGAATGTACTGTATCCTTTTTTTTTTTTTAATTTTTTATTTTTTATTTATTTGTTTATTTTTTTCTTTCTTTCTCCTTTCCTATATTACTTGTGAACCGTGTCTGTGAAAAACCTGTGTAACGTTCCTGCATTTCTGTTGTAAACTGTATGACCACTAAAATTGCAAAAATAAAGTTCTAAGAAAAAAAAAAAAAGTATGACAAGAGGAACAAATATATAGAGAGAGGTCAGTATAAAAAGACGGAGAATATGAGGAAAGTGCTGCAGAGTGTATGCAGGGAGTCAAGGAGGAGTAAGAGAAGAGAGCAAACAATATGAACAGATTTAATAAGTATAAACAGAGAGGACAGAAAATTAAAATAGAAAAGAAATATGAAGAAAAAGAGGAAAATATGAACACAGAGAGAAGGAGTATAGGACAAAAGGGAATATAAGAAAAACACAGTAGTATGACGAGACATGGAGAAGTAAGAGAAGAGAGAGTAGAATATGAAAACAGGGGGGAGTATAAGAACCAGCCGCAGCCCGTGGAGGGAGTTGCTGTGATGCAGGAAGGCGGGGCGGGGGAGGGGAAGAGTGAGGGGTGATAAACAACGGAATCTTGATGATTGCAGGTAAGTAAACAATTAAATTAATAAAACAAATTTCGTTCCGTGCCCTGCATCGCAAAATGCGATGCAGGGCGCACTACGAAATTCGTTTTATTTATTAAATTGTTTACTTACCTGCAATTATCCAGATTCCGTTGTTTATCAATCCCTACCCTGCCCCTCCCCCGCCCTGCCTGCCGCACCGCAACTCCCTCCACGGGTCGCGGCTGAAAAGAACAGGGTGGAAAATGAGGAGAGGAATGTGACAATAAGAAAAGACTGCAATATTAGTAGAGAGTGCGAAGTATAAGAAAAGAGAGGAGAAATGTGACTACAGAGACAAGAGTATGAGAAGAAAAAGAAAAGTATGAGAAAACAATAACGACTACCTGCAAAGAACAGCGAGAATAAGAAGAAACAGAGAATATAAGAACAGAAGAGTATATATGAAGAAAGAGGAAGGAATGTAAAGAGACACAGAGACAAAAATGTGGAAAAAATACATATATAAGGGAAGACTGAGCGTATAAGAAGAGAGGGAGTACTATGTGAAGACAGTAAGAACTATGACGACAGTGGTGAATATAAAGACAAGAGAGAATATAAAGAGTAGTAGAAATATACAAAAAGAGGAGCAAGTATGAAAAAAGAAGTATAAAAAGAGAGCAGAACATAAGAAAAAGAAGATAGTATAATGAGAGAGGAAGGAGTAAGACGAGAGAGAAGGGAGTATGACAAGAGAGTGTAGAAAATATGCAAAAAGGGGCGAATATAATTCCTTAATGTACACAGATGCACAGTGTGATATTACACCAAAAATTATAAGGCCATGAATTTTACCAAAACACATTTACTACTGTGATGTAATATGTGACGTCATCAGCAAGACACACATTCACTTGATGATGGCATCAGTGATGTCATTAGTGATGTCGTTTGAGACGTCATCAGTGATGTCATGGGTGATGTCATTGACCATGTCATGAGTGATGTAATGTGTGACATCATCACCAGTGAATTGTGGGCGCGAGAGTTACAGTTAGTATAACTAACTATAATGGAGGAATTTCAATGGTTTTGTATGAGTGAAATATCCAGCTAACTATAACACCCATAATACATATGTTTTTTTTCAGTAAATATATATATATATATATATATATGTTCACTGAAAAAACCATAGGTTTCACACACGTGAAGGACATCTAACAAGAGCTTCGATTGGAATTCCATAGAGCATATTATCAAGCCCATTATCGCCATTTTATCTGCAGTTTCCTGCCGATAAAGCGGCAATACTTTTATCGCCCTGGCTTGATAATATGCCCCATAATTCCTTAATGTACACACATGCACAGTGTGATATTAGACAAAAAAATATGAGACCATGCATTTTACCATTTACTACTGAAAAACGTTTAAGTGACTATACATATTCCATGTATATAATTACCACATTTCAGTGAACAACACTGACTCATTTTCCAAATACATATGCAATTTACTACATTATTTCTGCCACTATTACATCAAAAAAACTAACACAATAAAACAACAAAGACGCACACGGGGCTTGTAAATCTGCCCAGAGTATATACAGAGGGAGAGAAACGAGAAAGAAGTCAGAACAGGGAGTATCAAGAAAAAAATGAAATATGAAGAAAATGAGGAAGCAGAAGGAATAAGAGGAGAGACAGGAAAATATAAAGACAAAGAAGGGCAATATGAGCACAAAGGACAATATAAGAAAAAGAGAGTAGTACCGAGAGAGAGGAAGGAGTAAGAGGAGAGAGAGGGGAGTATAAAAAGCGAGGCTAGAAAATATGGAAAAAGGGACAAATATAATTCCTTAATGTACACACACGCACAATGTGATATTAAACAAAAAAACATAACAGCATGCATTATAGCAAAACACATTTACTACTATAAAATGTTTAAAAAGGGACGAATATAATTCCTTAATGTACAAAGATGCACTACATACATTCTCATACAACTTATCAACTCACCTTTCAGATTGATTTGTAGATTAACAAGAATGCCACTCACACAGTAGATATTCTTATACAGAACCGCAAAATGAAACATTTTCCCTCTCATTTTACACATACATACATGTAAATAACCAATTAAAATTCTTCACACATTAATTCAAAATGAAACACACATTTCTATTGGTTCAACATTTCAAACTTTTCAAACTGACATAACTTTCCACCCTACCCCCAACAGATCATGCAAAAGTCAACTGTCAACAGAGGTCAAAAGTTCAGCACTCTATAAAACACTGCTCCTCAACAAATTTAGACTATGCATAAGCACTTACTTATGAGTACCAATAAAGAGAAAAGGTCTCATTAGAAGCAACCAACATACAAACACATAAACTTGATAGATATCTGTAAAAAATATATTTTGTTATTGATTTTTTCTTGCTTACGTACACTTATGGAAAGACTTTCAGAATTCGCACTGTACGCGTACAGTAAATATACCGTAAAAAAAGAAAAATAGCATCTATCACTAATTGTTTACAATCCCCGGGAAACCCATCCCCCGGGGCTCAATATATTGTTCAGGACCGTGGGGGGAGCCCCAAAACCCCCACGGACCCAGCCGGCTCCCTGCGTCCTTCGGGAGCCGGCATTTGCTTTTTGTCAGAGAGACCAGCTTACATGCTGCTCTCTCAGACGAAAAGCAATCTGCTTTGCTACTTGAAAGAAAACTCTCGCCCTACCATAGCAAACAGCAGTGTCCAGGGAATAGGCACCCCGTAACACTACAGGAGCCGGACCTCGAAGGTGGGGCTCCCCAGGGCCATCAAAGGCTCAACAAAGACCATCAAAGATTTTGACCTTGGGGATCATTGTAAAACCCCCTAAGCAGTCCTAGGGGGTCAGGAAGCCCTATAGCAAATAGCAAACTTTTCCTGTCAATCTACACACTCAATCTATACAAATATACAATTAAATAAAAAATCACATGTATTCCCATATTAAATCAAAACGAAACACACTTATATTGCTTGAACTTTTGCACCCTTTCCAACTGACAAAACTTTCAACCCTTCCCCCATTCCACATTCTCCCAGTTACCATAGAAACACTTCAGAGAACACCTAACTGAGCACACAGGTGAAAAGTTCATCATACATTGTTGCAAATTAAAACAGCAAGTGACTTGACTTGAGAATATACCAGCTTATTTTATGTAACGTTCTTTTTAACAGTTTTTCTTAACCAATAAAAATCAGGCTTTTAAAAAACAGAAACATGCATCCTACCTCTGTGTAGAATGTTGTCAAACAACTAATCATTTCTTTTCTTTTTTTCAAAACTGCATGTTGTCCACCATTTTAGAAAAATCTTACTTTTCATACTACCATTTCATTTACAGAGACCACCATCACTGTGCATCCAGACCTCTCTTCAAGATGCTTACAGTGTGTATTGTGGGACACAGCTATATTTTCTGGAGCCAAAGGTACGCAGAACAGAAAAGAATTCACAAAGACCTACGTTTACCAAATGTAGACATTAAATGGATTGGACAGAGAGGATTAAAGAGGCACCAATTGATGCCATTGGTGAAATCCTTTTTACATCTCCAACACCCTGACCTCATAATTGTGCACTGTGGTGGCAATGACCTAGGCACTTTGACAGGGGTAGGTCTGGAAATGCTTATGAAGGACACCTTAGCACAATTGATGACACTTTTCCCCAAAACTGCCTTTGTCTATTCTAATATATGCCATAGGCAGAAATGGAACTGGTCCAACCACTAGTGTCAACAGATTGAGAAAGCTAGGAAACGTGAATAAATCTGTTTCTGCCTTTCTCCAAGACTATCAAATGGGGTCCATCTACCACAACAATCTGTGTTTCAATATGCATGACATCTATAGGAGAGACGGTGTACATTTTACAGATGAGGGTAACAGAGTCTTACTCTTGAACTTTAGACTCTGCATTGGTACTTACTTGTAGGTACTAAAATCTCCCAATAAACACAAGGGCTCTTTTTAGAGCCACCCAACATCTAAACACATACACTTCATAAATATCTGAAAAATATTCTTCTTTTTAATCCTTCAGTACGCTTATGGGACGACTTCCAATCTTCGCACCGTACATCCTCCATACGTGCTTGGTACGCGTACGATAAATCTACCATAAAAAAAAATAGCCTTTATCACTAATTTCTTATAATCCCCGAGGACCCCATCCCGCGGGGCTCAAATGTAACGTTGCGAACCATGAGAAGAGCCTCCACGGTCCCATCCGGCTCCCCACTTCCTGCGGGAGCCGGCATTGCTTTTCGTCGCAGAGAGCAGCTTACATGCTTACATTCTTCTTTCAAAGATGATTTCAACAGTTATACATTTTATAAAATAATATAGTACTGCACGCTATAGGAGAAAAGTCAGCACAATTATGATAGAATAGAAAATAGAAAAAAAAATACTTCTACACTCAACAAACTCGTAAGCAGAGTACACAGTGTAATTTAAAAGCACCCTACCACAACTAGTTTTTGAAACGCATCGTACAATAAAATGCGTCACAAAATAGGCTACATACGTGGTGACTGTATCGTAACGTCACATAGAAAAAAGAAAGCCACTCTTTTGCTACCAGGAAAACACAACAACAGTACAAGGCCCAAATTTCCATTGTAGTGATTGCTTAGTTGCAGGTCTAGTTGTCAGATCGACACACACACACTCCCTCATGGCTGGTATACATCCACACCACAGCCATTCAGCACATCCGTCACTACACACGTGACCCTATGTATAAAAAAGATGGAGCGCACGTGTTGTACGCCATTTTAGAGTTGTTTCCAAATCACCGAACAAGGGGCCCACTACTACATGCGTGGCCTCTTTGGTCACTGAGTTAGTGGTGCCCGAAGCACTGAGCGGGTGAAGAACCTGCGATGATGATTATGGGAGCAGTAGTATGTCGTTAGCCATAGAGATATCAAGACTCGGCACCATATATGAGACTTCTTTGTTGGAGATCGGGACTACACCATGCAGAAGGTGTTTTATCCACGAAAAGGTGAGCAGTGAGGCCTGTGTACGCATCGGAGGGAGTCATAGGGTTGTAGCAAACTAGATACAAAAACGTGACTTAGTATTTTAGACAAACGCACTGCTATATAGTGTATTAATTTACATGCATACATTTTTTTCCCAATAGCAGGAACGTTTTTATAATCGCTGAAATGTCCGGAATATTACCAATACAAACGTTATCTAACTCCAAATTAATATGGTAACAATTACCAATCATAACATCTTTCTTTTAATATCTTTTAGATGTAGAGCTTCACGATGGATTATGTAAGAAGTATGACGGCAATGGCACAAGGTGAGCAAAGAAGCTTGTTTCCGAAATAACGACAAGTTATCTGTGAAAGAAGAGAATGTGTAGTATGCAGCAGGCGCGCAAAACATACATTGGTCTAACGGGGCTTCAGCTAGGATCAGATAGCTTCCTGGGTCCACACACAGTCGCACCTGAGTACTTCACAGGTCTTTTAAAGACATTTTGCTTGTTAATGAGGCATTGATGTCCCCCCCTTACAGCTCCTGCAGCTCCACTCTTCTTTTTCCTTGAAGTTAAGCCTCCCCCCGCAAGGAGCTTGTAAATTTGCAAGAAAAAAATCTCAACTCCAGACTCTGCGAGACAGTTTTAATGTTGTTTACTCTCTCTTTCTCTCTCTCACTCTCTGTGACATCATTTCTCTTTCTCTTTTAAAAGTTATAGACACTGCTGTCTACTTTGACGTGTAGAAGCACAGATGAATACAAGTTGTGAAATCCGGTGGCCGCAGTGTTTATACAGTAACGCAATAGGCACTTCCATATAGAAACCCCTTGAATGCGGGACTATAATAGAAGTGAAATGTTCTAGGCACACTGCATACGTAAAATCGTACTGTTACCTTCACTTGTAATGCTTCACCATATTTAGTCACATCTACATAACTTTAATCTCTTTTTTTCTTTTTTGTTTTGCAGATTACCTACCCAATGTATTTTGGAGTCCACATCACAATTTGTTTATAATACTGTTTTATTAAAGATATTTTTCTAGTTGTTTATTACATTATCTTTAAGTTACGTTTACAGTTATTGTTATTTTAATAAAAGTTAATAAAAAAAACTATATACTTGTTTTTTGGGGGGTAGGGGGGACGGTCTACAACAAAAATAATATTTATAATTTGAAGTACTATAGTAAGATGTTTGACAGTAGGGTTAAAAAGTACTGGCTGTACAATAACTTTTATTTTCTCTGGATGGACTACAGCATAGAAAGGAAATCAAAGCAAAACTAAAAAATGTGTACCACATTTACAAACTTCTTGCAACAATTTCACGTGCACACCTACCCCCCTACAAAATTAACTGTGTGGGCCTCAATGACGCCCCTCAAACCATGAAAACGACCACCCCCCTGAGATTTCTATATTGTATGAGGGAGGTTGCGTGGCCCACCGCCTGATGCCTTGGAGTTCGTCAAACCCAGACCCGGTTCCTGCAGTGTCCTGGGGGGAAACAGGCATTACAACGCGGTCATAAGCACGCGTGACCGTCACCACAAATCCATTAGCACGCATATGGCTTTACCACACATGCCTTTACCACGCATGCTTTTACAACTGCTATAAATTTACCATGCATAATAAAGCCATAAACATTCTAATGGCTTTGTGGTGACGGACACGCATTGTAATGGCTGTGGCTTACGTGCTTCAAATTAGTTTTTAGGTATGCGTGCGACCAAGTCTGACATTGGAGGCCAAGGACAAACACCGTGGTGTCTGTGGCAGGAAATCTCATGGATCACAGAGAAGATAGGCGGAGGGTAAAATGAAAGTAGCAGGTATAATAAAAATAACGGAAAAAAACTACTAAAATGGCGGTGGACGGAATATGTAATCAACGTTTGGTGCCTCGGCAATACGTTTCAAATAAATATAGATAGAATATGATTATTAATATATTACAAAAGTATAGCAGCGGATGACACACACGGCCCAGGTAAAGAAAGCGGCAAATTTAATACCTGAAATGAGGACAGCTTTGCTTGGCGAACTTGAACATAAAAAAAGAAACATGGGCTTGGAAACGAGGCTGCGCATGCGTAGAGCTGGTACACAAAAAAACCCGGAAAGTTTTACATACTATCATAGAAATGAATATAGCTCTTTTTTTAACCAGTAAAGTTAGTTCTCAAAAAGAACTGGTTTTTTTTAGCCGCAATACTGTGGAAAAGTAAATTTTGCCATGTTCTGTGTCCCTACGCCTCATCCATCATATGTTATGTGTGCATGACCAATATGCATATGTTATTCCCCATGTCCGATTAATGACGCAATTACAGTTGTGTCCACCTCTAGTATGTCATTTTCCAGTCCTCGTGAATACTACGAATATCAGGCCTATGTAAAGTTACGTTGCCACGTTTCTCAGTGTGCACGTTATTTCATTATAAAGTTCCCGTTTCTAGGCCTCAACAGGGCCCGGACCACAGATTCAGCTCCTGTCTCCTGAAGCCTCGTTAAGGAGCGATACAGCCCCCACCTGTATCCTCGACCCTTCACTTACTTCCTGCCTCGCAGTGCCCGGTGCAGCCTGGCTCTGCCTCTGAGTCTGCCAAAAGTATGTTATAGTTCCAGTTATCAGTTCAGTCCTCCTTCTCTGCATTCCTAAGCTACTGAACTGCATCAATAGTTACCGTCATTGTCTAGCCTATACGGCTCCACGTTAGAGAAATACTGTATTTAATGGTCATTTAATATTCTTCATCACGCACTACATGTAGAATAATGCATGGTCCAGTCTTAGAGTCAAGTTAGCTTTTCCCCTCATGACTTCTAGTTTATATCAACATGTTCCCTAAACATCAGATACTAGATAGGGTTTAGGTACATGTCGCTCCGACCCTCCAGACTTTAGTCTCTGCTCCTAGCACAGAGTTCATAGCCCCCAGCTTCTCCTAGTGATACGTCATTGCCAGTTTGCGCGCACCACCAGGTTAGAGGTCCCGGCTCCTTAGGTAGCCCCCTCCTATGTTTCCGCCCCATTCATGACATATTTTGTTACGTCTGCACCACATGTCCATGTATACGCCCAGTTACACCTACTTTTACTGTTATCTTTCGCGACTGCTACGCGTCACGCCTTCTGTTCCACCCACTGCTACGCCTACTGCAATGTAATGCTATGTGTTCGCGCTATGTATATATGCCCGTGTATTGTTATTAAAAGTTAGCGCGCTCATCCCAGACCCGGTCCCAGCAGCTGCTGGGTCATCCTATGCAGGTTGTCCTGATCCTGTCCTTATGCTGTATTAAACCTGCAGAAACTCCTACTACCTCGAATCTTGACTCTTATTTATTGAGCTATCTGTTATGCTATATGCCTAGTCAAAAATAGGGTATTATTTATTTATTTACCACATAATGGCGCCCGAACAGGGACTTGCCCTTTCCCCACGCGTCGGTGAAGCCACGCCGACCCCCTGACCCTCTGCAGCCGTGACGGAACCATACCGTGCACTGGCAGATATTTCTGCTCCAAGTATCCCTCAGGCCCACGGAGGAGACGGAGGAGGCGGTCCAGCATCCGAACGAGACGGTGGAGGAACGCGGCGAGTCCCGACCAGAGCCCAAGCCGAGAGTTCAAGGTCCGAGGTATCCGGAGGCCCACCCGTAACTGAAGTCCGAAGTCCGAAGTTCGTCGTCGTAGCAGTCCAGTTCAGTCCAAGGCCTTCCGTTCCGTGCTGCCCGGTGAGTACCATTGCTGGGGTAGTATCTAGACAGGACCAATCTAAATTGACTCCTGGTCCGTGGGTTGGTGGTACCCAGACTCACAAACGAAGTATTCACCTAGGTGGATACGGGTCTTGATGCGTTCCTTTATGGGACCGGTATGTTCCGTACTGTTACAGCAGTGCATCCAGTAATTCTAGTCTGTTCCGTTCTCGAGAAAATTCTTGTATTTCTGCTCTCAGTATTCCAGGTAATATTCTGTTCAAACTGTTATTTATAATGTTCTTCATGTATTGTAAGGTTGTGGTATGAGTGTGACGTGATTTCGTGTTTATTGTGTATTGTATTGTGTCCAGATTACAGTTCAGTCATGCCTATATTTTCCAAGTTACGTCAGTTAAAAACTAGAAAGGGTCTGCTGGAAGCAGCAGTTCCTGTTCCGCCGAGGGACAGTCCAGGTCATTTTATGTATCAGAAACATGGCATAAGTGCCATATTGTATTTAGATTTATGGGTAGAGTATACCAAACAGTTAGAAGAAAAGTATAGATGGCCCGTATCGGGTACATGGGATGCCGAATGTATCATGCGAGTAGAGGAAGCATTATGGAAAAAGAAAGCCAGACAGTCACAGAAAGATGCCATCGAGTTATGGCGCAAGGAAGCTCATAGAAGAACCGAAAAGGAAGTCAGAAAGTCAGAGTTAAGTAGAGAATCCCAGGAACGAGCCCAAGAAAGAGAATTAATCGAGATAGGTGAACAAGTCAAAGCCGAACAGTCAGACAGACAGAGGCATGCCCTCATTAGGGGTATGTATCCTCTTCTTGCCGAGGGTTTGCCAAAAGCGACCCCAGAGGCATCCAGTAATTTCCCGCCACCATTAGTTCCGACCAAGCTACGTCACAAACAGACTGCAGCTGATATTTTTATTTCGTCCTATTTGGACGACACAGTCCCAGAATATGCAAATCCTGTTCGCGCTCCGCCAGTCCCTGTAAATCAGGCACTTCCCGCTCTTCCAGACACCGGAGTACCTGCTACGGTACCCCCGGTCCAGCCAGCATTTCAACTTCCCGCTCCGCCACGAAGAATGTCCGTCGATGATTCCAGTCTAGGGGCCGCAGGAGGAGGTCCTCCTCAAACCCCGCCGCCACACAAGCGTTTAACGTTAGCCGAATTACATGCACAAGCATCCCAGCGTACGCCTAGACATCAGACTGTTGCAGAAATAAGAAAATCCCTTGCCGAATGTTGCTATGATCCAGTCCCAGGCGAGGATAATATGGTTTTATATTCGTTCCGCGTAAGAAAGGTGACCGAGTATCTAGTCACCCTACCAAATATGAAAGAAGACCTAGACAGAATATATCGTTTCATCCGTACAGGGGATGATCCAGAAAGTATTGGCGAGGCCATGTCTCAAAGGAAAGCCGAGATCCAGCTCATGATATTAAAGTTCCTGATCAATTGTCTAATAAGAGAACAAGATTACCCGTCTAAAGATTCCGCCGAAATGAGAATCCTGACAAGGTGGAGTGATAATATAGCCGAGGGTAAGCACAAGACCGTCGGTGCTATGGAGAGTATGTACAAGAAAATCCGTAAAGAGATAATAAAGATACACGAACAGCGTAAAGCAGCACAAGTAAGCGAGAAAGAAAGTATCTCTGATCCCGAAGAAGAAGACGACGAGAATCCCGCCAGAATAGCGTATGTAGGAAAATCTAGATTTCCAGATCGCCATTTACGTCTAGAACCCAAGTCTATTTTCCATCATCCAGCACCAGAACAAGGTTCTCTAGAACAAGTATTTCAAGCTACCGATCACATTCTGAAATCACGAATCGGTTACAGTGAATTAAGTACCATGCATGAACAAGAACTAGCCCGATCAGCAGTCCGATGGATTACTGATTCTACCACTTTTCCAGACGAAATAGTGGCACAAATGTTTCTGAAACTGCCCCCAGCCGAGCAGCGACTGGTGGGTATGTATATGATTCAGCACCTCATTACTCTGTATGAGGGTCAACACTCTGATCCAGGTCCGTTACATGATGTTCTGAACGAGTTACTCCAGTACAAATGGAGAGGTCTAGGTACCGATTTAATTAGTGTCATTCTAGAACAGCGCCACAAATATAGAACGTTTCTGAACCCGCATTTTGTTCATGTCTCACCCCCAGAAAGTAAACCGTTTTACATAGACAGACAGAATCCGTTACGAGAAGTCCACCCAGTCAGAGGGACGGGTGGCGAAATGCAACGAGTGTTTGTATACACTCCAATATCAAAGATGGAACTTCTTGAAATGAAGAAATTAATTCCCTGTCATGACAAAGATCCAGCAGGGTTCCATAGAGAATTAAAAGACATGCTCCGTATGGGAGAATATACTTACCCAGATATCATTAAAATGTTAAAGGTCCTGTTACCCGCAGGGGTGTATGAAAAGTTAAAGGAAAAAGAATGGGAGGTGGGAGAGAAAAAGATCGATTGGACAGCTCTAGAAGCTGAAGACAAGGCACGAGTACCAGGTACCGGTCTTGGAGATAAATGTAAAGAATTACCAGAATTATTAATACAAGTTTTACCCAGATTATTGACAACGAGAAAAGAAGACTGGGATGCAATCTCAGCCTGTAAACAGAAACAAGATGAAGATATTAGTGATTTTTATTCCAGATTTGAAAAATGTTTCAGTATTAACAGTGGCCTCAAGACAAGTAGTGAGTCATACCCTCACCTTTTCGTTACCAAATTAGTCGAGAATTCAAGCCCACAAATTAAAAATCGAGTTCTGAAAGTCGAAAGCACCTGGCAAGCAAATACTCCGTCCCAGATGCTCCAGATGCTTCAGTATCACCAGAATAGAATCAGGGAAGAGCAAGAACACGAGAGAAAACGTATGAAAGATACGAAAATGAAAGTGCTAGTTGCACAATCTGTTCCTCAAGACAGTCAGAAGAGGGGTCCGAATCAAGCCAGTCATCCTGCAGCTCCCGTTAAAGGGACTTGCAATTATTGTAAACAGCCAGGTCATTTTATAAACGAGTGTGCAGTTCTGAAACATAACATAGCTACTGGTAAGACTAAAGAAAGACCACGTCCGCCTAGACAAGAACAAGTTTCACAGATTCCTCAGTCACAGAATGCACAACAGACAGTTACGGCACCGCAGCCTATTGCTGCAACACAGCACGTTACATCGCAGATGTACCAGTATGCTCAGTCCGAGTATCCAGAGTACCAGCCATATTCATGAAACAGCCTAGAGAGGGAGGTAGGCTTGCCTCTCATCGAGATACCTGTAGATCAAGAAGGTCCCTATGTTCACAGTCAAGTATTAGGGAAAGACAGAAAGTTTTTGATTGATACAGGGGCAAGTAGGACCACAATTAGTCACGCCGAAGTTCCAGGGGCTCCGCTCTCAGGCTCAAGAAATGTTTCCCTTGGATTTTCAGGAAAACCTATCGTTAATGAGATTTCAAAGCCAGTTACTCTAGAAGTAGGTCCATTGTCCCGTACTACTGATCTGTTACTTACTAAGTCATGTCCAGAAAATCTATTAGGCATTAAGACACTGAAAGAATTAGGTGCCGTCATATGCTGTTCCCCAGAGGGAATACGATTGTTCCTACGTGATTTTAAGGGTCACTATGTATTACGAGATTTTGATTCCAGACTGTCTAATGTTCCGCAGCATTTATGGGCACAAGGTCCAACAGATGTAGGTTATATGCAAATCACACCCTATCGTGTGACTCTCAAACCAGGTGTAGTGTTACCCCGAATCAGACAGTACAGATTGCCACCTGAGGCTGTAGCAGCCTTATCCAAAATTATTGACGAGCTCATCGCTCAAGGAGTAGTTGTAGAAACTGACTCCAACATATGTAATTCTCCGATCATTCCAGTCATGAAACGTACTGATCCAAATGCACCCCCAGTATATCGATTAGTGATTGATTTACGAGAGCTTAATAAATGTATTATTCCTCAGTACCCAGTTGTCCCAGATATCTCTTCCCTGTTAACTGCTATTGATTCCGAAGCCATGTTCTTCACTGTCATAGACCTCAAGAATGCATTTTTTAGTGTTCCTATTCATCCAGACAGCCAGTTTCTTTTCGGATTTTGTTTAAATGGAAGGAGCTATATGTTTACACGCGCTCCTCAAGGTTTCACAGAAAGCCCTAGTATTTACAGTCAAGCACTCAAGAGACAACTAGACAATATTCACATGCCAACTGACACTGCCCTGCTCCAGTATGTCGATGATCTACTGATCACAGCCCGTTCTGAACGTGCATGCGAGCGAGCATCCCTTACAGTTCTGTATTTCCTAGCCGAGATGGGGCACAAGGTGTCACCTTCGAAGCTTCAATTCTGTGTCCAGCAAGTGGTATACTTAGGACACTTACTGTCCAAGAGGGGTAGGCAGTTGACACCCGACCGTATCCAGTTAATAGCGAGTCTTCCCCAGCCCAGAACCCAGAAGGAGGTACGTGCCTTTATTGGCCTTACTTCTTATTGTAGACAATGGATTCCTCAGTATGCATTTCTAGCCAAGCCACTGATACAGTTAACGACACATGAGGCTGCCGTATCGACTGTCCTCCCTTGGACATCTGAACATACACTTAGTTTCAACGAGTTAAAGAAAGCTTTATGTCAAGCTCCAGTTCTAGCTACACCGAACTACAGTAAGCCTTTTACACTTTTCGTTACTGAACGTGAAGGTACAGCATTATCTGTTCTCACACAAGATCAAGCAGGACAACACAAGCCCTGTGCTTATTTTTCGAGCACATTAGATCCAGTCGCCCAGGCGTTGCCTGCGTGCCTCAAGTCAGTTGCAGCCACAGCACTAGCTATCAGACAAAGTGATTCCATAGTTTTAGGACACTCCCTGACAGTACAAGTTCCACACTCCGTAGAAGTTCTTTTAAACCGAACACAAACTCAGCACTTGACAATTGCACGTTTAACAGGTTATGAATTGACACTGTTCCAGCCACACATAGAAATTAGACGCTGCAACGTCCTGAATCCTGCTACACTGTTACCATCAGTCAGTTTGAACCCTGACCCACATGACTGTGTGGAAGTAGTTAACATTACGACAAAGCCAAGACAAGACCTGACAGACATTCCGTTACCAGATCCCGACCTGACACTTTATGTGGATGGTTCATGTATGAGAACTAGTACAGGAGAACTAGTCGCCGCGTATGCAGTGACTACCGACACCGAAGTTATTGAAACACACCGTATTGACACCCTGTCCGCTCAAGCAGCAGAGCTAGTTGCTCTGACACAAGCCTGTATACACGCCAAGAATCTGAAAGTTAATGTTTACACAGATTCACGTTACGCATTCGGAGTTGTACACGACTTCGGAGTGCTCTGGCAAGAGAGAGGTTTTATGACTTCTCATGGAACCAAGATTCAGCATGGTCTCCTTATTCAAGCCCTGTTAGATGCCATACATTTACCAACATCCATTGCTATCATGAAATGCAAAGCACATACGAAAGTTACTGACATTATTTCCCAAGGTAATGATCTAGCAGACCGCACAGCCAAGCTTACAGCACAGACTCCAGACATTCCAGTTAATCAGACACATACTCCAGATCCGACTACATGCATGACAGTTAAGGACCCTACTCAAGATGTCATAGATATCCAGTTACATGCTACTCCCGATGAAATCAAGAAATGGTCTGAACAAGGAGGGGTCCAGACAGATCAAGGATGGTTAACGAAGGGTAGAGCCACATGGTTTCTCCCCGACTCTATGGTTCAAGTCATTATTAATACCGCACATAGTCCAGCACATTTAGGAGAAAAAGCTATGTTAGACAGTATCCAGAACATTTGGTTCAACAAGCATTTACGAGCTGCAGCCAAGCAGAAAGTCTGTACCTGTATGATATGTTGTCAGTTTAATCCAGGTAAAAGTGTCCCGGTGGAACAAGGTGGTTTCCAGCCCCCTGACCACCCTTTTGAGGTCCTCCAGATGGATTATATTCAGATGGAGCGATGTCGAGGTTTCAAGTATGTCCTTGTAGTTGTATGCGCTTTGTCCAGGTGGACAGAAGCATATCCAGTCCCAGATTACACAGCCGCGACCACTGCCAAGCAGTTGGTTCGTGAATTTTTCCCTAGATATGGACTCCCTAGAGTCGTATATTCTGATAACGGTCAGCCATTCTCATCCGAACTCATGAAGCACGTTTCCCTGTTGTTAGGGTACCAGTGGAAGTTCCATTGTGTACGCCATCCCGAAGCAGCCGGTCTAGTCGAGAGACATAATCAGACCCTGAAAATCCGTATTGCAAAAGTCTGTAAAGAAAAAGGTGTGGACTGGCTAGTAGCTCTGCCAGTCGCTTTATTTTATATGCGTATGGTCGCACATTCTAGATCAGGTCTGTCCCCGTATGAGGTCGTATTCGGCCGCCCCCTAACATGTGGGGTACTCCTAGACCCCGAAGTATTACCGATGTTTCATGTAATATGTTGACAGATTACCTAGCTTCCTTGATGTCTGCCCTCAACTCATGTCGTTCACAGGTTGCCGCCGCATTTCCAGACAATACCGAGGTGGCACCGCATGAAATCGTTCCAGGTTCCCTTGTGATGGTCCGGAATTTTGACAGATCAAGTCCGCTGGAACCTCGTTGGAAGGAGCCACGTCAGGTCCTCTTGACCACCCGTACTGCCGTCAAGCTGGAAGGCAGAAAGGGGTGGGTCCACCTTTCTCATGTAAAACTTTTCAATGGATTGAAACCCGTTTCTAAAAACATTTCCAAGGAGTCCCAGGATTTTAAAGACTGCCAAGACATTGCTCTTAAGGACTGTCCCGCAAAAGACATTGTTACAACCCCTTCCCTGATAGAGAAAACTCCGCAGCAGGAGTATAAGCAAAAATTAAGGTCTAGTAAATTAAGTCAGTCAGTTTGATTGTATAAGTCCTCCCCTAGGTGAAACGGTTAGACTGTTTCTGACATGTATAAAATAGACCCCCATAGTGAGAGAGTCAGTAAAAACTCAATTCAATGTATCGTTTTTCTAAGTTTCATATTGTTTCTCAGCATAATGATTTCCTGCACCAGTTACGCATTATTCCTGTATTTTTCAGTTTCTCATGTAAATAAGTCTGCTAATGTTACAGTAGAGCACACGTTTAGTGATCTGCCTCCTCACGAATATTCATACCGCCTCGCTATGCGTAACAACACATTTATCCGTATGTTACATTACTCACACCAGACCAGCAATGCCACTAATTGTTGGGTGTGTGGTCGACTCCCCCCTTTCCAGACACCGAAGGGAGTTCTGCCACTCTTTCCTTATCCTTTTTCACATAATGGTTCGTGTGGAGCATGGTCCACGTTAACGTCATCCTCAACAGATATGTCTTTTCTTAATAGTACATGTTTCCCAGACAAGCAAGGTTTCCCCCACAGAACAGGTTTAGATCTAGAAAATGAAGTGTATAATTTAGGTAATTATTCGTCGAATTTCATGGTCCTGAATGTTCAGTCTGATACTACTCCAGACTCACCTGCTATTTCAGTACTACCAGTCAAAGGCGAATTATGTGTCCGTAGTCATGGTTCTGTACATGTAGGACATAGTGAATGTACTACTGTTGTCAAGTATAGTGACAGTGGGAAATCTATTTTCAAAGCTTCACGTCATTCATATTTTGTTTGTGGTCAAACCGCATATGTTCGTCTGCCCCTCGATTGGGAGGGAACCTGTTACATTGCTTTCCTACTGCCACCTGTTTTTCTAGCCCCACCTGACTACCATAGGAATTCCTTCCTAGTACACACTAGACACAAGAGAAATCTCCCGATTGTCGATTATACTGAAACCGCCGCAGAACAATTTATTGATATTGATAAAGGTGTTTTCCCTTATTTAGGTACAGTTGTAAATAGAAAGCTAATCCGTAGGTTAACAAGAACCCTTGAAGCTGTAGTAGATGAGACTGCCTCCGCTCTAGGTAACTTAACTGAAGAGCAATCTTTTATGAGAATTGTCGTTTTACAGAATCGTCTCGTCCTTGACGTCATACTGGCCGATAGGGGCGGGGCCTGTAGAGTTCTCGGATCTAGTTGCTGCATTTTCATTCCAAATAACGCACCGTCTGTTTATTCAGCTATAACCAGACTTCATAAAATTGCCCATCTGTTACACCAAAATCCAGGCACCTGGACATGGTCTGGTTGGTTCTGGAATATAATTTCCGCATGGGGATGGAAAGTCCTGTCCTTTCTAGGTATAGCAGTAGCGATCATATTAAGCTGCTGCCTCTGTATACAATGTGGCCCTGCGATTTGCGGCATTTGCGCTACCTCTTGTATTCCTAGTCCCAAGCCCCGTTCTAAATCCCGTTCCAAGACAATTCGAGATGAACAAATGGTACTGTATGAAATGATAGATGGTATCATGAATATTGATGTTTCCTGATGGAAACGTAGTGACAAGGAGGGAATGTGGAAAAGTAAATTTTGCCATGTTCTGTGTCCCTACGCCTCATCCATCATATGTTATGTGTGCATGACCAATATGCATATGTTATTCCCCATGTCCGATTAATGACGCAATTACAGTTGTGTCCACCTCTAGTATGTCATTTTCCAGTCCTCGTGAATACTACGAATATCAGGCCTATGTAAAGTTACGTTGCCACGTTTCTCAGTGTGCACGTTATTTCATTATAAAGTTCCCGTTTCTAGGCCTCAACAGGGCCCGGACCACAGATTCAGCTCCTGTCTCCTGAAGCCTCGTTAAGGAGCGATACAGCCCCCACCTGTATCCTCGACCCTTCACTTACTTCCTGCCTCGCAGTGCCCGGTGCAGCCTGGCTCTGCCTCTGAGTCTGCCAAAAGTATGTTATAGTTCCAGTTATCAGTTCAGTCCTCCTTCTCTGCATTCCTAAGCTACTGAACTGCATCAATAGTTTCCGTCATTGTCTAGCCTATACGGCTCCACGTTAGAGAAATACTGTATTTAATGGTCATTTAATTTTCTTCATCACGCACTACATGTAGAATAATGCATGGTCCAGTCTTAGAGTCAAGTTAGCTTTTCCCCTCATGACTTCTAGTTTATATCAACATGTTCCCTAAACATCAGATACTAGATAGGGTTTAGGTACATGTCGCTCCGACCCTCCAGACTTTAGTCTCTGCTCCTAGCACAGAGTTCATAGCCCCCAGCTTCTCCTAGTGATACGTCATTGCCAGTTTGCGCGCACCACCAGGTTAGAGGTCCCGGCTCCTTAGGTAGCCCCCTCCTATGTTTCCGCCCCATTCATGACATATTTTGTTACGTCTGCACCACATGTCCATGTATACGCCCAGTTACACCTACTTTTACTGTTATCTTTCGCGACTGCTACGCGTCACGCCTTCTGTTCCACCCACTGCTACGCCTACTGCAATGTAATGCTATGTGTTCGCGCTATGTATATATGCCCGTGTATTGTTATTAAAAGTTAGCGCGCTCATCCCAGACCCGGTCCCAGCAGCTGCTGGGTCATCCTATGCAGGTTGTCCTGATCCTGTCCTTATGCTGTATTAAACCTGCAGAAACTCCTACTACCTCGAATCTTGACTCTTATTTATTGAGCTATCTGTTATGCTATATGCCTAGTCAAAAATAGGGTATTATTTATTTATTTACCACAATACCCCCACGATCCCAGACGGCTCCCCGCGTCCATACTTCAAAATAAAACCCCATGGTGTGCCTTTCCCCGGGTCTCGGAGTGCCTTTCTAGCCCCCCATTATGGAAAGAAAATGCCCCAGGGATTCAGCCCCCACGGGGGCTAATTAAGAATAAAACAGTCTTCTAGTTTTTTTTTCCTTTTCCACCACGTACGCGTAGCCCGCGATTTAAAAAAATAAATACAAAATTGTGCCTAAAGATCCATGTGGACCCCCTGAGCAGGCCTAGAGGGTCAACATGTTTCTACCCTACCCCTTTCCTTATTTCTCAACTTTGTTTTACTGTTTTCTTGTGACTCGGTTCTAGCGACGCACAAGATGGCTGCCAACACTTCCTGGTTTGGAATGTTGACAGACATTTAACAGCCAATCAGCATGCAGCTTGTGCTCGTAATTGTACGGATTTCCGTATGCGTGTGGAACTTCGTCTCTAGATATCGCTATGATTTTACATTTAATTTTCTCAGGAACTACTGAACGGATTTACACCATTTAACAAAAAGCACAATTCGCGAACCGAACTCTACCTCCCTGCCAACTTTGGTGTAATTCCGTTCAGCCGTTCGGGCTGTAGCCCTGGCTAAAGGTCCCTATAGAAAATTAAATTGCATAGGGAAAACACGTTTTGGGACCCCCCTTTTTTCTCCTCCCCACTTGACGAATCACCCCCAAACTTTCAGGGAAGGAGCGGAGACGAGCAGGCCATTTTCTTGGAGAAATTCGCAAAGATTTGTCCACCAGCGCCAAAGTTATTTCAAATAGAATGTTGTGGATTTCCTATGGAAAGTAGGTCCTAACTAGCCAGTAGGTAATTTATATATGAATATTTTACAGCAACTAGCAACTGAACCATAAAAATAATGTGACAAGTAAGTAACCTTTTACCATAAAAGCATTGCCAACAGCTTTTTTTTACAACATTATTACAATAAATGCAGTATGTATATTGAACAACTTTCAGAAGTTCCTTAACAAATGTTATCGCTAAAAATTGTACACCATTATAACAATTGTGTGTTGCATTTTCTGTAAAAAACTACTAACTAAAACACATTATTTATTTCAGGAAGAAGCAACAAAAACAATATTCATTGCAGGACAAGATACCAAGCTGAAATCCATAATGGTTAATGATGCAACATTATGGAGTGAAGCGACAGAATTTCCTATTGAAATCGGAAAGTATGTGAAAGTAACCCATTTGACAGTCCACGAATACAATGATGACATTTTTTTAAACACGACTCGTCACACCCAACTACAAGTAAGTTTACTTTTAAAATGATACTCTTTATGAAACACAACAAAAATTGCTGTATAGCCATTAATTTTAATATTTCCTAATAGGTAATACAACCACCAGAAGGAAACATCATTATAATATTATACGGTTTGGAAAAAACAAATACCGAAATAAGTACTGTAACAGTCCAAGTGGAAATAACTGAACATTGCCAGTCAATGGATATATACAACACCACTTTAATTTCCTAGATATAAGTCCTGATATTGAAGACTTAGGTGACGCATTAATGCCACTCTTGCCAATAACTTTGAATGTCTTATTCTCAAACAGAAATAATAAAGCAACTTTAATATAACACCACTCTTATAAACACTCTGTACATGTTGCTAAAATACATGTGCAATATTTATATAGAGCATACACAATTATATTACATTTTGTTTTGTGTGCAGTTAATATAATGTATGCAAATTTTAGTATGTTGATAATGTTGTTTTTTGCTTAATTTACTTGTGTTTCATTATGTTACATATTGTTTGCTGTGCATTTCCCTATAATATATGCTAATTACATAATGCTGCTAATGTGCTGTTTTGCTTTCTTTAATTGTGTTTAACTTTATACATTATTTGTTCCACTTTGCTAAACTTACCATAACTTAAAAAGCACCATAATATAGTCCAATAAATTGCAAACCACCTCTAACATGCTATTTATACAAACTAAAACTTTATTGTCTATTACAAAATAACAAAACCATTTATGTTCTGTATAAATGCAAAGTAAACTACTCTTAAACAATTGTCCCACAGAAATACTTAAGCTACCTTAAGATAATTCTATTTGCAAACACTCTGTACATCTTTTAAAACAATAAAGTATGCAATCTTTATATAAAGTATGCACAATTATGTTACATATACTTTCTAATGCATTTAATATAATGTATGACAATTACATTATGCTACTAATTGCATTTTTGCTTGCTATTATTGGTATAACTTTGTTAATCATTTCCTTTATTTGCTATCTACAACTACTATAAATTATAAAGCACCATCAATCTACTACAAAAAATTGCATACAGTCTCTACATGTATCCTATGTATACAAATTATCACTTTATTGTCTTTCTTTAATATGCCATCATATTTGTGTCTTTTGTACAAATGCTAATGCAAATATTAAAAATGCATTTACAAAAAAAGTTAACTTTCTGTTGCAATATTATTGCCTACACCAATACTCAAACTTATCTACTGCGAGACCTATTGCATTGCAAATGCTTGTTAATTTTAGTAAGTCACCTCTAGTTAAGCCTTGTAGCCTACGAGAAAAGATGCATGGTATTTAAAAGTGTGAAATGTGGAAAATTAATGTTACCATGTCCCTACAGTGACAAGCCCCAAAAAGCTATTTTTACTGTGGCAGACCTAGCTGGCTGTTAGAAATGGTGGTCTCTGGTTGGCACTGACTGGCGCCACTGTCCAAATAGGGACCCTTCTTCCTAAGTCAGGACACGTGGGTCACTCCCTTTGACAACCCCTGCTCAACCCTGTGGTAACGTAGCACGAGCAGTTAGGCCTATCTCAGAGGCAGTGTGTGAAGCGTTTATGACAACGTACAATAAGGCAGTAATGACACCACAAAAGGACACAACTCAGGTAGATATAGAAAAATAATATCTTTATCTAATTGTTTAACTCAAAACTCTCAAAGCGTTTCAACAACTAATATTCACGTCAACCCGTAGGGACTCAAAGAGACAACAACGTATTCACCCAAAGCGTGACATTGACGGAGTTCAAGGCCGGGGCCTATGCGACCCGTTGCGCACCAGATACCTGTCGTTGGAAGCGAATACAGCACGCAGCTTCTGGAAGAAGCGGGGGCGGTGACAGGCGAACTCCCAGCGACCACAAGTCTTAGGGGCTGAGGTCCGCAGCATACACTCACAGTGGTCCGGGCACTCAGGGACAGGCGGGTGCGCAGCGGCAGCAGCGCGTGGCTGCGGCGGCCCGGGCTGGTGGTGGCGATGACTCTCGTCGTGCAGCTCTGTGGTGAGCTCACAGCGGCAGCAGCTCTCTCTTAGCTGTGGCGCCCCACAGGACAAGTACCAAGGATGCAAAGTTGTCACTGGTGCGGGCACTCAGTGGCCACAGCTCTCTCTTAGCTGCGGCGGACTGCGAGGCAAATTACGAGGATGCAGAAATAGCACAGGGGGTGGGCACTCAGCAGCTACAGTTCTCCCTTGACGGCGGCGGCCCACGGGACAAATCACGATGATGCACAGTAGTAAAGGGTGTGGGCACTTAGCGGCTACAGCTCTCTCTTGGCTGCGGCGGCCCATGGGACAAAACATTTTTTTTGTGGCTGTGCTTGGTCTACACTCACCAGTGGTGTTTACCAGTTATTGTACGTGGATCATAAAGGTAAGTCCTGATCCAACCGCTGCCTCCAATGTTAAAAATGAGAGTCTCTAGTTGGCACAGGCTGGCGCCACTGTCAAAATAGGGACCCTTCTTCCGAAGTCAGGGCAAGTGGGTCACCCCTTTTGACAACCCCTGCTCAACCCTGTGGTAACGTAGCACGAGCAGTTAGGCCTATCTCAGAGGCAGTGTGTAATGTGTTTATGGCCATGTCCAAATAGGGACCCTTCTTCCGAAGTCAGGGCAAGTGGGTTACCTCTTTTGACAACCCCTGCTCAACCCTGTGGTAACGTAGCACGAGCAGTTAGGCCTATCTCAGAGGCAGTGTGTAAAGTGTTTATGGCCATGTGCAAAAGGAGAGAACTCTGGTAGAAAAATAATATCTTTATCTAACAGTTTAACTCAAAACTCTCAAAGCGTTTCAACAACTACAATTCACGTCAACCCGTAGGGACTCAATGAGACAACAACATATTCACCCAAAGCGTGACACTAACTGAGTTCAGGGCTGGGGCCTATGCGACCCGTTGCGCATCACATACCTGTCGTTGGAAGGGAATACAGCACGCAGCTTCTGGAAGAAAAGGAGACAGTGACAGGTGGACTCCCAGCGACCACTAGTCTTGGGGGCCGAGGTCCGCAGTGTGCACTCACAGTGGTTCGGGCACTCAGGGACAGGCGGGCGCGCAGTGGCAGCAGTGCGTGGCTGCGGCGGCCCGGGCTGGTGGTAGCGATGACTCTCGTCGTGCAGCTCCGTGGTGGGCTCACAGCAGCAGCAGCTCTCTCTCAGCTGCGGCGGCCCACAGGACAAATCCCAAGGATGCAAAGTTGTCAATGGTGCGGGTGCTCAGCGGCCACAGCTCCCTCTTAGCTGTAGCGGCCTGTGGGGCAAATTACAAGGGTGCAAAGTTGTCAATTGTGTGGGCGCTCAGCGGCCGCTGCTCTCTCTTAGCTGCGGCGGCCCACGGGGCAAATTACGAGGATGCAAAAATAGCACAGGGATGCGCATTCAGGGGATACAGCTCTACCTTGACTGCGGCGGCCCACGGGACAAATCGCGATGATGCATGGTAGCAGAGGGTGTGGGCACTCAGCGGCTACACCTCTCTCCTGGCAGCAGCGGCCCCTGGGGCAAATCCCGATGATGCACAGTAACAAAGGGTGTGGGCACTCAGCGGCTACAGCTCTCTCTTGGCTGCGGCGGCCCACTGGACAAATCACAATGATGCACAATAGCAAAGGGTGTGGACACTCAGCGGCTACAGCTCTCTCTTGGATGCAGTGGCCCACGGGACAAATCACAATGATGCACAGTCGCAAAGGGCATGGGCACTCAGCGGTTACAGCTCTCTCTTGGCAGCGGCGGCCCACGGAACAAATCACAATGATGCACAGTAGCAAAGGGTGTGGGCACTCAGTGGCTACAGCTCTCCCTTGGCTGCAGCGGCCCACGGGACAAATCACGAGGAGGCAAAGTGGCAAAGGGTGCGGGCCCTCAGCAGCAGCAGCTCTCTCTCAGCTGCGGCGGTCAGCACGACAAAGGATGCTCTCGACTAGGCAGGCACCACGGTGGACCCTCAGCAGCCACAGCTCTCTCCCAACTGCAGCGGTCCACGCAGATTCAGCGGAAGGTCTGAAGGTGCAGGTTCAGGCGGGCGCTCAGCGGCTGCAGCTCTCTCTTAGCTCTTAGCTGCAGCGGCCCGCACGGATCCAGCGAAAGGTTTGAAGATACAGATTTAGGCGGGCTCTCAGCAGCGGCAGCTCTCTACTTAGCTGCAGTGGCCCACACAGGTTTAGCAAAAAGGTTCAAAGGTTCAGAGTCAGGCGGCCGCTCAGCGGCTGCAGGTCTCTCGTAGCTGCAGCGGCCCACACAGGTTCAGCAAAAGTTTAGAAAGTCTCAATTCCGATTCAGGCGGGCTCTCACTGGCAGCGGCCCGCACGGATCCAGCGAAAGGTTTGAAGATACAGATTTAGGCGGGCTCTCAGCAGCGGCAGCTCTCTACTTATCTGCAGTGGCCCACACAGGTTTAGCAAAAAGGTTCAAAGGTTCAGAGTCAGGCGGCCGCTCAGCGGCTGCAGGTCTCTCGTAGCTGCAGCGGCCCACACAGGTTCAGCAAAAGTTTAGAAAGTCTCAATTCCGATTCAGGCGGGCTCTCACTGGCAGCAGCTCTCTCTTAGCTGGTTTAACAAAAGTTCAGAAGTGCCCAGTCCGCGGTCCTCACAGTAGAACTAGTGGCTCCTGATTACTCAATGGATGCCTCACCTGCAAGCAGAACTCCTCACACAGGAATTCTGATGGGTGACGGTGTGAAGTCTAATGTCCCTGAGACATCTACAGGAGGCGCTCTCGATTTAGGTCCTCGGGTAGGTACTTCGGAAAGCTTGATGAAAGTTGCAAAGTCCTTTCCTCTGTTCACTCAGACAGAGTTTCGTCTTGACATCCAGAAGGAACGCACATGGACAAGGTTCCAGCGCAGCGTTTTATCCCTAAAAAGTCTTTGTTCTCTAAAGTCACAAATCACTTGGTCCAATCAGAACCAGTTCGGTGGGTTCGGGGAGCACTTGGTTTACGAGGCGACATCCTGCCCTTTCAGGAAGTCTGCTATCAGACACCCAGTGGGAGGTGGAGCCATCATTCACCGTGCCAGGCACGGCCCTGCTCGGATCAAAGAGTCACCCCTGCCCATACTCTGAATACCGATCTCTCTCTCCAGCCAGGTCTGACCCAGCTGGTCCTGCTGCTCCAAAACCAGACGGCCAATACACATACTCGCAACAGCCTACAGTAAAGCTTAGGAAAGAAACAACCACGTTTTCAGGAACGGTATTTCAAAACATGCAATATATAAACGGTACTTACTAGGAGGTGCCCCTCAATGTCCTGAGCATATACATATCAAACTCAAGGTTCCTATCAGGTTCCTAGGGCCTGATAGGATGATAGAAAACTATCTTTAACCGGCCCATCCTGGCCTATGAGAATGGATCCTTCCGCAGTAGCGACAGTGAAATGGAGGGTAACTCACTATTGAAACAGGCTAAACCGATGTAGGTATTATAGTTATCCTTATTCATACAGTCATTTATATACAGGGAGCACTCACAATGTGGCACTGAATAGCAGTGGCACGGCACCCAGAACATCTAAATCCAGCCAATATAAAAGATAGGCAGAGTAGAGAGGAAGGGAGACTCACGCTAATGATGCCAGGTCTAACACTAGCCTATGTAGAAAACCAGGATACAGATTAAAATACTAATATCGTATTTTGCGAATCGTACCAGCTAGACAAATATTTAAGCAACTATTTTTATTAGTTATTAAAAATCCAATTCAATGTTGAAGTTGGATTTTTTATACATATTAAGGAAAAGTAACTTTTAAAAAGTCCCCTTTTCCCTGCTTAAAGTTACTGGAGGCTCATTTGCATTAGCTCTAGAGCTTCTCCCAACCTCTTCCCAGCTTTGAATAGGTGTGAATGAGGTGTGACACGCCACTGAGCAGCAAACAATAGGCAGACCTGACTGGGCAGAGGTGACTGACCCCTCTGAGCTTAACAGATTATGCTGAGTGGGTCTGTGAGCCTCCTTTTGACAGTACAGTGTCTAGTCCTGCTTGACAGGGCTATTGGGTCACCTGTAACACTTGGGCACACTTGTAAGGGACAAAACAGGATGCGAAGACGATTCTTGTGCATCTACTGCCCAGGTGCTAAAGGACCCTGCAGGACTTTCGTCCTAACAGACTTCTGTCTCTGGGTTTGCTTTGGGTACAGTGCCTGCTGCAAACTGGCTTTAAGTGTAAGATATTGGAGCACACTAGGATGGTCATAGTACACTCCCCACACACACCCTAGCCCTCAGAGCCCAAGTTTAACGTGACCGAAGACCTTCACCATCTTGGATTTGCCCTGACACGTTCCATTGTGGGCCTGTTTACAGTAAGGCAAACAGGAACTACTGCAAAGTAGGTTCGTCAGGATCTGGGAATCTTTACTTCATTGGTAAGAGAGGAATTACGAGTGTCTTAGCATGTCCTCCAACTACAGACTGGTAAACCCAACAAAGTTGGACCCTCACTCAGTCTGCCTCAGAATACTTTCTGGACCTGCAGAAGATCAGAAAAGGACTAAAACACCTGCCTGTGACTTTTAAGAAGGCCCTGAAGGACTGGCCCTACTCCCTCTTGCACCCAGGACTGAGAAGTGGGCTGAAAGGGTGTAAGACATTAGAGTATTAGTTGAGCTGGGGGAGAGAACTCACCTCAAATAATAATCACAACCCTTGACAGTGTGAACCACAACAGTCACTAAATAAACCTGTGCCTAACCCTCTGGTAGCTTGACACAAATCAGTCACGTTTACAGTAGAGGCAATGTGTAAAGTATTTATGCAGCACTCAAAGAGTGATAAAATGAGAACACACCACAAGAAAATCCCAAACCAATTTAGAAAAATAAAGAATATTTGAATAATAAAATGACACCAAAATGACGAAAATATAATAAAAAGAACCAGAAATTTGACTTTTTAGATCTTGAATGAAAGATAGCGTCAAAAAGCATGAAGCACACACCGCGGTTATCTAGTTACACTAGACCGATTCAAAGTCAAAAGTTAAAGCCGACTGTGATGGAGGGTCGGCCTGATAAGGTGTCCAGGTTCGTCCCAGCGGAAAGTTTACCTTCTGACTTGAAAATATTTTTGTAGAAAAAGTGGTCTTTGACCAGTCACCAGCATCTGAAGTAAGGCCCAACGACTGCAGGTTGCTGGTGAGCAGGGTTCTGTTGCAGTTGTCAACAAAGGTGGGAAAGCTCAGAGCAGGCAAACTCTGAAGTCTGTGCACAGGAAGGCATCCATTTCGTGAGGTTGCTGCTCGCTATCAGTCTTTGTTTGGACTTGGAAACTTTTCTGGGACTCAGCTCTCCTTCAGAGGGGCAAACCAGGAACCTGAGACCGACCAGCAATGTGACACCGATGGCTGCGGTTTCAACTACGATAACAGTCTCTGTTGGCTTTCCACAGTGTGGTCAGGATGAGTACCCTCTAACACCAGCAAAAGGTCCAGGACCTGGGGTGCACCACTTGGGGGTTAGGACTCACACCAACAGAGAACAGCAGCAGGGTCCAGAGCAGGTCCTGTTGGAACAGGCCAACTGGGCAGTTCTAGGAAGCAAGGTCTCTGGAAGCTTGGTGTGTCCCTGTAGCTCAAACAGGAAGTTAGGTAACTGACCCTCGGAGTCACTTCTGGGATCCTGAGTCTATGTTAAGCAGGTTCACTCTTCCTTTAGGTTCTTCACACAGCAGGGTAGTCCTTCTTCTGATCCTACAGAGGCTCAGGAGTATCTTGAGGAGGGTACTGTGATACCACATGTATGGCCAGTGTCAACCTGTGGGTGGGGGAAACACCTGGCCTCTCCCTAACCAATGGCATAGAAGTTTTCATGGGCGGCCCTACCTACTTTTGCAGCACTACCTGAGTGTTTTACTATAAACTAGCCCACAGTACCACTCTCTACGTAGCTCCAACATCTCAGAACCCTTCCTCCCTTGGTAAGAGCTGCCTGTGCCCACCCAGAAAGCTAACCCTCCCTTGTGGTCACTCCAAACGAGTTCTGGGGCAGCTCCCTTTCCGCTGTGTTGGGCAAGGGACATGGGGCCTATTCAGGTGCTGGTGAAACTCCTCCCACTACTCTAAATGTAGCCCAGGTCTATTCAGCCCTGCTCTGAGTCACCCAGGATAGGCAGGACACACCTCAACCCCCCATGTGGCTGTCTGCAGTGAATGCACATCCCCAGCCCCTGTTAATCCAAAACCAGACAGTCAATACACAAATCAGCAGAGGCACATAGGATGGCTAAGCAAGGAAATACTCACTTTCTAAAAGTGTAATTTTCAAACACACAATATAAAAATCATCTTTACTTTGAGATGCATTTTTAAATCTTGAGTTCAGGCATACTAATCTCCACTTCCCTATCTTGTCCAAGTAGGAAGTTATACTTTTAAGAAGTTACACAGAAGCTTCCGTTCTATCCTATGGGAAAGATAGCCTTTCACTAGTGAATAGTGAAATACACTGTATTTCACTATCAAGATATGTCACACACACTGGTACATGTCCTACCTTTCACATACAATACACCCTGCCCATAGGGGTGCCTTGGGCATACCTTAGGGGTGACTCACATGTAATAAAAGGTAAAGTTAGGGTCTAGCAAATGGGTGCAATTGCCAGGTCGACATGGCAGTGAAACTGTGCGCCGACACTGCAATGGCAGGTCTAAGAACACTTTGAAAGGATGCGTGTGTGGGTGGCACAACCAGTGCTGGAAGTCCACTAGCAGCATTTGATATACAGGCCCTGGGCACACACAGTGAACTGTACTAGGGACTTAATATCAAATCAGATAAGCCAATCATGGAAATACCAATCCATAAACACAATTTACATGGAGAGCATATGCACTTTAGCACTGAATAGCAGTGGTAAAGTGCCCAGAGTCCTAAAACCAATGAAAACAGGGTCAAAAACAGGAGGACAAAAAGTCTGGAGATAAACCCGCTGAAAAAGCCAGGTCTAACAATTCCCATTACAGTAAGTTTTCACGGGAGGTCCTGCAAGCCCAGGACACTTAACAGGCAGTGTCAATGTGTTTCAACCCCTATGCTTTGTAGGTCTCCTCAGGACTGCAAACAGTAATCCCTTAACTATAATTTAGAGAAAAGGAGTGGCAGGTAATGCCTTAGTGGTTATGAATAGGTAGTGTGACGGGAGGCAGCTATGTCAGGGTAATCACTTCCATGACACAGATGGGGGGACCAAATTACTCGCAAATCTCAATAAAGTTTTCCTCTTCGTTTTACTTTGAGCCTGATTTGCTTCCAGTCTATAATCGCAGGATCAGTACGTGGCGTCTTCAATAACCATCGGAAGCCTCCGGACGGTTATCCAAGTTTTTGCAAAAGTGTAATTTCTAAAATTGCAATATAAAATCCGACTTGACCATTGAGTTGAAATTAAAATCACTATTAAATGTGTATATGTTATAGTGTAAACCAGTGTTTTCTTACAAGAGAGCCAGCCTTACCACAGTAAAAAACAACATTGAAAGTTCTTCACTACCAGGACATATAAAACATTAAATATACCTGTTCTACTTCTTAAATACCATGTACCCTGTCCTATGGGTATTTCAGGGCCTACCTCAGGGGTGACCTATAAGTAATATAAAAGAAGGTTTAGGCCTGACAAAAGTTTCATTTTACCAGATCAAAATAGCAGTTTAATCTCCACACCTAGGCTGCAGGAGCAGACTTTGACTTATTTATAGTGCTACTTTAGTCGGTGTCGCACTGCATGCTGCTACTAGTAGCATTTAATTTACAGGTCCTGAGTATGTCGTACCTTACACTAGGGACATCCAAGTAAATTAGATGTTCCAATTAGGAAGATGTCAATTTTTCCATGTTTGGGGGAGCGCACAAGTCCTATGGCCAACAATACTGGGTTGAGCTAGGGAAAACTAAAATTTGGGAACATACTATACAAAAGATGGTCTTTTCCAATAAAGCACTAGTTGGCTGACCTCCTGTGTGGCTACAGGGAGACAACAACCTACAAGAGGCCTTTTCCTAGAAGTAACCAGCAGACCAGAAGCATATGGACCTGGCTTGGAGCCTGTATGACGCCCTGTGAGTCTTTAAGTGCCTTCCCTGAAGTACTGGGAGGCTTATAAGTGTATTCCTGTGGTTGATTGTGACGTTAAAGACTTAGGGACAGATTTAAGAGTTCAGCAGGTGTGTTACTCTGCCTCAAACATAATGGATATCTAATCTGCCGTATTACAAGTTCATTATTTCCAACGGACCTTGGAATTCGGCAGACAGGATATCCATCACATTTGTGAGGAAGTAACCCATCGCCAATCTCTTAATCAGGCCCTAAGTCAGAAGGTAAAATCCTTGACCAGGACGAACCTGGTTGGTGTATTCGACGCATGCTCCATCACGGTCAGCCTCAAATGGCGTGGAGGTCCTGGTCTATGATGATCATCGATTATCATTGGCGCTTTGTGCTTTTTGAAGCAATTGTTTCTTAAAACTTGAAAAAAACATATCTCTAGTTGTCTTATTGGATTTATGCCATTTTATAATCATTTTGTTTAGTAAATGTTACTCAAAAATTGAATTCAGTTTTGAATTTTTAGTGTTTGATATTTTTACTTTTATACTGCTTTGGTACTACATAAATACATTAAACGTTGCCCTAAGTTAAGCCTGTCTGCTCTGTGTCATAGCTGCTAGAGGTTGAGCTGAGGTTAATTTAGATACCTTGAGAGTTAACACTGACAATAGTTGTGATTAATTCATGGGGTCGGCAGTCAACCACCCCAAATATTTTAATTTCTTATACACTACTTGGCATTTCAGTTATTTTGCAGCAGTATGTGGTTACTTTGTTTCCAAGGACAGTGGCAATATTTGTAGGAAGGATTGCCTAACTCTTTGTGAGTTGCATGGACCCCAGAGAAGTTCAGTGGCCTATCATTTTCTCTTTACAGATAGACAAGAAATATGTCTGGATTTTTTAACAGCACCAATGGAAGAGTGAGCTGCAAAACAAACCTTGATATATTGAAAGTGTATCTGAGCTGTAATTTTTACAAACAGCCCAAAAACAGTGTGACAGCAACTAAGCCTAGCAACGTAATGACACTCCTTTAGTCAGCAAAAATGTTTGGAAGGAAATTCTTGAAATAATATGAATCACTGTTTATTACTGTGAGTACATTCCATATGACCATGGTTGTTTTTGCCATTAAAGAAGGAGAACAATTGCATGCAAATCACCCATGGCCATGCTCCAGTAGGAACAAGCCAGCCCACATTCAAGGGCAAGTCTGCATAAACACAAGCAATTTCAGAACAGTTTCCGCCTTCAATCAATCAATCAATCAGCATTTGTAGAGCACTGTCACCCGTAGGGGTATCTGGCCTTGCTGAGCTTCTTCAATGACAATAATTTGTTTTCTGCTCTTCTTTAGACTGATCTATTAATCCATTTCCCCTTCCAGGGGTTTTCCTGAAACTGATCTTTGGTCTCTGAGACTGCCACACTTATCAGGTAAAAGTTCACTGCAGTACAGTGTTATATCAAGAAATATCTTGGCAGTGGCTGTCGGGCCAAGGTCTGCTCCCTATTGTGAGTCACTGTAGTTTCACCAGCGGGTGGTGGAAGCTTGGAGGCCACCTGAGTTCATCATTTCCCTACTAAACTGTAGCTGGGTCTCAACTCTTGGTTCTCTTTTGTGAAACACAACACAGAAGATGTCAAATCTATCAATAATACTATTCCAGACCATGCTGGGGTACCACAATAGTTTCCTGGATTGGCTCTGAGGTTCCTAATATGTGGTCTGGGAACACCTGGGGGTCCACAATCCCTGCTAACTAATTAAATATTAAGATCAATAAAGGATACATAAATGAAGGTGCTAAACTGAAAGTGTTAAAATGCTCTGTAAATGTGAATGAACTTGATATTGAAGGCTAAAATTTAAGTTGTTATCCTTAGTCTGATTTGCTGGAACAGCACAAACACAGCAAACAGAACACTGTATTGACAACGGGTTTCCTTAATTGATGCACTGACAAAAAGAGAGCGTGCATTAACCCGTTTGCTGCACCCACGATTTTGCGGAAGTGCCGCACTTCCGCAAAATGGGCCGGGCCGCGTCGGCCATTGGCCGACGGCAGCACTGGGGAGGTAGTGGCCGACGGCAGCATGGAAGGGGTTAAGAGTAAAAAAGAAAACATGATATACTAGAGTTGAGCATAGCTCTTTGTCTTTAAGAATTAAAAAACACACCAATGACGAATGGATATGAGGAATGTACAAAACAGCCTTGTACGAACGAATAATATATAGAGCGCAGAACAAATCAGAGCCCTACTTCCGGATTTTGTCGCCTTTCCTGGGCTCCAGCCCCGCAGCCTGAAGGGTATAAATCCGAGGGAGAGGTGTGGCGCCGCGGCCAGGGCGACTGACACTGGAATCTGGGGACCACGGTTCGATCCCCGGCTCCGGCGGCAGGTTAGCCCAGCACCATGTGACTCTGGGCAATAGCTCGCTTAATCTCCCCGATGGCCCCCCAGCGCCTAGAGACCCTTACGGGTGATTGTGCGCTTGAGAGAGCACAAGTTTGAAAAAAAAATGTATAAGTACGCCATATTTACAAGCACGTAGTTAGTTTAAACATGTTTTGCACACGAGTGTTTTATATTCAATAGCGAAATGTATAGAATGTTAAGTAGAGTAACCATAATTATAACGGTGTGAGATTAAATGTAGAAATGTTGGAGTATATGTGAAAACCTCATGTTCTCATGTTAAAAAGAGTCATGTCCGAATTAAATGTAACTTTGGATTCCAGTATTTTGTGTAGGCCTTAGGGCAATTCACAGCAAACCTGAACGTGCTGCTAAAATAATGTGAGATAAAGTTGACATGGTTCTTTCAAAATGTACTATTGAATTTAGGGTTAAAAGTATATGCTTTATAGATGTGTTATTTTAGAAACGTATGCTAGTTAAGAATGTTTGCTGTTTAAATCAAGTTAACGTTTTAAGAGTGCAGGAACCTGCTGCATGTAAATCAAGTAGGCCAGAACAGATAATGTCATGTAGTTTAAATCGTCATGTGCTCGTTAGAGGAGAGGTCGTGAGGTGTCCAGTATGGAGCTCTGAGAGTGTTTTATGGCCTAAGATATGGTGAAGTCTGGAATTTGAGGCCCACTGCAGGACGAGCTGTATGCAGGTGCGAGGGTCCTAATCAGCTCGAATGAAAGGGACTTTGTTCAGTGGCGCCTTGCGCAGGCCTGTAGGAGTTTCCAGGAATTTCAGGGGGTATCAGCGCACGGAAGAAGGAGCCTGGGAACCAAGGTCAACTATAACGAGGGTCTTCAAGAGTACCATCATGGAGTTTACCGCGCAAAGATGTACCACGTGAGGGGCGTCCCAAGGGGCGTTTCTATTGAAAATGTGATTTGGTATTAGGGAAAGGGACCCGGGAGGAGAGCAGAGCAGATGATTTTGGGAGCCTAAGGAAGCGGATGGGTAGGCAGATAGGCTGATCAGGAGAGACCCATCATCAGAGAAGAGACAAAGAGAAGTGCGTGATCTTCTTAGGAAGTCACCACGGCTGACACCTAGAGGGTTAAGATCTTGCTAAGTAGGGATGTCATTTAGTGTAGTGTAGGGACAGACTAACCTTAATTTTCTTTTCTGTAATGACTTTGAAGTTGCAACTTGTATTCATTTTGGCAACGCTCATGTTATTAGAAGTTGTACTCATTATTTTGTTCTTCAGACTCAGACTATTCAAAAAGTTCATGTTCATAGTGATACCGATTTATCTTCTTAATCTCATTTTGAGAAGTTTGTATCTTCAGTTATCTTTGACTTTATATTAAATCTTTAAAACTTAATTTTGGTCAGTGGTCATTTAGAGTGGTGTAAGTTCTTAAATTGATTGCTTTATTGCGAGATTACCTTTTACTCAAGACAGGTACCAACGATTCAGTCGACAGGAAATGGGATTTGGTAAGATAATTAGTAACCAGTAATCCCGCGTTAGCAGTTGGTAGCAGAGTGAGGATGGTTATCTTCTTGAGGAAGGTAATCTAGAGAGGTTAGTTTACCCCAAGGCCCGAGACGCCGAGAGACGAGCAGCGGAAGAATCGTGTGCCGAAAGGTGCAGACGGTGCGAGAAAAGCAGCAGTATCGGAGAGTGAGTATAAAAAGGGTCATGCGTGAATAGATTGCGGTGTTTTGTGTTGTATTTGTATTGTAATGTCTTGCGGAGTTGAATGCCTGTAGTGTGAATGAGAGACGGTTGTGAGCGCGCGCAACCTGGTAAGCTGGTAACCTGGTAAACGGGTGAACTGGTGAAATCTTAAGTTCAGGCCAGAGCTTAAGTGGTTTTGGGTGTATCGAACATCCAGGGTAGTTGTCGACCATAGTACGGAGGTCACGAGGTACCATTGACCGCCGTGGATCCAAGATAGGGGGAGTGTAAGAGTGAGTGTATGAGTAACGGACGCTGGTCGAAAGTTACTGCGTGTGAGTAACCTATCGGAGAAGGCGATTGTCTGGAAGTAAACGGAAAGACATTTCGCCAAGTTAAGGTGACAACTACAGAAAGACTGTGGGCGTACAGTCAAGAAAGGTGATCGCTTGGACGGAAGTAATCATTTTTCAGAGTATGAATGGGATGCGTGCATGACCGAGGAGACGAGCTGAGAAAGGAGGGGAACTGCTGCGAAGGGGGACGGGTGACGTCGGCTAGAGCCGCGCTCTGATTGAGCGGTTGGTGTGACGTTAGCTAGAGCCGCGCTCTGGTTGGGCGGCTAGCGTGACGTCGGAGGAAAGCCGCGTACGGATAGGCCAGTTAGTGAGAACGGCGCTGAGATTGGTGGAGAGTCATCAGGAAGTAAACAAACGCGGAGAAAAGAGAAATCATGAAGTGTTTTAAGTGTTTGAAAGGGATTTTTAAACGTAAACGAAGTGAACATTATTACGGGGAAGAGGCTCCCCCAGAGGGTACGCCAGCTCATTATATGGCAACGAATGTGGGGCTGCATACGATATTGTGGATTGGGGCTTGGAATAAGCTTACGGAAGGGAATGAGGAAATGCAGTTCCCAAAGTACGGGACGTTTAAGTTAGAGGTGTTACATCGGCTGAAGGCAACCATGTCCTCATTGAAACCCTCACCTAGACCAACACAGTTTGAGGCTCTTAATGCATGGATTAAGGCTGCACACGACCGAAATTTGAACAGGCGTCAACAAAGGCTGACGCGATCGGTAAGGGCAGTGCGAGATTCCAAATGGGATGAGGAGGAAAAGCGTTGGAGGGTACAGACTATTGAGGTGGAGAAAATGTATCCGATGAGGGAGGTGTCAGGAGGGGGAAACCTCATGGAAGAAGACGAGGAAAGCGAGTCGGAGGACAATCTGATAAACAGATTGTTAATGGATAGACCACCTCCGAGAGTGGAGTTGATAGAAGATAGAGGGCTCGCAAGGGAAGATGGGAATGAGATAGAGGGATATACACCACTCCCTATATCGGAATGGACACCTAGCAAAGGCGGAGAAACACCTCCAAACAACACTGTACAGAGTGTAGTGGGAAGGTTTGTGGTGCAGAAAACGCCAACCACAGAAAGGGTTGAGTCTGTGGGATTGCCAGACGCTCTTCAAGTGCCTGTTACCATAGGACCCATAGTTTCGATCTATAATTCTGAGAGAGATAGAGGGGAACAACAAAGGCAATTGGATAGGGAAAGGATTGAGATGGAAAGGAGGAATAATGTGACGAATGCATGGAAACAATTACCAGGTTCGGTAACGTGGAACACCCCATTAGACACAACTGTCGGTCCCAATTCAGAACAGGGAGGTCCGAGAGGACCAATGGATCTAAGGGGACCGCGGCCAAGATCTTTTTCAGAGTTAAGAGCTGATTTGAGGGAATGGGACGGGTCCATAGTATCTCCGAGTAACAGGACAAGAACGGAACCAGAGTGGGAAAGCAGGGGTAACGGGACAGTATCTCATTGTGGGGCCAGCGAGAGTAGTCAGGGCCGGGAAGGCCAAAGTCAAGAGAATAGAGGGGATGCATGTCCTACAAATCAGAGAGAACAGCCGGAACAAAATACTAGGATTGTAGAATGTGAGGAAATGTCCCGTCTCTGGGGGAACGGAGGAGATGAGGCGGTACGGGCTTTTCAGAATAGGTTTAGGTGCCTTCATCATACACTTGGGGAAGACGTTCAACATTGGAGAAAGGAGAACAGCGATAGGTCCCGCCACGCCTCGAATAATCAGGAATCACAGGGAAGTAGGGAAGAAAGAGGGAGTAATGGAACATCTTATCCTGCAGCCCGTGAAACTAGCCCGGAGGGGGAGAGAGGGGCTATGAGGCATGAAGGAGTGTTTCACCACCCACCCCGAGAAGACGGAAAGGCATGGGATCTAGAGAGATGGGAACAGGGGAGGACTCCTTATAATTCACCCATACCTAAACGTAGATCTCGGAGCTGGGATGGGAGAGATGCGGATGGAGGAGCTAAATTGAGTGTCTTGAAAGCTGAAATTAAGGCAAAAAGGATTGATGTTACCAGTTTAAAATCAGATGTTGATGAGATAATAGATGGAACATTGCCTTTGGAAAGGATAGAATTGTACGAACAGGATGAGTTATTGTTCATGGCAAAGGATATTACTAGGAAAGCTAGAGCGTTTCATGAGAAACTGACTGATTTGGCAGACAAGTATGCCGTGGATTTGTCTAGGACAAGGGCATTGCAGAGCAACCACAGATTACAGTACGCAGACCAAAATCTAGATGAGAAGAGAACTACTGGATTAAAAACACACATAAGAGAGTTGGTAACAGGGATAAGAGTGTGGAGAGAACTGGATAAATGGGAAGAAAGGTGGTCGAAAAAGGGCACGGTTAGGCGAAGTACAAATGTGATGACCCCTGAGGGAAGGGTAATGCAGATGGAGGCATTCCCTTTGCGAGAAATATCAAATGGAAATTATGTACATGTGCCCTGGAGTAGAGGAGACTTAGCCGCATTTACCAACTCATTTCCGAAGTTGCGGGACAATCCAGTCGAATGGTATAAGCAGGTAGAGAGGTTCGTTAAAATCTCGAAAGTACTGTGGATAGATTTGAACACGTTGTTTGACATCGTGGTCCCATCTGATCTGTGGACCCCTTGTAAGACTAGTGTCGAATGGCCAAATGCTGAACCATCGAGGGATGCTCGAACAAATGGACCATCTGAGATTGTCATGCGAAAGTATGAAAGGGTAATAGCATGGCTGAAAGATAAGGTACCACCACAGGATATAGATTGGGTAAAAATAGACCGAACAAGGCAGGAACCCAAGGAGACAGTTCACGAGTTTTATGAAAGATTGTTGAAAACATTCAAGCAATACAGTGGACTAGATGTAATGGATCCCAAAGACATAGGGCAGTTCGTGTCAAAGTTTGTCTTGGGGTTGAGACCTGATATTTGTTTGATGATACAGCAACATTTAATCTGTTGGCAGAACAAACCACTAGATGAGATTTTACGATATGCGAGGTACTGCAGTGACGAGATAGATTCTAAAGCCAAGAATCTAAAGGAGAAATTGATGGTGGTGCAAATGCAGTCCGCTGGGAAGGGTGGCCAGCAGAAGCAGGGGATGGGACGAAAACCAAATGGTCAGAACAAAGATAATGAAGAAGGGCAGAGACCTAGGATAGACTTTGCCACTTTAAAGAAAACGACAAAGTGTCATCTGTGTCATCAGGTGGGGCATTGGCGACGCGAGTGTCCCTTTAACCCTGAAAATGGAGAGCTAGAAGTAGAAGAACAGGTCCAAGAAGACCCAGTGCAAAAAGTGACAGTCCCAAGTAATAAGGTGGCCAAAGGGGGGACTTCGGCTCCACGGGCCCAATTCCCACAGCCACCGAAGATAACAGCTGGAGGAAAGGTCTTTAAACAAATGCCTCTGTTTATTGAGGAAGAAAAATGTTATTACATTGATCCATTGACAGGACAACGGGTGAGCAGTGAAGAGGATTGTACCCTCGGGGCAGTCCTAGAAGTGGATCAAAGAGGGCCATTTGTTGAGGCAGAAGTGGCAGGGTGTCCCACTACGTTCTTAGTGGATACTGGGGCTACTCGTTCGACTCTGAGATCAGCGGTGGTTCCAGACTTGCCGATGTCAGGGGAAACAATTCAGGTGGTAGGAGTCGCAAATAAGAGAATGACTAGTCCGTTGACAGAACCAGTATCTGTGAAAATAGGCAATCATATGAACGAACATCAGTTTGTGGTTTGTGACTCGAGTCCGGTATGTCTGTTAGGTAGGGATTTGTTATGCAAATTGAATTGCACCATATACTGCACCCCACAAGGAGTGGAGGTACAGACTACCGACGATGATGCTACCTTTAAGGTGGCCAATTCAAAATTCTGTGTAGAACTATATCCTACTCTGACTGTAGAAGATCTTCCACAAGACTTAAGAGATGCAGTGGCGTCAGAGGTGTGGGATTTCACAGGAGAAGATATAGGATTGATTAAAGGGGTAGAACCGGTAAAAATTCTGGTAAAACCAAATGTTGAGTTTCCAAGAACGCCTCAATACAGACTGTCCCAGGAAACGATTGCGGGAATAAAGCCTGTGATCGAGTCAATGATACAGCAAGGAATACTGAAAGAAATCGTGGGCAGTCCCTGTAACTCCCCGATTATGGGTTTGCAGAAACCTAGTGGGAAGTTTAGGATAGTTCAGGATTTACGAAAGATTAACAACATAGTCGTTTCATGTTGTCCCGTGGTACCGAATCCATCAGTGATATTGTTTCAAATACCATGTCAAGCAGAATGGTTCACAGTGATAGATCTTTGTCAGGCTTTCTTTTCAATCCCATTGGATGAAGAGAGCAGGTACCTTTTTGCGTTTAAAATGGAAGATCGCGTTTTAACATGGTGTCGAATCCCACAAGGATTCACAGACAGTCCATCCATCTTTAATCAGTTGTTGAAAAAGAATCTTGAGAATCTAGTACTGCCACAGAACTCGGTTCTGGTACAGTACATAGATGACCTACTTGTTGCGTCAGAAACAGAGGAAGCTTGTAAAGTAGATTCAATTGCCTTACTGAATCATTTAGCTGAAAATGGACATAAGGTATCTCCGAGCAAGTTACAGTATTGTCTGACAGAAGTACAGTATCTAGGGCACAGGTTAGAAAAAGGGAAACGTAAGGTGTCCCCAGAGAGGATTGAGGCGATAATGAAAATGAATGCGCCTACAACACAGAGAGAAGTTAGAATGTTCCTAGGAATGGTGGGTTACTGCCGACAGTGGATAGTTAACTTTTCACTGAAAGCAAAGCCCTTACAGAAACTGACGCACAAGGAGGTGAGTGATCCGGTACCATGGGATGAAGAATGTCTGGTGGCGTTTTTACAGCTGAGAGACGATTTATGTCGTGCTCCGGCTCTGGGAATGCCAGATTACGAAAAGTCATTTTCACTCTATTGCTGTGAGAGAGAGGGATGTGCTTTGTCAGTCTTGGCACAGACCCACGGTAATGCCCGTAGACCAGTTGCATATTTTTCGGCTACATTAGATCCAGTAGCCGCAGCGTTGCCCGGATGTCTCAAATCCGTTGCTGCAACGGGTGTCAGCATTGAAAGGAGCGAAAGTATTGTAATGGGACATCCAGTGGTGGTGTATGTACCGCATTCAGTTGAATTGTTAATGACCAGGACGAAGACGCAGCATCTGACCAATAGCAGGCTCACGCGTTATGAGCAAGTTATACTTGCCGCAGAAAACGTGACTCTCAGGAGATGCTCTGTCTTGAATCCTGCTACTTTGATGCCATTACCTACGGTAATAGAAGGCGAAGGATGTGAAGACCACGATTGCCTTGATGTGACTGAACTATGCACGAAACCCAGACCAGATATTGTGGATGAGCCATTGTCTGACCCCGATGAAATTTACTTTGTTGATGGCTCATGTTTAAGAGACGATACTGGTCGGTTGAGAGCAGCTTATGCTGTTTGTACCATTACTGGAGTTGTGGAAGCCGCTTGCCTGGAAGGAGTACATTCCGCACAGGTAGCAGAGATTATTGCCCTAACTCGTGCCTGCATAGCAGGAAATGGAAAGAGAGTCACCATCTACACGGACAGCCAATATGGTTTCGGTGTGGTTCATGATTTCGGGCAGTTGTGGTCTCAGAGGGGTTACATGACCTCCTCTGGTTCGCCCATTCGAAATGGAGAATTTGTGCGATTGCTGATAGAAGCATTACAAGGTCCTGTTGACATCGCAGTAGTGAAGTGTGTAGCTCATACTAAGAATACAGATTTTGTGTCACAAGGTAATAGATATGCTGATGAAGTCGCACGCTATTGTGCGGAACAAAGTTATTCTTTCTCAAAGGTGGAAATAGAAGGTGCAGAAGAAAAGACTGAATTAAGTATGATGTTAGAAACTGTAGACACTTGGGAGGATTTAAGAATAATGCAGGAGAACGCACCTGAAACAGAGAAAAAGGCATGGGAAATAGCAGGTTGTGTGCGAAGTGAAATGGATTTTTGGGTTTCAGCAGATGGGAGAGCTGTGTTACCTGAAGAATTAGCTAATCCCATGGCGAGAGAAATACATGGTCCAGTACATCTGGGAAGGGATGCTATGATGAGAGTTTTTAGGCAGACTTGGTATTGCCCGAAATTCAGAATAGCAGCAGAATCAGTATGTAAGCGATGTGTTACCTGCCAACAACTGAACGTAGGCAAACGAACACCAGTCACACTGAGTCACATTGGGAGGTCGGGGGGGCCTTTCAATAGAATGCAACTAGATTTCATCGAAATGCCAAGAGTCAATCGCCTTCGGTATGTGTTGGTGATTGTATGCGTATTTTCCAGATGGGTTGAAGCGTACCCTACACGTAGGTGCGATACACTCACAGTGGCTAAATTGTTGCTCAGGGAGTTGATACCGCGCTTCGGGGTGCCTGCCTCTTTGGAATCGGACAGAGGAAAACATTTTAACAGCGAAATAGTGAAGATGTTGTGCTCCACACTGAATATCGATCAAAAGCTGCATTGTAGTTATCGACCAGAAGCTTCAGGAATTGTGGAACAAGTGAATGGCACTTTGAAGAATAGGTTGGCTAAAGTAGTGGCATCCACATCTTTGAGTTGGCCAGATGCTCTTCCATTAGTGCTCATGAGCATGCGCAGCACACCTGATAGGAGGACAGGTCTCTCTCCCCACGAGATCCTGATGGGGAGGGCCATGAGACTTCCTACAGTTCCAACTACTGCTCTATTGAATATTACAGATGATCTGATCTTGGATTATTGTAAAGGACTGTCTGACGCCATCCATTCTGTGTCCCTTCAGGTGCATGCGGCTGAAGTTCCAGCAGCGAGGAACCTGTGTCATGACCTGAACCCAGGGGACTGGGTCTTGGTTAAAAAGCACGTCCGGAAGAACTGCCTAGATGTTCGCTGGCGTGGGCCCTTTCAGGTAATCCTGATAACGAACACCGCGGTGAAGTGCGGGGGGCTGCCAAATTGGATTCATGCATCCCATACTCGAAGAGTTCCAGCACCTCTAGAAGGAACAGCTCCCATCCCAGACGAAAGCCCGGAAGTGGAAGAAGAGTCGCAAGAAGGGATTGAGGCAACTTCCACCTGGAGAACAACAGCGACCGCAACACCATCAGCCTGCTCGACAACCTCGCCAACCTCGGACTCAAGCAACTGGTGACCTCCCCCACCCACCTCGCCGGACACACACTCGACGCCGTCTTCTCATCCAGCAAAGACGTCACCTTCAGCCACGCGACAGGACTCCACTGGACGGACCACAGCTGTGTCCACTTCACCTTCAAAAGAACGACGATCCACCACCACCAGCAACAGGTTGCCCGAAGAAGCTGGAACAAGATCACAGCCGACCAGCTCACCGCCTCCCTGAGCCAGCACCCTCCCGCCAGCTCAGCGAACCCCAGCCAGGCCGCAGACAACCTCACGATGTGGATCAACAACTGCGCAGACGAACTCGCCCCTCTGAGAACCCCACCCCACGGACCCTGCAGCAGAAAAACACCATGGTTCACCGACGAACTCAAGAGCTCCAAGAAGAACTGTCGAGCCCTCGAGAAAGTCTGGAGGAGGGATCCAACCACGAACAACATGACCACCCTCAAGCACGCCACCCGGAAACACCACCAACTGATCCGCGCCACCAAGAAAAATACTTACAAGGACCGGCTGGACAACAACGCACACAACTGCAAGGAACTCTTCGACATCGTGAAAGAGCTCTCCAACCCCAACGCCGCTAACAACGACATCACCCCGTCGCAAGACCTCTGCAACTCCCTCGCGTCCTACTTCCACAACAAGATCGCGGACATACACAACAGCTTCAGCAACCAACCAACGGAAGCCACAACCGCAACAACGCCACCCACCACCACCCTCCGCACCTGGACGCCGATCAGCACCGAAGACACCATCCGCACAATGAACTCCATCCACTCCGGATCTCCGACCGACCCCTGCCCTCACCACGTCTTCAACAAGGCCGACGCTGTCATCGCACCCCACCTGCGGGACATCATCAACACCTCCTTCGACACCGCCACCTTCCCTGAGAGCTGGAAGCACGCCGAACTCAGCGCCCTTCTCAAGAAACCCACAGCAGACCCCACCGACCTCAAGAACTACCGACCCATCTCGCTCCTCCCGTTCCCGGCCAAAGTCATCGAGAAGACCGTCAACAAACAACTGGCCGCCTTCCTCGAGACGAATGGATCCCTCGACCCCTCACAATCTGGCTTCAGAGCGAACCACAGCACCGAGACCGCCCTCATCGCTGCCACCGATGACATACGAACTCTGATGGACAACGGAGAAACAGCGGCCCTCATCCTCCTGGACCTCTCCGCGGCCTTCGACACTGTCTGCCACCGCACCCTTGTACAGCGCCTCAGCAACATCGGAATCCAGGAGAAGGCACTGGATTGGATCACCTCCTTCCTCGACGGCAGAACGCAGAGAGTCCGTCTACCACCGTACAAGTCAGAGGCCACCGAAGTCATCTGCGGCGTACCCCAAGGATCCTCGCTGAGCCCCACCCTCTTCAACGTCTACATGAGCCCCCTCGCGACCATCGCACGCCAACACAACCTAAACATCATCTCCTACGCCGATGACACCCAGCTGATCCTCTCCCTGACCAACGACCCCGACGCCGCCAGAGCCAACCTGCACGAAGGGATGAGAGAGGTAGCCGAATGGATGTCGACCAGCCGCCTGAAGCTGAACTCGGACAAGACGGAAGTCCTCATCCTGGGCTCCACGCCCTCCGCCTGGGACGACTCCTGGTGGCCCCCCGCCCTGGGCACCGCACCCAAGCCGACGGACCACGCGCGCAACCTGGGCTTCATCCTGGACTCCTCCCTCTCCATGACCAGACAAGTCAACGCCGTCTCCTCGTCATGCTTCAACATCCTGCGCATGCTACGGAAGATCTTCCGGTGGATCCCCACCGAGACGAGGAAGACGGTCACCCAGGCCCTCGTCACCAGCCGACTGGACTACGGCAACGCCCTCTACGCCGGAACCACCGCCAAGCTCCAGAAAAGACTCCAGCGGATCCAGAACGCCTCAGCAAGACTCATCCTCGACATCCCCCGACACAGCCACATCTCCGGACACTTGAGAGACCTGCACTGGCTCCCGGTCAACAAGAGAATCACCTTCCGCCTCCTCACCCACGCGCACAAAGCCCTACACGACCAAGGCCCGAGCTACCTCAACAACCGGATCAACTTCTACACTCCCACGCGCCTCCTCAGATCAACCAGCCACGCCCTCGCCGCCGTCCCCCGCATCCGAAGAGCGACATCAGGAGGAAGATCCTTCTCCTACCTGGCTGCCAAGACCTGGAACTCACTCCCGTCCGACCTGCGCATGACCCAAGACCACCTCTCCTTCAGGAAGAAGCTCAAGACCTGGCTGTTCGAGCAGTAACGGCACCCCCCCCCCTCCCAGCGCCTTGAGACCCTACGGGTGAGTAGTGCGCTCTATAAATGTCTTGATTGATTGATTGATTGAGGTGTCGGAAGAAGTTGGGAACGCATCGGATTCAGAAGAAGAGCGAAGGCAGGACGGCAGTGAGACAGAAGACGCAACTGAAGGAGAGAGCAGAAGTGAATACGACTCAGACTCAGATCCGTATCGGAGCGATCAAGAACCAAGTGGGAGGACAAGGAATAGGAGAATAAGGCTTGGAGCTGCCACTTGGCCAACAAGGAGAAGAAGGCTAAGTTTGAGGTCGGCCCAGGAAGAAACGCTTACTCCTATATCCGAAGACTCAGATCCAGAAGAAGATATCCAGGATCAAGCCGAGGAGGGTCTTAGAAGATCAAGTAGGGTGCGAGTGCCTAGCAGAAGATACTCTACTCCCGATTGGACCTACCTCGTTGCAGATGTCTGGGAGACACAGAACAGGGAGGATCAGGGAAGTGGAACTGATCAGAACTGACCCGATCATCACAGTGCAAATAAAGTTTCTACTGCCAGGAGCGGAGACCGAAAGGTTGCTGACACTCAACATCGTTCATCCTGCTCTCCTGAGTGGAATAAGAAAGTTGATTTTAGAAACAGTTGAGTTTCCAGTTTGCTGTTCACGATATCCAATATTGGAGGGAACTCTTCTTCGTTTGGAAATGCTTGAGCGAGTAGTAGAAATGCTAGGAGCACTTATTGTTGTGGACTAATATCATATTGCGAATGGCTTCAAGGGGGTGCAGATCTGGAAAAGTGAAGAAAGTGATCTTGATTAGAACGGACCCCTTTGTAATTGTGGATATAGAACTGATAGTACCAGGATTGGAAATTGAAAAAACGCTAACTCTCAATTTTGTCCGTCCACTTGTCTTGAGCGAGATAAGGAGAATAATCCTAGAAAAAGTTGACTTTCCATGGTGTGGTACGAACTGTCCAGAACCTGAGGGAATGATACTTCGGATGGACATTTATGAAGAAGTAGTGTCACTCCTTGAGTCATACATAACTTCAGACGAAAATAAGACTTTTGAAAAGAAATTGTAAATTGTTGCAAGATAACCTAGCGCCGAGTGGAAGAAGAAAAAATGGTAGGGGTTTCCTTTTAGCGGATGGAGAAGGGCTAGGGTTGTCTATTTTTACTGGACTTTGAATTGTTTTGCGGAAATAAATTGTCAAGCTTCCAAGTGTTCCAAGAAAGACATTGCAAGAGAGAAAGACTTTGTTTGAAAAGAAGAGGAAGTGAATGCTGGAAGAAAGTCGAAAACTACACTGTTTGAGAACATGGAGGCTGGCAACCCGAACCGCAGGGCAAAATGTATAGCTGTTACATTTTTAGGAGTAGTGGTTTCTCTTATAATTTTAGTGGTAACTGTTTCATTCCTAGCGGGACACGAAGGGGATGGAACCACAGTTAAGGAGGATAAGGGAGTGTCAACACCGAGAACTACCATTATTAAGGAGAAGGGAAACATCAATGAGAAAGACAAAGCGTTGTTAGATGCAGAAGTAAAAAGGTTACACATGGATGAGTCACAGGGGAATTACAAGTCAAATGCTTATGCTAAGTTGCTTTATGAATATGTTGATGCCATGGAGGTAAAGGATTGTTATGTTTGTATGCAATTACCAGCTTCAGTGGAGGAGGGTATCAGATACCATCATCTTCCGTTGACATATGGAATAACGTGCAGTTTATTGTTGAGCATGTTTTATGGACGAGAAGGGTTCGAGTATTATTTCTCGAATTTCGACTCGACATTGCCAGAGGTTCCGAATTTCAAGCATTTGAACAAATGGGACTACTACAAAAGCGAAGACAGATTACACAAATGGTTTATTCCATGGAGAACGTTAGATACTTCACATGCTCGAATCAACAATCTGACTTGTCAAATATCAGAAGTTGAGAAAAAGTTTATAGCTCAGGTAGATACTAGATACAGGAGGCAGAAGATATTGAAGGCATCAGGACAAGGGGAAACAGATTGGACCAAGGAGGAAAGGGCACAACAACGAAAAGGTAGTATTGGTCCAATTGCTTTGGATAAGGAGAAACGGGGGAAACTGTGCATTCACAGGAGTTACTCCTATTATGAAAACGTTTATGTAGGACAAGTAAATTGTGAACATGCCTTTCAATTGGAGTACTACTCTAAGAACTTCATGAAAGGGATGCAAGCAATACCAAATGTATATTTTGTATGTGGAAGATATGCCTATGTGAAGTTACCAGATAATTGGTACGGATCATGCTATCTGGCTGTTGTCTTCCCTAAAATATATCATGTTGAGAATTTAGACACGCCTAAGAAAGAAATATCAACTAGATGGAAGCGAGGGCTGGGTGCAGCAGAAGTAGTTGGAGATGTAATAGGTGCTGCATTCCCTTTCTTAGGATTGATAATGAATGACATTAAGATCAGGAGGTTAGCTACAGTCGTAGATAGACTGTCTGCCAGTACTGCAAGATCCTTGATGCTGATAGAAGGGGAGATGCAATCGATTAGGGCAATGGTTCTTCAGAACCGACTTGCTTTAGATGTTCTGTTAGCAAAAGAGGGAGGAGTCTGTAGGGCCTTGAAGGTCCAGGAATGCTGTACTTACATTCCAGACAATTCAAAGCCTCTAGAGAAGTATATACAAAACATCACTGCCATACACTACGAAATTGAGGACCTGGCAAAGGTAAATGTGTGGGAAAAAGTAGGTCATGGAATGGGTAAAGTTGGAAGTTGGTTTGCCAACTTAGGAAAGGGTATCGTTTGGTACATATTGAAGCCCATCATCATAGTAGTGATTTGTGTAATCACTTTGTGGGGATTGGTGCGTTTGTATCAATGGTATAGAGCAAATAGGTTACAGAGAGCTATGAAGAAACAGGAAGAAGAGTTGACAGCGATGCAGGACACTCAATATAAGAGTCTGAAAGCATTAGAGAGTATGAAAAGAAGTGGTACTGCCCTGTCTTCACTTTAAAGGTTCTACATTTTTAGTGTCATGGTAATGATGACCCCTGAAGGTCATCAAAGGGGGGACTGAGAGAGCACAAGTTTGAAAAAAAAATGTATAAGTACGCCATATTTACAAGCACGTAGTTAGTTTAAACATGTTTTGCACACGAGTGTTTTATATTCAATAGCGAAATGTATAGAATGTTAAGTAGAGTAACCATAATTATAACGGTGTGAGATTAAATGTAGAAATGTTGGAGTATATGTGAAAACCTCATGTTCTCATGTTAAAAAGAGTCATGTCCGAATTAAATGTAACTTTGGATTCCAGTATTTTGTGTAGGCCTTAGGGCAATTCACAGCAAACCTGAACGTGCTGCTAAAATAATGTGAGATAAAGTTGACATGGTTCTTTCAAAATGTACTATTGAATTTAGGGTTAAAAGTATATGCTTTATAGATGTGTTATTTTAGAAACGTATGCTAGTTAAGAATGTTTGCTGTTTAAATCAAGTTAACGTTTTAAGAGTGCAGGAACCTGCTGCATGTAAATCAAGTAGGCCAGAACAGATAATGTCATGTAGTTTAAATCGTCATGTGCTCGTTAGAGGAGAGGTCGTGAGGTGTCCAGTATGGAGCTCTGAGAGTGTTTTATGGCCTAAGATATGGTGAAGTCTGGAATTTGAGGCCCACTGCAGGACGAGCTGTATGCAGGTGCGAGGGTCCTAATCAGCTCGAATGAAAGGGACTTTGTTCAGTGGCGCCTTGCGCAGGCCTGTAGGAGTTTCCAGGAATTTCAGGGGGTATCAGCGCACGGAAGAAGGAGCCTGGGAACCAAGGTCAACTATAACGAGGGTCTTCAAGAGTACCATCATGGAGTTTACCGCGCAAAGATGTACCACGTGAGGGGCGTCCCAAGGGGCGTTTCTATTGAAAATGTGATTTGGTATTAGGGAAAGGGACCCGGGAGGAGAGCAGAGCAGATGATTTTGGGAGCCTAAGGAAGCGGATGGGTAGGCAGATAGGCTGATCAGGAGAGACCCATCATCAGAGAAGAGACAAAGAGAAGTGCGTGATCTTCTTAGGAAGTCACCACGGCTGACACCTAGAGGGTTAAGATCTTGCTAAGTAGGGATGTCATTTAGTGTAGTGTAGGGACAGACTAACCTTAATTTTCTTTTCTGTAATGACTTTGAAGTTGCAACTTGTATTCATTTTGGCAACGCTCATGTTATTAGAAGTTGTACTCATTATTTTGTTCTTCAGACTCAGACTATTCAAAAAGTTCATGTTCATAGTGATACCGATTTATCTTCTTAATCTCATTTTGAGAAGTTTGTATCTTCAGTTATCTTTGACTTTATATTAAATCTTTAAAACTTAATTTTGGTCAGTGGTCATTTAGAGTGGTGTAAGTTCTTAAATTGATTGCTTTATTGCGAGATTACCTTTTACTCAAGACAGGTACCAACGATTCAGTCGACAGGAAATGGGATTTGGTAAGATAATTAGTAACCAGTAATCCCGCGTTAGCACGCTTTACAAATGTGGACTTTACTTTTAGATGCTGCCTGCATCCAGAGGTTCAATAAGTGCATGTGTTCTCCCTCTCTCTTCTTCTCCACCCCATTGCCCCTTAATTCCCCCTTAATCCCCAACTCCCACCCCCCCCTTTGCCCACCACTACTCTCTATATGACCCATTTGCACAGTCTGTGCCCCAGCTAGAGCGACATCTCTGGCCCGCCTACCTGGCTTTTCTCAATTCTTCTCTCCTGTGCTGCTTAGACCCCTGGGTCACCAGTAAAGGCATGGATGAGCCCTCTTTCCCTCCCCTCTTTCTCCAGCCTTTTCTTTTCATTCTCTCATTTCTCATTTTCCTGGCCCCTATTTTCCCTTTCCCCCCTCTTTTCCCATTTTGCACGTTCCCTAATTATTGTTTTTTTGACCTCACACTGTTTAACCCATGCCACCCTAACACAGTGAGGATGATAGCCATGCCCTTATTTATTTACCTTATAACGGAGCGGGGTTTGCTTTTCTGACCAATCTTTTTATACGACCCTCGTATGTATCCCTGCCACGAGGCTTGAATGGTATTGGAGATCATTTGTATTTTATTTACCTGAAAATTAAATAAAAGAATTAAAAACAAATTTAGAAAAGCTCCATCCTTCCTATTGAAATTTCAATATTTCTTTATTTGTTTGTGAACTAAATAAAATATCTCAATATATGTGTGTTTGTTTGATGCATATTTGTTTCTGTATTTCTGTGTATTGTTTTGAGGGTCAAATGGTAGAAAATGTTTAGGTCAGCGGTCCCCGGCTTTAAATAATGACTCAGTGTGGGCCCTCAGATTCTATTAAGGATTCTATGGGGGTCCACAGAACCCAAAAGGTTAAGAACCGCTTTTCTAAGCATCCGCTTGTCTACATTGTCATTATCAAGTACCCATCTGCAGTTAAACAATTGCACCCTATTTGTACTGCTATATTACACCTTTCCTCCTGAAATGAAGTTCATTCTATTGTAAATCAATCTAACGTCCTTGGGCCACTTTCACCCTATATACAACTACTGAAAGAAATACACACATCTACTCTATCAGGGCATACGTTGCAGCTCACAGGGAGAAATCATTCTTTTTGTGAGGTCACAACGATTCTCTCTCCATCCTTCTCATAACGCTCATTAGGGTCATATTTCTGCAAGGACGTTATGATATTTAGTTAGTTAGGTTTCCTAAGTCCAGGTCTGTATGGCCTGTGGATAGTCCATAGGTGCAGAGAAAGACAGGATAGTATATCCGCCAACTGTCCTGTTTCTGCCAGGACAGTCCTGGCAAGTGGGAGACTGTCCCGGGTAATTCACTATTGAGGAATGGAAGGCAGTGACCCAATACCAAATGCCATGCTGCACCTGATGATGGTACCCCAATGCCGCATGATTTATCTATCACTCAAATATTAGCTTTAAATACATCTAGGGAAATACATTTTCCGCAAATCATCAATTTATGTGTTCAGAAAATGCATCTTTTTTAATACTGAGGGGCATATTACCAACAACTAGCGATATTTATCGCTAAATGGGCTTAGCGAGTTGTTTTTATCACCAAGCATCGCCGGATATTATCGCAGAGATAACGTGCTATTAGCAACATTTATCTCTAAAGCGATAAAATATCCGGCAAAATGCGTGAATATCGCTGAGAATACAGCGATATTCACACATTAACGCCAATAGGGTCGTAGCCATAATATCCATCTCCCATTGGATATAATGGCTAAGAACTGGTCTGAGCAGGCGTTAGCTTTTGGAGATATTTGTTTCTCTCCTGACCTGCTGGGAGTACAGTTCCGGTTTTGCTTTCCTGTTTCCGGCCGCTGCGCCACACCACGCCTCGCGGCCCCCGCTACGCGGGAGCCGCTCGTAGGCGAAAGACACTGGTTGCGACTTGGTCACCGGGTCCCTGAATGAGCATTGGAGCACCAACGCGGCCACATTGACAGCGGATCTTCGCACCGAGGTTAGAGGCGGGACTGCGAGGACCAGCGTGCTGAGCGGCGCTCATCGGCCGCAGCTGGTCCTCTTCCCGCCCCCTCCACCTGATAAAACCATTGCGGAGTGCAAGTTCCCTGGGTTTCTCTCCTGACCTGCTGGGAGTACAGTTCCGGTTTTGCTTTCCTGTTTCCGGCCGCTGCGCCACACCACGCCTCGCGGCCCCCGCTACGCGGGAGCCGCTCGTAGGCGAAAGACACTGGTTGCGACTTGGTCACCGGGTCCCTGAATGAGCATTGGAGCACCAACGCGGCCACATTGACAGCGGATCTTCGCACCGAGGTTAGAGGCGGGACTGCGAGGACCAGCGTGCTGAGCGGCGCTCATCAGCCGCAGCTGGTCCTCTTCCCGCCCACTCCACCCGCCCTTCTCTCTGATAATCAGTGACAGTAACGCGCATGCGGGACGTGCGCGGGGCAAAGGCCGGGGCGAAGACCGGGCTAAGAGCGGGCCCTCTGTGGCCCTCCGTGGCTTGCAGTGCCTGGCCTGGCCATATTTCCAATCTCTCTTGCATCCTAGCTTTGTATTTTAATTGACTATTGACTATATCCTTAAGCCAAGTGGACAATTTATTTTTGCTGGGTATCCTACTTCCTGTGTAGTTTTATTTACTCGTTCTGTGCCTATTGTCAATTTGGGGTTAGTGGTTAGTATTATCTTATTACCCCCAGTTGCTTTCTGTCCTGTTAGAGATGTCCACCCGTAAAACCAGGAGCCAGAGAGCTGGCAACGATAAAACAAAAAAAGTTATTGGCACCCTAGATAATTTTATCTCTCGGACGAACTCTTTGATAGATCAGGGTATTTCTCTAATGGAAAGGAGGGTCTCGCTTGATCTTGCACAAGCGAAAAGTTCATCACTGGGCAACATAGCATTGATACATTCCCCGCCCCAAGGCCGAATTAACCTTGTTCCTCCTGCTGGGATGTCCATTGATGATTCCATTCCTGCTATTTGTTCCTCATCATTACCCATCAATGCCCCCGCTATAAGTACATTACCTTCCAACATCCCCCATCTCCCTGTGATAGTTAATCACGGTGATACTGACTCTTTTCAGGCGGGTGGGTCAGTCACTAATATGTTAGTTTCAAACGTCCCAAATATAATAAAACCTCCATCTGATAATCCCGTCACAACTCTACAAGGGACCAAGGGCTTTAACTCTGAGGGGGATAACCTAGGTGTGGCGATGGATGTTGATGGGACCCTCCAGCCTCCCACTGATCATCCTGAGTCCGACCCATTAGATTCCACTCCTCATTTATTATCTCTAGGGGTTCCGGATGATATAACACATGATAGCAGCCTGGCCAGTATTTTGGATATCAGCGGAAGTAATGACTCATCAATCAATTCAGGGGATGGCCTCGACTCTCTAATGGATTCTATGTCTACCTTGTTAAAATCATTGCTCTCGCCTCTGGAGACTAGGCTCTCCAACATAGAACATCAACTTGCCATCATTCTTGCGTTGCAAGACCCAAGGTTGACTATCCCTGGCCCCTGTTCTTCGGTGGTTTTACCGCCTGTCACTAATATTGGGCCCGGCAACCCAATTCCATCCATGGGGAGTAATCCGGTTCCCACATCCAGCTCATCCAACACCTCCCAGCCGGCAATTAACACACTGAATAACATCAAACCCTCCACCTCCACACGCCCGAGTGCAGCGAATAGAAATGTCCCTAGCGCAGCGATTAGAAAGGCCCCTAACATCCCAGCTCCTACTATTCCCCAGACACAGCCCAGAAAAACCGCCACGCGACGTAACATCAATCTACCACCTGATGCATGTCCGCATGTGGTCGTTTTGACGGGGATTCCTGAGCTGTCCACGTCCACCTCTGAGCCCTTCTGGGCGCTTAAAAATAAAATATGCCACTGGCTTGACAAAAGTTACCCTCCACCACCTGGCCTAAATAAGAACATACTTATGGTAGAACGGGCCCCTTGGGTAGGTGGGAAAAAGAAAAGTATAAAGGGTGATTGTGTCGTTATCACGTTGGAGGACCCTCGACTGGTAGAATTTATTTGCTCCTTTCCTCCATGTGATAACAAGTCGGTGGTATCAGCCAAACCCCTGTCTTTTTTCTATGCGCAAGAGGGCCATGAGGATGTTAGATGGAGTTGGTTGAGGCCGGTTAAGAAAGGTCTGGGGAGTGGTAATAATGGGAACGCTTCATCCATCTATCAGAACCACCAACAATGGGGAATGGCTGCAGAGGAAGGATGGAATCTAGTCCATAGGAGGAAGGGGCATCAGTGGAAGGGTGATTCCCAGTTTAATGGAGAAGGGTGGGGCCCACAGCTCAACTATCCCCTATTCCCTTGTTACAATCGTTTTAGTGGGCTGGAAGAGGTGGATTGACCATCACCTCAGTGCATTGAAGATGTCAATGGTAGTGGGGTACTTACTCCCATAGATAGTGGTTCTGTCGTCATTACTAGGGAGGAAATACCTGATCAGTATATCATTATCCCAGACCCACCGACAGGGGATATTGGTACTCAGGCTCCCCCGGTAACATCCACACTGTCCCCTTCCCTTGTTAAAATCCTGTCTTGGAACATTGCGGGCTTAAAGAAAAATCTGCCTGATCCGGCATGGAACAAATTCCTAGAAGATTACCATATCTGCATGTTCCAGGAAACTTGGTGTGTAGAGCCAGAACACAAGCATGGCTATTCTACATTCTTTGTCCCTGCAACACAGCATGGGAGGGGGCGCCCATCGGGTGGACTACTGATTTGGATCAGGATAGATTTGAACTGTGAGGTTACTGTTAGACATATCCCTTCCAATGATTTACTTCACATAACTGTCAAAAGGCAGTCTGCCAGAAATGTTTTGGAACTTTTCTGCATTTATGCCAGGGGGCTCCCAGGGGGCCAATCTTCACCAATATTAGAGCTGTTAGACAATAGGCTTTCAGCCCTCCCCTCTAAATCCTCAGTACTAGTGGGAGGTGATTTTAATTGTACATTTGAGCCTCTTCATGAGGACGACGTCCTGGGTTCTCACAATAAACTAGGGAATAATCAGCTCATTCCATCTTTATCACTGGCCCCAATCAAGAAGTGGTCGGCGCGAGCCATCCAGTTAAATGCCCTGGTGTCTGCCCACGACCTATGGGCCCTAAACGGCCGTACCACATCTGACCGCATGGGCGCTATGACTTTTAATCGAATAGGTTCCCCGTCACGGATTGATTACATCCTTTTAGATGTATGGTCATGGGCCAAACTTGTTGATATGGAGGTCAGTCAGAGGATCGATAGTGATCATAATCCTCTCTGCATGGGCATGTTCGGGGGCGATAATATTGGCAAAGATGTCCCAAATGAGCTGATTACTAAAGAACTAGTCCCTTCTAACTGTAACCGCAGGATTAAATGGAACGTGGTTATGTGTAATGAAGGGACACTTGAGAACATCAGGGTTCTAGTTTTGGCTGCTTCATGTGCCCTGGCATCAGTGAACCAAACTTCTCCCCAGCTGCAGGGGTCTGTGTTGGCAGTTAAGTATAATGATCTAATAGGGGAGATCAGTACGTTTTTCTCTAAAAAAAACAAGGGTTGCCCATTGATTAAACTCTCCCAAAAGAAGGGGAACCCTTGGTATACTGTCTCCTGTAGAGAAAAAAGAAAAGCCATCTCCCTGGCCATAAAAAACAAGGATGCACCAGCAGCCAGATCAGCTAGAAAAGATTATCGCACTAGTATTGCGAAAGCCAAAAAAGATTGGGAAGAGGAACATTGGCAGGCACTAAAGGAAGCGGCCCATGGGAAAAACGCCACTGTATTTTGGAAATTGATAAATGTCCTTGATAGACGAGGCGCTGAGCCCATTCCAAACCATATAACTGAGTGCCAATGGCACTCCCACTTTTCTAAATTATATGGCGTAGGCTCCTTGGAAGTTGCGACAGCACCTCCAACAATAGATACTGGCTGTTTGGCCCAACTAAACGGTGGCTTTATAGATGCTTTGTTCACGCCCCGTGAGGTCCAGGAAGCCATCCTCAAAATATCACCAGGTAAGGCACCTGGCCCGGACGGAATACCGGGTGATTTATTGCTGCATAATCCAATGGTTTGGGCTGATTTTATTGTAAACATTATGAACCTTATCCAGCTGGGTCACCAAGTACCTGACTCATGGAAAGGTGCCGAAGTTGTCACCATTTTTAAAAAGGGCGAGAGAGAGGACCCTGCCAACTACAGACCAATTAGTCTAATTGATGTTATTCAAAAAGTAGTTGGTAGGGTCATTGTAAATAGGATTGAGGGCTGGCTTATGGAAGAAAATATCTTGTCCCACTTTCAGGCAGGATTCAGAAGTAATGTAGGAGCAATTGACCAAGTTTTTAGATTTTGTGCAGTTTTTTGGAAAACAGTGTCAATAGCCAGAGGGAGTCTTTACCTGGCTTTTATAGACTTAAAAACTGCATTTGATGTAATACCCCGTGATAAACTATGGAATGTCCTATTGGATATGGGCTTCCCATCCTATTTGTTAAATTTTATCATCAAACTCCATGAGGGTACCTATGCTAGGATACGTTGGGGGACGCAGGGGCAACTTACCAAGAGTATCCCTGTCAACAGAGGGGTGCGGCAAGGGTGCGTGATGGCTCCCACTTTGTTCTCCCTCTTTATAAATGGGGTGGTGAAACATCTGCAAGAGACACCGGCAGACGCCCCCATTATAGTTGGGGAGAAAACGCCATCGCTCCTCTTTGCTGACGACACCCTTCTGTTATCAAAAGCTCCCACAGGTCTCCAAACCCTTCTTGACCAGTTTAGTGTTTTTTGTCAGGAACGGGGACTTACAATAAACACAACCAAAACTAAATTAATGGTCATGACAGCCAAGAGAAAATATAGGAATATCCACTTGACTTTGAATGGATCCCCCCTCGAGGTGGTCGAAGAGTTTGATTACCTTGGTGTTAGGATTAACAATAACTTGAAGTGGGAACCCCATATATGTAAAATGATTTTAAATCTTAAAAGAGTCTCCGGCACTATTTTAAAAAACCAACGTCTCTCTGTGAGCAGGCCAGTTGCTCCTGCCCTGTCAGTTTATGAGGGTAAAGCAATTGCCTCAGCTGTTTATGGCTCGGAATTATGGGGCACTGAGAATACCAATGACCATGTCCTAACGGAGAACAAGTTTATGAGGGACTTGGTATCACTTCCAACCTACACCCCACTAAAACCTTTATTTTTAGATCTGGGTAGGAGGCCCATTCGGGACATCCTCCAGCTCCGTCCCCTCTTATACTGGGTTCGTCTGAGGAGGACTCCCGAATTAGCTAATTATGCCTTAGTGTTAGATGAAATGTTAAAACTAAACACTTCAGGCAAAATCAAGTGGCTAAACGTCTTAAAACATCTTGTAGACAGTGTGGGTTTAAGTGACGCTTGGGTCTCCCAATCCCCTCCACCAAAACAAGTGGTGAAAAAATTATACTGGGACTGGATTGAGGCCAAGGCGCTACAGAACCCAAATTGGGGACATCTGACTGAGATCTTTTTGACCCATAAGTGCACTTTAAAACTGGAATTGTTTTTGGATTTTATCCAGATTCCTCGGGAAAGGACTCTATATCTGAAATTTAGACATGGAACAGTGCCCCTCAAAAATTTCACGTCTAAATGGAATAGAAGGAGGGAAGAGGATATAAAGTGTCCAGGTTGTACAAATCCCGAAGAATCATTAGGCCACTTCTTTTTTGCCTGTAAGGCATACATCCTACCTAGGAATAAATGGTTAAAACCGGCACTAAAGAACCTTGGTGTTAGGGATTATAAATCAGCTTTGCGTATCCTTACCTCCAACACCTCTTCTATGGTCATTATTTGTGGGGTTGCAAAGTTTTTATCATGTGCCTGGATTATTAGGACAAAGCTTTTGAAAAATGTCTCTCAAGTCACCTTTTCCACATAACTTTTATATGTATTCTTGTAAATGATGAACTGGTTTTATAATTTTGTGTGTATTATATGTTTGTACTTTTTATGATACATGTGTCGGATAAAAGTATAATGACTGACTGACTGACTGACTGACTGATATTTGCGCTTAGCGTAAATATTTCCATCGCTACACCTGCGTTGATTATAGGCGATAGCGATGTTAGCGACTGTTTTTAGTAACTAACAGGTTGGGTACGCCCACTTTGCATGTCATTAGCGATAAATATCGCTGACATGCAAAGCGGGCCCCAAACTGCTCGCTATCGCCTACAAGCTGTCGCTAACTGACGTTAGCGACAGCTTGCTAATAGGGCGATAGAATTATCGCCGCTTAGTGGCCGAAAACGACCGCTAAAGCGGCGATATTCTCTTAGCGCCCTCCTTGATAATATGCCCCTGAATTCATACTTTTCAACTTGAGGACACATATATTGATTCAGCCAAGCAAAAGCTTTTAATTTAGTAGCCTGCACACTGGAGATATACTTACATGTAACCGGCGAGCTACAGTAGCTCACAAGCTACTCATTGGAGACGCCTTCTCTACGCCTTGCATCTCTACAGGCAATGGGATTCACCCCAGAGTGATCCGCCTTTCAGCATGGTGACTATCATACCCCTGTCCAGCCCATTGTGGCAGCTGCTCGATAGTGTAGGGCACTGGCCTTTTTACATGCCATCCTAATCAAACATGCTGCCCTCTGGCCATTCTTAGTGGGTCCCTGCAGTCTGCCATGACTGAAATCCTCCTTCTGGAGTCTGGAAGCTTAAGTGTAGAGAATGGAAGTCTCTGCATATGTACATAACTTAGAGTTTCTGGGTAATCTATCTTGGTGTAAACCTTGCTATCCATTACACCCTTTTGTCACCCTGCACTTCCCAGTGTTCCACCATCCGCTTCCCTCTCACTATATGAGCCACATAGACAGGCCAGTTCTGGTCAACAAAACCCTCAAAGTGCTGCCTGCCACCCTCTGCTTGCTGTGGTCCTCCTGGCAAGAGAGCTTGAGCTCCAGTAATGGTCCATGACTTTCTGAGGTGCAGTCTAATAGATAAACACAATCCCTACAAGCATTATAGGATGTCTGCCAATCACACTGTAGGTTACCTGAGGTGGACCTTTATCTGAAGGGAGACGCGCCTGGATTTCATTTGTTGCAAGTACTGTTGAAGCTTTGACTGGCTGGCATGGCACTAACTGTTTGGAAAAGTAATATGGCCCTGAGAGTCAGGGAAGGAATTTATCTTCAGACTTTAGCAAATCTCTGGGCACCAGCACTGAGAAAGGAATGGACATGATGGAGAAACCTTGGGGCTCATTTAAGAAAAGTGACGCATCGCTGCGAGAAAACAGCGATGCGTCACTTTTCATTGCGTCCTGCTTGCGACACCAATGATGCGTCATATTTACAGTATGACGCATCATGTCACAAGGAGTTACAGATACGTCAGTATTTCTGACAAATCTGTAGGCGCAAAAATGACGCATTGCTGGAGTGTGTCACAAAAGTGACGCAACTCCAGCAATGGGTCATTACACATGGGCAAGTCCCATGTGAAATGTGCCTGCGTCAGTCTTACACCTGCCATGAGGCAGGCGTAAGATGTTGATGCATTTGCATCCTAGAAGTGGTGCAGTGAAATCTTATAGATTTCACTGCGTCACTTCTACGAGGCTTGCTTGCGTGTGAACGCCCACCCTGCATACATTATACCTGGCGCAGGTATAATGTGGTGCAGGGGTTTACAAAGTGACGCACCTACCTAGATGCGTTACTTTGTAAATATGGTGCAACAAGGCAAATTTTTTATGCCGCTGGTGCGTCACAAAAAGTGACGCACCAGCAGCGTAAAAGTGACGCAAGGGCTCATAAATAACCCCTTAGCCCTTCTCCTGAGGAGTAGGGACCAGACTCCAGAGCTGGAGACCTTGCCTTGGTATTGCTGTGGGCTGAAGGTGAAGCAGCATACTTACATCTTGCCATATTCACATCAAGAACTAAAGGCTCTGTAGGGCTGCCAAAGACCAGGTGCTGCTGCTGCTGCCCAGCCTTACCCATCAGATAGCAGAGCTTGCACTACTTTCTCTACGCCTTCCCGCGGCGGAGGAACTTGAGGAGCTTGAGGGAACAGCTGAAGAACCCCACACGGTGAACTGTCACTGAAGTCAGGGAAGTTTGAGGTACTCTTCCTACCCTTACAACTGCAGCTCACCTTTGTGAGATCCTCTTGCACTTTTGTGCAATTTGTCCAGTCCTCGCAGTGCCATCAGAGTGTTGCCCCTACAGACCATTGATATGCCATCATCTGTTGCCATTTCACGCTTTGTTAACACTGCAATGTCGTTTTGCGCAAGCATTTTGGATTTGCGGACTTGTCGGTTGAACACGAACAGTAACATAGTGTTAAGTAGGATTTTCTAACTCACAGACCAGACACTGCACTTACACTTGCTGCAAGGCTATATGCAACATTTTATAATGCGAATTAACCTTGTAGTGAATAAAGTAGAATACTTTTATGAAAGTCCTAACACTGCCTGAACACTGTTACTATTGTGAGTCATTGCTCCACTACCAGTATCTGAATGCCTAAGATTGTTATACCCTCTCTGAGTAGACCGTAAACATTCAAGCTTGTCATCCTTTCAAAGGAAAGCCTAAAAGGGAGTACTCGGCTTTAGTGGACTCTCAGTAGTGTCTGGATCCGGAGATGTCAGGGAACAAAGCCTGCACCTAACCTCAATGTCAATGCTTGAATAAAGAGTTTTAGGGAAGGAGGAGTGACAACTAGAGTCCGCGAGTACTCACCACTACTAAATGAAGTCCAAGAGGTCAAACCAAGAACTTTACAGAACAGAAAAACTAAGTGGATGTCTTCCAAAGTTTCAAACGGAGAGTGCTGAGTCTAGAACACTATGAGAAGAACCCCAGAAGAAGGACCATGGGGCATATGTACAATCCCCTATCACCACCACAATGTCGCTTTTACCGACGTGGTGGCAATAGGGGCTGCGCCTTATGCACAAGGCAGCGTTAAGCCACTTCACGTGGCTTAACGCTGCCTTGTACATAAGGCCCCCTTTCACGCTATGGTTAACATGTAAGGGATGGGCAGTGGGTGTTGTGGTGGGCGTTCCACCGCAACACCCATTCATTTTGACGTTGCCCCCTATGTAAAAGGGTGGCGTACATAGGAGGCAGCGCCAAAATTAAGATCAGGTAAATCCTGGTCTTAAGTTGGCGAAACGAGGAGAAATGCATTATTTCTCCTCCTTTTGCTTTTTCCATGTGTGCTGCCTTGTGCATGGTTTGTTTATGTACAGGAAAATGTCCCTTCCTGTACATAAACAAACCTTTAAAAAATGCCATTTTGTCACTTTAATGAGTGCTGCATTAAGAAGCATGCATGAAAGTAACAGAATGGTATTTTGGGATTGTTTATGTGCAGGAAGGGACACCTTCCTACACATAAACAATCCTCCACTGGACACAGACTATGTACTATGGTTCAAGGGGGCCTGCGTTGGTGCTAAGTTTCTAAACTTAGCGCTATCGCAGGGGGAAACGCAGGGCTGCACCACATTCTTATAAATATGGTGCATCCTTGCGTTTTAGAAGTGACGGGGCGCGGCGTTAAGCCAAGGAGGCCAACGCCGCGCTCCACCACTTTCTTGTGCATATCCCCCTATGTGTCTAGGCATATTAAGCATGCTGAACCCCTCCAATAATGTAGAAGGCAGTTGTCAAATTACTTACAAACCACCCCAGGGTGGTGGAAAAGATTCCTCTGTTGGCACTGTCAGAATATTCTCACAGCCTTGAAGCCCAGAATTGACCATTGGAGTGGGATCTTTACCCAATGTGTGAAGCCGGGGCACCAGGTCTACAAGGTCTGCAACAGACCAAAATTCCTGGTTGATGCACTCTGTAGTGATCGTGCTTCCATAATTCACAGGCTGAATGCCCTTCATTCTAAACTTGTATGTCCATAACAGTGTGGAATGTTATTTAAACATTGGTTCTGCTCTCATGAAGCTCCTGGCTGGAAGTGGGAGCACCACCTATGCAGAACTGTATCTTCAAATAAAGAAGCTTTCATCAACCTTGAGAGAGTGGACCCTGTGACTACAACACACTGCTGGGCTGCAAAACTGTAGAGGCTGTCTCTGCTAGCAAAGCCAACATTTCTGAAGTGAACCAACTCCTGCTAGCAACGCCAACATTTCTGAGGTGAACCAACTCCTGCTAGCAACACCAACACTTCTGAAGTGAACCAACTCCTGCTAGCCACACCAACATTTCTGAGGTGAACCAACTCCTGCTAGCAACACCAACATTTCTCAGGTGAACCAACTCAACAGTGAACTAGATAGCTTGGTGTGACCAATCATCAGGATCAATAGCACCCGAATACAGATCACAACCAAGAATTCGCAGAGCTAATGCTAGCTAGGGTTGAAAGCTGCAGGGTGCTACAGAGGCTGAAAGGCATAAGAAGGTGCTCAAAAGGTGCTCAAAATGTCCTTAACTGGTGTTAACCAGTCCTTAACTGGTGGAGAAGTGTGGCTCAATGGGTGGAGAAGTGTGGCTCAATGGTTAGAGCGGCAGACCCTGATGCAGAGGTCTAGCCCGGGACCAAGGTTCAATTCCCCGCCTTGGCGGCTCTTGGGCTCAAAATTCCACGGACCTGATCATTCTCGCCTCGGTGCCTATTCCAATCATGGAGTCCCGCTCTGCAACTCTGGGCAATAGCTTGCTTAATCTCCACAACGGCCCCACAACACTAAGGATGCCTGGCCTCCACCTTGGGGGTGCCCAGGAGTGGACACCTCACAGGGAAAGCCAGGATGGGTTCCACAGCGGTATTCATACAAGCGCCTTGAGACCCTTGTGGGTGAGTAGTGCGCTATACAAGTATCAATTTACATTTCCATTACATAGGCTGTTTTGTACTCGTCACCATCTTGGATCATTAGTAGATTGTATTCTGCTGAGGATCTAGTTTGGAAAACAATGGTAGTCTAACGTAACTGTTCCAGAAGAACTCAAATCGAAATCAAGTGAGTAGAGGTATGTCACTTATGAATGTGCCTGGACCTGCTAACATGCCGCCTTTGCATAGGTCACCTTAGGTTCTAGTCACTTGCGGCCAGAGACCCCAAGGAACCCATGGTTGTGAAGACCTGACCCTGTGCCTCATGGGAACGATCCAGCTTGGTAGTTTGGGCTGGGTTGTTCCCACGAGGCACAGGGTCAAGACCGATTTGCATATAGCTGTGTCTGAGCTGAGGTGGTGAAGTGAGCTAAAGAATGATGATGGACTCAACCCAGATCTGTGACTGCGGGTGAGTGTCTGAAAAGTTTCAGCGCTCCATCCATCATCTCCTTGTGTTTGCTTAATTTTGAGATTGTTCCAGGAAGCCAAAAACCCCAATCAGTTGAGACTGAGTTTCCTTGCAGAGATTCCAAGATGGCGCCTAGGATGCTGGTACAGTCCACACTGGCCTGGAAGTCTAGAAGGAGGTGGAAAAGTATACGGGGAGATGTATAATAGAGTCATTGCGGTGATCCCAACACACTGCGATTGCCCTAACTGAAAGAGCCTGGATTCTTCCATCCATGCACTCCTCTGTCAGTCCATGCACTCCATCGCACATCACTCATTCGCTCATCACTCAGTTACTCATGATTGCACTCGTGCATCTATTCATCAACCCATTGGCTCCTTCTTGAATTCACCCATCTACAATGCCACACACACTTACACTCAACAATCAATAAAGAGGGACTTTCAGGTATCAGCCAGCCCTTTTGGTATTGCTGCTAGTTTATGAGGGGTGAGGCGGTGCTTCTGGTAATGTGTGAATGCTAGACTCTGAAGGGTGTGTGAGTGCTGTCTGTGGTGTGAGTCTACTACTGTATGAAGGGTGCTGCCATTAGTGCCAGGCACTGTGTGACTGTTAGTTGTTGTCGGTAATAGGTGTGTTGGTCTTGGAAGTGATAACATAACATGTGTATTTGTAAAGCGCACGTTCACCCTTAGGCATCTTGGCGCTGAATAACAGAGGTTTATTGTTACCCAACTCCATGATACTCATTTTATCGACCTCAGATGGATGAAAGGCTGAGTTGACCCACCGGGATTAGAACCTGTGACCATGGGGTCAAACACAGGCCCCAGCAGCGGATGCATTAGTCCACTGAGCAACCAGACCCGGCTAAAGTGATAAGGTTGTTGTTGCTTCAGCCTATGGGGGCCTGTCTGTTACAGGGACCAGTCCCAAGGGGCCATATATGACCTGACTACAACAACCTCTGGATCAGAGTTGGAAACATTATTTTCCATTACTCTCCTCCAGGGTAATCGTTTTTAACCAAAGCAGTGGCCCTCTGAATAAAGTACTCTTGGTACCACTAGCTTTATTTTAACCCACAATACCCACGTCTACCACCTGCATCTGGCCCCATACCCACACTTCATCTATACGGCAGTTGGAAAAAGATCTCCGCCAAAGAGCCCCTCCTTGAGGTGTCGCCCGTTGGGTATTGCACCGCCGACCCAACGAGGAGCAAGCCCAAATGATGAAGCATGACACCTGAAAGGGTGTGTGAGGGCATTAAATCCAACAAAATGGATTCCCAGGGTGAACTTCTAACCACCCTCCCATAATCCATTCACATCACTGACTGTACCAATCCGTTCTTTTGTTAGGAACAGCACGACAACTCTTTGCATAGCCATATATGACACCCAGAGTGTGTTCAGCAGAATGAGTTGGACCGGAAACACTTTGTTTGAGGTAAAGGGCCTCACAGGTTGGCTGTGATAGCTGTGGCTGTAGTTAGATTTTTCTTGGCAAACCATGTGGGACACCCCTGCGCCGCACGGCCACCAGCTGCTGCGTGTGCCCTTTCCCTGTGCCCTCTGCCTCGCGGCTTGCCTCGCTGCCGGCTGACCCTGCTGCTCTGTAGTGTTTTTGACAATCGTTTGTGCTTGTTTTGTTTTTTCCCAGCTTCGGCCCGTGTCAAGCTTATTTTGTCTGTCATTTGTGCTTGTTTGGTATCTCTCTTGATTTCACCCGTGTTTAGCATTTTTTCTGTATCTTGTGCCTGCTTTTTTCATTTCTGACCGTCCTCCGGCCTGTTTCCCGCCTCCCTCGCCGCCCCCCGCTTCCCGCCACCACCGCCGACCCCGCCCCTTTTTTCCTTCTGCTCCCTCCCCGCTCCCGCCTCCCAGCTGCTCCGCCCACCCGCGCACTTCGCCTTAAATGGCGACCGTGCGAACGCGCAGCGTTGACGCGCAGCGGGCGCGCCGAAGGCGCGCCAAAGGTAAGCCCGTCTGCGCCCGTCCGCGACCGGACCGCGACCAGTGCCAGGACCCCTGGCCCCCACCGACGGAAGCCGTCCCGACGAACCTACACCGCCGCCGATCTCATCGCACTCAACACCGGCCGCATCCCAGGATGTCACCAAGCCGCCCCGAAGCACACCCACGGACCCTTCAGCTGCCACGCCTGCAAGTTCACCTGCATCCGGACCTCCCCTGCACCCGCCAAGCCGAACACCAGCAGCAACCACCTCAAGTGCATCCTGCTCAACACCCGCTCCGTCCACAGACACGCCGTAGAACTCTGGAACCTCCTCGACACCACCGCCCCTGACGTTGCCTTCCTCACCGAGACCTGGATGAACGCCTCCTCAGCCCCGGACATCGCCATCGCCATCCCAGAGGGCTACAAGATCATCCGGAGGGACCGCACCGCCAACCAGACGGGAGGAGGCATCGCCATCATCCACAAGAACACCATCCGCATCACAACCAACACCGACGACACCCTAACCACCGCTGAACACCTGCACTTCCAGATCCACACCAACCCGAAGACCACCCTCAGAGGCACCCTGATCTACCGAGCCCCGGGTCCACGCACACGATTCAGCGAGGACATCGCCGACTTCATCAGCCCGCACGCCCTCCCCTCCGCCGACTACATCCTCCTGGGGGACCTCAACTTCCACCTGGAGAACAACAACGACCGGAACACCATCAGCCTGCTCGAAAACCTCGCCAACCTCGGACTCAAGCAGCTGGTATCCACCCCCACCCACCTCGCCGGACACACACTCGACGCCGTCTTCTCATCCAGCAAAGACGTCACCTTCAGCCACGCAACAGGACTCCACTGGACGGACCACAGCTGCGTCCACTTCACCTTCAGAAGAACAACGATCCACCACCACCAGCAACAGGCTGCCCGAAGAAGCTGGAACAAGATCACAGCCAACCAGCTCACCGCGTCCCTGAGCCAGCACCCTCCCGCCAGCTCAGCGAACCCCAGCCAGGCCGCCGACAACCTCACGAAGTGGATCAACAACTGCGCGGACGAACTCGCCCCTCTGAGAACCCCACCCAGCAGACCCTGCAGCAGAAAAACACCATGGTTCACCGACGAACTCAAGAACTCCAAGAAGAACTGTCGAGCCCTCGAGAAAGTCTGGAGAAGGGAACCAACTACGGACAACATGACCACCCTCAAGCTCACCACCCGGAAACACCACCAACTGATCCGCGCCACCAAGAAAAATACATACAAGGACCGGCTGGACAACAACGCACACAACTGCAAGGAACTCTTCAACATCGTGAAAGAGCTCTCCAACCCCAACGCCGGAAACAATGACATCACCCCGTCGCAAGACCTCTGCAACTCCCTCGCGTCCTACTTCCACAACAAGATCACGGACATACACAACAGCTTCAGCAACCAACCAACGCAAGCCACAACCGCAACAACGCCACCCACCACCACCCTCCGCACCTGGACTCCGATCAGCACCGAAGACACCATCCGCACAATGAACTCCATCCATTCCGGATCTCCGACTGACCCCTGTCCTCACCACGTCTTCAACAAGGCCGACGCTGTCATCGCACCCCACCTGCGGGACATCATCAACACCTCCTTCGACACCGCCACCTTCCCTGAGAGCTGGAAGCACGCCGAACTCAGCGCTCTTCTCAAGAAACCCACAGCAGACCCCACCGACCTCAAGAACTACCGTCCCATCTCGCTCCTCCCGTTCCCGGCCAAAGTCATCGAGAAGACCGTCAACAAACAGCTGGCCGCCTTCCTCGAGACGAATGGATCCCTCGACCCCTCACAGTCGGGCTTCCGAGCGAACCACAGCACCGAGACGGCCCTCATCGCTGCCACCGATGACATTCGAACTCTGATGGACAACGGAGAAACAGCGGCCCTCATCCTCCTGGACCTCTCCGCGGCTTTCGACACTGTCTGCCACCGTACCCTAGTACAGCGCCTCGGCAACATCGGAATCCAGGACAAGGCACTGGAATGGATCACCTCCTTCCTCGACGGAAGAACACAGAGAGTCCGCCTACCACCGTACAAGTCAGAGGCCACCGAAGTCATCTGCGGCGTCCCTCAAGGATCCTCACTGAGCCCCACCCTCTTCAACGTCTACATGAGCCCCCTCGCGGCCATCGCTCGCCAACACAACCTCAACATAATCTCCTACGCCGACGACACCCAGCTGATCCTCTCCCTGACCAACGACCCCGCCACCGCCAGAGCCAACCTGCACGAAGGGATGAGAAATGTAGCCGAATGGATGACGACCAGCCGCCTGAAACTGAACTCGGACAAGACGGAGGTCCTCATCCTGGGCTCCTCGCCCTCCGCCTGGGACGACTCCTGGTGGCCCCCCGCTCTGGGCACCGCACCCAAACCGACGGACCACGCACGCAACCTGGGCTTCATCCTGGACTCCTCCCTCTCCATGACCAGACAAGTAAACGCCGTCTCCTCGTCTTGCTTCAACATCCTGCGCATGCTACGGAAGATCTTCCGGTGGATCCCCATCGAGACAAGGCAGACGGTCACCCAAGCCCTCGTCACCAGCCGACTGGACTACGGCAACGCCCTCTACGCCGGAACGACCGCCAAGCTCCAGAAGAGACTACAGCGGATCCAGAACGCCTCGGCCAGACTCATCCTCGACATCCCCCGTCGCAGCCACATCTCCGGACACCTGAGAGATCTGCACTGGCTCCCGATCAACAAGAGAATCACCTTCCGGCTCCTCACCCACGCACACAAAGCCCTACACGACCAAGGCCCGAGCTACCTCAACAACCGGATCAACTTCTACACTCCCAAGCGCCTCCTCAGATCAACCAGCCTCGCCCTCGCCGCCGTCCCCCGCATCCGAAGAGCGACAACAGGAGGAAGGTCCTTCTCCTACCTGGCCGCCAAGACCTGGAACTCACTGCCGACCGACCTGCGCCTGACCCAAGACCACCTCTCCTTCAGGAAGAAGCTCAAGACCTGGCTGTTCGAGCAGTAAACGGCACCCCCCCCCCCCCACCCAGCGCCTTGAGACCCTACGGGTGAGTAGTGCGCTCTATAAATGACTTGATTGATTGATTGATTGATTGATTGTGTTACGGTCTCCTATAACGTATAGGTTTGCGTGGGTCCGGTGAGTTTTGGTCACTGTATCCAGTAAAACATCTTTAAAGTTCACATTGCTGGATTGTGTTCATGTTTGATTCCTTCCCTGCAGTTGTGCATCATTCAGGGACGCAGAGTTTCTGGCGCTGAGCATTTCCAGGTTCTAACAGGCCCAACGGACGGCATTCTTCAACTCATACCCTTCACCTGGGTGCTCCAAGCCCTCAATTTAAATAACCTGGTGGGTCAGGTGACTGTGGGCCCCGTCCAATCACTTAGCTGCAACAGGGGTGCTGATGGGGACTGGAGATGTTGTTCAACACACAATTTCTTTATTTGCAGTTTGGTGAAATGTATACTTTTCAGTTACTGTTCAACACAACAGAAAACACCCCAAATTTAAAGGCACTCTAAAATGCTGTTGCATACTTTAAAATCCTTGTGTAACCACCCCACAAATGAGTGCTAAGCAGACTTCCAACCACAATTTTTTTCTTTATTGATGTTTCAAGTGCAAGATTATTACAACAATATAAAAGTCCAGCAGGACAATCGAAAATTAATCCGCGTGCTATGTTGTCTTATACTGTAGGAGGTCACGCAAAAAAGCCTGCCCAACATGTACTGCAAAACAGCTACATCATGCAGTCAGCCTGGATGGAGCTAGTGACTTTGTCCAATCCTCGTGCTCATAATTGATAGAAAGAAAAACAGAGAAATGATGCAACAGACATCTTCAACAACAACAGAACAATCAACGAAAAAGAAGTGCTCAGTGTGGGTCACTGTGGCTAACAACAGTCGCAATACATGTAATTGTTCCATGTCTCCCTCTTCTGTCTCGGTATGTCATGGGGGTGCCACGGATGAAAGGGGAACCCCAAAAATATATGAAGCCTATTACCTATCATACGTACATCCATGCCTCGGTAGCACCCAGGTTGATCCCATTCAATTGGTCAAGCTTCAAAAACCTGGCCACCATCTCCTCAAAGAGGTCTGTCAGTGGTTGGTGGTGTAACCCTCAAGCATCTCCAGCCCTCAGTGTCACCCCTTCCGCTGAGGCCCACGTGTCTACCTCTGCCCTCCACCTGCTAAGCGGGGAGGCGTGGGGTGATTTCCAATGACATGCTTTGTGTCTACGGGCTATTCTCTAAAACCAGATCCAAGAACCTGTTGCCCACCTTTTTTTCTGGTCCCCTCCTATATAAGCCAAGCAGACATATCTCTGCAGCACAGAGCTGACGTTGGCCCAAGGTGCGCTCAAGGTCCCGCACCACCTGCATTGAAAATCACTCTATGACAAGCCAACTCCACACCATCTGCAAGAAGCTCACATTGACTAGGCACACCTAGGACAGCTCATGTCAGTGATGTGGAGCATAACATTCAATCGTTGTGGTAAGAGAAAAGTGCAGCGCAAATAGTTAAATTGAGTGGATTTGAATCACTTGTTACGAGTGATCTTATAGGAGCACTCTAGTACCTGGTTCCACCCCTTCCCTGCAAAAGTCCTACCCTACATTGTCTCCCAGCTATCTTGCAGCAGCAGCAGATCATTAGTTGTCATGGAGAGTGCCATTCTATATAGCCAGGATATAATATGGCGTCCAACACTGAATGTCAACAGATTCTGCATTTAAGTCGTGCATCGGGGTTTCTTGATCGACCCCCTGTGCATATGTCGCACTGCAGCAATAGCCAATGCATCATAGGTCAAATACTGGGTACCCGGCAAGGCAAAATCAATCTACAGGTCCTCCAGCGTCCTGAAGGCACCTTAAGAGTAACAGTCCCCATTGGTCTTCACTTCTGTCTCTGTCCAGGCAGCCAAGCGCCTGGCCGGAAAGTTTCCACCTCCGGCATCAGGAAATCCCACCGATGGCAGTGACGGGCCATAGAGCGGGACCCAACCCACGTAGTGGCAGGCCCCACTCCAGCATCCAAGCGCTGCACTCAACAGCTGACAGCCAGCGTTTGGGGCCAGCTTGACTCCCAGTAATGCGGCCAGCAAAGCCCCCTCTCTATGGACAGTCCTGAAATCACCCAACTCCGCCATATGTGTCCCCGCCAGCCAACAAGCAAATGACTGCAATTGCGCTGCAAAATAATAGAGTTCAAAATCTGGGACCCCAAGGCATCCTAGCAGTCAGGCGCTGAAGTGTGCACAAGGACACCCAAATATGCTGGCCATCCCAGAACAGCTTCCGGAGCAAACCATTAATGGGCTTAAACCATGCCTTCGGTACCCAGTGGGGAGATTTGCTAAATAATAAAGGACTCTGGGCAACATGACTAGGGCCACGCGAGCCATGATGGGGAGTTTCAGTGTCCTCCAGAATGCCACAGCAGTGCAAAGAGCGCAAAGTGCTCTCCCAAAGTTGCCCTCTCTGATGTAACCATCAGTATTGTAAATCTTCACCCCTAAATATTTAAGGGTTCTTGGTTCCCACTGGAGGCCAGCTGCTCGCACCACCACCAGGGGCTCCACTAGCCCCAGAGACACGGGGACAGCGCACAACTTCTGCCAGTAACGCCGTAGGCCATAGACCTGCCTAAAGTCTTCCAAGAGAGCCACGCTCCATGGGATACCCTCTCTGGAATCTCTCAGAAAGAGGATCATGCCATCTGCAACCTCCGAGATCATGTGCTTCCAGCCATGCAGCAGAATTCCTCTTCCATGGCCTCCCTGTCGCACCAAACATGGGAATGGCTTGACCGCCAATGCAAACAACATGGGAGAAAGGGGGCAGCCCTGTTGCATGCCGCAATGGACCCTTAACGGGTCCCAGATGCACTTGCCAATGCGCACTCTGGCTCTCGCTTTTGCATTGGTTAGTGCCACCCATCAAGTCCATCCCTCACCCAAAGACACAAAGTGGGAGCTAAAGACAATGTCTACTGTGCGAATGATTATCACACTATTTCGAAGGTCAGCAGGCCCAGACTGGCGGTGATGGCCACCGGGCGTTGTCCTGGTGAGCTGGAAGGGTGGGGGCCAATTTTGGACCGCTGGAGCAGTTTTTGGTACATGGGGATGGTACCAAAAGCAGCAGCAGCAGTGCTTCCCACCAGCAAACCAGCGGTGGCCGGTCAGACTTAAATGCCAGGGCTGGCTTGCGTTCCTAGTCCGGCCCTGAGGTCAGTTCAATCAATGGTGTGGGACCGCAGTTTACAGATTACTGATACTTTTCATCGCTATAAAAGGGGGGCATCCAATACACACGTCCTCTTCCTATCGATTTGTGAAGGCATTTGTGACTCATAATGTACATTTAGGGTATTAGGTTTAACTGTCACACAAGCCTGTAATTTTGCAAACCAAATGCTTTGCCTCTGCAAAAACCTTTTGTACATAGATACCTTAGTTGCCTTTCTTTAATGAAGTATTTTAATTGTTAATTTTTTTACCTTGGCAACAAATGTAATTTTAATATTTCTTTTACATATGGTTCCAGCACTTATCCTGCTCAAATGAAAGAAGCAAGTTGTTCATTATGGTGAGTTATAATTTCAAGCTTGTACTACATCAATTGCCTTTAAGTCACTATTGTTATATTTGTTTTTACTGTGTAATTTAACTAAAATCATAAGGATTTATTTGAAACAGTACACCACATTCAAATCTGCCATATACCTACAGTTGTCATTACTGCATGAAAATGACTGAGTGTAAGTAAAATAGGATTGAACAAAATCTTGAAGCATTGGGTAGGGATAAATTAAGCTATAAAGTTTATTGTAAATTTTGCAGTAACTAAATAAGAAATGAACTCTGAACTAGTGGTGATGAAGCAAAGCTTCGCATATTTTGCGGCTTGCCGAAATCAAGAACCTCGTTCATGTATAACAAGGTAATAAATGTACGTCTTACTAACATTTATATTAAGTTTGAGTAAAAGTTTAAGACGCTTGCCTATGTGTATTTCTAATGAATTTAATCCATGTCCTCTAAAATGGCCGCCGCTTGTATTTTAGTTACTGCGCATGCGTCAGCCACACTCACGTGTCCTGACGCGTCTGCAGAAGTGGAGGGAAAGTTATGCGCATGCGTAATTCATAGCTGTGCTTATCATGTGGTACAGCTCGTGCCACTGCTCTTGTGTTTCGTCTAAATGTAGCTAACATTTAATTGCATAAGTTTATTTCTTGATGATGAGTTAAAAGTACCAACCCTGTGATGTGTTTTTCATAATGACATTATTATGTATTAATTTGTTTTCGCTTACTTTTCATGTACCGCGGGAAATGGGGGTCTGAGTGAGAGGAGAGCCATATTGGGGGTCCCTTCTGCGCCTGTGCGACATTCGGCAGCACGAGGGACCTTGGCTGATGGAACATAGCCAGCTGGCAGTGATGGGCGAGATGCTCCTGAGAAAGTCACCTCTGCCCTGCGAGAACAGCGAATGTGGCTTCTTATATGATACAATGTATTGTTGCGCTACTGTTAGCTCATGGGAACCCCAAATCTGCTAGGCGGTACCCAAATATGTAAATGAAGGCTTCAAATTGTGTATTGTGATTGGTGTGTTACCCAAACCCTACCTTAGGACCAATCGAAATTGAGGGATTCTGACACTTTGCAACATTGGGGGGTGGTACACTGTCCCCAAACTGTATATCTACCCTGGGTTCACCTAGTGAACCGTCCGACTTGTCTGGTTTAGCTGACCTGTCACTGACCCAACGCACTCAATAGGTGACTGAAGATACAGAGCGCTGCGGAGCACTCTGTCCGAATTTGACCATAGACTAAGGTTCTACTGAACCTTAAAGTGCTGGCAAAGCACTTAGCTGGGAGTTCGCTGACCCAATCGGGGTCTTGATCGATAGCTGCAGAGCGGGTGGAGCGCAGGCGTTGCTTCCGAACTGTGGGTTCCGGTCCTGTCCTGAAGAGGGTCCTGTCCTGAGGGTTTGCTGTCCTGTCCTGAGGGTCCTGTCCTGATTCCTATTCCGAGGGTATCCTGTCCTATCCTGGGTGTCCATTCTGCACCTGCTGTCCTTTGAGGGGTATCCTTCCTTGAGGGTTTCCTGTCCTTAACTGACCCGTGGCCAGGGTTTGGTTTCCACACCTTTTCTAGGTAAATATTACTCTGAACCTCTTGAAATTCTTGCACCTTCTGAATTTCTAACTTTTGCTTTAATAAAGTTCAACATTGCATATGTTATATTTCCATGCCTTTCCGCAACTATTGAACAGTCATTTATAAATTTTGCAAAGTTATTTCTATGTCTTCTCATTTGTTAGAAATCATATTTTGCATAGCAGTGTGTCATTTCCTGATATGGTCTAGAACTTCTTTGCCTAGGTTGTTCAAAGGCCCTTCACCTTAAGTGAAGCGTGTTATTCATTATAAGCTCTTCTATAGTCACACACACTTAGTCTATCACTGTCTAGATAATACTGACTTATATAGTATCTTTTCTCGTTACATTTATTAGTACTTTGATGATTACTCTGTCATTATTTCTTTCTGCCTATGTGATTTACGTTATCTTGGTTATTGATTGCCTTATTTTACTGTACCTCATGCCAGAAAATATTGAACTTTAGATAAACATTTTAAAACTTCCAGTTGTCCGTGGTCATTTAAACAGTATTTGAATGTTATTGGTTGGGTTTGTATTTTGCTGCCTTTCCTTTACAGCTAGCTCCCTGATTCATTGTGGTCATTAGGCACCCGCATCGGTGGATGGTAAGTCGGGTGCACCGAAAATTGGTAGCAGGGAACACACACACACCAACTTGATAGAGCTCGTGAAGTCACCCGATCGATGTATATGGTGATTTGAAAAGTATATGGGCCCTGAAGCCGGAAACGGCGAAAACTATTGGCCGGGTGGCCTCGCGCGCTCTATCAGTTTTCTGGTAGCTAGAGGATGGTTAGGGACTAGTTGAGAGTAAGGCAGGACTAGTTAGACTAGTTAAGTCGGAAGCTGCTATTATATTAATGCTGCTATAAGAGCGGCTGTTCTGAGGGAACTGATCACTCTCTTGTGAATACGCTGCTGAAACTCATGAATTACTGTATTGTTATTATTCTTGTTCTTATATTGTTATATGTACTAATCCATGCAATTGTCAACCGTCTTGTTTCTTGTTGTCCGAACTCCCCGGGGAATTGAAAGGGCAAGTGGTGAATAGAATCCATTGTCCTGAGGTCACAGGTTCGAGGAAAGTTAGGTGCAGGTTAGGATAACCGGGAAGCACTAACTAGGGTTTTCTGAATACATGTGTGAATAAATGACAGTAACGGGGTTCATTGGCAAAATTCCCATAGTGGCGTAACCTAGTAAGGGTCACATCGGAAGAGTAGCAGGTTCCTCGGAGCTAGCGTGAAAGCAGAGGGGTCCGCTGAGAAACCTTAAACTCGGAATATATCCCGGAAAGAAGTGGATGAGTTTAGGGGAATAACAGGTTCACCGATGCTAGAGTGAAGGGTAGGCGGAAGAGATCTGCCCGCAGCGCGTGAAAAGTAAATGGAAGTAGTTTACTTGCTGTAAAAGAATTCTTACTCTATCTAGACACTTGAGCACTGTGGCGAATGTGTATTTGTTGTAAAATAACCAAGCACTGAGCACTTTAAAAGAAAGAAAGTTTCCGTTACCTTGTGAAGGGAGGGAGTCAGTCGCGAAGCGCCTCTGACGTCACTCTGTGCCGCGCTGGGATTGGTAGAAGCAGCGGGCGGGTAGCGGAGCTGGAATTGAAAAGGAGGGGTGAGCGCCGGAGCGTGGGAACTGTCTCACGAAGGGGCCGCGCACCCATTGGCGGAGCTTATTTTGTGTCGCGCACCCATTGGTTGCACGAATTTTCTGAAGAGTATTCTGATTGGAGGTAGTTTGTAAACAAAGTTAGCGCAGAAGTCGTATGTGGCACTCGCGGACTACAGAGACGCGACCTGATCCAAGGCATCTAGGGTTTGAAAGGGATCAGTGGAAGGCTAACAGATACGATATTATGTACGGAACCAAGAGAAAAATGTCCCTTATAAATAAGGTGAAAAATTATTTTAAAACGGACAAACCGATTAAATCCAGGGAAGGTGTTCTTGTCCCAGCACCCAATACTCCCGCCTCATTCATGATGTTTGACCGAGGGTACAATACCTGTGTGTGGCTGGAGAACTGGGTGAAGTATACAAAAGATGACGGAGTATTGGCTTTTCCGTTAGATGGTACTTTCAATGGTAGGATCTTATTTAATTTAAGAACCCGAATGAATGAACTGCATCCCAGACCGAGACTAACGCAGTATGAGGCATTAGAGGAATGGGAGATTGAGGCTTTTGAAAGAGAAAGACCCCGAATGGACAAGGGTTTGACCAAGTGGTACCCCAGGCAGAAACAGGAATCCAGGGATAAAAGGATGAAACAGTGGAGGCAGAGCATGATTGTTGAGGGTCTGTTTCCCATGATGCCGGCATGTCATAACGTTGGAGCGGGTGAGAAAAGTACTGAAAAATGTAAGCATTGGGGGGCCCTGGGGGATTCAGATGATGAACTAATAGATGACATCTGTACCAGAAGTCCGCCACCTTACAATGAGGGAACCCGACCTTCCAGTGTAGGAGATGTTCCCCGACGCCCCTTCCTAAAGGAAGAAGACAGGTCCCTGGGACTGGGAGGGGGTGGTCAAGTATTGCCCTATCCTGAAAAACCCGAACTGACGGAAACAAGGGACATATATCCCAAACTGCCCGCAAGTCAGGAAGAAAAATATTCACGTACAAAAACCTTTTTTCCCAGACCCTTGTATGAAAGCGAAGAGAAACCCTCGAATTCAGGACTGCCTTTTGTTCAACCTCCATATAGGGAAGAGCGCAGGTCCTTTAATACTGGAACTTTATTCCCGAAACCAAATTATGGGGGAGGACCAAGTGAAACGCATCCTACTGCCCCGAGTTTTACTCCTCCATTGACCCCACAGATATTACATGACACAACTCTAAGAAGGGTACTAGTGGAAAAAGAGCAAGAAGCTCTAGCTAGACAAAGAACAGAAATAATTCAGAAAATTTCTCAGATAAATACCAGTCCTGAGGCATTGACTATTCCAGTAACTATTGGACCGGTGGTCCCGTTATACGGAAATGGTCAGGGAAATCCGATTACTCCAGTCATGACCCCAGTCATAGCAACCCCGAGACAGGAACCAATCATCATAGATGATCAGTCCAGTGAGTGTGAGTCTGAAGTTGCATTCTTGGAATTGCCAAACAAACAGACTGGAAAGGGAATACAGCAGAGGTATAACCCTTTTAATACAAAAGAAATTAAATTAGAGACAGCAACAGGTACTAGGAATGTCTCTCTGGTGACTCCGGATGAAATTGAAAGTTGGAGTCGTGAATTAGAGAAACAGACTCCGCAAACAAAGCCTTTAGACCTCTACAAGCTGAGGGTTGAAATAGAAGAATTAATGGCAGGAAATGTGGGGTTGGATCGATTGAATACCTACTCTGAGGAAGAATTGTCGTTCATATGTAAAAGCTTTACAAGGAACACCAGAGTGCTCCATGAAAAACTGACCGAAACAGCAGTTAGTATGGGGGTAGATATCTCAAAATCCAAGCCCTTACAGAAACCGTACAGAGCAGACTTCTCAGACAAAGATATAGAACACCTGAATGTGGCAGGGAAGAAGTTGCAGATTAAAGAATTAATGGGGGTACTGCAGAAATGGGGAGATGTGGAAAAATGGAAAAGCAGGTGGGCGAAAAAGAGGGAAGAGGTTCGCTCCCGACAAGTGACTCCCGAGTTTGCTTTAAGAGAGGTAGAAAAACCTGAGCAGTTATGCCCCATGCGCGAAGTTCCAGGAGGGAAATATGTGCATGTCCCCTGGTCTAGGCAGGATATTGTGTCCTTCACGAACGATTTTCCAAAATTACGAGAGAAACCAGTTGACTGGTACCGGCAAGTGGAGAGGTTTGTGAAGGTACAGAAATGTCTGTGGAAAGACCTGGATGGGTTTTTCGACATTGTGGTTCCAGTAGATTTATGGACCCAGTGTAAAATAGCCATAGATTGGCCCAGTGAAGAGTATCCCAGAAACAAGGAAACAGGGGAGCCATCAAAGGATGTCATGCGAAAATATGAGCAGGTAATTCAGCACTTGAAAGAAAAGGTGCCCGCAAAGGAAACTGATTGGACAAAAATAGATAGAACAACACAGGAAAGGGACGAGACAGTGCACTCCTTCTATGAGAGGTTATTGCAGGTATTTAAAACATACAGTGGTATTGACAACATCGACCTGAAGGATATGACACACTTTATTTACAGGTTTGTAAATGGTTTAAGACCTGAAATTTGTCAGTGGATAAAAGACAATAAAATCTGTTGGCATACTAAGAAAATGGATGAGGTCCTGCGGTACGCTAAGTACTGTGAGGACGAGATGGCAGAAAAGAAAAAGGCCCTTAAGGAGAAGGTTATGTGGGCTCAGGTGAAGCTCGCAGAACAACAGGAAAAACAGTTGAGTAACATGGTTAAAAATGCTGAGAACAAAAGTCCTGGGGGAGGGGGTGGAGGAAAGCCCCGGCCCAAATTTAGCAGGGAAGAGGCTATGAAAAAATTTCCCTGCCATCAGTGCGGCGAAATTGGACACTGGCGAAACGAGTGTCCCCAATTAGTCGATGTTAATGAGACAACTCCTGATTTAATTCCACAGACGCAGAAAGAAAGACCAAGAAAGACTCAACCCCAGGTAAAAACAGTTCAGGTGCCTCGAGCACCCAAACAGGTATACAGGGGAAGACAGGCAGAAAATGAAGAGATAGAGGTTTGGGAAAGCGGGGAGAACAGAAATACAGCAACTTCGCAGTATCTGCTGAATGATACCTTCCTTTGTAATGATCAGGACTGACGGGGCCTGAGAGGGGAGGACGAGGAGTGCGTACTTGGCGCTTCCTTGCCGGTAGACCAGTCTGGACCATATATTGAAGGAAAGGTTGACGGAAATGATGTCACCTTTCTGTTGGACACTGGCGCTACCCGTTCTACTGTAAGAACAGTGGACGTTCCAAACCTACCCCTCTCGGGAGAAAATATCCAAGTAGTAGGTGTATCTAATCAATTGATTAGTACTCCTGTTACCGAACCAATGGAGATTTCAATTGGAAATTTTAAACAGATGCATAGATTTGTCGTCTGTGACACCAGTCCAGTAAATCTACTGGGACGTGATTTGCTGTGCAAAATGAACTGTACCATCTTTTGCACACCAAAAGGTGTTGAAATACAGACCCCAGATGAAGACGGCATTTATAAATTATTGTTGCTTAGACCTGACTCAGAAATTAAAAGATTGACCCTGCAGGACTTGCCCCAAGAACTACAGGAAGCCGTAAAGCCAGAGGTGTGGGATTTCACTGGTAAGGATGTGGGGTTGATGAAAGATGTGGACCCCATACAAATAGCCATCAAAGACAATGCAGTATATCCTAACACTAGGCCCTACCGAATGAATGCTGAGGTGAAAGCAGGTGTCACTCTGGAAATACAAAAATTATTGGAAGGAAACATCATACAGGAAGTGATGAGCAGCCCATGCAACTCACCGATTATGGGCATCAAAAAGCCTAGTGGCAAGTATAGGGTAGTGCAGGACCTGAGAAAGGTTAACAAAATTGTAGTTCCTTGTTGCCCTATTGTCCCGAACCCTGCAGTAATTCTGTACCAGATTCCTTGGGATGCTGAGTGGTTCACTGTGATTGATTTGTGTCATGCATTCTTTTCGATACCCCTGCACCCCGACAGCAAATTTCTTTTCTCATTTGCTTTCGAGGGTCACGTGTATTGTTGGAACAGGGTCCCTCAAGGGTATACAGAGAGTCCCTCTATCTTTAATCAGATCTTGAAGAAATGTCTAGAGACTTTGACCTTACCTGGGAACTCTGTCTTAGTGCAGTATATAGACGACCTTCTATTGGCGTCTAAAAGTCACCGGGACTGTGTAGTTGACACCATTGCCCTCCTAAATCATCTGTGTGAGAAAGGGCATAAAGTGGCCCCTGACAAACTACAGTTCTGTGCAAAATCAGTGAAATATCTAGGACACCAGATAGAAAAGGGTGTCAGAAAAGTCACTTCAGAAAGAGTGAGAATAATTCAAAAGATGCAGTTGCCCCGTACTCAAAAAGAAGTCAGAATGTTCCTGGGTGTATTAGGGTACTGCAGGCAGTGGATTCTGGGATTTGCAGCCTTAGCCAGGCCCTTGATAAAAATGACCACGAGAGGAATGCCAGATGTTGTACAGTGGGACGATGAAAGTCTAATGGCTTTCACAAGATTAAAGAACTGTCTGTGTACAGCCCCTGCGTTGGGAATGCCAGATTATTCCAAAGAGTTTGCATTATTCTGTGACACTCGCGATAATTGCGCATTGTCAGTCCTGACTCAAGAACATGGCACAACCAGGAGGCCTGTGGCCTATTTCTCTGCCACACTGGACCCAGTAGCTGCTGGGTTACCAGGCTGTCTGAAAGCAGTAGCTGCTACCTGTACAAGTTTGGAACAGAGTGAGTCCATTGTCATGGGACATCCTGTGACCGTGTATGTTTCACATGGAGTGGTAATCTTATTGACCAGAACTAAAACACAGTATCTCACCCCTAGTCGGCTGACTAAATACGAGAGGATTCTTGTGGGTGCAGCAAATGTGAGCATTGTTAGGTGCGGTATTCTGAACCCTGCCACCTTACTCCCCGACCCCTTGGAAATAGAAGGTGGGGATGATGATGAACATGATTGTATTGATCTGACAGAGTTCAGTACCAAGCCACGCCCAGACATAAAAGAAGTACCATTGCCTGAGCATGATAAAGAACTATTTGTGGATGGTTCCTGTCTAAGACATGAATTAGGAGGCTTGAGTGCTGCTTATGCAGTAGTGTCTTTCACAAAAATTGAACAAGCAGGTTACCTATATAACATCAAGTCTGCACAAGTAGCCGAATTGATAGCCATGATAATGGCTTGCAAAATTGGGAAGGACTTACGCATAACAGTGTATACTGACAGTCAGTACTGTTATGGCGTTGTGCATGACTTTGGCCAATTATGGCTGCAGAGGGAATTCATGACTTCCTCAGGTACTCCCATTCGGAATGCAAAAGTTGTTCATGACCTTTTAGAGGCCATCCAGTTGCCCAAAGAACTGGCAGTGGTAAAATGTACTGCTCATCAAAGGAGCATGGACAGAGTATCTCTGGGAAACGATTATGCTGATCGAGTGGCTCAATGGTGTGCCAAAGATCGGTATATTGTAAATCCAAAACGAGGGGGGCCAGGAACCAGCTGCCAGCTTCAGGTGTTTGAGGAAGTGCCTACATGGGATGAGGTGAGAGAGTGGCAGGAGTCGGCTCCTTGGCAAGAAAGAGAAAAATGGAAGGAGGATGGCTGTAGACCGAGGCGTGTGGATGGTGTGATTTTGGGCCCAACTGGTATGCCGGTGTTACCCCGACACTTGCTTGGCACAATGGCAAGATTAATACATGAAGGATCACACATTGGTAGGGATGCCATGATTCTGGTATTTCAACAGACTTGGTACAGCAAGAAATTCAGGAAGGTAGCGGAGTCCCTCTGCCAGAGGTGCCTGTCATGTCAACAGATGAACCCAGGCAAGAGGACAATGGTTGAACTGAGCAAGATTGGGAGGTCAGGGGGTCCCTTTATAAAAATACAGATTGATTTCATCACCATGCCCCATTGTGAAGGAAAGCGATATGTCCTTGTCATTGTGTGCGTATTTTCGAAATGGGTAGAAGCTTACCCTACTCCCAAAAGTGACGCACTGACAGTAGCAAAGTGTTTACTAAAAGAACTGATACCTAGGTTCGGAATACCATGCATTATTGAATCAGATAAGGGTGGACATTTCCAGAATGACATACTGGCTGAACTCTGTAAGGCCTTTGGAATAAGGCAGAAACTCCATTGTGCATACCACCCAGAGGCTTCTGGAATAGTGGAACAAGTAAATGGAACTATCAAAAACAGACTAGCAAAGCTGACAGATGCTACTGGCATGAACTGGGTGAAGGCCCTGCCCCTGGTCCTGATGGGACTGAGAAGTGTTCCAGACCGCAAGACAGGCCTAAGTCCCCATGAAATCATTATGGGAAGAGTGATGAGACAAGCATGGGTGCCAGGAAGCAAACTGTTGAGTATTACTGATGATTTGGTGCTTGAATACTGCAGAAGATTGGGTGACCAAGTGCGTTCTATCTCTCACCAGATTGGAGACGACGGCATCCTTAATCCAACGACTCCTCTCCACAACTTGGTTCCAGGAGACTGGGTCAAAATAAAGAAGCACACTCGATCAAGCTGTCTGGCACCAAGGTGGGGGAAGAAACGCCAAGTAATCCTGGTGACAACCACTGCAGTAAAAGTCGCAGGTGTTCCCCAGTGGATCCACGCCGGACACACCCAGAAGGTATTGCCAGACAAAGGATTTGAAGAACCAGGGCAACCAGCAGAGGACCCTGAAGAAGTCAGACCAGTAGCAACTGACAACGAGCAGCCCAGCACCAGTCAGGTTGCAGGAACAGCAGACGTTGGCCCAGGAGTAGTTGACTGCGAACTGCCAAGAACCCAGCCTGCTGAAGAGGTCCAGGAAACTGAGCCAGGAGTAGCTGAAGACGAGCTGCCAAGCATATGGCCAGAAGAATGGATACCGATGATTGATCTGACCGAAGATCCTATCAGAACAAGAGAACGACTTAGTGAAGGTAGAGAGTGGACTAGTCAGGAAAAGCAAGGCACAGGCGAAGATCCTCAGCCACTTGAGATTCAAATCAAAACTGAGGAAGGAGAAGGTCAGACAGGGACAGAGCACGTGATTGATACAGATCCAGTGAATAAGACTGAACAAATACCCGATACTGAACAAGTACCCGATACTGAACAAGTACCCGATACTGAACAAGTACAGGATACAGAGCAAGTGTTTGATACTCCTCCGCTAACTCCTGATGTGGATAAGGGACAGACTAGACATAGAGTAATAGTTCGAGCAGAAGAAAATCAAGAGATCGAAGTGCTTGAACAGGATCAGATAGGGTTAGAAAAACGGGTTCAGGAAACAGAAACAGAAACAGAAACAGAGACAATTAAAAGCCAAAAACAAAATATTCCTGAACAAGGCCAGATTAGCAACCAGGCAGAAAAATTTGATGCTAGCCCTGGAACTAGTCAGACAAGGGAAGTAGAAGAAGAAAGTGGAGAAGAATTACCACAAGATAAAGAGAACAAGAGAATAAGAAAAGAAAGTGAAGTCCAAGTACCGACTAAGAGACTAAAGAAAAGAAACAACCTTGAGCCTAGGTTTGTAAAAAGACTGAGACTAAGGATAAAGACAGTGGAAGAAAAACGTGCAGAAGCAAGAAGAAGTGCTCGAATAGCAGAACAAGAAGAAGACTCTTCCAAAAGAAGGAGTGAGCGAATAAAAAGACAAAACAAAAAGTACAAGTCTCCTGAATGGACACTGGTTTTGGAAGAACTTGAAGATCTTGATATAACTGACGTAAGCGACGGAGAACCTGTCCCAGAGTACTCAGCTGAAGAGGAAGACGAGCCACCGTGAATTTGCACAAAGTAAGCTAGTTGTGTAAAAAGTAAAAAAGAGGGGTGAGAACACTCCTACTGAGCTAAAATGTCTGATTCAACAGTGAATGGTAGTCCTAGTTGCAGCCGTTTTAAGACGTGTTGCAAGGTGTGTATATGTAGTGTAGTAGTGTTGATAGTTATCTGGATAGGATTAACAATTTTCATTCCCTTTGCTGTAAGTAAAGATACTAACATTGTCCCTACTGAAGTTGTAAATACTGACAATGAGGAGCTGACAACACAGAGTGTAGAAAGACATGAGAGAGCATTGAGACAAACTAAACGAGACTTAGAAGCATCAGATGAGAAAGGACTACATTACCATGGAATGAAAAACAGGACACATTTGAATGTTTTCGCAAACTTGTTAATACACTATGTAGAAACTATGGAAATTGAAGATTGCTATGTCTGCATGAAGCTACCTACTTCAGTGGCTGAAGGCGTGACATACCATCATCTGCCATTGACATATGGAATTTCCTGTAGCATTTTAGCTAGTTTATTTTACAAAAGGGGACCGTTACAGTATTATTACTCTAACAATGACGTGATCTTTTCTGAACTTCCTATACGTGGGAACTTGAATCCTGTACATACCAAAACTGACACCATAAGATATATGGGAGACTACTTTCTGACTATAGGGAACATTGACATAGCAGACGCACACAGAGATAACTTGACTTGTTCTTTGCGTGAGCAGGAAAAGATGTTCCTGAACATGGCAGAGAAAAGGAGAATTAAAATTCAGAAGAAGGCTAATGACGAAAGTCAGAAAAAGCCAAAGTGGGCAGAAAACATGGAAGGCACCTCATCTGGTGGAGCGGGTCCTGCTCTGTTGCTGGATTTTGAAAAGAAAGGCAAGCTATGTCTTCACCGCGAGAAGACTAGCTATTATAATAATGTTTTCATTGGTTCCAGTGAATGCGAACATAATTACAAGGTAATTGGAGGTTGGGGTTTCAAAAATGGGTCAGAGCCTGTGTTTCCTGGAATTTATTACATTTGTGGGGACAAGGCTTATTTCAAATTGCCGGATCACTGGTATGGGAGCTGCTACTTTGGCATTGTTTTCCCGAAAATATACCATGTGAATGGAAAAGCTGGAAGCAATGAAGATACTAATGGCTTAGTGCGTAGTAAAAGAGAAAGTATAGGTGAAATTATGGGTAGTATTTTCAGTGCACTGATACCTGGAGTGGGAGTGGTTCTGAACACTCACAGAATTTGCAAATTGTCTACTATAGTAGATGTGCTGTCTACTGAAACAGCTCATGGATTTCTGCTGGTCAATACCGAAATGGTTGCGATCAGATCAATGGTTTTACAAAATCGACTTGCTCTTGACACCTTATTAGCGAAAGAGGGCGGAGTCTGCCGGATGTTGAAGGCGCAACATTGTTGCACTTATATTCCGGACAAAAGTGTACAGATCAAAAGATATGTGAAAAACATTACTAATTTGGCAAAGGAACTCAAACCACTCGAGGTTGATAGTGCCTGGAAGAGACTGGTAGATGGTCTCTCAAATGTAGGTCATTGGCTTGCTAGCATAGGTAAAAGCTTATTATTCAAAATTCTGATGCCAATTGGTATTATAGGTCTTATTATACTTTCCATTTTCTTATGCTGTAAATACCGCAAGCGCACCAAAAAGCACGAGGTTAATGCAAGAGGAGTGAAACGAAGTGTGGATGAGATTGAATTAGAGGAAGTGAATGATCAGATATACAAAAAGGTGAAGACTTCTCACCCTGCTAAAACTGAAAGAGAAAAGCTAGAACGGTTGCTGGAAGAAATAGAACTTTATAAAGTGTGAAAGAAAGTTGGCATCTGGTTCCATTATAATTTGTGATGATAGTAGATATCATCAAAGAGGGGATTGATGAAGCAAAGCTTCGCATATTTTGCGGCTTGCCGAAATCAAGAACCTCGTTCATGTATAACAAGGTAATAAATGTACGTCTTACTAACATTTATATTAAGTTTGAGTAAAAGTTTAAGACGCTTGCCTATGTGTATTTCTAATGAATTTAATCCATGTCCTCTAAAATGGCCGCCGCTTGTATTTTAGTTACTGCGCATGCGTCAGCCACACTCACGTGTCCTGACGCGTCTGCAGAAGTGGAGGGAAAGTTATGCGCATGCGTAATTCATAGCTGTGCTTATCATGTGGTACAGCTCGTGCCACTGCTCTTGTGTTTCGTCTAAATGTAGCTAACATTTAATTGCATAAGTTTATTTCTTGATGATGAGTTAAAAGTACCAACCCTGTGATGTGTTTTTCATAATGACATTATTATGTATTAATTTGTTTTCGCTTACTTTTCATGTACCGCGGGAAATGGGGGTCTGAGTGAGAGGAGAGCCATATTGGGGGTCCCTTCTGCGCCTGTGCGACATTCGGCAGCACGAGGGACCTTGGCTGATGGAACATAGCCAGCTGGCAGTGATGGGCGAGATGCTCCTGAGAAAGTCACCTCTGCCCTGCGAGAACAGCGAATGTGGCTTCTTATATGATACAATGTATTGTTGCGCTACTGTTAGCTCATGGGAACCCCAAATCTGCTAGGCGGTACCCAAATATGTAAATGAAGGCTTCAAATTGTGTATTGTGATTGGTGTGTTACCCAAACCCTACCTTAGGACCAATCGAAATTGAGGGATTCTGACACTTTGCAACATTGGGGGGTGGTACACTGTCCCCAAACTGTATATCTACCCTGGGTTCACCTAGTGAACCGTCCGACTTGTCTGGTTTAGCTGACCTGTCACTGACCCAACGCACTCAATAGGTGACTGAAGATACAGAGCGCTGCGGAGCACTCTGTCCGAATTTGACCATAGACTAAGGTTCTACTGAACCTTAAAGTGCTGGCAAAGCACTTAGCTGGGAGTTCGCTGACCCAATCGGGGTCTTGATCGATAGCTGCAGAGCGGGTGGAGCGCAGGCGTTGCTTCCGAACTGTGGGTTCCGGTCCTGTCCTGAAGAGGGTCCTGTCCTGAGGGTTTGCTGTCCTGTCCTGAGGGTCCTGTCCTGATTCCTATTCCGAGGGTATCCTGTCCTATCCTGGGTGTCCATTCTGCACCTGCTGTCCTTTGAGGGGTATCCTTCCTTGAGGGTTTCCTGTCCTTAACTGACCCGTGGCCAGGGTTTGGTTTCCACACCTTTTCTAGGTAAATATTACTCTGAACCTCTTGAAATTCTTGCACCTTCTGAATTTCTAACTTTTGCTTTAATAAAGTTCAACATTGCATATGTTATATTTCCATGCCTTTCCGCAACTATTGAACAGTCATTTATAAATTTTGCAAAGTTATTTCTATGTCTTCTCATTTGTTAGAAATCATATTTTGCATAGCAGTGTGTCATTTCCTGATATGGTCTAGAACTTCTTTGCCTAGGTTGTTCAAAGGCCCTTCACCTTAAGTGAAGCGTGTTATTCATTATAAGCTCTTCTATAGTCACACACACTTAGTCTATCACTGTCTAGATAATACTGACTTATATAGTATCTTTTCTCGTTACATTTATTAGTACTTTGATGATTACTCTGTCATTATTTCTTTCTGCCTATGTGATTTACGTTATCTTGGTTATTGATTGCCTTATTTTACTGTACCTCATGCCAGAAAATATTGAACTTTAGATAAACATTTTAAAACTTCCAGTTGTCCGTGGTCATTTAAACAGTATTTGAATGTTATTGGTTGGGTTTGTATTTTGCTGCCTTTCCTTTACAGCTAGCTCCCTGATTCATTGTGGTCATTAGGCACCCGCATCGGTGGATGGTAAGTCGGGTGCACCGAAAATTGGTAGCAGGGAACACACACACACCAACTTGATAGAGCTCGTGAAGTCACCCGATCGATGTATATGGTGATTTGAAAAGTATATGGGCCCTGAAGCCGGAAACGGCGAAAACTATTGGCCGGGTGGCCTCGCGCGCTCTATCAGTGGCACCCTCACTGAATACAAATATTCTAGAAAACTATTCACCACTGTAGATGGACAGTATTGGGGTAAGTTAAAATGAAGTTCCCCCCTCTCTCCGTGAATCTCATACGAGCCTCAGAGGCTTTCCGCAATCATCCATGGTTTGAATGTTGAGCCATGGCTTCACAATAGTATAAATCCACTATTATACTGTACCGTTTCTACCTGAAATGCAATAGCGTCGAAGCAAGCAGTGCGCAGACTCATCCGAAAACTCATTTTACTACTATGATCTCCCTAATCCATTTCTAGAGATTCTTTCCTCCTCCATCTCTCCTTTACTCATCCCAAACCTCCTCCTGCTGTTATGACCTCCCCATAAATACTTATCCAGCTAACAGACTCACATGTCCACCGCTCAAATTGACTCATTTTTCGCTATACCAATTGACCACTAATCCTTTTTGGGTACTGGAGTAGTGTGCTACTCGCCGAAAAGCGCTTCGATGCATCGTCTGGGGTAGTAAGCACTATTTAAATACAATTACAATTGGGCCATAGTCCAGATCTTGAGGCTGTAAAATGAATGCAGGGAGAGGTCTGCTTATGTGTAGTCTGTCATTAAGGCTTGAGGTGCCAGCAATAAGTAAGCCTTGGAGCGCTAGGTATGCTCGAGGATTGTGAAAGTAACTAAAACAACCAATATCAGAAGGCTGCACAAGATCTCGCGAGGCCATGAGCGTGAAGTCACACTCTAATACACGTCAGCCTGAGAGCGCGTGATGGGGGGGTGGAGGGAGGTGGTTCTGTAATCAAGCCAAACATTTGAGAAACACTCCGACAACCAGGAAGTGGTGCGAGAGGAGATTTATAGCTCTGCTCAATGCATATACAGTGTGTTTGCTTTTTCCTTCCACTATCAACAGATATGAAAGGTGGTTCCTCTCTTGGACTTTCTATCTTTGAATCAGATTAACCATGTGGTTAGGGATTTTCTGCAGACCAGGGTGGCGAGAAGTCATAAAGGATTGGTAAGCGTTTAACTTCCCTCTGCCACACTGATAACAGTCGCTCGTGGATTTCCCCGACACAGGGGACGTTGTGAAAAATAAAATACAATATTAAATATAGATAAAGCATACTGGGGCAAAGGTCACACACAATCCAGAGGCCTTAACTCGCCTGCAAGGATTTAAAAGTTAAAGCATGGTGTTGTAGGTAAAAGAAGTCTAGATGTAGCCAAGGAGTAAGTTATAACAAAGTGGTTTATTAAGTCCACTTACAGATGATGAAGATGGTAAGTATGATGAGAGATAGATATACCCACCATGAGCAGCCTTCCTGCTGCGCAATAACAAAATCTCATTCTCCCTAGAGGAAACATTTCTAAATCATTTGTAATTTATAATAATGTCACATTCATGATCATTAATCTAATTATACAGGGAAATATATGCATCAAAAAAGTATATTTTATTCAACTCAGATTTTTTGTCACTTAATTCCTGGCAACGGACATACTACTTAGGTTCCTACATTGGTTAACAGTAGTATATAAAAAAAACACCTTTTGCTTAAACTATGGATAATACAAACACCATATATTTTTTTTTTAAACTTTATTTTTTTTCAGTTTCATAGAATACAAAAACAAGTCCCCCCCTCCCCCCAGGCATCTTAAAGAACAACAGTTGCTTACAGGGCGACTGACTCATTACGGCACATTTCGGATTAGGACAGTCTCTGATTCATAAGAGGGATAAAACAAAAAGTCACGGGTCAGCATCACATAAGGCAATTAACAAAGACATTGTGAGTGAGATTCAGGCCAGGCCCCACATCGGGTATACACCCCAGAATACCCCCCTCAGTTGTCCTCCTCCCCCTCCCCCCCGGACCCCCGCTCGGGTGTTGAAAATAATTCTGCACTGGTCCCCTCCGAGTCACTATGTGACGAGTGACCCTCTGTGCTCAGACCTTCCGCACACATAACCCGCCAAGCCAGCAAGTCATCCTGTAACTTCTCATCCTTTCTAGAGAGCTGCATATGCGTTTCCTCCACAAGTGTCCATTCCCTCACATCTCTAAGCCACACATCCACCTCAGGGGTCCTTTGTCCCATCCACGTAATGGCAACCCTCCGCCTGGCCAGGACCAGCCTTAATTGTAACAATTTAAACGGGAGCTTCCGCCCCTTGGGCCTGGGTATCAGCCCTAACATGCAGTGCAAGGGGGAGAGCGCAATACGGAGACCAGTAGTGGTCCGAATATGGACCACCACGTCCGCCCAGAAATTTGCAACCAGCGGACACGTCCGCCCAGAAATTTGCAACCAGTGGACACTCCCAGGCCAGATGCAGGAACCTGGCTCCCCTCACGCCACACAGGGGGCAATTGTCTCTGCTGTTGTCGGAAAAGTGACTAAGTGAGAGTGGGGTGAGGTATGTGCTGTGTAAAAAGTTAAAGTGAATAAGCTTAAAGCGGGCATTGCAAGACAACCGGCGCGTTAACATCCCCACACGCCTGCGCTGTCCTTGATCCAGAGGGACTCCCAAGTCCGCCTCCCAAGCCGCCCAGGAATGCAGCACCGGGGGAACCGAGTCGCGTTTCATCGCAGCGTAGAGCAAGGCGATCAGCCTCTGGCCTCTTCCACAGGACAACAAAATATGTAAAGTGTGGGTCATCAGGGGAATCTCCGGCACTGCGGCCAGACCGAACAGACCACGGAACGCAGGCCGTGGTAATGCAAATAATGTCCACCACTCAAGCCAAATGACTCCTCTGCCTGTTCGTAGGAGAGAAAGAGCTCCGAGGGGTATAGATCCGCGAGGACCTCACATCCTCCATCTCTCCATTTAGGGAAAGATAAATGGTGCTCCAATTGGATTATGGGTGCCAATATCCAGACCGGCAATTTCCTATGAAAGGGCGCCATGCGGAGGATCCGTTCCACAAAGCGTTGCCACACTGCAGCCGCATGTCTGACCACATAAGGGAGGCCAGGACTAGCCCCAGAGCCCTGTATCAGAGCAATCCGGAGCTCCTGCACTGTGGCCCTACCTGCTAGCAACTGAGTCTCCCAGACCTCCACATCCGCGAACCACCGCGCGGCCGGGAGGAGCTGCGCGGCGTAATAATAAAGATCAAACCGCGGGGCCTCCAAACCCCCTCCTCACAAGAGCGCACCACTGTACTCAAGGCAACTCTACTACGACGTCCCGCCCAGAGCAGGGACGTGAGCAATGTGTTGAAAGTCCTAAAGACCCTAGGTAGTAGGGGACACATCGAGTTTTGGAGGACATACAATGTCCTCGGGAGCATCACCATTTTTGCGACTGCCAGACGCCCCATGAGGGACAGCGGCAGGGTATTCCAGAATGTGACGGACGACCGGAGAGACTCAAGCACCCTATCCGCATTTCGGGCGAGGGAATGCGTCTCCTGCGAGGTGACGTGAATGCCCAAATATCGGAAGCTAGTCTGCTCCCAGCGGAGCCAAAGTTCCGGCAGGGCCTCTAAGGGCACCGTGTCGAAGCCCGACAATGGAAAGATCAGCGACTTACTGCGGTTTAGGCGCAGGCCCGACACCTCCCCAAAACGATCCAGAAGGTGTAGCAACTGCGGGAGCGCCTCCCTGGGTGCTCTCAGGTAAAATAATCCGTCATCCGCATATAAGGAGATGAGATTACATGTATCCCCCACCTGAATGCCCCATTGTCGCAACTCCGTGCGTACTCTGACAGCAAACGGCTCTATAGCAAGAGCAAAGAGTAGAGGCGACAGAGGGCACCCCTGTCGCATGACCCTGCCCAACTTCCACTCCTCTGACCTAGCGCCTCCCGCTCGTGTCCTGCTGTCAGACGGACACGAGCGGTCAGGGAGGTATAGAGGATCTGCACCCAGCCGGAGAAGTGCGGTCCAAAGCCCAATAGACGAAGCACTGCCAGGAGGTAGCCTCAGTCCACAGTGTCAGACGCCTTGGTCAAATCTATGGAGACCAAGACCATCTGTTCCTCCATGCCTTGTACCTCATGCTGGATGTGGTTCAACCGCCGCAAATTCATGGCCGTATTACGGCCGGGGATGAAACCACATTGGTCCTGATGGACCAAATGCGTCATATGGGGGGGGTAGTCGAATGGCCAATAATTTAATACGGATCTTGATATCCGTGTTAATCATAGTGATCGGTCGGTAGGAGGAAGGGTCGTGCCTGTCTCCCCTGGGTTTGAGGATCATGCAGATCTCACCCTGATCCATGCTTGGGGGGAGCTCCCCGCGTTCGAACGCCTCGAGGAATACCTGCAGGAGAAGCGGTGCCAGCATATCCCGAAACTCATGGTAAAACTCCGGGGGGAACCCGTCACTACCCGGCGACTTCGCTCGTGGCAGGCATGACAACGCTCCGTGAACCTCGAGCAGCTTCAGGCCGATATCCAGTTCCTCCCGGTCCGAGTCCGAAAGGGTCGAGACGTGCAGTCCCTGCAAATAGGAGCGGTACGAGGCCTCCGTGATATCCGGGTCCGCCGTGTACACGTGCCGCAGATGGGAATGAAGGACCCCCAGAAGGGCCTGCTCCGAGTACACCAACTCACCGCGAGAGTCCCGAAGGGTCACTATGCGCTCAGGGGTCTGTTCCTGCCTCAAAATCCAAGCTAGTAACCTCCCTGTCTTATCTCCCTCCCTGTGGAGACGCTGCCTATATTGGGTCAACGTATATTTGTCGAGTCTGTCCAGTGTATCATGAAGCTGTGCTCTGACTACCTGTTCTTCCGCCCCTCGAGACCCACCAGGGCCCACCAGTCGCTGGGCCTGCAGGAGGGTATCTTCCGAATCCTGGAGGTCCCTCATGAGCTGCTTCCTGACACTATATGTAAGACCCATGCAGGCGCCTCTCACTACCGCCTTCAAGGCCTCCCACTTAGTGGCCACGGACATACCCCCAGCCCCCCAATTGAGGTCAACATAATCTCCAATAGCTGTCCCCACATGTTCCCTCCTTACCTGATCACGGAGGACGTCAACCGGGAGCCGCCATGTATGGGGCCGAACAGCGGGGGCCTCCCACTGCACCACGCAGGTCACTGGGGAGTGATCCGACAAGAACCGGGCCTGATGTGTCACCTCCACTGTCATATGAAGGTCAGTATTCACAATCAAGACCCTGTCTAGGCGACTATGTGTGTAATGTGTAAGGGAATAGCATGTGTACACCTGCTGTGTTGGGTGCCTAACACGCCAAACAACCACTGCCCCCACATTATCCATGACCGCCCTGATCTGCGCCGTCATGCGGGGCTTCGTGCCCGCTCGGGGCGGGGACCTATCGAGATCCGTGTCAAGTACACAATTAAAGTCTCCAACCAGGAACAGCAGAGTCCCCAGGTCGGCTATCAGGGCGTCCTGCAGAGTCCCGAAGAATGCCGGGTCATCAATGTTGAGCGCGTAGGAGTTCAAAATGACTATGTCTTCACCATCAAGCTTAGCCTTGAGCAACAAATAATGCCCCTGAATATCCGCTTCCATATACTGGAGAGCGAACGGAACTCCGGGCGCCACCCAGACCAGGACCCCCCGAGCATACGTGGAGAAGGACGCGTGAAACAGTTGACCCCTCCATTTCTTTGCCAACTTCTGCTCCCCATCATATCATCCACCAAATGGGTCTCCTGCAGGCAAGCTATAGACACCTTGTGCCTACGGAGGAAGGAGAGAACCCTGTACCTTTTTGTGCATGTGCCCAATCCCCTCACGTTCCAACTCAAAAACTTATACCCCATGACTGCCAATAGAACACACTCCGCCGTGCCCGGCTATATACAGAGCACGTCACTTCTGGTGCCCGACCTATAATACAAATGATGCCATAAACCTTTCCCTACAACGAATGATTGAAACAGGTCCCCCCACCCACGAGCATGATACGGGCAACAACCAAACACGCCAATCTGCCCTCCCCCTGCTGGTGCCAGGACGTACACAGCCACCCCATTCACCCTACACTTCAATCACCCACAAAGAAAAACAGTAAAATGAACTCCTCCCATCGCGACCCATTGACATAACATAGAGCACCAGGCTCAACTAAGAGGCCGAGCTGCCCCACGAGCATCTCTCCATACATACACCCCCGCCCCCTCCACCCAATCGCTCCTAGCGGGAAGGGGTATCCCCCACCCCACCCTCACCAGTGAATCAGTTTTAAGGTCATTGCTGAGTAATGTAACACCAACACAGTGCGAAAGGCCCCCAAAAGCCCAATATACATCACATGTCATCCATAAAGTTCCCTCAAGGTGGCACCGACTCTGCAGGCTGGTCAGTCCCCCTGGTCTCTGGGATCCCCGGAGCGGTGAGAGTCACGTCCTGCGCTGTAGTCTGCAGCGTGTCCGGGACCAGGATGTCATCCGACCCGTGGGGTTTCGAAGCTCCCAAGCCATCTTCCGCATCCGACGGTGCCAGAAGCAGAGCCTCATCGACCCCTACCGTGACTCTACAGCGCTCCTCACACGCGGAGGTCTCCGAGCGCCGTCGCCTGTTGGGGCATTTCCGTGGAGGGCGGGTCCCCCACTTCTCCCGGGGGCCACCACGTTCACCCGGCGGGAGGTCATCACCTCGGATCTCCAGCCACTCCCAGACCTCCTCCGGGGAGTCAAAAAAATACGCCTTCCCCTGGGCGATCACCTTGAGCTTAGCCGGGTATAGCAGCATGTACTGCAATTGCATTTCACAAAGTTTCTGCTTGACCCCCTGAAAGGGCTTCCGCTGCTCCTGGACCTGTTGGGTATAATCCGGGTGTATGGAGATCCTTCTATTTTCGATGGTAAGATTCGCTGACTCCCTTGCCGCCCGCAGGATGCAGTCTCTGTCACAATAGTTAAATATTTTGGCTATGATAGCTCGCGGGGGAGCTCCGGGGCGCGGCGGGGGGACCAGCGCTCGGTGGGCCCGCTCGATCACAAAGACATCGGACAGGCCCGAGGACACAGCTGCGTACGAATCCAGGTTTCAAGGAAGCGCTCAGCATTACCTGCCTCCGTCTGCTCCGGTATGCCAAGGACCCTGAATTTACTCCGACGAGCCCGTCCCTCCGCGTCCTCAGCCCTACGCTCCAGGGTATCCGTAGTGGCCGTGAGCTGGGTCACCGTTTTCTTGAGGGATGCCACCTCGCTCTGCAGCTGTACTATTTTGCCCTCGGCGTCCGAGACCTTGTCCGCCACCTTCCGGAGATCCGCCAGCAAGAGGTTGATGTCGATTGACACAGTTTCAATCTGCCTCTCCAGCGCCGTATGGGAGCCCTGAATTGCCTTCAGGAGTTCCGCCCGGGAGGGCTCACCGGCCAAACACCATATTAATGGAAATTAAACACAACATTCCATCAAATTTACAATCTGTGTAATCCACCTATAAGCAAAATTATGCTAGGCTTCGACGTTTCGTTCCCCCGTTGGTCTGAAAGATCCTTGGGACCATCTTCAGGATGGAATAGTTGCACCTCTACATATAATGCAATGAAAAATATATATACTTGTCATCCCTGTATCTATAAGAGGTATCGTCTGCTCAACACATAAAGACAACAACAATGGTGAAGGACACCCTATGTGTCAACCAAAACACCACCAATCTAAAAACATGCCACCAAAAACACATATGTGCAGAAGTCTGTGTGACACCAAAACCAAATTATCCACCACTAAACTAGAAAATTAAAAGACTCGAGAGGCCACTCACTTCTTAGAATGCTTTGGAAGGAAGTAGCCAAGAGACTTATCCTTTATTAAGTGTTTATCCAACGAGTCTAATAAAGAAACATAAAAACCTACGTCAATATTCTAGGTCTCTAAAATCACCGTAAACCAGAGGTCTTCAATCTGTGGGGCACGACTCACAGGGGGGCCCTGGAGTCATGGAAAGGGGGTCGCAAATTTCCAGGCCTCACTTCTGCCTGGAATCTAAAATGTGCTTTTGCTTTTGGAAAAAGAGAACCGTTCAGGAGCTTCATTCTGATCGGTAAAATGCTTCTGCTGAAGTTAATTGCTTAAGTTAATAGAGTCGCCTGTGCTGTGAAAAAAAGAGGCCAGGCAGACAGGTAAAGCAATCCTTCACACCAGGGTTCCTGCTTGGCTGAATGATATGCGAATGCTGCTTTGAGTTAAAATGCCAATGTAAAGGGTGCTTGGGAGTGGTAATCACTCCAAGCATTGTGATTGCAAAGATTTGGGGGTTTTCAGTGGTAGTAGGAAGAGTTAATACCTGGGCTGTTAAGTCGTGCTTTTAATTGTAACTGTATTTACACAGCGCTTAGTATCCCTGAGGAGGATTGAAGGGACAGTTATGCAAAAAAAAAAAAATGCATTAATTTTGTGCTGGTATGCCTAAAATCTATATTTTGTAAGCTCCATTTTATCCTAAAATATTATTTTAAAAATGATTTATGCATTCACAGTGCTTTTTGTCACATGCTGTGACCTCGTAACACAAAAGATTACACAAATCACTATTCTCCACTGCACCAACCAAATGTAAATCTGTGGCTCTCTGGTTACACACACAGACCTCTGCAGTGCATTAAGTAATAGAGGTTTCATTATGTACTACAGTGCATTTCCTACTGAGTAACATCTTTTTAAAATGTATTTTTCATTTAAGTTATCCATTATTTTATATGTAGCTACCTAATTGTGAAAGTTCTAAAAAAAAAAGTACAAAACATTTTGGGGGTTATTTATGAGACAATTGTGCCACTGGAGCATCACTTTATTTATTTATTTATTTATACAATTTCTAAAGCGCACTACCACCTAACAGGCATCTTGGCGCTAGTAACTCCGAGACCATATCAACACAGGAGGAGGTCAATGCGCACGCCTAGTTCTTAGGGAATAGCCAGGATTTAAGGTTCTTTCTGAACGCGAGCAGCTCCTTGTTTTGCCGCAGTTCAAGAGGTAAAGTGTTCCACAGCCTGGCTGCAGCCACCCCAAATGTTCTGCCCCCTGCCCTAACTTTGTTTAAGCGTGGTACTTTTATTGACATTCCTCTTGAAGAGCGGAGCTCTCTGCCTGGAACGTACCACTCAAACATTTGCTGAAAAGAAGTTGATCCTTTTCCATGCAAGGCTTTAAATACTAGACACAGAGATTTAAATTTAACTCTCTGTGTCACGGGCAGCCAGTGCAACTCCGTCAGTGCTCCAGAGGCAGAGGTCCGCCTTGACCAGCCTAATACCAATTTAGCCGCGGCAGATTGTACCCGCTGTAGCCTGTCTAGCAGAAATTTAGGGGACCCAAGGAGTAGAGCGTTACAATAGTCTACCCGACTAAGTATGGTACTACGTGCAATCAGGGCGCGGGCTTGATGTGGTAAAAGGGGAAAAATCTTCCTCAGAGAGCGCATAATCCCCAGACAGCAGCTCACCACTTTCCCCACATGCACCTCCAAGGAGAGGTTACAATCAAATGTGACCCCTAGGTTACGAACTATTTTTACCGGCTGGCCGGGGTTGGGGAACTCTGGGGGCCACAGATTCGTGGGCGGCCCTTCCCTGTTCTTATGCGTTTCGAAGTGCATCAGTTCAGTTTTAGCAATGTTAAACTGTAGGGAATTCTCCTTCAGCCATTGTGTCATATCTCCTAAACATCTATGAAACCCTTCTGCTGAGATAGACTGCTCTCCCTCCAGGGAGAGAATGAGTTGCGTATCATCAGCGTAATTGATGACTTTGATATTATGGCGCTTGATGATCTTCAGCAGGGGTCTCAAATAGACATTGAAAAGAATGGGGCTGATGGCCGAGCCCTGAGGGACCCCATGTGGGACAGGAGTAAAGGCAGATTGGTAAGGAGGAAGGGATACTGCTTGCTGTCTCCCTGAGAGAAAGGAGTGAAACCATCTAAGGGCCACTCCCATAACTCCCACCTCACTCAACCGCCTCAACAAGAAGTTATGGTTGACTGTGTCGAAGGCGGCAGACAGGTCCAGCAGAATCAACACTGCTGCCTGGCCCCTGTCTGGTCACCAGTGCTGTCTCCGTACCGTGGGCCGGTCTAAAACCGAACTGCTCCTCCTCCAGATGTTTGGCGCGGACAGTGTGCCACTCACTACCCGTTCCACTACCTTGGCTGGGAAGGGGAGAAGATATATAGGTCTAAAATTCTTCAGACATTCAGGATCCAGGGAGGCTTTTTTAAGCAATGGCGTTACAAGTGCCTGCTTCCACTGGCTGGGAACCGCCCCTTCTGCAAGAGACTGGTTACAGATCTTACACAGCAGTGGGAAAAGTTCCACCCCAAATCCCTTCCAATTTTTACAAGGTAGTGGGTCCAGGGGGGAGCCTGACACAATACTCTCCGCTAACCTGTGAAAATCCTCGATCTGGAGAGGGGGAAACTCCGAGAGAGCCTCCAAGGCAGCCTCCTTCGAGCTGTCATTCCCTGTCGGCCCACCCCTAGCCTCAATAAGGGCCAGCTGTTCAATTGTTACCCTCGGAGGCTCTGATATCTTCCCCAACTCCTCAATAATAGAGGCAACTTTATCGCGGAAAAAGTTGGCAAAATTATCACAGAGCCTCTGAGATGGCAGAATGTCATTGGTACAGCACTCAGGGTTTGTCAGAGTATTAAGAATTTTAAAAATACAGCGGGAGCTATTCGAAGCTCTAAGAATCGCAGAGGCGAAAAAATCAGCCTTCGTTCTTTTTATGACCTTCCTGTAGTTCAGTATTTTTGCTCTCCAGGCCTTTTGTCCTCGATTAAATATTTCTGCCTCCAGGTTCTCTCAGCCCGATTACAATCAAGCTTTGTGAAGCTCCGGCAGCGCAAGCGTTTCAATCATATCTATGAGGCGACGCAAAGTCACTCAGAGTGGCTTTCCATGGCCTCATAGATATGGAGTAAGACAAAGCAGTACAAGTCCTTGCGTTGCCTTACTCTGTGTCAAGTAGGCATTCCATGTTCATTGCGGTGGGTGTTCCCACGCAACGCCAATGGATTTAGATCATGCCCCAGATTTACAAAAGCATGTAAACCTGGGACAGCGCCAAAACCTTACACCTCCACACAGCAGGAATAACGGGGTAAAAGGTTTTAATTTCTTCTCATTATTTCCACTTTCCATGTGTACTGCATTCTGCAACACATAGAAAGAGGAAAACCCCTCTCTGGATAGTTTTTGTGCAGGAAGGGACCCCTTCCTGCACAAAACAATCCTGCCTATGTTGGCGCAAGGCAGCAATTTGTGTGCCAACGCAGGGAGAAAGGGTAGGAATGTACCATATTTAATAATAAGATGCATTCCTGTGCCTTTCACATTGGCATAGGGCAGTGCATCAAGAAGACTTACGGCGCTGCCCTACGCCAATTCCGCATAAATTAGGTCCTTTGTTTTTAGCCAAACCTTTGACCATGCCCTCTCGATCACTGACCTTTGCTTTGCTAAACACTGTTTAATAATTCCCAACTGTAAAAATAATTTGTTGTGGGAATTGGGGGCGTTTATGGTTGTTGATAGTTGTCAATGATGAGGAGTATCAAGTTCTAGACATTTTTGTTAAGAGGGGGTCCTTACGCCGAAAGGATTTTGAAAGGGGGGTTTCAGCATCAAAACGTTTGAAGGCCTCTGCTGTAAACTAACCTACAAGTTAGCGACAGTACTCACATGTCTTGTAAATCAATTAGACATCTCACCACCTACAAGTATAATCAACCAGAAAGGATAGCATTAACTTCAAAATGAGTGACTGAAGCCCATGATCCCCATAATGACACCGCAAAGTGTTAGGGTATCAAAGGCTACTCACGTAATTCTTCCAATCAAAAGCTAATATTCGCCTGTAATGAAAACATGATATCTTGCAATGAAAACCAAAAAAGGCCACTAGCACAAGGCTAGACCAGCGTTGTACTGAGCATACAAGTACTGCGGGGACCCCCGCCCAATGATTGTAACACTTACTTATTCAAAGAATCAGCCTCGCTTGGTCCATAAACGCCCGACTCAACAGACCGAGTGCGGCACGTAGCAGGCAGCGTTTCAAAATAAGGCAAAGACGCTGAATGCGAGATGACGTCATCTCGCATTCAACTGTAGTGGCCATCTTAGAGTGGTCCCAGTGTTTACAGCGTCCCATAAGAGTGTACAATCTTATTAGATCTAGGTCAAATAACAGCACCGAGCATGATGATATTAACATTAAAAGGACCATTGAAGAGTATAAAGATCTGCGTTAAAATATTTTCAAAGACCAAAACCGAAAAAAACTAAAAAATATTGAAAACTTTATTGAGCAAATCAAGAAGGACAAAACAAATATAATAATCGAGCCCAAAAACATTTTAACCTATTTGAACCGTCAGTGTAAGGTCATAGATACTTATCAGTACCTGGAATATACTCAAACAATTAGTAAATTGATAAATACACAACTACCCAATGTTCGTATGATATTACAAATAGGTGGGAATTAACAAGATGGTCAAAATAAATCCTCAAACACCTCTGAAATTTCACTCAGGTGTGCCACTCACTAATGGAGTACACTCACGACCAATATAAATAGTGTAATCTGGTCCAAGTTTTTTCTATCTGGATACATGTCTGTAACAAGAGGTCAAGCGCTAGAAAGGTAACTGGTCCAAGTGTGCTCTATTCTGCTGCTCAGCCTGCACTCACCAACAGACACTCAGCACATCACCAGGCACCCATGCATTCCATGACATCACCAAGCATTCCAACACTCATCCTGGCTGAGCAGTAGTGAAGATGTAACTAAGAGAAAGGTGAGGGGACAATTAAGTCACAACATATCCCCTTTCTTTACAGAAACAAAAGACAGAAGTAATGCAAAGAACAAAGGAAAACTTAGAACCAAGTTGAAGACAAAAGCAAAGAACATTACATGCAGAATTGTGAAAATGTGAAATCAGCAAGCTGAAAATGAAAGTCTAAAAGGTTGCAAAAATCATAAACGTCAGCTTCACCAAATAGTAGACATCACATTAAAAAATGTCCTAAATGCATATAATTCACAAAAGGGGGTGGTGATGGACAGAGTATCTGAATTAAGCAGAACACTCCTACCCATGTCAAAAGATCAGGGCTTGATCCATCACCGTTTTTTAGCTCACTGCACCATCCCAGCTCAGAACCTGGCTATATGCAAATTAGTCTGACCCTGGCCCAGTGCATCATGGGAACAGGGCAGACCAAACTACCAAGCCAATTCTTTACTGGAAAGGAAACAAGCTTCCGGGGACCGGTTTCTGGCATTGCAGCCGTCTTCGGCCCGGCTTGCTTGATCCTGATAGTGCAGTGAGCAAGGGACTCACATCTGAGTATACCCTACCACACTTATGGTGGCCAAAACGATTCACAAAAGGGGGTGGTGATGGACAGAGTATCTGAATTAAGCAGAACACTCCTACCCATGTCAAAAGATCAGGGCTTGATCCATCACCGTTTTTTAGCTCACTGCACCATCCCAGCTCAGAACCTGGCTATATGCAAATTAGTCTGACCCTGGCCCAGTGCATCATGGGAACAGGGCAGACCAAACTACCAAGCCAATTCTTCACTGGAAAGGAAACAAGCTTCCGGGGACCGGTTTCTGGCATTGCAGCCGTCTTCGGCCCGGCTTGCTTGAATCCTGATGGTGCAGTGAGCCAGGGACTCACATCTGAGTATACCCTACCACACTTATGGTGGCCAAACCGATTCACAAAAGGGGTGGTGATGGACAGAGTATCTGAATTAAGCAGAACACTCCTACCCATGTCAAAAGATCAGGGCTTGATCCATCACCGTTTTTTAGCTCACTGCACCATCCCAGCTCAGAACCTGGCTACATGCATGGATCAAGCCCTGATCTTTTGACTGGGTATGAGTGTTCTGTTTAACTCAGATGCTCTGTCCATCACCACCCCCTTTCTGAATAGTTTTGGCCACTATAGGAGTGGCAGGGTATGCTCAGACATGAGTCCCTTGCTCACTGCACCATCAGGATTCAAGCAAGCCGGGCCGAAGACGGCTGCAATGCCAGAAACCGGTCCCCGGAAGCTTGTTTTCCTTTCCAGTAAAGAATTGGCTTGGTAGTTTGGTCTGCCCTGTTCCCATGATGCACTGGGCCAGGGACAGACTAATTTGCATGTAGCCAGGTTCTGAGCTGGGATGGTGCAGTGAGCTAAAAAACGGTGATGGATCAAGCCCTGATCTTTTGACTGGGTATGAGTGTTCTGTTTAACTCAGATGCTCTGTCCATCACCACCCCTTTCTGAATCCTAAATGCATATAAACATGAAATGAATTGGTAGAACATTCCTGAATTCATAGAACATTAAATTATGAAAACGCGTCATGAAAGTCGTAAATGCAATAAAACATGAGATGAATTGATAGACCATTCCTGAAGCCATAAAAGCATTAAATTATGAAAATGCATTAAATCATGAAAAGAATTACCTTGAAATCACTCTCAACCATCCCCTTTCCTCACAAGAAAAAAGATGCAAGCACACGGCACACTATACTGTACACATGACATGAACTACCGTCACATGCAACACGCATACGCACTCCTATAAACCTGACAGGATCTAATGTCTCAGGTAAAATACACTAAACTGTAAACTGTATAACCCTATAACGCATACACTACCCTATAAACCGGACGAGACTAAATGTCTCAGGTAACACACATATACTCTCCTGTACACCTGACAAGACCTAACGTCTCAGGCAACCACACATACTTTGCACCTGACATGACTTCCTGTCTCAGGCAATGCACACAATGAAACAATTGCAGAAACCATGTGCTACATTTCCAATCACCCAGCTGATTTTTTTTTTTTAAGTTCAAAATGATTTTATTGAAATTTTAGAGACAAAGGAAATAAATAAGAACAGTACATAACAAAAAAAAAAAAAAATTTGCAGTAAAGAGAATCATTAATAAATAATCGTATAAGAAGAGGAAGGGAAAAGGGGGAGGAGGAGAGGGAGGGAAGAAAACATATAATTGCATCCTAAAATCATACCATACAGAGTTACAAAGCAATTGAATACATAAAATACAGAAATACAAATAAGGTGATAATGAAAGTCAAAAAAGTTCTCAATATACAAAGAAAACTAATTAACAATATCATTTCATAACATATGAATCAATAGGTGACCAAAACGATTGAAATGATTGTGAATTGTGATTAACACCTTTAAGTGATAGCTGAGCACCTTTCCTTGTAAAGGTAATCCACGACCACCAAGCGTGAACCGAAAGAGAAGAAGCATCTTTCCAACAAAAAGTAATAGATTTTAACGCAGCTGTAACCAAAAAATTAAATAACTTAGCCCTTGACTCACAAAGAGGAGGAGAAAGGGCAACCGATTTGCATATTAACAGTATATATGTGATATCATCTTGCAAAGATAAAATATTCAGAATGATAGGCCAGACTTCCAACCAGAATTTCTTAATAATTGGACAATCAAATAACATATGACGAAGTGAACCAGAACAAGACTTGCAATGCCAACATAGATCAGACTGTAACAGTTTAGCATTATATAATCGCAATGGCGTCCATAGAGTGTTGAACAAAATATACGCATTAGTTTGATATAGAGACACTGGGAGCCATCCAGATATGCTGTTAAGCCATATAGAAGACCAGGAGTCATCTGATAATGATATGGAAAGTTCATTATTCCAAAAAGATGCAATAAAACCAACATTGGAGCCCTGAGAGATGGCAAATTTTTTATAAAAGATAGAGACAGCTTTGGAGGCTGATGTAACAGCTGTAAGGTAAATAAATAAATCATTGGTGGTAGATGAGGGGATACCATTTGGAAAGGAGTCTAGAATTGAATTGCATAAGGATTGATATTTAGGGAAATCTGAATCCGGGATTTTAAATTTTAATTGGAGTTGCTCAAAGGGAATAAAGGCAGTTCCATCAAACACATCTTTGAGATATAAAACACCTTTTGAAATCCATGAGGACCAGAAGTTAATGTTTCGGTTCAGTTTAAGTAAAGCACTGTGCCATAAAGAAAGGTGGACTGTAGAAAGTAAGGGTAAGTCAAAATTAGAATCCAGATCATTAATGATTAATCTCGAGGATTTAATTATAGATGATCGATGAACAACCTTGGAACCAGAAGACATCGATATCAGAGAAGGCAGAGAAAAGGGTCGAACAATTGAGGATTCTAATTCAAACCAAGTTGGAGGTCGGACAACCGGAGAATTAGTAAACCATAAGGAACTTTGTTTTAAAATAAAAGCTTTATGATACAGGTGAAAGTCTGGGAGTGCAAAACCAGCCTGAAACTTAGGGAGTTTTAATTTTCTGTAAGCAATACGAGGAACTTTGTTTGACCAAAGGAATTTAGATAGCAATTTGTCTACATCCTTATAAAATTTGAGGGGAAATTGAGTGGGAATCATAGTCAAGGAGTAAAAAATTTTAGGAGCAATGTTCATTTTTATAGATTCCATTCTTCCCCACCAGGAGAGATGAAGGGAAGACCACGTGGATGTTTTATTTTTAATATACTCAACTATGAATTCGCTATTTAATGTCAAAGTAGCAGGCAACGATGAGGCAAATAAAATTCCTAAGTATTTAAGCTTCTTTTTTTGCCAAATAATGTCTGGGGTTGGTAACATATCTGGAGTACAAAAAGCCTTTAAAGGAAAAAATTCAGTCTTACTAACATTCAATTTGTAACCAGAAACCATAGAGTATTTAGTAATAATGTCTAATAGGGAAGGAACAGAAGAAATAGGATTACTAATAAACAATAAAACATCATCAGCATATGCTAAAGTTTTAACCATAACATCATTGATCACAATACCCTGAATATTATCACAGTAACGGATATAATTAAGAAAAGGTTCAATGCCTAACAAAAATAATAGTGGGGAAAGGGGACACCCCTGCCTAGTACCTCTAAAAAGGGAAAACTGAGTAGAAATTTGACCATTAATAAACAAACGAGCAGTAGGAGCAAAATACAAGGCAGAAATCATACGAATAAAAGAGGCACCAAAGTTAAAGGACAATAAAGTTTTAAATAAAAACTGCCAATGAATTTTGTCAAATGCTTTTTCAGCATCAAGAGCCATAACTCCTGCAGGAGAAGAAAGAGATGGGCTTTGCTCAATAATGTGTAACAATGTTCTGGTGTTGTTAGCAGAGAACCTATTTTTCATAAAACCAGATTGATCTGGGTGAATAATGGAGTGAAGGACAGGAGCTAATCTAGAGGCAAGGATTTTAGCATACAACTTACAATCTTGATTTATTAGGGAGATGGGGCGATAATTAGAGACTAGGGTAGGGTCTTTATCGGGTTTGGGCAGTACAATGATTAGAGCGTCCGCAAAGGAGCCTGAAATGGTACCAGAGGAACTAAAATGGGAAAATATCTCACTCAAATAGGGCAAAAGGAAAGACTGAAATTCTTTATAAAATTCAGCTGGGATACCATCCGGACCTGGAGATTTATTCTTAGGAAGTGATTTGATGGCAAGCAAAATTTCATCACAAGTAATAGGGGAATCTAAACTAAGTCTATCTGATGGAGAAATTTGAGGTAGAGTACACTTATTCAAAAATGAATCAATTAAAGATTCATCACAGGGATCAGGTTTACTATATAGGGAAGAGTAAAAATGCAAAAATTCTTGAACAATATCATTATGGGAGATAGCCACCTTTCCCTGAGAACCACGTATCGAGGTTATTTGAGTCTTATTCCTCTTGATCCGCAAATAGTTTGCAAGGAGTTTCCCTGACCTATTAGTGTTGAAACGAAATTTAGCATTAGAATTGGCGAGTTGGATCCCTGCTCTAGTACTAAGTATAGTATTAAATTCATAACGAAGGTTTTGTAATTTAAGTTTATATTGAGGGTCATTAGAGGAAATAAATAAACGTTCGAATTTAGCAATTTGTTTTTCTAAACGTTTAACATTAGAGTTAAATTTTTTGTTCTCGTAAGCCATAATAGAAATAGTGGCACCTCTAATGTAGGCCTTGAATGCATCCCATCTATTGATAATTGACGATGAGTCTTCAGGGTTGAACAAAAAATAGTCTTGAATAGCCTGCAATAATTTGGGTTTATGTGTTTCATTAAGTACAATGCTCGTGTTCATACGCCACCTATTTTGTTTGGTAAAAGGAGAGGAGATATTTAAAACAAAGGAAATTAGAGCATGGTCGGAAATATCAATATTACCTATCACAGGATTGGTGGCTGATGGAAGTAAAGAGGGAGAAATCAGAAAGTAATCAATCCTCGAATGGGAGTTATGGGGATTAGAAAAAAAAGAAAAACATTTATCAGTGGGAAAATGCAATCTCCAAATATCAGCCAATTTGGTTGTGTGAAGAAAAGATTTAAAGGCATGGAATACTTTAGGAGGACGGAATTTTGCAGAAGAGAGTCTATCTAACAATGGATCAATAAATACATTAAAATCCCCCCCAACAATCAAAGGAGCCTGCCCCAACTGCAAAACTTCTGTAGTTATAGTAGACCAAAACAAAGGGTCGTCAGCTGTAGGGCCATAAATATTAAGCAGATAGAATATTGAATCATGAAGTTTAACCTTAACTATAACATATCTACCTTCTGTATCGGTAAACTTACTAAGAATCTGGCAATTCAACCGTTTAGCAAAGAAAATTGCAACACCATTTTTCTTTCCTTGTGCAGGAGAGGACACAATATCATCTACCCACTTTTTTTTCATATAATGTAAAATGTTGTCGTCAATATGCGTTTCTTGGAGAAAGCAAATGTCCGCTCTACATGCACCCAGGTAATCTAAAATTTTAGTGCGTTTAACTGGATGTCTAAGACCCTTAACATTAAGGGAGACAATTTTAATATTATGAGAACTAGCCATCATGAATTAGAAGGAGACACAGAAAGAAAGACTGCAAGAAAGCGAATGGGAGAAACAGCCATGGATAAAGAGTAACTCTATGTAGGTAGCAAGAAAAGGAGGGACACAAAAGGAAGATACAGGAAAGGAAAGAAAAAGAACAAACAAGATACAGAAATAAGAACATAGAGACGCACACCCGTTCCTCAAGCATGGCCAAGAACCGTTGGAGCCCATAAATGGATAGTCATTAAATGCCAGGGAATGTCAAACTACAATATTCAAGTGACGGCATCCTGAGTTTCCATCGATGGTGAAGCTTGTTGTTCCAGGAATAGTCTTAAATCTTCAGGACGATGAAAAGATTTAGAGAAAGTGTCTTTCCAGACTCTCATCGTAGAAGGATCAAACAGACCATATTTGAAACCAAGGCTTCTCAGTTGTGGACGAAAAGAAGAAAATTCTTTGCGGATAGCAACCGTTTCCTTTGCAAAGTCTTGATGAATGAAGATTTTGGAGCCATTTACCAAGAGAGAAGGAATATCTCTAGCAGCTTTCCTGATAAGAACCAGATGATGGTGTCGCAAAACCTTAAAAATCATTTGCCTAGGTTTGGTGTGGCGAGGATTTCTATGTGAAGGAATTCTATGTGCCTTGTCCACTTCAAACTTTTCGGGAAATTTAATATTTAGAAGACCAGGAAGCAAGGATTCTAGGTAGCAGCGACAGTCAGATCCTTCAACCTCTTCAGGAAGATTGAAAATACGGAGGTTGTATTGCCGATTACGGTTTTCCAATTCCAGCAGCTGGGTATGCATTGGTACTATTTGCTGCACCAAAGGTGTAAAAGAGTCCAATTTATTTTTGTTATCCTGAATTTTGATAGCATTATCAGACACTTTCATGGACATGGACGCCATATCTTTGCGAATATTTTTCATTTCAATTGCAATAGTGTCAGTGTTCAGTCGCAGCGCTTTAATTTCTTCTAAAATTAATGTGAGGGAAGGTTCAGAAGATTCAACAACCTTAGATTTATTTGGGGGAGGCGATACTTGCTGTTTCCTCTTATTAGTGGCAGAATTCTTATTATCCATCTTGAGGTGAGTAAATAACCAAAAGCGTCAAAGAAATGCAGAAAAAAGAAAAGCACCTCAAAATTTTAATAAATATTAGGGAAAAAGGTGTAAAATTCCCAAAAGCTGTCCAGAAACAGCAGTGCAGTAGTTAATAGGGTCGTGGGCGTGGTTAGGCCCAAGCCAGGCCTTCTCTTTCTGAGCACCCCGCCCCCTGTGAGGAGGAAGCCGGCAGAGACTGGGACCAAGGCAGGGAGAGGAACCAGAGGGCCAGCAGGAACACTTCCCACGAAGAAATCGCCCAGAAAAACGAGCAGAAGGTAGGCAATACGCTTATCTTGCGAGCGCTGCGCTGTAAATGAGGTTCCTGACAGAAATTCGTCGTATTTCGGCAAATTGGGCCGATTACATTACCGAGCTCCGGTGGCGGCGGCCATCTTGGACGACGCGCTCGCGCGACTCCCACCCAGCTGATTTTTAATGAATTACAAACTCCTCTGGTTCAATAATACCTGTTTATTCCATAATTTCCATGATTCAAGCTCTTCTTTGCTATAGATGATAAGGCTGCCACCCCACAAAACGAGAGAGGTCGTTTTATGGGGCCAGGGTATAAGATATGCACTTGGGGTTGGAGTTTAGTTGGTCGTTGGGTGGGGGTATAAGTGATCGAGGATGGATGCGGGGTAGGTTACCACGTTTAGTGAACATCCAACAAGGGTGTAATACAAATAATGTACTGATGTAGTGCAGGTTTGGAATTTTGTCTTATAATATTTAAGTTAAATAGATTTGAGTCACTTGAATAATCATTATCACATGGAAACATGATCTATTTATTGTATGTATTTCTGTAAAAACACCACAGCTTTTATAGCATGGAAAACTAACAGAGGTTTGTTTTAACCACACAGCTACCCTTGACGAAGGGCGGAAAAAAGGCCCGAAATGCATTGGGATGATAATAATAGCTGCTTAACATGAATTGAGTTGTCCCGGTGAGTCAGTAAAAAGCCTGGATAGGCATAATTGCTTCATTTGAAAAAATTTGGATGACTGACAGCCTTATCGTGTATAGCAAAGAAGAGCTTGATTAATCATGTAACAATGTACCAGTGAATTTAAAGTGCATCATGTGACTTAAAGACATGAGCAAATGAAATAAACAGCAGCATGGCACTGTAGAAAGAAAAAAAACATAAGTATAGAGAATATAACAGGAGTAAAACACTAAACAGTTGTCAATATCATAGTTCTGTGTTGTCACTGATGTAACTCTGGTGAGCGATAACTCACCCGACCCATTGCAGAAATAGTAGCTAGACAGCCTGTTAGAAGACAGGTTGTTACTGGACCCTATACCAGAAAAGGCACTGTCCTATACATATAAAACAATAATAAATAACTCTCCAGACTTGCTAATGAAATTGCGTGAGGCATGGGAATCCAAGGTGGGACTTCTAGAGGATGATGACTTGGAGGAGGCAGTGCAGAGCCCTAGAGAGGTGGCAATACGAGCACGATTTAGGTTAGTCCAGCTGAGGATACCGCATCGGTCCTACTACACCAGCACGTTACTGTTTAAGATAGGGCGCATCTCCACTAAGGAATGTCAGAGGGGCTGCACCCAGGGGGGAACATTTTTCCACATCTTATGGGACTGTCCGGTCATACAAGTTTACAGGACGAAGGTGATATCGGTAATGTTGGAAGTGCTAGAACCAGAAGTCCCCCTGGATGCAAGGTGGCATATACTGTGTGTCTCAGGGTGGTTCCAAATGGCAGCAATGGTCACCAAACGGAATGCGGCGGGAGCATGAGGGGGCCACTCAGCCGCCTAAAGCATCCCAATGGAAAAGGGGCATAGACTGGTGTTGTACGGCTGAAAGGACAATTTATGAAAGTAGGGGATGTCCCAAGAAATAGGAGAAAATTTGTCAGCCGGGGGTAGACTATAGGGGACACGGGGAGGCACTGATCAGTTAAGTGGGAGGGGGCAGGGATGCGACCGAAGCTACAAGTGGACGCCAGCATGTATCATGACTACAATATCATGTTTGTGAATCGCAGATTGTATGAATCATCGGGGGAACATGTACCTCAGAGCATGCATATGTACCAGTTTTGAAATGCGAATACCTTTAATAAAAAGAAATTTAAAAAAAAAAGAAGTAGTTGATAGAGACCTCACTAGGACTCTAACATCCACTCACATTAGAGAAATTGCAGATGGCCCAACCCTTCAATCCTCCAATAACATAGTGCTCTGCGGTGAACTAATGTCTTCTGTTGCATCTATGCCGCTGGCCGCGCGACACGAAGGGGAGCTAAGCGAGACAGCATCTTAGTCCCACATCCCGCGCGAGTAGAACGGTGCGCGTCAGGTCTTGGCCGCCCCCCCCCTTTTCAGGCGCGTCCAATGGGCGTGGGTCACCGGGTGGGAGGGGCGGCCCCTAGGGGTTAAAGGTAGCGCGGCAGCAAGGCTCGGCCTTTCTCTGCCGTCGCGTTCCCGGGCTGCTCTGCGCTGTTCCAAGGGGGCACCTCGATGGTCTGGCGTCGTGTCTGTAGGCTTCTTCATGGTCGGTGAGTCTTGCCTTGCGTTGTGTGTCGGGGGAACAGTAGGTCCCGAATTTTAAAGCCTGCAAGGGCGGCGCGAACGGAGCAGCACCCGGGCGCGGGAGATAGATTTATACCGAGTGCGGTGCGCTGGTCTGGCGTCGTGTCTGTAGGCTTCTTCATGTTCGGTGAGCTTGCCTTGCGTTGTGTGTCGGGAGAACAGTAGGTCCCGAATTTTAAAGCTTGCAAGGGTGGCGCGAACGGGAGATAGATTTACAGCGAGTGCGGTGCGCGCGAGTAACGGGGTGGATGATGGCAGCAGGGGGCACTTGCAGGGGCTGTAATTTTCAGGAGGAATGAGCTGGGCCCCGTCCCGTGGGCGTGGATGCCTTGGCTGCGGGTGGCAGTGCTCCGTTGCGGCTCAGCTGATTTAAGCGCATCCTAGGTAGGGCAGCGGGTGCGTCGGGCTGTTTTGCCATTCTTTTAGGCGGAGTATGTTTAAAGTGGAGGTTTTAATGCAGCTTGGTAATACGAATGGAATGGAGCAGGCTCGTAGGCGAAGTATGTTTAAAGTGGAGGATTTAATGCAGCGGGTAATCCGAAGGGAATGGAGCAGGCACCGTTTTAGGCGAAGTATGTTTAAAGTGGAGGATTTAATGCAGCGGGGTAATCCAAATGGAATGGAGCAGGCACCGTTTTAGGCGAAGCATGTTTAAAGTGGAGGATTTTGGGTAAATTTTAAAGGTAGTGCGTCGTATATGGGTTACAATGCATTTTCTTTTCTTTTGTCTCCCTGTGGAAGTTCTCTTATACACGATAGGGGATAAGATGCACGTACAATACTTTTGCATGGCAGAGTGTTTATTTAAGAATATGTAAGGTAGTAAGGTTGCGCGTATGGGTTACCAAGGAGCTACAGCTCAAAGGTAAGTCGCGTACCTTTGGTGTGGACAGCCCTCACAGGCCAGGGTTCGAATCCTGGCAATGCTGTAGAATTATCCCAAGGTGGAAAAAATTCAAACGTTTACGGCCACTTTTGATGATGGGGCAAGTCGTCGGGTGTTCGGCTGGAACTCGGGTGGTGGTGGTAAGGTGCTGAGCGCAGCTCTGCGGGGTCAATGGTACAGGGCGGGCGTCGCCAGTTCTATGCTGCCCTCCGTCCCAAAAATTTGAATTAGTTCCCGGTCAGAGTACCTTGGTTTTGGAAGTAAAGGAATCGCGGCATGTCACGATGTTAAAACATCACGGGGATATCGTATATGAGTTACAACGCATTTTGTTTCCTTTTGTCTACCTGTTGAAGTTTTCTTATACTCGATATGGGATAATATGCACCTACAATACTTTTGCATGGCAGATTATTATTTAATAATATGTAATGAGGACTAGAGATAAAGCTAAGGTACTGGTCGCATGAGTTTATGAATGGAGTTAAGTATGAGACGGTAGAGTCATGTAAACACAGTTTGTATATGTCTTGCAAGCCCTCCGTCCCGTGGATTACACTGCTTTAGCCCCGGCTATCGGCTCCGAAATGCGGCGGTGCCTGCTGGGGTTTCTTTTGATACGCTCTTGACCGCGGCGCTAATTCCCAGCATACACACTGGTCATGAAGGGTAATAGATTTATCATTTTAGGTGGCGGCTATCCTCGGGCCTTTCGCGGCATGCCGGTTGTAGGTTGTTACGCTGACGCACTTTGGCCAGTCTCCCAACATTTACAAACGGCACGATTTCTATAACGCAGTTAAGTGCACGCATATATGGATGGGCAAGCGTGAGGATGGTGCTGGTCCCTGGCAGTTGTGTTCGACTATTTTGGTGCACGTGTGGAATAGTGGCCGGGTGCGGCCATTTTGGGGACACTATGGTGATGTTCGGCGCTTAGGATAATGGCGTCCAGTGCGGCCATTTTCTAGGGCGGCTGTTCCTTTTGTCTTTGGTCCGGCGCATGACGTGCTTGGCGCCGGTTGGCAAGGAATTTGAGAGCACAATTCTTCAATACCTGCGCATGCGGGTGAGTCCGGACAATTTGATGGGCATTTCTTTGAATGTATGTTTAAGGGGGATACAATGCACTGTTTTCCCCCCCATTTTGTTGCCTTCGTGCAAGTGCCCACCATTAAGCACTGCTTACTGGTTCGTTCAGAGGTACACCATTTTGCGCCCAGCAGCCTGTGTAGCATGCGCAGTTTAATGTACGGCGAAGTCAAGTAATGCCAGCACGCTCCGCAAGGTCAGAATGTGATTTTATGGATAGAAAGAATGCCTTCTGCAGCATGGTGTCCTCGCCAGCTTTTCCCTGGTCGGCTGCCCGTCTTTGGGAGCTACAGTTTGAACATTGCGGGGCGAGGGGGGGGTCGCGGCCCGGGTCGGTTACAGCTCGAGGATGCTTCTACACTGTGCCCGCGAAGGGATTTATGGGTCCCGGGTTTGAGCCTCGGCGATGCTCTCGTCTGCCTGTGATTTGTACGTTATGCATTCTTCCGTGCAGAAATTACGCGCCAGGTAATACGAACTGGAACTAGGATTGCGCCGAGTTGTCTGCGCTCGTGCCATTAAATACTGGAAATAATTTCTTAAATGGTTATTCGGTTAAGCACAGTGGGGTTCCGCTTTCGTAAGAGCCTGCGCTCGTGCCAATAGATACTGGACATAATTTCCTATCTGGCTTTGGTTAAGCACAGTGAGTTTACGCTTTCGTAAGATTCTGCGCTCGTGCCATTCAATACTGGAAATAAATTCTTATCTGGCTATTCGGATAAGCACAGTGGGTTTCCGCTTTCGTAACAGATACTTTTGTTACTTCGTTTGTAAGTTACAATTCTAATGTAGTACGGTGGCGATTAGCTGTCATCACAGAGTTGCCTGCGAACTGCAAGTTAGAGGATTGGGGCATTACGTTTGCACCAGTCAAGTTATCCTAATGTTCCAAGAAGGGGTTGGGTTAGGTATGCACTATTATTAGTAATGCCAATCCCAAAACGTTGTAGTATGTTCGGAGTCTGGAGTGTGTGCTTCCCATAAACACGTTGAAAATATACTGTCTACAGCTATGGATGCATTACCACACCTGGTTTCCTGATTGTCTTATGTAACCTAGATAATAAGAACTCAAGGTGGTCAGGTTTTGCTGCAAAGGCTGCCCAGGGAATATTCCGTGATGTGAGCTAACTGCCCCCCGGGTATCGCTGCCCCCGGCAGAGGAACCCCTGGTGCCAGAGTTCGCAGGACCAGTAGAGTCCAAAAAAGGATACCCTAGCAGGCAACGTCAAGTGCTTGCAGAGGTCCAAATAGGATATATCACGTGACCCAATTATTGATTGAAGGGAACCACAGTGGATATGTGGCCGGTTGTACATTAAGAGCTTCCCGTAGTTACTCCTACCCTATCCGGTGCTGAATGCAACAAGTGAGTTACTCAAAGCTGCATTGTTTGCTGGCATTTGGTGCGTGTCTACCAAAAAACTTTGTTAAACGTGGTGTTAGCACGGTCGAATACAGACTTGATTGCGCAGAGTACCAAACATTTCTTTCTTGTGATTAGCAAAACTGAGGCTGTTTCCTGCGGATTACAACAGTTGGTCATACTTAGTTTTATACATGCGGGGTATAGGCCTCGGGTCTCTCTCAGGCAGCACTTGCGCTGTCTCATCGAGGCATGATGCAGGACGATAAGGGCATGATGCCCCGCCCGCTTTCTGCTCATATTTTGTCGGATAATTCAATTTTGGGATTCTAGCACGAGTTGCCGAGGAGTTCCAAGTACGACCTGCCCAACCGTTCCAGTATTAGAGCTTCAATGACGGATTTGCCCCTTGTAAATGCTGGAGGTGGTAGTGACACGGGTCGTCATATCGTACATGTACTGGGTTTCTTTACAGCTTTATACCATAGCTTATAACTCTACTCTAATGTAGCCTGGTACTCCCTTATCAAGCTATAGATCAGCTTTGCAGGCGGTTCCCCACAAGGGTGTGGGAGTATGCCACCAGCATAGCATGTGATAAAACTGGTCTGATGATATTACAGCTGGATGATGGACAGGTTGGGAATATACCCCACACCGGTTTCTTATATGTAGAAACTCCCTAACCAGACAGGCATAAACAAGAGCGTAGCGGCAGCAGGTGCAGTGGCGCCTAAGACGCATGTATACTCCTTCGCATAGCAGCAGCGGGTGCAGTGGCACCTAGGACGCCTGTATCCTCCTTATTGCGCGCATACGGGTCCATCAGCTTAAACTTCTTAGGGGCATAAAAAGTGTCTTTAATTCTGTAAATATATTGCAGTGGGGTACTGATTTTATGTCGTTGGTGCGTCCAGTTACGGTGAACACGCGATCATTCCGGTGCTCTAAAAGCGCTTCTAAGATCCTGCAACTCCTCGTTGCTTACATGGGTGGGGTCTGGGACTCGCAGTCCAGGGGCTACAACGGTTGTCAGGCCATCTAAATTGAGGGCCTCGTTTTCAAGGTGCGGGACTTCATCAGTTGGTGGGACCATATCAGCTAGATGCTCGCGTGCCGGGCTCGGCCGGGGTCTCTCTCCCGTGCGGGAAGGGCACTTCTTACTTGGTAGTTGCTAGCACCACAACACTAAAACGATGTTTAGTGCTCCCAAACACACATTGTTACCGGCCATTGATACGAAAGGGGAACTATTGGTGGGTCCCTGGGCCACCCATGAATAGCAGGCACTTAATATTATAAAGTTAAAGCCGAGCCGGTTAACAACAACGCTCCACCCTGCTCAGGAAGTGAATGAGTAGGAGGCTGTCAAATAGGTAGGGAAGCCCTTTGTATAACAGCATAACCCCTTTGATTAAAAGCGCGTAATAAATACCCATCCTACTCATGAAAGAAGGAGCGGGAGGCGGTCAATTGGGTATTGAAACCTCCAGCTAAATGTAGACCACCAAAACAGATGTTTAGTGGGACTGAGGTGTTGTGCGCTGGTGCAAAATTAAACCATTGAAATTGCAGGAGGTTGTTTACAACACAGAGCACTTGAAGTTACAATAAAGGCCGCGAACAGTGGGGTGTGCCCGGGTGGTACATACATGGCAGAGGGTGCGGGGAAGGACATGAAGCGCACGGTGACTGCATACGTTTCTAACAGGGGATTAGTCAATATATGTGGTTGTACGAGCAGTGCAGAGACAGGCTCAGACAAGGCTGGAATTGAGCCATATTAAAAATGGCGTTTAAGGGCGCCAGTGGAGACAGCACCTGAACTTGTTTCCATCAAGGAAGCGATACATGCCCGACAGGCTTCGTGGTGTACAACTATACAGTCACTGTCGCCACCTTCTGGCTGGCTAGCTATCGGCAGCCCCTTACAGAGAAGGAATTTGTTTTAACAACATATAGTCGAACATGATAGTAAGAGTCTGAACTCGCGCTCTAGCAGGCGGCACAGCCCCTTGCATGGCTCTAACTATAAAAATAGATTAGGCAATGCATGGCCAACTTTGTTCATATTCGATATGCGTTTTATATAGCACGGACGTCACCCGAAGGCATGAGCTCTTCCCGATAAGTACAAGAAACGACAGGTAATATTGTACAAAAGCAGACTTTAAGTTACATGAGGTAAAGTGAAATGGTGAGGCAAACAAAATACATGAGGTAGCAAACAGTGCATTACAGGAGGGACAAGTAATAAGGGTGCAGGTTACAAGAGCGTCAGGATACAATGGATGGTGAGATATGTGCTGACACCCAGGCCTAGAACAAACGTAAGATAGGCGAGGGTGGCCCTGCCAATTGTCTTTGTCGGTCCCGGTACTTACCCAAATGACAATCTAAATATGTGCAGGCACCGTAAGAATGCCAGTCGTCTTTTTCTGTCCGGGTACTTACCCAAATATCAATTTAAATAGCACTATTTTAGGCTTAACAGCACCACGCATCCCTATGCAGGATGGCAGAGCACGGTTGGGTAACATGCGCGTTATACAGGGACAATACATTGTGGAGTGGTGAAGGAAACGGCATGCACATGTATCACATGAGACAGCGAGGGTACAGGTACAAGAGTCCCATATCCCCCTGAGTCCTCAGTGTTGTATTAGAAAGGATTCCAGTTTGGTGTGCTGCATAAGCGGGCAATGACAGCGGTATACAGGGTGTTTAATGGGTCGGCGAGGGTCACAAGGCGCAGGAGTCCCATATCCTCCACAGGCCACTGTGGGGCGTTAGAAGGAGTCTAGTTGTATGAGCTGCAAGTAAAAGCTACAACAATTACTGATCAGTCCTCTGCATATACATGAGGGCTTTTCACTGCATGCATTAACGTTACCTGCCATACCCATCTCCTGGTTCTGGGACGAATATATCCGGTTTTCCAGTAGCATCCATAAAATATTACGAATAACATGCACAATGCAACAGAGAAGCAGGGCTAAGCAAGGATGCGCGGCTCCCCTTGTAGATATTGGAAGGTAAACAGCCCAATGAAGAAAATGGCAGGATCCACAAGAGGCGGAGGGCCAGGGGCCAGGTACACTAGTAAGAGGGCAGGGCGCCCCGAGCAGTGAATTAGGGTTATTCAGGTCCCAAAGTGGCAAGATTAATGTTGTGGTAACTAGTCCGGTGAGAGTGAGACCTGGCCTAAGAACAGTAGCGACGCAATCCCCATTAGAGGCGCGGCTTGTATAGCTAAGGGCGTATCTACGCAGTCCTCATTAGAGGCGCGGCTTTTGTACCTAAGGGCGTGGCCTAAGAACAGTATCGAAGCAATACCCGTGAGGTGCGGCCCATGTAACTAAGGGCGAGTCCTAAGAACGGTCCCAACAAAGGTCCGAAAGGGTGTAGTGGAGGATACTATGACAGGGGTGCACTGAACAGCGGCGAAAGTAGCTAGGTGGGTGGGGGGCTCTGTCATCGACGGGGGCCTCCTCCAGAGCTGTGGCGGAGTACAGGGCGATCTGGAAGCGGATGGACAGTAGGGGTACCTCTGCGGCAGAAGGATACAGTCAATACCTCTGCCCAGCACAGTAGGGGTGCCTGAGCCAAGAACCTGGAGCCGAGGGGGCTCCAGGAAACAGCGTCGGCGCCCCGTTAGTCCATCGGGCGGTCGGGGGGCCTGAACCGACAGGGGGTGTGCCTCATCGCTCCGCCCTGACAGGGGGGGCGGGAGTTGAACGTAAGGAAGTGATAATGGACTGCACCGTCAGAGCATCGACTCGCCGTGCAAGAATGGCTCACGAGGCATGCGGGGCAGCGAGGGGCTGACGCATTGGATCGCCTGTAAGATGACCCACCTTATTGCTACTTGTTGTGCAAAATAAACCTGCACCACTGCTTTCCCAGAAAAATGTCTCATGAGTTTCCTTGGTATGTAAGTGTATGGTGCATAAAGTGGAGCGAGCGCTGGGAGTGTGGGCACTATGCCGCTGGCCGCGCGACACGAAGGGGAGCTAAGCGAGACAGCATCTTAGTCCCACATCCCGCGCGAGTAGAACGGTGCGCGTCAGGTCTTGGCCGCCCCCCCCCCCTTTTCAGGCGCGTCCAATGGGCGTGGGTCACCGGGTGGGAGGGGCGGCCCCTAGGGGTTAAAGGTAGCGCGGCAGCAAGGCTCTGCCTTTCTCTGCCGTCGCGTTCCCGGGCTGCTCTGCGCTGTTCCCTCCCTGGCCCAGACCCAGCGGCAGAGCGGCAGGCAGGTTTGAACTGTTAACGGTCTATTTTGTGTTGCAGGCGGAGTCACAGGGCGATCTGGAAGCGGATGGACAGTAGGGGTACCTCTGCGGCAGAAGGATACAGTCAATACCTCTGCCCGGCACAGTAGGGGTGCCTGAGCCAAGAACCTGGAGCCGAGGGGGCTCCAGGAAACAGCGTCGGCGCCCCGTTAGTCCTTCGGGCGGTCGGGGGGCCTGAACCGACCGGGGGTGTGCCTCATCGCTCCGCCCTGACAGGGGGGGCGGGAGTTGAACGTAAGGAAGTGATAATGGACTGCACCGTCAGAGCATCGACTCGCCGTGCAAGAATGGCTCACGAGGCAAGCGGGGCAGCGAGGGGCTGACGCATTGGATCGCCTGTAAGATGACCCACCTTATTGCTACTTGTTGTGCAAAATAAACCTGCACCACTGCTTTCCCAGAAAAATGTCTCATGAGTTTCCTTGGTATGTAAGTGTATGGTGCATAAAGTGGAGCGAGCGCTGGGAGTGTGGGCACTAAGATGGTGACAAACAGGCGCTGAAGACACATAAACTGTACTCATGTTGATCGCCTTAATAAGGTCACACCAGATAGGATGTCCTAATACCGACATGGTCCTTAGTTAGCTTTCGTGAAAAACAAACGGCGAGAAACAGCACACTCCAGTTAGTAAAATAAGAAGGATAGGGAATGGGGCCAATATAACCACGGCGAATGCATTTCCAGGAGGTGCTGAAGCTCATATTCGCAGCAGCGTGAAGAGTAAACTCAGCCAGCCAAGATGGCGGCATGCAGGTATAGAGAGTGCCGGGTGGCTCACGCCGCGTGCGTGCTGTTCCAACATACAGTACCACGTAAAATGAAAGCTTGAGATCGACATTGGAAGGTGAAATTTCACAGGAGCTTCACGTGACACCAGGCTAAGGTAAGGTATGTGCGCTCTGGCCATTACCACGCGGACTGCAGCTGATTCAAATGCCACTTAAGGTAACGACAACGGCAATCCTCAGACACAGTTAAAAAAACACTCACAAATAAAAAAAATGGAGACTCTCTTTGCCACACTAAAACTAATCCGAATGGCTTACGATGCCGAAAACAATGACAGAGCTGACACAGGATGTTTTGCATGCGTGGGTTTGTATTCCATCCTCGTTGTCAAAATGTTGTAGGTAAAAGAAGTCCAAATGTAGCTAAGTAGTAAGATATAACAAGGTGGTTTAGTAAGTCCAGTTACAGATGATGAAGATGGTAAGTATGATGATAGATAGATAGTCCCACCAGGAGCAGCCTTCCAGCTGCTCAGCCTGCACATTCCAACTGACACTCAGCACATCACCAGGCACCCATGCATTCCAAGACATCGCCAAGCATTCCAACACTCATCCTGGCTGAGCAGTAGGGAAGATGTAACTAAGGGAAAGGATAGGCGACAATTAAGTCACAACACATGGCTCAAGATCCCTTGGAGTACAGGGACCCAAACTCTGGAGTGGACTGAAGCCTAAAATGACGCCAGAAATGAACTATTGCTTATCATGAAATTCTTGAACACAGTACCCATTTGATTGGCACTCAATTAAAAATATTGGCAAAAAGAATTTGGGGACTGAAAAATTTCAGACAGGCGAGGAAGCATTGTGTCCAGTTGGACTCTAAGCACCTCTGTCAGTTTCCCACTTCTTGAAGCATTCACAGCATTATAAAGTATTTTCAAGGTGGCAATGTAGTCTTATACAAAACTCAAAATAATAAATCAATTAAAAAGACATGAGTAAATGAGAATGCCTGTTGCCATAAGGGCACTATACAAGGGTACTTACCTTTCCCTCTTTATTGTGTAGAAATGTTTGTATTCAGTTATAACACAAGCCTTACAAACAAAAATATTATGAGGAAAAGGTAAACAAGAGGGGGAAGTAATTGAAAAAGGCAATGCTACATAAAGAACAAGACATGAAAGCCCAATGGGAGATTGCTACTAAAACATATGTGAGTACTTTATCTGTTCTTAGAACACTGGAATGTTGTGCGCTCCATTGAAAACAATGGAGTACTCCGGGCTTCTAATGGAGAGTAGAAGCCCGGAGCATCAGCATTCCAATGTTTGTTCACAGCTGTTGCTGTGAACAAAAGGTCTCATGGAGCGCAAGGGGATTTCAACTCCCTCGGGCTCCATGAGGCCTTTGGTTTACAAATTAGAACATTCTGCCCTCCAGGGGCGGAATGTTCTAATAGCCTTATAGCCCGCTGTAGCTGGGATATATCGGCCATTAAAGGCCTGCTCCCTTGTTAAAGGCCCTTGCCTTCAGCTCAGTCCTTTAACGCTGGAGCGGGCGCTTAATGGATGGTTTAGCCCGCTACATAGGACTATAAGTCTATATTAGAACATTGCAATGTTGAGAACTCAATTGAAGAAAATGGAGTTTCTCCAGGCTTGTAATGGCTGGTATAAGCCCGGAGCTCCAACATTCCAATGTTTGTCTTTCTGTTTCCCCTTCTTAATTTAGAACATTCTACCCTCAGTAGGTGGAATGTTCTAATACCCTAATAGCCCTTCTGCAAAGGTTTATACTTGTTGTTAAAGGCGGCTCAGGCCTATAACTTCAGTTCAGGGCTTTTAACAACCGGTAGAGCCCTCTGCAGTGGACTATGAGGCTATATAAGAACATTGGAATGTTGGGAGCTCCATTGAAGATAATGGAGTGCTTTGGGATTCTAATGGCTGGTGAGGGCTCAGAGCTCCAACATTCCAATATTTGTCATTCACAGCTGTTGCTGTGAATAAGGGCCTCTTGGAGCCCGAGAAAATTGAAATCCCCATGGGCTCACAGAGGCCCTTGTTTTTTTGTTAGAACATTATTCCCTCTAGAGGCGGAATTTTCTAATAGCCCACCGCAGCTAGGCTATACTGCCCATTTAAGGCCCGCTCCCTTGTTAAAGGCCTTTGCCTTCGGCTCAGCCTTTAACACTGGAGTGGGCCTCTAATGGCCGGTACAGCCCATCACGGTGGACTATAAGGTTATATTAGATCAGTGGAATGTTGAGAACTCCATTGAAGACAATGGAGTAGCTCTGGGCTTATAATGGCTGGTATAAGCCCTGCGCTCCAACATTCTAATGTTTGTCTTTCTATTTCTCCCTTTTAATTATAGAACATTCAATCATCAGCTCGTGGAATATTCTAATAGCCTAATAGCTCTTCTGCCGAGGGTTTTACCTGCTCACGCCTATAAATTCAGTTCAGAGCCTTTAACAACTGGTAGACCCCTTTACAGTGGGCTATAAGGCTATATTAAAACATTTGAATGTTGAGACCTCCATTGAAGGTAATGGAGTGTTCCGGGCTTCTAATAGCTGGTAGAAACCCAGAGCTACAACATTCCAATGTTTGTTTTTCACAGCTGTTGCTGTGAACAAAAGCCTCATGGAGCCTGAGGGGATTTAAATCCTCTCGGTCTCACTGAGGCCTTTGTTTTATCTGTTAGAACTTTCTGCCCTCTAGTGGCGGAATGTTCTAATAGCCTGCTGTAGCTGGGCTATACCGGCCATTAATGGCCCGCTTCCTTGGTAATAACGCTGGAGCAGGCCTTTAATGGCTGGTATAGCCCTTCACGTGGGGCGATTAGTCTAAATTAGCAACAGTGCTTCAGTAATACTAGTGGACCTGGAGCGGCTGCCTCTACACATCAAAGAGGCCTTTAGCTGTTGTTTCCAAGGGTCTCTAGCAACTACTGTTTGTACAGGAAAAAACATTTTACATTCTTCAGCAAAAAATATTTGTGTAGTATAACCACCTCAAACCAAGCAGTACTCAATAGATAACCTAACTGCACAGTGCAAGATCATCTGTCACACCTGTAAATGGTCACCTTGTTAGGTCTCGACTTATACATTGATTTAAATGTCTTTTGTCAAAGACCTACTGTTTATAATACGAGATACACTGCGTGGCCTTTGGGTCAGCAGCCTACTTATGATTTTATGGCTTTCTTGTCTATCTCAATTCTTTGCTTAATATTCAATAACATTTCTCCCTATCCTTATATTGTCCCGTCTCTGGAGCACAGTTTCTTTATCAACATATTGATCGACTTACTTGTATCCTTCCACTCAGGGCCGGACTGGGAACCGAAACCAGCCCTGGCAAAGTGCTCGGCCGGCCCCCCACCCCCTGGGGGGGTTAGGGGTGCGACCGCGCTCTTTGCCAGGGCCGGTTTTCAGACAATTTTGTTACAGGGCAGTTTTTGCAACAACGCGATGCAAAAACGGCCCTGTAACAAAAACGGCCCTGTAACAAAAATGCCCCCCAGGGGCCCAAAACCGGCCCCCACCCTTGGGGCGCACCGGGGGATTGCCCGGTGCCCGCAATGGCCAGTCCGGGCCTGCTTCCACTGCTGATGTGAGAGCCCACTTGAGTTGGGTAAAAATAAACATCTGTTATTCCCCCTTCTCACCCCCTTGCCCCTTTATGTACTGCTCAGTGCGGTCCACCTCCATCTCAACTTTACTCCTGATATCCATCTCCTCCTCCCTCTCTCTCTTCTTACAACCTCCCCAGGGCATTTCTACCCTGCCCCGCCCCCTCCCAGTGTGCTTTACTCCTTATCCCCACCACCATCTCAGCCCTGCTTATGGCACTTCATCACCTCCTCATCCCCCAGGCTCTTCTCTACATCCGCCCTTGTGGCCTTCTCTTCCCCATCCCTTGTCTCTGTACTTTGTCATCGTGCCCCTAACCTGTACCTATAACTCTTCCAATGCTCACCCCCCCCCCGAGTGTCTCTCCTGCATTAATGATGTTGATTTATTGCTCTTGCATATGTATTACTTTGCTGTTCTTTGTTGTTTCTTGTAAAGCACTCTAATACCTAGGGAGCAGTAGTGCTATATAAACATTGTACATAAATAAATGAATAGCACTCGTTACAATGAACGCATGTAATTACAACGCAAGTCGTTACAACAATGCATTGTTACATCGCATGCTATTACAACGCAAGTCATTACAACTTGCTGTAGGGGGGTACTGGAGTTTGGAATAGTATAATTTATTATTCCAACTCCAGTGTGTGCAACAGTAGGAAAGGTGTTCGATTTAAAATCCAACAAATCCAACACACAATTCCCCCTAGAGCAAGTCGTTGTAACAACGTGTGTTGTAATGGCATGCGCTGTAACAATGTGTTGTTGTAACGACTTGCGCTGTGATGGCATGCATTGTAAACGATGCGTTGTAAACGTTGTTACCAAATAAATATGCTCCAAGGGGTGAAGGTGTCGTTTACAAATACGTCGTTTATATTATGTAATGTTTTATCATAACACTCGATACACGCATATGGCTTTCCTTGCTCTCATCCCCCTCCCCCTACTTTTTAATTATTTATTGTAAGGGACCAGCAGCCACCTGTTGTTACCAGGCCACTCGGTTTTATGAGTTTCCTTCCCGGCCCCCCTCCTACACCCCTAGTGCCTTCAATCAAACCTCTCCTTGCCAGCACGGTGCCAGCTTTTCCCCTATCAATCTTCTACCTTCCAACTTCCCCTCCCACCCCTGCACCTTGCACCCTTCAATCACTCCCTGAAGGCCCACATTTAAAACAAGCATTGGTGAATGCATTAGGTTTCACATATATGATTATTATTAGCTGCTTTTTTGTTGTAACTTGTAGCTTGCTGAGTAGTTGTACAATATAAGGTACAGAAGGTCTGTTAAAGTGTTATGATTTCTTTATGTACAAAAAGGCAATATATTGTGCTGTTACTAGTGTTATAGTGCGGGTAAGTTATAACAACATTTTGAAAAATAAAATGGAAATAGGGAAATAATAGAATATATTGAAGTAATAGCAATATTATGAGTTTAGAGGAGTTATGACAATTTTTGACCCCGGTTCCACTGCACCTACTGCACAATTCAAATTATGACCATATTCCCTGTAAGGTAACTGCATGTGTGACTGCCTGGGTGGTAGTAAAATATTGCAATATTTGGTGTTAAGAAGAGTTCCTAAAGCTTTGGACCGAGGTATCAGTGCACCTGCTGCGCCATTGATATCATGACCCTAGTGCCTGCAAGGTAACTGCACTTGTGACTTCTTATTTAGTAGTTAAATATAGCAATATTTGGTGTTTACAGGTGTTCTGACAACTTTTGGTCCCGGTGCCATTGCACCTGCACCACCATTGACATCATGGCCCTAGTGCCTGAAAGATAACTGCAATAATAATGATAAGCCACAGACAGCTCCTGAGGCGGAAGCCGGGAGATACGAGCAACAAAACCTAAGCACTGTAATTTTTAAAATTTTAATTTTACCTGTGTTATTCACATTGGCCAGAGCACTCCCCCCCCCTCACAATCGCCGACTCTGTACCGCGCAGCCGATATTAACGCTGCCGCGGGTCTTAGCAAAGTTTCTGCCGCCATTTCCGAGGGAAGTGAGGCCACGCCCACCTGCCTGAGGCCACGCCCCCTCCGAACGCTACATAAGCCGCGCTGCTGACCCAGCACGCATTACCCACAGACAGCTCCTGAGGCGGAAGCCGGGAGATACGAGCAACAAAACCTAAGCACTGTAATTTTTTAAATTGTAATTTTACCTGTGTTATTCACATTGGCCAGAGCACTCCCCCCCCCTCACAATCGCCGACTCTGTACCGCGCAGCCGATATTAACGCTGCCGCGGGTCTTAGCAAAGTTTCTGCCGCCATTTCCGAGGGATGTGAGGCCACGCCCACCTGCCTGAGGCCACGCCCCCTCCGAACGCTACATAAGCCGCGCTGCTGACCCAGCACGCATTAGCCACAGACAGCTCCTGAGGCGGAAGCCGGGAGATACGAGCAACAAAACCTAAGCACTGTAATTTTTAAAATTGTAATTTTACCTGTGTTATTCACATTGGCCAGAGCACTCCCCCCCTCACAATCGCCGACTCTGTACCGCGCAGCCGATATTAACGCTGCCGCGGGTCTTAGCAAAGTTTCTGCCGCCATTTCCGAGGGAAGTGAGGCCACGCCCACCTGCCTGAGGCCACGCCCCCCTCTCCCCTCTTTAAAATGTGCCGGAACCGGACGCGCAGCCAAAGGTAAGCCCGTCTGTGCCTGTCCGGGCCCAGCCGGCCCTAGGCCCAGGACCTATGCCCGACTCCACACGGGATCGCTACAGCTATACTCAAAGAGACCTCTTGTCACTCAAACCCACAAAAAACCCCAACTGTCGCTATACTCACAAAGGGGAAACGACCTTCCTCAACTGCGACCTATGTAGCTCACCTCCCACCACTGATGGACACTACGCCCTTAATATGGCCCTTCTGAACTGTAGATCTCTCCCAAAACACTCCCTAGAGATAAATCTCCTAATCCAGGACCACAAGCTAGATATCCTGTTCCTTACGGAAACGTGGCTGACACCCAATTCTGAAGCCGATATAGTAAATGCCCTCCCCCAAGGATTTCTAATCCATTTCCAGAACAGACCCCTGGGTAGAGGAGGCGGTCTTGCCATACTATACAGGGATAATTTTGTATGCAGAGCAAAAGATAGCGGCATCGAAGACTGTGAACGCTGCCATTTCTCCATACAAATATCACCCACAGTCTCCCTCTCCGGCCTACTAGCATACCGCCCACCTGGATGCCCCAACCGGTTCCCTAGTGCCATAATAGAAACCGTTACCACACTAGCAGCCTCCACCCCCAACTTTACGATTCTTGGAGATCTCAATCTCCATTTCAATGACCCCCAGGACTCGGTGGCGGCCGATCTCCTCCTCGCCCTTACCTCCTATGAACTGAAACTGGTAAATTCTGAGGCGACTCACAACAAAGGTCACCTGCTTGACCCGATCTTCACCAACATGCACGCGCTAAAAGCAACACCTCCCCATCCTCTCCCATGGACTGACCACTTTTTGGTCCCTCTCCTCTGGCATATCAGAATCATGCCTCCTCAACCCCCCAAGACGCGTGTCATGGAAAGAGCCTGGTCCAAACTCTCTGTCGAAGAATGGACCTCCATACTAAAACAGTCCTACCCCCCCCTCTGCTCTCGACCCGGAGACTGCAGACACGGATCTCGAAACCTGGCTTACCCACTCACTCGACTCTATTCTTCCCAAAAGAAGCACTCAGAAAAAGGAGAAGAGAGCTAACCCCGCCCCTTGGTACACACCCGAGCTAAAAATTTTAAGGAAAGGAAGTAAAAAACTGGAGCGCTCCAGGAGAAAAGATGGGACACAATCCAGAAAAGATGTATATCGCACCGCCATGAGAACATACAAAACGGCCCTGCGTAATACTAAAAGGCAGTTCTTCGACGAAAGAATAAAAAATGTCGCCGACTCCTCTAGAGAAACCTTCTTCATTATTAAGGAACTGCTCAAGGTGCCGGACCCCCCTTTGGCGCAAGACACTTCTGAGGACAAATGTAACAAATTGGTGAACTACTTTGACGCTAAAATTCAGAATATCTTAACCACCCTGCCCCAAGTCAACCACAGAATACAGTTAAGCAGTCAGCCAGCTAAACCAGCCATTCAGCTGGATACTTTTGGTCCTGTGTCTGAGGACGAGGTACTCAAAACTTTGGCCACCATCAAAAGTGGCTCCCCTAGCGACCCGGTACCCATGCGAATTCTAAAAATGATTACACCCACCATCGCTACCCCTGTTACTGACCTTATTAACACCTCGCTTCTTCAGGGGGTGGTTCCTCCGGGTTGGAAGAGAGCCATCGTCAAAGCCCTTCTTAAAAAGCCGCTCCTAGACCCAGCAGAACTGGCCAATTCCCACTTTCTTGAATCCAACGGCCTTCTCCGGAACTCACAGACTGGCTTTCGCCCTGGACAGGGTACGGACACCGCCCTTCTGGCAGTAGTTGAGGAGGCCAGATGCATCTTAGACTCAGGAGGATCAGTGGCAGTGATCCTCCTGGATCTTAGTGCGGCCTTCGACACTGTTAACCATCAGGTCCTCATTCAGCGACTGACTGACATAGGGGTGGTAGGAACGGCCCTGTCCTGGCTCACATCATTTCGGAGTAAACGCACCTTCCAGGTTTGGGAGAGCAATACCCGATCAGCAGCGATTCCCCTCCAGTGCGGGGTACCACAAGGCTCCTCCCTAAGCCCCACATTATTTAATCAAGGAATCAAGGAATTGGCTTCCTGCAGGTCGCGTAGCGGCCGCGCTGCTTTTAACTACCTGTTTTTGTATCTGATTTTTTATCATTTGAGTTGTCCTTTGTTTTTAGGCGCTTGCATTTGTATATTGCTCCTCGCCCTCTTACCTGCACATAAAAGGCTAAAGCACCGCCGTTTGGTGGGTCCGGGTTCCGGGGCTGGATCGGTGGGCGCCATCTTGCCTTGGGCTGGGTAGCTTTTTGCACGGGCGCCATCTTGGAGCGTCTCTTCGCTCGTGGTGCCATTCGACTCGCCTATTTAAAGTCGTCCTTTCCCGCGCAGCGGGAACGCGCAGTGGGACGCCGTCGCTTAGGAGGAGTCGTGCCTGAGTCCTGCCCGTCTGCGCCCGTCCGCGCCAAGGACGCGCCGAGCGTGCAGGGCTCAGTGTGCACCCGCGGTATTCCAGTGTGGATGCTGCACTCCCTGTCATGTTTGTGTATACTAGCGAGACTTTGCGGGACATAGGACGCTTGACTGTAAGCTGCAATCTTCCTCCTGTACATCCTTTAGTTGGCCTTTACCACTGTGATTGCGGTGGGTGGACGTTGGATTGTCCAACTTCGATCATACAGGATAATCCTGCGGCTGCTCGTCACAACAATCGCCCTGAGCATGCTCTTCGCATCTTCAGTCTCAATGCCAGGTCTCTGGTGCGGCATCATCAGGCCGTGTTTGACCTGATACAGGAGGAGGCCCCGGACATCGTGGCCATCACGGAGACGTGGATGAAGGACGACGATGCGGCTATCATCAATTTGGCATTCCCCTCTGACTTTTCTGTCTTTACCCTTAATAGATCTACTAGGGGTGGGGGTATCGCTCTTGCCATGCGTTCCAGCTTCACTTGTAGCTGGTCAGGGCTGACTATTGCAGGGTGTGAAAGTGCGGTGTTTAAAATTCTGGTCTCCCCACATTTCTCGCTCTCGGGGATGGTTGTTTATCGCCCCCCTGGAAGTGATGCGGCGTTTAGAGCTGCCTTCCCTGATGTGGTTAGCTCTCTGGCGGTGGGCTGCCCTAATTTCTCCATCCTGGGAGACCTTAATTTACATTTTGACCACCCTAACATCTCTACGGTTGGTGGTCTTCTTGCTGACTTAGAGGCCCTACAGCTTGTGCAACTGGTTGGGCAGCCTACTCATATAGGCGGCCATATTTTAGATCCGTTTTTCACAAACCTGGCAGACGCTTCTGTCACTGCCGTCACACCCCTTGGCTGGTCGGATCACTCTTTGGTTGCCATCTGTACCCCCCTGCCGGGAATGATTACTATTCCCCCTGCGAAGCTGGTCGCGAGACGGCAATGGAGCAAATTACGGCTAGAGAACTTACATCGTGTCCTCGCCGCGGAGCCTTTAGAACCTCTGGTAGCCGCCGACTCAGGCTACGACAGGTTTTGCTCCTGGATCTCCAAGGAGCTGGACACCCTTATTCCAATCACCGCTCGTAAGATCAGCTCTAGGGACTCTAGTCCGTGGTACAATGGCGCCTTACGAACACTCAAGGGTAGTTGTAGGCGAGCGGAGAGGGCTTGGCGGAAGGCGTACGATAACGGGAAAAAAGCTTTGTATCTCGCCTCCGTCAAAACTTACCATCGGGCTGTTTGTCGAGCGCGGGCAGCGTACTACGCTGCTGAATTCACTGTCAGCTCCAACCCCTCCAAAACCATCTTTAAAGTGATGAAGGATCTTCTAGCAAAGCGAGCCTGTATTCCGACGATTGGCTCGACTGATCACTGTGAGGCCTTGGCTGTGTTTTTTTTGGAAAAGGTCCAAAACATCTATAAGACATTTCCTAATACAGAGCCACCAGCTGAGTCTCCGATTAACATCCATGGAGACACCTCTTTGCACACGCTGCCCCCACTGACATCTGAGGGGTTTGACCTTCTGGCTCAGCAGGTTAAATCAGGGTCCCCCGCTGATCCGCTCAGACCGACTCTTTTTAGAGATCGATCGTTTGTGGGCCGGGCCGTGGTACACTCCTTGATTAACATCTCGTTGGAGTCAGGCACGGTACCCGCTAGCTGGAAGCGGGCGGTAGTCTCTCCCATCTTGAAGAAACCCTCCCTGGATCCGGAGAAACTTGAAAATTACCGGCCTATCTCCTTGCTCCCGTGGCCGACCAAGGTATTGGAGGCTCATGTTAACAAGGTTCTTTCAGCTCACCTTATCCATGCTAACATCTTGGATCCCACTCAGAACGGGTTCCGTGCGGGGCATAGCACGGAGACCGCCCTTCTCTCCATGGCTGAACATCTTCGCATGGTGATGGATGCGGGGCAGACAGCGGCGCTCGTGTTATTAGATCTGACGCGTTTGACACCGTCTCGCATCCCATCTTATTGCATCGCCTGGAGGAGATTGGGCTGAGAGGTCTGGCCCTCCAGTGGTTCCGGTCCTTCTTAGACGATCGTTTCTTTAGCGTTGCCACCCCACCGTTCCAGTCCCAATTCCATCCTCTGAAACAGGGGGTGCCGCAAGGCTCCTCGCTGAGTCCCACGTTGTTCAATCTCTACGTGAGACCGCTGGCTGAGGTCGTCAAGCAATGGGGCATGACCATGGTCTCATATGCCGACGACACTCAGCTAGCGGTTACGATCAGCGGGGATGCGGACCGGGACGCCCCTAGGTTTCAGAGCGGACTTAGGGCGGTGGCGTGCTGGATGAAGAACAACTGTCTCCAGCTCAACGCAAAGAAAACTGAGATCATGATCGTCGGTAGGAGGTCGGAACAATGGGGAGACAGATGGTGGCCAGCAGAATTGGGACCGGCCCCCATCCCGGTCACAGAGCTGAAGAACCTTGGAGTATGGATGGATCCCTCCCTCAGTTTCGTGAGCCATACGAAGAGAACTGCGGCCTGCTGCTTTGGTATACTACGGTCACTGCGTCCCGTTTTGAAGTTCTTTGACCATCGCACCAGGCAGCTGATAGTCCAGTCCACAGTGTTATCTCGTCTGGACTATGCCAGCTCGCTTCTGGTAGGGGCTAATGTGGCGGAGGTTACCCGCCTCCAACGTGTCCAGAATGCCGCGGCGAGAGCTATTGTTGGCCTACCCCGATCATGTTCCGTTTCCGGCACCTTGAGATCACTACACTGGCTGCCTATCAGGTCAAGAATCCAGTTTAAAGTGCTGTGTCTGGCATTCAAGATTTTGAGGGGTGGGAGCCCTCAAATTCTTGTGAACCTTCTATCCTGGTATGTGCCTGCCCGGTCTTTAAGATCTTTGGGGCAAGCTCTTACAGTGATCCCCCGATACAGGTTGTGCCGGGTAGGTGGCCGCTCCTTTTGGGTCAGAGCGGCTGAACTTTGGAACTCTCTCCCTGTTGACATGCGACTGTTTTCTGATCTTTTGGCTTTTCGTAAAGCTTTAAAAACTTTTTTGTTTGATTAAATTTCCTTTGTCTTTCTCTGTTATGTTCCCTGTAGGTGTTGCTTATTACTTGCCATGCGCCAGGACGCCCCTTAGCTGGGGCAGCTGTGCGCAGTACAAAAGTTCGTAACATAACATAACATAATGTGTATATGTCCCCACTGGAGGAGGTGGTCACCCCGTTCGGAGTCAAAATCGTGAGCTACGCCGACGACACCCAACTTGTCGTCACCCTATCCCAACCTGACCAGGGACCAGGCACCGTCCACACCTGCCTATCAAAAATATTCACTTGGATGTGCGAATCCTCCCTGAAACTGAACGGGTCTAAGACCGAGATCATGCTTCTAGGGCATAAAGCATCCACCCTCCCTCCGAACATCTGGCCCTCTTGTCTGGGGGAGCCCCCTTCCCCAAAAAAGGAGATTAAAAGCCTGGGGTCTGGATGGAAAAGGACCTATCCTTTAAGACCCAAGCTAAAAAAATAGCGGGAGCCTGCTTCGACCTCCTCCGATCGGCTCGGAAAGTCCTTCCCCTCCTTCCGCAGCCCTCTCGAAAACTGCTTATCCAAGGACTGATCCTGTCCAGATTGGATCACAGCAATGCCATCTTCCTTTGGGGCACCGGAAACCACCTTCAACAAGCTCCAGCAGATCTAGAATGCCGCAGCGCGGCTTCTCACGGACACCCCAGCTAGATCATCAGCTAAACCAGCACTTAAACTTTTGCACTGGCTCCCAATACGCGAAAGGGTAAAATTTAAATCCCTATGTTTGGCACACAAATTGCTACAGGATAAGGGCCCCCTCCTCCTAAAGAACCTAGTCGTGCCCTACAAAGCCAACAGGACACTACGCCCAGATCACGAACGCCTAGTCGCAGTGCCCAGAGTAAAAAAGGCACGTACAGGAGGACAACGCTTCTCGGTCAACACAGCCAAACTGTGGAATTCCCTTCCCTTCAATATGTAAGGGGAGTTCCTTCAGTGGCCGTATATTTCAATTGTGGGTATGCATCTATGAAATATCAAACATAGGTGACAGAAAGAAAGTTAATTCTAGACAGAAATCATTCAAAAGTTCTATGTATTTTATTTTCCTTTTTTATAAATATAAGTTCATATAAATACTGTTTTAAATCAGAGAGTTGCATAGAAAATACATCTATTAATTACAAAATTTCACAAATAACACAGAAATATCATAAAAATAAGCAACAAGAATAATACCCCTTGGTAACAACCATACCAATCAACTTGCTCACGTGCTGCCAGTCATACCACAATCAAACCACATACTCAGATAGAAAAAGGAACTGGATTGTAGTTAGCTAGATCACAAAGCTATTGTTGTTCTAGGGCTCCGAGATGTAATTGTCGGCCCTTGTAGCAGGTCTACGCGCGTTTCGGCGGCTCTAGGCCACCTTCATCAGGACCTTATTCATCATATAGTGCACATACCAGGGGATCAAACAGAGAAGAAATACCTAAAAGAAAAGACAAATCTGTCACCATAGCATCATCAAAAAAAATATACACAAAAACCAATTTTTCATTCACTGTTCAGCTAAACTATGGGGGCTCATCAACGTGACCATAGTGGAAAAGTAGTAAACCTCTCAGAGCATATTTGTTACTGAATTTTTGGGCAAGGATTAGGAATAAAGACAGTTATACTAAGTCCATTATAAAGAAACACAAAAAGAAACCTTAGTGGAAAAAGTCATATACCTCTCAGAGCATATTTGCAATCGAATTTTTGAGCAAGGATTGGGAATAGAGACACAGATTTGCTAATTCCATTAAAAAAAGGGAAAAAGCCTAATCATGTGATGAGAGTTTAAGCTCATAGTGGCACACCATGCCTAGATCCTAAAATACTCACAGTGTAACGCAAGAATATCTTTTCATTTGTAATTTTATCGATGAAGTCAGGGGTAAGATAAAAGCAGATACCCAGCATCTACATAGGAATTAAGAAAGGCTGTAAATTGAAGTATACTGGAGGGACTCGCTGAAACTAATTTGTTTTCCAAAGTTGGAAAACTTACCAATGGCGCCACTCACGATGAAGACAAAAAACGTGTAAGCTTCAGAGCTTCATATCATGGGTAGGTAAACGCTGTGTTCCGTTTTGATAGCTACAGGGAAAGTTATAAATACCACGATGTCATAACTGGTGTTAGAATTATAAGGAAGATGCTACAATTAAGTCTGTGCATTCTGTCGAAAAAAACCATTTTAATAATGTAGATGAGTAAGGCCCTGATTGACATACCGGAGTGGTCGTGGAATATCCTTATTGTCAAATTTTCGGAGTATGCACCTTTATGTCCGATTATCAAAGAGAAGATCTCTAATTTATGCGGACGGCGAGGGGACTGAGTTCTGTTGTTTCAGGATCTATTATTAAATAAAAAAATAAAGGAGTCCTGTTTAGGCCGATAAAGTGCACATAATTTTAGTATCCAAAGTAAAATCCATTCAAAAGGGTGTGGGCTTACTTCTATAGGCGACGACAGTCCATTCCATGGATAAAATGCATTACAACCACCAGCGACCCTGAAAATGTTAAAATATATGAACGTTATGTACGTTAAACAAAGAACAAGGGTCCACTAAAATAAGGTACACGATGTTTCTAATGTTTCAGCTACATGATAGCACAGGAAAGGAACACGTCTTATATCGTGCAAAAGTCCATGACTGGATAGAAAATGGTTACTTCGGACTTCTAATACTGCAAGATAAACTAAGTGCGTATCTAGTCGGCTGAAAGTACGGCAGATATGACATTACTAGTTTAAATTGTCAAAACATGCTAGCCGATGGTGAAAACCGGTCCTGTTATACGGCGTAAAGGAGATGGCTGCTACGGACGCCTACGGCGATAATGTGCCTGTTGCTCGCCTACCTTGTGGTCCGTAATGGTACGACGTGATCCCTCGCCGTAAACGAGACCCTCAGCAAACAATCGCGGGGGCCCGCTATGTCTTTTAAACCGTCCGACGAGGCTATAAGTCACGCGGGAAGTTGCAAGGTACGTGACGAAATGAGAGAATCTCTCATCATGAGCATAAACATAGGACTACGAGGTAACGTCCATATTACTAGTACAGAACGGTGGAAACTAGTTAAACCGCAAGTATAGATAAAAGAAGTACGTGTCTTTCAAAAAAGGCCATCAATTTAAAGATATCTATTTAGCTTGGAAGCACGTGCAACCTAAACAAGTAAAATAAAAATTAATAATAAATAATATAAAAAAGATTTTAAATAAATTAACACATATCCAGGTCATGTATGCAAAATGCATAAGAAAATGGTCAAAGTTCCTCCATAACACGATTAGTACTACACCAATTACTGTAATGAAGTCTCCTACTAGCAGGAAGCAATAGACAAGCTGTGTTTCCTGTAGGTTTCCTGTCGGTTTACCGTAGGTGACGCATACTGAGATATACTGAGTCAAGAGGAGAAATCTTTACTTGGTCACATACCAAGATAGTTCTTCATTTAACCCTCGTTTCACACTGTCCAAAAGGTAGATCCAAAAGGTTTCACGTTTTTTTCGAGTAATATCACTCGATTGCCCCGTTTTAGGTGTAACCTTTTCAAGGATAGACCATTTGATCTCATTCTCCTTATGGGATTTCTCAATACAATGTTGGACTAACGGAGCTGACAACTTTTTAGTCCTAATGGCGGACTTATGTTCACTGAAACGGACGCGGAACTCACGACCCGTCTCACCAACATAAGCCAAGCCACAGTCACAAAATAAAATGTACACGATGTTGCTACTACGGCAGTTTGTAAGAGATCGTAGTTTGATCTGTTTTTCATTATATGTAATCGTGTCAGATGTGATCGCTGAGTCACAGGCGTGGCAGGAGCCACACCTGTGGTTACCTACAACCACTGGAAGTCCTGTAATGGAGAGCTGGTTATTGAATTGAGAATTTCTAGTGGGAGGTCTGGTATGAACCAGCATGTCCCTCAGATTTCTATTCCTCCTATATGCAAGCATTGGGAGAGGAAGTGGAGAAACGTTCTCATCCGTATTCAGAATTCTCCAATTTTTATTGATAATGTTTCGGATCTTATGATTCAATGTGGAGTGGTTAATCACACATGTGATCCGATTTTGTTTAGCCCGGGTATTGCCTTGTAGGAGTGCTGATCTATCATAGTATTTAGCCCTTTTGTAGGCTTGTCGCACAAGGCGGTGTGGATAACCCCTCTTAAGCAGCCTTTCTTTGAGTGCATCTCCATGTTTATGGAATGAGCCAATATCCGTACAGTTCCGGCGAATTCGTAAAAATTCACCGAAGGGTATAGATTCCCTTTGGCAGTTCGGATGGTAACTGCCAAATTCCAGGATGGTATTTTTGGCAGTGCTTTTCCTGAATAGACTGACTGTTAAATGTCCATTGGTGCCTGCAATACTGATATCTAAAAAGTCTACTTATTGAGTGCTCAGGTTCATAGTGAACCTCAAGTTGGTATCACTTGCATTGAGCCAAAGGTAGAAAGCCTGCAGTTGTTCTTCCGGTCCATTCCAAATAAAAAAAAAATCATCAATAAAACGCTTCCAAACAAAAATATTCTCAAAAAATGGGGCCAGTTCGTTGTAAATGTTTTTAAGCTCCCATTCTCCCATAAATGTGTTAGCCACACTTGGGGCACAGGAAGCCCCCATAGATGTACCCTTGATTTGTTTAAAAATCTTCCCATTGTACTCAAAGTAATTGTTCATCAACACAATCTCCAAACAATGGAGAATGAAGGTATCAGGGCGGTCAGACGGGTATATCATCAAAAGGTATGACACCGCCTGTAACGCTCGACACTGAGGGATGTTAGTGTATAACGCCTCAATGTCGAGCGTCACCAGTATGTCTGTATCAGGATTGAATGGCAAACCCTCTATTTTGTTAATTATATCCCCGGTATCGCGGATATAAGAGGCATATTTTTGGGTTAAAGGACACAAAAACCTGTCCACATACTTTGACAGTGGTTCAGTACAAGAACCAATGGTCGAAATTATAGGTCGCATGGGTGGATTAATTTCTGATTTATGTGTCTTAGGAAGACCATACAAAACTGAAGTAGTGGGGGTTGTTTTGTTAAGGAAGACATACTCATCTTCGCAGATGTAACCGTCTGAGAAGGCCACCTGGGTCATTTCTTGAATGTGTCTGTTAAGGCGGTCCAATTCCTTCCGCTGGGCCGGTCTATAGTGTTCTGTCACAGCTAGCATTTCCAACATTTTGTCATCATAGCTTGCTCTATCAAACACAGTAATACCCCCGCCTTTATCACAAGGCTTGATGACTATGGAGGGATTGGTTTTTAGTTCATTCAAAGAGGTTGTTTCTAAACGGGAGAGATTAGATTGAGGTGTATAGGGGTTTTTTATAACCCGCGCGATATCTTGAAGAACATTCTGTTCAAAAATACGTACCTCTGTGCCCACCATATCCAGAGTCGGTGTAAAGGTCGATGCTGGTTTAAAGCCTGACAGATTGTTATCTTCCTCAATAGGTGGACGGTCAGTAAAGAATTTGTTTAATCTGACTTTGCGGTGTGATGTATTCCTATAGGTTCTGTATCGATCCCCCTATTCCTGACCCTATTCTGGTTAACAAGTTAACTAGCAGCCATCCCATGAGGCAGAAAACCCCCATGATGCAGGAACCGTTATCTGATAAAGCCACACTACGGCACAGAAACGTGTTATCTGATTAGGTCATAACGCTTGCCATCTAATTAGACAAGCGATATTCCTCCAGCCCCTGATAAGGCATACGGAGTTCTCAAAACAAATCAAACCTATGACAGACCTGGGAAAAACCCTGCGGCCATTGTTTTGATTTCACCGAGAACTTCAGCAAAAGAATGTGCTAACGACCAGGTCGTATGACATCCTTATTGACGTATCTATGTCCATCCTTACGTCAATCTCGGCACCTTAAAGGTATAAATATTACCGATATTGCCCTATGCAAACACACGCGGTGGTGACGAGATCGGAGCAGCCAGACTTGCCGAAGCCCAGAGCAGAGCAGACCCCGCTGGCGCAGCCCCGCCTTCCTGACGCGCTGAAAACGAGACGCTGCTTTCTCCTGCCGAGAAATCCAGCTCCGGCGCTTCCGGGTAGCCCTCGCAGGCAGCCTGGAATATCGAGACCAGAGACGAGAGATACCATCCCTCATTCATCCTAGATTCCAGGTACAGAACTGAATAACCCCTTGCAGAGAATTCTTTAGTCAGTCACTTGGCAAAACAAACTTAACTTAAACTGTAACTTTCTATTCCCGCCCACGTATTAGGCTTAGGTCAGGTACACGGGGTAGGCGTAGTTAGAAACACCAGTTGAGTACGATTAGTCAAATGTAAATGTGTATGTATTCATTTTATTCATTTTAAACCTTCATATGGCTTAGAAACCATATCAATGTTTTTACAGTATTATTTTATACTTCTGCTTTTATTGTATGCACTTTACTTAACCATAAGTATTGCAATAGTATCGATCCATTTCTCTTGTATGAGAAAAGAGACTGATCAATAAATAACATCTTTTATTGAACACGCCCGTCTCTTCCTTTTCTCTACAATCTGGTGAGACTAAGAATGCACGTACTGACTGAGTAAAATAAGTCGTCTTTTGTTTTCACACGACTCTAGAGATACACTCTTGATTAGGGGAGAGCAAAGTTGTCATGTTCTATGGTTGTCAGAAACTAAATCCCTTCTTGTCTATCCAGGGAGGTTCAACTCCTCCTTGCCTATTCGAGAAAGTTTCTAGTGAACTCTGAGCTAGCTGGCAAAACCCAAAACTTTAAGTCTAATATCGACAGTAGTAGACCTAGTTAACGTCTGGTCTAGGCCTATACTATTGAAGGTATTATTCCAATGCGCAGAGCCTATTGGGATAATAGGAACTACACTACATGGCGCCCAACGCGTTTGGAAGGGCGATAAAACTAACGTAAGACATTTAGAGTAACTCGGTCGTGCTTTTTCACTCAGACCCCTTTTTTCCCATAATACTCCAAAGACGTCTGGAGTGGGTAAAAGGTAATATCCGCCAGACCTCGCAGGAGGAAACTCCTATGTATGGTTCTTGGTTTAGTCAACGTTGAAGGATACACTGTTCCAAAATATTGTGCATCTAATCTTTGTTTCCATAAGAAACCTGATCTGCAAACAAACTAAATAACCTTCCTGTCGGTAAAATGGTAGACAGTGATGAAGAAAGAGAGACAGTTAGGATAGCAACTGAACTCGCAGCAGCTGATAATGCACTGCAAGACACAGACCCGGGTATAATACTCATCCCGGTCATCAAGAGGAAATCTATAACTTTAAAACTTATAGAAAATGGACTGACACCTAGAGGTGGCACAGTCATATTCGTGATTGAGGCACACGAATATCGGCAGACAGAGGTATATTATTCATGGATCATTTTCCAGCAGCAAATGCTGTAACAAAGTACTTCCACTATTACAAAACAGAGGACCCTCCTAATGAGTACACTCCTTTCGAGGAGGTGGAAGTACCACTTAAATTTCAAGAGCATCTGCTCTTATTTAATGGCGCCCTAAAACATAATAATCACATCACCAGGCTCGGTCCATTAGGTAGACCAGGAGCAACGTGGCCGGTTCTAGCCGGATACACACCACATCCAGACATCGATGGGATGTCTGCAGCAAACCTTTTAACCCAGCTAAAACAATTAATAAAATTACATAGACAATTAGTCCAATATGTGATGCAGACTTCAACAATTCAACCAGCAATTAAAATTCCACAGCTGACCCCTCATCAGGGGAACACAAATAACATTACACCACAGAACATACAATCCTGCCTAGGTAAAGTGCCAGCTAAACGGGAACAAATACCATTCTGGTTAGCACAAAAAATCACCCAAATAGAGGCGGTGTTTCCAGACACCACCCCGTTAGAAAAACACAGGATTCTGACTATCTGTCTTCCAATGGGAATAGCACCACTTGTGGAGGACTGTGACACTTGGGGTACAGTCTTTGCTTCCATCTACACAAAAACGCACGGTGTTCCATCCATTTCGGTAATACCAGATGTGCTAAAACAAATTCAAGACGAATACGGTCCAGAACCCGCTTTAACTCTTGGTATGAAATTACTAAAAGACTTCAAGCAGGTCTCGGCTATATTATTAGCCAACATAAAGGGAGAAGCAGCAAATGTGGCGATCCGCCAGAGGTTAAAGGAGACAGATATAGCAGACCAACCAGCTGAAATTGCCAGAATTATAGAAAAATCCTATGAGGAACTAGGTAGAGATAGTTTAGGTGGAATACCAGTAAAACCACAACTGATTGAAAGTCCCGAAAAAATATTTTTTAATAATAATTCAACATCACAAAAAAAGAGCTGGGATGGAAACAAACAATCCAATCCTAAAGAAAAGAAATTCCAGTCCAGAGGAAGGTCTCCTAGGCGGAGAGAAAAATCTCCGAACCAAAAACACAGGTCACCCCAAAGTGACCCCTCTGGGAAAAGATATAACCTTAGAAATAGGGATAATATAAAGAAGCCTGATAGATATCAAGACATTGATACACGTCCCTCTCAATCTTTTCAGACTTCCTCGCAGAAATCGGAAAGAAGAGGACGATCAGAACAAAGAGAAGAGCACGCCAAGTCCAAAGACAAGGAACCTGCTCATCTAAAAAAGAAATTACAATTTCCAAAAAAGAAGGTAGCCAGTATCAAGGTAGTTAACAATGCCGAGAATACTGAGGACACAACTGAAAAACGGAGAATGGGCTCAGACAATGCTAGACAGCGCAGCAGAAGTGAGCATAGCTCGCAAAGTCCTTATGAATCTTCTGGAGACAGTGGACACGAATGAATATCTTCAAGTGGAAACTGCAGACACCAGAGTTAGCAAACCTCACAAAATATATGAAATAACTTTACGTATAGAAGGGGATAAGACTAGAAAAATAAGGGGACTATTTTGGGATAATCTCTCCAAGGGCTATGACATCCTTCTAGCTGAAAAAGACTGGCCACCAGAGTTTGTCAGGGAGTGCCCTCATGGCGAAGAAATAATTATGCCTGCCTTCTCAAATCATATCCCAATTCATAAAAAATACACACTTGCCAGAAAGTGGGCAGTAGCTCAAGCTCCTGCTTTATATAAAAATCATGTAGGATGGGATGAGGACTCTCCTCCTCACAAAATCCAGTTAAAATCACAACCTACTGCACAAAGACAGTACCCAATTAAGCAAGAAGCTAAAAAACAGGTAAAAGAAATCCTAGATCAACTAGAATACCAGGGGGTGATTGAAACTTGCACCTCACAAATGAACAACCCTTTGTTTCCGGTCTCCAAACCAGAATACTCATATCGTCTAGTTTTGGATTACGGACACCTTAACTCATGTTGCAAAACATTTGCAGTGCAAAACTCGCATAGTGCTGCACTAATGAATAACATAGTGCGCAAAAAATACAAAACAACATTAGACATCTCTAATGGATTCTTTTGTCAAAACATAGCACCAGAGAGCAGATATTTGTCTGCATTCTCAATAAATGGCACTCAAAAACAATTCTGTCGGTTAGCCCAGGGGTACAAGAATAGCCCAGGGGTATTCTCAGCGAGAGTAACAGAATTACTACAAACATATGATGACGAAGCATTATCTTATGTCGACGACATATACTTAACAGATGATGACTTGGATACTCACTTGAAGAGAGTGAACACCATAATACTTGGGTTCGCAGCAGAGGGTTACAAATTCAACTTTAAAAAATCCAGAATTGCCCATCTAACAGTCCTGTTCTTAGGATACGAATTATCAAGTGAAGGCAAAAGCCTGGCTGACAATTTCCTAGAGAAATGTGCCGTACTCCAAGCACCTAGAACACTAAAAAACCTACAGTCAATTCTAGGCTTCCTAAATTTCGGAAGAACATACATTGCAAATTACGCAGAAAGGGTCAAACCCCTTTATGATCTAATAAAACCAGATTTTAAAAGAACCAATTGGACTCAAATACACACAGAAATTTTGAGATCCTTACAAACAGACATGTTAATTAAAACAAAATTAGAAACACGTGATAACACACGCAATCTTGTGATTCGAGTCATCCCAGGAAGATGCGGATTCACATACCTGACCTCTGATGAGGGAGAAAAGGTACCAATTGCATTCAAATCACACTTGTACACAGAAGCTGAAAAGAAATTCAGCATTAAAGAAAACATTGTTCATGCAGTTCAAACCGCAATAGCTAGAGAAAAAGATCAAGCGGACGGTAGACGTATCATAGTCAGAACAGCAGAATCAGCCTTTGAGGCATTAACAACACCTTGTAATTTACCAACAACAACATTGAATCCGGAATGGATACAATGGGTGAATTCAATTACAACGGACAAAGTATACTACTACTTTGATCCAGAACTAAAGGAATTGAAAAATCTAGAATATGAAAGAACATTCCCTCTGCCTATCGACATTCTGCCCTTACGACAATACGCTTGTGTAATCTATACAGACGGACATGCTCAACCCTCCGTTTGGGGAGAACAAGCATACAACCCAACATGTGAGATTACAAAAGAAGTGTGGCGCGGAGGTAAACTAAGACCTCTATTACAAAAACACACTCAGTAGAAACTAATTCAGAACAACAGACTGAAATAATAGCATTGAAAATGGCGCTAGATAATGCGGATCGCAAATTCCCGACACTTATAGTGTCCGATTCATATTACTGCGTCAAATCATATAACAACGATTTGCAGACATGGATTCAAAACGGTTACAAAGATGACACAGGTGCAACAATAAAGCAAAAACTGCTTTGGGAACAAATAGCTCTTTTACAAAAAGAACTACCAAAGACTCACGTGACACACTCACTGAGTCATCAGCGTGATGGCGTTCACGTTGCAGGGAATTCATTGGCTGAGACAGCCACAGCGGTAGCAACTAAATCGGCTTCCGTAGCTCGAAAAAAGCGTACAGTGAAGTATATTGACGGTGAAACAGTGCTGGCGGTGAAAACGTCATCAAAAGGCGACTGCTCAGCGCTACCGATCAACTATCCACTCAATTATACATACATAATCGATGCAAACTCCGTCCCTTTTGCTCGAATCCCTGGAGTGGGGGATAGAGTGATTCCAAACATGGACAGGAGAAACTTGTTAATAGCAGACGCACATATGGGCGAGGGTCTCAGACACCTCAAACTAAAAGATTCTCTGGAAGAATTACAATCAAGGTACTGGTGGCCAGGCATGAGCCTGCATCATACCATTTTTGTAAAGAACTGCCCAAACTGTAACAGAAATCGTAGTGGTGAGAGAAACGGGGTAATACCGTGTCGTTTCACTCCAGAAAAGATCAACAGTAAAAAGCAAAGCGTCCGATTAACATATACAGGCTAGTTTCCACTTATAATGCAGATCATCAGCACTCGGCTGACGTCTGGACTGTTATACAAAGATTTGCGAGTCTAAATGGCATATACGCTAAGAGCATGCTACGTTTGACCATTGTTTTCAATCTGGCCCTCCAACCTGAGGGGAAAAATGGCCAAGTGAGCATAGCACAGCGGGACTCTTCTCACTTCCTTCCTGAGGGATACGGGATGGTGTAAAGAAAAAACCAAGGCATACAGCTATCTATAACAGAAAGGATATTAGGTTCGGGAGCTGGGTGGGTCAAACATCTAATAAGTGTCCAACGTAGTCTAAATAACTTGCCAAGAAATTCTCTGAAGGGATTCAGTCCGTACGAATTATTATTTGGAACTAGGATGTTAGTCTTAGACCTCGACAGTCAGACTTCAGTGGTGAAGGAAAAAAGCTTTGATATCAAAGATCGTTTGGCTGTTTTGCAGGACTTAAACGAAACAAGAAAAGACCTGAGCAACATAAAGTTGAAACAGCAGCCAACAACCACCGAAGAACCACCACCTGTCCCAGCAAGACCTGTCTGGATTCCAAAAGTCGGGGATCTAGTCAGAGAAAAGATCGCGGTAAAGAAGGAATTTGGGCCTTCTTACAGAAAAGCAGTTCCTGTCTTGTCTGTCAACGGGACAAGATCAGTTGTACTACCGCCGCTTGCTGGTAAAAAGGAGAACCGAGTTGTATCCATCGACCTGGTAAAACCACAACATGTGGCCGATAACAAATAGTAGGCCAAGTGGACTCCCGAGAAGTAGTAGAATACCAAGATTTGCTACTAACACAGAGGTTCAATCTAAGAGGCTAATCACATTCGAAACGCCTACAGAACTACAACAAGGACTATGCAACAATGCAATGGAACTTAGACCTCTGAAAACCCAAATAAAAACATTTAGCAGAGACACACCAATCTATAATGAAGTAACAAACGACTATGCAAGAAACAGTAATCCTGAAGCAATTGGAACAATTGACAGAACTGCATCCGGCTACTTCATAAACTTCGATGATTCCTCTGAAGGCTTCACTGAATCAAAAACACAGCCATCAACAAAAACCTTTAAAGATAAAGTTAAAGTACTTTTGAAACAACTGAAAGAAACATATCTAATTTCTCCATGGATTGAATTTTGGGTGGGTTTTGGTGCATTTATCCTCATACTTTGGCTCATCATGGTACTAACTTTGGGACGCTTCATTGAGGGAAAATATGCTAAAATGGACACAGCAAGTCAGAAAATCAACTTGATCCTCAAACCACACACATCTTCACACGTCGAGAAAAGAGAACTTTCTTCAGTCAACTTCACAGCCAATCCTATACCGGGTGGGGTAGCATGGGACAAAACTGACTACGAAATTTATGGGCCGGTTGGAATCCTGAAATATCCACACCAAATTAAGATCTCGTTGAGTGACTTTGTAAAACCAAGCTCATTTGCTGATGATTGGGACTTTGAAAGTATAAATAATATGATGTCTGACTTAGGGATGTCTGCTAAATTTACCAAACATGATTATTTGCAGGGTTCGACAAATTATGATAGTATGTACTGTTACAACCACTATGGTAACCATTTTCTACATAGATCTGCACAACCTAGAAATGTTTTAAATAATAATCAATGGGAACATTGTGCAACCCCTCCTAAAGGAAGCTCAAGAACCGTTTATGACAAATATTCATACTTTTCAGGTTTTAACACAAGTAATGCCGAAACATTTTATTTCAAATTGTCAAATAAGACAGGGACAAAGACCATGATAACAAACACGAAATTGATATATTCAGACTCATTCTTTGAACAAATGAATACTTTTGGTTTTGATTATTGGGACAAAAATGTTGAAGTAAAAAGTGTTTGGGGTACAAAAGAATGGCAAGTACAGGGTATAGAATCTTTGTTTAGAGCCTGCATGATCCCAGAACAAATTATATTTTTAAATGACACTGTTCAACAAACTACCTCTCTTGGCTTAGCCAAAATCAAAGACTTAAATAAACCGTCTATTCCAAAACCAACAATGAACAGCAATAGCTCCACAGATGAAGAGATAGACGTAAATTATGTATTAAACCAAAACAGAACACATCCTGATTGGAAACAGTGGTTGATCTGGCCCACAGATACTAATAACTGTCAAAACAGATTCCTGAACAAAACACAGGGGTTCCAAATGACCAGGCCAGACCCTAGATATTCCCAAAGACAACACCCAGGAATAATAACCACCTACAGTGTGGGCAAATTATGCCTTCAGTGGCTACAGACTTCCACACTGGCAGAAATTAAGCAACACCTAACTTTACTTACTGATGGTGCTGACTTGCGTGATTTCATTATGGGACCGCGCAAACAGCGTCAGAAACATTTCATAGCAGCCTCTGTATATGCAGCATACAACGAGGCATGGAAGGTGACTCAAATTGAGACAGCAGAAAGAATACGGGAAATTGACCGGATTAATTTGGAAAAATCACTTTCTGTAGTGGACAATGGGTTAATGACTCTGTCCTCCAGAATTTTTTCTCTGGACAGCATTGTGTCATCAGCAATCGACATAATATCGCAAGACTTGCTGTTGTTACAACACGGTCAGTCTCAATTGCGTTCTATTGTACAGCTTGGCTGGACGTTACAAAATCTGCGTTCAGGCCATGTGCCTTGGCGTTTAATCAACACAACGTCACTATTCAATATCTTTAACCTTACTGATAAACAAATCAGTATGGCACAAAAGGGTGCTGATTATACAATTCTGAGCATTGAGAAACTCGAGAGATTACCAGTGACAATGTCAGAACGACCTGTCAGTGAATGGATAATACATGGGATAATTAATATTCCAATATCAACCTTCAGGTTTCAATACTGCCAAAAATATATACAGGCTGGCATGTACGAAAAATTGGGAAAGGGGTACATTAAAACAACATGGAACTTGCCCTATTCACATGCATGTGTCAGTAATAAAGGACAGAAAGTGTTTCTTAGTGGCAATAATTGTGCAATGTCACTGAGCGGTACACGTCTGTGTAATGGAATTAGTTTGCATGGAGCCTGTGAAGGGAACTCAAATAACCTTTCATGTCACCAGCTAGGCGCACCTGCAACAGAGATAGAACCATTCTTTCAAAGACTCTATAATGGGAGTTACATTCTAATTGTAGATCGCAGATGCTGTAGTCTTATGCCCGGGACTCCTTATCTCGTAACTACGACTGCGAAGGTCAAGTGCTGTGGACGCTTATTGTTCCCCAGCTCCCTTCCAGACAGGGAGGCAAGGGCATGGCCCAACTTGAAAATTACTTCTATTCGAATAGATACTTTAAGCAGAATGAAAACAGTGCTTCTTCAGACGCCGACCAGACTCACGTCATCAAAAGAAACGTATGATCTCCTAGTCGCAAGGACGACTGCAGAGATTCACTCCTTATTATCAACTAATTCCCCCATACATTTTGCAGAAATCCTGAATGAAATCTTAAATATTTCTGATACCAGTGGAGTCTCAAAAGTATTTAAGACAGTATTTTCGATGGCATTAACACCATTCAAAGCCATACTGGGTATTTTTCCAGATTTCGTCCATTCGATTTTTGGCGGACTTCCCCTCATTTTAGGACTAATTGTAGGAATCCTATTCCTAGTCCTTATATTTCGTTATGGCAAACCATGTCACAGACAAAACACCTGCGACAAGGGAAGAAACAATCCTAGCCATTGGATACCGGGACCGGATATCAAAAATCCTGGGACTATCCCGGCTTAGAGACCTGAACATGACTTGGTTTCTTTCACTTCGACCAATGTGGCATCGATGTGTTTTACCTGTATTAAGGTGCTTGCTATGCGGAGAAGAATGCGTGTTAGACACCTGTCTGACTCTACAATCAGATGCGCCAACGGATGCAGAAACATTGTTGAGTCCAATAAAGGCTCATGCTTTGTGCTGCCCTCAACGGCTACCAATCCTGATGACGGCATTCGTGGAAGCTTCACCACTACGATTAAGGGGTAGTGAAGTTCAAGATGAAAGCAGCATTGATCAGGTACGACCTTCTGTCAGCAATACTAATCAAAACGTCAATGGAAACAATCATGCGCACGAATGCATGGTTACATCTTTTTCCGAGTTGGTGGAACTCTCCCAGGAAGCTGTTGACAGCTTTTTCGACAGTCTAAATGATATGATGTTCTCACCAGAGCAGAAATAGAGACTTTTGAGCAAGCTCGCACACGGCGTTCCCTGAATTTGGCCTTCAACTAGAATAGCAAAATACCATGAACAATTTTCCCTCCAGTTCACGGACAGCAATTTTTTTTTCAGCAGCCCCAAAATATTTTTACGAATTTTTCGGGACACTTATTTTCTGCTTAAAGTAAGAACTATTCTTAGAGAACTAAACTTTCTATTTTTAGATACTTTGTAGACATTAGCTGCCCGCTGGTATGTTCATAATTATTTTATTCTGTGATGGAATGGTCTCGAACCTTTTTTCTGTATTAAGAGCCATTTCATGTGTAAATTCTCGTATACAAATTAGTGATAATGTATAGATATGCGTGATTACTTTAGCGTTATTCTACAGCTTGAGTGCATATATTACATGTGACTGTTTTTTCCGTATATTTGATAATTTCAAAATGCATTTATGTATTTTGGGGTGGTAAGGTATACACGATACTCTACAGTATGTTTTACTATGCATAGATTCGTAAATATGTCCATAGTTAGCGTGGAGTGGGTGTGATGTATTCCTATAGGTTCTGTATCGATCCCCCTATTCCTGACCTCATTCTGGTTAACAAGTTAACTAGCAGCCATCCCATGAGGCAGAAAACCCCCATGATGCAGGAACCGTTATCTGATAAAGCCACACTACGGCACAGGAACGTGTTATCTGATTAGGTCATAACGCTTGCCATCTAATTAGACAAGCGATATTCCTCCAGCCCCTGATAAGGCATACGGAGTTCTCAAAACAAATCAAACCTATGACAGACCTGGGAAAAACCCTGCGGCCATTGTTTTGATTTCACCGAGAACTTCAGCAAAAGAATGTGCTAACGACCAGGTCGTATGACATCCTTATTGACGTATCTATGTCCATCCTTACGTCAATCTCGGGACCTTAAAGGTATAAATATTACCGATATTTCCCTATGCAAACACACGCGGTGGTGACGAGATCGGAGCAGCCAGACTTGACGAAGCCCAGAGCAGAGCAGACCCCGCTGGCGCAGCCCCGCCTTCCTGACGCGCTGAAAACGAGACGCTGCTTTCTCCTGCCGAGAAATCCAGCTCCGGCGCTTCCGGGTAGCCCTCGCAGGCAGCCTGGAATATCGAGACCAGAGACGAGAGATACCATCCCTCATTCATCCTAGATTCCAGGTACAGAACTGAATAACCCCTTGCAGAGAATTCTTTAGTCAGTCACTTGGCAAAACAAACTTAACTTAAACTGTAACTTTCTATTCCCGCCCACGTATTAGGCTTAGGTTAGGTACACGGGGTAGGCGTAGTTAGAAACACCAGTTGAGTACGATTAGTCAAATGTAAATGTGTATGTATTCATTTTATTCATTTTAAACCTTCATATGGCTTAGAAACCATATCAATGTTTTTACAGTATTATTTTATACTTCTGCTTTTATTGTATGCACTTTACTTAACCATAAGTATTGCAATAATATCGATCCATTTCTCTTGTATGAGAAAAGAGACTGATCAATAAATAACATCTTTTATTGAACACGCCCGTCTCTTCCTTTTCTCTACAATCTGGTGAGACTAAGAATGCACGTACTGACTGAGTAAAATAAGTCGTCTTTTGTTTTCACACGACTCTAGAGATACACTCTTGATTAGGGGAGAGCAAAGTTGTCATGTTCTATGGTTGTCAGAAACTAAATCCCTTCTTGTCTATCCAGGGAGGTTCAACTCCTCCTTGCCTATTCGAGAAAGTTTCTAGTGAACTCTGAGCTAGCTGGCAAAACCCAAAACTTTAAGTCTAATATCGACAGTAGTAGACCTAGTTAACGTCTGGTCTAGGCCTATACTATTGAAGGTATTATTCCAATGCGCAGAGCCTATTGGGATAATAGGAACTACACTACAGCGGAAGGCAAAAAGATCTTCATGTAATTTAAATTTATTGAGGTGGATACTAGGAACAAATGACAAGCCCCTACTGAGTAATTTTAAGTCCTCGGATTTAAAAATCATAGACGACAAATTGTAGACGGGTAAGTCATTAATAGGTGTAAAATCCTCTACACCTTCTACCACCAATACTGCTGGTTGCGAGTCCTTACATATTGTTGTGGAGGTTGAGGGTTCATTTGGGCATGAACCGCTTGGTCTTGCCAGCGGACGTTCCTCCCTCTGTATTGGCCCCGGGGTAAAAAACCCCTCCCATTAAATGGACGTTGGTTAGGTCTCCCCCTAAAAGGCCCAGGATTCGATTGGCCGTAATTCATATCTTGGTAATTATCTCCATCCGAGCCCGAAGAACCTGTATCAGAGAAGTTGGTGTACTTCCTCCCTGGGTAACCATTATAGTTGGAATTATGATTACCTTGTGGTGCCTCCTGGTAGTAACTAGGGGTGAGGTAAGGATAAATCTTCTCTTTGGTAAACCACCTCACATCTGTTTTTTAATTTATCCATTTTTTTATTTACGAGGTAGGTTTCAAAATCCTTCATCTCCGTTCTGATTTTTTCAAGACAGATCTTTCCTTCTTCTACAGCTGTTGATGCATTCAATTTTTCCTCGAGATCACTAATTTCCTGCAAGAGTGTGGATGCTACATCTTTGGCAGTTTAAATGATTAACATCATCCAGTCCCGGGAGCAGCGGTTGGAAATAAGTGACCACCGCTCCAGGAACTTTCTGATGTCAATAAAGAGTGCAGGGGCATTACGTACTCTCAGGCCTGTGGGAATGACGCCCGCTTTTAGGTATTCAAACATGTAAAAGGCGTGAGATTGTATGCGTTTTAGTCTCTTCCGCATATTCAGGAGATTCTGCCACTCACTGTTACCCAGTTGTTGGGGAGGGATAGGACCACTATCGCCAGCTAGCTTCCCCATCCGGGTATTGAAGTCATCATCTGTGAAGCCAAACGTCTGGAAGGTATCCATTTTATGGGGGAGATAATTACTGTGCGCTGTTCAGATAATGATTAAACACATCTCTATATAAAAAGAGCAATTATATCCAGAGAACCTATTGTTGAGGGAAATATATCACTTCTGTAGTATCAAAAAATTCATTATAATATAGTCACGTGAGAACACCCCAAGAATAACACAACAGTGAAATAATTCATAAAAAAGCAACAATCAATATTCACAACACTCTAGGAACAAAAATCCCACGGTTGAAGAACCGCGAATGTGAGCAACATGTAAGATGGGACCCCCTCAAAAGTACAAATTATGGCCAAGGAACAGAGGGGAACAGAAATAAACAATATGTAAGGGGAGTTCCTTCAGTGGCCGTATATTTCAATTGTGGGTATGCATCTATGAAATATCAAAAATAGGTGACAGAAAGAAAGTTAATTCTAGACAGAAATCATTCAAAAGTTCTATGTATTTTATTTTCCTTTTTTTATAAATATAAGTTCATAAAAATACTGTTTTAAATCAGAGAGTTGCATAGAAAATACATCTATTAATTACAAAATTTCACAAATAACACAGAAAGATCATAAAAATAAGCAACAAGAATAATACCCCTTGGTAACAACCATACCAATCAACTTGCTCACGTGCTGCCAGTCATACCACAATCAAACCACATACTCAGATAGAAAAAGGAACTGGATTGTAGTTAGCTAGATCACAAAGCTATTGTTGTTCTAGGGCTCCGAGATGTAATTGTCGGCCCTTGTAGCAGGTCTACGCGCGTTTCGGCGGCTCTAGGCCACCTTCATCAGGACCTTATTCATCATATAGTGCACATACCAGGGGATCAAACAGAGAAGAAATACCTAAAAGAAAAGACAAATCTGTCACCATAGCATCATCAAAAAAAATATACACAAAAACCAATTTTTCATTCACTGTTCAGCTAAACTATGGGGGCTCATCAACGTGACCATAGTGGAAAAGTAGTAAACCTCTCAGAGCATATTTGTTACTGAATTTTTGGGCAAGGATTAGGAATAAAGACAGTTATACTAAGTCCATTATAAAGAAACACAAAAAGAAACCTTAGTGGAAAAAGTCATATACCTCTCAGAGCATATTTGCAATCGAATTTTTGAGCAAGGATTGGGAATAGAGACACAGATTTGCTAATTCCATTAAAAAAAGGGAAAAAACCTAATCATGTGATGAGAGTTTAAGCTCATAGTGGCACACCATGCCTAGATCCTAAAATACTCACAGTGTAACGCAAGAATATCTTTTCATTTGTAATTTTATCGATGAAGTCAGGGGTAAGATAAAAGCAGATACCCAGCATCTACATAGGAATTAAGAAAGGCTGTAAATTGAAGTATACTGGAGGGACTAGCTGAAACTAATTTGTTTTCCAAAGTTGGAAAACTTACCAATGGCGCCACTCACGATGAAGACAAAAAACGTGTAAGCTTCAGAGCTTCATATCATGGGTAGGTAAACGCTGTGTTCCGTTTTGATAGCTACAGGGAAAGTTATAAATACCACAATGTCATAACTGGTGTTAGAATTATAAGGAAGATGCTACAATTAAGTCTGTGCATTCTGTCGAAAAAAACCTTTTTAATAATGTAGATGAGTAAGGCCCTGATTGACATACCGGAGTGGTCGTGGAATATCCGTATTGTCAAATTTTCGGAGTATGCACCTTTATATCCGATTATCAAAGAGAAGATCTCTAATTTATGCGGACGGCGAGGGGACTGAGTTCTGTTGTTTCAGGATCTATTATTAAATAAAAAATAAAGGAGTCCTGTTTAGGCCGATAAAGTGCACATAATTTTAGTATCCAAAGTAAAATCCATTCCCTTCAAACTCAGGACGGAACCCTGCCATCTCCGATTTCGTAAACTCCTGAAAACCCACCTCTTTCCCTGATCCTCTCCTATCCTCCGTTTAACCCCCCCCTCTGGTCTCTCTGTTTGGCTTAGCGCTGGGATGCCTCCGGGTTACTATGCGCTCTATAAATCCGCATTCAATTCAATTGTGACTGCCTGTTTAGTAGTAAAACATAGCAATATTTGGTGTTTAGAGGGGTTAAGACAACTATTGGCCCCGGTGCCACTGCACCTGAAGCACCATTGAAATCATGGCCCTAGTGCCCGCTAGATAACTACACTTGTGACTGCCTGCTTAGTAGTAAAATTTAGCAATATTCTGCCCTTAATGGGGTCCCTAGAGCTTTTGGCCCCAGTGCCACTGCACCTGCTGCACCATTCAAATCAAGCCGCTTTTAACTGCAAGATACTTGCAATTGTGTCTGCCTGCATAGTAGTAAAATAATAGCAATATTAGATGTTTGAAGGAGCAGCTCTGACAGCTTTTGGGCCTGGGATCACTGCACCTGCTGCACCATTCAAATCATGACCCTGTTGTCTGCAACGTAACTGCACTTGTGGCTGCCTGTTTAATTGTAAAATATAGCATTATTAGGTGTTTAGTGGGGGTGTCTAGAGCTTTTGTCCTTGTGCTACTGCACCTGCTTCACCATTCAAATCATGACCCTATTGTCTGCTAAATAACTGGGCTTATTACTGTCTTGTTTAGTAGTAAAATGTAGTAATAATCTGGGTTTAGAGGGGTCCCTAAAGCTTTTGGGCAAAAGGCCAGTGCACCTGCTGCACCATTCAACTCAAGATCTTTATAACTGCAATTGTGACTGTCTAGTAGTCAAATATAGAAATATCATGTATTTAGAGGAGTTCTGACAATGTTTGGGCCTGGTGCTACTGCACCTGCTGCACCATTCAATCATGACCCTATTGTCTGCAAGGTAACTGCACTTGTGAATGCCTGTTTAGTAGTAAAATATAGCAAGTTTAGGTGTTTTGTGGGGTGCCCAGGGCTTTTGGTCCTGGTCTCACTGCGCCTGCTGCACCATTGAAATGTTGACCCTGTTGTCTGCAAGGTAACTGCACTTGTGGCTGCCTGTTTCGTTTTTAAAAAAAAGACAGTACACAAGCTTGGGCTATAAGGTGGCACATTGGGAACTGGGCCTACAAACTAAACTATAGTAGCTACTTAAATATTCAAGAGGCCATTTTTCCAGACTCTGACCCAAGTGTCTGCTATATTCGTTTTTATAGGATTATTCCATTGTACATGGATTCCTGATGCAGGCTGTTTAGCTGAAACGCCCGTCGGAGATGGGAACACATGGCCATGATGTGTAATAAAAGATTTATTCTTACAGTCCTCTTGATTTGAAAGAGCTTTATTTAACAATGTTCTAAAAAACACATGATGAAAAATGTATTACATTTAAGCAATTAGTTGTCTAAGTATTTTCTAATACAATTGCTCTTATGCCCTGGCTTAGGAACTTCATTCTTTGTCAGGGGAACCCCTATATTTGTACATTAGTTTTACATTTTAGGAATAATCAGGGTTTAGTGGGGTCCCTAGAGCTTTTGGCCCCGGTGTCGCGGCCCCATTGAAATCAAGGTAACTACAATTGTGACTGCCTGCTTAGTAGTCAAATACAGCAATAGTATGTGTTTAGAGGAGTTCTGACAACTTTTGGGCTGATGTTCCTGCACCTGCTGCACTATTCAAATCATGACCCTATTGCCTGTAAGATAACTGCACTTGTGGCTGCCTCTTTAATAGTAAAATAAAGCATAGCTCTTGTATACTAACTTTATTTTTAACGTGCAATGTTTCTTACAACATTTAGAATTTGATCATAATGACCAACTAGATTTAGTTGGAAAAATCAATCCAGTAATACATATAAAGTGCAAAGAAAGGCACTGTGGCATGAACAGTAAATGCCACAAACGTTCTAAAGTTAAAGCATCTGATTTACACAACTAAGTAATAAAAAGCAAGCACTCCAGCAAACTGTTAGAAGCAGTCTGCCTTTTCTGTGGGAAGAGATCTTATCTTGACAGTGAATAGGGCTTAAAGAGTGTGAACAGCTTTAGTAAAAGTATAGTCAATGCGCGCAGCCAGGGGAAATTAACAAAACAAAGTTCTACACAAAAGCAAATTAACACAGTAATTTGGCCATGGGAACTGATAGAAGCCCCCTTTTAACATATGTTAGATACAAGAGATTTCATAAGCACAGTGCAAGGGCTGTGCAGGTGCGACCCAAAAATTAAATTTGCAAGGGCCTGGCCATCTTGTAATGATTTTTCTTAAAACAAAAGAAAAATGATACAAACATGGCCACTGCATTCGCATGCATATGTGCATGGGTCATCTATGGTAAAAAAATAACTTGCAAAGCTGATAGGTTTAAAGACAAGACCTATTGGCTTTGTCAATGCCTTTTTATGTATTTCAGGAGTGAAATCCATGTTTGAATTAGTTAAGATGACGAGCAGCCTAGGCTTTAGAGTTAATTTAATCACACCACCTTTGCATTGCCAAGCATAACTCCACTCACCATTTAGTACATTGATGCTTTTAGGCTGCCTAATCAATACATACTTTCAAGTAGTTTTATTTTACTATTGGGAAGACTTTCTAATTGCCTGTTTATACTAAGACAGCTTACACAGGAACAAGGACATCAAAGTAACACATATTTTGTAATTTTTATGTATTTTATTGCGATTCACGTCATAAACCTAGGGAATGCCCCAGAACACTATCAAAGGAACAGGAAGGGATTATAGGTGCAGGAGAGTTTCTTGAGAAAAAACAGGGAAGCTTCTGTTTTTGAAGACAATTGCAATTAGTGGCAGGCATTTTTTTTGTAAGGTGTGGGGTTTGATAGCACACCTGTCAAGCCGGGATTTTGCTTACAATATGCATATAGTTTACTTTCAGGCCACCAATTCCAATCCCTGGCTTTCTTCCACCGGCTGAAAGACACGAAAAGGAGTGCCCAGGCTCATTGCATTGAAGCCAATTTTTACCACAATAAAGAACTCTTTAACACTGTCAGAGAGTTCTCCAATCCCCCAGACACCGAAAACACCATCACCTCTTCCCAGGAACTTTGTGACACCCTGGCAGACTCATTCCATGACAAGATCTCTACCATCTACAAAAACTTTGAACCCCAAACCAACGACCGCTAGAGCATCCTCGCTCCCACAGATACTAACCCCGACCAGTTACTCACCCCATGGGAGAAACTCACCACTCATAATACTACATCCATCATAAACTCCATCCACTCAGGAGCACCCACTGACTCCTCTCCCCACCACATGTTCAGCCTCAGGAGCAAGAAGATCAGTAGCGAGCTCATCTCTATTTGGAACACATTAATTGCCATAGTCACCTTCCCTGAAGAATGGAAACACGCAGAGGACAAACGTCAGCCATCTCTCTGCTCCCATTTACAGCCAAAGTCCTTGAAAAAGCCATCAACTGCCAACTCATGGAACACCAACACCTGGAGACCCACAATCTGCTGGACAACTCCAATCCGTATTCCATACCAACGACAGCACCAAAACCGCTCTGATGGCCGACACAGATGACATCAGAACCTTCTTGGGCTTGGGAGAAACAGCGGCACTGGTGCTCCTCAACCTCTCAGTAGCATTTGGCACCAAATCCCACCACACCCTCATCAAGAGGCTTCATCACATCAGAATTCAAAGAAACGTCCTTAAATGGATCGTCTCTTTCCTCACCAGAAGAACCCAGAGTATCCACCTAATACCATTCACTTTAAAACCCAAAAGCATCATCTGCGGCGTCCCTCACAACTCATCCCTCAGCCCCACACTGTTCAACACCTACATGACCCCCTTGCCTAACTTCGTCAGATGCCATGGACTAAACATCACATCCTACGCAGATGACACCCAGCTCATTCTCTCACTATCTGAAGGCTCATCCACCACAAAGGTCAACTTCCACAGGATCATGACAAGCATCACTGACTGAATGAAAATCAATTGCCTAAACCTCAACACAGACAAAAAGGAATTGCTGATCTTCTTGTGCAACATTTTCCCGTGGAACGACTCCTGTTGGTCCCCTGAACTAGAACCCTTACCCACACCGACAGACCATGCCCACAACTTTGGCTTTGTCCTGGACAGAAACCTCTCCTTCAAAAGCCAGATCAATGCAGTCTGCTCCCCCTGCTTCCTCACTGTTTGCATGCTGCGGAAAATCTTCAAATGGCTCCCCACCAACACTAAACGAACCATCACTCAAGCCGCAGCCACCAGCCTGCTGGACTACGGCAATGTACTCTACACAGGAATCACCACTCACCTCTTGAAGAGACTGCAGACCATACAGAACTCAGTGGCCAGACTCATCCTTCACCTGCCAAACAAACCCACATCACCCCCACCTCAGCAAGATCCACTGGCTCCCCATTCAAAAGAGATGCAAATTCAAGGTGCTGATCCACTCCAACAGAGCCCTTCACGACCAAGGACCAGCATACATCAACCACCGCATGAATTTCCACCAACCCTCCAGACACCTGCGCTCCACCACACTCACTCACATCCCTAACATCCATTACATCCATCGAAGCAACAGTGGAGGATGATCGTTTTCCTACCTTGTTGCTAAGTCCTGGAACGGCATTTTTCTCCACCTCCGGACCTCATCCTCTCTTCCAGAATTCAGGGTGGGAACCAAGACCTGGCTCAACTGAAACTCCACCCGCAGCAGTAAGGCCCTCAGCACCTGGATACCCTCATGAGTGATTAGCAGCGCTTTACAAATCACAATTCGATTTGATTCCAAAGACTTTGTCACTCACCTTGTGGCTCAGCCTAGTGGAGCATTCATCCCTTACCTAATACGACTGGCTATTTGGGTTTATCCTTCTTCCTACTGTCCAATACTTGCCCTGAACTGCATAACAGACAATGGAGCACATGATAACAACCATTTTTAGCGGTTGCAAACAGAGATTTAGCCCATTTGCGACCACTAGAACAGCTTTTGCCATATATGAACTATATTTTGCGAGTCAGTAACCTATTACCGAATTTCAAAATAGGGTCTGCGAGTCGTTATTAGAAAGGGGCGTGCCCAGGGCATCCCTTCCTAATAGAAAGTCTCAGGGGATGTAAGTTTGCTTTGCGACCGGATTGTGCTCGCCAAACAATTGCAGTTTACCACTTACTTAAAGTTGGTGGTAAGCCAGTCGCAAATGGAAAGGGGTCCACAGGGGACCCCTTCCCCTTTGTCTATGGTAGCGAAAATATTTTTTAAGAGCAGGCAGTGGTCCCACGGACCACTGCCTACTCTTAAAAAACAGAAACATTTCATTTTTCTTTTATAAATGCATCCTGTTATCCTTTAAGGAAAACAGGCTGCATTTCTAGACAAAAAACTGCTTTATTTAAAAAGAACTGGCAAAAACAGAACTGGCGGTCCCTTTGAGTGCCAACCATTCCAAATGGGTACCCCATGCAACCAGCCTCATAAATATTAATGAGGCAGGTCCCTTGTGACCCATTTGGGAATCACAAACAGTATCTGAGACACTTGTAAATCAGGCTAAAAATCGCAATTTGCGAGTCGCAAAACCTGACGGTTGTACATGTGGCCCAACGTTACAACTAAGGAGACTTAACTTTTGAGAATAAAGTGACTCGTATTAATGTGCTTACACTACATGTGGTGACACATTGAAGCATACAAAAAAGTGATGGATGGTCACACAAAAAAGTCCTGCACAGGGCTCCGGCCCGATCAATGCACAGCCGAATCCTCAATCCTCCCACCAGGAGCTCCCTCCAACACTCTCCACTTCTTCACAGGGCACATTGGTCTTGGAAAGCAAGCAGGCACTGGTGCTCCAGGGCAGGTGGTTTTGGTTTCTCTTGGTGATGTCCTCTCACCCAACTGAGAACAGCAGGCCTTAGCCCACAATCCTGGTCACAGGCGGTAGTCTTGCAGAGCTTCCCCTTCTCACACAGCCCATTTGGCTTCCTGGCAGATGACAACTTTTTAGAGACCTGGCAGATGACAACTTTTTGGAGACTCAGCCTTCCCTTCTTATTGTCCATTTCCAGACACCAAAAATTATTAAGGGTCTGAGTATATGAAGTTTTATGTTGGGGTTCTGCTTATTCTGAAGTGAGCATTTCTCCTTTTCTTTTTTCTACATGAGAGATGTCTGTGACAGCAGGCACAACTATGAAGCTCATTGTCCCCAACAAAATTCATGGGAGTGACCAGCGTTCAGAACTGGATGTCAGCCACTATTATATGTGCTCCATTTCCCTTCCTCAGATGTGTCGAGGCCCCGTCCTTGTGATCTATCACTGAATCAAAGAGCAGTCTTTTGAAGTGTAAAGGGAGTTTCTTCCTTTTCCCTTGTATGTTCCAACCCAGCTCATATGAATGCAGCATTACACAAATCTGTCTGGGGGATTTCTCTCCTTCTAATTCTTAACCAAGCAGTCCTGGGCTCCCAAAATGAAACGCAGGGTCCTCCATTTTTTTTTTTTAATCTGTTTTTATTGTTTTATAACGCCATGCATATCAATAATATATCAATGAAAAACATTATATAATACATCATAACATCAAGATCTGTGCTCCCATAGGTTCAGGCTGAATCCCTTCTCCTTTAAAGGGTGTTATTATATAATGCAATCTTCAATAATGGTCCGATTTCACACACACTTATTTCAATAGGAGCACAGTGTCTGTATTGTCACGTCTATTTTCCAACAATGCAAGTCAAAACACAAACAATGAAGCAACTTGATCAAACTCCCATTCCCTCCCTCTGCTACCGGTGTGCCCAATCTTGTAGTCTGTGGGTCCAGTGTGAATACAATATGACCATCAGCCATGTCAAATTTCGCTGTGGGATATCTTGGGGACCATACCTGTCCATCACCACGCGTTTCACGTTAGCACATACACTCACTACCTAACCCGGCCCTTGCCACCTTCCCCACTCCCGGTCCAATCGAGGGGAACCCTCTGGCGGTTCCCCAGGAAGGCCCACCTACGAATCAGTATCAGGTATCTGAAGGGCTATCACTAATGCTTCCCATGCTCTGGCTGCCTCCAGCACCTTCTCATTAACAGTATGTTTTGCCTGCTGCAATCTGACTACACTCTCACTTTTGGCCCATTTAAGTAACTCCGATTTCCACTTCCCTATCGTTGGCCCCCGTCGCGACTCCCATTTGGCAGTAATCTCTGTCTTAGCCAGCAGTAAGCCAAGGTCCAGAAATTTGCTGGTGATCTTCGTCTTAGGGTTGTGTGGGAACCAATGTAATATACAGGTGCCCATGTCAGTATCTATATGGCGCTCTGTAATACGACAGTGCAGTTCAACCAATCAATCAATCAATCAGTCAATTTATAAAGCGCACTACACACCCGCGAGGGTCTCAAGGCGCTGGAGGGGGAAGGGTGGCTGCAGCTTGTGGTCGAAGAGCCAGGTCTTGAGTAGTCTCCTGAAGGTCTGAGGATCTCCTGTCTGTCGTAGGAAGAGAGGGATGGAGTTCCATGTCTTGGCGGCGCGGTGGGAGAAGGACCTACCCCCGGAGGTGGTCCTGTGGATGCGTGGGATGGCAGCCAGTGAGAGGTCGGCGGAGCGGAGTCTCCTGTTGGGTACGCAGAATGATAGTCGGTTGTTGAGGTATTCTGTGCCGGTGTTGTGGAGTGCCTTGTGTGCGTGGGTCAGAAGTTTGAAGGTGATTCTTCTGTCGACGGGGAGCCAGTGCAGGTCTTTCAGGTGGGGGGTGATGTGGTCTAGGCGGGGGACGTCGAGGATCAGGCGTGCAGAGGCGTTCTGCATTCTTTGAAGTCTGCTGATGAGCTTGGACGGGGCTCCGGCGTAGAGGGTGTTGCCGTAGTCGAGTCTGCTGCTGATGAGGGCGTGGGTTACGGTTTTTCGTGTGTCTGTAGGGATCCATCTGTAGATCTTGCGGAGCATGCAGAGGGTGTAGAAGCAGGTTGAAGAGACTGCGTTGATTTGGTTGGTCATGGTGTCGAGGATGAATCCCAGGTTGCGTGCGTGGTTGGTTGGTGTAGGGGCGGTCCCCAGGGATGTGGGCCACCAGGAGTCGTCCCAGGCTGAGGGGTTGGGTCCGAGGATGAGGATCTCTGTCTTGTCCGTGTTAAGTTTGAGATGGCTTTCTTCCATCCAGTCAGCGACTGCCTTCCTACCGCGGTGGAGGTTGGCTTTGGCGGTGAGGGGGTCGTTGGTGAGGGAGAGGATCAGCTGGGTGTCGTCGGCATAGGAGATTATGTTAAGGTCGTGAAGTCTGGCGATGCGTGCGAGTGGAGCCATGTAGATGTTGAAGAGCATCGGGCTGAGGGATGATCCTTGCGGGACACCGCAGATGGTCTTGGTGATTCCGGAGTGGAACGGGGGGAGGCGGACTCTTTGGGTTCTGTCTGAGAGGAAGGAGGTGACCCAGTCCAGGGCCTTGTCACGGATCCTTGCGTCATAGAGGCGTGTGGGTGGTGTGTGATGGCAGTCGGTGTCGAAGGCGGCGGAGAGGTCCAGGAGGATGAGGGCTGCTGTCTCGCTGTTGTCGAGTAGGATTCTGATATCGTCTGTGGCGGCGATGAGGGGGGTCTCGGTGCTGTGGTTCTTGCGGAAGCCTGACTGGGAGGGTCGAGGATGTTGTTGTCTTCCAGGTAGTGGGTGAGCTGGGTGTTGACGATCTTTTCGATGAACTTATCCGGGACCGGAAGTAGGGAGATGGGTCGGAAGTTCTTGAGGTCGCTCGGGTCCGCCTTGGGTTTCTTCAGTAGGGCGTTAATCTCAGCATGTTTCCAGCTCTCAGGGAAAGTCGCGGTCTTGAATGAGAGGTTGATGATGTTACACAGGTGGGGTGCGATGGAGCTGTCAGCCTTGTTGATGATGTGGTGGGGAAGAGGGTCGGAAGGGGCGCCTGAGTGGATGGTGCTCATGGTTTTGATGGTGTCCTCGTGGTTACGCTGGTCCATGTGGCGAGGCGGTCGTGGTCAGCGGGTATCTGTGGGTCCAGTGTGAAATGAAATGAAATGAAAATTGCACTTATATAGCGCATAGCTACCCGGAGGCCTCGCAGCGCTTGCGAATGATTACTTAATGCGGGCTTGGGGTAGATTAGCAGGTGTTAGCAAACAGGTGCGTTTTCAGGGCCTTCCTGAAGGACATGTGGTTGTTGTGTTCCCGAAGAGAAAGCGGGAGGGAGTTCCAAAGTCTCGCCGCCATATGAGAGAAAGAGCGGCCTCCCCAACGAGCTTTCTTGATTTTAACGGACGTTGCCAGCTGGAGGGTGCAAGAGCGAAGGGAACGGGACGGGACATATGGCGTAACCATGGGATGTAAAATTACAGGGCCCGTTCGATGGAACGATTTGTGTAAAATACACATGGCTTTAAATTGTACTCTTGCCACCACAGGGAGCCAATGGAGTTCCCTTAGGGCGTTCTTAGCTGACTGCCAGCGGGGGATGTTTTAGAGTAGGCGCGCTGCACTGTTTTGTGTGACCTGGAGCTTCTGAGTAACGGAGGTCGGGACTCCCATATAAAGAGCATTCCCATAGTCCAGGCGGGAGAGTGTGGTGGGGTTGGCGGGGTTCGTCCGAGGATTGAAGCTGTCGTGGATGTCGGTGATCTTGGGGTGGAGGAAGGCAGCGAGGGCATCACACAGGGCTTGAGACGGCGGTATGTCGTTGGTGCAGGAGCCGGGGTTTGAGAGTTCCTTCATGATGTTGAAGAGCTCCTTGCTATTGTGTGCGTTGTTGTCGAGGCGGTCCTTGAAGGAGGCCTTCTTGGTAGTCTTGATGAGGTGGTGGTGGTTGCGGATGGCGTCTTTGACGGCTGCGTGACTGTCGGGCACTTTCTCGTCGTGCCAGGTTTTTTCCAGTCTTCGACAGGTGCGTTTAGAGGATAGGAGCTCCGGGGTGAACCAGCTGGCTCTCTGACTGGTATCTCTGTGGGTGTGTTGTCTCGTTGGGGCTTGGGTGTTGGCACATTCGTCCATCCAGAGTCTGAGGGTGGGGACCCCCTCCTCGGGGTCAGTGGGGCTCCCAATTGTCCACAAGTCCACAGCATATATGATAACTCTGCCCCCTCTAGACCGCAGCGCGGGCACTGGGAGGTATCCGTCCGGAAGTATCGATTGATTCTGGCTGGGGTTAAATAAGCCCTATGAAATATGAAGAAGTGTATTAATTGAAACAGAGCGTTCCAAGTGCTCTTCCAGGCCCTTTGGACCAATTGAGCCCACGTCGCTTCCAGTATTTCCTTTCCAAAATACTCCTCCCACTTTCCTCGCAATTCCGTCAGTGGGTGAAGGCTTTCCGTGCTCAAGCACCTATAGAGAAATGTAATCGCCTTAAATGTCCCAGCAGCCATCACCACGTACTGACACGTCATAGAAGTTTGGGGCTCTGATAGCCCTTCCTTCCAGTGGCGCTGTATGGCGGCAACCAGGGCGGCATGCAGCAAATAGTCGCCTCGCGGCAAATCATACCTCTCCTGTAGCGTCTGAAACAGTAGTAACACCCCGTCGTCATAGAAATCCCCCATGACCTGGAGCCCCATAGTTTCCCAGTCTGCTAGCACCGACCAATCCCCCCGTGTGGGAGGGCAGTGCACATGCCCAGGGCGATCTCCGGCGCATATGGGCGGCGAACGTTGACTCTGCGATGACTCCGAGTCCAACATTGTCGTAGTGTCTGCTCTTCAGCAGTGAGCGACCCAAGGTGCAAGGGCTGTTTTAATACTATAAATGAAAGTACATGCAGTAGGATCCACCGACCCTCTTGGTTCTCTGGGCCCCGAAACTCTCGAGCCACCGCTTGTGTCAGCCATTGCAGCTGAGCCGCCAGGTAATAAAGTTCGAAATCCGGTACCGCCAGTCCCCCATCCACTCTGGGTCTCATCATGGTAGATAATGCCACCCGTTTCCTGCCATTTCCCCATAAGAAGCCGTTAACCATTCACCTGAGCTGCCTAAAGATTGCCCCCGGTATCCAAATCAGCAATGTCCGAAAGTAATACAGCAGGCAGGGGAGCGCCACCATCTTCAGGAGCGCCACCCTCTCGGCCACCGAGAGCGGCAGAGCACTCCAAAAAGTCAGGCTCCCCGCAGCCCACGCATAGCCCTCCCCACGTTCCCTTCCAGCAGATCTGCCGGGGCATGATAAATCTTGTTCCCAAGATAGGGCAGACATGTCGATTCCCACCGAATTCCCTGCTACTCGATCAGGGCCTCCCACCATCGGTACCACTGGAAGAGACAAGTATTCTCCCAATTAACCCCCAGTCCTGACATTTCTCCGAACACCCGCAGTAGTTGTGTCGCTCCTTCCAGTGCCGACCCCGTATTGGCCAAAACCTGTAGTAGATGTAAATGTAAATGTAAATGTAGTTGAGCTTATATAGCGCACAGCTACCCGCAGTGGGTTTCCCGGCGCTTGCTTAGGGAACCCTTCCTGGTATTCCCCTGTGAGATAGCTGGGTATCCACAAGGTGAAAGTCAGGCATCCCGCCGCGAGGGGCCGTTGTGGAGATTAAGCAAGCTATTGCCCAGAGTCGCAGAGTGTGAACCCGTGAGTCGAGGAGGCACCGGGGCGAGAATTATCGAGTCCGTGGAATTTTTTAGCCCAAGACCCGCCGAGGCGGGGAATTGAACCCTGGTCCAGGACCGATCTCAGCTTCCGGGTCTGCTGCCTCTAACCCCTGAGCCACACATCATCATCGGCATACAGGTGTGAGAAGTTGGCCTGGTAGGGGATGTTTCCAATTCTGGAACCACCTACTACCTGACCAAACAATCCCTTATGGTGTCTGGTTGTAAGTCAACCTTATTAGACAAGCTATCCTAGGGGTAGCATGGACTAAGCAGCCTAAAGCCTTAACTTAAGAGGTCGTGTTAAGCGAGCTGTTTTACCACATACAATCCTGTAATACCAAATGAAAGGACACCACACAAGTATATATTATAAAAATATATGTGTTTATTACTAAAAACAATCCCCAGTATTCTTTATGAATAAAGGGGCACAAGCGTTAAATCAAAAGCACTGTTTAAACATACAAGTTGCACAATTATGGATGAGGGCGGGTGGCCACTCAAACCATATACTAAACAAGTGGTATAAGAGAGGCCACTCGAACAGTGGTTAGGCCTAGGGCCTAGGGAATCGCTGGGAGCAGTCAGGACAAGCAATGCTGAAGTCGGGAATGGCCCTCGGGATTCGGGAGATGTGCGGAAAGCGCACGCATGCACCAATGTTAACCAATGGTGCGTAAAAGTCATAGAGTTAAAGTTTAAGGACACTTCCGCTGAACCTAGAGGAACAAAACTTAACACACAGACCCTAGAGGTGTGCACCAGTGTGGGAACACCGGCGGAGCAAAGTTACCTCACCCACAGGAAGTGGGTGCACAGGGTCGAAGTGGCGTCGGGTTTTGACACGCAGGCTCTTGGTGCTTGAAGCTGAAAGGGCTGCAGGCGGGTTAAAGATGAAGTGTCCGGTGGAGTCCAAGGGTGGACTCAAGTTGTAGAGTACCTGAAAGCAGAGGGGACAGAGTCTGGGTCACTCAGCAGTGACCAGGGTGGAACCAGGACGGAACCAGGCAATGTCGGGCGCAATCAGGTGGTCGTCGAGGAGCTTCTCTCCGCTGTCACGTGGGCTCTGGGGCATCTACGACGTCCAGGAGCAGGTCACGATCTGTCCCACGCAGGCTCTCACCGTCGGTGCAGTCGGCTTCAAGTTTGGAGCAAACAAGCCTTGGCAAGAGCAATCCACGCGGGATCGGAAGATTGCTTCTCACTCGGACCAGGAAGGTCAGAGTTGGGGCTCCTTTTCAGGGGAGCTGGTGTGGATCTGGAGCAACCAGATTCACGAGTCTTCTTAGGTAGTTCGTCGGCACAGGGACCACTAGCCGGCTGGCAAGTGACCGGGCCAATGCGTTGAGCCAAATAGAGCCAAAGGGCCCCACGCAGCACTTGTCGAGTGTGGAGGGCTGAACTTCGGCTCAGGAGCAGCTCAGGGTGGGGGCTTCTCAAACCCCGGTGCACAGCTTCGAGGGTCACTCGTGGGCTGCACGGTCAGCGTCTCGTGGTCAATTCAAGATGGCGAGCCCCACGCTTCCGGTCGCCTCCACGGGTCTCAGCTCTGCAGGGACTGTGGATCGGGCTGTTGGAAGGCAGGCAAGCTTGATCTCGTTGATCTCAGTCGCTCGAGTTCCGGCGGGAACTGCAACTAAGTAGACGTCGAGGGCTGGATGGTGCCTGCTGCTGCAGGGTGGTCACTCCTTGACCACAAGGGAGATTCTTCGGGCTTCCACGATGAGATGGAGGGCGAAGGGTCCAGAATTGCATTTCAAATGTTTCTTCCAGGAAATCTGATGTGCATTGGCACTGCTCCCACTCTTATTCCAATCTGGGGGGCGTGATTACCTGCTAGGTCCCCTCCTATGGGTGGGACCCAGGAAGTGGGTGGATACACCCCCTTCCTTTGATCCAGGCCGCCCTGGCACGAGGGCTGGAGTGCCCCAGAACCGGTTTGGCCGGATTATGCAAGGGGCAGCCTTGTGCGCCCCAGGCAGTGTCTGGTTTCTTTCAAACCTCCCTGCTACAATACACTATCTCCTGTCTGGAGGGCGGTGACACCCTCCTGTGACAGGAAACCCTTTGTCCAGGACCCATTTGGTCGAGTTTCGGTCAACTGCAGGGGTCCAGACATTTGTCTGTGGCAGAGGCATCCATTTTGTGGATCTTAAGGTCTTTGGAGAAATTAACCGCATTAAAGTAAAGTAACATGTCTTACCCCTCTAGAGGGGTGGAATGCCATCCCCGTCGCCAGAACTGGCGAGGGGATGGTATTCCAAATCGTATGACACCTTACACGACATGTTTTGATAAAGCCAAACCAAAGTTGCTATTTAACCGCGAGGATTATAAGGCACTTAAAAGTATATGGTATGGCATTATCCTGAAACAGCTTAGGGATTTGTTCCCGACAGCTGCAGACAGGCTCAGCTCATGCTAGAGCTCCATCTCACATAAAACCACGCACTCAGCCTCCAGGATTGATGAGGCCTTCTATAGGAGTGGCTCACAGGTTTACATGTGTCCAGATATAGGTTTAGATATAGGTATACTATACCTAAGCAAGGGGTGTTTACACCACCTTACCCCAGCTGAGTGATCAGCCAGTTGTGTCAATTTAAGAACCAGCCAGGGGTGGCAAAAGATATGCTGCAGCCCCTGGTAGGCCTTGGTGGCCCCTATGCCCTGGGCACCTATAGTGCATTCTACAGGGGCTGACAAGGAGTCCATTTCCAATTGGTATGTGCCTATAGCACATGTGTCATTAATTTAGTGAGAGAACAGCAGGCTGGGGGTCTGATTAGCAGGCCCACAGCCTCAGTAGTCGAAAACCAGTGAAGCAAAAAGCAAAAATTTGGGGTGACCATAGGATAGCAGACCCTACTCTCCTACACAACCCCCCCCCAAACGCAGGGACATTAAACTAACCTTGACCAGATAAGTCTTCATGTTCTAAGTGGAAGTACCTGGAGAGACCATCTGCATTACCATGGTCAGTCCCTGGGCGGTGCTCCACTGTAAAGTCCATCCCCTGTAGGGAAATGGACCACCTGAGCAGTTTGGGATTTTCACCCTTCATCTGATTAAGCCATAAGAGGGGCTGATGGTCTGTCTGCACCAGGAAGTGAGTTCCAAACAAGTAGGACCTCAACTTCTTTAATGCCCAAACCACAGCAAAGGCCTCCCTCTCAATGGCTGACCAACGTTTCTCTCTGGGAGTCAGCCTCCTGCTAATGAAAGCAATAGGCTGGTCTTGACCATCTTGATTAAGTTGTGAGAGCACAGCTCCCACCCCCAACTCAGAAGCATCTGTCTGAACAATGAACTGTTTGGAGTAGTCAGGACTCTTTAGGATAGGTGCAGAGCACATGGCCTTCTTCAGGTCATCAAATGCCTTCTGACAGCTAACTGTCCACTGAACCTTTTTTGGCATCTTCTTGGATGTCAAGTCATTTAATGGTGTCACTATAGACCCATAGTTTTTCACAAACTTTCTGTAATACCCAGTCAGGCCCAAGAAGGCTCTGACTTGTGTCTGGGTAACTGGAGGAGCCCAGTCCTGTATGGCCTGGATTTTGCTTTCCAGTGGCTGAACCTGGCCTCCACCTACTAGGTGGCCCAGGTATACAACCTTACTCTGCCCTATCTGGCACTTTGTGGCCTTGATAGTTAAGCCTGCCTTTTGCAGGGCCTCCAAAACTTTCTTCAGGTGGATCAGGTGATCCTCCCAGGTGGAGCTAAAGACAGCAATATCATCTAGATAAGCTGCACAAAAGTCATCCAACCCAGTAAGGACTTGGTTCACCAACCTTTGGAAAGTGGCAGGTGCATTCTTCAAACCAAAGGGCATTACCACAAACTGATAATGCCCACTAGGGGTAGAGAATGCTGTTTTGGCTTTTGACTCCTCAGCTAGTCTGATTTGCCAGTAGCCAGCTGTCAGATCAAATGTGCTCAGAAACTTGGCAGAAGCCAATCTGTCAATGAGCTCATCTGCTCTTGGAATGGGGTGAGCATCTGTCCTAGTGACAGCATTGAGACCCCTGTAATCCACGCAAAACCTCATTTCTCTCTTTCCATCTTGGGTATGAGGTTTTGGCACCAGGACTACTGGGCTGGCCCATGGGCTCTCTGATGGCTCAATCACTCCAAGCTCCAACATCTTTTGCACCTCAGCCTAGATGCAATCCCTGACATGATCAGGTTGCCTGTAGATCTTATTCTTGACAGGCAGACTGTCACCAGTGTCCACAACATGGGTACACCAGTCAGTCTGGCTGGGTGTGAGTGAAAACATTTGCCTGTGAGCCTGCAAAACTTGTCTGCAGTCCATCTGTTGCTGGTCAGTGACGCTGCCTGCCAAGGCTACTCCATCAACTGAACCATCATCAGGGTTCTGAGAAAGCAGGTCTGGGAGAGGGTCACTCTCTTCCTCCTGTTCCCCATCTGTGGCCATGAGCAAGCTCATGTCCTCCCTGTCCACAAATGCTTTCAAGCGATTCACATGGATTACCCTGTGAGGGCTCCTGGGTGTTCCAAAGTCTACCAAGTAGGTGACTTCCCCCTTCTTCTCAATAATAGGATAGGGTCCACTCCATTTGTCTTGGAGTGCTGCTGGAGCCACTGGCTCCAGTACCCATGCCTTCTGTCCTGGTTGGAACTCTACCAGCACAGCCTTTTGGTCATGCCAAGCTTTCTGTAATTCTTGGCTGGCCTCCAGGTTTTTGGATGCTCTTTCCATGTACTCAGCCATCCTGGAGCGGAGACCAAGTACATAGTCCACTATGTCTAGTTTGGGCTTTTTGAGAGGTAACTCCCATCCTTCCTTCACCAAACACAATGGACCTCTCACAGGGTGGCCAAACAAAAGTTCAAAAGGGCTGTAGCCAACCCCCTTCTGTGGGACCTCTCTGTAAGCAAAGAGCAGGCAGGGTAAAAGAATGTCCCATTTCCGCCTGAGCTTCTCTGGTAATCCTTTTATCATGCCTTTAAGGGTCTTGTTAAATCTCTCCACAAGCCCATTGCATTGTGGATGATATGGGGTGGTAAACTTATAGTTTACTCCACATTCCTTCCACATTGCTTTCAGATAGCTGGACATAAAATTGGTGCCCCTATCTGATAACACCTCCTTTGGGAAGCCCACTCTTGAGAAAACTGCAATGAGGGCTTTTGCCACCACAGGTGCTGTGGTGGTCCTCAGGGGAATAGCCTCTGGATACCTGGTGGCATGATCCACTACCACCAGTATGAATCTGTTCCCAGATGCTGTTTGGGGGTCCATTGGACCCACAATATCAATTCCAACTCTTTCAAAGGGGACCCCCACCACAGGTAGTGGTATTAGGGGGGCCTTTGTTGTGCCACCTGACTTACCACTGGCTTGGCAAGTGACACAGGAGCGACAAAACTCCTTGACATCCTCTGACATGTGAGGCCAGTGAAAGTGTGAAACAAGCCTGTCCCACGTCTTGTTCTGGCCTAAGTGTCCTGCAAGGGGAATATCATGGGCCAAGGTAAGAAGGAACCCCCTAAACTGCAGAGGTATGACCAACCTCCTGGTCATGCCAGGCTTGGGGTCTCTAGCCTCTGAGTAAAGGAGTCCATCATCCCAATACACAGTATGGGTACCTTGGGCATCCCCAGCAGCCTCAGCAGCAGCCTGCTGTCTGAGGGGTTCAAGGGAAGGGCAATCTAATTGAGCCTGCCTCAGGTCTGCCCTTGAGGGTCCCCCTGTCCCCAGAAACTCAACCTGGTCAGGTTCAAGCTCCTCAGAGACAGTCTCCTCTTGGACTGCAGAATCAGTTTCCTCTGAAACTTGATCCTCAACCTGGGGCAAGGTGGAAGGCTGGGCCTTTCCTCTCTTGCTCCTTCTCTTGGGTTGTGGCTGGTCTATTGTTTCAAGATCCACCACTGGTTCAGGAAGGCACTTCTTAGCCTGAGCCCTTGTCATGGCAAGGACATGCTCTGAAATCCCTAGCATTTCTGCATGAGTCCTGTACTCCACTTTTGACCATGCTGAGCTTTCAAGGTCATTGCCTAACAGACAGTCTACTGGTAGGTCTGCACTCACCACAACTTTCTTTAGGCCATCAACCCCTCCCCAGGAGAAGTTCACAACTGCCACACTATGGGAGGTAGTGGAGTTGCTGGCGTTGGTCACTAGGTAGCTCTCACCTAGTACAATCTGTCCAGGGTCCACAAAGTCAGGTGTCACCATTGTGACACTGGCACATGTGTCCCTGTATGCTTGAGCCAGTTTCTCATTAATTAAGGGAGTCTGCCTGTATTTGCCCAGGTTAGTGGGGCTTACTGCAGTGGGCAACTCAATGTCCACATCATACAGGAGAACTGCCTGTGTAGGGATTCTGACTAGGCCAGATCCTACTTCAATACCCAGGGTCAATCCAGCTACACCCTTGGACTGTGTTCCACCACTGCTTACTGTACTTGGGGTTGCAGTTGCTTTAGGAGCTGTAGTGGTGGGAACTGGATTTGCCTTGGTGCACTCACTGCCCCAGTGTGAAACTGATTTGCAGGTATTACACCAAGGTGTCTTTGGACCTTTGTTCTTCTTCTTCTTGTTACCATTTTGGGAACCACCCTCCTTACTATTAGTTTGGGGGCCTGAAGACTTCTGGTCTTTTTCTTTATCTTTCTGATTCTGGTTACCACCCTTCTGGTCTGTTTTCTTCTGGTCACCACCTTGGTTCTGGGGTTTCTGCTTAATCCTTGTTCTGACCCATTTGTCTGCCTTCTTTCCCAATTCTTGGGGAGAGGTCAGATCAGAGTCAATAAGGTATTGATGCAACAGCTGGTTTGTACAGTTATTAAGGATCTGTTCTCTCATTATAAGATTGTACAATCCTGTATAGTCTGAAACTTTACTTCCCTGCAACCAACCCTCCAAAGCCTTAGTGGCACACTCAACGAAATCAGTCCAGTCTTGAGTCTGTGCTTTTTGGGTGTCTCTGAACAACAACCTGTATTGCTCAGTGGTTAGGCCAAACCCTTCAATAAGAGCACTCTTCAAAACAGAGTAGTTTTTGGCATCCTCAGGTCTAACTGTGAGGAGCCTGTCTCTCCCTTTCTCAGAAAAGGAGTACCACAAAATTGCAGCCCACTGATTCTCAGGAACCTGCTGTACCATGCAGGCTCTCTCAAGAGCAGTCATCCATTTGTGGATGTCATCCCCTTCTTTAAAGGGGGGCACAATTTTGGTCAGGTTTCTATTGTCATAGGCCCTGTCTTTTTCTCTTGGAAAATTGCTGCCACCAGTGACATCTAAGCCACTTAATTTCTGCTCTCTTGCCAAGGCAAGTTTAGCTTGAGCTAAGGTAAGTTTAGCTTGACTCAGGGCTACCTCCTCTCTCTCTATCTGGAGTCTGACAGCCCTCATCCTAGCCCTATGCTCAGCTTTCTGAGAAGCAGTCATGCCTCTCTCTGATTCTCTGGAGGCACTAGAAATATGAGAGTCCCCTGAGGGAGATCTCACTCTTCTGTTGCCTGGGAGAATCCCATTGTGGGATCTGGGGAGGTGCTGGCCCTCTCCATTCCCCAGTAGGTCCAAGTTGGCCTGGCTAAGCCTGGCAACTGGAACCTGGCTACCCTGATCCTGAACTTCTAAGTCCTCAACATCTGAGTCCTCATCTAAGTCATCATCATCCTCCTCCTCCTGAGGGGGATCAGTTTCAGGGGGGTTCCCTCCACTTCCTGTGTCTAGGGAAGCTGCTTTTGCCTTTTCTAAGTCATCCTGTTCTAGGATTTCTACTAGGATTAGGCAGGTGGGGCTTCTGCCCCTTTTTAACCCTCTTGCTTTGCACAAGGCAATCAAGTCTCTGCGGGTTAGTTTGTCATATCCAAAAGTTGCCTGGGTAGGGTCAACTGTCACAGGAGCAGACCCTGAGGCTTTTCCTGTGTCAGACATGGTTACTAGTGAGGTGTAAGTGGTGCACTTACCTACACTAAGTGTTTTCCTACTGTACCTTGCTAGTTAGTTGTAGTCAGGGTGTGCTAATCCCTTCAACCTACAACTACTAAGTTCAGTAGAACTTAATATGCTAAGCTTTTGATTTATATGTACCTAGAGGTACTTGATGTGATCTTTCAATTTGATATAAAGATTGCAATGGTAAAACAACAGCAAGCTCAAATCCGCACCGCTGCTCACCAATGTGAGAAGTTGGCCTGGTAGGGGATGTTTCCAATTCTGGAACCACCTACTACCTGACCAAACAATCCCTTATGGTGTCTGGTTGTAAGTCAACCTTATTAGACAAGCTATCCTAGGGGTAGCATGGACTAAGCAGCCTAAAGGCTTAACTTAAGAGGTCGTGTTAAGCGAGCTGTTTTACCACATACAATCCTGTAATACCAAATGAAAGGACACCACACAAGTATATATTATAAAAATATATGTGTTTATTACTAAAAACAATCCCCAGTATTCTTTATGAATAAAGGGGCACAAGCGTTAAATCAAAAGCACTGTTTAAACATACAAGTTGCACAATTATGGATGAGGGCGGGTGGCCACTCAAACCATATACTAAACAAGTGGTATAAGAGAGGCCACTCGAACAGTGGTTAGGCCTAGGGCCTAGGGAATCGCTGGGAGCAGTCAGGACAAGCAATGCTGAAGTCGGGAATGGCCCTCGGGATTCGGGAGATGTGCGGAAAGCGCACGCATGCACCAATGTTAACCAATGGTGCGTAAAAGTCATAGAGTTAAAGTTTAAGGACACTTCCGCTGAACCTAGAGGAACAAAACTTAACACACAGACCCTAGAGGTGTGCACCAGTGTGGGAACACCGGCAGAGCAAAGTTACCTCACCCACAGGAAGTGGGTGCACAGGGTCGAAGTGGCGTCGGGTTTTGACACGCAGGCTCTTGGTGCTTGAAGCTGAAAGGGCTGCAGGCGGGTTAAAGATGAAGTGTCCGGTGGAGTCCAAGGGTGGACTCAAGTTGTAGAGTACCTGAAAGGAGAGGGGACAGAGTCTGGGTCACTCAGCAGTGACCAGGGTGGAACCAGGACGGAACCAGGCAATATCGGGCGCAATCAGGTGGTCGTCGAGGAGCTTCTCTCCGCTGTCACGTGGGCTCTGGGGCATCTACGACGTCCAGGAGCAGGTCACGATCTGTCCCACGCAGGCTCTCACCGTCGGTGCAGTCGGCTTCAAGTTTGGAGCAAACAAGCCTTGGCAAGAGCAATCCACGCGGGATCGGAAGATTGCTTCTCACTCGGACCAGAAAGGTCAGAGTCGGGGCTCCTTTTCAGGGGAGCTGGTGTGGATCTGGAGCAACCAGATTCACGAGTCTTCTTAGGTAGTTCGTCGGCACAGGGACCACTAGCCGGCTGGCAAGTGACCGGGCCAACGCGTTGAGCCAAATAGAGCCAAAGGGCCCCACGCAGCACTCGTCGAGTGTGGAGGGCTGAACTTCGGCTCAGGAGCAGCTCAGGGTGGGGGCTTCTCAAACCCCGGTGCACAGCTTCGAGGGTCACTCGTGGGCTGCACGGTCAGCGTCTCGTGGTCAATTCAAGATGGCGTGCCCCACGCTTCCGGTCGCCTCCACGGGTCTCAGCTCTGCAGGGACTGTGGATCGGGCTGTTGGAAGGCAGGCAAGCTTGATCTCGTCGATCTCAGTTGCTCGAGTTCCAGCGGGAACTGCAACTAAGTAGACGTCGAGGGCTGGATGGTGCCTGCTGCTGCAGGGTGGTCACTCCTTGACCACAAGGGAGATTCTTCGGGCTTCCACGATGAGATGGAGGGCGAAGGGTCCAGAATTGCGTTTCAAATGTTTCTTCCAGGAAATCTGATGTGCATTGGCACTGCTCCCACTCTTATTCCAATCTGGGGGGCGTGATTACCTGCTAGGTCCCCTCCTATGGGTGGGACCCAGGAAGTGGGTGGATACACCCCCTTCCTTTGATCCAGGCCGCCCTGGCACGAGGGCTGGAGTGCCCCAGAACCGGTTTGGCCGGATTATGCAAGGGGCAGCCTTGTGCGCCCCAGGCAGTGTCTGGTTTCTTTCAAACCTCCCTGCTACAATACACTATCTCCTGTCTGGAGGGCGGTGACACCCTCCTGTGACAGGAAACCCTTTGTCCAGGACCCATTTGGTCGAGTTTCGGTCAACTGCAGGGGTCCAGACATTTGTCTGTGGCAGAGGCATCCATTTTGTGGATCTTAAGGTCTTTGGAGAAATTAACCGCATTAAAGTAAAGTAACATGTCTTACCCCTCTAGAGGGGTGGAATGCCATCCCCGTCGCCAGAACTGGCGAGGGGATGGTATTCCAAATCGTATGACACCTTACACGACATGTTTTGATAAAGCCAAACCAAAGTTGCTATTTAACCGCGAGGATTATAAGGCACTTAAAAGTATATGGTATGGCATTATCCTGAAACAGCTTAGGGATTTGTTCCCGACAGCTGCAGACAGGCTCAGCTCATGCTAGAGCTCCATCTCACATAAAACCACGCACTCAGCCTCCAGGATTGATGAGGCCTTCTATAGGAGTGGCTCACAGGTTTACATGTGTCCAGATATAGGTTTAGATATAGGTATACTATACCTAAGCAAGGGGTGTTTACACCACCTTACCCCAGCTGAGTGATCAGCCAGTTGTGTCAATTTAAGAACCAGCCAGGGGTGGCAAAAGATATGCTGCAGCCCCTGGTAGGCCTTGGTGGCCCCTATGCCCTGGGCACCTATAGTGCATTCTACAGGGGCTGACAAGGAGTCCATTTCCAATTGGTATGTGCCTATAGCACATGTGTCATTAATTTAGTGAGAGAACAGCAGGCTGGGGGTCTGATTAGCAGGCCCACAGCCTCAGTAGTCGAAAACCAGTGAAGCAAAAAGCAAAAATTTGGGGTGACCATAGGATAGCAGACCCTACTCTCCTACAACAGGGATATATATTGTTCCGTATTTCGTAGGGTCAGGCCCTGATAGTGGCGCCCCAGCCTAGCCCGTACCGCCAACGGTTCAATAGCCAACGCAAACAACAGCGGCGGCAGCGGGCAGCCCTGTCGCGTTCCTCGACCTACTGCACAGGGGGAGGATACTGTCAATCCCGTCCGTACCCTAGCTGTTGCGTCCTGATACAATAGTCCCGTCCACCCCACGAAGGCCTCCCAAGGCCAAATGCGCGCATAGCGCGATACAGATACGGCCACTCCAGGCTATCAAAGGCCTTTTCCACATCCACTGAGAGTACTGCTGCACTGGGAGTATCACCCTGATCTTCATCCCATATGTGGAGGAGGCGCCGTATATTAACAGCTGTGTTCCGGGTTGGAATAAAACTCGCCTGATCAGGGCCGGACTGGCCGTAGCGGGCACCGGGCAATCCTCCGGTGCGACGCACGGTGGGGGGCGGTTTTGGGCCCCTGGGGCCGATTTTGTTACAGGGCCGGGCCTGGCAAAGAGCTCGACGGCACCCACAACCCCGGAGGGCGGTGGGGGGTGGGGGGGAAGGGGGGCAAGCACTTGCCAGGGCCGGTTTTGGTTCCAAGTCCGGCCCTGCGCCTGATCCCTATGAACCAAGTGAACCATATGAGGCAAGAGCCGAGTCACCAGAATTCTGCTTAAATCTTATAAGCGGACATCAGCATGGACAACGGACAGTCCGCCGACCTACCCATCGTGTCCCTACCCGGTTTCGGAAGTGGGACAACGACAGCCTCCCTCATAGAAGTTGGGAGCCTCCCTACCGTCCGGGCCTCTTTATAAATCCCCACCAATTTTTGAGCTAGTATTTCAATATAGGTTAAGTAATTCAATTAAGAGACCATCCGACCCCGGAGTCTTATTACGCGGCATGTGCTTAATGGCACTCCGTAGCGTAATGTCCTGCCGTAGCAGCTCCGCTTGTTCCTTCTCCATTCGGGGGAGTTGTATACCCGCCAAAAACTTCTCCAGTGCATCCTCGGGCCCCCTGCGCGACTCCTATACAACCCATCATAATATTCTAGGAACAGGTCGTTAATCCCTCTTTGGGTATAGTCCGGAAGTCCTAGCGGAGAGTGCAGCGCCAGTATAGGCGTGCCCCGGGGTATCGGATTAGCTAGCCAAGCCAGCAGCGTACCTGCTTTGTCATGTTCTGCGTGCGCCCATGCCAAATAAGCCCTATAATCATGGCAACACAGCTTCTCCATTTGACTCGCCACCTCCTCCCTTGCCCCCACCAATTCATCTTCGGGGCGCTCAGGTCGTTCTCTCTCCGCCCCTCGCAATCAGGCTTCTACCACTTCCACCTCCCGGAGCAACGTCTTCCTCACACCCGCCTGTTTAGCAATACATACTCCCCTCACCACCACCTTAAAAGCCTCCCATTCTATCGCTAATCCAGATGCTGTTCCCTGGGTCTCAGCAAAATATTGCTCAATGCTCATTGCTATAGCCTCATGAAAAACAGCATCTTCTAGCACCTCCGGTCTTAGGCGCCACATCGGTATTGCAGGCCTCTCCTGAACCAACCTAATTGTTAGGAGTAGTGGGTTGTGATCTGATATTGTTGTAGCCAAGTACTCACCGTTGAGCACCTTTGCATGCACATCAGGTGTGCACAATATAGCATCCAAGCGCACATGCAGGTCATGCAATGCCGAGAAGAAGGAATAGTCACGATCCTCAAGATGTTGCATTCGCCAGGTATCTACCAATCCCCATCTGTTCTGCCATTCTCTTCTTGCCTTAGATATTCTACGTACCAGGGCCTTCGGCAAGGGGAGATGCGACCTATCCATATCAACATCAACTATGGAGTTGAAATCTCCTTCCAATATCACAGGGCCGGTCAAATAGGGCGCCAGCTTCCCTGACAGGAGGGTAAAAAAGGCCATCTGGTCCACATTAGGGGCATATACACTGCATAGTGATGCATCCAAACCATTCAGTCGCCCCCCCACCACCACAAACCTTCCTTCAGGGTCAGCAAACTGACAAGTCATCTGGAAAGGCACCCCCGCCCGAACCCATATCAAAGCACCCCTAGCAAACGCTGAGTACGTTGTACAATAGATCTGCCCCCGCCACCTTCGCTGTAACGTACAGCTCTCCGCTCTATCAATGTGGGTCTCCTGCAGGAAGGCTATATGCACCCCCGTACCAGATAGGCATGCACCTTGTGGCGCTTCCGCATAGTGTGCATCCCTCTCACATTCCACGTCAGACACTTAACATCAAGTAGGGTCCCCATAGTGGTCCTCCACTTCCTGGTACCTCTGCATCTGCACTATGAACACACCGGCAACCCCTATAACCCCAAACCACTCATGCAACCTTCCCCACCTACCCCTCCCCAGAACAGGTCCTAACCAAACAGCACCCATCCAAATACTCCGCTAAACTACTTCCTCGGTAGCTACCGGGGAACGTTAACTACAAGAACAGGGGGGTGCCCAGGGACCAGTCGCGTCTGAGTCAAAATTACACCATCGCCTCACACCATACCCCATTCCCTGTTACACCACAGCTCCTGCTGCGGTACGCCAAATCGATGGGGGGCCCTCCCTCCATACTCCCCCAACCCCCCCTGCCAGCACCCTCCAGTCCACATCATCAAGTAAACCAAAGAGGAATGTCAATACATCATAGCTCCGCCCAGTCCCGGGGAAAGTCTTACTGTACTTCGCATCAACCGATTCGTCCGCAGTTCCTGGCGTGACATGGGGCAGAGTGACACTCGCCGAGTCCGACTCTCCCATTGCCGTCCCAGCTGACCCCTTCTCAGAGTCAGTCACTCCTCTCGAGTCTGGATCCTGCTCTTGAGATATCTCCGTCACTGCCTTAAACGCCGCTGTTCTTTCTTTCTCTGTCTGGGACGTTGTTGGTCTCCGTGAAGAAAGCCGTCATCTCTCTGAACGCCGTGGTCGAGGGGGGCGCGACATCCCTTCGGCAGCCCCTCAACTTCAGCCAGTGTCTCCCCGTCCCGCCTTGTAGGACTCCAGCCAATCCCATTCCTCCTCAAGGGTACTGAAGAAAAGGTTTTACCGACCATGGCCACTCTTAATCGTGCTGGAACATCAGGGAATATTGCAAATCTGCCTTCTTGACCTACAAGAATGAGGAACGCTGTCGCTGAACATCAAAGGTATAGTCGGGAGACAGCGTCACATTACTGTTATCCACCTTGAACAGACCAACAGTACGTGCCCTGTTCAACAGCAGATCTCGGTCTTTATAATGAAGCAAGCATGCCACCACAGGTCTGGGTGGCCTCCCAGGATTCAGCGGGCGTGCCGGTACCCTATGTGCCCTCTCCAGGGTGAAGTAAGGGGACAGTCCCTCCGGGGCTACTTTGGACTTCAACCAGGCCCCCAAATATGTTGCCATATCGGTCCCTTCCACTCCCTCGGGCAGGCAACCACCCGTATGTTGTTCCTCCTGTTCCTTCCTTCAGCCTCCTCAGCTCTCTTTTCCAGGGATTGCAAATGACGGTGCACGTCCATCTGTGTCTCAAGTGCATTGTTTGCTGGGTTCAGTATATCCAGCGTGGTCTCGGTTTGCTTCACCCTATCCGCCAATTTCGTATGATCTGCTCGGAGAAGGCCCAGCCCCACTGACACCTGCGCTATGTCCTGCTGAAGAACACTTCTAGTGTCCGCAATGGCCTTGAGTATCATTTCTACTTGCTGCTGCGCCATCCCCTCAGGTCGTGATTCCAACACCTCTGTCTTCCGAGCGTCTGTCACCTCCTCTTCTTGCTTTGGGGGTACACACCCTGCTTGCCCCGCGGATTTCCCATGGTCGGCTGGTCCCCAGGTACGGTTTACACTGTGTGCCGTTACCAGTTCTCCAGCAATTTTCAGCTCCCGCCAGAGATAGCGCCCAAGGTTCTTCACTGTGTGGGGCCTGCCCCCCGCCTCCCAGTGGAGTCCAGATATCCCACGGTCCCAACTGCTCTTGATCCTTCCACCAGCGTTGACTTCCTCCAGTGCGGTGCCCAACCAGCCACCTGGTCTTACTGGCATGCCCTCTTCCAGGCGCACCCCTCAACCTTGCACGCAGCAGCAGTGGGTGCAGCCATCCATGATGCACATGCAATACTCCAGGCGCAGAGTGCCCAACACATCCGCCACCTCACCTGGCAGTATGCAGCAGTCTCTGACCCCCGATCTCCGCATCATGGCCAGGCCCCACAGCCAACAGTTCCCGTTCCTTGCCCAGGCACCGCCCTGGGAGTGGGTCCCCATGGACTGGCAGTCAGTTCCCGCTCCCTAGAAGCCTCCAGTGACAGAAGTCGCTCCCACCTTGCCTCCACCGGCATGCAGATCCAGCGGCAGCTCCTGATAACTCTCCCTCTGCCTCAGAGTGTCCACTCCAGCCGCTTCGCCACCTTCTCCTGCCGCTTCAGCAGACCTGGATAATTCCACTAGTCCTGGGCCGCTAATGCACTGCTCTGCCTCTCAGTGGTCAGGGCCGCAGGAGTCTTCCCCCTGTTATCCAATTCCTAGCACAGATGAGGACCCCCCCAGCAGGCTCCAGATCCGAGGTGCCGCACTTCCAATGCGCCAAATGGCGGCCGCGCAGGGACCGCAAACAGCCGTGTCCCGCTCAGCTCGCAGTCTCAGGCAGGGAAAATCCTCTTCGGCGAGCCCCCAGTCAGTCCCCGTAAGGCACCGGGGCCCCTGCAGTGACTTCCTCTCATGCGTAAATGCCCTACCGGGCACTCTACTCTGCACAGGGAGGCGAGGGTCAGAGAAGGGGGGGAGGAGGGAAAGGCTCCGCTGTACTCCACGGCTACCGCTCGGCACCACCTCTGCTGCACCAATCCTGTACCTCACCAGAAGTCTCCACCGCTCAGCAGGTGGCAGCAGCGGCCCAATCACCCGCTCCGCCGCCATACCGAGCCTCCGCCATTCTCCCTGCAGCTTCCTTCGTTTCGTACGGACCCGGCGCCATTTTGCGCGACCTGGGTCCCGCTGCAGATTAGTCACGGTTCTCAGCGGCGAAGTCACTCCCGCCAGCCAGTGACACCAGGATCCCCCGGAGTGCGTGCCACCTTGGCAGGTTATTTTTTGTCCGAAAACAGCGGCCCCCAGACAGGATAAATAAAGGGGTTGGCGCGGAGCTCTCAGCTCACGCTGCCTGCCACATCGGCCCGCAGCCACTCCCCCATCCAGGTTCCTCCATGTAATGTAACATTGCAGCCACATTCACTCAGTGTACATTCACAGCACACTTTTGGTTGAGTACTGTTACCTCTATGCATTGTACTATTACATGTGCACATGCATTCGGTACACACACTCAATTTGCAGACATCGTTAAGCACTGAAGCTTTTCTTTCTTTAGAAAGTGTGTGTAATTTACAAACCCACACACTACCAGCACACACAATGTGCATGTTGCACAACATTTCACCCTTCGCATATTGTACTTCACACATGCATCCAGCACACACTTTCCCTGCACATGCACTGCACAGCACTACATCGCTCATAAAATGTATTCCTCTCAGGCATACAGACACCCAGTACATGTACTAACCACACATGCACTGCTCCATCCTTGTATTGTACCCTTCCCAGGCACACATACATCCAGTGCAGAGTCACTACTCCTACACTGTGCAGCACTCCACATCTTACCTGATGTAGGCCAAGGGTTAGTTAAGCACACAGCAGCGGAACTTTTAAACAGGTAAGTGAGCCTGTAGGCCTCACTCCAGTAACAGTGGGGAAAAAGGCCCTGTTGACTAATACAGTTCACTACAAGGTAAGCTGCCACCATCATGCTTGTGCTGCTTAACTCCTGGTAGCCTTCCACCCCTATGAGGGTAGCGCTTTGGGTTGCCCTCCTGATCCAACACGACCGCAATCCATGAGACAGGCCTAGGTCATGGCATTTACACATGATCTGTGCTCGCCTACAACAACAAAAAATCTGCATTAGGGATCCAGACAACAACACAGCAGGGCACTCAGGGCAGGAGTACATGTCTTTATGCGGAGGACTTGTCCGTCTGTGTGTGTGTGTGTGTGTGCACACATTTCTGTGCTTTGTATGTGTGCATGAGATATTGCAAAGGATAAACATACTGTAACTGTTTCATGTGAAGCTGCATCTCTTATCTTGGAGTTCTTTGTCAGAATGCCAGTGGACTCCACATGCATTATTGGTATTTTTATTGTGCAAATCTAGGTAGGAAGCTAAGGAGCACTGTACATTACGTGGGGTCTTAGGAGAGGATTTATAAGATTCTACACTTCAAATAGGGATTACATGAACACATTTAACTTTTTTTTTTGAAGCATAGAGAGATAGAGAGATAAAGCTTCCACAGCCTAATACTATGCCACATTTGGAGTGCACTTTCTATACCTACCGACCATCTGCTCAATCCTAAACCTTCTACCACATATTTTCCTGCGTCCTGTTTCCTCTCTGACCGTTCGAGTCACTGTGACACAAGTTTGTGTTACACGGCAATATGTGCCTACGCTGTGGTGGAGCAGAGATGACACACGCATCACATCTGCATTCCTAATGTAAAGAGATGAGGCTGCCAAACATTAACATTTCTGATATATAGGTTGTTGGCATCTCAAAGAAGGCATGCACATGCTGTAGAACTCTGGATGGTGATGTTATGTTAATTACATTTAATATAGTGCTCAAATCACCTAGGGGCATCTTGGGGTTGCACACCGTAGCAGGCAGGCATCTACACAATAGAACTCATTGGAAGAGGGAGGCTTTCAATAGTTTCATAATTGAGACTAATTCGAACAGGCGCGAATATGCACTGGGAGTCTATTCCAGTAGACAGTGGCCAGGTAAGTAAAAGATCTCCCTTCACATCTAGACAAGCAGTACAGGGGGGACCCATCAAGGCTTTGTCCATGAATCTTAGATTTCTGGTAGGTACATACAGTTTAACTTTCTTTTGGAGATAGCTGGGGCCATTGCCCTTTATAGCCTTATATGTAAGGCAGCAGATCTAAAAGATGCTTCTATTCTTCACTGCGATACCAAAGGGGATAATGGATCATCCCCTTTGGTATCCCTATTCTTCACTGGCAGCCAGTGCAGACTTCAGTACCGATGAAGTACCTGGCGGAAGTTTGAAAATGAGTCTAGCTGCCGTATTTTGTACCACTTGGAATTTGGCCACAAGCACCTCATTAGCTGCGGCCAATAGAGCGTTCCCATAATCTAGTTGACCCACTACTAGAGCTGGAACTAATGGTCTTCTCGCAGAGAAAGATAAAAAAGGGAAAAATTCTGTGTAGGAGTCGCATATTATAGAAGCACCTATCAGTGGTATCCAGAATATGGGCTTTCATAGAAAGTGCTTGATCAATTTTTATACCAAGATTCTTCACAGATTGTTTGGGAGACTGAGTTGATCCTAACTGGGAAGGCCACCACTCATTTGACAACAGAGTGTTGGCTTTGCATGAACAGCATGATCTTGGTCTTGTCAGAATTCAATTGTAGGTAGTTGTCAGTCATCCACCCAGAGATAGCTAACATTCCTTTCACGAAACGATCTTTAGTCGAATCTAAATCAGCATCAAAAGTGAGAGTCAGCTGCGTGTCATCAGCATAGAATATAATTCCGAAATCAAAAGGCTCAAAAATCTTTGCACAGGGTGCCATATATTTGTTAAACAGAGTGGGGCTCAAGCATAAGCCCTGCGGAACACCCGTATCCAAACGCATCTTACAAGAAGTGTAGGAGCCCAGAGTGATGGTTTGGGATCTATCATCCAAGAAGTTATGAAGCCATTGGAGCGCAGTCCTTGGAATGCCAATCTCATGCAGCCTCTTCAACAGTTTAGAATGAGAGACTGCATCAAAAGCTGCTGAGAGATCCTACAGCACTAGCATTGAAGGGATACCTGCGTCCAGAGCAAGTCTTGGAGAACCGGTAACTTCTAGCAAGGCCATTTCAGTGCTACGGCCTAGTGTAAATCTGGACTGCGAAGAGTACAGAATGTTATTCTTTTCGAAATAGGCTGTTAGTTGGTTGTTAATTAACCCTTCTAGCACTTTACCCAAAAAAGGTAGCAATGATATGGGACAATAGTTAGATAGGATTTTAGGGTCCAGGTTGGTTGTCTTTAAAATCAGTAGAACATAACCGTCTTTCCAATCAAAGGGAATAGTGCCTGTTTCCACTGTGAGGTTAAATATAGATTGAATCGCCAGATCCAGATGTCTAACTAGAGATGCCTAAATTCTGGGAGGGCAGATATCTGAAGGGGAGCCTGACTTAGCTGAGCCCAGCGACCGCTGAACCTCTTCCAGAGAAAATGGTTCCAACTGAATTAATGTGGGTGTCTCAACTGCTCCCAGGTCAGACTCCCTGCGGGGTATGCAGGTGTCAATGGTAAGCTGGGTATTGGACTTTAGGTAGATCTGTGAGATTTTATCCTGGAAAAAGGTGGTGAGAGAGTCACGCAGTTCCTGTGATACTAAAGAGGGCTCTGAACACACCTGAGGGCTGGTAAAACCGCAAATAATGTTCCATTTGGTTGGAAATAAGAAGCTTATACATTGATCAGATATTACGATGATATCTAGACAGAGCTAATTTGTAAGCGTCTTTGTGCTGCAGAATTTTGGTTCTGCGCCATCTTCTCTCTAAGTTTTTACAAGCTTATTTCTCTGTTTTAACTCGGTAGTAAACCAAGGAGCAGAGGGGTGTAGTTTAGTAGTACTCATATTTCTGAGGGGCGCAATTTTGTCAAAGACATCCAATAGAGCGATGTTGAAATCTTGTAACAAAGTTTTTACGTCAGAAACCCTTGATGGTGAAACTGGATGAAACAGCTCACTAATACAGTCTGGGGAGAGTAAGTGCCAGGACCTTCTTAAGATCTTATCCATTCTCCAGCTATCCAACCGCTTGGTTAGTGAGGGAAGATGAGTTAGGAAGGGGATTAAATAATGGTCAGTACAGACTATAGGCAGGGGTGCTGCGCAAATAACTGCCTCATTATTAGTAAATATTAAATCAAATAAATGGCCAGCTTGATGGGTGGGACCAATTATTCGTTGGTGGAGGCCTAAAGATTCCATATCAACCATTTGCAGCGCTGCCTCAGGGTTGGCAAGATCTTCTCCATGATAATTGAAATCACCCAGGAGCAGAAAAGTATTGGAGGCTATGACTTGGGTGGCTATTTCTTCCATCAAGCGTTGGCTAAAGCCCTTCTTAGACCCAGACGGGAGGTATAACAATGGGATCACTGACAAAATCTCGACCAAGAAAATATCGACCTACAGAAATATCGATGCAGAAATATCGAAGGCAAGAATATCGACATCCTATCTACAACATGGTAAGTACAAAAATATCGAAAAAAAATATAGATGTTAAAAATATCGATGTTAAAAATATCGTTTTTTTTCTGTAAAAATATAAATGTAAAATAACACTAATAAATAAAATAAACATAGTTAAAAATATGTAATAATGTTTAAAATTAATGAATAATACACATATAATAATAATACATTAATTCAACATATACAGAAAATATATAATATATACATACTTAACAATAAATTGTAATAATTATTTTAATAATTTATAAATTAACACAAATATTATAAATTACAAATACATTTACAAACATAAAACAAAAACATAAATAAAAAATAAAGAATTATGTTTAATAAATAAAACAAATTAAATATACTTTCAATATTTTTCAAATTAATCAGATACTACGTTATCTAAATTTATACAAAAAAATTAAATAGCTAAATAAATAAAAATTCTATTAAAAATCCATAAGTTAAAAAAAAACAGTAATAAAAATGTTGGATAGCATAGAACTTAAAATTACCATTCCCACTCCACAGAGCGCAACAGTATAGAAACCGTTGGATAGCGTAGGGGTAAAAATCAGTATTCGAACTCCAGAGAGTGCAACAGTAGGGAAAACGTTGGATAGCGTAGAAGTAAAAATTACTATTCCAACTCCAAAAAGTGCAACAGTAGGGAAAGCGTTGGATAGCGTAGGAGTAAAAATTACTATTCCAACTCCAGAGAGTGCAACAGTAGGGAAAGCGTTAGATAGCGTAGGGGCAAAAATTACTATTCCAACTCCAGAGATTGAAACAGTAGGGAAAACGTTGGATAGTATAGAGGTAAAAATTACTATTCCCACTCCAGAGAGTGCAACAGTAGGGAAAGCGATGGACAGCGTAGGGCTAAAAATTACTATTCCAAATCCAGAGAGTGCAACAGTAGGGAAAACGATGGATAGCGTAGAGGTAAAAATTACTATTCCCACTCCGGAGAGTACAACAGTAGGGAAAGCGTTGGATATCGTATGGGTAAAAATTGCTATTCCAACTCCAGAGAGTGCAACAGTAGGGAAAGCGTTGGATAGCGTAGGGGTAAAAATTACTATTCCAACTCCAGAGAGTGCAACTGTAGGGAAAGCATTGGATAGCGGGAGGGTAAAAATTACTATTCCCACTCCAGAGAGTGCAACAGTAGGGAAAGCGTTGGATAGCGTAGGGGTAAAAATTACTATTCCAACTCCAGAGAGTGCAACTGTAGGGAAAGCATTGGATAGCGGGAGGGTAAAAATTACTATTCCCACTCCAGAGAGTGCAACAGTAGGGAAAGCGTTGGATAGCGTAGAGGTAAAAAATACTATTCCCACTCCAGAGAGTGCAACAGTAGGGAAAGCATTGGATAGCGGGAGGGTACAAATTACTATTCCTACTCCAGAGAGTGCAACAGTAGGGAAAGCGTTGGATAGCGTAGAGGTAAAAATTACTATTCACACTTCAGAGAGTGCAACAGTAGGGAAAGCATTGGATAGTGCAGAAGTTAAATATAACATACTTATAAATAATTGTTGTAAATAAAATAATTAAAAATGTAATTTTTAAATAACTCTACATCATTTGCAAATACTCATTAATAATTACTAAAAACATAATTACAATTGAATAATTAATTAACAATAAAATAACAATAAATGCCAATAAATAGTAAGTAATAAATATAAATTACCAAATAATTAACTAATAAAAATATCAGTTACCAATTAAAAAAAATTAATTACTAATCAAAAAATTAATTACCAATTAAAAAATGTAATTGCCAATTACAAACCTTAATTAGCAATTAAAAAAATTAATTGCCAAATATAAAATGTAATTACCAATTGCAAACCTTAATTAGCAATTAAAAATTCATTACCAATTGAAATAATTAATTACCAATTAAAATAATTAATTACCAATTAATTAGAAATAAAATAATTATCAATACCAATAACAAATAATTAATTACTTAATTACAATTAAATTACTTCCCACCCAATTCCCCTATAAACCCACAACTCGCAACAAAACTTAAATGCAAAAATTAATTAAAATTAATTTATAATTACTAAAAATTAATAATTAAATTACTATAATTAAATTACTTCCCACCCTATTCCCCTATAAACCCACAACCCGCTCCAGTACTAAAACATAAAATTCATTAATAAATAACATTTTTAATATATAAAAAATAGTACACATATAATTTAAAACAAATAAAATACTTAACAAAAAACATTAAACACATACATTTAAAATACATAATAAAATACATAACAACAAACTAATATTGATATTAGTAACATCGAAATTAGTGACAACGATATATTTGATATCGATATTACTAACTTCGATATTACTTACATCGATATAAAAAAAATCGATATTACTTACCTTAGGGTCGATATTCTGTCCAACGATATTCTTCACCTTGATATTCTTCCCCTTCGATATTTTTGACTCGATATTACTGTAGGTTGATATTAGGGAATCGATATTTTGACCTTGCACCATAACAATGCACCCTTGCAGCTTTGCATGGCAGATAGTTATTTTGAAAATACTTAATTCCATTGAGTCAGTGACAGAGGTATTGATCCATGAAAATCTATGAAAGTTTTTAAAAACCATGGTGATACCTCCTCCTATTTTCCGATCTCTATCATGCCTTATTAATTGATAGTTGTCAGGGATGGCTAACGTGACGGCCGGGAGGTTGAAGGCATTCAGCCATGTCTCTGTGAGAAACCATTTACATTTATTTACAAACATAGCAGGCAGTAAATACTTAAATTGCTTCATAGGGCTAGAGCAGAGAAAACATATTGGTTAAATGATGTAAGGAGGCCCACTGTGGTTACAAGTATTTAACATAGCTGTGCACCCCAGTAAAACATAAATAGCAAAGTGCTTTAAAACACCTATCCATGCACATAGTTCATGACAAAGAACCATGGCAATGTTGGTCACGTGTTTTGCACGGTATGACCCATTACTAATTAATGCATTGGACAAACTAGTGAGAAATTGGGTTACTGATTGAGGGGAGTGAACCCCTACTCAAGCAGCAACCACAAATCTCGACAGGGTGAGGCATACACAAACGCCCAAGTGTCAGGCTTAACTTAAAGGCAATGTGTAAAGTATTTATACAACACTTCAAACAATAATACAGTGAAAACACAACACAAGAAAAATACCACACTAATTTAGAAACCTAGAGCAAAAATTAACAAATTAATAAATAAATCAAGACCACAACATCAAAAATCCAATCAGTGGAGCCAGAGATATGTAATTTTAAAGATATAAGTATAAAATAGCATCAAAAAGCCCAAGGCACCACTTGCGGCTACCCAGATATGTGAGACCATGAGAAATGCACAAGTTCAGACCGACTGCAATTGAGCACAGGTTGGATACAGGATCCGGTTAGTCCTGCTGAAAAGTTACCTTCTCCGTCCAGTGCAAAGAATACCGTTTGCGGTGGAGGGAGCTGCGAGAAGCGTTGTGGACTGTTGTCAATGTAGAGCGAAGAGCAGGCCTGGTGTCACAGATGGTCATCGATGTAGCGCGCAGATTCTGTTGTTGTTGCAAGCAGGTGCTTCGTGATGGGGCTCTCCATGAGCAGTCGATTCTGTAGCATGAAGGGTAGGGCTGATGGACTCCACAAAAGCGGGCTGTGCGATTGACAAGGACTTTGGCAGCATACACCTGTTCAGAGTCGCCAAGAACCCATAAACTTCAATTTAGCCTCTTTGAGGCCACGCCAAGGGTCCATGACTTGAGGGGGCACCACTTGGGGGGCAGGGGCTTCCTCTAGCTAGATCTAGATGCTGGTTCAGGTAGTTGGGAGTCTGTTCTGTTCCTGTGACTTTGAACAGGAGCCAAGCAGACTATCCCTTTCAGTCAATCTAGGAGTGCTAGGTTCAGGCGCTGGTCCAAATCCCTCTGACTCAGGCAGGAGGGTTGAAATCCAGCAAAGCAGCAGTCCAGCAAGGCAGTAGTCCAGCTAGGCAGTAGTCCAACAGGGCAGCAGTCCAACAGGGCAGCAGTCCAGCTGAGTGGAAGGGTTTTCATCAGCCCAGCAATCCTTCTTCCTGGCAGAGTTTCCACAAGTGAAGAAGTGTACTGAAGAGTTGGTGTCTGAGGTCTAATATTTATACATGGGACTTCCTCTGAAGTGGGAGAAGCTTCTAAAGGTTTATTTTTGGAATCAACCCTTGCCTGCCTTCTCTATTCTGACTCCAGACTAAATTCAGGTGGTGTGCAGCCCTTTGAGACAGACTATTCAGATGCAAGTAGGGCTGTGAACAGCTCCACCCTCCTCTTTTGCCAGTGATCGCCCATCCAGGTACACCCGGGGTCTCTATTGTGTGTGGCTGTCTAGGAGAAATATACAAAGCCCAACTGTCAGCTTCACCCAGTCATGTGACCCAGAGACCAGCTACAGGCCAAAATGTCTATAGCAGGAAAATGCCAAATTTATAAACAGTAGCATTTTCAGAACTGTAATTTAAAATCCAACTTTATCATAAGAGAGGATGTTTCATTAAAATTCCAAAGACACCAAACATGAACTAGTAACCTGATCCCATTTGGAAGTTACATTTTATTAAATGCAATAAGACAACTCTAATGTTATCTTATGGGACAGGTATGCCTTGCAATAGTAAAAAACGAATTGACCAGTTTTTCACTACCAGGACATGTAAAACTCAAAAGTACGTGTCGACATTTCTAAATACACTGCACCCTGTGCTCTGGGGTATTCAGGGCCTACCTTAGGGATGTCTTATATGTACTAAAGAGGAAGGTTTGGGCCTGGTAAAAGATTTATTTTGCCATGTCGAAATGGCAATTTACAACTGCACACACATGCTGTAATGGCAGACCTGAGACATGTTTAAAGGGCTACTTAAGTTGGTGGCACAATTAGTGCTGCAGGACCATTAGTATTAGTAACATTTATTTTACAGGCCCTGGGCACAGGTAGTGCCACTTTACTCAGAGCTTACAAGTATATTAAATATGCCATTTGGGTATAAGCCAAGCGTACCAAGTTTAAAGGAGAGAGCACAAGCACTTTAGCACTGGTTAGCAGTGGTAACGTGAACAGAGTCCTAAAAGTCCACAAAATAGAAAACAGCAGGCTGAATGAAAAAAGTTTGGGGATGACCCTGCAGAAAGGGCCAAGTCAAGAAAACTGATTGTCCCTTATCAAACACAGTGACACCAGAATAACTTTTCTCTGGTTCAATGAAGATCATGGAAATATGGGTAGAGGGCCCCAAGACTCCAAAAGTGCTCCAAAGCCATGCAATGGTACAAGAAGTACTATACAAATGTTGATAACATGAAATACCATCTGATCTGGTCAATAATACGTTTACTGTGCCTCATAAGGGTATTACAAGATAAGTCTGACTGCCAAGTTATATAGGGCCATCAATGTGACATTACTTGTACAAGCACAGCAAAGTAATCATTACCCTTGATTGCATGTTGCAGGATGGCTGTAATAGCAGACGTACATTTAATTGTTCCCCAGTTTGCATTTGCCATGCACGTGCATTAAGAGACTTCGTTCAAGAGATGTGTTATGTGACTTTTACCTTGAGTAGCACACGTCTGTGGGTGTTGGGAGACACTCCAGGTAAGTTCAATGCATTTATTGAGACACCATCTACAGGGGAAAGGACGGCAACCCCCCAACTCTCTTCAGTTCTAAATGACCTTGTGAGAAAGTGCCATCTTTCTTGCCTTGGTATGCCCCCACTTTTTTCTGAATTGCTGATGTGCTTTGACTGAGTGTGCCCTGGGCTCCTGCCAATCAGGTACCCAGGGCCTGTGTTCCTTCCCTAAAACTGTACTGAAACAATACCCAATTGGCATCTATGGCCACCTGTCAGCCCCAGTAGTTGGTACCCTAGGTACCCAGGGCATGGTGACCAGAAAAGACCCCTGAGGGCTGCAGCACTTATTGTGCTACCCTCAGGAGCACTGTACCCTGGCACCCACACACTGCATTTGCAGGCTGAGTGCCTAAGTACAGAATTAAAACCAGAGTCGACATGGCACACATCCCTGTGCGCCATGCCCACAGAACCCACTGCCCTGGCATTCTTCAGTCACCCCTCTAGCTGGGTGCCCTATGCCAGAGGTGTGGGCACAGGTGCATGAGCCCAGTGCCCCTACAGTACCCAGGGCCATTCCTCGGCACTGTAAGTGCAGTGATGCCATTAAGAGTATATGGTGCTGGGAGGTTGGCATTACGAATTCCACAGCACAATAATGGCTACACTGAAGACTGACAAGTTTGGTATCAAACTTCTCAGCACATTAACCCCGCACTGATGCCAGTGTGGGGTTTAATGTAAAATGCACCAGAGGGCATCTTAGAGATGCCCTCTGAAACCGTAACCTACAATCCACGTCTGGCTGAGTGGCTGCAGAGGCTGCCACACAGCAGACATGTTGCTGGACCCGTGGGTAGGAGAGCCCCCGCTCTCCTGGGCCTGCAACAATGCACATCCTGGGCGAGGTGCTAGGTCTCCTCCCCCAGGATGGGCAGGGGGAAGCCTCTGTGAGCTTCTCCAGACCATTTGCTATACCCAGCAACCAGCCCCCACCAGTCCTGCCCCCCACTCTGGCGGGAAGACTGTCGGGAAAAACTATGTCAGGAAGGGGGGGTGCCTGTGCCAATCCCACCACTCAGGTGGGGAAGACGAGGTGAAGCATGACCCTGGGCTCCGGCCATCTTGAAGATGGGGAGCCCTGCCCTATCACAGCTAGGCTCCTGCCCCCTTCCCACAGGAGGGGAGCAGGCTAGGGGTGTACCCAGCCCAGGGCAGGGACCCATTGGTCCCTGTCCTTGCCCTACCTGTAACACCCCAAAATTCAGTATTTAGGGGCTCCCTGAACCTTCCATTCATAGATCCCGATACGAAAAGAAGAATGAAGATCAAGAAGAAGAAGACCCGGTGTGCAGCTGTTAACAACAGGACGACGACAACTGACTTGGCCCCAGCCCTACCGGCCTGTCGATCCTGGAACCTGCTCCTGCTTAATCCTGGCGACTCCTGCGGACAGCAACCTTGGGACACCCGGAGGACCTGCCTGCCTTGAACCTCTTGAAGACTGGGACTCCCATCAGCAGAGGCTCTGCTGCAACAACCCACCTGGTGCCAACCAGGAAGCTCCGGACCAGCCCACTCTGCACCTGCCGAGCCTGGGCCGGGCCCAACCGAACCAAGACCACGAGGACGCCCCCCCGGCAACTGGGATCCAAAGTCCAGTGCCCAAAGACCCTCCTCGACGAACCAGCCGACGCCTGCAGACTCAGAACCAGGGGCCACCCCAACCGCGACCAGCCGAGGGTAAGCTTTTCCGACACCCAAAGACACCCCTGCACCCGGCGCCCTACAGCCCCCTATGCCTCCCTTTGGGGTACCTACCTGTGCTCCAAGATCCCAACTTACCTCTCGAAGTGCTGGCCGCCCCTGGAGAATCTCCGTCCCCAAGCCTGCAGCCTTTGTTCCTTTTTGACCTTCCCATTGGATAACATTGCGAGCTCGACGGCTCAAAAGCACCCTGCACCCAGCCGCCCGAGTGCCGCTGGCTGTGACCCCTGTGTCCTATCCTACTTCGCCCTTGCCCTGAGCAAGTGACCAGGAGCCCAGCTCCCACAGCTACGTGGCCTGATAGCCAGCAGCCACCAACCGAAGGCCCCCCTTCCCTCATTGGATATCATTGGGCCTACCTACCTTTGCACCCGGCCACCCCTGTGCAGCTGGGAGTGAACTAACTGTACTTACCTGACCCTGGGGGACCCCTGAGTCTATGCCCAGAACCTTAACTTCACCAACCAAGTACTCACCTGGAAACCGGTAATTTACGTGCCTGCCATTGGATAACATTGACTCATTTTGACTCAAAAAGTTTCTAAGTGTGAAGTTTTGAAACCTGAAAATATTCACATAAAATCAGCCAAAGTCCGAATTCCGAAGTACTCACCTGTGATCACGGGAGAAGCCAGTGCTGTACCTTTCAGCCCAGTACTGAACTGCAAAAGTAATCCCTAGCGGGGTTACTAGTAATCTGTATTTTCTCAATAGGAACCCATTGTCTGCTTTTCTAAGAAATTTCTTCTGTCTACTTTTGAAAACTTGAAATATTCTTTAAAAATCACACGAAATACTGAAACGCAATTACCTACCTGTTTTGAGTTAAGACCCCAGTGCTGGCCCTGGGAGACCAGTGCTGGGTTACAAAACTAACGCAATCGTACTTTACCGGCAACCTGAATTTTCTCCTACTGAATAACATTGTCAGATTTCCTTTGAAAAGTTTCTGTGTGAACTTTTAAAACAGGTTTATATTCATGAAAATTCACTACAGTAACTAAAACGTTTTTGCTAACCTGGTTTCAGTTTAGACTCCAGGACTGAATCTCAGATCTAGTCCTGGGACTACTAAAGTAATCTATATAGCAATCAACTGTACTTACATGTGGAAAACCCATTGAGCGCCTCAATGCTATAGTATGTTTTAGGATTGTGTTGCTTACTGTCAATACTGTATTAATTGTGTGCACGAACTTTATTGCTCCTTTGCAAAGTGATTACATTAGAGAACTCATAACAAGAAAAGTATATTTTTCCAACTATTGGTTCTAAGAACAAAACACCTATATATGTGGATATAAAAACAATTGGCCTGGGGTTCAGTCCTTGAGTGTGTGAAACCTTTTGATGACTGAGTGTGTACAACAAATGCTTTACACTGTTCTCTGGTACTGCCTTACTGCTCGACCAAGCTACCACTTTGGAGAGTAAGGTCAGTTCTGACTTTAACCTCTCTTATACCTCTGGGATTGGTGGACTCTATACACACTGTACTTCATTCTCCAATTCAATCTTTATTTCGATCTGTTAGATAATCAAAGATATACAAATAATCACAGTCATTATACTTTATACAAATCAGTAAAAACATTAGTTATAAAAGTTAGACTGCAAACATGTGAGTCAGTTCATCATCAGGTAACTAAAAATCATTAGTAAGCTAAAATTGTTATAAATCCGCTGCCGCCTTCAAAAGGCGGGTGCGAATGAACCACATTGCTGTAAGATATTTTGCCACTGCAAACACAATTGGGGGTGACACATCAGTCTTTAAAATTCTGTACTCTGGGAAGAACTGTCTAAAGCCCAAGTTTTTAAGGAGGGGAACAAGCCAATATTTTCTGATACTTCGATAGGCTTTGCAGAATAGGACCATGTGTAAGTCGTTTTCTTGGGAATTCGATCATGCCGGGCAGTGCTCAGTGGTTGGAGGCGAAGACCAAGAGCTAGTGAAAGACCTGAGGGGTAATGTGCCGTATCTCCACTGCAGAAATAACTTCCTGGTTAGCACAGGGGTCATGCCATCCAGAACGCATTCCAGGAAATAAAAGTCTTTACTTTGAGTGAATAGGTTTGTCAGGGATCCCTCTTGCCTGCTGTCCAAAGCAATAGTAAGCTTTAGATCGTAATAAGCTTTTGACAGTACTTTGCTTGATATCCTGGTACTTGCATTTGCTGGATCAGTCCAAAGTTCTGAGAGGCCCAAACTCTTGCATGACCTTTTTATGTAGGTTAGCCATGGGATGTGGGTGGCATTTGATAGAGTTAAGAACTCCTGAAGCTCAGTCCTGTAGTTGGTGAGTTCTTGGCTGCTCCATAATCTTCGCCAAAAAGTTAGAGGTTTGAGACCCAGTTCTTCTGCAATTGGTCTAACTCCCAGATCTAGTCTCAGAGGGAGTAAATGCGTGCTTGGTGGGAGAGCAACCAACTGCCTGATGAATTTGTTTTCCGTAATCATCAGGTTTTGGGCAGAAGTGTGACCCCACAATTCAGCCCCATAGGTAACTGCCCCCCGTGCCTGAGATTTATAAATTTGGATGACAGGGCCAAGTGGGCGATGTGTTGATTTGTTCGTCATCCTAGAGATGCCACCCACTATTTGCACCAGTTTCATATTTGCCTTAATCTGGTGTGTCCCCCATGTCATGTTCTCGTTTAAGGTTACTCCTAAATACTCAAATGTGGAGACCCTCTCTAATCGCACTGATCCAAGCAAGTGATTAGGACGTGTTGAAGGGATGGTATTTAGGATCATATATTTTGTTTTAAGGGCATTGATCTCTAAGCCCCTCTCCGTGCAGAATATCAGAAAACCGTCAAGTATCCGCTGAATTCCCATGGGGGATTTAGACAGCAGCAGGGTGTCGTCCGCAAACATGATAGCGGGCACCCTGCTACCATTCAATTTGGGAGCATCGGTGTCATCAATCCTGTTCAGGTGGGAGATTACCCCGTTGACAAAGAGGCAGAACAGGGTCGGTGCAAGCACACAGCCCTGTCTCACCCCTCTGTCAACGGGGAATCTTTCCATTAAATTGCCATTTCTGCCACACCTGACACGTGCAAAATTATTCTGGTGCAGTTTCATCAGAATAGCAAGAATGTCTACCGGGACCCCCAAATCAGCGAGCACACTCCATAATCTGGATCTTGGCACCAAATCGATGGCGGCTCGCAAGTCCACGAAAACCGTGTACAAGCTACCCCCCTCGATTAGTGCGGTCCTCCAGTAGATGAGATTTAGGCGGAATAGCTGATCGGTTGTAGACACCCCCCTTCTAAATCCCACCTGGTATGGGCTCAAAGTAGCAGTTTCCTCAAGCCAGATTTGGAGGCGGTCTAATATAAGCCTACCAAAAAGCTTCTGGGACACATCTATTAGGCTGATGGGCCTGTAGTTGGCTGGGAGCAGAGGCGAACCCTTCTTAAATATAGGAACAACCTCTGCGCCCAGCCAAGTACTGGGTACCTCCATGCCCATCAAGACAGCATTAAATATTGTTAGCAGATAGGGAGCCCATACATCAGGCTCTTGTTTGAACAGGTCACCTGGGAGGCCATCCAGCCCAGGAGCCTTGCCTGATGACAGTCCCACAATAGCGACTCGCACCTCCTTTTCTGTAAAGGGGTCCCCCTTAGAGTGGCTAGATGTAATTGGGGATGGGTTGCATGAAGCTCCAGCTTCCACTGTATAGAGGGACTGGAAATGCTCCTGCCATACCCCTGGCGCAATGTTCGGTTCTATTGCAGATGCTAAATGCTCAGATCCCGTATTAACAATTCGCCAGAATTTACGGTAGTCCTTGGTAGCTAGAGAACTAGAGAGTTCCTCCCATACGTACTTCATTCTAGTCCAGTATATCTAGAGCCACTTTCTCACAGACCTGTACTAATCTTTAATGACATATTCATTCTAGACTTATATCAAAAAGCCATGGACCGACACAACAACCCTAGGTCCCAGCGTAGATGTCAAGCCGTTCCACTCCTGGAGAGAAGGCCTCTCTCGACTGCTTTTTTCCCTTGGTTGTCTTCCTCAGGGTGGGAACTGCGGCAGTGCAATAGTTTCACTTGGTCCTGAAAAAGAGCCAAAAATAGGATTTAGAGGAAGTCGGATGTGATACTTTCCAAATAACGAAACACAACATCAAAAGAGATTTAACAGGAGTTGGGGGTGTTGCATCACAAGGCACTCGCTGTTCTCACCATGAAGTTCTCTATGCTTCAAAGTGACAATGGTGCCAGCTCACCCAAAGACCCAAGACAAGGAACGACATGACAAGCAGAACGTCAGCCATCAAAGGCCCAATGGGGTGAAGCGCGCCTGGGAAAGCTGCCAATGAAAGCTGACGCAGGAGAGGGTGGATACTGTGTGGCCGGAAAGAAACAAGGCCGCCATTGTGCACCAGGTAAATGTCAGGCGCGCACAGCAAAGCGAACGTAAGAGGAAGACGCAGGGCTGGAGCCACCCAAAAGCCAGGCGTGAGCTGATCAACGCGTTACTTAGGGATAGGAATGCGATGAAGGGTGGCCTTTACGTATCCCAAGTGCACGTGCACCACAGGCTGTTTTCTAGCAATCTATGTATTCATCTTTCTTTTTATTTGTTTGTTTTATGATTCACCCACATGTCGCCTTGCATCCTCAAATCATTCCTTAATTAGGCTTTAAGTATTTAACAAAATTATTGTACTGTCACATTTGTATAGCGCTTCATAAGACTAATGAGGTTCAAAGCGCTCTGACTGCATCATTCTTGGAACCCTTTTCAGAGTGTGTGTTTAGTTGTTGCTAAAGTTGTTGGATGAAGTAGGTCCCTCCTGTGTGGAAGGTGTTGAAAGTAGTGCATGAGCTGTAAACACAGCTCGGGCATGACTTGTTGCAAGCAGTGGTAGAAGTGGGCGGGGACGGAAGGGCACGGCGTGCCCCTACTTCTAAAAATTATTTCAGTCCGTTCCCCTACTACTTACTTTCAAAAAAGCATCCCGGGACGGCAAGAATAGTCCTACTTACTCATTCAGTTTCCAGGGGCTGCTCGCTCGCACTTCTCTGTTGAACTCCAGAGACTGCAGCAGCCCCTCCCTGAGCTCGCACAGACCGAGGGCAGGCCCATTGTCATGCCGATTGAGGCAGATTATCCCCTTTCGAATGACAATGCGCCGGCCCTCTGCCTTTAGCATATCAAGTGCCAGTGAGATTGGAGTTGGTGACTACAGAGGAGCTTTCCCCAAACAGAGGACTGTGGGGAACTTGACACCTTGTGTAATTTGTCAATGTTGTACACACTACAGAGTGAACTGGGCAGGATCTGTGACTGGACAGAGGAGACAACAGGAAAGGAGAGGTACTAGGGCAGGAGAGGTGACCGGGCAGGAGAAGTAACCGGGCAGGAGAAGTGACAGGGCAGGAGAAGTAACCGGGCAGGAGAAGTGACAGGGCAGGAGAAGTGATGGGCAGGAGAAATGACGGGTGACAGGGCAGGAGAAGTGACGGGCAGGAGAAGTGACGGGCAGGAGAAGTGACGGATAGGAGAAGTGACGGGGCAGGAGCAGTGACGGGACAGGAGAGGTGACGGGAAAGGAGAGGTGACAGGGCAGGAGAAGTGATGGGGCCGGAGAAGTGAAGGGGCAGGAGCGGTGATTAGGCATGGGCAGGAGCGATAACCGTCAGGAGCAGTGAACGGATAGGGGCAGTGAACGGATAAGAGCAGTGAACGGGGCAGGAGAAGTGATGGGGCAGGAGAAGTGATGGAGCTGGAGCGGTGATCGGGCAGGAGTGCTGACCGGCCAGGAGCAGTGAACGGGCAGGAGCAGTGAACGGGCAGGAGCGGTGAACGGGCAGGAGCGGTGACGGGGCAGGAAAAGTGACAGGGTAGGAAATGTGACGAGGCAGGAAAAGTGACGGGCCAGGAGCAGTGACGGGGCAGGAGAGGCAACAGGAAAGAGAGGTGCCTGGGCAGGAGAGGTGACCGGAAAGGAGAGGTGACCGAGCAGGAGAAGTGACGGGGCAGGAGAAGTGACGGGGTAGGAGAAGTGATGGGGCAGGAGAGGAGAGGGGGCAGGAGAGGAGAGGGGTCAGGAGAGATGACGGGGCAGGAGAGATGACAGGGCAGGGGAGGTGACGGGCCAGGAGCAGTGACGGGTCAGGAGAGGCAACAGGAAAGGAGAGGTGACTGGGCAGGAGAGGTAACTGGGCAGGAGAGGTGACGGGGTAGGAGAAGTGACGGGGCAGGAGAAGTGACGGGGCAGGAGAGGAGAGGGGGCAGGAGATGACGGGGCAGTAGAAGTAATGGTGCGGAGCGGTGATTAGGCATGAGCAGGAATGGTAACCGGGCAGAAGCGGTGAACGGACAGGAGCAGTGCACGGGGCAGGAGCAGTGAACGGGGCAGGACTAGTGAACGGGGCAGGAGTAGTGGACGGGGCAGGAGCAGTGAATGGGCAGGAGCATTGAATGGGGCAGGAGCAGTGAATGGGGCAGGAGCAGTGAATGGGGTAGGAGCAGTGAATGGGGCAGGAGCAGTGAACAGGGCAGGAGAAGTGACGGGCCAGGAGAAGTGACAAATGTTGATCAAGCATGAGCATAAGTACTGACTGGACAGGAGCAGTGAAAGGGCAGGAGCAGGCGTTTCCCAGGGCGACTGGAAGGATAGGGGGCCAGTTTAGTTTGGGAGGTTCTGTACAAGTGCAGGAGTTTTAAAAACACTGTGAAGTTCTTTGAATATTCAGCAGGTTTCGGTCAACAATATAAGTGCCAAGATAACTTTGGTGATCAATGTACCTGCTGGAGAGAGATGGGAGCATGTTTTGTCTAGTGGCTGTTTTTCTCATCTAAGGTGGCGCAGAAGGGTAATATGCCTGCTGCAAAGAACATGTACCATGCATATCAAAGAGCAATATGTTATTTGCATAGTTCAGTGGGTACTGCTTTGTGTTCACTTCCCGAATGAAAGGACACTTGAATACATATGGCCTGGCAGTTCGGGCTGGACTGTTCACATTGGGCGCAGGATCAAGACTGATTTGGATATGGCTGGGTCCAAACTGGAATGGCATGGTGAGGTGAGAAAAAAAACTATGGATTTAGGCCTAGATCTCTGTACTGGGGTGAATGTTTGACATTGTTCTGCATTCTGTCCATCAATTGTTCTTTTTGCATTTGTCACCTCGAGTGGGACAGGTATGCTCAGTCATGAGTCCTGTACTCCCCATGCCACTGGAATCAAGCTATCCTGGCTGATGAGGGCTGAAAGCCCGAAACCGGTCCTAGGATGCTTGTTTCCAGTCCAGGGAGGACCTGGAGCTGGACCTGGCAGTTCAGGCTGGACTATTCCCATTGGGTGCAGGATCAAGACTGATTTGCATATGGCTGGTTCCAAACTGGAATGGCATGGTGAGTAAACAAACAATGGATTTAGGCCCAGATCTATGTACTGGGGTGAATGTATGCCATTGTTCTGCATTCTGTCCACCAGTTGTTCTTTTTGCTATATTATGATTGAGCAGCTAGCTGGCTGACATGAATATGAAGGAGCCTTTGTGGGTTTCCGTGAGTCTAGATTCTCCTGAAGAGTCCCTTTCTCTACTGAGCCCTGCTTAACACATGTGTACAGGAGGAGCCCTGTATTCATGACCTCAATGTTTGAGACAAAAAAAAAATCATGGATTTCTGAGCAATGAGAGTAAAAGCATTAAGATAACATGTTGTTCCTGCTTATATTTCACACGCTTTACATAAACCTGTATTCCCTATGAGTGTTTGCTTTTTCCTGAATTAAACCTCATATAAACATGTTTATCCATTGTTTTAATTAAATAACGTTATAAGCTGTAACTGGTCAGTGAAATGCTAAACGTACTAAAAATTGGTATGTTTTGCTATTTCTAGCCACACCCCTGACTCCGTCCGCTGATCCAATCTTCGGTTATTCCCGCCCCCTGATTCTCCACCCACGGTTCCCCTACTTTTTTTTTCCCACTGGTTGCAGGAGTCAGAACAGTAGTAGACGCCTATCTAATTCCTAGAGTAATGCGTAGGCGGTCCTTGGATTTTTGTGATTATAATTAGGGGAAGAGTTGTTTATTAATTCCTTCTGCAATCAGGGAAGCCTGTCACGTCTTTTTCAAACTTGTATAAATAGTGAAAGAGCAAGTCTTGACTGCAAAGATCGGGCTTGACTGAAGGTGGGGAGTTTAGTTGAAGGAAGAGTGGTCATTTCATGTGTATTGCTCAGTGAGCAATGCACGTTGCTTTAAATGGAATGTATCTGGACACATACAAAGAGCCAGTACTTGCCATATCTGCTTCCATGATCGTACCCCAAGTGTCTGTCCTGAGCAGAGCATGGTGGGGGAGGGCGAGGTCGTGAGGCCAGATCATTAAGGGGTTAAGATTCGGCCAACTCGGTGCTTAATTTGTAAAAGAATAAGTGCCAGGGCTCAAAGTTTACTCCAGATTGCACCTCATGCCTCTTTTATCCACAACCAGACACCACCACTATTTTTATATCTTCCCTGCAGGTTCTTTCATTTCTGCTTTCTCCTTTTGTCCCTGTTTTTCTCTTTCTCTTCCTCTTGCTTTCACCCTTGTGTGTTTTTCTCTCTCTTATTCTGGATCAAAGTCTGCTGCGAAAAAAAAACGTGTCGGTCCACAAAAATGAGTGGTGGTGGGCTCCACCTGCAACCACTGTCTCAAATTAGGCACTGGTCCAACTGCTGCAGGCTAGCATCTCTATTTTTGAGGCTTTGGGCTTGAGATGTTTTGTTAATATCCACCCACTGGTTGCTTGCAGGCATTTTCCCAAGTTACAGGAGTTTACATTTCCTGGGCTTTTGACTTTCAGGATGATTTCCGGTCGTCAGCAAGGTTACAGTAGCCGAGATGGAAGGATGAGGTGATGTCTAGTAGCTGACGGATGTAAATAATACACTGCAGCAGAGCAGTGAGTGGGCCTGGGGGTAAACTAGCTGTGGATATGATTGGCTCAGAGGAGAAGGGCAGAAGAAATATTGTAAGCATCCTGCCCTAATAACTTCAACATGTAATGGTCCAGATTTACTTATCTTTTGTATCGGGGTTGCATCACTTTTTTGGCACAGCTCCCAACAGCAAAATCCTTTTTGGCATTTACTAAGCCATCCGTGTCGATTTGCATGGCATGGTTTAGTACATGCAAAGTAACGCAGCGCATAGCGCTGCCTTGTGTTGCATTGCCTTGCGTTGGGTAGACATAACATTGGCTGAAGCGTGGGGGTTTCCATGCATCCACCCATGTATTTTGATGCAAACCCGGATTGACAAAGACTTGTAAACCTGGCTTTGTGTCAAAATGGTGCGACTATCCCACAGAGGCACCAGGAAGAGAAATATATTTATTTATCTCGGTACTTCCTCTTTCCGTGTCACGGAAAAAGGAATATGCATATAAGGATTGTTTTTGTGTAAGGAGGTGTTCCTTCATGCACAAAGACAATCCTGCCCGTAACACAGGCTCCCTTGCACTATGGTGTAAGGATGCCTGCGTTGGCACTAGGCAGAACACCGTTTGTCAGCACTGGGGGAGCATAAGTGCTTCATATCTTAGTAAATATGGTGCATTTCTGTTCCTTTGAGACAACACTACTCATCAAGTTGTCTTGCCTCATTGTGTTGCATGAAAGGAAAATAAATCTGGTCAGTAATCTCTGTACCAGCGTTGGGTGGTGAACCCTGACTGGGATCACGTAGTGCAAGATCCCAGACATGGTTTGAGCCTTTAGTAGTTCTATCTTCCCACTTTGCTATCAGTGATACCTCAGTCCCCAGCAGGGAGGACCAGGTTCAATATTTGCTTGGACTCAAATCTTATGTTCGGTTTTCCTATGAAGGGAACATCTGCCATAGGTCAGGATTTATATGGATCTGACAGACTTGTTCTCATTATTTTATCATTGGTTTGAGGTCTGTGTTCGGGAGTTCACTTGTGAAACTTCCCATTACTAGATTTCCAGATGGACACAGTACTTTTGAGGTGGAACTTCCTGAAAATATGCACTGGACAGAAAACATCTGGGGAGCTAGGTGAGTGACAGTCATTTGTAATGCCCGTGAAGTCCCCTGGTGTATGGGGATGAAGTGGAGTATTAATTGGAGAATGGATTGGAATCCAGACGTTTTGAGACACGTAGGTGGTTCTAAAGTATATTTGTTCTTTTTACAGCAGAACTCCAGGTCAGTTAATTTCTTATGGTGTGGTTGCCAAACGAGTCACACAGTTCTTGTGAAGTGAGGATTTCCAGGCAACAGCCCTCAGGCTTTTGGATGTCATTAATCAATTTGCATAGTTCTGTTGTGGGACAGGCTGCTGCTGATAGGCGGTCTGAGTAATGTTTCCTTATTGCTTGCTTCAGACTGACCTCCTACAGTCTGGAGTTTTGTCATACTGCCAACTTATCTGTGCTCCTTTGAGGTTTCTTCCACAGTCTATCCAAGGTTTGATTATAGTGATTTCACTCCTGGTGTCAGCCAACCAGGTGTTTTTGGCAAATTTGTTAATTGAAATTGTTTTGGTAGGAATAACTGTGTGAAAGATTGTTGTGTTGTTGATGAGGCATTTATAAAGTGCTACTTGTACCCCGAGGTGTCAAGGCGCTACCTTCTGGCAGACAGATATAGATGGAATGGTTAAGACTCACCCTTTAAAAAGCCAGGTTTTTAGGCCCTTTCTGAACTTCAACAGATTAGTTTCTTTTTTAAGTGAAATTGGCAGGGAGTTCCAGAGTTTGGCCGTGGTGGCGGCAAAACTCCTGCTACCCCAGTTGAACTTGCGCACTCTAGGGACAACATGGTTGCCATACTCAGCTGATCTAAGAGATCTTGCCAGGTTGTATGGCTTGAGTAGACTTGACATCTGCTCAGGCCCTAGTTTGTTCAAGGATTTAAAAGCTATGCACAGGGATTTGAACTGGATACGCTTGGCCACCAGCAACAAGTGCAGTTGAAGCAGGGCCTTAGAGGCAGATTCAAATCTAGTGATCCCCAAAATCACTCTAGCTGCCGCATTTTGTGCAATCTGGAGCTTGTTGATACTGCGTTTTAGTGCGCTGGTGAACAGGGCATTGCAGTAATCAAATCTGGATGAGATGAGTGTGGACACCACTGTTTTCCTTAGATCAAAAGGGATCTAGGGAAGTATTTTCCTCAGAAGTTTGAGAATAAAGAAGCAGGGGGAAGTAGTATAATTCATTGGGCTTCAAATTACAGTATTGTATCGAAAATGACTCCTAGGTTTTTTGCCTTGCTCGCTAGAGTTGGCAGAGGGCCGAGTTGAGAAGGCCACCAACTATCTGTCCAGATAGAGGAGCTGTTACCAAATAAGACAACCTCCGTCTTAGAGGAGTTAAGCTTTAGACAATTGTCTACCCTCCAGTTTCTTATATGACTCAAAGTCATGAAATGTGGCGGCTGTAGCGCTAGATGGGCTATTCACAGAAACAATTATTTGCGTGTCGTCAGCTTAAGACACTAACGCAAAATCATAACTTTTGATCAGTTTCGCTAGGGGGTTGACATACAAATTAAATAGCGTTGGGCTCAGGGAAGATCCCTGGGGATTGCCATAGGGAAGTGAAAAGGAGGGTGAGACATAGTTTCCCAAAGCCAGCACTTGAGAGCGTTCTAACAGGAAGGAGCCCAGCGGGGAGAGTACTTTATCCCTGAGCCCAAGAGAAGCTAGACGACTCATCAGCAGCTCGCGATTAATCATATCAAAAGCTGCTGGTAAGTCTAGAAGGATCAAGACCACACTCCCCCCTCCATCCAGGGTCTGTCTGAGCTATTCAGTAGCGGTAATGAGAGCCAGCTCTGGGCTATAATGAGCGCAGGATCCCAATTGAGATGGATCAAGAAGGGCGTAATCATTGATAAAGGTAGATAATTCCATGTTGATGGCTTTTTCTACTACCTTTGAAATAAAAGGGAGTCTCAATATGAGTCTGTAGTTGAGGGTGTCATTGGCGTCCAGATTGGGTTTTTTCCACAGCTGCAGTATGGAAGCGTTCTTCCACTCCATTGGAAATCTCGCTAGCGTGATCATGGAGTTGAAAATGGCAGTAAGGGGGATAGCTATAGTTTCTGGGGACATGTGAAGAATTCTATGAGGACACGGATCTGAAGGGGATCCTGATTTGATTGAGACCATCATTTTTTATGTCTGCTCTATGGTCAAGGTGGTAAAAAACGAAGGAATTGATTTTGCAGATCCTGATGAGGGTTTTACTTTGTTCTGCTGAGTTGGTGTCTGGTCCAGGCAATTATCCTGAAGCAAAAAGGTGTCATAAACAGACTTGACCTTGTGCTAGAAATGATTTGGCTACGGAGTTGCAGAATTGTTGATTGGTACTAAGTTCTGTGATACTGGTAGTTTGGACAAGCTTTTGACTGTAGTAAATAAGACTTTTTGATATCAATTGGCCGCTTTAATTTTCTCAGTAAAATGAGAAGCCTTTTCCTTCAGGATAAGGCTCTTATATACTTGAAGGGGGAGAGGATGTAGCCTAACGGCTAAGGAGGTCGACCTCAAATCTGGGGAACCGGGTTAAAGTCTAAGCAACGATGCTCAACACCCTGTGATTCTGGGAAAATCACTTAATCTCCCTGTGCCTATCAAAAATGAATGTGTCCTCATGTAACACAACTGGTGCTCATGTAAAGCGCTCTAATTTTGGGTCAAGTTCGCGCTATATAACATTTCAGAAAAGAAAAAAATGAAAAAAAGGGGCATTTTGTAATCTGTTTTTGTAAGAGTTCTTGAAAGCTGAAGAACTCTTGAACAGTTATTGTCTGCTTGTTCATTCAGGGGTTTGGGAGAGTTGACCTTATGGTTGCAGATCATTTCCTCCATGATCTGCCGGTTATGTGTCAGGTTGAAGAATGTCTAGCTTTTACATTTGTAGGAAGGGCAACATTGAATTAAATTATATGATGGGCCGTCCAAATGATAAGATGGCAGTCTGTTATTGCGACCTTTACGTTTGACCCAATGGCTGGTTGCAGAATGTCCATTAGTTCGAGCCAGGAGTGTAAGCTTTAGCGTTCATATAAGTTGAGGCTGTCAAAGAATTTGTTGAAATCACCAATTGGGAACGTCTACAAAGGCCTCTGTGAGTGCTGGCTTGTATGGAGGGGATCAAGAGCTAGTTACCATTACCACCCGCTCACTCACATCCTACTTTCCAGGAAACTGCTAAAGAGTAGGGTGGTGTGTAGTGACAACTTGATGAAGTTCACATTCCAGGAAATTTTTGAGAGTTCGCTCTAGAGACAAGCTCTGGGTACTGACTAGCATTACCAGAGACGGATCTGTTTTTCCAGGATGTTTCTTAGGAATATTTGGAGCAGTGACAACAGACTTTTGTCTCTATTCTAGAGCGAAGGGAGAAGAGAAGCCCTCAGAAGCGGGTTTGGTGTGTCCAACCATGGGCCAAGCGAAGAGTGTTTAGGAGGAGTTATGGGAAGGCCTATTAAGAAGGGAGTAAAGAAGTGGGTTTGATTTGCTGTCGTTGTAGAAGATCTGTTAGCTTATGTTTTGCTAGAGGGCAGCCAATGGGTTAGTGGAGACGTTTGAGCAGACTTTCTGACCTTTAGCTCTGCTGAGCATTCAAGGCCCAAGAGGGAAGACGCTTAACCTCTCTGACCTTCACATGGACACCTGAGCTGATTTCTCTGAAGGAAAGGGATGGGGGGGCAGGGTTGTTCAGGGCTAGTGGGAGGGAGTTACATGACCATAAGAAGCAACCTATGGCGTGGGTTTAGATTTGCAGGATGTGGAGCAGAGAGCGGAGAGATATGCTGACCTGTCATGAGCTCATGAAAAACACAATTACTACTCAGATCTCACGTAACCCTTTTACTGTGAAGGACGTGATGTTCACATCCGCTGCACTTTCTTCAGAGTGCAGAGACGTGAACATCACATCCTCCTATTAAAAGCAGGAACCCCCTCTGCTACTTGCACCAGAGGGATTGTCTTTCACAGCCCCCAGCCTTGACTGCACTAGAAGAGCTGTGATTGCAGTTTGAGAAATTATTTTTGTGCACTCTGGCGTGCAGCGTGGCACAAACCCTGATATCACTGCCTGTGAAATTTGAAGCATCTGGAACCTTTAGACTCTGGCAGCCTTCTGTGTGAGCAGTGCTCGGGGGCATAACTCAGCCGCTAAGCACTGATCTTATGAGGAGAGGTATGGTTGCAATAGGGAGACCCTCTCCTTTCCAGTGGTGTCTCTCACTAGTGGTTCCAGCTCACGGATTGCCGCAGGAAAGCAGTCCCTCATCAAGGATCCACCCATTAGAACCAAGGAAGGCTTCCTCGAGGAAAGTTATACCCCTGACCTGGCCTATTGCTTCCCCCCACCGATGGGCAGTACAGGGTAGTAGGTTGGTTTACCCCTACACTGCCCACCCTAGGGGGGTGTAAAGCCAACTAGGCACTAGGAATAGACCTTGTAATAAAAAAGAATCAGGTGAGAACAGCCTGTCCTAACATACCCCACCCCTAATGAACAACAGTCTTTCTACCCCCTGGAGGGACAGACTGGTTGATGTATCACTAGTCTCCCCACCCTGGGGCTGCAGAAAGCACACTAGACACCAGGGATTCCGTTTTTTCCTTTTAGAATGGGGAAAGAGGCATCTGTTCTGGCATTAGGACACGGCTGTCACCTCTAGAGCCCAAACAGTCTTTCTGCCTTCTTTGGGGCAGATTGGGGCATTTATCTCCTATCTACTCACCCCAGTAAGAACAGCAGGGACACTAGACACCCAGGGCCATGTTATGGAAAGTGTACAGGGGGTGGGGTGGAACAAGTGTTAACGCCCACATCTTGCACCCATGGTGTACTTGGGTATTATAGAAATTACCACAGATGCTTGTGTGGCCCCTTCTTCAATAATTATCACACCTGCGCACATACTGCTTCAGAGCAATCCTAAGGGGCCATTCCCTCATTTCCATGAGGACGCGACTCCATGCAAATGAGGGGACACTTTACCTGTGTATCAGCTCCGTTATACAGGCACTGGAACAGAGGCAAAAACACCGTTGGGCGGTACACAGTCATTGGACCCTCAGATTGCACTCTTTGGGAGAGTGGCAAAGCGGTCCCAGGAATCTCACAGATATCTCTTCAAAGAGAGGTTGGTCTGCTGTAGTGTAGCTCCTATTTTCCCAATAGGCTCTGCGCATTGGAATAGTACCTACAGCAGTAAAGGCCTAGGCCAGACGTTAACTAGGTCTACTACTGTCGATACTAGACTTAATTTTTGGGTTTGCCAGCTAAGCTCAGAGTTCGCTAGAAACTTTCTCGAATGTTCAAGGAAGGATTAACTCCCCTGATTAGACAAGAAGGGATTTAGTTTCTGACAACCATAGAACATGACAACTTTGCTCTCCCCTAATCAAGAGTCAATCTCAAGAGTCGTGTGAGCACAAGGCAATTATTTTACTCAGTCAGTACGTGCATTCTTAGTCTCATCAGAATGTAGAGAAAAGGAAGAGACGGGCGTGTTCAATAAAAGATGTTATTTATTGATCAGTCTCTTTTCTCGTACAAGAGAAATGGATCGATATTATTGCGATACTTATAGTTAAGTAAAGTGCATACATTAGAAGCAATAGTATAAAATAATACTGTAAAAACATTGATATGGTTTCTGAGCCATACGATGTTTAAAATGATTAAAATATATTTACATACACATATACATTTGACTAAACGTACTCAACTGGTGTTTCTAAATACGCCTACCCCGTGTACCTGACCTAAGTCTAATGCGTGGGCGGGAATAGAAAGTTACAGTTTAAGTTAAGTTTGTTTTTGCCAAGTGAATAACTAAAGAATTCTCTGTGAGGGGTTATTCAGTTCTGTACCTGGAAGTTAGGATGAATGAGGAATGGTATCTCTTTCTCTGCTCTCGATATTCCAGGCTGCCTGCGAGGGCTGCCCAGAAGCGCCGGTGCTGGGTCTCTCGGCTTGAGATAGCAGCGCGTCTCTCAGCGCGTCAGGAAGGCGGGGCTGCTGCCTGCGGGGTCTGCTTCTGCTCTCGGCTTCGGCAAGTATGGCTGCTCCGTCTTGTCACCACGCGTGTGTTTGCATAGGGCAAGGTCGGCAATATTTATACCTTAAAGGTGCCGAGATTGACGTAAGGATGGACATAGGTACGTCAATAAAGATGTCATACGACTTGCTCGTTAGCACATTCTTTTGCAAAAGTTCTCTGTGAAATCAAAACAATGGCCGCACGGATTTTCCAGGTTGTCATAGGTTTGATTTGTTATGAGAACGTCGTATGCCTTATCAGGGGCTGGAGGAATGTCGCTTGTCTAATTAGATCTCAAGCGTTATGACCTAATCAGATAACACGTTCCTGTGCCGTAGTGTGACTGCGTCAGATAACGGTATCTGCATCATGGGGGATTTCTTGCCTCATGGGCTGACTGTTAGTTAACTTGATAGTTAGTTTAACCAGAATAGGGTCAGGAATAGGGGGATCGATTCAGGACCTATAGAAATACACGACACCCACTCCACGCTAACTATGGTCATATCTACTAATCTATGCATAGTATAACATAGTACAACATACTATAGAGTATAGTGTATACCTTACCACCCCAAAATACATAAATGCATTTCGAAATTTTCAAATATACTGAAAAATTGCAGTCATATATATTGTATGCACTTAAGCTATGAATTAAATGCAAAAGTAAACACGCATTGTAATGCATTATTGCTTTTTGGTATATGAGAAATACACATGAAATGGCTCTTAATATAGCTATACAGAAAGGAAGGTCGAGACCATTTCATCACATAATAAAATATTTGTGAACATACCAGCGGGCAGCTAAAGTCTATATAAAGTATCTAAAATAGAAATCTTAGTTCTCTAGGAATAGTTTCTTACTTTAAGCAGAAGATCAGTGTCCCGGGGAAAAAATATATAGAAAAATATTTTAAGGGCTTGCTGAAAAAAGTTGCTGTCCGTGAACTGGATTGTAATTGTTCATGTGACTTTATTTTTAAAGTTGAAGGCCGAATTCAGGGAACGCCGTGTGCGAGTTTACTCAAAAGTCTCTATTTCTGTTCCGGAGAGAACATCATATCATTCAGGCTTTCGAAAAAACTGTCAACAGCTTCATGGGAAAGTTCCACTAAGTCGGAAATAGGGGTAACCATGCATTCATGCGCATGATTGTCTCCATTGACATTCTGATTTGCATTGCTGACAGAAGGTCGTACCTGTTCGATGCTGCTTTCATCTTGAACTTCACTACTCTTCAATCGTAGTGGTGAAGATTCCAGGAATGCCGTCATCAGAATTGGCAGCCTTTGAGGGCAGCACAGTGCGTGAACCTTGGTAGGAACCAACAGTGTATCTGCATCCACCGGCGCATCCGATTGTAGCGTCAGACAGGTGTCTAACACGCATTCTTCTCCGCATAGCAGACACCTTAGTACAGGTAAAACACATCTTTGCCACATTGGTCGAAATGATAGAAACTAAGTCATGTTTAGGTCTCTAAGCCGGGAGAGTCCCAGGATTTTTGATATCCGGTCCCGGTATCCAATGGCTAGGATCGTATCTTCCATTGTCGCGAGAGTTTGATCTGTGACATGGGTTGCCATAACGAAAAATAAGGACTAGGAATAGGATTCCTGCAATTAGTCCCAGGATCAGGGGAAGTCCGCCAAAAATCGAATGGACGAAATCTGGAAAAATACCCAGTATGGCTTTGAATGGTGTTAATGCCATCGAAAATACTGTCTTAAATACCTTTGAGACCCCAGTGGTATCAGAAATATTTAAGATTTCGCTCAGGATTTCGGCGAAATGTACGGGGGAATTAGTTGATAATAATGTATGTATCTCTGCAGTCGTCCTTGCGACTTGTAGATCATACGTTTCTTTAGATGACGTGAGCCTTGTAGGCGTCTGAAGAAGCACTGTTTTCATTCTGCTTAAAGTGTCTATTCGAATAGAAGTAATTTTCAAACCGGGCCATGCCCTTGCCTCCCTGTCTGGTAAGGAGCTGGGGAACAAAGAACGTCCACAGCACTTGACCTTCGTCGTCGTGGTGACGAGATAAGGAGTCCCGGGCATAAGACTACAACATCTGCGGTCTACAATAAGAATGTAACTCCCATTATAGAGTCTTTGAAAGAATGGTTCTATTTCAGTTGCAGGTGCGCCTTGCTGGTGACATGAAAGGTTGTATGAATTCCCTTCACAGGCTCCGTGCAAACTAATACCGTTACACAGAAGCGTGCCGCTTAGTGACATAGCACAATTGTTGCCACTAAGAAACACTTTCTGTCCTTTGTTACTGACACATGCATGTGAATAGGGCAGGTTCCAAGTTGTTTTAAGGTACCCCTTTCCCAATTTCTCGTACATGCCAGCCTGTATATATTTTTGGCAGTATTGAAACCTGAAGGTTGAGATTGGAATATTTATGATTCCGTGGATTATCCATTCACTGACAGGTCGTTCTGACATTGTCATTGGTAATCTTTCTAGTTTTTCAATGCTCAAGATTGTATAATCAGCACCCTTCTGCGCCATACCGATTTGTCTATCAGTAAGGTTAAAGATTTGGAATAGTGACGTTGTGTTGATTAAACGCCAAGGCACATAGCCTGAACGCAGATTTTGTAACGTCCAGCCAAGCTGTACAATAGAGCGCAATTGTGACTGACCATGTTGTAATAACAGTAAGTCTTGCGATAATATATCGATTGCTGAAGACACAATGCTGTCCAATGAAAAAATTCTGGAGGACAGAGTCATTAACCCATTGTCCACTACAGAAAGTGATTTTTCCAAATTAATACGATCAATTTCACGTATTCTCTCTGCTGTTTCAATTTGAGTAACCTTCCAGGCCTCATTGTATGCTGCATATACAGAGGCTGCTATGAAACGCTTTTGACGCTGTTTGCGTGGTCCCAGTATGAAATCACGCAAGTCAGCACCATCAGTAAGTAAAGTTAGGTGTTGCTTAATTTCAGGCAGTGTGGAAGTTTGTAGCCATTGAAGGCATAATTTGCCCACACTGTAGGTTGTTATTATCCCTGGGTGATGTCTTTGGGGATATCTAGGGTCTGGCCTGGTCATTTTGAAACCCTGTGTTTTATTCAGGAATCTATCTTGACAGTTATTTGTATCTGTGGGCCAGATCAACCATTGTTTCCAATCAGGATGTGTTCTGTTTTGGTTAAGTATATGGTTTATGTCTATTCCTTCATCTGTATCAGAGTTATTGCTAAACATTGTTGGCTTTGGAATAGACAGGTTATTTAAATCTTTGATTTTGGCTAAGCCAAGACAGGTGGTTTGTTGAACAGTGTCATTTAAAAATATCATTTGTTCTGGGATCATGCAGGCTCTAAACAAAGCTTCTATACCCTATACTTGCCATTCTTTTGTGCCCCAAACACTTTTCAAATCAACATTTTTGTCCCAATAATCAAATCCAAAAGTATTCATTTTTTCAAAGAATGAATCTGAATATATCAATTTTGTGTTGGTTATCATGGTTTTCATCCCTGTCTTGTTTGTCAATTTGTAATAAAATGTTTCAGCATTAGTTATGTTAAAACCTGAAAAATATGAATATTTGTCCTAAACGGTTCTAGAGCTCCCTTTTGGCGGTGTAGCACAATGTTCCCATTGATTATAATTTAAAACATTTCTAGGTTGTGCAGATTTATGCAAGAAATGGTTACCATAATGGTTATAGCAATACATACTATCATAATTTGTAGAACCTTGCAAATAATCATGTTTTGTAAATTTAGCAGACATTACTAAGTCAGACATCATATTGTTTATACTTTCAAAGTCCCAATCATCAGCAAATGAGTTTGGTTTTGCAAAGTCACTCAAGGAGATCTTAATTTGGTGTGGATATTTCAGGATCTCGACCGGACCATAAATTTCATAGTCAGTGTTGTCCCAGGCTACCCCACCAGGTATTGGAATTGCTGTGAAGTTGGCTGAAGAAAGTTCTGAAGAAAGTTCTCGTTTCTCGACGTGTGAAGATGTGTGTGGTTTGAGGACCAAGTTGATGTTCTGACTTGCTGTGTCCATTTTAGCATATTTTCCCTCAATGAAGCGTCCCAAGGTAAACACCATGATGAGCCAAAGTATGAGGATAAATGCACCAAAACCCACCCAAAATTCAATCCATGGAGTAACCAGATATGTTTCTTTCAGTTGTTTCAAAAGTTCCTTAGCTTTGTATTTAAAGGATTTTGATGATGGCTGTGTCTTTTGTTCGCTGAAACCTTCAGAGGAATCATCGAAGTTGATGAAGTAACCAGATGCAGTTCTGTCAATTGTTCCAATTGGTTCAGGATTTTTGTTTCTTGCATTTTCACTTGGAACTTCATTGTAGATTGGTGTTTCTCTGCTAAATGTCTTTATTTGGGTTTTCAGAGGTCTGAGTTCTATTGCATTGTTGCATAGTCCTTGTTGTTCTTCTTTAGGCGTTTCGAATGTGATGAGCCTCTTTGTTAGGACCTCTGTACTGGTAGCAAACCTTGGTGTTCTGCTACTTATTGGGAGTCCACTTGGCCTACTGTTTGTTATCGGCCACATGTTGTGGTTTTACCAGGTCGATGGATACAACTCGGTTCTCCTTTTTTCCAGCAAGTGGCGGTAGTACAACTGATCTTGTCCCGTTGACAGACAAGACAGGAACTGCTTTTCTGTAAGAAGGCCCAAATTCCTTCTTTACCGCGATCTTCTCCCTGACTAGATCCCCGACTTTTGGAATCCAGACAGGTCTTGCTGGGACAGGTGGTGATTCTTCAGTGGTTGTTGGCTGTTGTTTCAACTGTATGTTGCTCAGGTCTTTTCTTGTTTTGTTTAAGTCCTGCAAAATAGCCAAACGGTCTTTGACATCAAAGGTTTTTTCTATTACCACTGAAGTCTGACTATCAAGGTCAGAGATCAACATCCTAGTTCCGAATAATAATTCGTACGGACTGAATCCCTTCAGAGAATTTCTTGGCAAGTTATTTAGACTACGTTGGACACTTATTAGATGTTTGACCCACCCAGCTCCCGAACCTAATGTCCTTTCCATTATAGATTGCTTTCTGCCTTGGTTTTTTCTTTACACCATCCCATACCCTCAGGAAGGAAGTGAGAAGATTCCCGCTGGGCTGTGCTCATTTGGCCATTCTTTCCCCCCCCCAGGCTGGATTGCCTGAGTGAAAAAAAAGAAAATGGTCGAACGTAGCATGCTCTTAGCGTATATGCCATTTAGACTCGCAAATCTTGTATAACAGTCCGGACGTCAGCCGAGTGCTGTGGATCTACATTATAAGTGGAACTAGCCTGTGTATGTTAATCGCAAGCCATTCTTTTTGTTGGTAATATTATCTGCCTTGATACGACGAGGTATTAAACTGCTTCTCTCCCCACTGCGATCTCTGTTGCAGTTTGGGCAGTTTTTTACAAACATGGTGTAGTGCAGGCTCATGCCTGGCCACCAGTACCGTGATTGTAATTCTTCCAGAGAATCTTTTAATTTAAGGTGTCTGAGACCCTCGCCCATGTGTGCGTCTGCGATTAACAAGTGTCTCCTGTCCATGTTTGGAATCACTCTATCCCCCACTCCAGGGATTCGAGCAAAAGGGACGGAGTTTGCATCGATTATGTATGTATAATTGAGTGGATAGTTGATCGGTAACGCTGAGCAGTCGCCTTTTGATGACGTTTTCACCGCCAGCATTGTTTCACCGTCAATGTATTTTAATGTACGCTTTTTTCGATCTACGGGAGCCGATTTAGTGGCTGCCGCTGCGGCTGTTTCAGCCAATGAATTCCCTACAACGTGAACGCCATCACGTTGATGACTCAGTGTATGTATCACGTGAGTCTTTGGTAGTTCTTTTTTCAAAAGAGCTACTTGTTCCCAGAGAAGTCTCTGCTTTATTGGTGCATCTGTGTCATCTTTGTAACCGTTCTGAATCCATGTCTGCAAATCCTTGTTATATGCTTTGACGCAGAAATATGAATCTGACACTATAAGCGTCGGGAATTCGCGATCCGCATTATCTAGCGCCATTTTCAAAGCTATTATTTCAGTTTGTAGTTCTGAATTAGTTTCTACTGAGTGTGATTTTGTTAATAGAGGTTTTAATATACCTCCGCGCCACACTTCTTTTGTGATCTCACATGTGGGATTGTATGCATGTTCTCCCCAAACGGAGGGTTGAGCATGTCCGTCTGTATAGATTACACAGGCGTAATGTCGTAGAGGCAGAATGTCGATTGGCAGAGGATACGTCTTTTCATATTTTAGATTTTTTAATTCTTCTAGTTCTGGATCAAAGTAGTAGTATACTTTGTCCGTTGTAATTGAATTCACCCATTGTATCCATTCTGGATCCAATGTTGTTGATGGTAAATTACACAGTGTTGTTAATGCCTCAAAGGCTGATTCAGCTGTTCTGACTGTGATATGTCTACCGTCAGCTATGTCTTTTTCTCTAGCTATTGCGGTTTGAACTGCTTGAACAATTTTTCCTTTGTTGCTGAATCTCTGTTCAGCTTTTGTGTACAAATGTGATTTGAATGCAATTGGTACCTTTTCTCCCTCATTAGAGGTCAGGTATGTGAATCCGCATTTCCCTGGGATCACTCGGATCATAAGGCTGCATGTATTATCACGGGTTTCTAATTTTGTCTTAATTAGCATGTCTGTTTGTAAGGATCTCAAAATGTCTGTGTGTGTTTGAGTCCAATTGGATCTTTTAAAGTCTGGTTTAATTAGATCATAAAGGGGCTTGACCCTTTCTGCGTAATTTGCAATGTATGTTCTTCCGAAATTTAGGAAGCCTAGAATTGACTGTAGGTTTTTTAGTGTTTTGGGAGCTTGGATTACGGCACATTTCTCTAGGAAATTGTCTGCCAGGCTTTTGCCTTCACTTGATAACTCATATCCTAAGAATAGGGCTGTCAGATGGGCAATTCTGGACTTTTTGAAGTTGAATTTGTAACCCTCTGCAGCGAAACCAAGTATTATGGTGTTCACTCTTTTCAAGTGAGTCTCCAAGTCATCATCTGTTAAGTAAATGTCATCGACATAAGATAATGCTTCATCATCATATAGTTGTAGTAATTCTGTTACTCTTGCTGAGAATACCCCCGGGCTGTTCTTGTACCCCTGGGCTAACCGACAGAATTGTTTTTGAGTGCCATTTACTGAGAAAGCTGTTAAATATCTGCTCTCTGGTGCTATGTTTTGACAAAAGAATCCATTGGAGATGTCCAAGGTTGTTTTGTATTTTTTGCGCACTATGTTATTCATTAGTGCAGCACTGTGTGAGTTTTGCACTGCAAAAGTTTTGCAACATGTGTTAAGGTGTCGGTAATCCAAAACTAGACGGTATGAATTGTCTGGTTTGGAGACCGGAAACAAAGGATTGTTCATTTGTGAGGTGCAAGTTTCAATCACCCCCTGGTATTCTAGCTGATCTAGTATTTCATTTACTTGTTTTTTAGCTTCTTGCTTAATTGGGTACTGCCTTTGTGCAGTTGGTTGTGATTTTAGCTGGATTTTGTGAGGAGGAGAGTCCTCATCCCATCCTACATGATTTTTGTATAAAGCAGGTGCTAAGGCCACTGCCCACTTTCTAGCAAGTGTGTATTTTTTATGAATCGGTATTTGATTCGAGAAGGCAGGCATAATTACTTCTTCGCCATGAGGGCACTCCCTGACAAACTCTGGTGGCCAGTCTTTTTCAGCTAGAAGGATGTCATAGCCCTTGGATAGGTTATCCCAAAATAGTCCCCTTATTTTCCTAGTCTTATCTCCCTCTATACGTAATGTTATCTCGTATATTTTGTGGGGCTTGCTAACTCTGGTATCTGCAGTTTCCACTTGAAGGTATTCATTCGTGTCCACTGTCTCCAGATGATTCATAAGGACTTTGCGAGCTATGCTCACCTCTGCTGCGCTGTCTAGCATTGTCTGAGCCCACTCTCCGTTTTTCAGTTGTGTCCTCAGTATTCTCGGCATTGTTAACTACCTTGATACTGGCTACCTTCTTTTTTGGAAATTGTGATTTCTTTTTCAGTTGAGCAGGTTCCTTGTCTTTGGACTTGGCGTGCTCTTCTGATCGTCCTCTTCTTTCCGATTTCTGCGAGGAATTCTGAAAAGATTGAGAGGGACGTGTATCAATGTCTTGATATCTATCAGGTTTTTTAATATTATCCCTATTTCTAAGGTTATATCTATTCCCAGAGGGTTCACTCTGGGGTGACCTTTGTCTCGGGTTTGGAGATTTCTCTCTTCGCCTAGGAGACCTTCCTCTGGACTGGAATTTCTTTTCTTTAGGATTGGATTGTTTGTTCCCATCCCAGTTCTTTTTTGGTGAATTATTATTATTATTAAAAAACATTTTTTCTGGACTTGTAGTCAGTTGCGGTTTTACTGGTATTCCACCTAGACTATCTCTGCCTAGTTCTTCATAGGATTTTTCTATGATTCTGGCAATTTCAGCTGGTTGGTCTGCTATATCTGTCTCTTTTAACCTCTGGCGGATCGCCACGTTTGCTGCTTCACCCTTTATGTTGGCTAGTAATATAGCCGAGACCTGCTTGAAGTCTTTCAGTAATTTCATACCAAGAGTTAAAGCAGGTTCTGGACCGTATTCATCTTGAATTTGTTTAAGCACATCTGGTATTACCGAAATGGATGGAACACCGTGCGTTTTTGTATAGATGGAAGCAAAGACTGTACCCCAAGTGTCACAGTCCTCAATGTGTGGTGCGATTCCCATTGGGAGACATATAGTCAGAATCCTGTGTTTTTCCAGCGGGGTGGTGTCGGGAAACACCGCCTCTATTTGGGTAATTTTCTGTGCCAACCAGAATGGTATCTGTTCCCGTTTAGCTGGAACTTTACCTAGGCAGGATTGGATGTTCTGTGGTGTAATTTTATTTGTGTTCCCCTGGTGAGGGGTCAGCTGTGGAAGTTTAATCGCTGGCTGAATTGTTGAAGTCCGCATTACATACTGAACTAATTGTCTGTGAATTTTTAGTAGTTGTTTTAGCTGTATTAACAGCTCTGCTGCAGGCATTCTTTTGATGTCTGGATGTGGTGTGTATCCGGCTAAGACCGGCCACGTTGCTCCTGGTCTTCCTAAAGGACCGAGCCTTGTAATGTGATTGTTATGTATTAGGGCGCCATCAAATAAGAGCAAATGCTCTTGGAATTTGAGTGGTACTTCCACCTCCTCGAAAGGAGTGTACGTTTCAGGAGGTTCCTCTACTTTGTAATAGTGGAAGTACTTTGTTACAGCATTTGCTGCTGGAAAATGTATCCATGTATAGTATACCTCTGTCTGCCGATATTCGTGTGCCTCAATTACGAATATGACTGTGCCACCTCTAGGTGTCAGTCCATTTTCTATAAGTTTTAAGGTTATAGATCTCCTTTTAATGACCGGAATGAGTATTATATCCGCGTCTGCTGCTTGCATGGTAGCATCAGCATCTGCTATTTCAGTAGCTAATCTAATTGCCTCTCTTTCTCCATCACTGTCTCCCATTTTACTGACAGGATGGTATTATTTTTATTTGCAGATCAGGTTTCTTATGGAAACAGAGATTAGATGCACAATATTCTGGAACTGTTTTATCCTTCAACGTTGACTAGACCAAAAACCATACATAGGAGTTCCCTCCTGCGAGGTTTTGGAGGATATAATAACCTTTCACCCACTCCAGACGTCTTTGGAGTATTTGGGAAAAGGGGTCTGAGTGAGAAAGCATGACTGAGTTACTCTAAATGTCTTACGTTAGTTTTATCGCCCTTTCCAAACGCGTTGGGCGCCATGTAGTGTAGCTCCTATTTTCCCAATAGGCTCTGCGCACTGGAATAGTACCTACAGCAGTAAAGGCCTAGGCCAGACGTTAACTAGGTCTACTACTGTCGATACTAGACTTAATTTTTGGGTTTGCCAGCTAAGCTCAGAGTTCGCTAGAAACTTTCTCGAATGTTCAAGGAAGGATTAACTCCCCTGATTAGACAAGAAGGGATTTAGTTTCTGACAACCATAGAACATGACAACTTTGCTCTCCCCTAATCAAGAGTCAATCTCAAGAGTCGTGTGAGCACAAGGCAATTATTTTACTCAGTCAGTACGTGCATTCTTAGTCTCATCAGAATGTAGAGAAAAGGAAGAGACGGGCGTGTTCAATAAAAGATGTTATTTATTGATCAGTCTCTTTTCTCGTACAAGAGAAATGGATCGATATTATTGCGATACTTATAGTTAAGTAAAGTGCATACATTAGAAGCAATAGTATAAAATAATACTGTAAAAACATTGATATGGTTTCTGAGCCATACGATGTTTAAAATGATTAAAATATATTTACATACACATATACATTTGACTAAACGTACTCAACTGGTGTTTCTAAATACGCCTACCCCGTGTACCTGACCTAAGTCTAATGCGTGGGCGGGAATAGAAAGTTACAGTTTAAGTTAAGTTTGTTTTTGCCAAGTGAATAACTAAAGAATTCTCTGTGAGGGGTTATTCAGTTCTGTACCTGGAAGTTAGGATGAATGAGGAATGGTATCTCTTTCTCTGCTCTCGATATTCCAGGCTGCCTGCGAGGGCTGCCCAGAAGCGCCGGTGCTGGGTCTCTCGGCTTGAGATAACAGCGCGTCTCTCAGCGCGTCAGGAAGGCGGGGCTGCTGCCTGCGGGGTCTGCTTCTGCTCTCGGCTTCGGCAAGTATGGCTGCTCCGTCTTGTCACCACGCGTGTGTTTGCATAGGGCAAGGTCGGCAATATTTATACCTTAAAGGTGCCGAGATTGACGTAAGGATGGACATAGGTACGTCAATAAAGATGTCATACGACTTGCTCGTTAGCACATTCTTTTGCAAAAGTTCTCTGTGAAATCAAAACAATGGCCGCACGGATTTTCCAGGTTGTCATAGGTTTGATTTGTTATGAGAACGTCGTATGCCTTATCAGGGGCTGGAGGAATGTCGCTTGTCTAATTAGATCTCAAGCGTTATGACCTAATCAGATAACACGTTCCTGTGCCGTAGTGTGACTGCGTCAGATAACGGTATCTGCATCATGGGGGATTTCTTGCCTCATGGGCTGACTGTTAGTTAACTTGATAGTTAGTTTAACCAGAATAGGGTCAGGAATAGGGGGATCGATTCAGGACCTATAGAAATACACGACACTGCGACAGAGCCATGGTTTCAACCGGCCGTTCTGTCTGTCACTAAGTTACTGTCCTCCGCACATGTGCGAAATGTCAGAGATCAATGAGGTGGTCTTTATTGATCTATTCGAGGTGCTCCTCATTAAGAGTGCGCAATATGTTCAATGTGTAATTTGGCCCACACATTTCTAATGCTAAAAAAAATGGGATTCTGGCCAGTCTGTCCTGGCACTGGTACTCATACCTCCCTTGGAACTCAGTCTTTCTCCCCTCCACCCTCCAGGGCCTACAGCCCAGACACTGCAGCCAACCCCATGGCAAGTAACAGGAAATGTAGCTTACTTTGGGCACAGCTGTGATATCTTGGATGGCAGAGAGGGGGTAAACGCCCCCATTCTGCCTACCTGGGGATTCAGAAAGACTGTCTGGTGCATCGTGGCATGACCAGATTCTAAGACTGGCGAATGTCCCACACCTTTCCTTTTTTGGAAAACTAACTCCTGGTGTCTAGTGGTCTTTCTGCTGCTTGGGGCAGGAAGATAGGAGGTGAACCCTACAATTTTCCTCCTCTGGGTGTCCTGCGCCTTGTGTTGGGGACTGCTGTCCAGTGCCAGCATGGGCAAACCATGCACACCTTTCTGTTTCTCAATTTTTCCCTGATTTTCTTCAGGGCTTTCTGAAGGGGATGGGCTGATGGAGGGTAAGCACCAATCTGTCCCTTCGGGGGCACTAAATGTCCACCAGTCTACCATGGAAAACAGTGACAAAAAGAAATAGGGCAATGGACTGTCTTGGCTGTGCCCCCTTTAATATCCCGCCTCCCCCCCATGGCAACCAGACAGTAATTCAGCACCGAGGGGGGAGGCAAAATTGGGTGGTTACCATTCTCTTGAAGTTGATGTGTCATAAGTATGCCCAAAAAACTCAATTTCCTCCGTTTTTCCATAGGGATGGCTGTAACATTTCAGTCTTGGGTCACTTGGGACCCAGGGAGCTCCTCCAACCATAGCTATTTCTGAAAATGTGTGATCTAGGAGAATTCAGGGTGGTGTGGCTTGTGTGCATTCCAACACATTTATTTAGCATTGAACAGCAACCAGTATGATTCCCCCATTTATTTGACAGAAATTTTAAGCACTTCCATCAAAAAGCCAAAGTCTTACTACATTGTCTTCCCACATTTCTCCGAATAGAAATAATACCCGAATGTATGCAAGGACATGAAGTATGTCATAGGAATTCACCAAAACGGTAACCAAGTGAAAACTGCATTGACGGTATATGTCACCAAACCTGTAACCAAGTGAATACTGCATTGACAGTATATGGACTTCACATGGTCCAAGTTATGACCAGCTTCTGTTGCAGGTGAAATGCCCACCTACACCAGTGGGGTACCATTTGTATTAGAAGAAGTGTGAGAATGCTGGGTGGTAGGAGTTTTTTCAATCCACACAGATTCCACAATTTTCCCTCACATAAAATTGTATTACTATAGTCAAAGTAGTACATTTCTAGGGCATTCCGTATAAGTAAAGGTAGTGGAATCCATGCAAGCCACACTACCCTGGACTCCTCCCAGTGTTTTCAGAAATGTCTAAGGATGGTATGTGCCAGTCTAAATTCTGGAGCTACCCACATCACCAGAACGAATATTCAATGAAGAAATCTTAATGTTTCCATATTGCATTTTGGGGCCTTTCCTAAAGCGGTGATAGGCACATCCACACAAGTGGGCTATAATTGTTACCTGGAAACTTATGGGAATGCTGGGTTGTAGGATTGTTGTCATTTGCCACAGAGTCTGGACCTTCCCTCATACAAACACAAGAAAATTCTCAGATGTTAGAAAAAGTTTAATATTTGCAGGGTATTCTGAGTGATAAAAAGCAGTTGGATACATGCAAGCCACACCACCCTGGATTTCCCCGAAATGGATGGGGTTGGTATGTTTCGCTAGGTGTCGGCTGACTCTGGGCCCAAAAAACATAGTTAACACTTCCTCAGAAAGAATGAAATTCCAAGGAAAAATCTTGATGTGTCCATTTTGCATTTTGGATTCTTTTCTGTCTTGAGTGGTTGAATAACCAACTTAGATGTGTGGGAACTTGCAGGCACATGCATCACAGCTTTTTGGAATCACAAACAGTGCGATTCGCAAAAAACGTCCGTTTGCGCTTGCAAAATTAGCTTTTGCGATGCATAAAGGGTCAAGGCCGTCTCAAGTTAAGAAATCACAATTTGAGAAATCGCAATTAATTGCGAGTTCTCAAATTGCGATTGCATTGAAGGAATCACATTTTGCGATTCCTTAAATGCAATGCAACCACTTTGAAGTAGCGATTTCGCTACTAGGGGTCGCAAATTACCATGAAGTTGAACTTCATGGTAATTTGGAACAACTTTGAAAAATGCACTAAAGTGCATTTTTCAAAGTTGTAGGTTACACACACACACACACACATGTCCTTGGAACATGTGTGTGTGCAACATTTGTGCACAGATCAATTTCAGGGGTGCAACAGGGTGTCCTTTTGACACCCTTGCACCCTTGAAATTGCATGTGCAATTTGAGAGTACCAATTGGCACTCGCAAATTGCGCATACAATTTTCCATTCATTCCTATGGGCCTGTAGGCCCATAGGAATGAATGGGAAGCCATTCTGTATTTGCGAATTGCAATTTGCGACTCGCAAATAAGGAATGTGTAGGAATCACTATTTCTATAGCGATTCCTACATGCATAGATTTTGCGAGTCGTGAATTGCGATTCCTTAATATTTGCAATTAAGGACCCGCAAAATCCTAGTTTGATGCATGTGCCTGATAGTATAGAAGAACATTTATCTCTCTATTTTTTTTGCATCCATGTGGATGTCCGTGTGACAGACACCTTCCCTAAGACGCACGATCTTAGAAGAAACCCACAACCAGAGTCATACGAATAACTACTGTTTCTAATCTCAAATTCTTGAGTACATCTCCAAAGTGCATGGTTTTCTTTCATAACCGTTTTTAATTCATTAGATTTTACCATGCGGATTGATGCACAGTCGGTACACAATGAAAAATCAACATAAGCTACATTTTAGTTGATGGCTTTAGACATTGCGTGTTTTAGGACAACCAGCAAACACTAAATAAACAGGTTTTTACCGGCAATCTGAAGGGTTCGATTACCATAACAGTATATTACTTTTGTAGATTGGCCATTGGGCAAATGGTACAAATGAAAACATGTTTTTTTTTTTTATTCGGTGGTTAATTTCTTTGGGAAAACAATGAGCAATCTATATCAATGACCCCTTACTGAATTCAGAATGCTGTCTACTTTTCAGATATATAGACGTTTCTGGTTTCACCCAAGGGTTCACATCTCTTTTCCAGTGGCTACTAGTGAAGTGTTAGTGGTGGGGTATAACAATTATTACTTTTATTCAGTGTGCCAGCACAGTTTTTTCAAATTGGGGAAAGGCTAAAGATACATGTGCAAACAGTAGCCTTTGAGATTAGTGCTTCTTACAGAACAACATCTTTAGACTTTCGCTAATTTGGAAAAATCATGCCCGATCTCTATGAATAAAAGTAATGATTATACACTTCACTACTTTAACCTCACTTCACCAACCACCGCTGCTTTTTCACCATGTCAGTCCCTATTCTGGGGGCCAAGAGGGAGGTAGGGGCCACTGGCCCATAGCCCGGGGTGAGGGATGTTTGCCATTACTGTCACAGGGCCCGATTCACAGAACTAACTTAAGACAAAATGCTAAACTTACTACTATTTTGGTATTCACAGAAGGCACTTACTCATTTTGGTATTCACAGAAGGCACTTACTCATTTCGGTATTCACAGAAGTTAGGAGTCCTAACTTTAGGACTCCTAAATGCCTTCTGTGAATACCGAAAGTCTTAAAATTTGGATTTTTCTCAATTTAGTAGTAGTAAAGTTAGGACTCCTAACTTTCGGACTCCTAAATGCCTTCTGTGAATACCAAAAGTCTTAAAATTAGGATGTTTCTCAACTTTACTACTACTAAACTGAGAAAAATCCTAATTTTAAGACTTTCAGTATTCACAGAAGGCATTTAGGAGGCCAACACTTTAGGAGTCCTAACTTTACTACTACTAAATTGAGAAAAATCCTAATTTAAAGTCTTTCGGTATTTACAGCAGGCATTTAGGAGTTCTAAAGTTAGGAGTCCTAACTTTACTACTACTAAATTGAGAAAAATCCTAACTTTAAGACTTCTGTGAATACCAAAATAGTAGTAAGTTTAGGATTTTGTCTTAAATTAGTTCTGTGAATCGGGCCCACAGAGTCCATCCTAGTATGACTCTGTATACTGGGCCAATCACAACCCATTCAGAACTTGCCTTTCAGTGGTAGTCTGTGAGTTTTTTTTTTATTTTTTTTTTTTATTGTATTTATTATGAAAAAGCACAGCACAATGTATACGCAGTCACTTGCCTACAACCCATCCCGGGCCGGCAACAGGTCTCCATGCGACAACAAGTACAAATACCATGACACATTAACATCATAGAGTCCAGTGTGAAAGTTCGTTGGAGGTCTGCCGGGGACGGGCCTCCTCCGTGGGCTCGGACCATCTGCAAAGTAGTGTGCAATTCAAATAAATTGGCAAAGCAAAACAGTTTTATATTTCCCCCCCCCCCCCCCCAACCAACCCCAACCCTCTGAACGCCCCCCTCCCCTCAACTGGTCCCTCATTCGTGCTCCCCGAGTCGCCTGTAGACGTCTCTATCACCTGTGGTAGCTAGTGCGGCCTGCCGCCCTCCCCCTGCCCGGAATGCCTCCCCCCTGTTCTCACTGCTAGTAGGATGGAGAATCCCCACCATTTACAGTACATTAGTCGTGCGGAGGAGCACCCTAGTCATGTGTATCCGATGGCTCTTGCACGTCACTCCCTCTGTCTCCCCCCTCCCCCTCCTCCGAGACTTCCCCGTCCAGCCTGGAGGACAAGTAGGTCTGGTACAGCCCCCAGTAGTTCTTGGGGCGACTCCCGGGCGGTAGGAGCTCACTGTATGTGTCCGACTGCGTATTGCAGTATTTCATGTCGCTAACCCATCGCTTGAGCGTAGGTAATGGCCCCCTCATCCAGCATAATGCGACCACCCTCTTCGCTAGGAGCAGTCCCACGCTCACCAGTTTCCGAACCGCGACTGGGATCGATTTTGTGTACCCCAGTAGAGCAAGGGCTGGGTCCATTGCTAGGTCCAATTCCACTATGGCGCTCAATTCAGCGAACACGCTGGCCCAATACCTCTGGACTCCCGGGCAGCCCCAGGCCATGTGCAGGAAGTCCGCAACCCGAGCCCGGCACCTCTCGCAGTGTGGGGTGTCACGGAGACCGTACCTATGGAGCCTCTCCGGTGTGTGGTATACCCTTTGTAAGAACTTAAAGTGGATCAACCGGTGCCTCCCGTTCAGGGAAAGGCGCCTGGTGGCCGCACAGCAGTAGGCCCACATGCTGTCATCGACGTGTGTATCCAAGTCAGTCTGCCAGGCCAGTCTCGCCCTCGTGTAGAGCAGGGCCGTGTGCTCGTGCCCTATCCTGTATAATCTAGTAATCAGCTTCTTTGGTGAGACGGCGTCAATGATATACACCAGTTCCGGGACCGCAGGGGGTTCCTCCATATCGGGGCCCAGCAGCTCCAGCAGGGCGCTACGGACCCGATGGTACTGAAAGCGTTGGAGCAGTGTGGGGCTCTCCCTCCGATGTGAGATCTGTGCCCACGTCTTCACCTGTCCATGCTCGAATAGGTCCCCCAAAGTAAGAGCACCCAATGCGTGAAGGGCCCTATGGACTCCCGGTTCCGCCAAGGTTGGTAGCCAGAGCGCCCATTGTAGAGGCATGTTGGGAGCGTACATTAGTACTTTATTTTGCCTCTGCAGAATAGAATGCCATGCATGGTTGGTAGACAGGAGGGAGTCTAGTACGCCAACTCTGCGGTCTTGCGGGCCACAAATGGTAGCAGGAAGCGGAGTAGGGTCCGCGAACAGCCGCTCCAGTATCACGTGCGGAACATCACGGCTGCCATGTATCCAGGTGTGGAGGTGGGAGGCCTGCGCTATCCTGTAGTAGCGTTCCAGGTCCGGGGCAGCTAAGCCCCCCTGCTCATACGGTAATTGCAGTACCTTCCACTGCACCCTAGGTTGTTTCCCGGCCCACGCTAGTCGCACCAAGAGTTTGTTCAGGGTTGCAAAGAAGGCTTTCGAGAGCACAATCGGGAGATTATTGAACAGGAACAGAAACCTCGGGAGAATGACCATTTTCATTAAGGCGATCCTCCCCATCAGGGATAACGGGAGTTTAATCCAGAGCTCCACGTCATCCGCTAGTTTGCTGTAAGCAACCCCGTAGTTTTCCCTCAGCATAACTTCAGGGTCCGTGTGGAGCATGATGCCTAGATACCTTATCGGTTCAGTGGACCATTGGAGCGGGTAGTCCATCTCGAAGGGGACCGTGACTGGGGTTAGTGGGAAGGCAACTGATTTCGCCCAGTTAACCTTCAGTCCGGAGAGCGCGCCGAACCTCACCACTTCCCTCAGCACCGACGCGAGGTTATTGGCCGGGTCCCTGACATAAAGCAGGGTGTCATCCGCATATGTGGAAATGCCCATTTTGTAGGTGGGGTAGTTGATGGCTTCATACGAGTGGTATTCCCGAATCGCACACGCCAGTGGCTCTGCCACAAGGGCGTAGAGTAGCGGGGAAAGGGGGCATCCCTGTCTCGTGCCCCTGGTGATGGAGATCGGCTCCGAGACTGCATCCCCCAATCTGACTCTGGCCGTGGGCTCGTGATAGAGGGCGCCCAGCAGTTGGAGGAAAAGTCCTCCTAGCCCCAACTTTTGCAGCACCCTGCGCATGAAGGGCCACTCCACAGAGTCAAAGGCCTTCTCCATGTCAAGAAAGACTGCAATGGCTTTAGTGTCATGCCTAGTATGCTGCATGGCTCCCATGACCGTACGGATATTGTAAGTGAGATTCCTGGCCGGGATAAACCCAGCCTGCTCCGGGGCTACCAACCCCGGCGCCACTAGTGCCAGCCTGGTAGCTAGCACCTTTGCATAGAGCTTAGCGTCAACATTAAGAAGGGACAGTGGGCGGTACGAGCCTGGCTGGTCGCTGGGCTTACCAGGTTTGAGTATGGTGACAATCAGTGCCTCGCGCATGGAGTGCGGCATAGCGCCGTTCTCGCAGATTTCGGCAAAGAGGGTGGAGAGGTGGGGTAGCAACTTATCCTTATACGCCTTGTAAAAGGCCACCGTCAGACCATCTATCCCGGGGGCGCTATCCGCTCTCATGGTAGCCAGTGCATCAGATATCTCCTCACGTTGTATGGGGGACATCAGAAATTCCCTCTGCCAATTCTCAAGGAATGGCATCCTGATATAGTCGAGGTAGTTGTCAATTTGGTCCTCGACCCCGGAGATTTTAGTGGTGTAGAGCTCCTCATAGAATCTCCTGAATTCCGCCAGAATGTGTGTCTCCTCCGTGAGCGTCTCCCCCCCTGAGGTACGCATTTCCGCGATGATCTGTTTGCGCCTAGTGCCTTTCATAATCCTGGCAAGCAGTGCCCCCGGGCGGTCCCCTTCGCCATACGCGCGCGCTGTCGCGTATTTTCCTAAATGTCGCACTTCCCTGTCAGCTTCCTCGTGGAACTCACTCAAAAGGTCTTGCAGGGTCTCATCCCCAGGCAGGTTCGGGTCAAGCAGCTGGCGGCGTTCGTAGTCCGCTATCTGCCCCTCCAGATATTTCAGCCTGTTTCTAATTGCCTTTAGTACCCCTGAGTGTTTCGCCATGACCACCCCCCGCACGTACACCTTAAATGACTCCCAAACCGTCCCAAAGCTGTCCACTGATCCCAGATTGGTGTCGAAGAAGGTGTCTATGTCCTCCCCCAGGTCAGCCCTGAAAGCCTCATCCAGCAGCGAGTAGGGTGGAAAGCGCCACGTGAATGGCGGGATTCTCTGCTGGGGAGTACGCAACGCCAACAGCACCGGTGAGTGGTCCGACAGAGTGCGGGGAAGCACACTGCAGCCCCTGACCATGGTGAGCAGGTAGTGTGAAGCCAGCCAGTAGTCAATCCTGGTATGGATATTGTGGTAAGCTGAGTAATGCGTGTACCCCCCCTTGGCGCTATGCCTATCCCTCCACACATCTACCAGACCCAGTCTCAGCATTTCTGCCTGCATGCACTGCGCAGCCGCCGCCGGGCGCCTGGCAGGGCCCGCAGACCTATCCAGCTCAGGGCTAAAGGTGAAATTGAAGTCCCCACCCCAGATCATAGTACCAGCGGCCCATTCAGTACAATGGTCCGCAACCGTTGTATAAAATTCAGGGGAGTCATAGTTCGGGCCATAGACATTCATGACCAGCAGGTTAAGTCCCTTGCCCGTGCACTTGCTTAACAAAAACCTCCCCTCCGGGTCCGCCTTTACCAGGGCGAGGGATAGCTTGGACTTCGGATTGACCCAGGTGAGGACCCCTCTGGCATGGGTGGTGAAGCCTGCGTAAGTGGAGTGACCCTGGATCCCCCTGTGCATTAGCATCTTACTGGTGTTGGGCAGATGCGTTTCCTGCAGCAGCGCCAGGTCTATGTGGTGTCTCTGTAGATAGTGTAGCACCTTACGGAGTTTCCGATAATCATTCAAACCCCTCACATTCCAGGTAAGAGCCCTGAGGGACTCGGTATCGCTCAGTGTGTCTGCCTGTGGTGTGTCAGCCATTAACAGTGAAGGAGTACAACAACTGTAGTGCCGCGACAAGGACCCCCCCGCACCAGTGACAGCAGCCGCCCACCCATCCTATAGAACAAAACATTGTAGAGCACATGTCGGACCTTTCCCCAAACATCCCAAACTTCCCCGAACTCAGAACCCCCATCGCCCCTGGTAGTCTGTGAGTTGTGAGCACTCACAGGCTTCTATGTAAGATTACTGTGGAGGTAAACTAGTCTCAAAGCTCACCATACACCCAGCTGTGTAATAACATGATTGTCCAGGCCATTCCTTCTCTTAGCCATGAGAAAGCTACTTTATTACATGATAAGACACAATACTACAAATTAATGCAAAACATATCAAATATATGACCAGACACACAAGGGCTGGGACGGCTGCCCCCTCACTTGACTGTCCATTGTCTTTCTCTTGTATGGTAGGGTCTTGTAGGTGTAGATAACAGTGAAGGTACATCGCTTCTCTTCTTTAGTTAGTATTTTCAGGGCTATATTAGCATTCAATCTCATCTCTGTAATCTACGCAACGAGTGTTCAAGCTTAATATCAAAACTGAAATATTGTGGATTACAACTATTGTTATTGTGATCTCAAAAATATTGTGGGACTTAATATGAAAGCTAGGAATATTGTATTTTTAAGCATTTTATATGGTTTGTTTAAATATATTTGTACATAATATTTTTTGGGGTATAGTTATATTAAATGTTTTTATATTAAAATATTTGTTTAAGTATTATGATTTATTAGTATAGTTTAAGTTTTTAAAGGTAATTCTTTTTTACATTTAATTAGAAATTGTTAATTTAGTTGTAGGTTGTTGGGTATATAGGGTATTAGAATAGGTTTCTTTTACGTGTTTATCGTTTGTAATTTATCATTTGTTTTTAATGTAATTTCTTTTTTAGTTAGTAATTAATATGTTAATTGGTCAATTGCTATAATTGTTGATTTGTTTTATTATTTTTTTATTGGCTGATCACTTTATTTACTATATTATGTTATTAAATATTAGAATTAGCAATTGTTTACATTTTTATTGTATTTAGTAAGTATTTAAATATTAATATTCTTTATTTTTAAAATAAGGTGTTTTAATTTTAATTGTTTGTGTTTTTAGGGTACTAGGATTGGGAGTGTTTTAATTAAAAATATTTTTATTCGTTTTTTATTGTAATATAATATTTGTAATGTAATTTTGTTTTATATTTAATGATTTTATTTATATAAATTTTTTTTCTTATTTAAATGTCTTTTTAAAAGGAAATAATAAATCCCACTCCTCTAGTACCTTCCCTCTGCCTTGTAATGCCTCTCCTGCTCAAATTCGTTTGGAATTTGGACTGACACAACAAACCATAGCAAGAAGATATCACTTCATCAAATCCATGCATAAATTACGCAACAATCAGTCTAGTCCATTAATTAGTGCTCTATGGGAATCAGTGAATAACGATGTGAACTCAAGTTACAATAAATACTTGTCATCATCTTTACAACTAACCAATGCGGGTGACTTATGGAACTTGAATCTATTGCATACCATGTTTTGCGAAACCATCAATAAAACTGCAAAAATACATTCGCTAGTTGAGGACAAAGGCAAATTTTCGCAGCGATCACATGACATGACACATGACAATTCATACCTATGTCACATTGCAACTGGCGGCTTATCTACAACTTAGATATCTGGTGTATCTTAAGAAAAAACTATTGGCCTTGCGTTTAGGTGAACTGCCGTCCCTCTCAGACAAACCGGTGTGGAGACACAAAGCACCAAAAACGTGCAGACTATGTGATGCTCCGAAGGAGGATTTTATGCATTTGGTCACCATATGTCCCAAACTGAATAATGTAAGTCGCACACTCTTAAAACATTTATTTAATGAGAGGGATACGTACGTGCACATCAGCCATTATGAGAAGTCTGGCCCCTATAGATCCTCAGCTAAATTGCAAACTTCTGAAATTTTACAAATTCACGATAAAGCAGTTAAGCAGAATTGTAAGCTGCATACTATGGCATGAGGAATTCGCTTCGTAAAATGAGTATACAACATTTATATATGGGTAAACAGCTCTAAGATGTTGACACTAGAGTTGTGGAATCTTTTATTGAGGGATACGTTGATTTATAGCAACAGTGAAACTGTCTGAATACATTTTATAATGATAATGTGTTTTTAAATAGACAACATTTTCCTGAGCTGTAGCATTATTAATCATGTTTCTAAGATAAGCGATTATTTTTAAAAAGGATTGTTTTATATGTATATTGTGATGGTTTTTATTAACTGATAAACAATAAACTCTTATTTGATTTAATACCTTCCCTACTTTTGCTTACACTTGAGTGGAAAAAGTAAAGTCCAGCACTTTCCCTACTTTTAGTTTGATTGTGGAAGTGGGAATAGTAAGTCGAACCTCTTCACAGTGCAACATCTTTCCTTAGTCAATCTAACCCTCTGAATTCCAAACCTTTTCATCATTTTGCTAACGTGTGAGTGGGAATAGTAAATTTGACCACTCTAAATTCCAACACTTTTCTTACTTTGGCTTAAATTGGAGTCGGAATAGTAAAGGTAACCCTTCCGAAGTCCAACATTTTTCCTTCTTTTGGTAACTTTGGATTGGGAATAGTAAATCTTACCCCTCTAAACTCAAACACTTTTCCTACCATTGCTCTAATTGGAGTGGACTAACAGCCAGATTCATCAACCAAAATTGCGATCACAATAGCTGCGAATTAGCAATTGCGATCGCAATTAAAAGAAAAGCAATTCATGATCAAAAAAGTCCAAAATTGCGAAATCGCAAAAAATATTTTGCGAATTCGCAAAATAAATTGCAGAATCTAGGTGGAACCCCTTTAGGGATTCGGAAATAGTGAGAATTCAAGGATTCTGCGAAATATTTTGCAATTCATGAAAACTCGCAAATAGCGAAAAATGAGAAAATCGCTATTTGCGACGTGCAATTTAAGGAGAACCCAAACCAGGTGGTAACCATGAAGTCAATACAAAAAAAAAAACTAAACTAGCCACAGGTGCAGGGCTGACCAAACACACTTAAGGAGACACAGTTGGAGCATGAGGACTCTCACAATGCCAGGACTCTATATGGTGGTCAGGCGGCGAAGGCTCCAGGCTGCAGCAAGGAACAGACGCAGGATCCATGAGCGAATATTCCGCCTGCGGATCACCCTTCTGAGCCAAACTGAGGAGCAAATCTACTCCAAGTACCGCCTGAATGGGGCAATGATCACTAAGCTGATCCGGGACCTAGACCCCCTGATGCAGCACCCAACAAGAAGGACCAATGCCGTGCCCACCCATGTCCAGGTCTTGTGCAGCCTGCACCTCCTGGCCTCCGGACGCTTCCAGGGGGTAGTTGCCGTTGCAGGGGGGATCTCCCAGAGCACCATGTCCCGCTGCCTAAGGAGTTTCCTGGAGGCAATGCTGACCCGGCTACACCATCACATCACATTACCGACCACCCAACAGGACTTGAATCAAACCAAGCTTGATTTTTACAACATTGCGCAATTCCCACATGTAATCGGATGCATTGACTGTACCCACATCCACATCTGCCCACCTGCACAAACTGAATACATGTACCGGAACCGCAAGTCCTACCACTCCCTGAATATCCAGATGGTGTGCAACGCTAAGACAATCATCACGGACATAGTGGCACAATATCCGGGGAGCACACATGACTCCTTCATATTCCGGCACAGCGGCATGCACACACGACTCACCAGAGGAGACTTTGGCGAAGGACACCTTCTAGGTAAGTACACATGCCACCAAATATTACATTGTGACCATGTAGCTGCGCATAACAGGCACTCACCCTCTCCTCCTTTCATTTAGGTGACAGCGCCTACGGTCTCCGTGAGTACCTCCTCACCCCATACCTCAACCCTGCCACACCGCAGCAACAGCGTTACAATGCTGCACTCATCCGCACAAGAAATTGTATTGAGAGGACATTTGGGCTTTTGAAGAGCCGATTCCGCATACTTCACAAGACTGGTGGGGCCCTCAAATACCAGCCTGAGGTCTGCTGCCGCATCGTGGCCGTGTGTGCAATACTCCACAACATTGCTACCAAACGCAGGATACCTGTAGAGATCTCTGGCAGTGAGTCGGAAGGGGACAACCGCCCACCTGCACATTTGCGTCATGCTCGCGGGGAGAATCCTGCTGAAGGACACAGGCGCCGCAACCAAATCTCAATTAACTGTTTCTAGTGCACCCACTCCCCTCACCCAACACTTCACTCATGCATTACAATAGAAATAATGACATGAGTCTGATTAACTGGTACTGAATAAATATTATTGTTTTATTCACAATAATGTGGCATTTTTCTTACAGTTACATGAGGGCTGTATTGACTCATACATCCCCATGTATGTGAGGAGGGCATGCTTGTTTCATCAGCATGGCCCTGCCTGTTACACAATAAATTGTCAGTGGCGCCTCCGGGTGGAACGCTGCCAGTCGCCTTTCCACCTCTTCCTCAGCATTTGCCCGTGAGGCAGCAGTGGGCCTGTCACCAGTGGCACCGACAGGCTGCTGTGGCTTGAATTGCCCTCACTTGCGTCATCCCCCCCACCTGCCTGGCCATGGCCAGTCGCCTGCAGACTCTGCACTGCAGTGGTGACTTGCTCTAGTGCCCTAGCGACATCCTGGCAGCATTGCACCATTTGAATTTGCATCGCCAACGAGCGACGTGATAGTTGGGAGGTGGCATTCCCAATAATGTGGTTCGAGCGTGTGTACGCAGACAGGTGGGTCAGCAGCTGGCGGTGGCGGCGCCGCTTGACGTCCCGCTTGGTCAACATGGCCTGGGTGTTTTCCTCGACTGCCACGGTCATCCTCTCCATTCTGTCAGAGAGCTGTCCCACATTCCGGGCAGTCTTGTGCAGCTGCAGGTGGATGGCTGCAAGGTGACGTGCCTGCTTTTGGTGTACGCGGAGCATACGACGCTCAATTCACAGGCCAGGTACCCGCATATTCACCCCCTGCCGGCGCGTGGTGTTGTGTCACGCGGCTCCCTCACCAGTCCGCTGGACTGTGATCTCACAGTGGCAGTGCGCCTAGTTGTCTTCCGTGCAGCTGCTGTAGTTGCCAGTGCCACTGGCATGGGTGTCCCACGGGGTGGTTGTGGCGCGCCTGTTGTTGCTGGGGTGGCCCTGTCCACAGGGGCAGGTGGTGGTACTACTGCTGGTGCTGGTGCTGGCCCTGATGGTCCTGGTTGAGGGGAAGGATGGACGTCTCCCTCTGTGTCCTCGGGATGGTCGTCTATTTGCAGGGCCTCACTATCAGTGCTGGGTTCTTCAGCGCCACCTGTGATGTAAAGTGGACGTTGATTAATGACATGTATCTTGCACATGGAAGGTTGTTACATGCATGCAGGCTAGCATTCCCTGACTGGCTGTAGGATTGACTCTCACTGGACACGTCTGGCTGTATGGGGCTAAATGGAAATTGTGGTCAGACTACATGTCCCACAATGCAATAGGGCTTTTCTGGTGTGCATGGGCTGTATGACTGGGGTTTCTAATGGGTAGCTCTGGGGTCATGGCCATTGTTAGGGGACAGGGTCGCAGTCGCATGGAACTTACCTTGGGATTCTTGGGTGGGTCGGGAGGAGTCCAGCCGGGTTACTCCCACGCATGCCTCGGGATTAAGGGTGTCCTCCACGAGGTCCTCCAGCGGGGTGTTGGGTGGTACGGTGGGCTCTCCTCCTCCAGTGCAACACGCTCCCCCAGCCTCTCTGCAATCCTTTCCTTGGCACGCCCTCTGAGGTCATACCACCTCTTCTTCAAGTCATCTATGGAGCGCTGGGTACTCCAACTGCATTTACTTTGGTGCGGATACACATCCAAATGCGCCTTTTCTCCTCCTCAGGCACCCTCCTTGAGTCCTTCCCAAAGAGCTGGTCATGGTCTTTGCTCACTCCCTCAATTAAGAATTCCAATTCTTGCTCAGAGAATTTGAATTTACGTTTCCTTCCTGTGGAACTGCTCCCTGCTGCTTCCTGGGACATTTTCTGCAGTGGGGTGTCTCCTGAATTTGAGCTGGAGGTGGTCTGGAGTGGAGCTCTGGCCAGTGCTGCTTCCACTTCAGGCTCAGTATGCAGATTGAGGGAGGGAACTGCCTGCTTCCTGGTTGTGATGTCATCACTGTGCTCGAAATGCGACTTCCCATTTTTACGATCTCGCAATTAGCGAGATCGCAATTTGCGAGTTCGGTAATTGCGAGATCGTAATTTATTACCAGAAAAAGGCCGATTCTGCGATTTATTTAGCGATTTGAGAAAAATCGCAAACGGCAATTGCGCCCGTTTGCGAATCGCTTTTTTGGTCGCTTTTGTTGATGAATTCCATTCTGCGAATTCTAAATTGCGATTCGGTATTTCTCGCAATTTATAATTCACAGAATTTGGGTTTGATGAATCTGGGGGATAGTGACTAACACCACTAAGTCTAACACTTTCCCTACTGGATTGGAGAGGAAGTAGCAAATCTAACCCCTCCAAAGTCCAACATTTTACCTCCTTTAACCTACTTTTGCTTTGATTGGAGTGGGAATACTACATCTAACCCCTCTGAAGTCCGATACTTTCCCTACTTTTGTTAATGTTGGAGTGGGAATAGTCAATCATACCCTCCCACCCCCAAAGTCTTGCTCTTTCCCAAATTTTGCTGATGTTGGAGTGGAAGTAGTAATCTTGATCCCTTCAAAGTCTGACACTTTTCATACTACTGTTAAGATTGGAGTAGAAATAGTAAATCTGACCTCTGGAAAGTGCAACGCTTTCCCTGCTGTTGTTTAGCTAGAAGTGGTAATATATATTGTTTTTTTGTATTTCATTTAAATTATTCGTACAATTAGTAATTATTTATGATGTAGATAAAATGTTATCTTTCATTTGTTATTTAATTTTATAAATAATTTGCTTTAAATTTTTATTGAATAAATGTTTCGTTTTTATTCCTATTATAATTTTATTGTAATTTGTTTTTAATTTTTTGTTTAAATATCATTTAATTTTTTTTAAGTATTCTATTTTATTCAATGTTATATTATAATTACATAAACTATTATATGATTTTTATATTTTATTATTTTAAACTTATAATATGAAGTTTTGTTTAGATGTAATGATATTCTTACCTTTTTATGACAATCTTCTGTGCCACAATGTTTTGGTTTTCTCAATATTTTAGCAATTTACATACAAAGTATGTAAACATTATATTTTTGTTTGCAATATTTTTGTTCCAGATATTTCATCATACAAATGGGCTGCGGTACGTCTCTGGTCGACCTAGGTTCTCAGCGCCTTATCAGAAGTTTGACGGTCTGTTGACCTCCTTCTCCCTGCAGTCGCAGTCCGACCACCATGTTATGATATGGTTGGATTGCCTTTGCATAGACTGCAGTTGAACCGCGAGCACACCGTCAACCACCAGGGTCGTGGTCGCGTTAAAAGAGAGGGGAACATGGAAAACAGTGGTTAAGAATCGGTTATGTTGTTTTTGAAGGTGGCAGGCGCAGTGCAGTTTTGGGCACACGGTACAGACAGCAGCTTGTTATATCTGAGAAACCGAACGTTTGTTGTTTTGAATACATCGAGGTAAGCTGAACCTCTTTGGTTTCTGGTTGAGAGAGCGGAAGCATTTGTTTAAGAAGTTTCACGGACATTTTCTGTGTTTTTTAATTTCTCAGAACCCAAATCTCTGTTTTTTTCTTGAGTATGTATTATTTCGATTAGCTATAAGCCACGAAGTGGTGTGGTGACGGGAAACTTTGACTACTCGTTTTTCACAAGAACACAATGTCAATTTTTACTTTCAACATGCAACTTTTCAGAGATTCAACTAATTTGTTACCAGTGTGTTTCCTGTATTTAATTGGAAGTTTGTATAAAAATGAATGTTCATATATTTTCAGTTGGCTTATAAAACGATTGTATTACTGAGATTATGTATATGTTTAGTTCCAGGCCCCTGAGGAAGAGCCCATTAGGGCTCGAAATGCATCGGGCATCATTTGGGAATCAACGTGAAAGCAACGTTATTACATGAAAATATTGTAAAGAATTATATTATTTCTTATTTTTGAAAAACGTTGCAGTTAAAGATGAATACATTGTTTAATTGATTGGTTTGAAACCACAAAAGCAAATACACAGCAGCATCATTCCATGTTAGTCTGTAAAAATGTGGAATTAAGATAATAGATAAACATTGTGTTGACCATTGAGTTTAATTTAGAATAACAGTGATGTTCTAATTAGAACCACAACCGCGATTGTGCACAGAGGTCGTGTGGATTGTTCATTCGAGATAGGTGGCGAGGAAATGAGGCTGCCATAGGTGCAGTACTGAGGAGTCTTATTGCCATCCGTATTGCAAGTTGGCTTTCCGACGAGCTGACCACGGCAGGTGGACCACCGTCCTCCGGTCGGTGAAAAAAAAGGATTTGGAGTGTATACTCACCCCTTTCCTGTTCTTCCAGGCAGATTTCGACCTGGATCCCATCCTCTAGGTATCCCCCTTCACAACAGCCTCTTCACCCTGAGGAATTTGACCCTGTTTCCGGCGATCTACAGGTAATTCCTTTTTGTACCATAAACACATTGCCTGGACTGCCCACATATGTACCCGTGTCCGGCAATAGGTCGGTTGTATTTTGCCACATGTATTCATATGTGGGCATTTGACACGTGCAGTCGAAATGCTCACACAGGCGTCAATATATATATGGAAAACAATTCCCCACCGCCGCAAGACTGCAGCAGTCACACCACTGGCACTGCGGTCAAGTCGTAATACGGCGGCCGGAAGTCCGCCGGCCCTGCAGTCTTCTAGAGGCCGCGGCGTTCGGGCTGTCGGACTACCAAACTCCTAATCAGGTCCTAAGTCTATAATCACTGGAGGTTTGCCAGCAACAGTCGAGTCACACGGTTGTCCCTCTCAGATTGTGCCGGCTGCATGACAGTGTCCTGGAGGTAGCATTCTTCGTATGGCGGTCCTCTTCCTGACTTGAAAGGCGTCAGCAGCCGGTGGCCCTTTTGCCTTCTCATTCTGATGTCTTGGTGATAGGAATGGGCATCCTGGGGGCATGTCAGTGTTGTACTCCTCCTGCCGGGTGCAGGTTCTGGGGCAGGGACTTAGCCACTTTCAGGAGCTTTTAACAGCAGCGGATGGGTTCAACTTAGCACGCCGAGAGTTTGTACCACGGGAACCCATTCAGTGCTTCAGCACAAAGGTACAAAGTGCATTCAGGCAGCAGCTTCTACTGTGCAGTATAGTCCAGATGACACACAATTGTAAAGTGCCAGTGTAAGCCACATATTTAGTCCGTTCAGGACACCCCCTTTGGAGGTTACCACAGGTTCACATTGTTCTACTTAAATAGCATAGAACACGGGCACTACTCAACCAGTACCACGGTCTTTCCAACAACAGTCTTTTTGTACACTCGAACTAGTGACGCAGGTCAATGCCAATTCCTTTTTCAATGGTGCAAGTGGATCAGACACACTTATGCTAGTACAGTGGTATGGATAACGGCGCTATTCTCCTGGACACAAATCAGTTGTTCAGTGGCTGGTTCCTAGTCAGGAGTCGTCAGTCATGCTCTTTTTGTGTCTCTGGTCAGCTACTCTTGTCCACACCAGCAGTCAGCTATTTCTGCAGAATTGGCTTGCTCCTTTCCTCTTCATTCAGGCAGGACTCTCCAGGCGTTCCAACTATAGTGAGGTTTCTATTAATTCAGTAAGGCTGTGCATTTGGAAAACATATGCATCAAAACTATGGGCACTGAGTCCACTCATACCATCAGAATATGTTCGCTGATTCCTGGCTAGCTCACAGTGCGCCCTCTGGACCCCTAAACCTCACAGGGTTCCAGATGGTGTCTGCAACCTTAGAACATGACAACCTTAATGATCACAACAAAACATGGTATGCTTTCCTCTAACATGTTACACGAAGGAACGCCTGACCGAAACAGTAGTCCTCTCTCACTATAGAGGGCTCACTTTGTGCACCTCTCTAGGTCAGGACAAGTCCAAACTAAATCCTTGCCAAATACAGGCCTAGGAATTTGTGCACATTCTAAATTAGTGTGAGGCTAACACCCATATCTGAAATTTAGATACCCACTTTTGAGCGGACAGTGCAGTAAATACGGCTGTACACGAGGCAGAGGATATTCCCGTCCCAATACCCCACAAACTACAAGTAGGTAGAAATTATAAAATTAGGAAATATCAACTACCTCTTTGGAAATCATAGAAATTGGAGAATTTTTTTTTTTACAACTGTGCCTGTTCCTTTACGAACAGCAAACCTTTTGTCAGTGTAAGTTTTGGAAAAAACACACTTTCATGCAAAGTATTTTTTTTCCTAGTTTTCCCCAAAAATGCTGCTACATTTTGGACATTTTTTATCAGTCCTTCAGCGAAGTCCACAAACCCAGGGTACATTCAGAATTCCAAATATGTTGAAAAAAAGGATGCAAATTTCCTCAACGTTTAAGCGTATACTGACCCAAATATAAAAAAAAAGGGATCAGCACGTTGGGGGTGAGGAGTGGGGACCTAAGCCTTAGCACATATAGATTTAAACAGTGAACAGAAATGGTGATAAAGTTCATGTTTTGGAGAAGATGCCTGCAAGGGGAGTGTATACAATGCCAACAGTGAAACAAGTCCTTTCAAATATCCCAAGCAATGTTGCAGCTGATTTATTAAAAGAACAGCTGTCAGTTGTAATGTTGCATGAGCACTGTGCAATTGAAATGCTCCAAAAGGTGACTTTGGGCTATCTACCCTGTTAGAAACGGGACCCCCGGCTGGCCAAGGCTCACGCCAAAGTCAGTCAGGGATCACCATTTCTAAGGTCAGGGCAAGGGAGTCACACACCAAGATAACCCCTGCTCACCCTCTAGGTAACGTGACGCGAGCAGCAAGGCCAATCTCGGAGGCGATGTGTAAAGCGTTTGCGCGCGCACCCCAGCGACAACACCCTAGGCCCACCACAAAGGAAACTCCACACAAGGTTATATCAAAAATAGCCTTTGTATTATAATAATAAAAACACATTAGATAACACACACACTTTACAATGTGCCAACAGGCACGGGCAAGATTTACAAGGGATTATGTACAGGACAGGGCCACCTGGACCACTGTCAGGGGTATGCACTTTTTAGAGATAATACTTGTAGGTATAACACTTAGCACATAAACATATAATGAATGTAGCACACAAAATAGTTACATGTAGCATACAACCAGTAACTACTGGTAAAGGGTAAATACCTCCTACGCCACCCTAAACACTGTAGGGAAATCACGCAGGGAACTAGGACCTTATCATCAGGACCTATGGAAGCAAAACCATCACCTAAGCAAGTCACATTTAGCAAAGGGAAGGAAACCTAAAACAATCACCTAAGCAAGTCACATTTAGCAAAGGCAATAAAACATCAACATTCCTCTAAGCAGGTCACTTTTAGCAAAGGGGAATAAACCATAAACAATTACCTAAGCAGGTCACTTTTAGCAAAGGTAATATCAAACAATCCTCTAAGCAGGTCACTTTTAGCAAAGGGGAATAAAAACATAAAGAATCACCTAAGCAGGTCACTTTTAGCAAAGGTAATAACATAAACAATCCTCTAAGCAGGTCACTTTTAGCAAAGGGGATAAAACATAGACAATTGCACATGAAACATTAAAACACGTTCAGAGGTGCAGGTAGAACATTTGCGCAGAAATCACATAAGCAGTAAATCATAAATTGCGCAGGGTGCATGTAGCACAATACTAGAAATGTCCCCCAGGCCAACTGGCCTCGCAAGGGCTGGAATGCCCTGAGTCTCAATGTCAGGGAAGCTGCGCAGGCAGCCAGAACACAAAGCCTAAACGTGGCAACTGTCCACTAAGTGCTGGACAGTTGTAAATTCTGCTGGCCAACGTTGGAGCCTCGTGGGCTCAAGAACAATGAATGGCGCCCAAGAGCCTCTCTGGGGCTCTAGAACAAATATGGGCTAGGATGAAGAGCTTCAGCGCTCTAAACAAATGTGGGCGCTCAAGAGCCTCTCTCAGGGCTCACAGAATCAATATGCTGGCACTATAGAGCTTCTGCGCTCTAAAACAATAACTGGCACCCAAGCCTCTCTCAGGGCTCAAGAACAATATGGGCGCTGAGCCTCTCAGGGCTCGAAATATACAAATGGCCCCCAGGAGCCTCGGGGCTCCTAATCACAATGCAGGCTTCGTTGGAGTCCCTCACGGGGGACTCAGAGACACTGGTGCACGTTGGAGCGGCCCGCTGCCAACCGGGGCCGCTCTAAGTAAAGAAAGAACCCTGTCCCCGCACTCACCGGTACCTCGCTGGTGCTGCGGGGGCAGGAACACTGCCGGCTCTTCTCGCGCTGCTCCTCTCCGGGCGGCGCTGCAGGGGCCGCGGGCGGGGCTCGCCTTCACCGGCGGCAAGCAGAGGTCCGGGGCTCTCCTCTCTCGGGAGCCTCGGCAGGACGCTTCACGGCTCCGTTGCGGGGGCGGGACTTCCGGTCGGCCTCTCCCGGGCCGCGCTGTGATTGGGCGGGCACACAACCACTTCCGGGTCGCCGCGGGCAGCGCGGCGGCTCGTATCAGGCAGGCAGGCGGGCTCTCAGTATCCGAGGAGTGGGCTCCCTCGTGATAATTTAAATATCCACGGACAGGGCAATGCCGGGTGGGCATCGGCCTCCAAATTAAATATAAAGCGAGGTAGGCACTCGCTATGCCGAAAATCGGCAAAATAAAACGGGCAGATGCCGGGTGGGCACCGGCTGCACAAAACGCGCTCCCCAGCGCTTCAGGGACAAAATAAAGCGCTCACAGCGCTAGAAATATAAGCAAAGCGCTCCCAGCGCTGAGGGGAGGAATAAAGCGCTTCTAGGCGCTCTGGCCAAAAGCAAAGCTCCAGCAAGGTCTGGAGGCAGGCAGGGGGGCAAGGCAGGGCCAGAGCCAGCACACTGGGTCTCCAGGCAGGGAGACAAGCCAAGTGGCGGTCCTCCTGGCCCCAGCAGCAGCAACAGCCCCCTCTGGCAGGATCCAAAAGTAGAACAAATTATAAGGGGACACAGCCCCTTCTTATACTGTGAAATCTTTTGTTTCAGGGTGCAGGGTGGGGGGAAACCAGTTGCAGCTGGCTTGGGAGTACCCTTGATGGCCCAACCACCCCTTTCATTCACTGGGGAGGCTTGGGTCATTAGACAAACCACAGGGGGGCGGAGCCAGCATTGTGTGGGGAAAACCCAGCCATCCAGGACCCAGGTGCACTCCTCCCACACATCACTCATGCTGATCTCACACTCACCACCGGGCAGACCCATCCAGACTTCCTGGAGCCTGGCATGCCAGCCAGCTCCAGCCAATCACGCTCCAGCACCCTCACTGCACACATACATCAATGTCCAGAAGTAGCACTTCCCTTCTAGACACATACAAGCCGCACATACCATTGCGCAGCATTCATTCTCACGAGTTCATACATACTAAACTCGAGCCTGCACTCCCCACGCATCAGGAACTAACATGGACACACTCATTCCCCATGCATTCCTATGGGAGGGCAGGCCAGCCATACTACACGCACGCACTTTACTCTGGGACACAGGGAAAAAGTGCGCAAAGACCCAAGAATCACTAACACTGGGTCACAAATAAAAGCAAAAAGATTAGGGGTGAACCTGCCATAAGGCCCAAGTCCAACACCACCATGATGGACTTCCCTGCTTGGGGCGATAAAACACGGACGCGGGCCCACAACTGCAGGGACACCCTCCTGTTTTACGCCACGGTGAACCCCTAGGGTTCCTTCTAAAACTACTGTAGGGACTAACTGGGGTACCCCACTGATACTCTCCAGCTGCCCTCGGCCAGGACCAGGCCCTAGGCCACCCAGGTACCACTGGATCCTGCCTACTCACAAAGTGGGGGGTAGTAACCCCTGGCACATAATAGCCATTTTCCACCCTTCCTGTCTGCAAGACAGGGCTAGACTGCCACTGGTTCTCCAACCTAGGGTCTACAACCTCAGGCGGACCAGGAGTCTCAGGGAAGGCTCTCCTCCCCCTACCTCTTATTCTAGGGTTCCTCCTCCTCCTGCGAGGGGTCCCCTCAAAACACCATTCTCCCAACCTAGGGTTTAACCCCTCAGGTTGCACCGGGGTCAGAGGTGGGCTCTCCCACCCTCTGCACCCCCTTCCAGAGTCCTGCTCCCTCCCAACCGGGGCGGTACTTCTGGAAAAAGAACTGGTCAGGACACTGATTACAGTAGTCCCACCCTTCAGGTCAGGCTGATCCTGAACCTGGCCTTCCAACCTCTGGTCTAGAACCTTTGGTGGAACCAATGCCTGGCACTCCAGGACTTCTGGGGACTCACATACTATTCCCCAATCACTCCTTTCGCTGGACTCCTGTACCCTCCCCACTGGAGCGGTACTGCCAGACTCTAGAACCATAGAAGCTCCGCTTACAGATGCTCCAGGTCCTCTACACACTAGGAGATCTCCCTCAAGTGAACTAACAGGCAAGTCTAGGTTCCCATCCTGGTGTTCCCTAAAGAAACCATCCAGGCTCTGTGACAGGGCTTCGGGCGTCTGGGTACTCTCGGTCACACACTCACTCCCGCTCCACTGAGACAGGCAGTCAGCCCCTACACCCTCTTCACTAACCTGGGACCTAGCTGGGCTACTCTCACCCTCCTCCACCACACTGGGCTGGAAGACACCTGACCCACTATTGTTGGAATCACTCACTAGTGACTCTAAAGAACCTCTCGCACTGTCCCAGCGCTCTGCTTCCTTTGCAAGGTCCCAAGGACAAAAACATTTCAACTTCAGCAGGTGCTGGCGCAACTCTGGACAAACAACACTGAGCAACTGCTCTTTGAGGAACATAGTCACCACTTCGTCCACCTCATTGTCCGAGTTAGCCCTCAGCCAATCCCACATTGCATCAGAACAGTCATCCACAAAATACCCCCACTCCTGGTGAGGTGGTTTCCTAAGGTTCCTAAACTTCAACCTGTTCTCCTCCTCTTGGGAAACAGGTACCATACTCGGGGAACTGGGAGTGGGACTGTCTACACTTATATTTAAAAAGCTGCCACCACTGGACTCCACCCTCCCTGGGGAATCCAGAAAACCACAACTGCACTCAGGGGATAACCTATCCTCTAGGGCTACCTTCTCCCTGAACAAGGCCCTTTCAGCCTCTAGCTTGGCGTGCTCCAACCTGAGCTGTTCCATCGCTAGCTGATGCTCCCGCTCTTCCCTCCTATCCAACCACTCCTCTGGGGACAGGGAAAGGGATGGGGCGCTGGTACTGACACTGGGCCCAGCAAGGGACTCCCTATCTATGGGGTCCTCACTATCTGCTGATATCCATCCACTGTCATCATCATACAACTCACATTCTTCAGGGCTCCCAACAGACTCACCATCCTCATGACGTGCGGCCCGGGCCCTATCTTTCTCACTGTGCTCAAGATCCCACTGACCCTTTTGCCATAGGATCAGGCTGTCCCTAAGCTGGGACTGAGTATCCAACTCACTCACCTCCATGCCGCCCTCTTCACAGAATCTGACCAGCTCTGGCCTACTGTACCTAAAAAGACAACAGAGATCAAAAACAGGCTCCATTTTGGCGGACGTTCTCAAGAAGAGTTTGACACAGAGAACCTGGGGGTCTGAGCTTACACAGGAGTACACAATTAACTCAATTCAGCAAGATTCCTATCTTAGAGAACTTGCACTCCACTGTCCAGTGTAACACACCACTCATTCACACACAACCCTCCCCTCGGACCGGTAAGGCAGTTTCTACCACCCCTGAGTTTCTCAACCTGACCACAAGTGACACAGGTACCAAACTCTGGGAGCAGGGCGGGGAACAAATGTACTGAACAGAAATTACAAAATGACACCTTTCAGGAGAAGCAAAACTGAACTTCCCTAAAAAACAATAATCCCCAAAATGTGGTTATCTAAAATTGCAGAGTTTTGAAGTGTGGCCTGTCGCCACTGTGGTACAGCGCAAACGCAAGTACGATCCCACCGCTGCCACCAATGTTAGAAACGGGACCCCCGGCCGGCCAAGGCTCACGCCAAAGTCAGTCAGGGATCACCATTTCTAAGGTCAGGGCAAGGGAGTCACACACCAAGATAACCCCTGCTCACCCTCTAGGTAACGTGACGCGAGCAGCAAGGCCAATCTCGGAGGTGATGTGTAAAGCGTTTGCGCGCGTACCCCAGCGACAACACCCTAGGCCCACCACAAAGGAAACTCCACACAAGGTTATATCAAAAGTAGCCTTTGTATTATAATAATAAAAACACATTAGATAACACACACACTTTACAATGTGCCAACAGGCACGGGCAAGATTTACAAGGGATTATGTACAGGACAGGGCCACCTGGACCACTGTCAGGGGTATGCACTTTTTAGAGATAATACTTGTAGGTATAACACTTAGCACATAAACATATAATGAATGTAGCACACAAAATAGTTACATGTAGCATACAACCAGTAACTACTGGTAAAGGGTAAATACCTCCTACGCCACCCTAAACACTGTAGGGAAATCACGCAGGGAACTAGGACCTTATCATCAGGACCTATGGAAGGAAAACCATCACCTAAGCAAGTCACATTTAGCAAAGGGAAGGAAACCTAAAACAATCACCTAAGCAAGTCACATTTAGCAAAGGCAATAAAACATCAACATTCCTCTAAGCAGGTCACTTTTAGCAAAGGGGAATAAACCATAAACAATTACCTAAGCAGGTCACTTTTAGCAAAGGTAATATCAAACAATCCTCTAAGCAGGTCACTTTTAGCAAAGGGGAATAAAAACATAAAGAATCACCTAAGCAGGTCACTTTTAGCAAAGGTAATAACATAAACAATCCTCTAAGCAGGTCACTTTTAGCAAAGGGGATAAAACATAGACAATTGCACATGAAACATTAAAACACGTTCAGAGGTGCAGGTAGAACATTTGCGCAGAAATCACATAAGCAGTAAATCATAAATTGCGCAGGGTGCATGTAGCACAATACTAGAAATGTCCCCCAGGCCAACTGGCCTCGCAAGGGCTGGAATGCCCTGAGTCTCAATGTCAGGGAAGCTGCGCAGGCAGCCAGAACACAAAGCCTAAACGTGGCAACTGTCCACTAAGTGCTGGACAGTTGTAAATTCTGCTGGCCAACGTTGGAGCCTCGTGGGCTCAAGAACAATGAATGGCGCCCAAGAGCCTCTCTGGGGCTCGAGAACAAATATGGGCTAGGATGAAGAGCTTCAGCGCTCTAAACAAATGTGGGCGCTCAAGAGCCTCTCTCAGGGCTCACAGAATCAATATGCTGGCACTATAGAGCTTCTGCGCTCTAAAACAATAACTGGCACCCAAGCCTCTCTCAGGGCTCAAGAACAATATGGGCGCTGAGCCTCTCAGGGCTCGAAAGATACAAATGGCCCCCAGGAGCCTCGGGGCTCCTAATCACAATGGCAGGCTTCGTTGGAGTCCCTCACGGGGGACTCAGAGACACTGGTGCACGTTGGAGCGGCCCGCTGCCAACCGGGGCCGCTCTAAGTAAGGAAAGAACCCTGTCCCCGCACTCACCGGTACCTCGCTGGTGCTGCGGGGGCAGGAACACTGCCGGCTCTTCTCGCGCTGCTCCTCTCCGGGCGGCGCTGCAGGGGCCGCGGGCGGGGCTCGCCTTCACCGGCGGCAAGCAGAGGTCCGGGGCTCTCCTCTCTCGGGAGCCTCGGCAGGACGCTTCACGGCTCCGCTGCGGGGGCGGGACTTCCGGTCGGCCTCTCCCGGGCCGCGCTGTGATTGGGCGGGCACACAACCACTTCCGGGTCGCGGCGGCTCGTATCAGGCAGGCAGGCGGGCTCTCAGTATCCGAGGAGTGGGCTCCCTCGTGATAATTTAAATATCCAGGGACGGGGCAATGCCGGGTGGGCATCGGCCTCCAAATTAAATACAAAGCGAGGTAGGCACTCGCTATGCCGAAAATCGGCAAAATAAAACGGGCAGTTGCCGGGTGGGCACCGGCTGCACAAAACGCGCTCCCCAGCGCTTCAGGGACAAAATAAAGCGCTCACATCGCTAGAAATATAAGCAAAGCGCTCCCAGCGCTGATGATAAAGATCAATTTCAAAATGGTCAGGCGCTTTCAGTAGATGTTTCCTAAGTTAAATTTGCCCGGCGTAAAACGCCTCTAATACCATACGAAGTTATTCAATAAAGAGGCAGGCGCTGGAGACAGGAAGACAGGAAACAAGTTTATTCCGTCGGAGTAGAACACATCAGATCAGACAACAAGGTATCGTCTCGAGGTGCTCTCTCAACCTCTCTGAGACCTGGTCTTTTATCCCCTGGGTTAAGACATGTGAACGCTCTTTATTACAACAAGGGCATTGTGAAGTATGAGAACGACATCCCCGGCACCCCCCCAGTTCCGGCCCATTCCAACACATGACAACAGTAGAAGCCCTTTCCCCTCACATGATTGGGAGGAGGTTATCACGCAGCTGAGTGTTCTGCCGATTCCTTTGGAATGTGTGCGCCTGATCGAATCTCAGGGGGTGGGGACGTCATGATCAATAGTGGTCTCTTTCAGGAGAGGCGAGTGCATACAGTAGTGGGCAATAAACTGTATCCTCGGGCTAAGGGATGACCAGCGGTTTGTACAGGCAGTCGGGCTCAGAGGAAGGGGTCATCAAAGGAGGGGTATTCGTGGACGGAAAGGAGGTGTTGGTCAGGCGCGGGGTGTGATTCCCTGAGACAGAGTCATGGGGGGGGTTCATGACTTGTGCATGTGAGCGCGGGGGCAGCCAGGAGGCGCGGGGAAGGCTTGCAAGGTTCAGGGAAGTGTGCTGACGGGCGATCGTGAACAGGGAGACCATGGTACCTAAAATGGCTGTCGTGTATGTTCATACGTGAATCGGCAAGATGGCGTAGATGATGTTTAGTACACAAACTAAAATTCCACAGTCCTCCCTTTAACATGTCTCACCAGCTTGTCAGTTCGGATCGATCCCCATGAGACCACGCACCTCTATCTCGTATAGGGGACTCATGTGCTCAGGTTTAAAGTTCAAAGTCTTTGGGCACATACAGTTGGAAATGAGTGCACATAAAGGTGGTAAACATTGAATACCTAGGCAACACCCACACAGTATCATGATTGGTATCAATAAAAACGTGAACAATCTCCATCCCCAGTTCTTCAAAGTGTCCCAGAACCAGCCTCCAAGCGACCATCCTTCCTGCTCCTGGTGAACCTCTGAGGACAGTCTGTGGAGGTGTTCGATTGCTTTGTAGACTGAAGGTGAGTTATCTGGCACGTAGGTGCAACAGCTGGAGCCGATGATGCGGCATGCTCCTCCGCGGTCGGCCAGAACCACATCTAGAACAAGACGGTTTTGAAGAGCCACCAGGCGGACGGCCTGAAGCTCAGCCGTGTTGTTGGCGAGGATGCCAGCGGTGATGTTAATGGTTGTTTCTAATGCCTGAGTCAGGTGTCGGATAGCGCGGCTATTTGCCATTGGTCCTCACAGAGGAACAAGTCCCTTTGCTGCATCCAGGAACTGTGCTCCGGTGGAGTCGGCTTGTTCAACATCTCCGGCGCGCTTTTGCCGGTGGTGGTTGGCTGAAGCCACATACGTGGGAGGAAGAATGAAGGCGATGTAGCACGTACCCCTCCAGCCTCTTGGGAGCCAAGTGTAAGCTTTGGTGCCACAAACAAAGTACATATTCGGGGAAGCAACAAAGGAGGGGGGGTCAGCTGAGACCAATGTTTTGGTGATGCGACAAGAACTGTGACCCACCAGCTGCGTTCCTTGTCCTTCGAGGCATACGAGTCCTGTGACATTGATGACAGACAGGGCCACGGTCAGGGTGGCAGCCGTTTGTTTCCGCAGGTGGGAGAAGGTAGGTCTGGCTGGATTGTGGAGCACTTGCATTTCGACCCTTTCTTCGGCAGGGATGTTCGTGAGGAAGGTTGAACCTGAAATTGCAGGACAAAAGGGAGCAGACGTCCTTCCTGTTTTGTTCAGCCAGAACCCATAGTAGAAGTGTGACACTGTTTGACCAGAAGCGGCGTTGTCCTTGTGGCTTTCCTGCATGAGGATCAACCAGGCGAGGCAGGAGCCGTGAACTGAGAAAGGAGAAGGGATGAAGGGGATGGAGTGTCCGGTAGCATGTGGGAGCAACCCACAGATCCAGCAGTTCGTGGCATTTGCAGCAAGGTTGTGCTGGTGCAACAGTTGTACGAAGGAATTGTTCCAGAACTCCCTACGCCTTTCTCGGAGCTGAGGTGAAAGGGTGATCAGGTGGTGCTCTTTCATGGTGGTTGGCTGGACAGTGGTTGGCAACATCTGGTGAGCGGGTGTGCTTTCCTCCAAGATCCAGAAGGAAGTCATGAGGAGGAGGCAAAAGAGGAAGACAATGAAGAAAGCGATTGTCTTTGATTTGTGCAAATTGTCAGTCTTTGGGTTCCTGTAGTGGGTATTTCCTGTTGCTTCCGACGTCTTCTTATCTGGCGCTTCCATCATCTTCTTATCTGGCGCTTCCATCATCTTCATCTTCAAGGTGCTCGGTAGTGGGCAGAACCACAGACTTTGTTTAGCTTCTCTCCGGGTAACCCTTGGTTGCTTTGGGTCACCGTTCTGAGATTTTTAACTTAGTCAGTGGCCTACTTAGCCGAAGCTCCCTCCTTTCGACGCAGGAAATACCCTTCTCGAGATGGCACAGTGGGATCAGAGTGTTTTGCAAGTTCAAGTGCCTCGGTATCAGGATAGAAGTTCAGTGATGGTCGGTCTTTGTTCAGGAGCTCTTCTTGGGTGCTGACGTTGTCTGTCGTGGCCAGGGTCGAGGAAACCTTTTTGCAGTGGTGGGCGTGCAGCCAGTGCTTCTTCCCCTCCACTCGAAGAGCCGTCCGAGTGGTGATCAGTACTTGCCAGGGGCCCGTCCACCGGGGTTCCAGACTCTTCGCTCGCTGAAAGTTCCGGACTAGGACGTACTCACCCGGTTGGATATCGTGACCGGGACCCCTGGAAGCATCGGGGATGGCCTGCTGCACCTGTTGATGAATGACAGACAATGTTTTAGTTAACTTGTATAAATAATCTGACAGCAGGACGTCGGGGACGTCGTGAATGGAGGTCGGTTTGGGGGCAGTCTAGAGGTTCATAGGCCGCCCAAACACAACTTCGTAGGGGGTCAAGTGGTGCTTAGTGGGAGTGGAGCGCATCGATAGTAATGCCAGTGGAAGGGCATCTGGCCACTTAAGTCCTGTGGTGGCCACTATTTTTGACAGTTTCAGTTTCAGTGTAGCGTTGTGTCGTTCAACCAGGCCAGCGGATTGGGGGTGGAAGACCGCATGGAACCTTTGTTTTACCCCCAACCCCTTCAGGATTAGTTGGATAACTTCAGCTATGAAGTGGGGGCCGTTGTCGCTCCATAAAATTCGACAAAGGCCGTAGCGAGGGAAAAACTCTTTCAGTAGTACTTTGGCAGTAGTCATGGCAGTGTTATCACGGGTCGGATAGGCTTCCACCCATTTGCTGAAGGCACATACAATGACCAATACGTACTTCAAGCCTTGGCACCTCTCTAATTGGATGTAATCCATCTGAAGGACCTCAAAGGGGTGGTCGGGGATCCCAAACCCTCCCCGGGGTACCACAGTTCCTTTCCCGGGGTTGTGTTGTAGGCAGATAAGGCACTGCTGGACCAGGCGTTTGGCTGAGTCAGGGATCTTGTTGTTGTGCCAGACTCTGGAGATGAGTTCAATCATGGGGGCAGAACCTATGTGTGCAGGGGAGTGTGCCATGGTCAGTATGGGGATCAAGTATGCATCAGGCAGCAACCATTTGTTTGTGTCTTTTGTCCGCCAGCAGTCCTCATCGTCCCTTAGACCCACCCGTGCCCACTCAGTCAGTTCGTGTGGTGTGCTGGCCGATTGGATGTCCCTGATTGTTTCCCTAGCGTCGGTCCATTTTTCTGCTTGTGACCTGGTCACATACATGCGTGTCATTGTCCTATTCTCAGCTGTGGTTCGGGCAGTGGTGTCGGCCAGTGCGTTTCCCTGTCCGACTAGGTCTGTCACCTTCTTGTGTGCTTGGCATTTGATCACTGCTAATCGTTTGGGGAGGAGAATTGCTTCAATCAGGGCGGAGACTAAATCTCCGTGAAGGATGGGCGTACCGTGGGACGTCAGGAATCCCCTTTCCCTCCATAGGAGCCCAAAATGATGAACCACCCCGAAGGCGTACTGGCTGTCCGTGTAAATGTTTGCCGTGGTTCCTGCTGCTATGATACATGCTCGTGTGAGGGCAATTAGCTCTGCTGCCTGTGCGGATCGTTGTGTGATGCGAGCTGTTTCAACAACTGTTCGAGCTGTCGTCACCGCATAGGCAGCAGAGGTGGTGCCGTCTGGGAGTTTGATACAAGAGCCATCTACCCATAGTTCTCCATCAGGATCTGTGAAAGCAATGTCTCGGAGGTCAATTCTACTCCTGGTCTGTTCGTCCATGAGGGTCACACAGTCGTGTATAGGGGGCACATCGGGGTCATTTTCGGGCAAGGGTAACAGTGTAGCAGGGTTCAATGTCGTGCATCTCTTCAGGGTGATGTGGGGTGCAAGTAGAGTCAATTCGTACCCTGTTAGTCGTGCGCTAGTCAGGTGTTGAGTCTTAGTCTGGTTCAAAAGGGTGTCAACTGCATGGGGCACTAATACCGTGAGGGAGTTTGAAAGCACAATTCCCTCACTCTGGCGGATAGAGACAGCAGCAGCGGCTACTGCTCGAAGGCAGGCAGGTAGAGCTCTGGCGACTGGATCAAGAGTGGCAGAGAAGTAGGCACAAGGGTGTTGTTTGGCGCCGATGGGCTGAGTTAGAACAGACAATGCGCATCCCTCCCTTTCGTGAGTGAAGAGGGAGAAGGGCTTGGAGTAATCTGGTGTTCCTAGAACGGGTGCCGAGCAAAGGGCATCCCGCAACTCCTTAAAGGATGCTTGGCATTCGGGAGTCCACGGGAGTGGGAACGGAACATCTTTGGCCAACAGGGAAAGTAGGGGTTTTATAATGAGACTGAAATTTGGTAACCATTGTCGGCAGAAAGAAGTAAGGCCCACTAATGAACGGACTTGCTTTTGTGTTTTTGGAATGGGGGTGTCTAGGATGGTTTGGATTCGGTCGGGCGTAAGTTTCCTCCCTTCTTTGGACAGGAGATGGCCTAGGTATGTTACTTGGGGCTGGCAGAACTGCAGTTTCTTTTTGGAGACTTTGTGGCCATTCTCCGCAAGAAAGTGCAAGAGTTGGATAGTGGCTGTGATTGCAAGTGGAGTGGTGTCGGCCGCCAAAAGGATATCGTCAACATATTGGATCAACACCACTCCATCTGGTAGCTGGACGGCGTCCAGCTGTCTTTTGAGGGCCTGGCTGTAAATGCTGGGACTTTCAGTGTAGCCCTGGGGAGCTCTACAAAATCGGTATGAACGGTTTTTTAAAGTGAAGCCGAAGAGATAACGGCTGTCTGGATGGATGGGGATAGAGAAAAATGCATTTTTAAGATCAATAACGGTGAAGGTGGTGGCAGTGGACGGGATGAGAGTCAGGATGGTGGCGATGTCTGAGACTACGGGGTACTGTGGTACCACCACTTTGTTGACTTCTCGCAGGTCGATGATGAAGCGGTACGCTTTCTCATCTCCCTCACCTTGCTTCTTAACAATGGGTAGGATAGGGCTATTGCAGACATTACTAACCACTTCCTCTACCACTCCTGCATCTACCAAGGACTGAATAATCGCTACCAATGCCTTCTCGCCTTCGGGCGATATCCGGTACTGTGGGAGTTTCGGGAGTATTGCATCTGGTCGAACAGTTATGTGTACAGGATCGATCATCATTCGTCCTACATCCGAGTCGTTTCTGGCCCATAGGTACAGGGGTAGGGTATCGAGCAAGGATAGGTCAGCATCTGTTATGGCGTACATATGTCGTGCGGGGTAGGGTCTGGACATGCTCGGGTTGTCGTACAGGATGACTCGGACTCCATCCGGGGAACACCTAATAGTAGCTCGGAAATGTTTCAGTAAATCAATACCCATAATGGCGTCAAGGGAGTTGGAGGAGAGCAGAAATGTTGTGTCAGTGGGATTGTTTCCTAGGTCAAAGGAGATAGGTACAGACAGGGGATTAGTGGAGGGCGTTCCATCGAAACCTATCGAGGTAATGTGTGAGCCAGACAAGGGTGCCCTTGGAATCAGTCGTTTTGATAATACACTACGTGTCGCTCCAGTGTCTACCAAAAATGGAGACTTTGTACCCAGGACCTTAGCAGTGACGTAAGGACCTTGCTGGTCAACACAGAGCTCGACTGGATCCCTCCCTTGCCCCTGGCAGTCCTATGCAGAGTCGTGAGCATTGTTGCAGTCAGACTGTTGGCACTGATTCTGTCGGGGCGGTCAAATGTGTTTGGTCTGCCAGATCGGTCATTGGTGGTGTCGCGGGTCTGCCCTCGTCCCTGCCCTCCAGTTTTGGAGCCATTTGTCATGTCCCTTGTTTCTTTATTTTTAATCATTTCCCGAAGGACCAGGCATTGATTCCCAATGCCCAAATTCTTTGCAAAATGCACACTGGTTCTCATCGAGGTCGGTTCGTGGAGCGCCAGGTGTGGGGTTGCGGTCTCTAGGGGCCGAATTCCTAGGGGCATTCGACTGGTAGTTTCCCCTATATCGTTCCCTTCCTGTAGTCACTTCATGCAATTGAGCAATCATCACTCGTTCCTTTAAGTCCTTTTTCTTTTTCTCATTCGCCCTCTCGTTCTCGTTCTTTTGGTGTTCATAATACTGAGCCATCTGAAGGATAGCTGCAGGTTTGGAGGCTCCCCAACTACTCTCACTCGTCTGTAACTTTTGGGAGACCTCTTGCGATAGCCCTTTTACGTAGTTTTGCACGAATAGGTGTTGTCCGGTTGCGGTGGTCATGTCTTGGCCACTGTAGTCGGAGAACACTGTTTCAAATCGGGAGAAATATTCTGATACATCTTCCTGAGGTTTCTGACGACAAGCCGTGACTACCGACCAGTCTACCTTCTTTTCTGGGATCAACGTCTTTAGCTTCTGTACTATTTTGTCGGGGAGTTCCAGTATGTCTTTTACAGGTTTCTTTCCGGGCTCTCGCTGCCTATCTAGGTCATCGAGTTGTTTCCAGGTGTGTCCGAACAGGTCTGTGTGGTCGGCTTTCCGGATTTGCTTCCACACATCAGCCGGCAGACACAACCCGAAAAACAAATCAATGTCCGATAGAGTCATTATGGTTGAGCCCAAGGCTGTGCCTAGTTCTGTATAAAATGCTGTAGGGTTCTTTCGTAGATCGGGCAGGGTTTGCCTAAAAGTTAAAATATCTTGCCGATCCCATGGTTGGTAAACCCAGTTGTACACAACCCTCCCTTTTGCATCTGCGTGGTTGATATCATCGTTTGTTCCCTGACCTCTTGGGGGAACCCAATAGGGGGCGGCTTCTCTGATAGGCATCATCGTGTTGGCTGCTTCTAATGAGGACTCAATCGTCTCAGGGACTGTGATCTTGACCTCTGGTTTCTGTTCCGCGAGGTGGCGGAAGACCTCAAGCGTTTGCATGAAGAGGTCCGTCACATCGCTCTCAGTTCCATCTCCAACTTCAACCCTTCTATATAGAGCCGTCAATTTAGCAGGACCTTTATTCTGGTACCTATCCTCATACGCGTTCAGGGTGTGGTAGCTGAACCGTAAAATGAAATGCCGTCTGTGACTACCGGCATGTGAATTGTGCATATTCATCGTATATTCTTCGCTCTCCTTCCGTTCTACCAATGTTTTTGCTATCTTGTCGATTCCATCCCGCTCATCTTTGCTCAACCTATTTGGTCTGGCTGTTAGGTGCCTGCTAGTCTCATGTTCATCTGCTGTTGTTACCAATGCGGCTGGTGCGAAGGCCGTAAGAGCCGGGGCACTAGCGCTAGGGTCACCCACACCTGTACTTTGAACTGGTGAGTGTTGTGCTAGAGGCTGGCTGGGAGCATAAGGAGGAGGCATGTAGATAATTGGAGGACCGAGCAGTAACTCGTCATTTGCCCGCTGTTTGGAGGGCATCTCCGGGTAGAGCGCAGAGGTGGTCCTGACAGGGCATTGGCCTGCCAGTCCTGATTCTTGCGTTTGTTTAACTTCCTCTCTTCTTCTTATTTCTTCATCTAGTTCTTTTGCGGCCAGATGGGCTGCTTTTCGTAACTCTTTCACTATTTTTGCTTCTTCTCTTTTCCTTCGATGTTCTGCTTCTTTGCGCCACATGCCAATACTATCGAGCATAGTGGGCGTTGCCTTGTTTATTTTTACAGCTGCTTCTAGTGTTTTTATTTTATTTTCATCAAAAGAACCTATCAGTGGCCACTGACTTTCAGGATCCTTTTTTGTATATTTATGCCATAACTTACTATAAGCTATAGCGACTAGTCCTTGCTTAGTAAACATGTCCTTATTAGGGGTGCCTTCCAGTGGAGCTGGATGGTTCATCTCTAATAAGCGGTCCGGGTTGACCCAACTATTAACCAATGGGGAGAAGATAGGCATGACGGATTACAATGGGGGGCAAAAGCCTGCACTACCTATCTTTTCACTATTTGCAAAGACTGGACAGAATATTCTATTCTACGCTATTTGCAAACAGAGAATACCTCCAGAAAGAACCAATTCCAAACAGTCAATGTTTGGACAAACAATCAATCAATGAGGAATGAAATAGGCACGACGTGTTAAAGGCTTGCGTTGCCTACCCTTCACTATCTGCAAAGGGAGAGAGAATATTCCTATTCTTCCCTGTTTGTAGGCAGAGAAGATCCTTAAGAGAACCAACTTCGAACAATTCAATGCTCGATTCAATCAATCAATCAATGAGGAGAAAAATAGGCACGACGTGTTAAAGGCTTGCGTTGCCTACCCTTCACTATCTGCAAAGACTAAACAGAGTATGGCGATTCTGTACTTGTTTGCAAATAGAGAATTTCTCAGAAACAGTCAATAAGTAATACTAGTATTTTCAAACAATCAATCAATCAATTTCGCAATTTGTCGTGTGTCACGACCTTACCCGGACCGCATGGACAGTTTCTCGTCTTCCGCTTCCAGCGCCCGATTGTCCTCTATTCTCTTGTTGCTATCGCGGCACTCCTGGTGGTTCCCAGTCAGGACCATAGATCACTCGGGAGAGGTCAGCTCGGAATCAGTGAAGTTCAGATGATCGGCTGTCAGACGAGGGTCTATCGGACAGGAGCTCTCCCGATCGTTGCAGTTGTTCACTCTGTCGTCGGGACCTCTCCCACTGGATCCACGTGTCGCTGATGGGCCCCGCGTTTGGGACGCCAATTGATAAAGATCAATTTCAAAATGGTCAGGCGCTTTCAGTAGATGTTTCCTAAGTTAAATTTGCCCGGCGTAAAACGCCTCTAATACCATACGAAGTTATTCAATAAAGAGGCAGGCGCTGGAGACAGGAAGACAGGAAACAAGTTTATTCCGTCGGAGTAGAACACATCAGATCAGACAACAAGGTATCGTCTCGAGGTGCTCTCTCAACCTCTCTGAGACCTGGTCTTTTATCCCCTGGGTTAAGACATGTGAACGCTCTTTATTACAACAAGGGCATTGTGAAGTATGAAAACGACATCCCCGGCACCCCCCCAGTTCCGGCCCATTCCAACACATGACAACAGTAGAAGCCCTTTCCCCTCATATGATTGGGAGGGGGTTATCACGCAGCTGAGTGTTCTGCCGATTCCTTTGGAATGTGTGCGCCTGATCGAATCTCAGGGGGTGGGGACGTCATGATCAATAGTGGTCTCTTTCAGGAGAGGCGAGTGCATACAGTAGTGGGCAATAAACTGTATCCTCGGGCTAAGGGATGACCAGCGGTTTGTACAGGCAGTCGGGCTCAGAGGAAGGGGTCATCAAAGGAGGGGTATTCATGGACGGAAAGGAGGTGTTGGTCAGGCGCGGGGTGTGATTCCCTGAGACAGAGTCATGGGGGGGGGGGTTCATGACTTGTGCATGTGAGCGCGGGGGCAGCCAGGAGGCGCGGGGAAGGCTTGCAAGGTTCAGGGAAGTGTGCTGACGGGCGATCGTGAACAGGGAGACCATGGTACCTAAAATGGCTGTCGTGTATGTTCATACGTGAATCGGCAAGATGGCGTAGATGATGTTTAGTACACGAACTAAAATTCCACACTGAGGGGAGGAATAAAGCGCTTCTAGGCGCTCTGGCCAAAAGCAAAGCTCCAGCAAGGTCTGGAGGCAGGCAGGGGGGCAAGGCAGGGCCAGAGCCAGCACACTGGGTCTCCAGGCAGGGAGACAAGCCAAGTGGCGGTCCTCCTGGCCCCAGCAGCAGCAACAGCCCCCTCTGGCAGGATCCAAAAGTAGAACAAATTGTAAGGGGACACAGCCCCTTCTTATACTGTGAAATCCTTTGTTTCAGGGTGCAGGGTGGGGGGAAACCAGTTGCAGCTGGCTTGGGAGTACCCTTGATGGCCCAACCACCCCTTTCATTCACTGGGGAGGCTTGGGTCATTAGACAAACCACAGGGGGGCGGAGCCAGCATTGTGTGGGGAAAACCCAGCCCATCCAGGACCCAGGTGCACTCCTCCCACACATCACTCATGCTGATCTCACACTCACCACCGGGCAGACCCATCCAGACTTCCTGGAGCCTGGCATGCCAGCCAGCTCCAGCCAATCAAGCTCCAGCACCCTCACTGCACACATACATCAATGTCCAGAAGTAGCACTTCCCTTCTAGACACATACAAGCCGCAAATACCATTGCGCAGCATTCATTCTCACGAGTTCATACATACTAAACTCGAGCCTGCACTCCCCACGCATCAGGAACTAACATGGACACACTCATTCCCCATGCATTCCTATGGGAGGGCAGGCCAGCCATACTACACGCACGCACTTTACTCTGGGACACAGGGAAAAAGTGCGCAAAGACCCAAGAATCACTAACACTGGGTCACAAATAAAAGCAAAAAGATTAGGGGTGAACCTGCCCTAAGGCCCAAGTCCAACATACCCCATTTGTTTAAGGTTTTGTGGTTCAGCCCGGTTGACATCATGGGAGCTAATAAATAGCTGGAGATCCCGTGCCCTGGATCCTTGAGCATGTAATCCACATCGACTCTGTGTGTGTCTCATTTGGTTTGTTCGTTGGGGCTCTCTCTACAACCCAACAATTGGTGACAAGGGCGCCCTGCGCTATCCGCTGGCACCGCCAGCAACAGTCAACACAGCCCGTTTGCTGTGGGACTGATACACACTGGACCACTTCTCGGCAGAACGAGGAAGGAGCACCACCCCGTCCATTCTACTGAGCGGCTGCTGAAGATCCTCACCACATGTGCGAGGGCTGCACCTGGAGACCAGTATGTTGTGCCATCGATGAACCTCTACATTAAACAGCCCCTCAGCATCCTGTGAGGGTGGGCACATGACCAGACAGCAATTACAGTACAGCCTGCCTGTGGTGCATCTTATGCTTACACCCAACCCTTCCTGAAATAGTGCAAAACATGCACATATGTCGGCCCTTAGTTGCAAGCCACATGGGTGCTAATAATTGACTTATCACCCACTGCGGCTTCACGCCATCAATGTGCATAGCGAAGAACTTACTGGTGGAAGGATAAAAGGAGGGAGAATGCACTGTCCTGCTAATAACAGTACCATGTAATCACAGCATTGACCTCACCAAAACCATCCAGCCAAAGTGCTATGTGTATTCAGCAGCACATTTTCCAGTACTGCTTTTGCCAGTTGAAAAAGGCAGAAACAAACAACCTCAAGAGTAAAACAAGAAGTCCGTAGCAAGCCTCAGAAGAGACACTGCACATCTATAGACCCACCAGTCCACATTGTAAAGGATGGCATTTATCCCAGCGATGGACACGTTTGTGGTTTCAAAGCCACCATCAGTCTGAGTTGTATTTTGGTGGCACAAGTGTTACAAAAATAAAAAACACCCCTTATTCCTATACCTAGTAAATGAAGGATTGCACTAACTGTGACAGAACCTGCTCAAACATACCTACGCCACGTTACTGTTCTCAACAAACCCTTTGTGCCAATGTCCAACCCTGACTATGAATGGTTTCTATTCCATCAACCACAACTAGGACCTGAAAATTGATCAGTGCCTTCTATGCCTGTTTGAAAGAGCTGGGTAGCATGTGCACCCTTCATAATAAGACAGAGGAGATACAAGCTCATCTCATTCAAGGGTGTGCATCTTCTAAACCACAAAAGCAAAAACTCCCAAGAGCCAAGGAAACCGCTGCAAGACATCCTGACACTGAGCCGCTTTAAAGATCTCTCGTAGTCCCAAGCCTCACATATGGAAGTGGCTCTTCACAAGCCCATCAAGTGTGAACCAAGTAACGCACTCTGCAGGCCCATCAAAAGTAGCACAGCATCAAAGACCCCCACACCACTGAATGTCCGGCCTCCAGCAAGAAGTGTGCTGCCTGTGGAATGATGAATCATTTTACCAAGGTATGCTACTCGTCCTGCCAACAGAAGGGGACAAAGGAGAAGGTGGTAAGTACTGTGCCCATTGACCTCAGAGGAGAAGACATGGATGACAACGAAGAAGGGGAAGAGATGGATTAGGCTGGGTATCGCATAGATCAACTTCACTGCCACACATGTTGCCCACCCAAGTCCTAGGTGCTTTTACGTGACTGACTCGTAACTTCCATCATTGATATTGGTGCCTTGATTTAAGTCTTGGCCAAAGAGACATAAACACCCTGACCAATCATCCAACAATGAAGTTTACTAAAGTTCAAGTTTAAGCCTTTTGAAACCAGAACCCGCGGCCTCTGGCAGGGGCGTTCACCACTGACCTATCCGATGAAGACATTAGACTCAATAAACAATAGAAGGAGTATTACCCTGAAGAAATGAACGATGAAATCCGTGAGATACGACAAGAGTGAAAAAAAGGAAAAACTCTTCCTTTTTTGAAAAAGACCCCTCACTGACCAACCTTCGTGACATTCATCATAGGGGTCCCACCCGAGTACCCGAATGTTACCCGGGTGTGCTTCAACACCTGATTTACAGTGGAGCTGGTTGTACACAACAATAGTGCAAGTGAGTGAAAGAAGTGAATTAAAAATGTCTTTATTGTACTTCCTAAAGTTTAATGCGGAGCAATGGGACAGGATTAAAACCAGTGTGTGAGAACCTAGGAGGCTTAAATGGCCTGTGGTATCTACATACAAAAGTGATCGTGGTGGTCTACATGTTTCAATCTGGAACCATGGACGGAGCGCTGAAACTTTTCAGACACTCACCCCCAGCCACAGATCTTGGTTGAATCCATCATCGTTCATCACATATCCTTTCATGTACATCTGGCTCTCCCTTCGATGCGTGCCCACCTGCCGTACTTCACATGATTGCTGATATTGTCTTTCCAGTAATCAACACTCTCACTTGCCACAGCAACAGTCCCCCCACACTGGAAATCTGCTGTTGTCAAACCATTCCAGAAAAAACAGGTCACAGATCCCTCTGCGCTTTCCAACATCCGTCCCATTTCACTATTGCCTATTCTTGTCAAAATTGTAGAAAACTGGTCAATAAGCAGCTTACAATCTTCTTGGAAGAGTTCAAGATATTGCACCCCCGTGAGTCGGGTTTTCATCCTAATCGCTTGACTGAATCAGCGTTCAATTGCTAAATTAAAACATTGATTAAATTGATACATTAAAACTAAACTTGGATGCAGGAAAGAATGCTGTGGTGGTTCTATTGGATCTATCAGCCGCATTCGACACTATTTCACACGACATTCTTGTATCTCAAATGAAAAGTTGCGGTATATCTCGACTTGCCTTAGCCTGGGTTAAATCCTTTCTTAACAACCATAGGCAAACAGTCACCCTAGAACCGTATCTTTCAACCGAACGTCCTATCACCTGAGGCGTATCACATAGATCTTCCAGTAGCCCATTATTGTTCAACATCTACATGGCCTACATGGCCCCCCTCATCTTGTTAATATCACCGTTTAACATTGAAACAACCTCATACGCTAATGATACCCTATTGATCTTAGTCTTAAACAAAGAATCAAATAAATCCGAGCATAACTTCAGCTTATGCCTAACAGAGGTCATCCGGTGGATAAGGCTCAATTATCTTAAATGTAATACGGATAAGACGGAGATCCTGGTAATAGGCAAGAATAATCCTTCTAATGCAGCCCTATGGTGGCCCGAGGCTCTTCCAAACACTGTTGAAGTGGTAAAAAATCTTGGTTTAAAATTTGAATCATCTCTTTCCTTTCGGCCACAGGTCCTTGCAGAAATGTGTTTTGTTTAATCAAATCCCTCAATTTTTGTTTTTGATCTTATTCCTTGTTCTTTAAAGAAGACAGTAGCAGTAGCACTTATTTTATCTAGATTAGACTACTGTAAAAGCTTGTTTGCAGGTTCCAACAAACAAGTGATTACAAAGTTACATATAGTACCACATGCAGCCACCCACCAGGTATTGAAACTGCCCGCCACTCTTCAACCTCTGCTGCCCTTACAACCCTACATAGGCTGCCTCTCCAAAAAAGAATTATTATTAAAGATCCTCCTAATCACTTTCAGAGCATCGGGCCAAAATATTGACAGGTTTACTCCATATGTCCCTGCCTGGATGCTCAGATCCTCTTTAGCAAACCTGCTTGATCCCCTGTTTTTAGGTATAAAACAAAAGGGGGAAATCCCTGGCAACCCTTTGAACCAGAGCACAGGACCTTCTTACTACAAATTTAAGACTGATCGAATCAGAAACCCTCTTTAGGAAATTATTGAAAACTTTGATCTTTGTGGCCCCTGATGCTTTGTGTTCCTCACTCGTCTAAAAACGCGACTCAGTTCAAGCTTGATTTGATCTCTTCATTCTGCATATCGCCAGGATGCTCCTTCCAGAGTGACAGTAGCGCTCTATAAATATATAAATACAAATACTATGTTGTAAGGGTGCCTGCGTTGGCGCTAGGTTGAACACTGTTTATCAGCAATGAGAGAGCAGAAGCGAGCCATATGTTAGTAAATATGGTGCATTTCTGTGCTCTCCCTTTCAGACAACACAGTGGGGCAAGTTGCCTTGCTGCATTGTGTTGCATGAAAGGAAAGGAAATCTGGCCCGTAATCTCTGCACCACAGATGGGTGGTGAACCCTGGTGAACACCGAGCGGAGATCAAGTAGGGGAAGATCCCATACACTTTGAGTCTGCAGTAGTTACATCTTCTCGACCCCCTCCTGGGGGGACGAGGTTTAATATTTGCTTGGACGCAAATCTTATGATCGGTTTTTCTATGAAGGGAACATCTGCAATTGGTCAGGATTTATATGGATCTTACAGACCAATTCTCATTATTTTATTATTGGTTTGATGTCTGTGATTTTGAGTTCACTTGTAAAACTTACCGTTGCCAGATGTCCAGATGGACACACCACTTTTGAGGTGGAACTTCCTGAAAATATGCACTGGACAGAAAACATCTGGGGAGCCAGGTGAGTGAACGTCATTTATAATGCCAGTGAAGTCCCCCGGAGTATGGGGATGAAATTGGATATTAATAGAGAATGGATTGGGTTCCAGATCTTTTGAGATACATAGGTGGTTCTAAAGTGTATTTGTTCTCCTTTTTACAACAGAAATCCAGGTTATTTACCTTTTTGATGACATGGTTGCCAAAGGAGTCACAGTTCTTGTGAAGTGAGGATTTCCAGGTAACAGCAATCAGGCTTTTGGGAGTCATTAATGCATTTGCATAGTTCTCTTGTGGCTCAGGATGCTGTTGAAAGGCAGTCTAAGTAATATTTCCTTATTGCTTGCTTCAGAGTGACCTCCTACAGTCTAGAATGTTGTAATGCTGCCAACTTATATGTTCTCATTTGGGCTTCTTCCACAGCCTTTCCACAGTCTATCCAAGGATTGATTATAGTGATTTCACTTCTGCTGTCAGCCAACCAGGTGTTTTGGCTAATTTGTTAATTAAAATTGTTTTGGTAGGAATAATTGTGTGAAAGTTGGTTGTAAGAGTTATTGAAAGCTGAAGAACTCTTGTACAATTAGTTGCTGTTTGCTCATTAAGGGGTTTTGAGAGTTGAGCTGATGGTTGCAGATCAGTTTCCTCCATGATCTGCAGGTTATGTGTCAGTTTGAAGAATGTCTCTTTAGCTTTTACAGCTGAAGGAATGGAGACGTTGAATTCAATTACATGTTGGGCCGTCCAAATGTTAAGATGGCAGTGTGTTATTGCGACCTCTACGTTTGACCCAGTGGCTGATTGCAGAAGGTCCATTAGTTCAAGCTAGGAGTGTAGGCTTTACACTTCATATAAGTTGAGGCTTTCAAACGATTTGTTGAAATCACCAAATGGGAACGTTAGGAAGGCCTCTGTGACTACTAGCTTGAATGGAGGGGTCAATGGCTAGTTACCATTACCATCTGCTCAGTCACTTCCTACTTTCCAGGAAACTGCTGAAGAGCAGGGTGCTGTGTAGGGACAGCTCAGCGAAGTTCACATTCCAGGAAATTATTGAGAGTTTGCTCTAGAGACAAACTCCGGGTGCTGACTAACATTAGCAACGACAGATCTGTTTTTCCAGGATATTTCTTAGGATTACCTGCGGTAGTGACAACAATCTTTTTTCTCTATTCTAGAGCGAAGGGAAAAGAGGAGCCCTCAGAAGAGGGTTTGTGTTGTCCAACCATGGGCCAAGCGAAGAGTGTTTAGGAGGAGTTATGGGAAGGCCTATTAAGAGGGGAGTAAAGAAGGGTTCGATTTTCTGTCGCTGTAGAATATCTGTTAGCTTACGTTTTGCTAGAGGGCAGCCAATGGGGTTAGTGGAGAAGTTTGAGCAGACTTTCTGACCTTTATTCCTGCTGAGCATTCAAGGCCCAACAGGGAAGACACTTAACCTCTCTGACCTTCACATGGACACCTGAGCTGATTTCTCTGAAGGAAAGGGATGGGGGGGCAGGGTTGTTCAGGGCTAGTGGGAGGGAGTTACATGACCATAAGAAGCAACCTATGGCGTGGGTTTAGATTTGCAGGATGTGGAGCAGAGAGCGGAGAGATATGCTGACCTGTCATGAGCTCATGAAAAGCACAATTACTACTCAGATCTCACGTAACCCTTTTACTGTGAAGGACGTGATGTTCACGTCCTCTGAACCTCCTTCACAGTACAGAGATGTGAACGTCACATTCTCCTATTAAAAGCAGGAAACCCCTCTGCTACTTGCACCAGAGGATTTATCTTTCTTGGCCCCCAGCCTTGACTGCACTAGGAGAGCTGTGCTCGCAGTTCAAGGCATTTTTTGTGCAGTCTGGTATGCAGCGTGAAACAAATCCTGATATCACTATTTGTGAAACTGAAAGCATTTGAGCCTCTGGACTCTGGCTGTGTTCTGTGTGATCAGTGCTCGAGCACTGAGCACTGATATGATGAGGAGAGGTATATTTGGAATAGGGAGACCCTCTCCTTTCCAGTGGTACCTCTCACTAGTGAATCCCAGCTCAGGGATCACCGCAGGAGGGCAGTCCCTCATCAAGGATCCACCCATTAGAACCAAGGAAGGCCTCAAGGAGGGAAGTGATACCCCTGACCTGGCCAATTGCTTCCCCCGCACCGTTGGGCAATACAGTCCTTTTCTCCTCATGGGTAGGGTGATAGGTTTGTGTACCCCTAATCTGCCCACCCTAGGGGGTACAAAGCCCACTGGGAATAGTTCTTGTAATAAAAAAGAGTGAGGTGAGGGACAGCCCGTCCTGACATACCCCACCCCTAAAGAACAACTGTCTTTCTGCTCCCCTGGAGGGGCAGACTTGTTGATGTACCCCCAGTCTCCCCTCCCCAGGGGTGCAGAAAGCACACTAGACACCAGGGTTTCAGTTGGTTTCCTTTTTTTAAAGAATGGGTAAAGAGGCATCCGTTCTGGCATTAGGACACAGTCTTCACCTCTAGAGCCCAATCAGTTTTTCTGCCTTCTTGGGGTCAGACTGGGGCATTTATCTCCAATCTGCTCACCCCAGTGGGGAGAGCAGGGACACTAGACACCCAGGCCCATCTTACGGAAAGTGTTGAGGGGTGGAACAAGTGTTAACGCCTGCATATTGCACCCAGGGCACACTTTGGTATTATAGAAAGGACCACAGATGCTTGTGTGGCCTCTTCTTCAATAATGATCCCCCCGGTGCACATACTGCTTCAGAGCAATCCTAAGGGGCCCTTCCCTCATTTCCATGAGGACGTGAGTCCATGCAAATGAGGGAACACTTTGTCTTTGCATCAACTCAGTTATACAGGCACTGGCTCAGAGGCAAAAACACTGTTGGGAGGTACACAGTCATTGCACCCTCAGATTGCACTCTTTGGGAGAGTGGCACGGGGGTCCAGGAACAGACATCTCTTCAAAGAGAGGTTTGTTTGCGACCGCCATGGCTTCAACCGGCTGCCCTGTCTTTCACTAAGTTGCTGTCCTCAGCACACGTGCGAAATGTTAGAGTTCAATTAGGTGATCTTCCTTGATCTATTCTAGGTGCTCCTAATTAAGAGTGTGCGCAGTCGCACAAACGGGCAATATATTAAATGTGTAAATCGGCCCACAAATTTCCTGGCATTGGGTCTCATACCTCCCTTGGAACACAATCTTTCTCTCCTCCACCCTCCAGGGCCTACAGAGCAGACACCGCAGCCATCCCCATAGCAAGTAACAGGAAATTTAGCTTACTTTAGACACAGCTGTGACATGTTGGATGGCAGGAGGGAGGTAGGGGAGGGGGGGTAAACGCCCCCATACCCGGGGGTTCAAAAAGACTGTCTGGTGCATGACCTGATGCCAAGACCTATGAATGTCTCACATCTTTCCTTTTTTGGACATCAACTCCTGGTGTCTAGCGGGCTTTCAGCTGCTTGGGGCAGGAAGATAGAATGTGAACCATACAGTTTTCCTCCTCAGGGTGTCCTCTGCCTTGTGTTGAGGACTGTTGTCGAGTGCCAGCATGGGAAACCATGTGCACCTTTCTGTTTTTCACTTTTTCCCTGATTTTCTGGTGGACTTTCTGAAGGGAATGACCTGATGGTGAGTAAGCACCAATCTGTCCATACAGGGAGACAGAAAGTCCACCAGTCTACCATGGAAAAAGTGATAAAAGGAATGGGGTGATGGATCGTCTTGGCTATGCCTCCCCTAGCTATCCTACCCTACCCACTGGCACCCAACAGTAATTAACCACCCAAGGGAGAGACAAAATTGGGTGGTTACCATGCTCTTGAAGTTAATGTGTCATAAGTATGCCCAAAGAAATCTCAATGTCCTCCCTCTTTCCACAGGGATGGCTGTAACATTTCAGTCTTGGGTCAGTTGGGACCCAGGGAACCCCTCCAACCATGGGCATTTCTGAAGATTAGGAGAATCCAAGGTGGTGTGGCTTGTGTGCATTCCAACACTTTTTTAGCATTGAATGCTTACACCAAACACTATGTTTCCCCTAGTTATGTGACAGGAAATGTTAATCACTTCCAGTCAATGGCGAAAGTCTTACTGCCTTGTCTTACCACATTTCTCCCAATAGAAACAATACCCCCCATGTATGCATGGAGATGTCATGTCATAGGAATACACAAAGACTGTAACTAAGTGAATACTGCATTGACACTCCATGGACTTCACATGGTCCAAGTTATGACCAGCTCCTGCTGCAGGTGAAAGGCCCACCTACACCGGTGGGTACCTTTTGCATTAGAAGAAGTGTGGGAATGACGGGTGGGATGAGTTTTGTCAATCCACACAGATTCCCAAACTTTCCCTCACATAGAATGATATGACTTTAGTCAAAGTTGTACATTTCTAGGGCATTTTGTATAAGAAAAGGTAGTGGGATACATGCAAGCCACACCACCCTGGACTCCTCCAGGTATTTTCAGAAATGTCTAAGGATGGTAGGTGCCTTGGGTGCCAGCTGACTCTGGGTCCACATTCTGTAGCTACCCACATCACCAGAATGAATATCCAGTGAAGAAAATCTTCTCTTTTTGGCGTCCATATGGATGTCAGTGCACCAGAAACATCCCCTGTAAAACACAATCTTATAAGAAACCCACAACAAGAGTCATACAAATAACTCCTATTGCTAAACTCAGATTCTTGAGTACATCTCCAAAAAGCATAGCTTTCCTTCATAACCCATTTTAATTCATTAGATTTTACCTTACAGATTGATGCACAGTCGGTACACAATGAAAAATCAATGTAAGCTACAGTCCAGTTGATGGCTCTAGCCATTGCGTGTTTTAGGACAACCAGTAAACTCTAAATAAACAGCTATATTCCTACAATCTAAAGAGTCTGATAGACATAACAGAATATTGATTTTGTAGATTGGCCATCGGGCAAATGTTACAAATGAAAACATGTTCAGGTATTCCTGTTTTGTCTTCCTTATATAAATTCTTTTTTTTTTATTCAGTGGTTAGCTTCCTTGGGGAAAGTAATGAGCGATCTATACCAACGACCCCATGCTGAATTCTGAATTTTGTCTACTTTTCAGAAATATATAGCTTTCAAGTTTTATCCGTGGGTTCCCACCTCTTTTCCAGTAGCGGCCAGTGAAGTGTTAGAGTGGTGTGGTGTGGTGTAATACATGTGTGTGTATTATGATGATTATCTAGTAATTGATTTCTCGTAATTGGTGTACGTCATTGGCTATTGTTTCATTTGGTAATTCTCTGTCTAAGTAGAGTGGTTTCATTTTGATGACCAAATTGAGCATTATAAAAGTTAACTTACGTTTGCTATTTCGCCGCAATTCTGCTGGGGTGTCCGGAGTGCTGCAGGGGTGGTTTTAACATTTTCTTTCCCCCACGAGTGCTGGCTTTTAAAAAATGTATCGCAGCTGTGAGTGAGCCAGTTTCAGGAGAGAGAGACGCGCTTTCTGAGGCCATCACGTGCCTTGTTTTGACGTGCGCAGCCATGCAGCGAATCAGTTTTGAGAGACATGCTCTCCGAGGCGGGTGCTCGTTTTGCTCTGACATTCTTGAGCAATGGTGGTGCTCTTCAAAGCGCATGCATGCAGAGCTGCATTTCAGACGGGGATTAGCTGGGGTACAGAGTCTTCCTTTGGGCGGCCCGAATGGGCTTTGGTTTTAAGAAAAGCACTGGGCAATCGCTGATCGTGCTGGTCATGTGACTGGCACGTTTGCAGCGGCCATTTTAACACACTGGAATAAGAATATACTTTATAATGTATTCATTTCTATAAGTTTGTAACGTGCACAGCTACTCATGAGTGTCCCGGCGCGGGGCCTAGCGGGGGTGGGGCAAAGTACTTTCAGAAGAATAAGTGTGCTTTCAGTTTCCTCCTGAACACAACAGGGTCTTGAATGGAACGTAAGGCAAGGGGAAGAGCTTTCTAAGCAGCCACCGCCTTCACTGTGAAGGAGCTGCCTCCTAGTCTCTGGAACTTAAAGCGGGGGACCTGAGCATAACAAAAAGACAAGGACGACAGAGGGCGTGCGGGAACATAAAAAGAAAGACGACTCTTCAGGTAGGGAGGGCCACAACCATGAAGAGCATGGTGGGCCAGGGTCAATGATATAAATGGTACTCTATCCACCATGGGGAGCCAGTGGAGAGGGCACAGCTGTTGACGAACACTGTTCCTAGCCGAGATGCCCAATAAAAGTCTGGCTGCCGTATTTTGAACCACCTACATCTTTTTCAGCAGGTACCCAGGAATACCAGCGTAAAGGGCATTGGCATAGTCCAGCCGTGACAGAATCAATGCACAGATATCCGTTTTCCTCGCTGTCTGAGGAAGGAGGGGAAAAAATCTTCTAAGAGTTTTGAGCAGGCCAAAACAACATCCAGCCAGCTTCTTGATGTGCATCGAGAAGGAAAGACCTTCATCAAACCAGACCCCCAAGTTTTTCGCTGGTTTCCCTGATGAAGTAGGTGATGGATACTCGGGGGGCCAGAGCTGCTCTCTAAAGTTAAGGGGGAAATTGCCAAATAGCAGGACATCTGACTTATCTTCATTGCACTTAAGCTGCGCCTCTGCCAGCCACCAAAAGATGGAAGATAGACAGTGTTGGACCAGTAGTACCGAATCCGCATCTTTTTCCTAGGTAAAAAGCAGCTGAGTGTCGTCTGCATATGCCATCACCTTAGCCCCCAGCTTCTCCGCCAAGTATATCAGCGGAGTAACATAGATGTTAAAAAGAAGGGGGCTAAGGGAGGAATCCTGGGGGACACCTGTTGTTACCGGCTGAGGGGAGGAGGCGGACAAAGGAATCCAAATCTGCTCAACCCGCCCTTCCAGAAAGGACTGAAACCAGTCCCACACGGCGCCCGACAGACCAATCTAAGCAAGACGTGATACGAGGAGTGAGTGTGGGACCATATCGAACGCCGCTAAGAGTTCAAGCAAAATTAATGCCGTTCTCCCGCCGGCGTCCAAGCAGTCCCGGATGGCCTTCGCCACCTCCACCAACACTGTTTCTGTGCTATGGGATGCCCGGATCCTGATTGGGCAGGGTGCAGAAGCACCACCCTTTCCACAAAGTCCGTCAGCTGTTTATTGACCACCTTCTCACACACCTTCGCCAAAGCAGGAAGGAGGGAGCTAGGCTGATAGTTCCCAGGACAAAGGGGGTCCAACTACAGCTTTTTTTTAAAAGAGGCAGTATTGTAGCCACCTTCCAAGCCTGTGGTACCACCCCTTTCTGGAGGGCCATATTAATGATGGTATTCACCTCTGTGTTCACGACCTCAGCAAGTACTGCCAGTGTCCTCCCCGGACAAGGGTCCGAAGGTGAGCCTCACTTTAGACCCTTAAGGATGTTGAGGCAATCCAGTGGGTCGACTGGGTTAAATACGGACCAGGCGTTGGCTGGGCCGCCCAGATGACACTCCAGAGGTATCTCCATAATGATGTCACGGGGAGTGAATGCCGCTTGGATAGCCCTAATCTTATCCCTGAAGCTGCAGCAGAGAGTGTTGCACCAAGAAGGTGAAGATGAGGGCACAATTGCTTGGGCTACCGGAGATGTGAAGCTCTGGACCATAGCAAAACTTTCCTTAGAGTTGTTGCTGGCTAATTCAATGCGGGCTGAGTAGAATTGGAGTGAGAGGAGAGGAGTTGCGGGCTGAGTAGAATTGGAGTGAGAGGAGAGGAGTTGGCCTAACGGCTAGGGCGCTCGACCTCGGACCTGGGGATCTGGGTTCGAGTCTCGGTAACGATGCCAAAAAAAAAAAACCTCCTGTGATTCTGGGCAAATCACTTAATCTCCCCGTGCCTAAAATGAATGCGTGTAACGTAACTGGTGCTATGTAAAGCGCTCTGATACCTGATTCAGTTTGGGTCTAGTTCGCGCTATATAAAACTCTGCAAAAAAAAAAAAATTGCCCCTTAGCAAGCGCAATAGCTGCATAGAATAATTTTTGTTTATCTCCGAGCTTCCACTTCTTTAACGGACAATAGCCACTTTTCCGCCATGCCCGCTCCAGGGTCTTACAATCATGGTTCAAGGCTTTAAGGGTAGGGTTAAACCAGGGCTTGGAAGGTGACTCCCTAGCCAACCTAGTTGGGCGATGAGAGGCCACCCTGGCTACCGCATTGGATACCCAGCTAGAAAGCCCCACCAAACGTTTCTCTAATTCCCCCTCCAGGCTAGGTCTAGAGGCTACCAAAGCTGTATTAAGTTCACCAGGATCAATTTTGTCATAGACAGATTTATAGCCAGGGTGTCGTAAAAGGTTCAATATTAGACACCACCCACAAGAAATGATTTCAAAAATGGTCTGACCATGTGACCGGGCAGGGGTCCTCTAATGAAATAGGGAAGTTGGTGCAAATGGGGTCGAGTATATGTCCAGTTAGTTGAGTGGGAAGGCAGACATGCTGGTCAAGGTTGGCCAATTGTAACATATCCAGCCAGTCGCGTGTATCCTTGCTGTCTGCTTGATCCAAATGGATGTTAAGGTCTCCCAAGACCATATAATGAGTCCATATAAACAGTCAGCTTTCTTAATTTTTTGGCAAATAACACACTAAATAGGATTGTGATACAGGAAGTGAATGTTGTCAGTTGTAGTTCCATAGTGAAGTAGTTGGTTAGGATCTACTAAGGAGAGACAAGATATTGTATTAGATTAAGGTAGTACTCGGTTGTACGATCTATTGTGAGGTCATTACTTTGTGTCATTAAAGAATGTTGTGTGTGCAGGATTCTGCCTAAGTCAGTTGCCATGTGGCTGGCGAGGGAAGAATCACGCCACGTCTGGTGTCTCTGAACAAATATATTCCGTTGGATAAACATGGTGTGATAAACATTTAGGCCAAGATCACCAGCCATATGTTGACATCAGATGTTGGCGTGAGAGGAGCTGGAATTTGTAGTGACGGTCTAGTCTACGCGCGTCACGTCGCTCATGTGACGCACCGGCGGCCATCACTGGCTGCGCGCGCAGACCAGCGCGAGTGGCGCCAAATTGCGAGAGCAGAGCCGGCAGTCAGCCGCGGCTCGGCGCTCTTTAGGAGTATTATAGAAATAAACGTGGTTACAGCAAACTGGCTCCAGTGTCCTGATTGGTGGCAATTATTAACTCTACAATGGCGACGAGGGTGGGATGAAGACCCCCAGCAAGACAGAACCACCAAAACGACCACAAGACAACAAGGAGAGCACCAGTGGCACCAGAACCACCAAACAAAGAACACAAGGGACAGAAGGTCAAGAACACCTTCGAGCACAACAACAGGTACCCTAAAGAGCGCGGCAGAGCCCAGGAACACCCGAGGGAGCAGCACAGAGAAGCGAAAATAGAGGGGACAGACCCCAGGGACAAGCAGGGAGTGCGCCGATCCATACTGCGGCCCGCAAGACAGGGAAGACCGCGCTGGATAACTCACTGGAGACCGGGGGGCTGACGCAGGTAGTCCCCACGCCCAAGCAAGCGAGGAAGAGCAGGACGACGCACCAGGGAGTCCCAGGAGCCAAGGGAGTGTGCCACCCAAGGTCAAGAGTGAGAAAATGAGTACGCAAACAGGATATGCGACGGTGCCGGTACAGTTTTTGCCTCGCCCCGGAGAACCCTTCATGAAGTGGGAGGATTGGAGAGAATATATAGACAATTTCATAGGAGTCCTGGAAGATGAGAACGAGGAAGTGTTCAAACCCCAGAGAAAGAAACGCATCCTACTGCTGAACCTTGGCCCGGAAGGTCTCAGAATTTACAAGAGCCTAGTCCCGAAACAGAGAACATCCACAGACGATGATGTATATGCGCACGCACTCGACGACCTAAACGAACATTTCAGACCAGCCGTGTCTGTGTCGGTGGACAGGTTCAATTTCCAACAGGGGAAGCAGCGCCAAGGAGAAACGGTGGAGGAATACGTGGCAGCACTGAAGCGGTTGGCGTCCACGTGTAAGTACGACAACTGGGAAGAGGAGTTCATCAAAGACCAGGTGGTAATGCACACCACATGCACGACCGTGCAGGACAAACTATGGGCCAGCGGAGACACCACACTGAAAGAGGTGATGGTCATAGTCAAAAGGGCCGAATTAGCACGACGATGTGCTGACGTGACGAGGAAGGAAACAGTGTCCAACGCTATGGTGAACAAGGTAGACGACGAAGGACCTCGCAGAGAGTATCAGAACAAGAGGCCAATGGAGAGGGGACCCAACAATTGGCAAAACAACGCAAGTGCATCAGGGAAACAAGCAGGGAGCAACAAGAAACCATGCTACAGGTGCGGGAGCTGGTCGCATGAAGCGCATGACAGGAAATGCCCCGCATTTCACGCCAAGTGCATGTACTGCGGAATAATTGGCACCTACGAGAAGGTCTGTCGGAAGAAGGCCTCCAAAGGCACAGTGAAATACGTGGGTCAAGCCAACGAAGACCAAGACGGCGACACGGAGGAGGAGGTCGTCACGGTGATCTACATCGAAGACCAGGTGCTAAGCACGGACGGCCAAGTCCTGGGCAGAGACGGAAGAAGGACAATGAAACCGGTCCTAGAAATGACAATAGGAGGAGTAGTGACCAACGTGGTGGCAGACACAGGATCGCCCTTCACAATCATCCAGAGAGCGGTATGGGAGGAGAAATTTGCACCCCGATTAGGCCCACAGCTAGAAAAACTAGACATCCGCCCCGTCACGTACAACGGAGACCGCATACCAATGGCGGGATTCAGACCGTTGAACTTTGAATTTCGAGGCCGATCAGCGTACTGCAAGCTCTACGTATCAGAGAGAGGCCCGTCGGTCTTGGGATGGCTAGATCAAGGCGACCTGGGCATCAAGCTAGATCCAGGAGGCAAGGAACAGATACTACTGACAGACCAGGAGGCATCGCCTGATCTTGACAAATGGAGGAGTGAATACCCCAAGGTGTTCGGGGGCACAGTAGGAAGACTGGAAAAGTTCGCCCACAAAATCATCCTAAAGGAAGACGCCGTACCAGTGGCCCACAAAGCAAGAAATGTCCCGCTAGCAGTGAAGGAAGCAGTGCGGGAGGAACTCCAAGACTTGGAAAGAAAGGGGATCATCGAGCCCATCACATGTGCCGAGTGGCTGGCGCCCTTGGTGGTAGTTAAGAAACCCAGTGGTAAGGTCCGGCTGTGCGTCGATCTGCGGGAACTAAATAAGAACATTGTGGTGGAAAGGTTCCCCTTACCCAGAATAGAGGAGATGCTGGCTAGCACCAGGGGAATTAAGTGGTACTCCACTATAGACTTGACATCCGCTTACCATCAGATAGCTCTGCACCCGGAGAGCAGGAAACTAACATCGTTCATCACCCCGTTTGGGTGCTATCAGTTCCGCCGGATGCCATTTGGACTGGCCTCGGCAGCGGCGGTGTTTCAGAAACTGATGCACCAATTGTTCAAGGACATCACTGATGTTCAGTACTTCCAGGACGACATCCTGGTGATGGGGAGAGACAGACCAGACCACGACGCAAAGCTTGGGAAAGTGTTGAAGATCCTGGAAGGGAAAGGACTCACGGCAGAATGGTCCAAGTGCCGGATAGGGATGAACTCGGTGACCTACCTTGGACATGAGATAGGAGTGCATGGCGTGACTCCAAAAGCAGAAAACGTAAGGGCGATCTGTGAAGCACCACCCCCCACCAACAAGGAAGAGGTCAGATCATTCCTGGGAATGGCAGAGTACTACGGAAAGTTTGTGCAGCACTTTGCCTCCAAGACTCATCACATGAGACAGCTGACAAAAGAGAACACGGAATTCCGCTGGTCAGAGGACACACAGAGGGAATTTGAAGTCATCAAAAAGGAAGTGGCTGGAGCAATACCGCTCCAAGGGTACGACCCTCAAGGAAAGACAGTACTAACCACTGATGCCAGCGATAAAAGATTGGGTGCCGTCCTCATGCAAGACCGAGGACAGGGAAGACTGGAAACATTAAGTTTCGCTTCACGAACACTGAGTGAAACTGAAAAAAAGTACAGTGTGATAGAGAAAGAAATGCTGGCAGTGGTGTGGGCCACCACGAGATTCAGACAATTCCTGCGGGGCACGCGGTTCCAATTGCGGACGGATCACAAACCGCTACTGAAGGTGCTCACATCGAGCGGGCACGCGGATGCCACGCCCCGAATATCCAAAATGTCACTGAAACTACTGGAATTCAGGTATGACGTGGAACATATATCAGGCAGCAAGAACAAAGTTGCAGACTACTTGAGCAGAGCGGCGGCTATGGAACCCAGTGAGGAAGACAAAGCGGGGACAGAAGAGTGGGTAGCACTCATGGAGGATCACGAAAAGGTCATCAGCCTTCAAGAGTGGGAACAGGCGTATGCGGAAGACAAGACCTTAGAAGAAGTGAAGGTATACATCACCCAAGGTTGGCCTGATAAGAGACACCCCCGTGGGGAACTCAACCCCTACTTCGAAGTCAGGTAAGAACTGTCCATGGATGGCCAAGGGATATTCATGTATAGAGGTGAGAAGGTCGTCCCCCCAACAAGCATCATCCCCAGACTGCTGGACATGCTACACGAAGGACACCTGGGCATTGGTAAACTCAAGCTGAGGTCCAAACAAGACTATTGGTGGCCGGGAATGGATATAAGAGCAGAACGGCATGTAAGAGATTGTGCAAGGTGCCAGGGTGCAGACAAGACACTCAAACCACTACGCCCGGCGCTGGGTATGTTCGAACCTCCGAAAAATCCGTGGGAGGAGCTGTCGGTAGACATCCTAGGCCCGAACCTAGACACACAAGGAATCCAAAAGTATGTGTGTGTCCTAGTAGACAAATATTCGAAGTGGCCAGAAGTGAAGATAGAGGAAACAATGGACACAGAAACCATCGTAAAATTTCTGGCTGACACCTTTGTGAGGGAAGGCATCCCAAAGTCCATCCTCAGCGATAATGGGCCCCAGTTCAGATCGGATAAATGGAACAACTTCATGCAAAGAAATGGCATCCTAGCGAAGCACACGTCCATATACCACCCAGCGGGGAATGGCCAAGTAGAACGCTTCAACAGAGTGGTGATGGGGTCGATACAAGCAGCCATCGCGGACAACAAAGATTGGGAGAAGGACATATGGCATATGTTGTGGGCATACAGGATCACTCCCACAGGCACTGGCTACAGCCCCTTCCAAGTATTGCGCGGCCGGGATCCGTTCACCCAAGACAATCGGGTGTGGAAAGAGAAGACAATTGTAAGCGAATGGTCCCCCGCAGTGGTACGTGCCAACATAGAGAAAGCACAATCGATCTACACGAAACATTACAATGAGCGGAAGAATGTGAAAGACACTGAACTGAAAGAAGGGGAATGGGTGAGAGTAAAGTTACCCATACTACAAAGGAAGGGAGAGAGCAAATACAGCAAGCCCATGCAGGTGAAGGAAATAATGGGTAGAGCGGCCAGATTGAGTGACGGAAATGTATGGTCACAGGACCGCATGGCAAGATGCAATAAGATCCTAACATGGGACTATGGAGGAGCAGATGGAGAGAATGGAGAGCACGAACTCGGACAGCAAGAACATCAGGAGGCGGAACCCGAAACGAAAGGAGAAGAACAGCGACAGGCGAAGGCGGGAAGCATCGAGCAAGAGCAGAGGTTCGGAGATAACCGGAGTGAGGTGAATGGACAAGTAGAGGCACGAGGAAGCAGGAGAAGCGGCGAGGAAGAGAACCACTCCACCCCGGTAAGACTGACCCGGAGCGGCAGGGTTGTGGTCAAGCCCATGAGGTTCAGAGACTATGATTTGAGCGACGGACTGTAAGTTACTAATGTTATGTGTTGGAAAAAGGGGAGATATGTAGTGACGGTCTAGTCTACGCGGGTCACGTCGCTCACGTGACGCACCAGCGGCCATCACTGGCTGCACGCGCAGACCAGCGCGAGTGGCGCCAAATTGTGAGAGCAGAGCCGGCAGTCAGCCGCGGCTCGGCGCTCTTTAGGAGTATTATAGAAATAAACGTGGTTACAGCAAACAGGCTCCAGTGTCCTGATTGGTGGCAATTATTAACTCTACAGAATTCTCCACTGTATTACGGCCTCATGGATTTGCGAGGTACAGTCTGGGAGCACTCTCTTGGTGCTATCGGAGAGCCTGGAGACATCGGAGTCAGCGCACCTTGCTCTGAAAATTTCAGCTGGCTGAAGTGTTGTGAGGGTGGCTCCATTTCCAGTAGCTACCTGAGGAGTAGAGGCAGCGGCTATTTGGCTGTTTTGAGTGCGCCAGTTACACCGCTTAACTTAGCGCGAGGGTGACGTGTGTCAGCCAACAGGAAATGTTTATGCAGTGAGCAGTGGGCTTGCCATACCGTCCTGCCTGTGGCGCTCTCGCGTTTTCTTTAATGCGGCTGACCGACTTTCAAGGATTTTGCCCTGGAGACATTGTGCCCTTGCTCGCTGCGTTTCACAGTTCTTACCGTGTTTGTTCAGCACGCTCATGAGGAGAAAGCTACTTGGTGTTAGGGGGAAGGCACTACTTTGAGGACAGATTGTCACTGCTCACAATAGAGGAAAAGCCCTTGGACGCAGGCTTTCCTTGGAATTTCTTGCTTAGCTCTCCTGGGGACAGTACCTTGGCAAATAAGTTGTACCTGAAAGTTAACCCCCTCAGAATTTCAGTGCCTTTAAGTTATGGATAATTCCTCAATAGTGATACCAGCCCCTTTCCTGGCACAACAGGGTCAACCTTCCATTCGGTGGGAAGGATGGATTTACCTATTTGATAATTATATAATTGCTCTGGATGGGTTGGAGTTCACTGCTGAGCGGAAGAAAGCATTGTTATTGGGCACCATTAGCAAGGAAGCACATCGTATTTTCCAAATATTTACCTCATATGCTAGGCACTGATAACCAACCTGTTGAGGATGTGTTCCAGGAAGCCAAATTGCATTTGGAAAAAAGGTTTGCCAAGGAGGAGAATATTATTTTGTCACACTACAAGTTTTATTCTAGACCCCAAAAGCCAGGCGAATTTCTGGATTACTTTTTATCAGGATTATGCAAACTGTCCATAAAATGTAAGTTTGGTCAAATGACAGAGGAGTTAATCACAGATCAACTTATTGTCCAGTGTCTAAGTAAGAAAACACAAGACCGTCTGTGGGCAGCAAAGAATCCTTCTTTGAAGGATGCCATCGCCATTGCCAAAGTAGTGAAATTAAATTTAAATTTATAACGCACACTAATCCCCGGAGGTGTTGAGGCACGGCGGCTCACCGTGAACTGCTCGCCAGCGTGGGGTGTTGGGAAGGTAGGAAACGAGCTAGTAGTTGAAAAGCTGAGTTTTTAACAGTTTACGAAATGTCAGGAGGTTGTTTTCTGCCTTAAGTGCCAGTGGGAGTGAGTTCCACAATCTGGCTGTGACTGAAATGAAACTTCTCCCCCCATGATGCCTTTTTGGCCCTGGGAATTACCAGATTTGCGGATGTCGCAGAGTGGACCTGCTATCTGGAATGTACCACTTGAATTTGTTTGCCAAGTAGTCTGGGCCAAGACTGTGTAGTGCGTTAAAGGCGAGGCAAAGGGCCTTGAATTCGATCCTTCTTTCAACTGGTAGCCAATGCAATGTTGGGAGGGCATGGGCCACTGATTGATGTTTCGGGATATCAAGCAGCAGACACCTTGCTGCGTTTTGGAGGACCTGCATTTTGTTGGGGAAATGTGCTTGTATGTTAAGGAACAGTCCACTGCAATAATTATTCTAGACAGGATAAGAGCTATTACCACTGCTTTCTGGAGTTCTAGCGGGAGGAAAGGAAGAATTTTCCTGATCGTTTTGATCATGAAGAAACATGAGGGAGTTATTGCATTGATTTGCCCCTTGAAGGACAGCTTGGTGTCAAACTAAACTCCTAGGTTTTTCACCTTAGAGACAGGAGTTGGGATTTCCCCCATTTCCTGTGGCCACCAACTTGGCTGCTAAAAAGAGGTGTCACGTTCAAATAGGTGCACCTCGGTTTTCCCTGTGTTTAGCTTCAGGCAGTTTTGGGACATCCAATGTCCAATTTTGCGCAAACAATCATGGAATCTCAATGCAGTGTCAGTTGAGCCCCCGGAAATGGACGCCATGATTTGATGTCATCGGCATATGACGCTGTCTTGAAGCCAAAGGACTTTATGAGAGAGCAGAGTGGGGTGACATAAAGGTTGAAAAGTTTTGGGCTCTGTGAGGAGCCTTGCGGCACCCCTCAGGGAAAGGTGAATCAGGACGACCTGTGGCTGCCAAGCTCCACCCATTGCTCTCTGTCACAGAGAAAGGACTTAGGAAGAGCCAGAGCCCTGCCCCTGATCCCTACAGAAAATAGTCTGCTTATGAGAAGATCGTGATCAACCGTGTCGAAACCCCCCCGAGAGGTCCAGAAGGATCAGTGCTGACTTCCCACCCTTGTCCAAAACCTCTCTCATTTGACTTCTAAAGCCATATTGAGCGCAGTATAGAAGTTTATAGTCAATAAACAGGGCGAGTTCTATATTGGAAGCGTGAGAGCAGTGTATGAAGGAAATGAGTGGAAAAGAGGTTGTGGAAGAAGGTTGCCGCAGTCGGGAAGAAAGAAGAATCACTAAAGGCCACAACTAGCAAATACAATATTAAAGCACAGAGAGGGGCCAGAGCTAGAGACTGCTACAGGTGCGACAGTGTGTTTCTTTCAAGTGACTCTAAGTGGTGTTTCTCTTCAAACAAGGAGTGCAGAATATGTGGGCGTAAAGGACATTATGCCCGGTTTTGTAAAGTGCCTGCCAAATTCCATGTGGCTATCGCTGAGGACGTCATTTGGGAAGATGAGAATGAAGATCCAGTATTGATGGTACTTCCTGGCTCAGAAGAAAACGTCATAAGGATTCAACCAAAGGCATCTTTCCACATTTTGGACAGACTGGTGGAACTGATGGTGGACTCTGGCTCTTTATATACCATCCTACCTAAGAAGATGTGGGGAAAAAGAGTGGCCTCATGTTACCCTTCTGCCCAAAGACATTAATCCTAGGGGGTACCAGGGAGGAAAAATAAAAGTGTTGGTGTATTTTTCATCCCCCATTGAATTTAAGTCACAACCAATTGTAGGAAAACTATGTGGCTGAAGATGGTCCACCCATCTTGGGGTGGGGCATCAATTTGACTTATTTATTTATTTTTATTTTGAGAGTTTTATATAGCGCTGGCTAGACCCGTAGGTATCAGAGCGTTTTACATAAGGTTCCACAAGAATTACAAAATAACATCATTTACACGTTACATCAGTTACCAGAAAAACATTTTAAGAGCGTATTGTTATTGATCTGGTGTTGTCTGTGACGGATATTACCACTGAAGAGGTGTTGAGTGAAATGAAGGATGTGTTCAGTGAGATGTTGGGAGAAACGAGAGGGTACACCCATAGAATTGTGTTAGAAAAGGGTACCATGCCTGTCAAACACAAATTAAGGAGAGTTCCAATCGTGGTGAGAGGTGAGGTGAAAGAAATGTTAGAGAATATGCTGAGAGATGGTGTCATAGAGCCTGTGGAAGCGTCTGAATGGGTTTTACCAGTAGTTATTACCAAGAAGAGTGTTGGGAAGCTGAGGTTCTGTGAGGTACCTTTACAGCTTGAACCAGCATGTGGTAACAGACACATTCCCACCCCCTATCATAAATGAGCTGCTGTTGTTACTTAAGGGTAGAAGGTACTTTTCCAAACTCAATCTAAAAAATGCTTATCACCAGGTTAGATTACATGAGGACCATACCACATATATCACCATGAAGGGGACATTTCGGTTTAAGAGGATGCCGTTTGGGTTATGCACAGCCACTAGTGTATTACAGAGGATCATGGCCGAGGTTCTCAGATGTGTGAAAAATGGAAAGCTTTTCCAAGATGATATTCTTGTCTTTGGGGGGGTCCATTCAAGAACATAATAACATCTTAAGGTTGGTGTTGGGTAGACTAAGGGAAGCTGGTCTTACCATAAGGAAGGAGAAAGGCAAGTTCCTTGTAGAGGAAATTGAATACCTAGGCCACACCATTTCAGGGCAGGGGGTCCGACCAACAATGAACATGTTGGAAGCTATCAAGTCTGTCCCCATACCACGTGATAAAGATCAATTACGGGCTTGATTGAATACTGTGCTCAATTTGTACCCAACTTTGCTAACAAGACTGAGGATCTGAGAATGTTATTGCAGAAGGGGTTTACTTTCATGTGGGGTGTTTGATCTTTTAAGGAGGGACATTTGTGAGGCTGGAATCCTTGCACCTTTTGACACATGACTTAAGTTGTTTCTAATTGTGGATGCCAGTGCAAATGGCTTGGGAGCAGTGTTGTCCAAGGTGCGTGCTGGTTCAGAAAAAACTGTGGCATTTGCCATGTGCTTTTTGACAGATGCAGGATGTGACTACCAGAAGAACGGTGGAGGTTTTGAAGGAAGTGTTCATGGAGGAGGGTCTGCCTCATATCCTTGCCACTGACAATGGGACACAATTTGTTTCACTTGAAATTAAATATTTTCTGGTCAGGTGTGGGATCCCTCACCATCTCGCAGCATTCCACAGTCCCCCAGCCAAGGGCATGGTCAAGCAGGCCAACTGCTTGGTCAAAGGGACCATCTCCATGGCTCTTCAAAGCGGTAAAGATGTCAGAGTAATGGTGAATGATATGCTGTGGGCCCATCGCACAACTGCGCATGGTGTTACTGGCGTTTCTCCTTTTGAGAACATGCGTGGGAGGAAGCCTGGCACAAAGTTAAATCCCTCATGGCTTTCTAGTTCGTGTCATGAGAAGATTGTTGTAGAGGATGCCAATGGTGCCAAGAGCGTAGGTGCGGGGGACATGGTCAAAATTAAGCACTACAGAGTGTGCAAAGGGTTATCTAAGTTTTGGGGCCCCTTCAAGGTTAAACACGTTTTTGACAATTATGTGATCTTGGCCAATGGTATCAAGTGGAACAAACACAGAGTGGCCTTCTACCAGAAAGCTGAAGGGGTGGAAAATAAGGGAGTTGGGCGTGATCCTTCTAGTCTGCAAGGGGGCTTGAATAGTTTCATGTTGATGCCTGATGATGAGCTGACTAGCAGGAAAATCCACACCGGGAGTGCCTGCAGAGAATGTGGGGCAGGAGATGCTCATCCTCTTGGTTCGAACAATACTTCTGCTCTAAATTCTGAGGGCACCGTTACTTTTGATAGTGGCAGAGAATTTCGATCCTCCAGACTTCGCAAGCCTCCACTGTATCTAGAAGATTATGTACAAACTGTGTGAGGGTGCCCTTGAAGAGCGTGGTCAGTGAATTGTTTTTTGTTCTCTCCTTGGTTGCAGGGAGAGCTTACTCCCTCTTGAGATTTCCCTTATTCATTTCCCTTCGTTGTTCATTGAGGATCTTTTCCATCTGCTCATTTTTGTTATCCTTCTTCGCATGTTTTCTTTCATGTTTGTTTGGTTTGGGTTTGTTATTGGTTAGAAGGTAAGGTGGTGTGTAGTACTCGGTTGTACGATCTAATGTGAGGTCCTTACTTCGTGTCATTATAGAATGTTGTGTGTGCAGGATTCTGCCAAAGTCAGTTGCGCTGTGGCCGACGAGGGAGGAATCACGCCACGTCTGGTGACTCTGAATAAATCTATTCAGTTGGATAAAGGTTGTGTGGTGCAGTCACTTCGACAATTATCTTATATTGAGTAGTAAGGATGTCAAAAGAACAGTTAGATGGAAGACTAGAGGAGAAATTGGAAGGTATGGTAAATAAAGCATTGGGAAAGGTGATGAGACACTATCTCAGAAACAGAGATATTCGGAAATATAAAGCACTAAAGAAAGTGCAGAACTAGCAGAACGCTCTGGTTGGGTAGGTAAGGTTCATAGAAAAAACCTCAAGAGATGACCATCATAATGAGTAGGAAAGCAAAGGTAAAAGGGGAAAGATTTACGAATGATGGCATTGATGGCATGGTAAGTGTGACAGGCAAGATAAAGGGCCAGATATTCCAGAAACAATTGACAGTGATGAGACTTTGGAGCCTGAAATAGATCTGTCATACTCTTCAGAGTTTTACTCTCACCACGAGGTAATTGAGGTCAGGAAAAAAGGAACACCAGAGGTGGCAAGTAAGGCCTCTGGGTCTAAAACGGCCATACTGGACCCTCTAGGGGATGAAATGTTCGATCCCCTCTTAATAAAACACCCTTTATCATGAGAATGGGTGCCATTGCAACATGTGGCTAAATATATCACCTTCTGGCTTAGAAGGGAAATACTAAAAGTGGTTAGATCTCAACTGAGATCCAAGTGCCCACGCCCTTCGCTACCTAATAAGGTTGGAGTGACTCCAGACTTGGATGCAAAGGTAGTGGCATTCATAAGTAAGAGTGAAAAGAACCCAAGGAAGGGCCTAGACAGAGGGTTAAAATCCTGTTAGGATCACCTCTTGGACATAATTGAACCCCTGACAAAGATAGTTGAAATGGCTGAAGGAGCTTTCCTCAAAGATAACCCAGTGGATTCAAAGGAAATTTTACAATGGGTTAAAAGAGCCTTTTTTCTATTAGACAATGCCAATACAGCACTTTCAAACGAGAGGAGGTAGAGTATGCTCTTAAAAACTCACCTGAAATAATTGCATTGGCTAGTAAGGAAGGGGGTCCATCCTCTGGGGGTTATCTTTTTGGGGATGATTTTATCAAAGATATGGTGAAATACGTGGGGGTTTCAGTTCAATTCAGAGGTCCAAAAAGATATCAAAAAGATTAATGCTGACAAAGTTTTTGGCAGAGCCGGGAGAATAAGGGGTCCATTCCATGGCTTAGGAGACATCCGATCAAGACCCTATTTAGGGTGTGGTGCGAGATACACCCAGATGCGGTATGAATCCCATAAGGGGGTTTACCCCCCAAAACAGAGGTTTTGAGGTAGATCATCAGGAGGAGATAGGAGACAAAGACGAATGTCAGCAGGTAAGAACTTCGAAAGACTGTTCAGATACCCTAATAAAGGTGGGTGGCAGGTTTGCCAAGTTTTGTGAGCATTGGAAGTTGGTGGCACAGGACTCCTGGGTTCTAAAGACTGTCAAAGGACACAAGCTGGAATGTAAAGATACACCTGTACAGATGAGGACTCCTCGGGAAATACAATTCTCAGACACAGAAGTGAGATTGGTTACACAAGAGATAGAGGATTTGCTAGCAAATGAATGTAGGAAGCAGGCTTTATATGTGTTGGTGGCAATGTATGGGCGAACAATGCAAAAAGTAGAGACAATCCTTATTGGTTTACGGGACATGTTAATTCACTAGCCATCTTGCTGGAGGAGGTGTGGACACCTTCCTCCGGAGCAGGCATTGTTTCTGACTTCAGAGAATGCGGGCTCTCACCTACAGGGGTCGGAAATTCATCAGTAGTGGCAGGCTGAACTATACTAGTCAGCTAGCACACTTGAGGACTAGTAGGTTTTCAGGGGGCACCTCTATATATGCATCAGAACAGATTTATTAAGACATTGTGTTTGATACCAACCACCATGGTTTCAGTGTAGCCATCATGTAGCTGGGTAACTTGTAATGACCAGTGCCCAGTACATGTCCTTAAGATGGCTGCCTGATCACTTGCAATATCTAGTAACAGAACTAGACATCCCAGGGGCCTATCTACTCATTCAGATGTGCCCTCACATATAATATATTGCACCCTGCCTTAGGGCTTTAAAGCCTGCTATAGGAGTAACTCACATATTACATGCAGTGTAACTTGCCATGGCACACAGGGAGTGTGTCATGTCGTGTTTTCAAAATGGTTTGCACTATTTCATGTATCCTGCAATGGCAGTCTGCATGCAGTTTTTGCATGGATCCCTTTGGGTGATATAATACATGCTGCAGCCCATAGGGACCCTCTTTAGTACCAATGCCCGGTGTGCCGGGGTACCATTTACTAGGACTTATAGCGATGTTTAAGTCCTTGCCAGCTGTGTTACAATTAGACATTTGCCTTGTTTTAAGGGAAAGAGCACTGGCGGCTTGGTAAACAGGGCTCCAATGCACCTTCAGTCATAAAGCTACAGTACTAGAAAAAAATGTGGGGGTGGCCATGTCAAAAAGGGCACTTTCCTACAAGGAAGCCACAGAAGAGGTCACAGATGGCGTTCTAGGGTTCATGAGTGCTTAACAAAAAAATGAATGTGTCCTCATTTAACGCAACTGGTGCTATGTAATGTCCTCCGGTAATGTCCTCCGGTCAGTTAAAATCGCTGCGCCCTAACAAACACGATTACTGCACTACACTTGAGATACATCATGCAGGAAATGCTACCTGCCCTAACTGTAATCTTACACTCACTAACTTTCAACCCTACCCCGACCACAGGAATAGATATAGAAAGCGGAAACAACAACCAAGTGCAAGGGCGCAAGACTTCCTGTTTTACAGTACCAATTGCCGCTCATTACCTAAACACAAGCTAGATATTTTTAACTTGTTACTAGAAGACCAACCTAGCGCACTTTTCCTGACCGAAACCTGGCTACTCGACAGTGCAGGCCCCGATGTAGCCACTGCCCTCCCTTCCAACTATGTGATTGTTAGAAAAGACAGAGTGGACCAAACTGGAGGCGGAATCGCAATCATTTTTAACAGAGAGCTGAAATGTAGCCTCGACCCTGTAGACATCCCAGACTGTGAAGCTGCCTTTTTTAAGATAACCATGAATCCTAATTTCACACTATCAGGCATATTGATGTATCGGCCCCCCGGAAATTCCACCCCATGGGCTTCCAAATTAGCTAACTACATCACACCTTTTTATGTAGCCTCAAAAAAAATTTCACTAATTGGAGACCTTAATCCGAGGACCCATCTAACACCACATGTACCAATTTGCTAGAAGACCTGACAGCTTTAAATATTAGACTACTAAATTCCGGACCCACACACAAGGCGGGACACCTGCTCGATCCAATAATTACAAATCTCACCGAATTCGTATGGCACGATACAACCCCCATATGCTGGTCAGACCACTACTTAATACAATTTAGCCTTAAACTACCAGCCATGGTACAACGATTCACTAAAAACTGAGAAAACCAAATGCAAGGCATTAGAGAGACAGTGGCAGAAAGACTATGCACCTGACAAAAAGGTGAGGTATCAAAACGCAAGAAACATATACTATGCAGCATGCTCGAAAGCCCGAGCCCTGTATGTATACAACACCATTATGGAAGCAACAAATAGACCAAAAACACTGTTCAACACGGTTAAGGAACTAGCAGGTGCGCAAACCACAGCAACTACCCGCCCGCTCAATGAACGACAATGTCAGGATCTCGCTAAATTCTTCACCGACAAAATTGATAAGCTAATTATTGAAATGAATAGCAAAAAAATTATACTACCTCGCAGGCTGATAAGGATTATGTCCCCAGAGTTAAGGATACCCTAGAATACTGGCCTCCCATTACAACAGACACATTGAAGTCCATCCTCAAGACCATTAAATCTGGCTCCCCTTTTGACCCAATTCCCATTAATGGAAGAGGTGTGGCGCCGCGGCTAGGGCGACTGACTCCGGAAGCTGGGGATCACGGTTCGATCCCCGGCTCCGGCGGCAGATTAGCCCAGCACCATGTGACTCTGGGCAATAGCTTGCTTAATCTTCCCGACGGCCCCCAGCGCCTAGAGACCCTTACGGGTGATTGTGCGCTTTACAAATGTGGATTATTATTATATTATTATTATTATTATTATTATAATGTACTAAAACAACTGGATGCCCCCTCTCTTGAAATCATTGTCGACACGTTAAATTCCTCCTTTGAATTCTCTACAGTTCCTGCACTTTGGAAACACGCCATGGTAAGCCCACTACTGAAGAAACTCACAGCGAACCCCGAGATACTGTCAAACTATAGACCCATATTACTTCTCCCTGCCTTTTCGAAACTACTGGAAAGACATGTTCACTCGGCCCAAACTCATTTCACTGAAGAAAATTCTCTCCTCCACCCGTCTCAATCAGGTTTTCGAGCCGGTTTCTCCACAGAAACTGCTCTGCTGGGAGTCACCGAAAACATCCGGAAACTCCTTGATGACAGTCAAACGGTTGCCCTCATTCTCTTAGACTTGAGTGCGGCCTTTGACACCATATCGCACAAAAGGCTACTAACCACGTTAGGAAAAAATGGGATCTGTGGTGTGGCACTTGAGTGGATCAGGTCTTTCTTGAAACAACGGACGCTCCAAATTATATCTTCTTCAGCATGTTCGGAATGTTCAGTGCCCCACAAGGAGTGCCCCAGGGCTCTATCTTGAGCCCGCTGTTCCTTAATCTATATCTTAGACCTCTGGCTGACTTAGCAGGCAGATCAGGACTCACCCTCATGACTTACGCCGATGACTCACAGATCATCTTCTCTCTGTCAGAATCCAGCCCATTATCCCCGTCTCTCCTCAAACAAGGTCTCCACAACCTTTTCAGCTGGATGACTAGAAACCAGCTGAAACTAAACGGAGAAAAAACGGAGATCCTCCTTCTGGGAAAACAACAGGACCTGTGGAACCCCTCCCACTGGCCTTCCCAGATGGGAAACCTCCCAGCACCAGCCACCCAGGTACGCAACCTGGGGGTCATTGTGGATAGCTCCCTCTCCATGAAACAACAGGCCAGCAAACTCGTAGGCCTATGTTTCACCATCATGAAGTGGCTTAAAAAAATCCTCTGGATGCTGCCCATCTCCACCCAAAAAAACGTAGTCAATGCCCTTATTACATCTCGGCTTGACTACGGAAACATCCTGTACCTGGGTTCTAATAAAGCTGTAGTACGGCGGCTGCAGCTTGTTCAGAACTCAGGTGCCAGGCTGCTGTGTAGAATTCCAAAAACCGCTAGGGTCTCGAATCACCAGCGTGACCTGCATTGGCTCAGGGTTGAGAACCGGATTAGATTCAAAGCCCTGAGTTATATGTTCAGGATAAAAGCGGGCACTGCACCAAAATACCTACTAGCACTAGTCCATCCCTACACTCCCAAACGCAACCTATGGTCACAATCAGCAGCCAACTTTTGTGTGCCTAGGTTCAAACTCTCAAGAATGGGAGGTAGATCCTTTTCACACCAAGGACCAACTCTCTGGAACGCACTCCCTCCCTATATTCGCAAGGAGGAAAACTACGCTAGGTTGAGGAAAAACATCAGAACCTGGTTGTTCGAGCAATAACAAGAACGACCCTGCGAACCCATACCATTCTTCTGTGCTGTGTCTCGGCGCCGGGAAACCCTTTTTGGGTAGCTGTGCGCCTTACAAGTTTAAAAAATAAATAAATAAATAAATAAATGTAAGGCGCTCTGATACCCGATACCTTCGGTTCAAGTTTGCGCTATATAAAACTCTGTAAAATAAAAGAATTAAAATCAGTAATATATTTTTGGTCGAGTAAAAAAGGCAAAGGTATGTGACCGGTGATAAACTTGAAGGAGTTGAACAAATGGGTTGTAATCACCACTTCAAGATGGAGAGGATTCATATGTTAAGAGCTATCTTAAGGAAAGAAGACTGGCTATAAAGGTTACATCTGAAAGATGCTTATTTGACTGTCCCGATCAGCCAACACATCAGAGGTACCTTCAGTTCAGATGGATGGGGAGGTCATGGCAATTCAAAAGTCTCCCATTCGGACTATCCTCAGCACCTTGGTGCTTTACGAAGGTGCTTCATCCAGTAATAGCATGGCTACAGCCGAGAGGAATAAGTCTAATTATTTATCTGGATGCCATTTTAATAATGGGTCAGGAGAAGGAAGTAATTTTGAGCCATACAAATATGGCTGTGGAGGTGATAGGGTTTTGGGCTTTGTGATAAACAGAAAGAAACTTTCTCTGATTCCCAGTCATGAAACTCAGTTCCTGTGTTTTGTTGTGCACACGATTAAGGCAGAATTGAAGTTGCTGAGGGAGAAGTTGAAGAAACTACGAAAGGAGTTGAGGAAGGTGTTGGGAATGAAGGTGATACCTTTAGGGTCTTGGCAAGTATTCTAGGCCTGTTCTCCTCAACAATTCAGGTAATATTCCCTGGACCGCTGTACCATTGGGCCTTTTAGAGACTGAAAATGAGGCGCTTGCAAATCAGGTAGTCATATTCCCAAATAATAACACTAGATCAGGAGTTGAAGCAGTAGATAGAATGGTGGCTTAGGGATGTGGAAGCATGGAATGGCCGGGCTTATTCGAGAAGGACCCAGAGGTTGTGATAGATTAAGATGAGAGTTTAGAAGGGTGTGGGAGGTCAGCCACAGGTGGACCTTGGACAGTTCAAGAGAAGAAGTTACATATCAATTGTTTGGAATTGCTGGCAGGTTAATTTGCAATGTTTTGTTTTACTCAGGGAATTATGAAGTGTTGTGTAATATTTTGCATGGACAATGTGTCGGAAGTGAGATACGTCAACAAGATGGGCGGCCCGCGATCAAAGGACCTAGCAGATTTAGCGAAAGACTTTTGGGAATACTGTTTGAGCAGAGGAATTTCAGTTGTGGAATAGCTTGTTCCTTGTTTAACCAATAGTGTAGCAGATTCGTTTTCGAGGAATTTCAAATATTCGAGCAACTGGAGATTGAGCAGAGAGAGATATCTGAGAATGTAGGAGAAATGGGGGCCTTTAGGTGTAGATCTTTTTGCAGACAGGCTGAACAATGTTTTTCAGCTGGAGACCAGACCCAGAATCTTGGGGAGTAGATTTTTTTGTGCAAGATTGGAGGGGATTAGCCCCTTATGCTTTCAATCCGTTCGCAATGTTACAGAGAGTTCTGCTGCAGATATGCAGATGCAGTGAACAGAAGTGGTTATAACTCTGGTTTGGATGTGTTGATACTGAGGCTCAAGGAACTAATTCTAGGACCAGGCGGAGAGTATCACAGTCTCAGCCTTGATGACATGGAGGATTTCAGGAGACAGTGGAAAATGTCAGGACTTTCGGCAGAGGCTTTCAGACTCCTATCAGAGTCCTGGGCATCAGTAACCAGAAAGGCATATAGATTGGCTTGGCAGAAATGTATGTGTGGGTGTATGCAACAGGATTATGATTACGTTTCAACATATATACTTCGAGTGGTTAATTATTTAACTGAATTATTTGGAACTGGACTATCATACAGAACAGTAAATGGTATGTCTGTCCGTCAGAATTTATTGACTAAGAAAATAATGCATAGTATGTGGGTGTTGAACTCACCTGTGAAGAAATATACTTTGCTATGGGATGTAAGCAAGGTGTTAGAGCAGTGAGTTGGGGTCATAATGTATACCATACTCTAAGACAGATTTCTTGGAAACTGGTGCTTCAACTTTTGTTTGGTATCATTTAGAAGAACTTCAGATGTGAGGGATCTGGATGTTACAAGTAGGGCTTATCAGCCAGAAGGTGCTTGTTTTTATGTTAATAGGAGAACCAAAACATTATCAAAGACTATATTTAGGCTTTCCTGTTTTCAGTTTCTATTTTTGGTAAATTCTGGTGGTGTTTTTTCAGTGTTTTCCAGTGATTTCAATACCTCAAAAAAACAGTGCTTTTCAGTGGTTACTCATTTTCGCGCCATAAAAAACAATTGAAACGGTGTTTTACCTGTTTTCATGGGGCGCTTTGCTTTAATTATTACTTGCTTTCTTAATTGGTGCATGGTATATAGACAGTCTATGTACAGTGTATATGAGGTCCAAATACACTTTTACAAGTCAAATTTTTTGTAGTACACCATACAATATTTCTTCAGTGAATCTTTGGTCATTCGCGCTCTCTCTTTCCTTCCCATGTACACTTTTATTTGTGAAAAGGCCCTCTCGACATTGGCACTTGAGACTCGCAACGCCAAAACAGACAGTACACAATTTGCCAACTCTGGCCACTGAGGTAGCTTTCCATGCCAATACTGGTGCACCTCAAGGTTGACATTCTCTGGGCCCGGTTCTGAAACATATGCGTTGAACTGGGTGCATATGCCCTCATCGGTGTTAAAGCTCTGATACCTCTGGGTTTTATGTGCGCTATATAAAACCCTCCCCTCTAAAAAATGTATAATAATCCGCCACTGATTTGTTAGACTTGTTTAATAAGAATGTGCTGACAATCTGCAAGTGCTGTGAAAGGCTGACATTGTGCCCTTTTGAACCTCACAATACACCGTGCATCCCCATCAGCCCCACAGTTGAATGATGGTGGTTGCTCGGGCAAACACAGATAGGTCATAAGAGCAGGCAGATAACCTTTCAATGTATCCACTGCTAGACCTTGCTGAGCTAATGCAAGAACAAATAAAAAAAGTGGCTTATAAGTGGTTAAAGGCATGGGGGGTCCTGCTCACCAATGCTTGTGGAAGGTGAGCTGGCAGTGGGGACTCACGGGGGCGCAGGGCTCTGCCTGGTGCTCGGAGGCCTACCTGGGGAAAACTGGTGACTGCATCTGCGCGTGGGTTGGTATGCTCAGCGCGGGGTGAGAGGGGCGGCAGGGCCCTGCTGAACCCATAAACTAAAACATTCTTAAACGAGGAGGTGAGCCTGCAGAGGTGTTGTAATTTACACCAAGGCAAGTTTTAACTGTGCAAAACTGACTCTGTCTGTTGGCACTAAGCTCCCCACTCTAAGAAGGGGTGAAAAACAAGAAAGCCTCAATTAGTAAAATGGTCTTGTACAGACCTGTGAAGTACTTAGGTGCGGCTGCAGTTAAACAGACGCCAGAACACAATAGCTCCTCTCCCCCCCCACGTGAGCCAGGCAGGGGGCCTGGTGTGTCTCTGGCCCTTTGGCCTTTCACACCTCGGCTCCCATTCTCTTGTCTTTCTTCGCCCCCTGCACTCTGGCGCTCATGTAAAGCGCTCTGATACCTCCGTGTTTTGTGTGAGCTATATGAAATTCTCCCCTAAAAAATGTTTAATAATCCGCCACTGATTTGTTAGACTTGTTGTATAAGAATGTGCTGACAATCCTCAAGTGCTGTGAAACCTTGACACTGAAAGCGTTCAGCAATAAATCAAACTTCTTTAGAGTGTCCCCGCATGCCAGCAATCATACACCTTAATGCGAGTGCAAATGCACAAAGAAAGTGCGAACATCAGCAAAATAGGAAATAAAAGGAAAACGATACAGAATAGATTGGTCAGAGTGAACTGCACACAATCATCACCACTGCTTCAACCAAGGTACACAACTCTCATGAAGCAGGAGGGAGATTTCTGAACACAACACTTACCGCCTGTCCCCGGTATCACGATCGAAGACCTTAACTTCTATGAACCACTTCAGAAATTGAGGGTGCCGGGTGGCAATTGGAAAGCTAGAGTACACGCACTGGCAAGAAGCTATATCTAACAATCGGCCAAAAAGAATAAGGACCCACCCTCACACATAGTCCACTGCAGACCCCGTAAATGAATGCCCCAGCCACACGAGTGGATAATTCGAGCAAATGAAGAGTACGCGCATGGCCATTTTAAATCATCGTTTGGGTTGCAAGCCACCGGAGTCGATTCGTTCTGACAAAGACTACATATGACGGCAATAAGCGCTCCAGATGTGGCAAACAAAAGCAATTTTTTTTTTTACTGCAAGGACATGGCACTGAAATAAAACGAACAATGACGCCTCTACACATAGTTGCCAAGTCCCTGAAACAAACACTCGCTGGTGTTGCGCTGGTGACTGCTGCATCGGCGCGTGGGTTGGTATGCTTAGCGCGGGGTGAGAGGGGCGGCAGGCCCATAAAATAACACATTTTAAATGAGGAGGTGAGCCTGCAGAGGCGCTGTAATTTACACCTAGGCACGTTTTAACTGTGCAAAACTGACTCTCTCCGGTGGCACTAAGCTCCCCACTCTAATAAGAGGTGAAAAACGAGAAAGCCTTTCACACCTCGGCTCCCCATTCTCTTGTCTTTCTTCACCCCCTGCACTCTGGTGCTCATGTAAAGCGCTGTGATACCTCCGGGTTTTGTGTGCGCTATATAAAACCCTCCCCCCATAAAAATGTATAATACGAATCTGAGGCGGCATGCGGGGTCCTGCTCCCCAATGCTTGTGGAAGGTGAGCTGGCAGTGGGGACTCGCAGGGGGCGCAGGGCTCTGCCTGGTGCTCGGAGGCCTACCTGGGGAAAACTGTTGCAGACTCGCTGGTGTGGCGCTGGTGACTGCTGCATCGGTGCGTGGGTTGGTATGCTGAGCGCGGGGTGAGAGGGCCGGCAGGGCCCTGCTGAACCCATAAAATACTAATTTTAAAAACGAGGAGGTGAGCCTGCAGAAGTGCGGTAATCTTCGTCAGTACTATAATAAAAAGGCCAACCCTGTCCTCCCTCCGCTATTCTACCCCTGCTTTTAAGGTACAGGGAGCATCAAAGCTGACAATTCTGTAACAATTTTAAAGTGCGACAAAACACACACTTCCACTTACCGGCTGGGCCTTAGAGACCATCTCGGCCTAAATTGGAGCTTTGCTTCTAATGCTTTGGCTCCATCAAGTGGGCAAGTAGTGCAATAGCAATGAAAATCAGTGACACTCAGGTTAAACCGAGTCAGCTGATTTTCACACCGGTAGTGTATTGTCGGGCAGATTCGGTTTTAACCGAATTCCGGACAGCCTAACTATATTCTACTCATATTTTGAGTCAAATGAAAGACTGTGCGTAGTAAAATGTTTAAAAGAGTATGAAAGAAGGACTGAGAGCTTGAGGAATAATGTACAGTTATTACTTTGCTGCATGTGGCCTCATAGTGGAGTTTCACCATCAACTTTCGCAAGATGGGTGAAAGAGGTGATGAGAGAGGCTGGTGTGGATGTGAGTAGATTTGGAGTATTTCGCTTAAGGGTGCATCCGCATCAAAAGCATGTTTTGGATGGTGGACTGCAAAACATTTTAAGAACTGTAGATTGATCGAATGAGAACGTGTTTAGATGTTGCTACTTTAAACCTGTGGTGAATGCAATTGACAATGTTTTAACTGCACTTTAAACTTCCATAATATTAGCCTCCGTGTCCTGATATAAAATGTAGATTTTCCATGGCCTGATGGGCTAAAAATCTGGATTTTATTAAAGACAAGGAGACTTAGATTATCCCAACACATTAATAACCCACTCAGACGGAATACACTCTGTTCTGGTTTCTTTAAGAGTAAGAAGACTTCAGAGACGAGAAGTTGGAGTATTGACAAAATAAGACCTTTTGGGTTTGGAATTCTGGTCTTGAGTGATTGTGGAAGTGGAAATTGTAAATCTAACCCCTCCAAAGTCCAATATATTCCCTGCATTTAATAAAGTTCAAGTGGAAATAGTAAATCTACCCATTCTAAAGTCATACCCTCTTCCTACTGTTGCTCAGATTGTAGTGGGTATAGTAAATCTGACCCCTTCTATTGTTTAGGCTGGAGAGGGAATAATACGTCCAAACCCTCAGAAATCCAACACTTTCCCCACTTTTGCTTAGATTGGAGTAGGAATAGTAAATCTAACCTTTCCGAAGTCCGACATGTTTCCTTCTTTTGGTAATGTTGGATTGAGAATAGTAAATCTGATCCCTCTAAACTCCAACACTTTCCCTACCATTGCTCTAATTGGAGTGGGCATATTAAATTGCAGCTCCGAAGTCCAACACTTTCCCTACTGTTGGTTAGAGTGGAGAGGGTATATGTTCCAACACCCCCAAGTCCAATGTTTTACCTACTTTTGCTTAGATTGGAGTGGAAATAGTCAATCTATTCCCTCTGAAGTTCAATACTTTCCCAAATTTTGCTTAAGTTGGAATGGGAATAGTAATCTGACCCCTTCTGAGTTCAACACCTTCCCTTTTGCTTACATTGGAATGGGAATAGTAAATTTGACCCCTTTAAAGTCCAACACATTCCCCTTCATTTGTTTAGATTGGCGTAGAAATCATAAGTCCGACCTTTGGAAAGTCCAACACTTTCCCACCTATTGTTTAGTTAGAAGTGGTAATATTTATTTAAAATGTTATATTTTAGTATTTCATTTAAATTATTCATACAATTCAATAATTAATAGTTCTTTATTTTGTAGTTTATATTTTAATTTTCATTTATTTGTTTTTAAACTTTTTTAAATTTGCTCTGTTTTTAATGAATAAATGTTTATTTTTGATTATATTTTAATGTAGTTCATTTTAATTTTTTGTTTAAATCTCATTTACATTTTTAAATATACTTTTTTTATTCAATTTTATATTAAATATATACAATATCACAGGGTTTTTAATTGTATTATTTTAAACTTTTATATACATATATATAGTCAAATCAATATTCTTACCTTTTTTTTTTTTACAATATTCTGGTTCACAATATTTATGTAGTTTGCATACAAATATAGTAAACCTGATATTTTTGTTCCCGCAATGTTTTTGTACCTGATATTTCATTATACAAACGGGCTGCGGTACGCCTCTGGTCGACCTCCCATTCTTAGTCTGTATTCATAGAGGTTTTCCAGCCACGGTAGAGTCACATGGTCAGTTGAAGGCTTCGGCAGCAGTGGGCCCTCCCCTTCTGATGTTTTGGTGACAGAAGTGGCTCGGTGTCGGAGATGAACTCCTCCTTCCAGTTGTAGGTTCTGGGGCAGGAACTTAGCCACTTTGAGGAATTTTTGGCAGCAACTGCTGGCTCTGATTAGGACACCGAAAGTTAGCACCATGGGAAGCCAATCATTGCTTCAGCACAAAGGTACAAAGTGTCTTGAGGCACCATCTTTTTCTGGGCAATATAGTCCACGCGACACACAATTGTCAAGTGCTAATGCTAGCCACATATTCAGGACACCCAGGTTGGAGGACGTCACAGGTTCACACTGTTCATCTTTAATGGCATGGAAAGCCATTAATGCTTGGACATTTCTCAACAAGTACCAAAGTCATGCCAACAACAGTCAGTTTGTACATGCACGAAGAACCAGTAAAGCCGGTCTATAACAATTCCTTTTTCAGTGGCACACTTAAGCTGGTACACCAACAGGGATGATGATGGGTTTCGCCTAGGCACACATCAGTTGTTCAGTGACTGACTCCTAGTCAGGAGCACAGCAGTCATGCTCTTTTTGTGTCTCTGGTCAACTGCTCTTGTTCACACCAGCAGTCAGCTCCTCCTGCAGAATTGGCTTGCTCCTTCCCTCTTAATTCAGGTATGACCCTCAGGGTGTTCCAGGACAGGCAAAGCAGTTCTTCCTCCAGATCAGACTTAGGGTAATGTCCTCTCACCTCTGGGAAACTGGCTATCATGCAGACACCCGCTCTAGTTGTGCAGTAGTCGTATGGGTACTCTGTGGAACACCCCCTTCATCGTCAAGGAGCACTTCTAACTGCAACAACAAGCGTATCAGCAGCTTCCACTCATACATGTACAGCAGAGAGAAGATATATTTTTTCAAAACTGTTTTGGGTTGTTTCTCTTTTCATCTGTCCCTTTCAGGCTGTCTTCGAGACCAAGCCTTTGTCTACAATAATGTTCTTTACTTCAGGGTCATCTCCAGGCTGAAGCACCCTCAACAGAATAACAAAGAAGTGTTAGCAGTCTGTATCTGTCAATCAAAAGCCTCACTCTGACAACAGGACCTGCAGACCCACCCTTAACTCCTACCATCTACCAAACAGCAGTCACTGGGAAGACTAATCAGCGGCCGCTGCAATAAAGGATCTAATCGAATTTCTAAGGATGAGCCTGTCTCTCTTTTCTTCACTACAGTTTCTAGGTTTCCTCCCTCCAGCCTCAGGAATCTCAGCAATACTCTTTCACTGTCTGAGAAAGTAATCTCGCCTCTATCATGTGAACAAGAACAGGCCATGGGTTCCAAAATGGAAATTGCAGGTCTGTGCCACTCTGATTCACTCCTACCATCACACAGTGTGTAGTAATTTGCTCATCAAACGCCATTCGCATACATCTATGTGCTCAGGATCTCAGCGTTAGAATTCTGGTTCTTCGCTAGTAGTGGAAATTTACACTAGCAGACCAGTAGACTTCCACTTTCATGATGCAGATAAAAAGGTGTGGTCAAGCAATGATCACCACAAAACATGATTCGCTGCTACCGCCACACGACACACTTGAACATCTGACAGCAACAGTACTGCTCCGTCACTGTCAAGGGCTTGCTTGGTGCTCCTCTCTATGTCTGGACAAGTCCAGGACCAAAACCCTGCCAAATACAGACGTAGGACTTTGTGCACATTTTAGATTAATGTGAGGCTAACCCCAATATCTTAAATCTTGAAACTCACAGTTGAGCACACAGGGCACTGAATACAACTGTACACCAGGCAGTGGACACTCCCGTCCCAATACCCCACAAACTGCAAGTAGTTATACAGTACAAAATTAGGAAATATTGATCACCTTTTTTGAAAATCATAAGACCTGGAAAAAATGTTTTTTTCAAGCACACCAAACCTTTTGTCAGTGTCATTTTTAGGAAAATAACGCACACTGTCTTGCATAGTACTTTTTTCCTAATCCCCCCCAAAAATGTTGCTACATTCTGGTTATTCTCTCATAGTTCTTCAGAGAAGACCATAAATTCATTGTACATTCCGATTCCCCAACATGTTGGAAAAAAGGATTCAAATTTGCAGAAGGTTTAAGCGCATAGTACCCGAAATATAAAAAAAAGGATCTGCACTTGAGGGTGAGGAGTGGGGATCTTGAGCCTATGCATATAGAGGGGCTGATTACGAGTCTGAGGACCACAAGACGGGTGGTGGCGCAATGGTGGTGACCCAGCCACCGCCACATCGGCGCTCCGACCATCAATTTACAAGTTTGGTGGTCGGACTGCTATGAATCACCGCAACTGACAGGGATCTGAGATCCCTGGTGGTGTTGGGGCGGTTGTTGTCCTCAAAAGCATATTATGAGTTTCCTCTATGCCATGGTTTTCTTGGTGGTTCCTCCTAAATAAAAACTGTGGCAGAGAGGACACAAAAGGGACCCTACAGGCCCCCTTTGGGCCTCTTGGCTCTTGGGCGCATGCAGCATGTGCACCCCTCTGTGCATGCACCCCAGTATCTGCATGGCATGGCTTTACAGTCCATGCTGTGCAGGTACTGGCTTTGGCGTTCCCATTGCGGTGCCTATTTCCAGAGGCACCGCCATTGAGACCACCAAAGAAAAGCCCGCCAGACACAAGAAACACTCGTAATTGGGCGGTCGGCAGTGAGTCTTGGTGGTGCAAGTGCGTGGTTGTGGCATACCGACCGCTCCCACACCAGTAAAACTCGTAATCAGACCCATCGTGTTATAAAATTAACAGAAATGGTGATAGAAAAGGTTGGTTGGGTCGATCCACCCCATTTGTTTAAGGTTTTGTGTTACACCCCAGTTGACATCATGAGAACTAATAAATAGCTGGATATCACGTACCCAGGATCTTTGATCATGTGATCCACATCGACTCTGCTTGTGTCTCATCTGTTCATGGGACTCTCAGCACAACCCAAAAACTGGTGACAAGGTCATCCTGCACTGCCTGACAACACTATGAGTGACAATCACCACAGTTAGTTTGCTGTGGGGGCTGATACACACTGGACCACCTATCGTCAGAGCAAGGAAGGAGCACCACCCTGTCCATTCTACTGACCGGCTACTCCAGGCCTTGGTACGTGTGAGAGAGCTGCACCTGAGGACCCATAGGCTGTGCCAATGATTAATTGCTGACAACTCTACACTCGGCAGCCCCTCAGCATCCTCTGAGGTTTGGGCACACGGCCTGACAGTGATCACAGGTACAGCCTGCTAGTGGTGAATCTTATGCGTACACACCACCCTCCCTGAAATTGTGCAGATGATTCACATGGTTCAGGCCCTCAGTTGCTGGTCGCCTGGTTGCTAATAGTTGGTCTACCACCCACTAGGGACTACATTCTATCACCGCCTGTGGTGAAGAACAGACTGGTGGAAGGAAAAAAGCAGTGAGAATGCACCGTCCTGCTACCAACAGTACCAAAGTGACCACAGCATTAACCTCCCCAAAACTATCCATCCAAAGTGTTATGTGTAGTCAGCATATTGCCCATCACTGCTTTTGCTAGTAGAAAAGGGCAAAAACAAACAACCTTAAGAGGACAATAGAGAAATTCATAGTAAGCCTCAAAAGAGGGACAGTACCTCTGAAGACAAACCAGTTCTTGTTGTAACAACCGCCTTGTAATTGCCTGCGGGGAAAAAGAATGCGTAGTAAGGTGACATATTCCACCGTGGGTGTCCGCCTAAGCAACTGGGTAAAATCAGATTTTCTGTGGACATGCATCCATTGAACCTGGCGATCAAGCATGATCAACACCTCAACCCAATTGTAGATAAACTGAAAAGTGAAATCAGCACACCATGTTGGTTCTTGAAAATGGACCTCAGATCAGGGGACCATCAAATCCTGCTAAACCCCAGGTTCTGATACATTACACACTTTTCCATTTACCTGGCCTATGCGAGTACGAAAGGTTGAATTTCAGCATCTTCTGTGCCATGGACAAAATATCTGGAATAAAATATTGTGAGGACAAATATATCATGAATATTGAGGACAAAGATATTGTGAAGGTAAGTTCCTATAGTTAAGCAACGTTTTACTATATGTAACTATACATATATGTACCTTGATGAAATATATAGCTTCAAGCTACATCGTTGAGAGAGTACACCATGGGGGTAAACATCGTTTACCAAAATCCTTTTCCCCGCAGGCAATTACAACGCGGTTGTTACAACGACCGCGTTTTAACAACGCATACCATTACTCTACAAGTCAGAACAATAACTTGCGGAGGTGTTGGAAGGTGTTGGATTTTAAAATCCAACACCTTCCCTTCTGTTGCACAGACTGGAGTTGGAATAGTAAATTATACTATTCCAACATCCAGCCACCCCCCCTAGAGCATGTTGTTACGACTTGTGGAGTAATGGTATGCGTTGTTACAACGCGGTCATTGTAGCAACCGCGTTGTAATTGTCAGCGGGGAAAAAGAATGCTTAGTAAGGTGGCATATTCCACAGTGAGTGTACGTGATCATAGTCACTTGCAAGCCTTAGCAGCCAGGCAAAATCAACTCAACGATGTGCCTTGAAGCTATATATATCATCAAGGTAAATGAATGTATAGTTACATATAGTAAAACGTTGCTTAACTATAGAAGCTTACCTTCACAATATTTTTGTCCTCAATATTCATGATACATAAATGAGGAGTTAAGAATAGTAAATCTATACTTACTTATTTGCACTTACCTTCTCGATATTTTGGTCCTCAGTATTTTTGACATTATATTCTGTCCACACATTATTTTTGTTAACGATGTGCCACAGATGTTTTTCAGAACACTATTCGTGAAGTCCTCTCCATGCTGACTGGGTTCATCAATGTCAGTAATGACATACCTATATACACCCAGTCTGTCAATGTCAATGAACATCATGTTTGGCTCTGAATGGTACAGCAGAGACACAAAGACTGCGGCCTCACCCTCCAAAGAGAGAAGTGTGAGTTCCTAAAGTCCCACATCAGTTGCATTGGCTACCACTTCTCTGCTGATGGAGTGACCCCTGACCCTGCAAAAGTGCAGGATATCAAGTCGGCATCATCTACCTCTTCTGGTACTGGTGTGATGTGTTTCTTAGGAATGGTCAACTATTGTGGGATGTTTATAAATTCCTGATGTTCCTTGCAGCAGCTCTACACAGTCTCACAAAGGCAAACATCCCCTGGATCTGGTATGAAAAATATGTGGCAGCACTCCAAGACACCAAGAATGCGTTGTCCGTGGAGGTCACTTTAGTTTACTTTGACCCAGCCAAAGACTCAGAATTGGTCTTAGGTGCCAGTCCACAGGGCTGGGAGCGGTCCTATCAGAGGCAACCCTGTGGAAAATAGGCGCCAGTGGTGTTTTCAAGCATGACACTCACTCTCACTGAAGTGAGGTACTCCCAGATCAAACAGGAAGCTGTTGTGGTTCACTAGGGGGATAAGCACTTCCATTTGTACCTAAACAGACACCTATTCATGGTAAAAATATACACAATATCGAAAGGTAAGTGCATATAGAGTAAGCATGGATTTACAATTCCTAATTCCACATCATCGTACCTTGAATATATAAATATCGTCAAGGTTCTTATATGTAGAGTTACATATAGTAACATTTTGCTTAACTATAGAAACGTACCTTCACAATATTTTTGTCCTCAATTTTCTTGACATGATATTTTGTCTGCACAATATTTTAGACAATCTATTCATACTTACCTTTTGATATTTTGTCCCATGATATTCCGGCTATGATACTAAAGTATGAATATGTGTAATATATGAAAACTCATATATAATTCAATGTATGTATTATAGGGATAGTCCATATTCAGGGTCCACAACATGCTTCTGAAGCATCAGCATCCTGGCAGCAGGTTGAAACTGCCACGTGACAATTTAAGGACCGGAGTGCTCCACATCTTGTGATGCTCCCTGAGCCCGCTCTCAAGAAGGAAACGGGCAGCAGGAGAGCAAAAGTGGTAATTATGCGCAACAATGAGGTTGAAGGAACTAGTTAACTACCCACTTCAGTGGAGTGACTACTGAATCTAATGAAGCCGCTCCAGTTCCAAACCTCCTGGCAGCCCATGACCAAACAAGTTCTGGTGTCCGCTGGGGAAGTGATGAAAACTTGGACGATAGGTATTTGGACCCTTGTACTTACAAAGGGCCAGTCTGGGACTATCTAAGAAGTATTAGGACATTAAACAGTGGCTCATATACCTTATTATGGTTGTGTTTAACCACAAGCTGTGCGTTTTCTACAGTCTTGATATTTTGGGAGGAATGTAATGTTGCACTCGCTAGCCCAGTTAAAATGTTCCAAGAGGTGAGTTGTAGCGATCTGCCCCATTTTTTAAGATATTGTGGTTCAGTCCAATCAACGTCTTGGGAGCTAATAAATAGCTGAGGATCCTATGCCAGGATCTTTGAGCATGTGATCCATCCTATAGGTAACACACCTTTTCTATGTAGTCACCCCATATTTTTAGCCTTCCGCTGGACCCTATATTTTTGCTGGCTCTAGAAATCTGTTCACTTTAACCATACTCACCAGTGGTAACGTGCCTGTGCTCCCCCATTAAAATTGTTGAACTGGCATATTGCTAATTGATATATTTAACCTACATATCAGTCCCTAGTATATGATACAAAATGGACCCACAATCTGAAAGTTGCTTGTCAGTAGAGGACTGCAGCACCTATTATGCCATCCACTACAGTGGTTATAAAAACATGGCTTCCTGCCTACCGTGCGAAGACTGAAGCTGTGTAAAAACACCAATTTGACCTGTCAAAATAAACACTATTGAAAGGTCAAAACCTCTCTTTTAAATATTAATAAATCACCTCTTCGTTTTCGCCCACAAAGCAGGGTGCAGGGTATTTAAAAGTAGAAATGTAATATTAACAGGTCCTTATGGTGACTAGTACTCAAAAGTTGTTTGCCACTGTTGCAGGCCTAGCTGTCCTATGTATGCAGCCAGAGTATAGATTCAAAATCCTAATACTATAGCCTGGGAATGGCACTAGCTAAGAAAATAACTAAACAACTATTTGTAATAGTTATTAAAAATCTAATTCAGAGATGATGTTGGATTTTTAATATATACTATGGGAAAATAAAGTTTCTTTTTTTTTTTTGTCCTCATCACGAAAAGTTTTGAGTATTCGAGTATTTTAGCTATTTGGCCACCTGGTAAAAGCCTTTTTTACTAACTGTACCTTCCGTAGCCCTTCCCCGGCACTAAGATCACTTCCTAATCTTCGTGGGGGTATCTGATCGGCTGTTAGGCATTTTAAGCAGCTTGCCCACTCCTCAGAGGCTGTATTCTGTAACCCCTGTTTCAAAACTATTAGTGCGCTTAATCATTGGACCTCAGGGGTTGCCAACTCGAAACTACTTATTCCCTTTCCACCCAGTACTGTTCCCAATCATTCCAAAACTCCAGCCTTTTGCTATAAGACCCAGCCTTATCCAGTGTATTTATTCTAATAACAGAATTCAACCATTCTTCTACTGTGGGGGGTTGGGGTTAACCCACTTTATGCAGATCTCGCGTCTGGCCACTAGCACCAACATAAATAACAGATTTCTAAGTCTTTTGTTAAGACTAGAGCCCCCTGTCGCATCTATTTTCACCCCAAATATTATCAAATGGGCGCCTATTTGCATTTCTTGTTTGAGGACCTCGGAGAGGATCTTACCTACATTATCCGAATAAGACCGGAGGTGGGGGCACTGCCAAAACATATGGATGTTGTCCGCTCTTTCTTTGTTGCATTTTGGACAGCTCCTGATTTTCTCCTTGTTCATCTTCGATAACCTCTTAGGAGTCCAATATACTCTATGTAAAGTGAACAAGAAGTTTTTTTTTCAAGGGTGCGGATTTAATCACATCCCCGCATGCAGCTACATATTCTTGCCATAGAGCCGATAAATCCTGCGATGGCAGCGCCTTCCGCCATACTTCATGAGACTGAAGCTGTGCAAAAACACCAATTTGACCTGTCAAAATAAACACTATTGAAAGATCAAAACCTCTCTTTTAAATATTAATTAATCACCTCTTCCTTTCCGCCCACAAAGCAGGGTACAGGGTATTTAAAAGTAGAAATGTAATATTAACAGGTCCTTATGGTGACTACCACTCAAAAGTTGTTTGCCACTGTTGCAGGCCTAGCTGTCCTATGTAGGCAGCCAGAGTATAGATTCAAAATCCTAATACTATATCCTGGGAATGGCACGAGCTAAGAAAATAACTAAACAACTATTTGTAATAGTTATTAAAAATCTAATTCAGAGATGATGTTGGATTTTTAATATATACTATGGGAAAATAACTTTTCGAACGTTAACTTGACCTGACCTCAATGAGCAGCTATGACTCCTCTGAACCTGACAGATTATGTAGGAGGGGCTATGGGCATCCTTTTTGACATTACAGTGTCAAATGTTTTTAAAAAAAATATATTTTTATTGAGTTCTTGGCAGAGAATCAATGACATAATGATTACCACGTATCCAACATGTAAATCTAAACATACTGAACTAAGAATACATTGAAATCGCCTACCATAAGTACAGATCAAACAAAAAATATTTGTATTTAATCAGAAGCATGATATCCCAGATCCCAAATATCCAGCACTAAACACTTTTCTCAGTCAAAGTAATCTTTCCAAATTTTAGTAAATTTACGTAAAGCTCCAATCCTTTTTGCATACCTAAGTTCGCTGTTTCTAACTCTCATAATTTTTTGTAGACATTCATCTGCAGTTGGAATTCTTTCTCTTTTCCAATACTTAAGAATAAGAGATCTGGCAATTGCAACAAGGATGTACAAAAGCTTCACTAAGGAATCTTCCAAATTAAGCTCTGGATCCACCCCAAGTATAATCAAATTATTATAGTTAACAATCGTAAAATGTAAATATTGAGACAATATAAAAAATAATTTTTCCCAGAAAACCTTAATTTTGGGACAGAAGGCAATAATATGTGACCAATTAGCCAAATCCGGTTGAGTACATCTAAAACAATTAGATGATGCATTACTGTACATTTTGGACATCGCTGCCGGTGTATAATATAATAGCCATTTGCTAAAGAAAAGCATACGTCTCAAGTTAGCCCCTCTAAGGACCGTGAAGTTTAATTTATTTAGGGTTTTCCAGTTTATTTCCTTTAAATTGAAGCTTTCATGTTTCTGCCATTTTTTTATCACTTTGGCACTCACATCCTCCTCCCTATTTTCCACCAAACTTTTCCTCCATGCTCCCGCCCTCTTGAATACTGGGGACCAAAAGATATCGTTCGTTAAATTAGAGATCTGACTTATTTGTGTTATATCAATATTGCTCAATAACCTATACAACGCTACATATGAGCCCATAAGAAGAAAATTACCACGTATTAACAATACCATCTCATCGGGAGTCAACCAGACTCCAAATTTAATAAAATTTGATAAGTTAATGAACCCATATCTCGCCCAGGTAAGTGTGATATCATAATCTAATGCGGTTGCTAATCTAAAAACAGCCTCTCTTAATGGAGTTACTAGGGACAGGAGAGAGAGTGAGTACCTTTTCAGCATAACATCTCGCTTTTTAAGAAACCAACGCAAAGTCTTATATCTGACTAATTTGGGTGATTTAACAATCGCGAGAGGAGAAGGTATTTGGGATTCTTTGCAGATTAAATCAAAAAAAAAATTAATAAAGAATACATCTCTAAGTGCTGGATATTTGAATCTCGAAAGATACTGCACAAAATATGCATAGTAATAGTCTTTTAAATTTGGTAGGCCCAATCCACCGTTTTCCTTATCTACATATAGGGTTTCTATAGCTATTCTTGGAGTCTTTTTTGCCCAGATGAAAGCTGAAAAAAGAGATTCAATCTTTGAAAAGAAAAAGCCAGGAAGAGAGCAGGAAATGGTTGAAAACAAAAAGTTGAAAAGTGGGAGTATTGACATCTTAATTAATGCTACTCGGCCTAAGATAGATAAAGGAAGCGTATCCCATCTTAGGAACATAGCACGAACTTTCCTAATTAAGGGTTCAAAATTGAGCGTATATAGATCGCGTACAGAAGATGAAAAATAAACCCCTAGGTACCTTTTGGGTTTATTATTTATGCATCTCCGAATATCTGAATGCAGATCCGGGTTGTTATTCCCGCTGATTATGATCTCAGTTTTCCGTTTATTAATACGATACCCCCCCAATGCTTCAAATTGTGAAAAAATGGAAAATGCTTGTTCTTGCGACTGCATATCGGATTTCAACAGAAGCATAATATCATCTGCATACAGTTTGATCTTATCCATACCAACTATCGGCGGAGAAATATTTTTATTTTTTCTTATTGCAGATGCTAGAGGCTCGATGAAAAAAGCAAAAAGAATGGGGGAGAGAGGGCAGCCTTGTCTTGTTCCTCTTTGAACAGGAATAGACCCAACCATCAGTTTATTGATTAGAATATGGGCTTTTGCTCCCTGGTACAGAATTTTAATTAAAGGGATGACTTGAGAAGGTATACCAAATCGATATAAAATGAAAAAAAGAGTGTCCCAAACTACTAAATCAAAAGCTTTTTCTGCGTCTAAAAGAAGAATTAAAGCCGATACCTTACGAGTTTCAAAAAAATCGAGTGCTTCAACTAAATAGTGTGTGTTAGTGAGCAGTTGACGGCCAGTGATAAATCCATTCTGATCTGTATGAATTAACTGTGACGCAACCTTATTAAAACGAATAGAAAGCAATTTTGTGATAATTTTATAATCCGAATTTAATAAAGTTATAGGCCTATAGGAGTTTGGATCTTTTGCTTCTTTTCCTTTTTTCAAAAAGCTAACCACTGTACCATCGTAGAAGGATGTCGGAATTGGTCCCCCCTGAAGCATTGAATTAACTAATAAAAGAAGTATTTCAGAAAGAGAACCAAAAAATGTAATAAAAAATTCGGCTGGAAATCCATCTGGGCCGCAAGCCTTACCATGTGGCAGATTTTTAACTACCAGCTCCAATTCTTTAAAAGAGAAAAAAGAAGCCATAACTTCTTGATCCATATTGGAAAGTGATGGAAGAGAGTATTTATCTAAAAATACATTTAAACTAACTTGATCCAAAATATGGGAAGAAGAGTAGATATTTTCGTAATGGGTTAACATAATTGCTCCTATTTCTGCCTGATCTGAGGTGTCTACTCCGGTGGTAGGGGATTTTAAAGAACGAATCAGGTTGGCTGCGGCTTGTTCTTTTACTTGCCATGCCAAAAAATTTCCGGTAAAGTTGCTATGCTCATAGGATTTCTGCACTTGCCTATAAAAGATTTCCTCACTTCTTGAGAAATAGTGAGCGCTCAATTCACGTTTCGCTGCACTTAATAGGTTTTTTAAATCTGCCGAGGGATTGTGATATATTTGATGTATTAAGACCTGTATTTTTTGCTGTAGCTGGTTTTATCTATCACAAAATATAGCTGCCTCCCTTGCGTCCCTACTTATAATGATGCCCCGAATATACGCCTTCAAAGTGTCCCATATAATATGAATTGGCGCTGTCCCCATATTTCGTTCTAGAAAATCCTTTATCTCTGCCTGGACAGACATAACCCAAGGTTCATCATTCAAATAGGATTTATTGAAGACCCAACGTTTCACCACATTAATCCTTACATCTAGCTCAATTTCAAGGACAAGCATTGCATGATCGGAGAAGCCATTATGTAAAAACTTATGATCTCGACTAGTAAGTATTGAGGAAATTAGGAAGAAATCTATACGAGAAAATGACTTGTGCCTCCCCGACCAGCATGTATATTCTCTTTTATGAGGGTTTATTAACCGCCAACACTCAGCTAGATCTAAAGTCCTAATATTATTAAGAATAGTCTGATGAGATTTGGGTTTAGACTGCTTTTTTCCGCCCAAGGTTGAATCAATGTGTGGGTTCATCAATATGTTAAAATCCCCTCCAATAACTAAATCTCCGTTAACCATAAGGAGAGACTGAAACATTTCTTCATATATTAGAGGGCAATCGTTAATGGGAGCATAGAAGTTCACAAAAGTAATGGGAGATGGTCTATTCTTGATTTTGCATTTAGCCCAGCACCAACGGCCCTGTTTATCTGCTTCGGTAAGAATGATTTCTGCCTCTAATTTCTTACTAAGAAAAAGTGCAACCCCCCGCTGTGACTCTGAGAAGAAAGAAAAACCTCGATAGTCAGCCCATCCTTTAAACATGGAAAATGTATCTGCTTTAGAGATTGCGATATGAGTTTCTTGTATCATAATGACTGCAGGATTCTCTGTTAAAAGCCAAGCCTCTATTGCCCTCATTTTCTTCTTATTATTGAGACCGTTAACATTAAAAGAAATGATTTTCAAACCCAACTTAGACATAGTACAGACATATGATTAAAGTGCATATCGTACATTTCAACCCTTATTTCCCCAGACTTCTTAGAACCACCTGCTCTGAGCTTAAAAAATATATTAATCATCAAACATAAATAGCATAATGAAACATCTCTCCACCAAGAACACTCTTTTTTTTCCCCCTCTCCTCCCCCCCCTTGTCTGTGGCACCCTACTAACTCTTTATCCTCTCCCCCCACGCTTGCCACAGCACCCTTACCTTTAACCTTGGGGTGTAGTGGTGAAACACCCCCTGACCCCTAGAACCGTGCTCCTCCCTCCCCTCCCAAAACCAAGAGTATAGCCTTAATGGCGTTTAAAAGTAAGAGTTTAAGAGTAACATAAGAAAGATAAAGAATTAAACCGTTCTATCACTATTATACATTTTGTATTTCGTGTAGCAAATCCTGTGCTTCCTCAATATCGGATAGTAGATAGAATTTACCCTTAATCAGAACTCTAAGTTTAGATTGCTGTGCTATCATCGCCTGAGCCCCTTGAGCTTTAAAAAGTTGGAGCATCTTTACAAATTCTTTCCTTCGTCTGGCCGCGATAGCTGACATGTCTGTGAATATTCGGCATTTCACCGTAGCATTCACAGGAAATTGTCTTTGTTTGATAGCCCTAGACAATATTTGTTCCTTTACTCTAACATCTGCAAAATTTAGTACAATAGTACGCGGAAGGGTAGAATTCGGAAATGGTTGAGCAGGAACCCGGTGGGCTCTTGTTATAGTGAGGTCTCCTTTATATTTCCGGTATCACCCCTTGTTGAAGAAAAGAGTTTACCCATGCCAATGTGTTTGACCCCTCAATTCCTTCCGGAACTCCTACGATACATAGGTTAGACCTCCTATTATAGTTTTCCAACTCATCAAGTTTTAGTTCAAGAGCCCTTGTGGTTTTTGTAGTCCCTTTAGTGTCTTTTTTAACTTCGACCATTTGATCCTCCAGTGTTGAAATCCGTTCTTCTGCTTCCACTAAGCGGGCTGGGAAAGTAGATACTAATTCCTCGATTTTGTCCATTTTGTTCAGTCTCTGGTGGATTGCCGAGAGTTCTGCATTTTGCGACCTTTTTATTTCTCTAACTTCATCCAGAATCAGGTTGAGCATATCTTTCACGGACATTCGCATCTCTCCCTCTGTTTCCGTATTCATCTCAAGCAGAGGCCCAAGGTGGTCCGCCACTCCCCCACCTGCCCCCCCTCCTGCTTCCATATCGATAACTTGAAGTGACACCGTTGCTGCATTTAATGTATCTTTTGTTTTATCCTTAGAAGTATCAAATACTTGCCTTGAGTCACATGCAGAATTAGTGAGAGATACCAAGTTTGAAGGAGTTGCAGCTATACACGAATCATTAGCAGAAATTATACCATTTGATTGATTTTGTACTGCATCTAGGTTCGTTGAATTCTTTGGGGGGACCAAGTTAGGTGAGAGAGGTGAGACTTTTTTTGCGAATAGAGGGAACTGCTTAGCCGCAGAAGAAATAGATGGAGGCGGCAGAGGCGGCTGAGGTGGAGGTAGATGAGATGAGTCATGGGTATGAGATACATCATCAAGGGGGGCTTCAGTCAAGTTATCTCCCATTTGCGACTGAACCAGACTGTCTGTTAACAAGTCCTCAACCTCAGAGTTATCAGATGAATGTACTGAGTCATCATCCTTCAAGGGATTACCTTCTGTTAATTTAGCTGCTGCCTCCTTTGCCTGCTGTCGCCGTTGTCTGGCTTTGAGACGAGCGTTAAGCAGTTTCCCCATTGTGCTCACACTAAAGGCTGGAATAGGGTCTCAAAAAGGTTCTAAATAGTATTGAGTCTTTAATTAGTCTTTAAGTAGTCTTGAAATTATTGTGAACCGCTAGGAGCTAGTAATCAGACCAACACCCTTTATGCTTCCTTCTTTCTTTGCTTGGTTCAGCCCAACACTACAGCCCAACACTACGGGCAACAGGCAAAGTACGAAAAAAAAAAAGAGAGGGGAGCTTACTGTTTTATATGTCCAAGCCTGTTAGTACCACCCAGAAATGCAGTGTATGTCTTGGTAAAAATGCCAACTCGATATTCACCAAACGGAAAATGCACAGGCCGGTTCTTTACTGCTTCCTTGCTACTTCTCCTTCTTTTTACAGCATAAAAAAGAAGAAAGTCAGGACCACACGTTCCAGCTGGCCGTTTTTAGCTTCTTCAATCCCCTTTTCCAGCGCTTAATACTGTCAGTGCACTCCCTTAAGCAGTCTCTGCAGCCTCTTAAATGCACGAGATTTTTGAAAAAGTACTTAATCCTCTTGATCCACTTAATAAATAGAGATGCAGTACTCTGCCGTTCCTACCGTCGGTATTGCATTCATATCGACGGCCAAACGCCGGTAAAATATGCCCCACCGCTCCTGATGTTTGTCCGTTAATAATTAATTGATTGAATTAGGCAATCATGCAACAGAAAGTCCGAGCGCCTGCAAGATAGCAGAGGAGCAGCGCTCTGCTATTCCGTCCCGCCGATTTCAACCGATAAACAATCTGCCTGCTAGTTGAAGAAGAAGAAGGAAAATCCAAACGCCGAGCGAGGTAACTGCCCGCTCTTCGTGTCCGCCGCCATCAGAGTCAGCCTCGTGGAAGGGAGGAGTCACAGCACGGCTCACAGGTGCTACATGGAGGCGTGGAACTCCAGCACAGGCCCCGCCACAGTGTCAAATGTTGTTGAGTGTCAAAGCCTGCTTGAAAGACCTGCTGGATTTCCTTCTATAGCACTGGTTGCACAGTTGAAAGGAAGGGAATCAATGCTTCAAACAACTCTTGTGTATCCACTGTCAGGGTGCTGGAAAACCATGGTTTGTTCTATCAGACTTCTGTCTCTGGGTTTATTGGGCGTACTGTGGCTGCTTCAAATAGAATTTTGGTGTCAGATGGGGGGGGACAGTAGGATTACCATACTACCCTCCCAACACACACACTTCGTCCCCATAGCCCATGTTCATTGTGTCCGAAGACTTTCACCATCTTGAAAATTCCCAAAGTGGGTAGTGTTCACCCTTGGGAATTTTTACCCCGTTAGTTAGGGTGTGCCCAGGAATCATTAACATCCACTAGCTTGTGCCAGGCATAAACGTAGCATCTCCAGGCACCCACTTGAAAACACTCCTGGACTTGAGAAAGAACAGACGAGGACCGGACCTGCTGTGTGTAACCTGAGAGGAGCCCTGAAAAGGACTAGACCTACTCCGTCAGAAATGAACTCCAAGGGTCACAAGGGCGACCTTCTGTTAAATCTACGAGGATGCAACATTCTACAAGAGGCCTTTTCCTGCAACTGCCCAGAAGGACCCCTGGGCCATATATATTTCGGGGTCCCTCCTCACAACGACAGTCTACCTGGTACGCTGCACGCTCCTTCTGGATCTGGGTGGTGCGATGAGCGCTCAGACCGCTGGCACTCTAGGTCTTCTTTGGGGTCAGTTCCAGGGTATGCAGAACGAGCAGGCAAGGAATATAATCCTGGTTACTTCAACACAAAATATTGCTTTTAATGCTTCATTTTGATTTTTTCTGATCAACTTTCAAGCATTCAGTAGATTCTAGTTTTATATGTGTGGAGACTGGTGTACATGGGTACCATTGTGCTGGGGTTATTGAAGACGTGCTATCACTTTGAACAATTGATTCTGTCATCCAAACTAGGGCATAGCAATAGAAAGTGGGTCTGATGGCTCAGTCGAGTAATGTATATAATTCAAGGATTTTTGATGGCTCACATGGTCACAGGTTCAAATCTAAGCAGACTTTCATCATTATGCGGCAGATAAAATGAGCATCATTGATTTGGGTGAAATGAACATGACTCAAATAGTGCCTAGAAACTCTTTAGTGTGAAGATGTGCTTTACAAATATGCATTACGTTATGGTAATTCAGCTTGGCTCGATGACTCCATATTTTTTGGGACACCCCCAAAGAATCCTGCAGTCCCAAACCTGCACCTGCTATATTGGGAACAGCTTATTTAAATGCCGAATATAGTGGCAGAGAGCCTAAAAAGTGGATCTTTTCTGAATGTCATGCACACCTATTGCCACATTCTGGTTGCTGGGGTAATCTCAATACGGATTCCTGGATTTGCAGAATTACCAAATACCTGAAATTCTTCCCATTAGCACTTCACCAGAAAAAAACACTAAGGGCCAAATTTATCAAAGACTTGCGTTGCCCTTGCACCATGCAATAGGGTGAAAGAGTGACGCAACTCTTAAGTTAGATTTATCAAGCCAGGCAAGGCCCCCATGTGTTGCCATAGGTGGCTTGATAAATCATCTCTGCGTTATGTTACTCTGCCCGAGGGAGGCGTTCCATGGGTGGAGCGTGGGTGTTCCCATGCATCCACACATGGATTTTGGCGCATTCCCAGAGAAAATGCAGCACACATAGAAAGAGGAAAACACCTCTCAGGATGGTTTTTGTGCAGGAAGGTGTCCCTTACAATGCAGGCACTCTTACACCATGGTGCAAGGGTGCTTGCTTTGGCTCTAGGCAGGACATTGTGCACCAGCGCATGAAAGACAGGAATGCACCATATAATGTTGGATACAGCACACTCCTGCCCTTTCCCTATCATGCAGAGCAGCAAGGTGACTTGCTGCTCTTTGTGATTTTTTTAAAATAAATATGCCCCTATCTGTTGAATTCTGAATAGGAAAAATTATGAAAATAGATAGAAAATTGACAGTAACGATTTTACAGAAATCAGATATTGTTCATTCTGAGCAGAAAACTAATAGTAATACCATAGCCGATAAATATTGTAGATTACCGTATAAGTATTAAATATGTGCGGTATCACTAATGAGCTCTGAAGTCATCACTTAGAACCCAAGACTAGTTTAAGCAGTGAGATTTCTACATAGCACATACTGCACTCACCTGTAGGATTTTACAAATCTAGTGTTTGATAAAGTTGGTACATTGGAAGCACTCTGAGCATCACAAGCGCTCTCCTACTGCCACTAGTGTGCATAAACCTGCTCAGATATGTAGAGAGACAGTGTATGCTGCCTGCTCATTGAAGAGTTGACCTCTCTGCTTAGGTTATAATTAAGGACGCTTCTTGTCTGCACTTCTGATGGTGTTTTATGTTTCATCACTGCTCAATTTTTGGTGCTGTGCTGTTTTGATTTCTAGCTACTTGGGTAAACTCAAACTGCTTTGGCTGGTAGTCAGGTTTTACTTATGACTAAAATACTACTGCCTGTCCACAAATGTGGGGCTAAGCCAGACACGTAGTCTTACCTTCCACCCCTGTATTCCTCCTCACACTCCTCACCAGAGAGCACACCATGTTCAGGGTACAGAAGGCACCTTATAAGTAAAATAAAAGACCCCCCCCCAAATATGTAGTCTACGGGATGTTCGTGTTACATGATCCATAAAGGTGAGAGGAACCCGTATCACATCCTGTTTTTTTCTGTGTTTGAGTGATGAAGTAGCAACAATTTCTGGTTCCATTAGCTCAACCCGACGCTGCATGTGGATTTGGTCTTGGAAAGCAGATAATTCTCAAAAGGCGCTTCTAACTCATCTTCCTTTCAATGGAGTAAAACGTTTTTGGGTCTGAGCTATTGAAGCTGCTCAAAAAGTAGGTGGAGGACCATACGCTTCTCATTCCTCTGACATCTAGGCCCAAAGGTAGGAGATTTCTGTTCAAACTCGCTTTTGGGAATTCTTCCTTGAATGGAAAGGGAGAGGATCAGCCATTTCATGGGAGAGGACAAGACCGTGGTACTCTCTCCAATGACAAGTCCTGGCAATAGCCTGTAAATATCTCTTCCTCCACAAACTCTCCAAACCCACGACTATCTGAAAGTGGGAGGCCGAATCAGAGACTATCTCCGTTTGGGAAAAGGATGTCTCTGACGCTTGGGTTCTCCAGTTGGTCAAAGATGGCTATTCAATCAACTTTTCTTCCTGTCCTCCCTATGGTTACATAACCAAGCCAACTCCTCCCAATCGCCAGAAGTTACAAGGGCTCCAGAAAGGGATCTTCATGCTAGCTCCTGAGACGGATATCAGTCTGTGCTGTTATTCTCTGATGTTTCTGGTCCAGAAACTAACAGGAGAATATAGTACTGTTATGGATTTAAAACCTGTCAATCTTTATGCTCCCTACCAGAATCTCAGGATTGTGACTTTGCAGAGGATGTTGCCTCTTATTTCTCCTGGGTCAGTTCTTGCTTCATGAGTCTTGTCCGATGTTTATTTTCGTATTCCGATTCATCCACTTTCATAGGGGCACTATTCAACACGTGGATGGGGTAAGTCTTCTTCCTCTACATCAGCAACTCTTCTGTCTCGGCTACATGATCTCCTTCATGCTCGGCGGCCCCAGTAAGGACTAGTTGAGGGTTCAAGATAACATGTCTGCCTCCCTTTCTCTTTTTCGTTAGATACACAGCCATCTCCTCCAGCTTGTCTACCATCTTATCTCCTACTGGAGTCCAAAATCTCAGAACCATGACATCTTGGTTCCTGTTTTGGAACAGATCACTCAGAAACTCCATTGGTGGCTTCAACCAACGAATCTGGCAAGAGCAATTTTGTCCAGATCAGGATGGGGAACCAGGTGGGTCAGGCCTATCTAAATCATTGGGAGAAAAGTGGAGGGGGAAATTTGTTCTCTTTTGCTGGTACCCTCAAGGATCAGAAAGAGGCATGTTTGGAAGACAACCTGCTGAGCCTGACTGCGATTCATCTTTCGAAGAGGGAGAATGGGCGTCTGGACCAGTTGAGTTGCCAACTCCTTTCCTTGGTGACAATGTGTCTGTCTTCTTGAGTGTTCCAGGAGATTATGGTAGGGTTTAGAACACAGGCTGTACCTCTTTATTTCCCCTCAGGATGCTCTTCTGCCATGATTAGAGGCTTGGAGGGTAGACGTGATGAGTTTTCCTTGACCTCAGGGTCTTCTCTTTGCTTTTTCCCCCCTTTGCCCTACTTAGCAGGATTTTGGCCACCATCAGAAAGGAGAGAGTGGAACTTCTGTTGGTGGTTCCGATTTAGATCCAGGCAACCATACTTCCCTCTTCTTCACCGTCTAGACATTGCTTTACTTTGGCTGTTTCTTTTGAATCCGTCCCATTTCAGGTTTCCCCATCTACCCAGAAATCTCTCAGGCAGTTGTATTTGGGGGTTTGGAGATTAAAAGAGCAGACTAGAGACTGGAGTCAGAGCTCTTGGGAGGTGATAGAGCGCGGGCTCACCTGCCGTTTACCATACTCACCTGGGGCCATAAATCAACATACACACTTTGAACAGGTAAACCTACGCTTAATCAATTTTGTTTAACCATTCAGGACCTATACCATTGACTTACCAATCCTAGTCACCGGTACCTAAAGTCCTAAGAGATCAAGGGTGTTCGCATAATAGGCAATAAATAAACATTTGCACTCCTATAATAACCACAAACTCAGGAAAGATTTAACTTCTTTATCTACCACTTCCGGTTGCCATGGAGGTTAGCAGTCTAGCTGCTCGCCTCCCCCTGTATAAAAGCCCTGATCATTGTATTGCACAGTTGGATTCTTTGCAGACAATCGAGCGCCCTGAGCTCGCAACAACTGACCTCTGAGCCCAAGTCAGACTCTCACATTCGAGCCAAAGGTAACCAAAGCACCACTCTAATCGCCGACGGAAGTTCCTCCTCAGGGCTTCCAAGCTGATTTTAGCGCACTGCACTGTACCTCGCATTTTAATATTTTAAACTGCTCTCACAAGATAAATTGTTTGTACTCACTATTTTCCTGTGCCCTGGCGTGTTCCCCGGTCCACCGCTGACTATTCAGTTTGAGTGGAGGGAACTAGCGCCACAGCCGGAAGTGTCCCCCTACCACTTCCGGTTGCCACGGAGGTTCGCAGTCTAGCTGCTCGCATCCCCCTGTATAAAAGCCCTGATCATTGTATTGCACAGTTGGATTCTTTGCAGACAATCGAGCGCCCTGAGCTCGCAACAACTGACCTCTGAGCCCAAGTCAGACTCTCACATTCGAGCCAAAGGTAACCAAAGCACCACTCTAATCGCCAACGGAAGTTCCTCCCCAGGGCTTCCAAACTGATTTTAGCACACTGCACTGTACCTCGCATTTTAACATTTTAAACTGCTCTCACAAGATAAATTGTTTGTACTCACTATTTTCCTGTGCCCTGGCGTGGTTCCCCGTTCCACCGCTGACTATTCAGTTTGAGTGGAGGGAACCAGCGCCACAGCCGGAAGTGTCCCCCTACCACTTCCCGTTGCCACGGAGGTTAGCAGTCTAGCTGCTCGCCTCCCCCTGTATAAAAGCCTATGCCCTCCCTCTCGCGCAGCGGCCGCGCGCATTGGGCACGCCGAAGGCGCGCCAAAGGCAAGCCCGTCTGCGCCTGGACCGGGCCCCCCCTGGCTCGACCCCCCTCCCACCACATCACACATTTATAACCTACACCGCATCCCAACTTAAGACATTTAACATCTCCCCACCTTTACCTCACCCCCCTTCGTACGCCCTCACCTTCGAACCTATTATAGGACCTTTCCACTGCCCCCTTTGTAACATAGGACCCTCTCCTCCTGGTCGCCCCCTCTCCCACCCACTACTCGACCCCCTACTCCATTTCTCGCCGCTCTTAATAACGCTCGCTCCGTCCCAAAGCACAAGTTGGATATTTTAGAGATAATCACCGGGCAAAACTTAGATCTTTTATTTATAACGGAAACTTGGGGTGACAACGCATCCGGGCCTGACTTCCGGGCTGCTATACCGGATGGCTTCTGTGCTCTCAGACACGACAGAGTCGCCAGAAAGGGAGGTGGACTTGCCATCATTCATAGAGACCGCCACTTCACCAAAATCGAAGTCCTCAATTCTCTGGGTTGTGAAGCGCTCACTTACTCCATTGCTCTCTCCAACAATCAATCATTCAAAGGTACTCTTCTGTACCGCCCTCAAGGCCCCCGAACAATTTTCCTCTCAGGTCTGGACAATCTCATCGAGCCCTCAGCGGAAGCCCCTGACTACACCATACTGGGGGACTTTAATTTACACTTAGAATCTCCGACTGACAATGACACCACTCATCTTACCTCCGAACTACTAGCAGCCGGACTCAACCAGTTATTATTATTATTATTATTAATCGGGTTTTATAAAGCGCAAACAACCCGGAGGCCTCGTAGCGCTAAGTACCGTCATACTAGAAGGGAAGGGATTAAATGAACAGATAAGTTAGTCACTTCACCAACGCATCAAGCAGGACACACACTTGATGGTCTTTTCACTAATAATTCTGACATCACTTTCCTTGCTACTATCCCTCTCGTCTGGCCAGACCACGCTGCAGTACTCTTCAGTATCAAACCCCGCAGGGCTTCCCCTCCGCAATCCAACCCCCCATCCCCATGACCACCCGAGATTGGAAAAGCATCGGCATCCCCCTCCTCTCAACCACACTTTACATCTCCCTCGAAGAACTTAATCCGGATCCCGAAACAGCATCCAATAATTATATCAACCACCTACACTCTGCTTTCAGCTCCCTGGCACCCTCCAAGCCAACCTGCCGCAACCGAATCACTCATTGATCCCCCTGGTTCACTGAGCCCCTCAGGCTACAGAGACAACACTGCAGAAACCTAGAGAGACACTGGCGCAAGCATTATAACCCACATGACAAACTAACCTATAAGAACGCTTTGGCCATTTACAAACGTCTCATCTTTTCAGAAAAAAGCAACTATTATATAGCCCAAATTAATTCTGCAAACAACTCTCCCAAACAGTTGTTCCAAGTGGTCAACAATCTCTCCAATCCCCATTGCCCACCCGCCAACATTTTACAAGCCCTCTGCAACTCCCTTGCTGACTTTTTTTCTGACAAAGTCACCACTATTTTCTCTGCTTTCACCTCTCACACCCATCCCACCTCAATCAATTCCAACCACCACCACACCATCGATACCCCCACCTTCTCAAACGTCCATCAGGTTTTCCCCGAACAGATCTCTCAACTCATTTCCTCTATTAGATCAGGTTCCCCGTTGGACCCATGCCCACCTTCCATCCTTAAATTGATTCCTGATGCCATAATACCTTCCCTCACTAACATTTGCAACACCATGTTCCTCACAGGCTCCTACCCCTCCGTTTGGAAAAATGCAGTTATCAAACCCCTCCTGAAAAAACCCACCCTCGACCCCACTTCCTCCTCTAGCTACAGACCCATCCCCTGTCTTCCATTTCCTTCCAAAATTTTCGAAAAACGAATGAACAGACAACTATCCGAATTCATCAACATAAACCATCTTCTCGATGACACTCAATTGGGATTTAGACAGGGTCACGGAACCGAAACTGCCCTTATAAAGGCAGCCGACGAGATCAGGATGACACTAGACAAAGGCGGCGCGGCAGTCCTGATACTCCTGGATTTGTCCACGGCCTTCGACGCGGTCGACCTTGCCACCTTGATCGACCCTGTCTCAGCCCTGGGCGTCAATCACAAAGCCAGAGATCTTCTAACCTCTTTTCTCGCCAATCGGACACAATCAGTCAAACTATGTCCCTTTTACTCACCTGTCTTTTCCCTCCCATGTGAAGTGCCTCAGGGGTCCTCGCTGAGTCCGACCTTGTTTAACATTTATGTTTCAGACTTGGCGAGGGTGATCAAATCACACGGCATAAGTTTGACTTCCTACGCTGACGACACCCAGCTGGTACTATCAGTTCACAAGGACGGAGAAACAGTTGCTGCCAGATTACAGGAGGAAATGCTAGCCATCAGCTCCTGGATGGCGAGCAACTGTTTAAAACTAAACTCCAACAAAACGGAGGTGAAGACCTTCGCAACCTATCTCCTGGATGGTCCCCTACCTGGTGGCCTAACGAGATGGGCCCCCCGCCGCAACCCGTCTCCAAGGTTAGAAACCTTGGGGTCATGTTCGACGACAAACTTCTCGTCAATCACCACGCAAATGCGGTTGTCTCCACCTCATTCTTCACCCTAAAAAAAATCAAGAAACTACTTCCATTCCCTCCACCCTCGGCTGGCAAAACTCTTATCACTACCCTCATTTTTTCCAGAACCGATTATTGCAACGCCCTCCTCCTCAATGCCCAAAAAAAAGTCCTAAACAAACTCCAACTGGTGCAGAACGCCTGAGCAAGAATCTTGCTCGGTATCCCCAAGTTCAGATCCATCACCCCTTTCACCCGCCAGCTTCACTGGCTGCCTATCAGAAGCCGCACTGAATTCAAGGCCTTATGTATTGCCTACAAAGCCATCAACAACGCCGGCCCACAGTTCCTAAAAAACGCCTTCCGCCCATATGCACCCACCAGATCACTGCGTTCATCCTCAGCACACCTCCTTTTCATCCATGGAACTAAGAAAGCTTCTTGGGGAGACAGGTGCTTCATAGTCTCTACGGCCAGACTCTGGAATTCCCTCCCCATCACCATTAAAACCAGCCCCACCCTCATCATTTTCAGGAAACAATTGAAAAATGGCTGATCACTCACTAACCCCATGCGCCTACTTGTCTGACTTGATTATCCTCAAGTGCCGAGACGCCTCAGGGTATTTGCGCGCTATACAAATCGCCCAAACATAAACATAAACATCTATGAAAACTCGTAAATGTCATAATCCAGGCATTTGAAACCAAAAATATTTCGATTAGGAAGATAGCAATTTAAATAAGAATATGCAAAGATTGTAATAATCCGTCATTAAGCATTTGGCGATAGGAAGGTAAAAGGAAAGGAAACAATACAATGACATACCCACACTTATTTATAATGACCTAGAATGGTGTGAAGACCAACCCTGGCCACGGGCTGAGTTAAAGGACAGAACCCCAAGATTGCAGGTGCCAGCAGGATTGAACAAGTGTAGACCAGAATTCGGGACAGGTGCAAACCAAATTGGATCAGGAAAGAACCACCTCATGCTAAGACCGGCACCCACAGCTAAAGTGCAACGCCTGCGTCACCCCTTCTCCACAGATTACAGCCAAACCCCAATTAGGTTATCGAATCTCCTTCCCAGAACCCCGATTGGGTTATCGAACCTTCTGACAGAGTGCTCCACCAGCACCTCTGCTCTCGATCACCTATTGAGCGCGTTGGGTCAGTGACAGGTCAGCAATTCAGACAAGTCGGACAAATTAACTAGCTAAGCCTACTCTAGTTATACTATTTTCCAGGGCAGTGTACCACCCCCCAATGTTGCAAGGGTAAGGATCCCCAAATTTGATTGGACACAGGATGAGGAGAGGTCATCACACCATACCAAAATGAAACTTTTATTTTGGAATATTTAAATTAGCGTTCCCGCCCATCATTTTATTGTCCCATGCACTTTTATTCCACTCATCAATGAATGTTCTTATAGTAAATACATTGTTATAACATTTGTACAGTTGGGCTTCCTCTAGTGAGGTCGAAAGGTGAGCTTTCCAGGCGCATCTCTGTTGAGAGTGTCCTTGGCATTCATTCAATGCCATGACTTGAACGTTTCTGGTTTCTGGTGCGCATGTGCGGTGTGGGTTTCAAAATGGAGTTACAGATACATCTCAGGCCCAAACACGAGCTAAATAGCAAAGTAGAAAAGAAACAGTTTTAGAACAAAGAATAAAGGAATGCACTGTATACCACTTATCTCTACTCTATTCCCATCACGTTATTTTAACTATTTTGTTAAGTATTAGGCAGAACAAACAGCTTGGCAAAAGCAGCAGTGCAAGCTTCTTGCACATTAGGACACAGAGCGGCCATCTTAGTTCTAGTGCGCAGAAGCAAAAGTTTCCCACCAAAGCAAAGAGTACGTCATGTCACGTGAGTGTGACAGACGCATGCGCAATGGAAAATCCCGTGTAGCAGTGGCCATTTTAGTGCAAGCAAATTATGGTTAGTGAAAAAACATAGGCGAGCTTCCCCTTGATACTAAAAAAGTTGTGTAGTGCAATATTAATAAGACAAAACATGTTAGTGTTAGTACATTATGAGTTATTTAGAGAGGGTTGAGTACAAGCAAGTCGCTGTACATGTGCAACCTTGCTCCATCAATGCCTTCTTTGATAATATTTTATATTATCACTAATTAATGAAACAGATGCCAACTTTCACATTTCTCCCAACTCAATTTCTTCAAACTTTCTGTTTAGTTTCTTTTCATTATTCATGTGAACATTTTTCACTTTCTTGTATATATTTCCATTTAGTTCTTCTAACTCAAGTTCATTAATATTTATCTTTTTCCCTTTTTTATTTACTTATATGTCTTATTGTGCTTATGACATTTGCAACAAATCATTATCCCTAAAATCAGTAGGGCTATTCCCACCATTGGCATCAGTATTTTACCCACGAAACTTTTCCCTACATTAGAAAAATCTGTAAGTCTCTTCCATGCACTGTCAACATCCAGTGGTTTGAATTCTCTTTCCAAATGTGTAATGTTCTTTACATACCCTTTGATTTCAATACTTTTATCTGGTATGTAAGTGCAACAATGTTACGCCTTCAACATTCTACAGACTCCGCCCTCTTTTGCTAATAGGGTATCAAGAGCAAGTCGATTTTGTAAAACTATTGATCTGAATACAACCAATTCGGTATTGATCATCAAAAATCCTCCAGCAGTGTCAGTCGATATGCGATCCACCACTGTTGACAATTTGCAGATTCTTTGAGTATTAAGAACCACTCCCACTGAAGGTATCAATGCACTAAATATATCACCTACAATTTCAGAAAACGACCTCTTTTACTACATATTAGTCCATTAATTTCTTCATTGCTTCCAGTGTTTTTATTTACATGATATATCTTTGGGAATACTATTCCAAAATAGCAACTCCCATACCAATGGTCATGCAATTTAAAATATGCTTTGTTTCCGCAAATATAATAAATTCCAGGAAACACAGGTTCAGTTCCATCTTTGAATCCCGACCCCCAATTACCGTGCTCGACTGGGCACGGCCCCTGCTTTCATTTCCTCGGAGATTATCCCTTACCTTCCAGCCAGGGAGCTCCGATCTTCTTCCCAATTTCTGCTGACAGTCCCCCGGTTTCGCCGGAAAAAGTGGGGGGGTTCAAAATTTGCGACCCTTGCCCCAGCTCTCTGGAATTCATTACCCTTAGAGCTCAGATCCCTAACTCCATATTCCCAGTTCCGAAAGAAACTTAAAACCTATCTTTTCAGCAAAATCTTTATTTAGTCTCCGGTCACCTGTCCTCCTCCCTTTGTCCCTTGTGGAGATCTGCCAGTTACAGCGCCATGAAACCCCCGGTGAAAGAGCGCTATATAAAACTTTTTAAACTCAAACTTAAACTCAAACCTTATAATTGTGTTCACATTCACTGGAACCAATTAATATATTGTTCTATTAACTCGGTCTCTCTCTGTGGAGACATAGTTTCCCTTTCTTTTTGAAATCCAGCAACATAGCAGCTTGAGTCTTGCCATTTGAGGTAAACCCTGTATTTTCATCCCATTTGGGAATCTTTCGTTTTTGATCAGTGGCTTTTCTCTGGAAATCCTGTCTCCTTTTCTCAACTAAATTCAAAAATATTTTCTCTTTTTCATGTAAAATGCATGTTAAATTGTTCTTGTGTGCTTCAGCAATATCTATTGTACCTATTGTTAGGAAATATTCACCCATATAACGTGTTACATCACTTTTAGTATGTACAGGATTTAGGTTACTACGTATAGGAAGTTCAGAAAATATTACATCTGAGTTAGAATAATAATACTGCAAAGGTCCTTTCTTATAAAACAAACTAGCTAAAATACTACATGAAATACCATATGTCAGGTGCAGATGATGATATGTCACACCCTCGGCTGCAGATGTCGGTAATTTCATACAGACATAGCAATCACTTATTTCCATAGCTTCTACATAGTGTATTAATAGATTAGAAAATATTTTCAGGTGTGTCCGATTTCTAAATCTATTATAGTGTAATCATTCCTCATCTGATGCTTCTAATTCTACCTTCGGTGATTTAATGCTGAGTGCTCTTTCTTGTGTTTCTATCTTCTCATGAGCATCTACTTTCTCATGCATGTCAGTGTTATTCTTTATGTCTCTACTCATTAGATAAGGGATAGCTACTGTCAGTCCTAACCATACTATGAGTACTATCAATATACTACATGTGCATATTCTACAACATGTTTTTAAACAGTTTCTTTTCGGTCTTCTTTAACAGTATGATCAGCCATTTCTGACTAACGAGATTTAACCCCTCTTTGTAACTCTTACACAGTCTTTTAACCTGTGAAACTTTTCTCAAGTTGATCTCACTTCTTCGTCGGTCTTATCAGTAATTAATTCATCACCACTTTCGTCACTTATTTCTAAGTTTTCAAAATCTTCAAGGATGACGTAAGTCCATTCAGGACCTCTGAATTTGTTATTCAGTCTTTTCAGTCGTGGACTTCTCCTTCTTGGTTGTTCTGTAGATGGTTCAGCTTGACTTGTTATTTCATTTACTTGTTCTGGTTCTTCATTTATTGTCTTTAGGCGAAATTTCAGTCTTTTGACAAACCTAGGCCACTTGTCTCCCTTTCTGAGTCTTTTAGCTGGCACTGTGCTCTGCCCTTCTTCAAGTGTTCTCTTGTTTTCATTCAGTTGTGGAACATCTATTTCAATGTTGTCCTCTGTATCCCTCTATATCTGACTTGGTACAAGTCTTATTTCAGTTTCTTCTGCCTGGTCACTAATCTGGCCTTGTTCAGGTGTTTGCTGAATTTTACTTTGATTTGATTTACTTTCTTCTTCCTGAACACACTTTTCTACACCTATCTGGTCCTGCTCAAGCTCTTTGAACTCTTGATTTCCTTCTGCTTGAGCTTTCGCCCTAGTACCTATCTGTCCCTCCTCAGACTCTGGAGTTCTTGGTGAGGTGTCGAATGTCTAAGTATCTTTATCTTTCCTTATCTGGTCCTCCTCAGAATTACTATTGACTTGGATTTCTGTAATCAGAGTGCATTCTTCTATTCCTGACTCATCCTCACTATCACTCTGTCTATCTAAATAGGTTTGACTTCTGGTTCTTAGGAAATCTGCAGGTATGTCAACTACTGGAATCCAATCATCCTGACTGGTGCTCGGTTGTTCCTCTTCAGCTACTTCAGGATCAATATCTTGAGACCCCTCAGCTGCACAACCTTCAGCTTCAGTTCTATCAGGTTCAGTCACTCTTTTCGTATGACTGGCATGGATCCAATTCGGAATTCCTTTGCACTTTACAGCTGTGGTGGTAACCAATATCACTTGATGTGGGTTTCCCCACCTTGGTGCTAGGCAAGATTTTCGAGTATGTTCCTTTATCACTACCCAGTCACCTGGATTCAGGTCATGTGCTGGAGTTGATTGCCTCTCGACAGCGTCTTCCCCAACCTGGTGAGAAATAGTACGTACTAGGTCAGCCAGTTCTTTACACTACTCTAGTACTAAGTCATCAGATATATTTATCAGCTTGTGTCCTGGCACCCATGCCTGCCTCATTGCTCTTCCCGTGAGTATCTCATGATGTTTCAATTCTGTGTTCTGTCTGGGATGCCTCTGAGTCCCATCAGAACAAGAGGTAAAGCATCAGGCCACTCTAATCGGGTAGATTCATACATTTTTCCCAATCTTGACTTGATTGTGCCATTCAGTTGTTCTACTACTCCAAAAGCCTCTGGGCGATATGCACAGTGCAGCTTTTGCTCAAATTCGAATGCTTCACAGATTAGATCAATTATTTCATTATTAAAATGAGACCCTCGGTCTGATTCAATCGTTACTGGAAAACCGAACCGTGGTTGATGATGCGCTCATACTTAGTCAGCCGACTAGGAGTTAAGTACTGAGTTTTGGTTCTTGTTAACAAAATCACAACTGCATGTGGAACATATACTGTCACTGAATGTCCCATAATAATGGATTCACTTTGCTCAAGGCTCATGCAAGTTGCAGCTACTGCTTTCAGACATCCTGGCAGCGCAGATGCCACTGGATCCAGTGTGGAAGAAAAATATGCCACAGGACGTCTCATTAGACTGTGAGTTTGGGTCAGGACTGATAATGCACAATTATCTCGTGTATCACAGAATAGTGCAAAATCTTTTGAATAGTCAGGCATCCCTAATGCTAGAGCTGTACACAGACATTCTCGTAATTTCAAGAAAGCAGTCATGCATTCGTCATCCCATTCTACTGGGTCCTTTGCTCTCTTCTTTGTCATTTGTATCAATGGTTTTGCGAGGACTGCAAATCCCACAATCCACTGCCTGCCTGATCTCTTTCTGAGTTTGAGGTAGATTCATATTTTTAATTATTCTGATCCTTTCTGAGGTAACCCTCTGACACCTCTTTCTATCTGGTGCCCCAGATATTTCACTGATGTGGTGCAAAATTGCAGCTTTTCAGGTGACACTTTATGTCCTCCTTCACCCAAATGATTCAGTAAAGCAATGGTATCACCAACATAGTCATTTCAAGTTTTAGACGCCACCAATAGGTCATCTATATACTGTACCAGGACTGACTGTCCAGGCAGTACCAGAGATTCAAGGCACTTTTTCAATATCTGATTAAAGATCGATGGACTCTATGTATACCCCTGAGGAACGCGGTTCCAGACGTATACATGACTGTCGAATTCAAAAGAAAAAAGAAATTTGCTATCCAGGTGTAATGGAATCGAGAAAAATGCGTGACATAAATCTATTACGGTAAACGATCCAGCTTCCCACGGTATCTGACACAGAATTACTGCAGGATTTGGCACAACTGTACAGCATGGGACAAAAATCTTATGTATTTTGTGGCGGTCTTATACGATCCTGTACTTTCCGCTCGGTTTCTTTATGCCAATTATTGGCGAATTACATGGACTGCTCATTATTTCTTGTAAAATGCCTGTTTCAATCAATCGTTTTATTTCGGCTGCAACACCTGCTTTTATTTCTAGGCTCATTTTGTACTGTAGAATATTTGGGTAAAGTGCTCCTTCTTTTACTGTTACTTTTATTGGATCAACATTTGCCATTAATCCTACATCTTTTCCTGTAAAATCCCACACATTAGGATTTACCATATGCTGTCATTCTTCTGGTAAGTCTTCTACAGTTAACTTTTTATTCTCAGTTTCTAAAGTCAATACAGGGTACAATCCATCCACTAACATGGACTGTCTCCATTGTTTCAGTTGCTTATCTCTTGTCTCTTTTGGAAATCGGGGGTAAAACTTACTCCAATTGCGTTAATTTAGGTCTGGGATCTAATTCGTTCATGTCAGTTCTTAAATTGTACAAAATTCTGCCATTAAAGGTACCACTTTCTGGAAATGCTAAAACATCGCATCTTTAGTGTACTCCATCCAATTTTCTAACCACACACAAGTGTGATAGCCCCTTTCAACCATCATGTATGATGCGGGCGTATTTGGCGGGGTAATGATAATAGCTTCTCTTGTTTTAATCGCTTTATCTTTTTTGAAAAGAATCTTAACTCTTTTAATGAATGACATTTTTTTTTCTCTCCGTACATGATACAAGGTCTTCCTCTTATGTACTATTCTTGTGCAAACCCTAGATACTTTCTATCAGGTCTATTTCCTACAATTGGACCTATATGCAACATATACTTCGAATCAAAAAACACTTTGTAATGACACTCAGTTTGTTTACAAGAAATGCCTCCAATACCAGTGCGTCTCTTATTTTTCAATGACCAATCAAGGTTTAGAAGTCAAATATACTCGACCAATGGTTGCGCGGCTTTTCCGGCGAGACAAGTTCTCACGCTCCTGAACTCACCCCTCCTTTACAATTATTATCTCAGCTACACGCCCGCTGTCTCAGCCAATACCAGCGCGGCTCTATGTGACTTCAGCGCAGCTCCGCAACTGACTCCCTCCTTCGCAAGGTAATACGAAACTTATTTCTTTTCACTTCTAAATGTACTTTTCATTTAATTAACAACGTAAAAACATTCGCCACTGTGCCTGATTTTCACTCACTGCGAGTAAATCCCTTCCGCTTACTCTTCATACACTGCGAGTAGATCCCTTCCGCCTACCCTTAATGCAAGCATTGGAGAACCTGCTACTCCTTCAGACTTACCCTTTCTAGGTGATATAAGGCCAAAGTTTCACCAGCGTACCCCTTTGCTATCAATCAAGCTCAGAAGAACCTGCTACTTCTCCAGTGTGACCCTTTCTAGGTGATATCACACTATAAAGTTTTGCTGGCGAACTCTTTGCTATCAATTATTCACACATTTATACAGAAAGTAGTCCCTAAAAAGTGCTTCCGGTTCTACCTAAGCATGCACTTACTTCCTATAGGCAAGTGACCTCACTACAGAGTGGCTTCCATTTACCACAAGCTTATTCTGCCCCCGGGGATTCCAGACACAACATAGAACAGGTACGAAAAATTTTGGTTAATACATAAAATCAATATTCATCAATACAATCAATAATCAAACTTTTACCAACTACCTATCTTAACTAAACCCTAAACTTACCTCTGCTACCAAAAGAACTGATAGAGCGCGGGCTCACCTGCCGTTTACCATACTCACCTGGGCCCATAAATCAACATACACACTTTGAACAGGTAAACCTACTCTTAATCAATTTTGTTCAACCATTCAGGACCTATACCATTGACTTACCAATCCTAGTCACGGGTACCTAAAGTCCTAAGGGATCAAGGGTGTTAGCATAATAGGCAATAAATAAGCATTTGCACTCATATAATAACCACAAACTCGGGAAAGATTTAAATTCTTTATCAATGAAAACTCGTAAATGTCATAATCCAGACATTTGAAACCAAAAATATTTCGATTAGGAAGATAGCAATTAAAATAAGAATATGCAAAGATTTTAATAATCCATCATTAAGCATTTGACGAGAGGAAGGGAAAAGGAAAGGAAACAATACAATGACATACCCACACTTATTTATAATTACCTAGAATGGTGTGAAGGCCAACCCTGGCCACGGGCTGAGTTAAAGGACAGAACCCCAAGATTGCAGGTGCCAGCAGGATAGAACAAGTGTAGACCAGAATTCGGGACAGGTGCAAAACAAATTGGATCAGGACAGAACCACCTCAGGCTAAGACCGGCACCCACAGCGAAAGTGCAACGCCTGCGTCACCCCTTCTCCGCAGAATACAGCCAAACCCCGATTAGGTTATCAAATCTCCTTCCCAGAACCCCGATTGGGTTATCGAACCTTCCGATAAAGTGCTCCACCAGCACCTCTGCTCTCGATTGCCTATTGAGTGCGTTGGGTCAGTGACAGGTCGGACAAATTAACTAGCTAAGCCTACTCTAGTTATACTATTTTCCAGGGCAGTGTACCACCCCCCAATGTTGCAAGTGTAAGGATCCCCAATTTTGATTGGACAAAGGATGAGGAGAGGTCATCACACCATACCAAAATGAAACTTTTCTTTTGGAATATTTAAATTATCGTTCCCGCCCATCATTTTATTTTCCCATACACTTTTATTCCACCCATCAATGAATGTTCTAATAGTAAATACATTGTTGTAACATTTGTACAGTTGGGCTTCCTCTAGTGAGGTCGAAAGGTGAGCTTCGCAGGCGCATCTCTGTTGAGACTGTCCTTAGCATTCATTCAATGCCATGACTTGAGATTTTCTGGTTTCTGGTGCGCATGTGCGGTGTGGGTTTCAAAATGGAGTTACAGATACATCTCAGGCCCAAACACGAGCTAAATAGCAAAGTAGAAAAGAAACAGTTTTAGAACAAAGAATAAATGAATGCACTGTATACCACTTATCTCTACTCTATTCCCATTACTTTATTTTAACTATTGCGTTAAGTATTAGGCAGAACAAACAGCTTGGCAAAAGCAGCGGTGCAAGCTTCTTGCACGTGAGGATACAGAGCGGCCATTTTAGTTCTAGTCCGCAGAAGCAAAAGTTTTCCCACCAAAGCAAAGAGTACGTCATGTCACGTGAGTGTGACAGACGCATGCGCAATGGAAAAATCCCGCGTAGCAGTGGCCATTTTAGTGCAAGCGAATTATGATTAGTGAAAACACATAGGCGAGCTTCCCATAGATACAAAAAATGTCGTGTAGTGCAATATTAATAGGACAAAACATGTTAGTTAGTACCTTATGAGTTATTTAGAGAGGGTCGAGTACAAGCAAGTCGCTTTACGTGCGCAACCTTGCTCCATCAGAGGTGAGCACTCTTTGAATTTATGGAAGGCATTAGAAGAATTTGTCCACTTGGTGTTCTTCTAAGGGTAGTTTTCCAGACTCCTGTAAGGGTGATAAAATAATAGAATTCTTTAGGGATGGGTTTTCGTTTGGGCTCTCGTTCTCTACCCTGCAGAGCCAGTGGGCAGCAGTGAAGGCGATCAAGGTTTTCTCACTCCTCCACTTTGCATCCTTAACTTCCTGCCTCCTTAGAAGTTTCTATCTAAAGAGACCAGTGGTATTCTCACCTGTTCCTCTCAAGTATTTATCTCTGGTCTATAATCTCTTGAGGAAACTTTCCTTTGAAAGCATTTCTACAGTGTCCCTGAAGTTTTTGATCCTTAAGGTATTTTTTTCTTGTGGCCATTACTTCGAGTAGATGGTTATGGGGGATAGGTGCTCTGCTCTCTCACAATCCATTTTTGAGGTTTTTTTCCAGACAAGGTGGCTCTTTGTCCTAATCTCTCTTTTCTGCCTAAGGCTCCTTCCTTCCTTCTATTTTTCCCAGGACATTATTGTTCCTGCCTCTCTTCCTTCACCTTCTATGAAGGAGGACATTTCGTTTCATTCTCTTGATTTGCCTAGAGCTCACTTTGTTTATCTCAAGAGAACTGCCCCTTTATCGAATGTTGATTTTCTTTTTGTTACTTTTGGAGTGTAATATTGGGGGCACCGTCTTACCACTTCAACCCTGTCTCGCTGGATCAGATCTGCAATTTCCGTTGGACGTCAAAAGTCAGGTGTATCTTTTCCCTTTGCAGTTCAGGGTCGTGGGGTTGCTACATCTTGGACAGCCTTCAAGGGTGCTTCAGGCATGTGTGCAGCAGCCATGTGTTCTTCTCCCAATTTTTTTATCTCTCATTACAAACTGAGGATGGAAGAGGTTTTGTCTTCAGATTTTGGTATGGCGGTTCTGGCTGTTGTTCACTAACCTTGTTGTTTGCTTCTGAAATAAAATACTTAGCATCTTTATATTTTTGTTGTCGTTTTTCCACAGTAGCTTTGATATATGCTCACTGGTTAAGACTGTGACGAGGAAGATGAAGGAGGAAGGTAATGACTCGGTTACTTACGAGTCATCTTCATGACTCCAAGTCATAGTCTTCCTACGTCACAGTGCCACTTCTATCCCTCCCTTCCATAGGAGGTGAAGGGAAAAAGTGTTGCATATCATATTTAACTTGATATTGCAGGATGTGATAAATATTCAACTAAACTTAATGGGATATGTGACGGGAACTTCCTGTAGACTCCATATTGGGTGGGGGGAGTTCTTTTATGCAACTTACAAGAGTGAATTCTGTACCCTGAACACTGATTGTTCACTGGTCAGGACTGTGACGAGGAATACTATGACTCAGAGTAATGAAGATTACAGGTAAGTAACCACGTTATTTTATTGGATTGGATTGCACCATTTATATAGCGCTAGCTGCCCCATGTGGATGCTGAAGCATTTGCATTCCTTAAATAATAGAAATAGAAATGAGCCCCAACTTGGGGGATCCTTTTTCATTATTACACTTGAGATGCCTTCTGGACCCTTCACTGCTCAGATTCTTGACTTTTTTTCATAAAACTGAAATGTGTTAACTGCTGGAAACACTTAAGCTGGGTAAAACTCCAGTCTTTGGTTGTCCCAGACCTTTGGGGAAACATCGCTCTGTTCTCTGCAGAAAGTGTAGAGACATAAGGTACCCCACTTCTGCTCTGTGGTAGAGACTGTTCTCCGTGTGTTTGTGCCAGTAAACAAAGCGAATAAACTCCAGCACATCATAGAACAGTGAACATTTGCAGTTTCCTGGAGTAAACACCAACCCTGGTCATATTTCCCCGTTTACCTTCGTGTATATATTTCACCAACTTTTTTTTTTAAATCTTAAAAGTGTTTGTTTACGAAAAGAGGAATAAGAGGCAGATTGCATGTTTCATTGTTTACTTTATACAAAGTAAAGTTGCTGTTCAGGGCCGTTTCTAGGTTTTTTGCCACCCTAGGCGAGAATTGAAAAATGCCGCCCCCTCCCTTTTACTACAATCTCTATCGCCCGCCCCCGTCATCCAGGCTAGAGGAATTATTCCATGTACCTGGAGAACACTATATAGGCAACAGACGCTACTACATACATTTCCTCTCTCAGCATCATTGTAGACGAAACAGCCAGAGCGAACCCTTCCCAGCTCTGGTAGAAGGTCGAATCATGTGAGATCTCCAGGGGCACATTTCTGCCCAGCCTTTGCACCAATCACTACTCTCTAAGCCCTATTAGTTCAATTTCTCCATGTCTACCTTATTTTATTTCTTAGGCCTGGCTAAACGCAGCAGCTTCGGAAAGACCTATTGTAGCCAAGTCTACAAAATATCCACAGAGTTGCCCGGAAGAGAATTTCCCTCTCCCACCTCTTGCTACTGGATGTTTAATGTACCACTCCTGCTTCCATTGCAATGCAGGACGGATTATTGTACATCTCAAAAGCACAGGGAATTCTTGCACATTATGTTCTTCATTTTATGTGTGCATTGCATACAGAAAGAAAATCGGGTTTTTTTTCTGTGCATCAGGCTTCTTTGCTCTTTTTGTCAGGAAATGTGCGTGAGTCATACACACACATATTTTCAAAAACCTCTATCCAAACAGCCCAGGAATCTAAAATATAATAGCATTGGCTAAACGAATAGGTCTGGCATTGCATGAAGCACCTGCACTCACACATACAGTTCAAATATTTTGCACACATACAGTTTAAATATTTTGCACATGAACATCAGTTCTATTGGCTTTGCCAAAGCTTGTGGTTCAGAGGCTCGCTATCTTCTTTTTATTTTTTTCGGATGCCTCTACGCACGTCTTTAGTGCTAGCTAGGAGCAGCCTTGCCTTATTGCCTGCATGTTTCCATTCCTGGCTTTTGTTTTAAAAAGTATAATCAGGGTTAGGGCCTGCTGCTGCAACAAACAAATGAAACCCACGCCACAATCCATATCCCTCACAGTTGTGCGCCCGTCTCTGGGGCTGTGAGGACCGGGATGAGTTCATAGACTCACTCACAGGCCTCTTTTAAAATTACAAGTAAGGACTCATTACAAATATTTAGCATGTTCGCAGTCACACGCAGCAGGCCTGAATGATGATGTTCTAATTTCTTACTCACCTGTGATCACATCCACACGCAAGTCCGCTCTAGCAGAACAGACCCTGGAATCAGATGTACAGTTTTCAGGCTCCGAGGCTTGTGGTGCACCGCTGGCTCGTGGTGCTGCTGCCTGCATGTTTTTTGCCGCCCCCCACCTTTTGCCGCCCTAGGCGGCTGCCTAGTCCTGCCTAATGGCAGAAACGGCCCTGTTGCTGTTCCATGTTCTCATTTTTCTTTACACTGTGCTCATTATTACTTTGTTAATCCTCTTAGACGTTCTTATGTTAGCAACCATTCTCGAGATAATTAAATTTAAGGCAGAAAGCACCTTACTTGTTTTTGCTAGTTTATCTGACGCAAGGACCCGCTTACTTGAACCACCGCCTGATCTTCCATCAGTCCACCAGAAACCTCTGCTCCACGTCCCTTTCTCTAACCCTCACTCCCCACATCTGACAGAGCAGATGTGGAGGTCGCTTCTTCTTCTACCTAGTAGCGAAGACATAGAACGAGCTACCCTTTCATGAAAGGATATCCCCATCTCTTCCAGAGTTCCGAACGTCCCTGAAGACCTGGGTAATTCAGCTAATCAACTGGACCCTGACAGCACCTGGATACCCTCATGTGGGACAAGAAGCACTTCACATATCTGCTGATTGACTGATTGAGACTTAGCTAATATCATCTCATATAATTGCTGTCCATGGGTGGATCAATGTTTCTCTGAAATATGAACCAGAGTGCCCCGCCCATTTCATCTCTGGCCTTGGAACATGTTACATGCATTTTACAGTATCATTTTATGATGTTTATAAAAGGAAAATATGTTAAATTGCTTACTAATGAAAACGCACGCTATTACACAATTGGTAAGAATTGAGATTTGCCCCTTGTCAGATTGTATTTACTGGTAAATCTTTCTCAATATTGGGAACTTACCCTACACTGGAAAGCTAGAGGGGGACCCAACTTCCTGAGGTGTCGAAGGTGTTTCCAGAAATGGGCCTCATCTGAGAGCACTCCCCGGTTGCAGTTAGCTAGGCGCGCAGCTAATGATAAGGCGATGGAGACGGCTAGGGCGTGGAGCGCACTAGTGATAGAGTTGCAGTCGCTAATTGAAGCTGATGATGGGGGGGAGACTGATGAGCCGGCGAATAGGGCAGGGGACGCAGGACGGGGCGGGGAGGCAGCTGCAGGGATGGAGGGTAGAAGTTAAACTGAGACCAGGAGGCAGGGAGGGGGCGGATTGAGCGGATTGAGGGGGTTACCGGGCCCCGAGGTTGAGACGCTGGACTTTGACAATGCTGGATTATACCTGGAGCTCTATGCGGGCGGTGAATAAAGGGGAGTGCCACCTGCTGTTGTAATGTTGGACCAATCGAACCGTCTTGGGGATGTGAGGCACACTGACAAGGGTGGGGTGGGGGTAGAGAGGGAGGTGGGATGCTATGTTTAGGATGTGTTGAATGGGTATGTGTGTACTAGGCGGGGGGAACAGCATATGAGTGGGATGATCTGAGAATTGGAATTGTCTGTTTTGTGCACAAAATTAATAAAAAACAGTTTAAAAAAAAAAAAATCTTTCTCAATATTGTTAAGCCTGCATCCAATATCTGAAAGCTTATTGAGTTATGAAATTCCATCTTACTCTAAAAATTCTGCAACATGCCAGGCAGCCTCATGGTCTTTACCTCCTAGTATAGTGTTCCGTTTAACCCCTTCGGCGCTCATGACGAGCTGAGCTCGTCATGAGCGTAACGTGCCCTACGCTGATGACGAGCTGAGCTCGTCATGTAACGCGGGTTTTTCAAAATCGCAGCGCGCAGCGGGAAAACCGCTAGCGCGCATGCAGTTAAATACCCAAATATCATATTGTTATCATTTGATTTTCATTGCAGTACTGAAGGAATCAACTGAAACCATCACTTAACAGATAACTGTACAACCCTCCAGGGGGATATAAACCTTGAATAACAACACAAGACCGGCCTGTGGTGCTAATTCCTAGAACATTATTATCAATATCTGTTTGCTCTTGTTTGCCTCTATTGAAGTATTTAAGAGTGTAGTCAAACCACCCTTTGCAAGATTATAAACAGAGACAAGCTAGTAACCATGAAATACATTCGCATGCCTAAATTTCTTGAGGCCATATTATCTCTAGCTTTTGTGAATCCCAAAATGTTTGTTTCTTTTTTAGTAAAGAAGTCAGCCGTGTTCCATGTGGAGATCAGTAAGGGTGGGTGCACCTTGCTGAGTTTTTTCCGCAGAGTTAACTAAAAACTCCACGAGATTCTGCGGAGTTCAGTGAGCGACAGAATTATGTTCCGTTGTGCTGATTTATACCACCAGGAGCATGTCCCACACTGTAAAATCAGTGCAAACAGCACCACTTGGCGCACCAGAAGGCGCTTTTTCTTTCTGCCGCTTGATTAGATTTTCTATCTAAGCGGCAGCTTTCGCAACTCCACCGGCAACTTTCTCAATGCAAGCAGCAGCGACCTTCTGTGACAGCGACTTGCCTTGAGGCGGCCTAGTGCTCGTTTTTTCTCGCTTGCCAACTTAACTTTAGTGAGTTGCACATGAGAAAAACTACTCCATGCAGCGTTTAGTAGAGATTAGAGTGGGCAAAGCTCAGCGAACTCCGTCGAAGTAGTGGAATTTATCACCCACCCTTAGAGATCCGCAAACGATTGTTAAAATAATGTTTGCCCCCATTCTGAAATTTAAGGGAGTTTAACAAAGCGGAGAGGCAAGACAAGATGCTAATGTTATCATAAATGGCATTAGTGGTATTACCCTGATTTTATCCCACTATATCATCGGTTGTACCAGAACAGCACCAAGATTCACATTTAATAGCTTCGCCTCTGGGAGGCTGTTTGTAATGTTGGTTTCTGCCTTTGAGCCAGGTACACATCAGGTTTGTCTTGGGGAACCAAAATAACACCAGTCCCCCTTGTTAGGAGAATTTACATATTAGACAAAATCAATGACTCAAGAATAGAAGTTGTCAATTCACCACTTGAGATTGGAGGTAAATGTCCTTCCTGTGCCGAAATTATATGTACAAGTTTGAACCCACCTGAATTCAATAACCGTGTGATGGAATCAGATAAAATAGTTCGAATGATTTGGATTTTTTTAACGGCATCCCTCTTTCAGAGAGCAGATCAACGAAATCTGATTTAAACAGATGGTTTAAGAGTGATGTAGGAGTACCCATTACTGCTTATAACTATTTAATTTGTAAAAGAGTAAGTGCCAGGGCCCACAGTTTTTCTTGGAAGCCCATGAATGTCAGGGCTGCCAAATTCCAAGGCACCGTAGCCTTATTTCAATCTCATGTCTCTTCCACCACCACCAAACCCTTCCTGCCTCTTTATCTCACTCTTGCAGATTCTTTCTCATTCCTGCTTCCTACTTTAGTCATTTTTTCTCTCTCTTCCTTTTTCTTTCCCTCTTTGCTGACTTTCTTGCTCTCTCTAGGTTAAAGTCTGAGTATGAAGAATCACTCTTAGTTCCCTGAAAACACAGGGTCAAATTAAGCATTGCTGGTGATGTTGAAATCATCCCAAAATCTCATAATGGAATTTTTGGTGCACTTAAAAAGTGATGCCAGCGGATTAAGCGAGCTAGAAGTGATAGATTTCACAGGCGCGCTGAAATCAGCAGTTTCCTCGGGGCAGGTAAGTTTTGTATTTTTCAAGCACAGGGGGCCAGATGTAGGTAGCGAAATACCGGTCGGTAACGGCCGAATTCGTACGTTACCGACCGGTATTTGGCTACCGAGATGTAGGGGGTCGGAAACAGGGCAAATCGGTAATTTTACCGATTCGGTAAATATACCGGTCGGTAAATTTACCGACCGGTATATTTACAGAATCGGTAAAATTGATATGTAGGTGGGACTCTTCTGAGTCCCACAAGGCCTACAAAATCGGTATTTTACCATCAAATTCAATTTGATGGTAAAATACCGATTCAGGTGTGCATGCACATGTGTGCATGCACACCTGTGCCATATGACAGGCAGACCTGCCCTTAGGGCAGGTATGCCTGCCACATGGCCCCCGAACCATTTTTGGGGGTGCTAGAGGGTGTCAAAGTGACACCCCCTGCACCCTTGTCAAATTCGGTATTTACCGATTCGGTAAATACCGACCGGTAATGCCCCATTCATTCCTATGGGCTTCAAAGCCCATAGGAATGAATGGGGCATTACCGGTCGGTATTTACCGAATCGGTAAATACCGACTTTTAAAGATTCGGTAAATCCACATCTGGATTTACCTACATCTCGGTACTTCATATTTACCGACTCTTAAATACCGAATCGGTAAAATTCGGTATTTAGGAGTTGGTAAATATGATTTACCTACATCTGGCCCCAGGAACCCTTAAGCGGGGGTATAATTGAGTTTGTTTTACAGTTTTTGCCTTATTGCTTGTTTTACCTAGATATGTTTCCACCTGGGTTTTGGAGAGTGAGCGCAGTGAAGACTGGACGGATTGAAAGGGGATCGGATATAGACAGGGCAGACATAAATCCTTTGCACTGTTTTTATACATTTTTAGTCAATAAGTTTGCTAAAGATAACTGTAATCAAGTATCACTATATTGCAGGACACCCCAACATAACACATCAACCTTATCTTTTTTTTGGGTGCACATATCACAGAATCAATCTATAAGTTTGAATTACAGCTCAGTAATGCAAAGGCAGAACATTAGCCCTTGTGTCCAATAAAGTCTTAAGTACTGTTGTTATCATGGTAAGAATATGGTCAGAAGTCCTACCGATTTTAGCTTTAATATCGAATTTAGATCCTATTTAATGTGAGATATCTGGACATATTCATTATATATTGGGAGAAACATTTTCATTATACAATGGTGAAGGTGAAGGATAAATATTTGAGGGTAACCAAGCATTCAGTGGATTGCCTAATTCATCTTGACCACATTTCCCTTTTAATAACATTGAGGATCTGAAGGAAGGTTCAGATCAGGGAGAGTGTAATTCCTAAACAAGAGGTTCACACATGATAGACTCAATCTTCCTATTTCAATAGGAATATCGGGGCATATTAGCAAGAACCTCGTTAAAATTATAGCCATTTTAGCGGCAGGAAACTGCTGCTAAAACTGCAATAATGCACTTGCTAATATGCGTTATAGAATTCCAATAGAAGCCCAGGTTAGATGTCCTGCACATCTAACCTGGGCTTCTTTTAGAATTCTATAATGCATATTAGCAAGCCCATTATTGCCGTTTTAGCGGCAATTTTCTGCCGCTAAAACTGCGATAATTTTAACGAGGTTCTTGCTAATATGACCCATTGTTTGGTAAGATAGGAGGTCAAATAGTAGTGTTGTCCATCAAAGAGGGAGAAGTCCTATCTGGCTTTGACTGTAGCTCAGCTGGATCAAGCTCATGGGCTTTATCCATATCACAATCCTTGGAGATAAGCATTACACCCTTTAGAAGATGGCTCACGGCGCATATTCAGGCCGCTTCTCATTTTTCTTTAATAGCAGTCTTTGTTCTTTCTATTCAGGATGGACCCAGTGAGCTATCTCCTTCCAGAGAATATTCTTTAATTCCATGTATTAAAGAAGGACTTTCCACACAGTTCTCAGTATTACGGGATAAATTCATGTCTTTCAAAATTTTAATGTCTGCATACATTTGTATTTCTCACTATTAAAATATTGTGTATAATTTTTTACCTGAACAAACATATTTGGAATAGTGTCAGCCCTGGTAAGTGCAGCCTCATTTTTCATGATGCTTTGATTTGTTAAATTCACTGAAGAATGGTAAATTACTTCTATGAAAGCAAGTTTAATTTTGTAGGCAAAGGGGAGGTTGGTCATCTTAACTATGACTGTTCTAGAGCAAAGGTTTTGTAGATTCAAGTTTTACTAAACCTAGTTTTAAGATATACAGAGTTTCGGTGGTGGGCACTATTTAATGGCGGTGGTGGGCTGGGGGAATGGGCGACCATGGTAAATGAAAAAAAAAAACTACCTGCAGGCCAGCTGGCTGCCACCTCTGGGTCTACTTCAGGTCCTCGGCAGCAGGAAGCACCCAGGCTCCTCACTCACCCTAGCCAACCACGACGCTGCCTTACAGCAGCGTTGTGATTTGTTTGAGCGCCATTGTTCGGCGCTCAGATAGGGAGTGGGAGCCTGTGCATGTTCCTCACCAGGCTGTGTATTACAGCCTGGTGGGGAACATCCTCGTGCGGAACATTTAAGGTGTGCATGACGGCTTGTCTGGCCCAGCTACTCACCACTCCTCCCCCTGCCCTGTCAGCCCAGCCCCGCCCCCACACCTGGAAATGGAAAACTAAAATGATAATAACTATGATTATTATCATTTTAGTTTTCCTTTAAATACTGCTCGCAAAGTAGTAGGGCGATGCTCCTCCGCCTTAGCGGAGGACCCGCTGCTGCAGAAATTGTTAAAAGACTAGCACAAATAAACAACAGGTGACTTCCCTTTCAAATAATTCATCAGCATCAACTTCTTGGTTGAAGACCATCTTTATGACTGCAGTTTGTTTGAGGCTCCCTGGTGCTCTCATCATTCAATACTGTTGTAGGAAGCCCATTCCTGTTGTAAGAAAGGTCATTTATGGCTTTTTTTAGCATTAATCTCATTAGCACTTTTCCTAGCATTTCTGTACCATTCCCATCAGTGATAACAAGCTTTGACGGGCTTCAGGTACCGATCAACAGGCTGCACTGCATAGCGCCTTCCTTGCCAGGAAGGACTCTCGAAGTAACAGCCTACAGCTGCTGTAATATGGCAAATATCTCCTGTGCCCAGGGAGCCTACTGACTCTCCCGTTTTCCCGCGTTGATTGGTGGCTAGGGAGGAAAACAAGAAAGATGCTGCAAACTGACCTGATGCCAATAGGTGGGTGGGCGTAGGAGCATGCTCACAGACAAAGGGCACGAACACAGGAGCCCCTTCTGTGAAGGGAGGGAGAAAGGGAGATGACTGGTAACAATGGCTGCAACAGTGTGTGTCAAATTATTATTTTTTGAATCACCGCTCACAAACCACTCTACTGCATCCTCCTCAACGCGCGCTCCCTACACAGCCACGCCATAGACATCTGGGACCTCCTCAACATCCACGTGCCCTACGTTACCTTCCTCACAGAAACCTGGACCAATGCCAACTCGGCGCCCGATATCGCCTCCGCCATTCCTGGGAAAAGACCGCCCCACCCGCCCAGGAGGAGGCATTGCCATTGTCCACAAAAGCTCCCTCCGCATGGCAATCACAGACCCGGACGACACTACAACCCTCATAGAGCATCTCCACTTCCAGATCCAGACCAACCCTAACACGATTTTCCATAAAACCCTCATGTACAGGCCGCCCAGCCCCGCACTCCTTTCATCAGCACCATCGCCGACCTCATCGCACCCCATGGCCTCACTTCCACATACTACATCCTACTGGGAGACCAAAACTTTTATCTGGACAACTAAGATGACCCCAACACCACCCCCTCCTAGAGAATCTGGCCAACCGAGAACTAAAGCAACTTGTCACCGCCCCTATGCAAACAGCAGGACACACACTCGACCCCGTCTTCGCAGAAGGAAACAGCATCTCCTACAGCCACACCACTGAACTCCTCTGGACAGACCACCTCTGCATCCACTTCTCCTACAGAAAACCCACTGCACACTAGAACGCCCCGCCTCCCCTGTAGAACCTGGAACAAAGTCACTGAAGACCAGCTCCCCTCCACCCCACCACCAACAACGGCAGACACCAACTGCAACATACAACCTCCACTGCTGGAGCACGAACTGTGCCAACACACCACCACCCTCAAGAAAGCCACAGGACGACACATCAAGAAAGAAGATTGGTTCATCCCTGCACTCCAAGAATCCAAGGGCACGGACGACTTGAAAAGACATGGAGGAACAACAAAACCCCAGAAATATGCACGGCCTACAGAGCAGCCACCACAGCACACCACCAACTCATCAAATCCAACAGGAAGAACTAACTCCAAGACAGGATCCTCACCAACGCCCACAACTCCCAAAAACTCTTATCTATCATCAAGGTATTTGCCGAACCCGGCAGTGAAGCAACAGACGTCCCACCCTCCCAAGACCTCTGCAACAGACTCAGCATATGTTTTCACCTCAAGATCAAGACGATCTATGACAACTTCGACAACCAAGACCTCTGCACCGCTCCAGCTCCCACCCCCAGGGCCGCCACTAAACAGACCCTGCTCACTTGGACCCCACTAACGGTAGAAGACACCTTAAAGACCATGAAGAGCATCCACAATGGGGCACCCTCAGACCACATTTTCCACAGAGCCGCCACGGCCATCGTATTCGCATTTTTGAATAGTCTACAACTACTCATAGCATTATGCAACCTTGGAAGCAAGGACATTTTGTAATAAAATTCCACTGATATATGGAACCACAGTTGTCTGGGCATTGGTAAAGGTTGTAACATCCCCATCTCTCTCGTGTGTGAGGATTTATTTTGGCTACAGACTGTGTAATTGGAAACACATTCTGTTCTAGATGTCTTCATTCCTGGACACCAAAAGATTCTACGGGGCACATGCATCATTTCAAATTGCATTCGCAAATGGTGCGATTCGCAACAATTCGGCCGTTTACGAATGCAATTTGAATTTTTGGGATGCATTATAATTTTTGTTATTTTCGCAATTTAAGAAATCGCAAAATTGCGATTACTTAAATTGCGATTGCATTTAAGGAACCTCAAATTGAGATTCCTTAAATGCAATGCATGAAACTTTACAAAATAGCAAATTTGCACTTAGGGGGAGCAAATTACCATGAGGTTGAACCTCTTGGTAATTTGCGAAAACTTTTGTGCATTTTTCAAAGTTTCATGCTGTGCACACACATGCCCTTAGGGCATGTGTGTGCACAACATTTGTGCACAGATTGATTTCGGGGGTGCAACAGGGTGTCCTTTGGACACCCCTGGACCCTTGAAATCGCATTCTCAATTTGCGATTCGCTAATTTCTAATCGCAAATTGAGAATGTCTTCCCATTCATTCCTATGGGCCTCTAGGCCCATAGGAATGAATGGGGAGCTATTCCTTAATTGCGATTCGCAATTTGCGAGTCGCAATTAAGGAATTTTAAGAAATTGCAATTTATTTAGCAATTTCTTCATGCATAGCCATTTGCGATTCCTTATTAGCGATTCCTTATTTCTCCCTGCCCGCCTACGCGTCTTCGCCGCTGCCCCTGTGGCATAGGTTTCTTTTTTTGTGCACTTTTCCTGCTCCCTGTGCCTGCATCTTGCCTGCTTTTGTTTCTGTTTTTGTGCCCTGTGACTGTTCGTCTATTCTCGCCCCTCGGGACCTCTTTCCCGCTTCGGACCCCTCCCGCTCCCTGCCGCTGCTCCCCAGCGTCCCCGCCCCCCTTTTTCCTTCTGTATCCTAAACCCTTCCCTGCGCCACCCTGCTCCTGCCTCCCAGCTGCTCCTCCCTCCCACCGGCTATTTAGGGTCTGTCCACACGACTGTGAGCTGTGACCTGACCTTGGTCTGAGACGGTCGCTCCACTCGTCGCGCGGTTCCCCCTGAGTGCGCCCGGCCTCCCTGCCCGCCTCCGCGTCTTCGCCGCTGCCCCTGTGTCATAGGTTCCTTTTTATTGTGCACTTTTCCTGCTCCCTGTGCCTGCATCTTGCCTGCTTTTGTTTCTGTTTTTGTGCCCTGTGACTGTTCGTCTTTTCTCACCCCTCGGGACCACTTTCCCGCTTTGGACCCCTCCCCGCTCCCTGCCGCTGCTCCCCTGCGGCCCGCCCCCCTTTTTGCTTCTGTATCCTATCCCCTTCCCTGCGCCACCCCGCTCCCGCCTCCCAGCTGCTCCTTCCTCCCTCTTCGCCATTTATGGCGGAACCCGCGCGTACGCGCAGCGGGCGCGCAGACTGCACGGCGAAGGCGCGCCAAAGGCAAGCCCGTCCGTGCCCAGCGCCGGGACCCCTGGTTCTCAACGATGCCAGCCCACACGACGGACCTACTACGCCGCCACCCTCCACCCACTCAACGCCGTCCGGAACCCCGACTGCTACCAAGCCACCCCGAAACGCACCACGGACCCTTCACCTGCCAAGCCTGCAAATTCACCTGCCTCCGAACCTGCACCGCACGAGCACCAGCAACAACCACCTCAAGTGCATCCTGCTCAACACCCGCTCCGTCCACAGACACGCCGTCAAACTCTGGAACCTCCTCGACACAACATCACCAGACGTCGCCTTCCTCACAGAAACATGGATGAACGCCTCCTCAGCCCCTGACATCGCCATAGCCATCCCGGAGGGCTACAAGATCACCGGAGGTACCGCGTCAACCAAACCGGAGAAGGCATCGCCATCGTCCACAGAAACACCATCCGCATCACGACCAACTCCGACGACACCCTCACTGCCGCCGAACACCTTCACTTCCAGATTCACACCGACCCCATGACCACCCTCAGAGGCACCCTCATCTACAGACCCCCGGGACCACGCACACAATTCAGCGAAACCATCACAGACTTTGTCAGTCCACACGCCCTCACCTCCTCAGACTACATCCTCCTAGGAGATCTCAACTTCCACCTAGAGAACAACAAGGACTGCAACACCACCGCCCTGCTGGACAACTTCGCCAACCTCGGACTCAAGCAACTGGTGAACACCCCCACCCACTACGCCGGCCACACGCTTGACCCCGTCTTCTCCTTCAGCAAGCACATCTCCTTCAGCCACTCCACCGGAGTACACTGGACAGACCACAGCTGCGTCCACTTCAACTTCAGGAGAACCACGACCCACCACCACCCGCAACAGGTTCCCCGCAGAAGCTGGAGCAAGATCACCGCCGACCAGCTCACCACCACCCTCAGCCAGAACCCGCCCACCAACACGACGGACCCCAACGAAGCAGCCCGCAACCTCACACAGTGGCTCACCTACTGCGCCGACGAACTCGCACCATTGAAGAATCCTCCCAGCAGACCCGGCAGCAGGAAAGCCTCGTGGTTTACCAACGACCTCAAAAACGCCAAGAAAACCTGCTGCACCCTCGAGAAAGCCTGGCGCCACGACCAGACAGCAGAAAACATGACAGCCCTCAAGAACGCCACCCGCAAACACCACCAGCTGATCCGCACCACCAAGAAGACAACATTCAAAGAACGACTGGGCAACAACACCCACAACAGCAAGGAACTCTTCAGCATCGTCAAAGAGCTCTCCAACCCCAGCGCCTGCAACAACGATATCACACCCTTGCAAGACCTCTGCGACTCACTTGCCTCGTTCTTTCACCGCAAGATCGCCGACATACACAACAGCTTCGGCGCGCCGACCACGCACCCAACCACTGAACCAGCGCCCCCCACCACCACCCTCTGCACCTGGACCCCTGTCAGCACCAAAGACACAACCCGCCTGATGAACACCATCCACTCCGGCTCCCCTACCGACCCCTGCCCAAACCACATCTTCAACAAAGCCGACTCCATCATGCACCCCAACTCCGGAACATCATCAACAGCTCCTTCGCATCCGCCACCTTCCCGGAGAGCTGGAAACATGCCGAGCTGAGCGCCCTCCTGAAGAAACCCACCGGGAACCCCACCCCATCTCGCTCCTCCCCTTTCCAGCCAAAGTCATCGAGAAGACCGTCAACAGACAACTCTCCGCCTTCCTCGAGACCAACGGATCCCTCGACCCCTCACAGTCCGGCTTCCGAGCAAACCACAGCACCGAGACCGCCCTCATCGCAGCCACCGACGACATCAGGTCCCTGCTCAACAACGGGGAAACTGCTGCCCTCATCCTCCTGGACCTCTCAGCAGCCTTCGACACCGTATGCCACCGCACCCTGATACAGCGCCTCAGCAACACCGGAATCCAAGGTGCGGCACTGGAGTGGATCATCTCGTTCCTCGCCGGAAGAACCCAGAGAGTCCGCCTCCCCCCGTTCCGATCCGCGGCCACCGTAGTCATCTGCGGCGTTCCGCAAGGATCCTCACTCAGCCCCACCCTCTTCAACGTCTACATGAGCCCTCTCGCAGCCATCGCTCGCCAACACAACCTTAACATCCTCTCCTACGCAGACGACACCCAGTTGATCCTCTCCCTCACCAACGACCCCGCCACCGCCAAAGCCAGCCTCCAGGACAGAATAAAAGACGTCACGGAATGGATGAAGATCAGCCGTCTGAAACTGAACTCAGACAAGACGGAAGTCCTCATCCTCGGACCATTCCCTTCTGCCTGGGACGACTCCAGGTGGCCCTCTGCCCTGGGCACCGCACCCAAGCCAACGGACCACGCACGCAACCTGGACTTCATCCTGGACTCCTCCCTCACCATGACCAAGCAAGTCAACGCTATCTCGTCCCCCTGCTTCAACACCCTGCACATGCTCCGAAAGATCTTCCGATGGATCCCCACCGAAACCAGGAAGACGGTCACCCAGGCCCTCGTCACAAGCCGTCTGGACTACGGTAACACCCTCTACGCTGGCACCACTGCCAATGTCCAGAAAAGACTCCAGCGCATACAGAACGCATCAGCACGACTCATCCTGGACATCCCTCGCCACAGCCACATCTCTGCCCACCTGAAAGACCTGCACTGGCTCCCCGTCAGCAAGAGGATCACGTTCAGACTCCTCACCCACACACACAAGGCTCTCCACGACACGGGCCCGAAGTACCTCAACAGCCGCCTCACATTCTACATACCCACCCGCCAGCTCCGATCCGCCAGCCTCGCCCTCGCCTCCGTCCCATGTACTCGCAAATCCACCGTCGGAGGAAGATCTTTTTCCTACCTGGAGGCCAAGACATGGAACTCCCTCCCCACTCACCTTCGGCTGACCCAGGGCCATCTGTCCTTCAGGAAACAACTCAAGACTGGCTGTTCGAGCAGTAACGACCACCCCCCCGCGCCTTGAGACCCTTGCGGGTGAGTAGCGCGCTTTACAAATCTTGTGATTGATTGATTGATTGATGCATGTGGCCCTAAGATTCTTGTGATTAGGCCTTGTGTTTTCTTGATGCCAGAAAAAGTTGTAAGAATGTTGTTTGTATCTTCTTGTCAGAAATGAAACATATTGTTATAAAATAGAAGTTCTTGATGTTTTTTATTTCTTCTCACATCTGCCTTTGCTCATTCACAGACATCCGCCTTGTTTTGTGCTGGTCTAATATGTTCAAGAGTCACTGTTTAAGAATATTTTGGAACTTGTGTGGTAGCCCAATAGAAGATGAGGGAGATCTTTGCCCATGGCGCAATAATGCTTCAGATTTTCCTTGCCAGGTTCCTGGCCTATAAGTGACAAAATAGGAGTACTGGGAAAAGTACAAGGTCCATCTTGCATTCCATGCATTTTCACATTTCATTGCCTTGAGGAAATGTAAGTTCTTGTGATGAGATCATATAGTTTCAGGATGTTCTGCCCCCTCTAGATAATGTCTCCAGTGGCCAAATGCTTCTTTGTTTGGCAGCAACTCTCTAGCAGAGATAGTGCAATTCCTCTCAGATGCTGTTAAATTTCTTGAATAATAGACAACAAGGTGAATTTGGTAGGTCGTAGGATGTTTTTATGATAATATAGCACCAACGGTGAAGAAAGAAGCGTCAGTTTCTACAAATAAAGTTTGTGAGCAACCAGGATCTCTTAGAATAAGCGCACATGTAAAGGCTCTGTTCAGAGGCCGACATGCATCTTCTTATTCTGTCTTCCACTAGTATGGGGTATCTTTCTTGGTAAGTTCGGTAATGGGCTTAACCACCTGTGAAAAGTTCTGAATGAAGTGTCTGTAAAAATTGGAAACCTTAAAAATATCTGTGTGTGTTTAACATTTGTCGGGGTTATATAACAATTTATTTTGAATACATATTTACCTCATGTGGATTTGATGTTGCTCCTAAGTTTCGGAAAATAAAAATATATAATTGAGATAGATGATCACAAGTGTAGTCAATATATCGCTGAATACATCATTTAATGATCGCTGGAAGGCAGCTGGGGCACTACATGAGCCAAATGGAATGATTAAGTACTCGTAATGCCCAAATTTGGTGTTACGAGACATCTTCCACATCACCTTCCTTAACCCTTACCATGTTTTATGGCGTGCTTTCAAAAAAATGTGGATGCCTATCTGATCAAGTAAGACAAAACTGAGTGATAACAGATGTCTATTACGTATTGTATGTATCCATATTTTATTTTTTGTTATAAAGCGCAAACCTATTACCCCTCAAGGTTTCAAGGCGCTGGGGGCCATCGGGTAGATTTAGTGAGTCACATGATGCTGAGCTTAGCTGCCGCAAGTGATTGAACCGTGAGCCCTGTGCTCCGGAGTCAGTTGATCTGGCCGCTGCGCTACACCTCTCCATTTTAATAGCATTTAAATTCTTTGCGCAATAGTCACTGTAGGTTTTTGGAATGAATGAAGTGGGAACCTCTGAGGCAGAAACTGAAAGGCAAATTACTTCCTTTTCAAGACTCTTGTCCAAATATTTCTTCATTACATCATCTTCCTTTGGGCTCTGTAGATATACTCACCCATGAGATATCTTTGCTTGAGGTTATAGGTGAATGATGCAGTCATACATGCAATGGTTAACAAGGTTTTATCCCACTTTTTGCTGAATATATCTCTGAACTTCTTGTAAACTGGTCATAAATTGGTCAGATATAATCATTTTCAGATTAGGTTACGTGTACTTCAGTTCGAGGCCAACAATGTGGTTGGCAATACTCGGCTCTAAGAATTATTTTTTATTCTTTCCAACTAAGTAGAAGATTAGGCTTCTTAAGTCAGGTTGTCCCTAAAGCCAGTTGGAACATTAGAGAGGCAATGATGTTGAATGTTAAGGTTTCTAGGTATGAGTTTGCTACTACTATCCAGATAGATTTAGTCTCCCGCTGCGTTTCACCTGAACTTGGAGGAGTCTGATCAATATTAAAAATAGGTTCTGCTTCATCTTTTTCTTGAAAGGGAATTTCCTTCTGATTACAGATTATATGATGTCAATAACACCTACAAAGTGACACCCAAACTCATAAGGGGTCAGGGGACCAAGATGGACAAATGGACTGCCTACATTCGAATCCTCCTTATCATAATACAATTCACAAAAAGGGGAATAAGGCACACTTTGGTTACCATAGGAATATTTCTCTAATTCTGGGAAATCCTAAGGACCTTGCCAACAGTTTGCATTAAATCAATGCAGGACCATAGATCAATCTAACTTGATAAGAAATCGGAAAATTTAAAAATTTGAAAGGTATGGCCTCACAAACCCCTTCTCCCGGGTGTCATGCTTCATCCTTGCCCATTCTGTCACGCCACCACACTCTCTAGTGGCGGGTTGGCTTCACCAATTAGATAATTGGGGTCCATCTTGGAGGAAGGTTGGGATCCACAAAAGACACAGAAATTAGAAATCCCAAAGCCCAATGTGTGTAAAATTCCTTTGTGAATTACAGAAAATCATAAACTAAAACAAAAGAATAAGTTTACCCTTTGTGTATCAGGACCGAATTATTTATCTTTGTGAGGAAAAAAGTTTCCTTTTGCTGAGCGTCCCCAAATCCTTCTAAATCTTCACAAATGCATGTGCCATTGACAGAAGAGGATTAGCAACGGAGTCCATGCCACAAGGTGGGTGTAAAAACATTGATGAAGCAGTATTTAGTTTAAATATAATATGTCTTTATTGGACATGACGTAAGTAACATCCAGAGAAAGAGCAGGTACGGGAAGAATGTTGTTAGAACCACAATCAGTAGAATTCCCCATGACACCAAGCACACAGAGTGTCAAGAGAACTCCAAACTCTACAAATATAATTAAATAAATGTAAGACTTACCACATGCCATATACTACACATCTTCCCCCTTTTGAAAATAATGTATAAAAAAATAAAAAATGTAATAACAAATAAATTCATTGTATCTTTCAGGTCTCTTAACAATCTTCCAAAAGAAGTGTGAACAATAGATAAATGTCTATCAATGACAGGTACATCATGCGAATTATCACTAGAATCATTTACAGGAACGCAAGAAATAGAGGATGATTCTATGGTATTGTCATAACACCAAAATGGGGATGGTGAACAATGAAGAAAAGAGGAGGGAAAGCCACTAGGTGCAGAATGAGCCAGAACTAAGCGACTCGTGCCACGTCTCACCAATGTCCAAAATGGGAAAATTCGTTGAAACCTTTAGGTACTTTCCTTGGATTTTTTTACACAAACCCATTGACCAACTTGTAAATCCGATGAACTAGTACCATGTTTGGTATCATAATACATTCTGTTCTTTTCTTGAGAACTAGTCAATGTGCTTTTAACATTATCAAGATTACAAAACAAATTCCATTCCGCTTCATCCATCCAGGATTGGTTTTAGAGTAGTGAACTCTACAACGCATAAGGGGAAAAGGACTTTTACCCAAAGAAGGATGTGGGGTAACTCTGTAAGACCATAACATTTTCTTTAGTTCATCATCCCAAGATAGTTAAGATTTCCTGCATAACTGCAATGTATCTTTAATAATTCTGTTTAACCTTTCCACATCACCATTGCAGGAAGGATGATACAAAGGAGTACAATTTTGCTTAATTCCATTGACAGAAAGAAAGTTTAACATTTCATTAGATTTAAAGTGTACCCCATTGTCAGTAAGTATTGAACCAGGAAACCCTTCTTGCAAAAAAAATTGATTCTAAGAATTTGATGACCGATTTCGTGTCAATTTTATCAACAATACTGAGCTCAAACCACCTGGAAAATAAGTCAATTAGAACAAGAATAAATGTACTCGTACCATCAATCCAGGTGAGTGGATCCATAATATCCAATGTAATTTCTTCCCATGGTACATTTGGAGAATGGACTACACCTAAGGGTGGATTGAGAGGGTTTTTTTTTTACTTATCTGAGGTTTCACAACTAATACATGATCTAACAATTTTTTCAACAGAGCTATCAACTCCTGGCCACCAATAAAGATCTTTAACTCTCGATTTTGTACGAGTAATACCAGGATGACCTTCATGTGATAAATGAATAATACGCTCCCTTAATGATGTAAGAGGGATTATCCTATCACCTCTTAATACAAAATGGTCATTGACAGTAAGTTCGTTCCTGACTTCCCAAAAAGGTCTTAGATTGTCAGTAAGATCTTTTTTGTTTAGAATGTTCCAACCATTAACAACTTTAGATTTAACTTCAGTTAAAAGAGAATCCAGGATATCTGCTTCCAACCATTGTTCTTGGGAAATGCAATTACCAGAAATTTCATTGAAAAGAATATTAGCCACAGAAAAATCATTCCAAGAACTGGAGTCGATTTCAGTAACAGGTAAAGTAAGTCTACTTAAGCAGTCTGCAATGGCATTTTTGGCTCCAGGAATGTATTGAATATCAAATAAATAATCTTGAAGACACATAGAGAGTCTAGATATTCTTGCAGTAGCTCTGTACAAACCATCAGTAGTGAGTAAGTTAGTAAGTGGTTTATGGTCACTTCTAACGCTGAATCTTTTGCCCCACAAAAATTTTCTAAAGTGTTCTAAACTCCACACCTCTGCTAAGGTTTCTCTTTCGATCACAGAATATTTCTCGTCAGTAGGTGTAAGAGACCTTGATGCAATTGCAAACAACCTCTTTATTTGATTCAGAAATTTGAGTTAAAAAAGCACCAAGAGCATTGGAACTTGCATCAGTGGTTACAAATGTGGGAGCACGTGGAGGAAAACCATGAAGGTTGGGAGCACTACAGATAGCTTTTTTGAGCAAAATAAAGGCTTGTTGGCATTCATCAGACCATGAAAATGAAACTTTATTTGTGAGTAAATTTCTCATGGCATGAGTTTTTTCTGAAAAATTGTTTACAAATTTCGAATACAACGCGGGCTAAACCCAAAAATGATCTCAATTCATCTTTGGATTTAGGGGCAGGGGCATCTAGTATTGCTCTAACAAGTTTGGTTTTGGGTCTAATACCAAATTCACTAATTTGATGGCCCAAATAAATCACTTTATTCTCTGAAAATGTACATTTAGATACTTCAGCTGTTAGACCATGCTTATCAAGAACATGTAGTACTTTTTAAGTTGTAAGAAATCTCGACAAATAATGAGAATGTCATCTTGGAAAAAGGTTATACCAAGCATATCACCAAAAAGTTGGGACATTAATCACTGAAAAACTGCAGCCGCAGAGGCTAATCCAAAAGGCATACGTTTAAAACCGAAACAACCAAAGGGCGTGCAGAAAGTTGTTAAACTGTGGCTAGAATGATTTAAGACAATCTGATGATAAAGCAAATGAGGTTGAATCAAATTAGTTGGATCTGGGTTTGAAGGAGTTTTTAGAATAGAAAGTTTTGCTTTGATTAAAGCTATATTTTCAGAACTTTATTTCCCTTTCTTGGTTTCTGTAATATTCTTGACTGAATTAGATGATTCATTTTGATCAGATATTGCCTTGGAACTCCTCTCAGAAAGTTCAGCTTTGTTGACTAAAGCAATGACATCTTTAAGGCTAGAATCACCTTCAATCCATAGTCTATCTTGTATCCCTTTGTTCTTAGAACAAACCACAACTTGATCTCTTATAAACTCGTTGTGTAATGTACCAAATTTACAGGGCGCAGCTAAAATCTTTAAAGCCGAGACAAATTCTTCCACAGACTCATGTTGTAATTGTTTCCTTTTAAAGAAGGCTCGTATAGTAACACCAATGCATGCAATTGGAGAGTAGTGCTCGGTAAGGTCAAGAATGGAGGCTTTAAAAACATCAATGTCACCAGCTCTTTCAGGTTTTTGCATCTGATTATAAACCCTTAAACCTTCTGATACTAAGCAATGAAGTAAAATCTTTTTTTTCTCTCCGGAGATAAAATACCTACATTATCTTCTTGAGTGGCTATATAATTTAGGAAATAGACCTTCCACTCAAGCCATTTAACAATAAGTTCCCCTGTTGCAGATAAGAAATATTTTGGATTACTTAGGTTTATTGAAAAATTTGTATTTGTAGCCGAAGAAGATGCTGCACTGTCAGTCATGTTGACTCTGCTGCGAATTAACAAGTAAATATGAGAAAAATAAAACATATATATATATATATTCACAGAAAAAACCATAGGTTATAGACCATATATAGTTAGGAATTAGCATTTACAAAACCTTGAAAATTCACTGAAAAAACCATAGGTTATAGACCATATATAGTTAGGAAATAGCATTTAGAAAACCTTATTTTACTCACACAAAACCATTGAAATTCCATATATAGTTAGTTGCACTAACTATATATCGCGCACCTGCAATCCACTGCTGATGATGTCACATATTACATCATTCATGACATGGTCAGTGACATCACTGATGACATCACTGATGACATCTCAAATGACATCACTGATGACATCACTGATGACATCTCATTTGACATTACTGATCACATCACTGATGACATCATTCATGTGATGATACAATGAACCTCTTCAGACTCTAATATAACCTTAGATACACTCAGTGTAAACAGACACTCACAGACTGTCACTCATCCATGGAGTTACTCACACACCTAGTCAGTCTTGCAAAGAATCAATCACACCTCGATTTCCTCAACTATATAGTTATACACACCTTACTTATTGGAACATATAATAACACATATTTACTCTGTTATACAATCCCTGATACAAGTTCACAATAATCCATACAGCCACTCACACATTCACTGGCTCTTATGCACAGTTATTTATATATGTCAACTATCACATGTACTGTGTTTTACATATGTACTTACTTTGACATGTAGCACTGAGATATCCATTCACTCACCAATACACTCATGCACACAGTCAACCGCCCATACAGATGTTTCCACATGCACTTTTCAACCCATACATCTAGTGAATCAACTGCTCACACATCTATGCACAGAGTCATACACCTCCCAGACACCCACACACACACTCAGTCTCCCATACAAATACTTGGGCAACTAATCAATAACCCATATAGTTAGTCATATAGCTAATGATCAACACATGCATCAGATTACAAAACAACAGACACAATGATGCACAATTTAAAACAGTTTAGTCACTAACCCATGCACTCAGTGAGACACATTTAATCACTCACTTATACAGTCAGTCATGCACCTACTAAATCCTTCATCCAGACACTTATACATCCACTCATTCTTCAATATGTAAGACATATTTTAACTTTACAGAAGCATACAGTCACTGGATGTTGTCATCAGTGATGTCATCAGTGATGTCATTTGAGATGTCATCAGTGATGTCATCAGTGATGTCACTGACCATGTCATGAATGATGTAATATGTGACATCATCAGCAGTGGATTGCAGGTGCGCGATATATAGTTAGTGCAACTAACTATATATGGAATTTCAATGGTTTTGTGTGAGTAAAATAAGGTTTTCTAAATGCTATTTCCTAACTATATATGGTCTATAACCTATGGTTTTTTCAGTGAATTTTCAAGGTTTTGTAAATGCTAATTCCTAACTATATATGGTCTATAACCTATGGTTTTTTCTGTGAATTTCATTGGTTTTTTAACAGCTAATATCTGTAGCTGTAAAATGTATTCTTCTTTAAATCCAAAAATATATTTTATATGTTTATGAATAATTTTTTTTTTAAATATTTTTTTTTCTTCGTTCCCGCTTCGCGAATCGGGAAGCTTCCCGTTAGCTGACCTTGATGCCGCGAAATAGACCGCGAGCCGGTAAACGTTTCTTTACCGCAAGTGCCGCGTTAGAAAACAACATCGTGACGCCTCCCGTCCGCATGACGTTCCACGTTGTCGCTTGATACGTCATATGACGTGCTACGTTAGCAAACTGGTACGTGAAGCGAGTGCCAAAGCGCAGGTTTCTGGAAGCAAACCGGGAGGCCCTGCAAAGCGCTTAACGTAAACACAGCAAGTCATGTGACTTGGTAATAACACTTTTCATTGGTTCATTTCACTTTTGGTTTCCTAATGATGTAAGACTAGGTCATATAATCTAAAATGAACACTTTTGATTGGTTGAGAACTCTTGTTTTTCCCAAATGATGAAAATCCCTCCTTCTTTCCTCACTCTGACTTTCATCATTGTGAGAGAAAGACCCTTTGTGATCACTGAGCAATGGCTTCTTTAGTAGCTTCAGCTGGTGCTTCCCCACCACCTCCACCACATCCAAGGAAGAGTGGACCACCTGCTCAAGTTGTAATTCAACAAGAAGAAGAAGAAGAGGAACAGGAGGACGAGCACGAAGAGAGGCAGTTTTTGCCTGAGCAGCCCAAGACGTCTCACCGGAAAGAAAACTTCATTTGGCAATTTTTTAAAATTCCCAAAGGTCAGAAAAAAGTAAATGCAAGATACGTAACTTGCCTTATATGTCAAGATAGACTGTCCAGAGGGACCGACAAAAAATACAGTTTCGGAAACTACACAATGCATCGCCATATGACTAGGTGGCATCCTAACAACTACAGTGCTGCACAGTTTCGGAACGACCTAGATAATCTCCCTATTATGGCCAGAAGATCTGTTGTACCGGAAGTAACGGGACCAGAGGGCAGGGAGATGGTGCCAAATATACAAATGAGATTTGGTGAAGTAAAACACACCTGCGTATTTTGCGATGGATTCATTTCCTACGGAGAAAGAAGCATCACTCTGATCAACAGAGCTATTGACTATCATATGCAAGTTTGTCCGAAACGCCCAAAATAATAAATACTTCTTTTTTTTGTTTTGTTGCTCCTGTTGAGCCCTTTACAATGAATCGTTTTCATTGCCCCCTCCAAGAAAAACCCAAAAAAATATAAAACTGTTCCGAAAAATTCAAAAACAGTAAAAAAATGTTCAGAAAAATAAAAAAAAAAGTTCTTTTCAGAACTACCTCCCCGTTATTAAAAAATTGGTACAATATTTGGAACTGTGCCAACCTCTATTTCTCTTAGTTCGCTTCCTAGTTCGCTCGCTGGTACGCGAACTGGAAGCGAACCAAAAACAGTAAGTATAAGGGAAGGAAACACACACTTATGTTAAAAGAAAGACAGCTATAGGGGAGTAAACTAGAGATACTATTACCCATAATCCACTACTGATGATGTCACATATTACATCATTCATGACATGCTCAGTGACATCATCAGCAGAGGATTGCGGGTTTTTTGGCAACATGCCTTATCCACGGTTTAATAACGCTGCCTTTTGCTTTATATAAGTTTTCAAATTGTATGAAATATATACCAATAGGTCTTTATGAACCTTTAGGTAGTGCTTTTGTTCATGAGGTCTGGTCGCTTCCATACACATACAGATGTTTCAAAGATGATCAAGAAGTTTATCTGAATGGAGAGGAATGCACTGAGACGCCAGATCATTCACTAATGTGTAGGCACATACAGTTACACGATTCATGCAACAAACACCGACCAAATATGGCTTGCGTGTTGCAAGGCACGCCAGTTCCTGCTATCATCCCCACGTTCAAGTTGTTGGAAAATGGTAGTTATTTGATGCTCAATAATGAAGATTGTTCTGAGTTAATTAAAAAGTATTCCTTTTATCGTAACAGTAAGTGAACGGGTTATTTGCTGCAGAAATGTTCTATTTCCTCCCACACATGAACATAGGGAGTTTTCAATCTGGCCACAAATACCAACCTTGGGACACGTTTCAACGGCATGACAAGAATAAGAGCTCTTTTGTCTCAGAGAGAGGTGGCCTTTGTTAGGGGTGCTACTGGTCGTCTTACGTAATGCAGAGTAATTATAGTTTAGTCAATGTTTTTTCTTTCAAGTGGCCGTCTGTTTTAATATCTTAAGTATGACCCTGTAGTTGTTTAAGTATGTATCTTTTTATTTAAAGGTTAGTAATTGGTTGTTGGGGTTTTGTATTAGCCAATGCTTGTTGTTTGTCATTCATCAGCCTTGTGTATGTTCTTGAGTATTCACCCCCAGATTGTGCGCTCAAACGAGAGAGGCTCGTGCAGGCTCTCGTGACTGAGCTTGGTAAGAGATGAGGGCTCGCGCTGCTCTCGAGACATGGCGCGGTCTATAAATAGACCTTCCTTCCAACGGTCGGCGCTTCGTCTCGTTGGAACCCCCTGGTGAGCGCTTCTGCCTGGTTCGGTAGGATCGTGTTGCGATCATTAAACTTCCTGAAAATCCCCAACCTGAGCTGAGAAACCCTCGGCTGACTTTCCCGCCCCCTGTCAAGCTTTCCGAAGGAGCTGTCATCTCGCAGCTGTTCTTTCCGCGGCTTCTCTGAAGCCGAGCCTCCGAGAAATTTCATTGAAGTCTGCCGTCTGCTGGAGTCAAGTGACGTCTTCCCTGTTTCATCCGGCGGTTCGAGTCTCCTGTCGGTCTACTCAGCAGAGAAGGACAGTAAGATTAATTCTTCGAGGAAAATAATGATTTGCTGAGTTTAGCGCTAAATAACCTTGCCTGAACCTGAACTATAAATCCATTTAAAGTGCAAGCAGTTTAATAAGAGCCAACAGAGTTAGTGAAAAGACATAAGGAAGAAAGCAAACCTTGATTAATTCGAGTTAAGACTTATTTTGCAACTTCTGAGTGACTCTGTAGGAACTGAGCGCTAAGGGTCAAGGCATAGCTATAAGGTGGAGAAAACAAGCCTTGGCAAAGGCAAGAGTGAAAAGCAAAAGCTTCATGTGAAGCTTAATGTTGTAAATAGGAAAATGTAATTGTTATAGAAGTGAGAGTCTAAACTATAGTTTTCAGAAGCTATCTGATTAGAGATTCTAAAGCAGTAGTTTATTAGGAAAAGTTGTGGTCTTTCTTTTTCTATCATCCAACTGCAGATATTCATTGAACAGAAGAATCGCTGTAAATCTCAGGTATGAGTCTTGCATGTTAGGAATAGTTCCAGTTCACTAAACTCATTAACTAACTAACACATGTATTGGAGAAGTTTAAACTGACATATGTTTTTCACCTTAAGGAGTCTTAAATTGAGGCTGAGCAGCGAAATATCAAAGAGTGCGAACAAGGGGCACTTTAACCAATGGTCAGTAGTAGAAGTGTTAAAATCTTTCTCTGTGATAGGAGGAAGTAGGAGATTATATTTATAGTTGTCTTTTGAACCTTCAGAGTTGCGTGAAAACTGAGACCGCATCCTAAAGAATTGGTCAACGCCCTGGAGCACTGTCTAGAGAAACAACTGAAAGTACAACAGCAGAAGACAATGTTTATTTATCTGTTGTGAGTTTTCTCTGTCCACTTCCCCTTTCCCTGGAGGAAAAGTCAATCCAGTCAGAGTAGAAATCCTGATTGTGTTGACTGATCTTTGAGGGAGTTGGGAGATTGCAGCTACAAGAGGAAACGTCAGAAGTGACTCTCAGGACTACTCAACAGCCTTGAGTTCGGCCCGTGAAACTTTCGTACTTCACATAGCGAACACCCGTACACAGGTTTGCCTTTCAATTTCAGCAACATGTTTCCGACTATCTTTAACGCATCCTCCACAAAATCCCTGGCACACTTTTTTAAAGTTGTTACCAGTGGTCTCGTGACTTCATTTGAGAAAATCTTTGGAGTCATCCCTGCTCCCTTTCATTCCATTTTCTCCACTCTGGTTCGTGGATTGCATTTTTACTTGCATTACCAGCGGACGCTCTTGTGCTTTTTTACATTTTTAAATATGGATGTCCCTCCTATGCAACCTCCGACCCTGCAGCTGCTGACACTGTTCCGCAATCGCATGCTAGAATATTATGGCACAATGCCGTTGGCGATATTAAGCACGGCATATGGATTATCTTTTCGGTTCTCCTACTTCACCTGTGTCCAGCCTGTATTTCACTGCCTGACCTGTGATTTCGATTGGGCCATTGATTTGTGTCTCTGCGGACCGGTTTCTCCTGACGTCGACTTTAATCAGCTGATGACTCCTATCATTACTCACGAGTTGATTTGTCCTGGCGAAAGGATTATGGCTGTGGCATTGATGCATGGACTACTTGGTCCCTGGAATTTACTGGCGGCAGCACAGTCTTTCTTGGAACACAGCTTTCTTGAAAACCCACCGAGCTGTCCTCTGATGGTGATAGAGGATCCGGTGCTGGGAGAGCACGTATGTTCTTTTCCGCTTTTAAATTGGATGGCTGAACTGTTTTCGGATGAAGACGGTGACTTCCTATTGGAGGCTGTTGCAGCTTATTTTGCATACACAGTTATGTCATAGACCTTTTTCATGTTTGATATGCTGAGTACTAGCATTTCATTGACAATTCATTGACTTATTTGTCAAGTTTTTATTATTTACCTTGCCTATTGGCTTAAGACTCGATAAAGTACTTGGCTGTTTTATTTTTCTTTAGCATTGAATTTTCCTAGTTTTTAATGCTTTACCTTGCGGACCGTCCACATATAAACTTGCAATCTGCTCTCATGAGATGGCACTTCTATTATCTTATTCAGTTCGTTTCCGGATCATGAGGAGGTGTCATCTAGGTCCTGGATATCTTTACACCGTGTTAAGTTAGCATGGGCTCATTACCGGTTTAAACGCCATTTTTCCTTTTTTGCAACTTCTGCACACGACACTTAGTTGTTGCTTTAGCTTTCCACCTAGTAGTTCATCGTGGTTTACATGAGAATAATATGTTATTGGTCTACTATCTGCTTTACTTGTTAAACTATATCTGTACAGCGAGTGCTAAAGTTTCAAGAACAACACGATACAGAATTGTTATGAGGTCTGATCTCCACGACTTCATACTCATAACATAAGTGCAACTTCTGCCAATTCTGGGCATGAGGCGGGTTTTATATTGCTTTGCCGAACACACATACACAACAGTTGATGCGGTTCACATGAAGAGAGAGCTGGTGTATGCTGATGTGATTCCTTCAAATCTAAGACACTAAAGTATGGACACGCCCTAAACCAACACAAAGAGACCTTCTTAGCAAATAATATAATATGTGTATTAGGGAGGGTGAGATATAAGCAGCCGCGGGCCGTGGAGGGAGTTACGATGGGGCAGGGAGGCGGGGAGGGGGAGAAGCAGGGTGGAGCCCTCTCTACCTTGCCCCTCCCCCTCCCCGCCTCCCTGCCCCACCGTAACTCCCTCCACGGCCCGCGGCTGCTTATAAGTGTTGCTAACTCTTATTCATTTACAGCATGTTAACATACTGTCACCATTCGCTTTTTATGTACTAGTAACTATGCTGGTAATTTTGCTACTGATAATATGTGTACTTGTATTCTCCACCCTGCTTCTCCCCCTCCCCGCCTCCCTGCCTCACCGTAACTCCCTCCACGGCCCGCGGCTGCTTATAAGTGTTGCTAACTCTTATTCATTTACAGCATGTTAACATACTATCACCATTCACTTTTTATGTACTAGTAACTATGCTGGTAATTTTGCTACTGATAATATGTGTACTTTTATTATCTAAGGTACTACGCCTGAGAAGACGGCATTAGTAAATAAACATTTCAAATACACATGTGTTCTTCTTAACTCCATGTTCTGGTTTCTAAGAAATATATAACGACCGACTGTTCATGAGTTCCACGTATCCTGAGGTACTATAAGTTCATATTCTGGATTGTCTAAACATTGAGAGTTTGTTATATCCAATGTGACACTGTACCTAGCTTGCTAAATAGTTTTTGATTACTAACGTGAGTTTTGGGACACCCTAATTCGCCGAGGTTCCAATCCTCTGTCCACAGTTCTGTGTGAGAACAGAAACCCTGCGACAGGGGCACCCCCGACCCTTGCTGGAGCTTCATCACACTTGCGATACAACTCCAGCAATGCGCCACCTTTACGGCACAGATACATCACGCATCTGTGCTGTTTTTGCCCCATGATGCGCCGCATTGTAAATGCAGCACACCATAGGTGACGGAACAGCGGCACAGAATGACTAACACATCCCTGGTGATGCGCCAGTCATCATAAATCTATCCCTATGCTTCTTATCTTGTTAGAGATGAACCGCCATATGTATCATAAAAGTTATTTGCATTTCCTAAATAGCGAACTTTAAGGAATAAATAGCGATTCTTTACCATTCCTAGTTTGCGATGAGCTATTTGCTAATTAGCCGAATGTAGCCCAATGAAGCCCAATGTAGCCCAATGTAGCCCAAAGATGGCCGCCAGACACAGAAAAAAACAAATGTAGCCCAAATATCAGCCAGATGTAGCCCAACTATAGCCCAGTGACAGAATGACCAATCAGCTTCGCAAACCTCCGTTACGCGAAGCGGAGCGCTGTTACAGATATATATCTTTTTTTGAACGTTAATTTCTCAAAATCCACTGGAGCACATATATTGAGACCTAGCAAAGGCACATCGGGCTACCAGTCCCTAATATTTTGCCAAGTTTCGTGCAAATCCATTCAGCCGTTCAATTATTATTTTTATTATTTTTTTTTGCCCCGCGGGGCCCTTTTAAAACCTCCACATCAAACCTAGGGGGTCAGCGAGGATCTACTATGCCCCCTTATAGTTATTTCCCCCTTTGTTTTGACCTCCTCTTGTCTCTCGATCCTACCGAGAGACAAGATGGCGGCCGCTACGGACTGTTTGGAATGTTGACAGACGCCGGAGAACCAATCAGCTTCGCTTCACAAAGCTCCGTTGCGCGAAAAGTCCGCGAACCAGAGCGCTAACCGGTCCGCTGTTACAGATATATATCTTTTTTTAAACGTTAATTTCTCAAAATCCACTGGAGCACATATATTGAGACCTACAAAAGGCACATCGGGCTACCAGTCCCTACAATTTTGCCAAGTTTCGTGCAAATCCATTCAGCCGTTCGGGCTAAAAGTGAGGCCAACCGCCCTATGGAAAACTCAATGTTAAAAACACGTTTTGGGACCCCCCTTTTTTCTCGGCCCCCACTGGACGAACCCCCCCCAAATTTTCAAGGGCTGCTCAGAAACAAAATGTGCCATTTTCCTGAAAATTTCAGCCGATTCCGTCCACAAACGCCAAAGTTATTAGACATAGAATTTTCAAAAAACCCATAGAGAAAAAATCCTAACTATATATACCTACTGGCGACCGCCAGTAGGTAATATATATATATATATATATATATATAGGAGCAAGAAAAAAATGAAACCATAAAAATGAGCTTACTTGAGAATTAGCTATAATCGCTATAAATCGGTGGCAATTCGAAGCGTAGATATCACTTTATTGTGGAAATCCGGAGTTGATAAAGTAACTTGAGGCATAAAGAAGAAAGAAAGATGACGGCACGTACACCGCGTCAGGTCACGTAGCGTGAACCAGGACGTTGAAGAATGCCCACAATGCTTTGCGTAAAGAGCTTTGCATTAGAGCATCAGCATCTGTTTATCTTTGAAGAGGTAATGAACGTTGGTGAGTGGCGCGAGCGTAACAGGCTTGGTGAAACAAAAACAAGTAAAAATAACCTTCCCTACGTGCTCGCACTCACCCACATTAAGTTTTCCTTTAAATAAAAAAAATGTACTCACACGGCAAAGTTGTAGATCGGTTGATGAGGAAAAGACAGCAGTTGACACCCCAAAGGCTCTAGCCGATAGCACATTGAATTGTGAATCAGAAAGACAAAAAAGAATTTGCACAAGTAAATTACAAAGCACCTTGCTTGAACGCGTAGGCAAAATCCATCAAAGCTAAATCTTTAAATTGAAGCGGATTCTTGAAATATCCTATTATGAAAAAAAAATTACTTCTCAAATTGCATTCGGAAAGCAGTTCTGAAATATCAATCCCAGATCGTCACCAAAACGATGTAGTAACATCGATGAAGCAGTATTTAGTTTAAATATAATATGTCTTTATTGAACATGAAGTAAGTAACATCCAGAGAGAGAGCAGGTACGGGAAGAATGTCGTTACAACCACAATCAGTACAATTCCCCGTGACACCAAGAACACAGAGTGCCAAGAGAACTCCAAACTTACAAATATAATTAAATACATGTAAGACTTACCACATGCCATATACTACAGTGGGCCTTGCAAACTGTCACAATTCTTGAATGGTTTGGGTACAAGGTGACAGAAACTTTGATAGTAATAATACTACAATCCTCCACAAAAAAGAGACTAGAAAAGGGTGGAAAGTGTGAATCACCTCCATGATGTAATCTTCCTAGAACTAAGGGGCATATGTATCAAAAGCAATTTTTGCGATTCTCAAATTGCGATTTATAGCAAATCGCAATTAGAGAATCGCAAAATGCAATGTATGTAGGATTTGCTCAAAAATGAGCGAATCCTACATATTCCTTATTTGCGATCCGCAAATAAGGAATTCCTTCCCATTCATTCCTATAGGCTAGGAGGCCCATAGGAATGAATGGGAAGACCTTCTCAATTTGCGATTTGCAATTAGAGAATCGCACATTGAGAATTCAATTTCAAGGGTGCCAGGGTGTCAAAAGGATACCCTGTTGCACCCCTGAAATATGTATGTGTTCACATGTGGCGCACATACATGCCGAAAGGGCAGTTTGAAAAATACAAAAAAGTGAATTTTTGAAGTTGGTGGTAATTTGCGATTCCTTAAGGCCAAATCACACTTTTTCTGTGCTTCCTACATTGCATTTAAGGAATTTGTGATTCCTTAAATGCAATCGCAAAATAGAGAATTGCAAATTTTGCGTTTCTCTAATTTGCGATGCCAATTTGGGATGATACATCCCAAAAGGCCTTTTCCCGTTCCCAGACGGGCCGATTCTGAGAATCGTCCCATTTGCGAACGGGAAAAGGGCTTGATACATATGCCCCTAAATGAGTACTGAAGTATAGGGAAGGGGTTTTGACTAATTTCCCTCGAGCCTCATTCAATAGACTCATATAGTGATATGTCTGTGATGAGTACATAAAGGATATCTCTGTGAATATAGGCCTGTGTCGCAGATGTGCCATAGTTAATTAATGAGTAAAGTCTTACCTGTTGAAGATAACCATTACCGACTCCAGGAGGTCCTGGAAAAACAGGATGGGCTCAAAAGAACCAGGACGCTACAGTTGAGGAACTACCAGGAGTCTAAAGTCAATACATTCTGGTAAGAAAATTAGTTTGACAAAAGAATAGCAGTATTGAGGCTACCATGTCAGTAGGAGTACACGGAAAGAAAACTAATTACAAGAGGAAAGGGATATTCAACAAAGTTGTGGGAACCAAAGCAGTGAACAAACTAATGTCAGAGGGAACAACAGAATGACGATTCTCCAATTAACATACAGACAGAATCATGATTTGACGAAAAACATTGGAGGCTAACATTATGCAATAATAATTTTATTGCTGCCCCACATGCAGCCCTTTAAAGAGCATGTTACATCATAAATAAAACATTCCATAAGAACATTAGAACATTATATAACGTCATGGTAACTAGGCATTGTTGTCTTAGAGCTGTGACAAAAATATGAACTCTTTATTTGACGTCTTCCACTCTAATTGCATTCGATAAGGAGAAAAGTTTCACAGACAGTCAGGGTCAGAGTCTGGAAATAATTGAAAGAAATCAGGTGATACCAATTGCTAAGGAGTTAAGCACATCATGAATTATGTTAACAATAAAACAATCTATATCTTTATGCAACTGTGTATATGTAGAACAATGTATATCTCTTTACCACTGGTTTCCCTTTTATCCACCCGAGTGTGGTGGGTGGAATAAAGTTAGCCTCCGTTGTCGTTAATGAGATCATGATTCTCTCTGTATGTTAATTGGGGACTCGTCATTTCATTACAAGTTCGGGGGCTACCATTATGCATGTTTAAAGCTTTTTAATGCTTTACTGCTTGTGTTCCACGGGTTTAAGGTAACATTTCACAAAAGTGGATGCATTTGACAAATCTGCTGCTTTTAAATGATCAGGTAGAGAGCCTCCGGCCCAAAACACTTTACCGGCCATTGCACCACGGGATGAGTGCACGTAAAATTTGGACAAATCTATTCCTGCTTCTAACATGACTGTTCTTGCCCATCTCAAAATTGTTTCTGAAGAGACTACCTTGTAGGGTTTTACAAACGGAATTAGTAACTGATTCTTACCATTTTGGTCTAACATCAACCACTTTTTGTTCATAAACTTCTATGTAGTTTACTACGCACACTTTTTTGCAATCAGTAAAGTAAGGATAAAAAATATTTTCAGACTTAGTTTTGGTTCTTTTCCATATTTCAAAATGTACTCCATCTGATAACATCTGATACTCTTCTAAAGGATATTAGACAAAGTAAGGTTGCTAACTTAATTGATAGTTGTTTTCTGGAGAGATAAGGGTTATCAGGTCATATGACAAATAGGTTAAAAATAAGGTTAACATTCCATAGCAAATCATATCTGTCCTTGGGAGGGCGCCTAAGTCTTATTCTCTTCATTAAGCGGTCAGTTACCTATAGAATAATCGTTTATTAGTGAGTGGCCTGCTGAAATTTCTGATCTGTAGCAGTTGACTGTTCTACAACATAAACGTGATCTAAATAAATCTGTTAGGTAGTTTGCTACATCCACTATACAGGCGTCAACTGTATCCAGAGCCAGCTCCAGCATAAACTACCTAATTTCCTCCATATACCTGTGTATCTTCTCCTTGTGCCCGTGATTCATCCAGTAGGTTTTTAGCCTCTTGTGAAAGGCCTGAGTATCTTTTAGATCCCCCTGAAATCTTCCAAGCTAGAAGGTTCATGTTTCCTTCTAGAAGGAGGATGTACCGCCGTTTCTTGGCCCTGGAGATGGTCTAAACTCCCTGGGATCAAACTTGGCACGTCCATTGTCAATACCTTCACTCCTAGAAACTATATTTTAATATTCCAAAATGGAGTAATTAAGATGATGCTGTAACGCTCCGTCCGTACTTTCAGTAAAACCCTCTGAATCAGTGCAAAGGGAGGGTACACATAGCAGTTCTCTGTGCTCCAAGTTTGGACCAGAGCGTCCACTGCTGCGGCTTGGGGATCTGGTCTCCAACTGTAATACAGATCTATCTGAAAAGTCAACCTGCTGGCGAACAGGTCCACCTGGAAAGGACCCCACAGGTCCTGAACCTTCTTGAAGACCATTTGATTCCGTTTCCATTTGCTTGAATCCCTTAAAAACCTTGAGTTCCAATCTGCTCTTGTGTTTTAATGGCCAGGGATAAACTCTGCCTTCAGTACAGTTTTTTGATTCCAGCAGAAATACCAAATCTTCTTGGCCAGGTCTGCAAGTACCTTTGACCTTGCACCTCATAAGCAATTGATATAGGAGACAGCTATAAAATTGTCTAGTTTGATAATAACACTTGGAAAATAGGGGACCCCTACTAAAGAATACGTTCGCTACTCGTAGGGAAAAATAATCATTTGTGGAAAAGAGAACAGTAGCCAAACAAATTATATCATAAATGCCAGAAAAGGTGAACATCTGTAACAGTTTTAGGCACACAACAACATGTAAAAAATCTACTTACTAACTGATTATTATAAAAATAAATTTTGTTTATTTAATTTTTTCAGTTTTGGATATATTTGATGTCATTTTTAGATCATTATTATTGACGAAATACATACATTAAATATGCAAACAAGAGAAAGAAAAAACAGACAAAAAAACTTCAAATGACTAGATGGTTTAAAGGGCTATTGAAGATGGCAATGCGGTGGGTTGTAAACTACGCGCGTTTCGGCCACTGCCTTCATCAGGAGGCCGTCATTTGCATCAGAACAAAGAATGAAGGAAGATCACTAAAATAATATATATAAAAACATATGTCAAAATTACAGTTGTGTACAATCTTTATATATAGTGTATATCGCTACAGAAGACACCTTTTTACATGGTCATTGTTTTCATATCAACAGTGCAACATTTATACAATTGACTGAAGTAGCTGCTAAACAGAAAGCTCATGATAAACATACTGATCATTCTGAGGATTTCTGAATACATGGATTTGTATTGGGAAGAATTGTATTGATTTCAATCAGACCTGCAGTTAATTTGTGAATTCATTTTCAAGGACAATGCAAACAATAATTTAATTATCGAGACATACATCACAGATATCTTCTATGCTCTTATTTCTTTAAACTTAACCATATCAGTATATCTTCTTCACCTCGAAACAGACATGTGAACTCAGCCAAGAGAAAAATATAAAGAGAATAAGAGTGAAGATAAGAGCGAATGAATAGAAAAGTATATACAATTTGCTAAAACCCTATTTTATACTTGTTAATTTGCTATAGTCACGTTTAAGTTCGTTAGAATATCGGAATTGTGAATTACACTTACTTTCATATCAGTCACAACGGTATAAGGTAAATATCCAATTTTCGGTTTTGATGTAATGGGTTTCTACTTCTAGAACATTTTATTTCACTTCTATTTTACATCTGAAAAATAGATTAAAGTCCAATTAAAAAACATTTCCGTTGTATATGTTATGAATCAGGACTATTAGTTATATTGAAAGAAGTATACCGATATTTATCGCTCCAGCGTTAAAACCTTCCACTTCAGTTTTGTAGGGGACTACGATATTCAGAATATACCCTGGTCCTTAGGATATGAATTTTTAGGCAAAAATATATTTCCTACATGGACGTAAATAGGACATTATTAATACCAAGGATATTACTGTGGATAGTCTCACATAGATAGACGACCTAGGGAAGGTAACTCTAAAAGGACTAATTGTATACCTGATAAAAATGAGAGCTGGATGTTGATGAATGTTGTGACGTTCTTCTAATAGTTAAAACGTATTAGACAGCAAAGTCTGTCTGGCGATAATTTTCTTCAATTTTGCACGAAAATGCTGGATAGTATATAAACAAAAAATCTAATATTAGAGATATGGTTTCTATGTATATCCAGAAAATCCATATTCTATAAAGAGACATGATTACCTTGTGTTATAAAGATTCCTGTCTCTCCGCTGGTTTTGTTAGAGGGAAGGATTTTTAGGAGGCACCGTAATGTGTAGTCGCCATCGTGTGGGCTACAGGGATCTATATTTAATAGATAGATGGTATAAGATAAAATTAGAATTTGAAATAAAATTCATGTAGGGTGTGTTGCAGGTATATTCTAATTCCACTTACTGAGGAGAGATACTCGTAGTTTGATGGAGCCGGGATTCTGTTATCGGTCTACCGCCATCCATGTTCAAGGGAGCGGAAGGCAATGCTAAAGCGACCGGCTCTATATATATGTATGTTTTGCTCGGTAATTGAAACCCGGTGTGAAAGGATAGAGAGAGAAAACACCAGTCGCCTAGCTAATGACGTGTTACGACCTGATGTTGTGATCCCGAAAAAAAACGTTAACATAAAAAGAGGACTATTCGCGGAAGCTCTCGGTTCTTACTTGTAGATATTGTAAACATCCTTTATTTTGTTTAGATGAGTAGTTAACTCTTAACAATATCTAGTTAGACGTGCGTCCCTAAGGATTATAAAGGGAAGCAAAATAAAATTACCATATTCGTGCCACACGCAAATAGCCGACTTAAACCACATAGTATGTTATGACAATGGGCTTATTGGTCATAACTATTGTTCCAATGTACAGTATGTGAATTATATATCACTATGAGGAAGTGGTGGAGTTGAAATATTATTTTGACGGCATAATTTTAGATTGTCACATTAAATGTGAATCGAGTAGATTACGGTGGGGGGGGAAAAACAGTTCATGATGATCCAAATGCTATACAAATAGGTTCATCTCAAATCAGTACAGTTGTCAAAGTTGGTTTTGACAGCCATATTGTAAAGGTACATATTGTATACAAGCAAATATACTAGGTAAGATGTTAAATGAGTGCCTGCTCCCATGGGGTATCAAGGTTTAACCCATTTTTTGCTGTACCCAAGACAAAAATCCAGTAAACTTCTCGTTTCTTTCGGATTGTGTCTGGGCAGAGTCCCTCTCTAGCTTGTATGTTTTCTTAAATAAACCACTGTAGGTCTTCAGGTAGATGGTTATTTTCAACAAAATGGGAGACTATAGGGGCATTCATTTTCCTTGTCCGTAGTGCAGATTTGTGTTCTGTTATTCGTTTACTGATTGCACGTGATGTTTCACCTACATACCCCTTAAGGCAAGGACAGGCAAGTAAGTATACCACGTTTTGTGTTTTACAGTTCGTCATGGTCGAGAACTTGATTTTTACATTATTGAAAGTTATTTCGCTGCCTTCTTTCGCTTGTGGGCATGTTCTACAATTACCACATTTGAAGTTTCCAATTACTGGATTATTTCCTGTAATCATTTTTTGTACAGATTTTTTTGGAGCTGGCATTCTAGATCTAACTACCATGTCTTTGATATTCTTGTTTCTTCTATAGGCGAAGAGAGGTCTAGGCAGTTTTTCTTGTTCAGATTTATTGATGTTAAGTAAGTGCCAGTTAGAATATATAATCTGGCGTACTTTATATTTCAGTAATGAATGTCTAGTCACAAAGACTAGATTATCGTCTTTTTCTGATTGATTACCTTGGAGCAGATGTTGACGATCATAGAATCTGGCTCGTTTGAATGATTCACGGACAAGTCTGTGGGGATAGCAACGTTCCTCAAATTTTTCTTTCATGGAAATTGCTTGCTTGTCAAAATCTTTCAGCTTTGTACAATTACGTCGCAGTCTCAAAAATTGACTAAACGGTATACTATTTTTCTGATTTGACGGATGAAAGCTTTGATAGTGAAGCAATGTATTGCGGGCAGTTGGTTTAACATATAAGTCAGTGAAAAGATGGCCTTGATCGTGTTTTATTTTGATGTCAAGAAAATCAATTTCTTTATTGCTAATATGGGATGTGAATTTGAGATTATGGTCGCATGCATTCAACCAAGATATGAATTCGTTTAGCATGTCTTCATTGTCATCCCAGACAAAAATCACATCATCGATATAGCGTGACCAATAAAAGATGGATTCAAAAAAGGGTGCCCATTCATTAAAGATATGCCTATCTTCAAAGTGTGCAACATAAATATTGGCAATGGTGGGCGCACAGGAAGCGCCCATGCTTACTACTTTGATTTGCCTGTAGAGTGTTCCTTTAAATTCAAAAATATTGTCTTCTAGAACTATTCTAAGGCAGTCTAGAATGAAGTTGGCATTGCAGTCAATCTCATAGGTGTCTATAAAGCATTGGGTTGCCATGATGGCACCATTAGTAGGAATGTTAGTATAGAGGCTTTCGACGTCTAGCGTCACCAGCCATTGTCTACTTTGTTGGAAAGGCGTGCCCTCAAGTTGGTTGATGATATGGCCAGTATCTTTTACATACCCTGGTATTGCAGATATGTATGGTCTTAGAATTGCATCTAGGTATTTAGATATAGGCTCTGTTACACTGCCTATGGTGGTCACAATAGGTCGAAAAGGAGGGTCTATCTAATTTTTATGCACCTTCGGCAGACCGTATAAGCTTGCCATCCTAGGTTTTTCGATATTCATGTAGTCAAATTCTTTTTTACAAATATCTCCATCATTTAATGCTTTGGAGAGCAGTTTATATATTTTTTGTTTTATCTTTGCAGTTGGATCTTTTGTAATTTTTGTGTAAAAAGTGGTGTCGCTAAGCATATCTTCAATTTTTTGTACATACTCGGAGGTGTCCAGAATCGCTATCCCCCCTCCTTTGTCACATCCCTTAACTGTAGTTACTGAAGACTCCTTTATTTCTTTTAAAGCATGGTGTTCTTGGATAGTGATATTGAAAGGGGTCTTCGTTATGTATCTAGTAGCTAATTCTAACTTCTTAAACACAACTTGCTCAAAGATACGAATTTCAGGAGTTACCTGGTCAAGTGTAGGTGTGAAGACCGATTTAGGTGCAAGCCCAGATTTATTTCTTTCAGACACGGCGATGTTATCGGTATCTGAGAAGAAGTCTTTTAAACTTATTTTTCTGAAGAAGGTCATTAAATCATTGAAGAGTTCGAACTTGTTAAGTCCTGAGTGTGGTACAAATGTCAGGCCTTTTGATAAGGCTGAAATTAGAGCACTATCAATTTTTTGTTTGCTCAAATTGAATATTGGTATACTCTTCATTCCCTCCAGTAACGGGCATTCCGTGTTTCTAGATACCTGTTCGAGTTGGAAGGTTGATATTCCTGGAACTGAGGTTGGTACTGAGGTTGATATTGATCGAAGTATTGGCCTCGTGTTTGATATGTTTGAAGAGTTTGATACTGTGGTTGGGGTCTGTATTGTGGCCAATATCGTGGTCGCCAATTCCCCCGACCTTGGGGACGTCTCCCTAAAAAAGACCTAGGTCTTGAATTAAACCTATCCCCTTGATTCTGATATGGAGATGAACTACTGGTACTATCAGAATCAGACGTATTAGAGAAGGTAGTTGTCTTTCTTTGTCTATTGTCTGTAGATGGATCTTGAATGTTACCATCTACTGGGGAGTAGTAACCATCAGCTAGATATGGATAGACACTTTCTTTGCTATAATACCTAAGATCTTTTTGGAATTTATCCAATTTACGTTTAAGGAGGTAATCAGTATAGGAGCCTAATTCAGTTTCCAACTCTTCTAATTTTTTCTTGGCATCAAGTATAACATCGGATGATTTGATTTTATTTTCTAGATCTAAAATCTCCTGCATTAGGTCCAGTAATACCATTTTGGCTGTCTCCACAATTAACATCATTATATCTCTTGAACATCTATTTGCAATAAGCGACCATTTTTCCAGGAATTCTCTTATATGTACAAATAGGCCCGGAATATTTTTTATTTGTAACCCTTGCGGGATCACTCCTGCCTTAAGGTAGTCAAGAATATATTTACCATGTAATTCAATTCTTCTAGATTTTTTCTTCAAATCAAGAAGTTTTTTAAGGTCTTCATTTTGATCAGGGTTAGTAGAGCTTACATTATCAAAATTGATAGCTGCTCCCACCATGGATTCAAAGTCTTCATCTGAAAAACCAAAGGATTTCAGATTCAACATATTGAATACTGCAATCTTTATTTGTTTAAATAACTTTTTTACATATGTGAAACTAGAAAAATTATTTATTTTGTTAGGGGAAGTTATTGAACAGTTGTGTATATTGTCTTAAACTGAAGAATATTAATCAAATAAGAAAAGTATAGAAGATTTTTTTTTAACTATAATAATAAAAAGAAGAAATGTGAAGAATTATGTAAAGAAAGCCAGCATGTGAAAATACAAAAGAAGAGATAAAGAAAGCGAGTTCACAAAAGAAGGTAATTAACAGGTCATCACATATACAAAGGAAGTTTTGTCACTACAACTAGCTACAACCAATTAAACCAAAATTATATATCTAACTCCCCTCATGGTCAGGCCATGAGTAACAATACTTGGAAAATAGGGGACCCCTACTAAAGAATACGTTCGCTACTCGTAGGGAAAAATAATCATTTGTGAAAAAGAGAACAGAAGCCAAACAAATTATATCATAAATGCCAGAAAAGGTGAACATCTGTAACAGTTTTAGGCACACAACAACATGTAAAAAATCTACTTACTAACTGATTATTATAAAAATAAATTTTGTTTATTTAATTTTTTCAGTTTTGGATATATTTGATGTCATTTTTAGATCATTATTATTGACGAAATACATAAATTAAATATGCAAACAGAGAAAGAAAAAACAGACAAAAAAACTTCAAATGACTAGATGGTTTAAAGGGCTATTGAAGATGGCAATGCGGTGGGTTGTAAACTACGCGCGTTTCGGCCACTGCCTTCATCAGGAGGCCGTCATTTGCATCAGAACAAAGAACGAAGGAAGAATCACTAAAATAATATATATAAAAGCATATGTCAAAATTACAGTTGTGTACAATCTTTATATATAGTGTATATCGCTACAGAAGACACCTTTTTACATGGTCATTGTTTTCATATCAACAGTGCAACATTTATACAATTGACTGAAGTAGCTGCTAAACAGAAAGCTCATGATAAACATACTGATCATTCTGAGGATTTCTGAATACATGGATTTGTATTGGGAAGAATTGTATTGATTTCAATCAGACATGCAGTTAATTCGTGAATTCATTTTCAAGGACAATGCAAACAATAATTTAATTCTCGAGACATACATCACAGATATCTTCTATGCTCTAATTTCTTTAAACTTAACCATATCAGTATATCTTCTTCACCTCGAAACAGACATGTGAACTCAGCCAAGAGAAAAATATAAAGAGAATAAGAGTGAAGATAAGAACGAATGAATAGAAAAGTATATACAATTTGCTAAAACCCTATTTTATACTTGTTAATTTGCTATAGTCACGTTTAAGTTCGTTAGAATATCGGAATTGTGAATTACACTTACTTTCATATCAGTCACAACGGTATAAGGTACATATCCAATTTTCGGTTTTGATGTAATGGGTTTCTACTTCTAGAACATTTTATTTCACTTCTATTTTACATCTGAAAAATAGATTAAAGTCTAATTAAAAACCATTTCCGTTGTATATGTTATGAATCAGGACTATTAGTTATATTGAAAGAAGTATACCGATATTTATCCCTCCAGCGTTAAAACCTTCCACTTCAGTTTTGTAGGGGACTACGATATTCAGAATATACCCTTGTCCTTAGGATATGAATTTTAAGGCGAAAATATATTTCCTACGTGGACGTAAATAGGACATTATTAATACCAAGGATATTACTGTGGATAGTCTCACATAGGTAGACGACCTAGGGAAGGTAACTCTAAAAGGACTAATTGTATACCTGATAAAAATGAGAGCTGGATGTTGATGAATGTCGTGACGTTCTTCTAATAGTTAAAACGTATTAGACAGCAAAGTCTGTCTGGCGATAATTTTCTTCAATTTTGCCCGAAAATGCTGGATAGTATATAAACAAAAAATCGAATATTAGAGATATGGTTTCTGTGTATATCCAGAAAATCCATATTCTATAAAGAGACATGATTACCTTGTGTTATAAAGATTCCTGTCTCTCCGCTGGTTTTGTTAGAGGGAAGGATTTTTAGGAGGCACCGTAATGTGTAGTCGCCATCATGTGGGCTACAGGGATCTATATTTAATAGATAGATGGTATAAGATAAAATTAGAATTTGAAATAAAATTCATGTAGGGTGTGTTGCAGGTATATTCTAATTCCACTTACCGAGGAGAGATACTCGTAGTTTGATGGAGCCGGGATTCTGTTATCGGTTTACCGCCATCTGTGTTCAAGGGAGCGAAAGGTAATGCTAAAGCGACCGGCTCTATATATATGTAGTTTTGCTTGGTGATTGAAACCCGGTGTGAAAGGATAGAGAGAGAAAACACCAGTCGCCTAGCTAATGACGTGTTACGACCTGATGTTGTGATCCCGAAAACAAACGTTAACATAAAAAGAGGACTATTCGCGGAAGCTCTCGGTTCTTACTTGTAGATATTGTAAACATCCTTTATTTTGTTTAGATGAGTACACAAATTAACTGCAGGTCTGATTGAAATCAATACAATTCTTCCCAATACAAATCCATGTATTCAGAAATCCTCAGAACGATCAGTATGTTTATCATGAGCTTTCTGTTTAGCAGCTACTTCAGTCAATTGTATAAATGTTGCACTGTTGATATGAAAACAATGACCATGTAAAAAGGTGTCTTCTGTAGCGATATACACTAAGGGGTCGATTCCGATCCGGTAAAATGCGCTCCGAATCGTCGTACGGAGAGTTTTTTCCCCATACTAATCGTACCCGTAGACGTCCCGTACGTACGACGAAGTACGATCCGTAACAGGTGCCAAACTCCGTACGAGTCGTACAGGACTCCGTACGACTCAAATCTCCGTACGAGTCTCACTCGGAACCGGCTGTACGCGACATCACTACGGTTCGCGGCTGGTTTTTACGACCCAGCAAGTACGATTCGTGTCGGGTACGCGCCGTACGACCCTTTTCCTACGGGAGCCGAAAACAGTCGTAAACGCAGAGTTCGCGCCGAAACAGGTACGGAACGCCCCCCCCCGGGTACGGCACGTACCCCCATGATCGCAGGGGTACGCGCCGTACCCCTGTGATCATGCGGGGTACGTGCCGTACACCCAGCGTACATGGGGTACGCACCGTACCCCATGTACGGTGGGTGTACGGCACGTACCCCATGTACGGTGGGTGTACGGCACGTACCCCATGTACGCTGGGTGTACGGCACGTAGCCCGCATGATCACAGGGGTACGGCGCGTACCCCTGCGATCATGGGGGGGTACGTGCCATACGGTGTGTAGGTGATCGTGCGCTTTTCCGTACGAATCGACGTGTACCGTACGAATCGCGTCCGGGTCGGCCGATCGGGATCGGAATCGTCCGGTCGTACGGCGTCCGTACGAGTCGTACGGAAACGGCTCCGGATACGATTCGTACGGACGGGGATTTTACCGGATCGGAATCGACCCCTATATATAAAGATTGTACACAACTGTAATTTTGACATATGTTTTAATATATATTATTTTAGTGATTCTTCCTTCGTTCTTTGTTCTGATGCAAATGACGGTCTCCTGATGAAGGCAGTGGCCGAAACGCGCGTAGTTTACAACCCACCGCATTGCCATCTTCAATAGCCCTTTAAACCATCTAGTCATTTGAAGTTTTTTTGTCTGTTTTTTCTTTCTCTTGTTTGCATATTTAATTTATGTATTTCGTCAATAATAATGATCTAAAAATGGCATCAAATATATCCAAAACTGAAAAAATTAAATAAACAAAATTTATTTTTATAATAATCAGTTAGTAAGTAGATTTTTTACATGTTGTTGTGTGCCTAAAACTGTTACAGATGTTCACCTTTTCTGGCATTTATGATATAATTTGTTTGGCTACTGTTCTCTTTTTCACAAATGACTAGTTTGATAATAACTACACTGTTTCTCAGAACGGATTTGAAGCTCATTAAACCACTCAAACTTGCCATCAAGGAGGTCCTCTCGAGCTTTCTGTGATAGGGGAATTCTGTCTGAGTACCATTTGCCGTTCTTCAACCCCAAAGATTTTAGTCTGTAAGGCCCTGTAGAGTAGTGGGCCTGGGGAAATAGCTTGAGTGGATGAGGAAAGAAGTCCAACTATTCTTGCTAGCTCACGTAAAGTAACAACGTTTTATGATAACACAAAGCTACCTCCTTCTTTATTTTTGTCAACTTCTTTAGTGGCATATGTAGTCAGAACATAATGATGTTCACCTGGAACCCTAGGAATTTGTGACGGGGTCAAGAGGAATCGGTAATAGTCGGGTTTTAGTTTTAGCGGGTTTTATTGTATTATACAACAAGTCAATGCATTTCTTTCTTAAGGGTGTATTTCGCCGGGGAGATCTGCTTCTACTCGGTCTTCTATGATGTCGTTCAGTTGGATCGAGTCGTCGAACCACCTCCTGCGTCCGGCGGGTCTTTACGTCTGGATCCGTTTTGGCTCTCGGATTAAACAGACAGAAATAGACAGGAGTTTTGCATATATGTATGGAAAGGGAAAAGGGAGTGAGGACATATTCACCCGTGTAACTCTTCTAGCGTTGTACTAGTGGCTGTGCGTTAGTGCTCGAGGAAAAGGTACACCGGGTCAAGGAGTCATCAGGGTCATTTAGGCGAACCGCCCTTACGTCCCACCCAGTTCCGGATAGTATTGCGTACCTGCGTTAGCCACACACCTCCCCTGGGTGTGTGGCCGGGCGACTCATGAAGTCGTTGGCCTCCTGGCTTCTCCTTCGCTCTTGAGGTCGTGGTTTCTCCGCTGTTCGATTCTTCCTTTCTCTCAGTATCCGCGTCCGCGTTTCTCCGCTCCTCGTCTGCTTCGCTCTCCATGTCTTCTTCCCTCTGGGTGAACAAGCACACCTGGTACTCTTGTTCCTCCGTATAAGACGCTTCCGCTGCACCATACAGCCCCGCCCATTCCTCTGCTGAGTCCTCGTTAAAGGGCCAGTGACTCTTCTCATTCTCCGGTATGCTGTCTGTGTTCTCGGCGTTCTGTGAAGGGTAGAAGAGGGGAGTTGAAGGGGAAACAAAGTCCTGCAATGTTTCTTTAAAGTAAGTGGGTTCCTCCTGTACTGACACCCAGTTACAGAATTCCTGATTTTGTGTTGTTGGTCATTACGGATTTCTCTACGTTGATAACTCCTAATCCTCTCAAAAGATCCACTGACCATGTCATGTGTCTTAGCAATTCTTCATGACTTTGAGACATCAATAGTATATCGTCTATATTGATTACTAACCGTACTCCTCTTCTCCTCAAAGAGGCGACCACTGGTGTCAGAACCTTGGTGAAACACGAAGGTATTGATGAGAGGCCGAAGGGGGGACAACAAAATTGGTATGTTATTCCTTTCCAAATAAACCTTAGGTATTTTTGTGAGCGCTTTTCCATAGGGATTGTGAAATAAGCATATTTGAGATCTAGTTTCACAGGCCAGCCTTTCTCTTGCAGGATGTCTCATAGAAGGTGGATACCTTCCATTTTGAAATGTCTGTATACTTGAAAAGTATTTAGTTCTCTCAAATGTATCACAGGATGCCAACTGTAGTCTTTTTTCTTTACCAGGAAGATCGTGCTCACAAATCCTTGTCCTGTGTTTGTCACTCTATATATAGCCCCTTTTAGTAGCATCGGATACACTTCTGCATCTGCCAGAGTTGTTTCTTCCTGGTCTAGAGTTAGTTCTCTGGGTTGATGTTCCTGGTAAGGTGTCACATTGGAATCTATTTTTAATGCCTTTTTGGTATCTAGTACCCAACAGTCGTTCATTATTAATTAAATAATATTAATTAATATTGGTTGAAAAGGTGAAGATTTCCCCCTACCTTTGGATGGAAAAAACCAAAGGGGTGTTACACTCTTACCTTGTTGTCCGGGGCCTTGGAATCTGCCTCTGCCACCACCTCAGGCGAGGGTGCTGCGGCCTCTTTGCGGAAAGGCGTTGTTTTTTCCACAAAAGTTTCTTCAATAACCACATTGACTTTGTTGGTAGTATGGGGATCGATATTGTTCGAGGCTGACACTCAGTCCGATCCTCTCAGCCCTTCGAAGAATTCTACCCCTGAACATATGTCTCATGTTTGTTTGGGCTTTGCTAAAGGCTGAAAAGGTAGAAACTTATTTTTCTAATATTTTGATGAAGTTTTCCCCGAAGAGTAAGCCATTGGGGTCACCTTGGATATCTTTATTTTCAAGGTCTCCCAATTTGGGGTATATTCTCATTATTATAGCTCTTCTTCTTTCAGAGGTTAGCGCTGCATTAGCGTTACCAAGAAGGCATAGGGCACGTTGGCTCCATCCACAAAGTGGTTCTACATCGACATGAGTGCCCTTAAGGGAGGCTTCTTCTGCGAAGTCTAGGATTCTAGCCATTGTTCCTAGAGTATCTGGTAGTTTGTCTTGGCATTCCCTGTAGCAACGTTCAAGCCCTTTCCTAGGATCTCTTCCTGTTTTAAATAGGAAAGTCAGTAGTTCAGGGTCTAGGTTTGGTGTCATCCCAGATTTATTATCTAAGAAGGGTCTAGGGCATTCTGCTCTCATTAGATTAGGGTGTCTTTTTCAAGGGGTTTCTGGATCCAGACTTAATAAACTTTGCTACGTGGTCCACGGGCCACCAATCAGATCCCCTAGCGTGTGACATGCGCTTGGGGTTAAACATCTCCACTCCTGTCGGGTCTTTGATAGTCTTAGAATTGCTGGGTTGGTCTAAGTCAAGGAGGTCATTATCAAGGGTTTCAAAAGGCTCAAATATATACTTGTCTGCCTCAACATCAATATTTACCGAGATTGGATATTCTTCATTCTCAGTTTTGTAAACTGAGGTCTTTTGTACCATGAAGGTCACTCGGTCAATTTCAATTCAAAGATGCTTTATTCGGTATGTAGAAATACAACCATATAGCAACAAACATAAAAAAAAGAAAGATAAATACAACATACATATGTATCAATTTGGTTTGCCAAATACCTTGGTTGTTTGAATACATTATACATTTGACAACACATATCCAACAATCTTTAAAATACTTTTTGGTACGTTTATCTACAAATGTATGTACAAAATTTAGCAATATCAAAGTACAGAATCAATCATATCATCCTCACAGATGTATAAATTACATTGGGGCAAATTTCTACCAATACATGTACACTTGCCTACTAATGTCTGTGCAAATTTAGCAATATTAAAGTGCTTCCATTGAAGCATACTTCCACTGAAACATGTGCAAAAAGTAGCAAAATAAAGTGCAAAGCACTATACCGTTCTTTCTGTGTACAATATAAAATAGCAGCATTTGTCCGGCATTAGTATATGTGCAAATTAGCATAATAAAGCGCGGAGTGCCAGTACCATCCTTCCCAAAGTGCAATATGCATTTAGCAGCACAAGTCTGAATACTTAAAAATCTAACTCACTACGTTCTGCTAGCTGTAAGTGGTATAAATGGTAAAAGTATTCAATTTCAACATAATAGAAAGTTTAAAAAAAAAAAAGCATCATTGGTTGAATTCATACGATGATTGATTTTCTTACAGAAATACATTTTAAAATATATGTGGCCACATGAAAACATACATCTGGGGTCTCTAAATTAAACATCAGTTGCATCGCTGTTTGTATACCACGCGTATTATATTTTAAAAAGATGGGTTTCAAATAAAATTTCCTAAAAGAGGTATAAAAATTACAAGATAACATAAAATGACAAGTACTCTGTTTGGATTTATCATCACAGGGACAAAGACAGGTGCCGGGTTTCTTAAGCACGGTGAAAGCCACTAAGTGATGCACAATACCCAACCGGAGACGGGTCAATACAAAACGGTGGGAGTTAATACTAACAACAGTAAGATAAGTTTGGAAGCCTTCATTAATGTTATATTCCAGGTAGAGATTAAACGTACTTTGTTTTACATATCTTTCCATTCTAATCCCAGCTGTAAATTTGAGGAATGAGGCTTTAAGCTCCCGCTTCGACAGCGTAGACCCTGTTGTTAGATCTTTAAAGATGTTTAGACCATACAGTGTCTTATACCAATGTTGTATGTGGCTTAACCAGGGGATATTTGATCGGCGGTTGAGTTTAATACAATCAATAATTACATCCTGAGTAAACTTTGTCTCCTCCTTTGCCCAAATTGAGCGCCATAGGGACAGAGGACGTAGAACAATTAAATCATTAACATAATTTATATCAAGTTCCCTATGTATTATCTCTGTTGAAGCCGTAGCCGGGGCACAGATTAATCGTTTCAAAAACACATTCTCCACGCGCTGGATCAAGTTAGCACTCTGGGCATCATGCCCCCATACCCCGGCCCCATATATGGCTGATGATATGCATCTTGCATTAAATATGGACAACATTTCATGAATTCTACGACCCCCTAATTTGGCAGCAAATCTAAAAATACAACTTGTATTCCTAAACATTTTAAAAAGGACACTTTTTTGTTCATTGGCCCATCTCCCGTCACCTGAAAAAGTAATGCCTAAATAACAGAAACTCCTGACAGATTCTAATCTCTCCCCGTCTAAAAAAAAAGGCTTGCATTTTCTTGGTTTCTTACCACATATCATTGTAACCGTCTTCCCTTTGTTGATTTTCAGCTTCCTACTTTCAGTAAATACGTGGAACTGATTAATTAGATGTTGCAGTCCGTTATGAGTCCTGGAAAGAAGGACCGCGTCATCCGCGTATAAGAGGATTGGGATTGGGTTACCATTAATGATAGGTGCATCTGCATTAGTCTGTCTTAAAATTTGGTCAACTTGATTTATAAAAAGGGAGAACAGGAGAGGGGCGAGTACACATCCTTGTCGGATACCTCTCCTAATTTAAAAAAAAGGGATGCATTCTCCATCTGTTCCAAATCTGACTTTACTGGACAGATTATTGTACAGTCTGGCAAGCAGATGGATGATTTCAGTAGGGGCACCCATCGGCAACAGAATAGGCCAGAGCAGTGCGTGTTCCACCAGATCGAATGCTGAACTCAGGTCGGCAAAGCACAAGAAAAGATTACCATCTTTAGCTTTAGTATACTTGCCGACTATGAGTTCCAGGTTCACGCACTGCTCCATTGTACCCATCCCCCTACGAAACCCATACTGCACTGGGGATAAGATGTCGTTTTCCTCAACCCAGGCTTCCAATCTTACTAATAGGACTAGACTAAGGATTTTAACTGTCGAGTCCAGAAGTGAGATGGGACGGTAGTTTCGAGCTTTGGACCTGGAACCCTTTTTGTAGAGGGGTACAATAATTGACTGACCCCATGTCAGTGGTAGACTGTCTTCCACAGCCGCATTAAAATAGCGTGTCAATATTGGTGCCCATAGAATCATTTCATGTTTATAAAAGTCCATGGGTACCCCATCAGGCCCAGGTGCTTTACCCCCCTTACTATTTTTGATTGCCTCTGTGACTTCATCCAAAGTTAAAAATAACTGCATTATCAGCATTTAAAATGGACCCATCTGGATTAAAATCAGAGTTAAAAATTTCTGAGAAATGAACAATCCATGCGTGGCAACTAACATGAGAGCTGACTTCGGGAATATTATCATTCTTTAAAAAAGGACCATTAATAGTTTCCCAGAATAATTTATGATCTTTTGTATCAGCAGCCATATCCAATTTATACCAGGCGTCATTTTGCAACTCTTTTTTCTGGATGCTAAGGCAGTCTTATAGTTAATTCGCTCTTCTCTGATTCTATCTTTGTCTCTTGCTTTATCATCGAGCGCTGTTTTTAACTTTGTTAGTGTCTGAGCACAGTGCTTATCAAACCACACAGTTTTATTTCTCTTGGGCTTTCTATTTCTTACAGCCAAGGAGTTCTCAACAGTACTCGTTATTTTCAAAAAGCTAGAAAGTAAGGTGGGCGCGGTCACATTAGGTGCTAGGCAGTAGTCAACCTCTCTACTACATACTCCATCATCAATTTATTGGGGTCTATTTTGGTCCATTTGATCCTCATGCCATTTGGTCTCTCGGCCGTGATCCCTTGGACAGGTCTGCCATACAAATTTGTTTTTGGGCCCCAACCCCTTAATTCCACTGATATACTATTATGGTCACTCACTGGCTGCTCTATTACCCAGACATTGGAATAAGCAGAGCCATTGGACCCCAAAATATGATCAATGTTTGAGTGGGCGTCTCTCCCTCTAAATGTTGGGCACTTTTCATTATTTTTATTCTTTGTACATTCTAGTAGCCCCAGATTTAATTTACCTACCAGATTGTTCAGTGCACTACCGTAATTCCTGTGGGGGAAGTGATTAAAAATAATACTGTCACCACCCGGGTACTCTTCTCGATGTCCACAAATCCCCTTCCGGGCGTGACTACATGCTTTAATATTAAAATCTCCTACCCAGAGTATGACAGAGCTTTTGTTTGAGAGTGCGATTGTTTCTTCTATTGCACACTCAATATCCGGGACAATCTTACCCCGATTGGGCCCCACAATATTATTATAAACATTCACAATAACTAGATCCTCACCTTTACTGTGTGTTAATCGCAAGACTGACGCATGCTCACCCACCTCCACATATCCTCCAGCGTAAAATTCCGTTAATTTAGTGGAAACCAGGGTCAGTAGGCCGCCCTTTGCTCTGCCTGCCTTGGATGCTACAGCTGCCACGCTATAAGAAGTGTAACCATCAACTTGTATTTGTTCTCTATGCCACATCTCTTGCAGACATATTATGTCGTAACCCTGTATAATAAAGTTGTCCCAGAACGGAGTAGTTAGTTTAGCGGCAATTCCCGCTATATTTTAAGTGGTGACGATAAGGGAATCGACGGGGTTGCCTCGTGTAACCTCGGGATGGTCGGTCAATAGTGATGTTCCTAGACTCGCTATCATATTAATATCTGTGGATATGTTTATATTTGTCACAATTGCATCATTATCTTTACATTGTTCAGTGCTAGTCAAGTTTAAATTTAACTCAGTTACAACTTCCAACCAACTTTGGTCCTCCAACTCTTTTTCGGAGGTTGCTATGTCGCCAGATACAGCAATTTCAGGATGTGGGACCGTAGATGATACATTCAGTCAATCGTTCTCCTCTAATGAGTTGAACACCTGAAATCTGTTGCAAATCGGAACTGTAAAGTTGTCATATATATTGTACAGTGGAGATGGAATGAGGGGGACATTGGGGTAGTTGATCTGTATAGCTCTGGGATGCTGGAAAGACTGCGTTGTAATTTGTCTTCCTGACTGATTCCTATAGAAGTAATCAAGTGGGAACAACGTGATGTTATATTCATGATTAGATGGTATAGGTGCATTTAGAATTGAATCTCTCGCCCATTCAGTAGTCCTATAGTTTATAACATGCAATCCCCATTTATCTCCTTTTTACTTGGTCCCACCCAACCTACCCTCTGTGTGGAGATAATCTGGCTAGCCCCTCGTGTTGGGAAACCACAGTTTTTCACTAGCCAGTGCAGAGTTTTATTTTTTAGGGTTTCCTAATTTTCAAATTGGGTAGGCTGCAGTTTGGGTACATTTGCAAGGATAGCTACATATGGTCTGCATTCCGGTGGTAGATTAATTGTGGCAGGGATGATATTATTAGTGTGGCACCTGGGAGCTGGCAGGTTCTTGTTGTTATGAGTGCGGTCACCTGTCTCCCTTTGTCCCCCAGCAGCTTTCTGACCAGTTGTTATATTTGGGGCGGTGGTTGCTAACATATTCGTTCCACTTGTGGTTGCTACCGAGTTCACAACCGTGGTAGACACACTAGGAACTCTAGTTGCTATTCTTGGCGTATTTTTGATCAGTCTCCCAGTCGGTGCATTAATTGTGGGAGACCTGGCTTGTGTGCCCAGTTGTTCTAAAATATCTAAGTTAGCTATGCCCAGTTTTTCCAGGTTCTCTACTTTTTTACTTAGGGATTCTAAGATTTCTGTTACTGGTGCAATGTAGGATTGTATCGTTTTCTCTAAATATTGTACCAGTCCCTCGATATTGATTGGGGTTAGTATTTCCTTTGAGTGTGTATTTCCACTATTTTGTTGTACCTCACCCTCCCTCTCATGGTCTATTGAAATTTGGGCTACTCGCTTCCTTTTGCGTCTGTATCTCTTACCCTGCTTGCTGACTACCAACATTTTCCTACTGTGAGTAGATTTACTTTTAAGCCGGGCGAACCCATGGTCGATTGTACTACTTAACAAACTAGTATTGCTTGAATCTGCAATAGGATTAACACCATTGATGTCACAACCATCCAACTCCCCTATGTCATTAGACACATCGTTCAATGTTATGGGTGGCGGTATGACACTTATTGTCAAATTGGGCGTTAATGACAATCTACTCTCCCTAACGGAGAACACAGTAGGTTCTAAAGGTTGTGGTACAGCAATCTGATTTTGGTCATTCCTTGGCAGGCCTGCAAAAGATTGTAATAAAAGAGAGTCATGTGATAACGTTGTTTCGTTTGTATTATTTGCAGGTATATTGGCTACTTTTGGCGACTGGGTTATTAAGCACATACTCGGTGGTAATGATAGTCTTCTTTCCGTATTTTCAATCGCGTTAACAACAACCCCAATTGTTTGCTGCAACATTCTGTCGATAGCGGTTAAGGTGGGTAGTGGGGTTGGCGCCAATAATAGTTTTCTGGTGGCAGAGCGTGTATGCATAGGTGTTTTTTTAACCACCGCTCTACTTTTACTTTTACCTTCCATCAGGGCTGGTACAAACCGCTACTCTTTATACTCCGACGTGAGAGGGGATTACCTTCGTTGGGATGATGACAAAGCCAAAGGGGGTGGCCCAGCCCAGTCTCTTACGGCCTCAGAGGGCCCGCCCTTTGCCTGGGCTTAGCCCGGCACGTCCCGTGCGCGTCCTCGCGGGACGAGGAAGTGGGTGTTACTTTATGCGCCTCCTGGTGCTGCAAAATGATGATGGGGGAGGCGTCCTGGCATGAAGGCTGCTGGGGGCTGTAGTTCGCTTTCCCCCGACCGGCGGAGCCAAGCCCGGCCAGTCGGAAGTGCAGGGAGATGGACTGCGGCGGAGCAAAGCCCGGCCGCCCCACAGCCACGAAGGACAGACAGCACGCCTCAACCGAGCCTCAGAGGATCAAGAGGTAGGCTCAGCCGGCGTGGTAACCCTCCTGGAAACTGCCACCCGGTCATCGGCAGTGGGTGTTACTTTATGCGCCTCCTGGCGCTGCAAAATGATGATGGGGGAGGCGTCCTGGCGTGAAGGCTGCTGGGGGCTGTAGTTCGCTTTCCCCCGACCGGCAGAGCCAGGCCCGGCCAGCCGGAAGTGCAGGGAGATGGACTGCGGCGGAGCAAAGCCCGGCCGCCCCACAGCCACGAAGGACAGACAGCACGCCTCAACCGAGCCTCAGAGGATCAAGAGGTAGGCTCAGCCGGCGTGGTAACCCTCCCATATATTACACACAGTTAAGTACCATCACAAGAGTGTGTCAAACTTCAATAGGGTTTACTTAGCCCAGAAACTGTGCAACAGGCTCAGCAGGTTCAAACAGATTCAAATCCGAAAAGTCTGAGACAGGAGTCACAGGAGTCACAGCTGTGATAACGCTTGCACGGCCTGTACTGGATGAAAACATATACAGACTTACATCAGACTCACATCATTATATAGATGGACTCAGTTCTCCTTTTTCTCTCTCCTTCGTGGCCGTCACAGCCGTCGTTCTGGAGCGTCTTAACTCACGCCTCACAGGACAGGAACAGGCACACCAGGATCCAGCCGGATGCCTCCAGCTCGAGGAAAATCCCAGGAAAAGATCTGAGCAACTACGATGTGGACACTCCCCCAGGCTTGCCTCGCCTCAGCTCCAGAACGCCGAAAACGCCGAGCCGGTAATCTGCTACATACTACTGCAAAGATATACGTAGTGCAGAAAAAGCGGCATAAAGGAGGAGGGAGTTCACGCTTATTTTAGTGTCCTTTCCCCGCTTTGAAGTTACTTAAATTCGATAATTCCGAAATCAAAGTCGGTCTTCTTGTGCCGCGAGGGACACCTGCACTTATTCCGCAAATATGGTCACTCTTGCTCATTGTGCCACTGTTGGCACCCAGGTCATCCGTAGTGCAGAGGCTACCTAATGATAGTTCCCGGTCTTTTGTAGCGCACAGGCTACTAGGAGGTTCAAGGTGTTTAGTCTTTAAGGCCTTACTGGATTCCCGCCACTGTCGAACACACCACCGTGACCATGAAGAGCACTCACTCAGGAGCCCCCATGGACCCCTGCCCACTGCATATCTACCACAGGGCCACCATCGCACCCAAACTTGGACGCACCATCAACGCCTCCTTCAAAGCGGCATCTTCCCCGACAACTGGAAGCAGGCGGAGGTCAGACCTCTCCTCAAGAAGCCCACTGCCGACCCAACAGACCTGAAAAACTACTGCCCCGTATCTCTCCTCCCCTTCGCTGCAAAAGTCACTGACTGCCTTTATTGAAGGAAACTCCATCCTAGACGCCTCCCAGTCCGGATTCCGCAGCAACCACAGCACTGAGACGGCCCTCCTCGCTGCCACTGATGGCATCCGCATGCTTCTGGACCAGGGGCACACCGCAGCCCTCATCCTACTAGACCTCTCCGCAGCGTTTGACACCGTCTCTTATCACACCCTCACAGCCAGACTCCACGATGCAGGGATACAAGGATACGCTCTCGCCTGGATCCGATCCTTCCTCTCTGCTCCGAACCCACACAGATCAACTGCGGAATTCCCTAAGGATCCTCACTCAGCCCCACACTCTTCAAAATCTACATGGGCCCCCTCGCCTCCATCATCAGACAACACAGGCTCAGCATAGTGTTTTACGCCGAAGACACCCAGCTCATCCTTTCCTTCACGAAGAACACCGAAGACACCAGACTCTGTTCCCAGGAAGGAATGAGAGACGTGGCCGCCTGGATGAAAAGCAGCTGCCTGAAGCTCAACTCGGAGAAGACCAAGGTCCTCATCCTCGGACCCTCCACCTCTGCCTGGGACAACACCTGGTGGGCCTCCGCCCTCGGGAGTCCACCCACCCCGACAGACCATACATGGAACCTCGGCATCATCCACGACTCTTCCCTCACCATGACCCGCCAGATCAACTCCTTCGCCTTCACCAGCTTCAACTGCATTCGGATCCTCCTCAAGACCTTCAAATGGATAACCCCAGAATGCAGGAAGACTGTCACCCATGCACTCGTTACCAGCAGACTGGACTATGGCAATGCCCTCTACGCCGAAATCAACAGAAATCTCCTACACAGGCTACAGACCATCCAGAACGCCACAGCCAGACTTGTCCTCGGAACCTCACGGCACCAACACATGACCCAACACCTGCGTACCCTCCACGGCTCCCCGTCGAGAAAAGAGTCACCTTCAAACTGCTCACCCACGCCTACAAAACCCTCCATAACATCGGACCTAAATACCTCAATAAGAGAGTCTCCTTCCACGTAACCAAGAGGAACCTTCGCTCCGAAGACCTCGCCCTCGCAGAGATCCTCTGCATCCGTAGAGCCAGAGCAGGAGGTAGAGCTTTCTCCTACGTCGCAGCCATAGCATGGAACAAACTCCCAGTGAGCATCAGACGCTCCCCCACCCTCCACACCTTCACGAAGAACCTCAATACCTGGCTCTTCGACTGAACTGGAGCTGCTCACCCTCCCCCCAGCGCCTTGAGACCCTCATGGGTGAGTAGCGCGCTTAAAAAAACCCTGATTGATTGATTGATACCTCCTTTTTAGGGTAATGTCTTTTCCTCCTCAGAGAGGTCAACTGAGTCTCGCCAGTAATGGGATCCCTTTGTTACTTTTATTAAAAACTGCCTCTACCGCCTCTTTTAATGAGGACTTGAGTTGTTTCTCAAAGAAACTCATTAGCATATTTTCACTGAGAGGTAATTCCTCCTTATCTTGTATTCCATTTCCAGACATGTTTATTTGTTTCTTTCTCAAGGAATAACCTCAATATAATTAGATTTCTCAAATTCTTAAAATCTTATATTTAACGTTACCCGTTTTATTTTATTTTTTGTATTAGGCAGTATCTTTTACATGTCTTTCTTTGCCCAGTGTGAGTTAGCTGTAAACCTTTGTGTTATGCATGGTCATGTCAACGCACAGCACGAGTTGTATTTGGTCTCTTCTCTCTTTTGTTTATTTTTCCCGCCTCGTGCGTCACCACATGCGGGAGGTTAATTGGTCCACTAGTCTTAGACAAGATTAGTTTGGGTGAGGCGAGTTTACTCCATCAGCCTCATTTCCTCCTCGCGCGTGGGAGAGGAAGTGAATCGGGCCAATGGTAGCGGTGCGGGTGAGCAGGGAGGCCGGGTGGTCTGCCGTCGCCTGGGCTTTATTTCAAGTCTGCCCGGAGTGATCTGACGCTTCCTGACTGAGTTTTGCGGATAGCTTGGGAGAGCAGCCGTCTCTGTGGCCTTCTCCAAAATGATTGGCTCAGGGGCTCTGTTGAGAGAGTGCAGGCTGTACTGTGAGCGGCAGCTCTCATTGCTCGGCATTTCAATAAGGTAATGAAGAATTTTGCAATTTCATGGGGAACCTGGCCATAAATTGGAAGGGTGAGAGAAAGAACAACATGTTACTCACCTTATACACAAAGTAATGCGTATAAAAACATTTATAATTAACAAACTTTACCATATAAAAACCTTTATAGATGGCATACAGCGTCATATACCTTTACCTTGCTCCTTTTATTAAAAGGAAACAAACGTATATAATAGCTAGTAATATCATAGTACAATTAGTATCAGAGTCAAATCAAAATATGCTTAACTGTCGAGGAGCAGTGAATAAAAGAGGATGATGCCTAGTTACCATGACGTTATATAATATTTTAATATTCTTATGGAATGTTTTATTTCAGATGCAACATGTTTTTTAGGCTGCATGTGGGGCGCAATTAAAGTATTATTGCATAATGGTGGCCTCCGGACTTGTAATGAAATCAAGAAAGTTGAACGGCAGCATGGTTCAGAGACTGACACTTATAATAGTGGACTCTGAAGTGTCTGAGTCTGCTGGGCGTGATTCTCAGTCTTCCCTTTAAGGCTCCCCCCTCCTCCGCTCCAGCCACCCTACACTGGCAGTCCACGCTTTTTAGGTCTTCCAGCAAATTTGTTGTTTCCTAGTGAGTCTTATCTTTGTGTGGTGCTTTTTCCAACTCTTAATATTTCTTTGTCAAATCCTATCATATACAGATGTAATGACACCTGAAACGTCTAGCTTCTTGATTTTTGATCCCCAGAAAATAGCTTTTCTTTATGCATGATAATAGATGTTTCCTTGATCATCACATCTAATCTCAGTACAAAACGGACAACTGTCTTTCAATATATCATTTCTATGCTTTTCATAGAGAATCCCTACAAAACCTATAGGGGTCTTAAAGGAGCATCGTAATAGAGGCAAACAAAGTGAGGTTACATTTAGCAGAGACAATGAGGAGGGACAGACTGTCAACACGACAGATGAGTCGAGCAGTGTTAGTCCTTGTGCATCACCTTTAAAAATAAATACCAGAAGAAAAAACATTCTCTTTCTTTACTAAAAAGAAACTGAATTTCAACCTTTTCCTCACCTCAGACATCCCTTCTTGGAACCTTTTCCTTTAAGTAACTAAATTAATTTGTACATTAATGGGAATCTAGGGCAGCTTTCCGCATTCAGCCTGGGGGAGTTAGAAATCTGAGCTGCATGAGAATCGGAAGCAGAGGCTAAAGGAACAGAACCACATTCAGTAGCTCAATAAATTAACACAAAAGGCAGGAGACAAACTGCAAGTTGGAATTAACTCATACAGGGAGAATGGATTTTGGAGGCTGGATGAGAGTTTAGTATGTCAGTATGGCTGGCACCAGATGTGCCCGAGGGGGCCACATGTGACTCAATAATATAATTGTCTTAACCGTGGTGTCCTGCTGGAGTTTTATGGTGGGCAGTCTGTCGGAGGTTGAGATCTTGTCCTCGTTCAACCCCTTCCTAGATACAAAGCGACAATGAGAGTTATTCAACTTTTTTTTGTGTATACATCTTTTTATTAAGAAGTGCTCAATCATCAGTACAACACTGCAATAGCAATTCACCATCCCATAAATCATTTGGTCAACCAGAACACAATTCAATTTCTGCAGCAGTAAATGGATAACATGTCTGACATAGCTCGACAAGACCCTAGTTCAACATTTGTGCACATACATTCTGTATCTTGAGGTTCAGTGTGGACAGTCATTGATGAAATGGCGAATCTTCCTCTCTTGTGCAAGTAAGGGAGTTATGTGTAAACCAAACAAATGAGTGCAAATCGCAATTTCACCCTGTGAGGATACCCATTTTCTTCCTCTCACAGGATACACAATGAGGTGCATGTGTTAATGGATCATCTAGTAGGATTCTGGCAGTATTGACAATAACCAACCAAAATATCCTCATTGCTGCTAATGTGTCCAAAAGGTTGCTGATGGATGCCGTGTCTACTGTTTATGACCACTCTGCACTTCTCGTGTTCACTTCAAATGAGGCTTGATTCGAACAGAGCTGTAATGGGACAGGTCCAGCAATAATGCACAGACACTGAGCCTCATCAGGAGCCTGAGGCAAAGGTGTCTTTTATTCATTTACGGCTCCTAGACATTGGTAAAAATCTTTCAGTATACTTCTTTCCCACTCATGGACCACTAAGTATGTCTTCTTCATGGTTGACCAAAGGGATGTACACCTTCTGTTGATCTTGCAAGCATTCCCTAATCCACCAGAACTAAGCACTCACTTGAAGACAAGCAAGCAATAGAATACAAGGAACTCTCAGACCTATGCACTCACTTGAAGAAGAGCATGCAGTAGAATACAAGAAACTCTAAGACCTGCACACTCACTTGAACAAGAGCGTGAAACAGAATACACAGAACCCTCAGACCTATGCACTTCACTTGAAAAAGAACATGCAGTAGAATACAAGGAACTCCAAAACCTACGTACCCACTTGCTGAAAAGCATGCAGTGGAATACAAGGAACTCTAAGGCCTAAGCGCACACCGAAGAAGAGCGTGCAATAGAATACAAGAAACTCTAAGACCCACTCACTCACTCGAAGAAGAGTATGTTGTGAAATACAAGGAACTCTAAGACCTACGCACTCACTTGAAGAAGAGCATGCAATACAATACATGGAGCTTTAAGGTCTACGCACTCACTTGAAGAAGAGCATGCAATACAATAAATAGAGCTTTAAAATCTACGCACTCACTTGAAGAAGAGCATCCAATAGAATACTAAGAACTCTTAAGACCTACGCACTTACTTGAAGAAGAACATTCAATAGAATACAGGGAACTCTAAGAGCTACGCATTCACTTGAAGAAGAGCAAGCAATACAATAAGCAGAGCGCTAAGACCCACGCACTCACTTGAAGAAGAACATGCAGTTGAATACAAGGAGTGTCTTTTTTTCATTTACGGCTCCTAGACATTGGTAAAAAATCTTATCTTTCAGTATACTTCTTTCCCACTCATGGACCACTAAGTATGTCTTCTTCATGGTTGACCAAAGGGATGTACACCTTCTGTTGATCTTGCAAGCATTCCCTAATCCACCAGAACTAAGCACTCACTTGAAGACAAGCATGCAATAGAATACAAGGAACTCTCAGACCTATGCACTCACTTGAAGAAGAGCGTGCAGTAGAATACAAGAAACTCTAAGACCTGCACACTCACTTGAACAAGAGCGTGAAACAGAATACACAGAACCCTCAGACCTACGCACTTTACTTGAAAAAGAACATGCAGTAGAATACAAGGAACTCTAAGACCTACGCACTCACCTGAAGAAGAGCATGAAACAGAATACATGGTACCCTAAGACCTCTGCACTTCACTTGAAGAAGAACATGCAGTAGAATACAAGGAACTCCAAAACCTACGTACTCACTTGCTGAAAAGCATGCAGTGGAATACAAGGAACTCTAAGGCCTAAGCGCACACCGAAGAAGAGCGTGCAATAGAATACAAGAAACTCTTAAGACCCACTCACTCACTCACTCACTCGAAGAAGAGCATGCAGTGAAAAACAAGGAACTCTAAGACCTACGCACTCACTTGAAGAAGAGCATGCAATACAATACATGGAGCTTTAAGGTCTACGCACTCACTTGAAGAAGAGCATGCAATACAATAAATAGAGCTTTAAAACCTACGCACTCACTTGAAGAAGAGCATCCAATAGAATACTAAGAACTCTTAAGACCTACGCACTTACTCGAAGAAGAACATTCAATAGAATACAAGGAACTCTAAGACCTACGCATTCACTTGAAGAAGAGCAAGCAATACAATAAGCGGAGCGCTAAGACCCACGCACTCACTTGAAGAAGAACATGCAGTAGAATACAAGGAGCTCTAAGACCTACACATTCACTTGAAGAAGGGCATGCAATAGAATACGAGGAACTCTTAAGACCTACGCACTCACTTGAAGAAGAGCAAGCAATACAATACAAGGAACTCTAAGGTTTATGCACTCACTTGAAGAAGAGCATGCAATACAATACATGGATCTCTAGATCTACGCACTCACTTGAAGAATAGCATACAATAGAATACACAGAACTCTAAGACCTATGCATTCACTTGAAGAAGAGCATGCAGTAAAATACAAGGAACTCTAAGACCTACGCACTCACTTGAAGAAGAGCAAGCAATAGAGTACAAGGAACTCTAAGGCCTATGCACTCACTTGAAGAATAGCATACAATAGAATACACAGAACTCTAAGACCTATGCGCTCTCTTGAAGAACATGCAACAGAATTCATGGAACTCTAAGACCTACGCAGTCACATGAAGAAGAGCATGCAATAAGATACACAGAGTTCTAAGACCTACGCACTCCCATGAAGAAGAGCATGCAATAGAATACAATGAACTCTAGGGCCTAAGCACTCACCTGAAGAAGAGCGTGCAATAGAATACAAGGAACTCTAAGACCTACAAGCTCACTTTAAGAAGAATATGCAGGAGAATATTAGGAACTCTAAGGCCTATGCACTCATTTGAAGAAGAGCATGCAATACAATACATGGAGCTCTAGATCTACGAACTCACTTGAAGAAGAGCATACAATAAAATACACAGAACTCTAAGACCTATGCGCTCACTTTGAAGAAGAACATGCAATAGAATACATGGAACTCTAAGACCTACGCACTCTCATAAAGAAGAGCATGCAATAGAATACAAGGAACTCTAAGGCCCACACGCTCACTTTAAGAAGAACATTCAGGAGAATACTAGGAACTCTAAAACCTGCACACTCACTTGAAGAAGAGCGTGAAACAGAATACACCGAACCCTAAGACCTATGCACTTCACTTGAAAAAGAACATGCAGTAGAATGCAAGAAACTCTAAGACCTACGCACTCACCTGAAGAAGAGTGTGAAACAAAATACACGGAACCCTAAGACCTATACACTTCACTTGAAGAACATGCAGTAGAATACAAGAAACTCTGAGACCTACGTGCTCACTTGCTGAAAAGCATGCAGTGGAATACAATGAACTCTAAGGCCTAAGCACACACCTGAAGAAGAGCGTGCAATAGAATACAAGAAACTCTTAAGACCCACTCACTCACTCACTCACTCGAAGAAGAGCATGCAGTGAAAAACAAGGAACTCTAAGACCTACGCACTCACTTGAAGAAGAGCATGCAATGCAATACATGGAGCTTTAGGATCTACGCACTCACTTGAAGAAGAATGTGCAATAGAACTCTAAGACCTACGCACTCACTTGCAGAGGAGCATGAAATACAAGAAGCAGAGCTCTAAGACCCACGCACTCACTTGAAGAAGAACATGCAATACAATACATGGAGCTCTAGATCTACGCACTCACTTGAGGAAGAGCATACAATAGAATACACAGAACTCTAAGACCTATGCGCTCTCTTGAAGAAGAACATGCAATAGAATACATGGAACTCTAAGACCTACGCAGTCACATGAAGAAGAGGATGCTATAGAATACAATGAACTGTAGGGCCTAAGAACCTGAAGAAGAGCGTGCAATAGAATACAAGGAACTCAAAGACCCACAGACTCACTTGAAGAAGAACATGCAGTAGAATACTAGGAACTCTAAGACCTATGAACTCATTTGAAGAAGAGCATGCAATACAATCCACTGAGCTCTAAGACCTACGCACTCACTTAAAGAAGAGCATGCAGTATAATACACAGAACTCTAAGACCTACGCACTCACTTGAAGAAGAGCATGTAGTAGAATACAAGGAACTCTAAGTCCTATGCACTCACTTGAAGAAGAGCATGCAATACAATACATGGAGCTCTAGATTTACACACTCACTTGAAGAAGAGCAAGCAATGAGTAGGTTAACATTGGAGTTACCTTGGTGAGGAAGGGGGGAAAACATGGCGGCCGGCTAGGAAGCGGGTCGCGGATGTCCGGAGCAGTGGTGTTGTCGATGTGAGAGGAGCGGTCGGTTGTCGGTGATTTGGAAGGCAGCACGTACCTGGATGAGAGCGGTGACTGTGTGGACACCACGGCGAGTTATCGGCTGATTTTGGAGGCCGTTTGTCGGCTGGATTCGAGAGACTTGCAGCGGATGGCGGAGAACTCGGCTTCGCAAACCACCGAGAGTGAGGGGGTGGAGTCGCGTCATTCGCCGGCTGGGAGCTGGGAGCGAGCAGCGCAAGGAGTCAGCAGAGGACGCCGAGTGCTGGCGAAAATCGGGACACCAACAAGTGGAGGTAGGGGGCGAGGAGTGGAAGCTCTCACGAATATTCTCCCCAGTGCATTGCAGAGGTGCAGCAGTATCCGCACCGAGGAAGCTAAACAGCAAGTTAAGGACACTGGCACAGAGCAAGTAAGCAAGGGGCTGAAAGAGGGCGGTAAAGCAAGATACCAACTGAGAAGCAGCAGACCAGAGGAACAGGGCATTTTGGGGGGGTGAATAATTTTGATAAAACACATGGGGGCTTGATCTCTTATTCCGTAGAGTTTAAGAAAGGTGCTAAAAACGTTGTGACAAAGGGACAAGCACTCTCTAAGCCCACTTCTTGCAAACCTAAGGTCTCTCCTTCAAAGAAAGAAAGAAAAAAAAGGCAAAAAAAAGAAAAAGCTGGGTTTAAGGCCCCAATAACCCCTTCACTCAACTCATATTTTAAGTCAGTTCCTAAAGTTTTGGTGTTGAAACCTCACTCTATCCCTCAATCTCAACTTAGGGCGGAGGAGGCAGTAGAGCTGGATGAGAAAGCTGATCATTCATTGTGTATTATTGAAGAGGAACGCGAGCAGGATTGGTCAACCCTCTTAACACCAAACCCCTTTCAAGTTCTGGATATAGAGATGGAGGCAGATAAGGTCATTAGTCTGGACGCAGAGGCGTGCATTGAGCAGAAATTCCAAACTACCACATTGGACTCATTAGTGGAAAGTACAACTGTTGTCTCTGTGGAGCTGATAGAGAATGCGGGAGAAGACATATTTACAAGGCAGGATGAATCTCTGAGTAATGGAAAAACGTTGATTCCCTCAGAAGAAGTTGGCCCAAGTCAGCAAGAGAGATCTGCCTCAATAGATGTGTCTGTTATGGAACTGTTAAGGAAATTGGAACAGGATATTCATCTAGGTTTTGAAGCCTCTAAAAAGAATCAGGAGCGCATAAGTGCTACATGTACATTGTTAGAAGACAAGATCGATAAATTAACTACACGTGCAGGAGAGATGGAATCCGAGATGAAAGTTGTACAGGGGAGAGTTCTGGAGAACCGCAAAGAGATAGAGACATTGTATTCTAAAGATAGAGAATTGGATGAAAGAGTAGAAAGATTGGAAAATATGCAAAGGCGCAATAACCTAAAAATTCTTAAACTTCCAGAAGGAAAAGAGGGGACGGACATAAAGGCTTTTGTTGTACAGTTGCTGAAAAAAGAACTATCACTAGTTGAAACTGAGGAAATGTTGGCCCGAGATATTCAACGAGTACATCGTGATCCTTTTAGGCTGAATCCAGACCGTGCAAAGCCAAGAAAAATCCTGATTAATTTTGCGACATATTCGCTAAAAGAAAAAATGTTGTCGCTTGCTCTAAAGAAAAAGTCCATTACGATAGACGGAGTATCAGTAGACATTAGGTCGGATTTGTCACCAGCCACAGCAAATAGGCAATGGGAGATGGGAAAACGATTGATACCCTTAAGAGAGATAGGAGCCACGGCCCAGCTAAAATTTCCCGCCTTTCTAAAAGTTATGTGGCATAATAAGATGTATACATTTCGTACAGTTGACGAGGTAGATGCCTTTTTGGATGTGACTCAAGTTGTATAGACATAGAATACTGACCAAAGTATATATAAAATAATAATAAGAGACATCACCACTGAGACATCCACTGGCCTAGGCCATGGGAGTAATGGTTGGGTTTTCCGGGGAGGGAACCAAGTGTGAGGGGAGGGGAGGGAGAGGGTCAAGGGAGAAAATAAAAAAAAATATTCCTCATGAGCTGTCTTGCTGTGCCTTAATTAGAAGGGAAATTTGGTCAGTACATGATAAGCATGACGAGTAGGGTTAAAAATAAGGAGCTAAGGTTCCTTACATGGAATGTTAATGGGCTTCGGGTTAAATCAAGGAGATTACTAATTTTGAAATATTTAGAAGATTCACCAGCGCAGGTTATTATTTTGCAAGAAACACATCTAACACAAAAGGAAAGTAAAGAGATATTTAGTACTCAAAAGTGGATTACAAATGCTGTTTTCTCATCCCAAGACTTGGTTACAAAGGGAGTGGCTATTCTGATTAGAAGAGGATCTGATATAGTAGTTGAAAATAGTTCAGTAGACAGCAGAGGAAGATGGGTGATTTGTAAGTTACGACTGTCGGGTGAAGTGCTGGTAGTAGTCGGTTATTATGGCCCAAATATAGACGATCCCACAATTTTAGAAAAAATTGAATTGGAGTTATTGGAATTTTCAGGTAAAATTATTATGGCAGGAGATTTCAATACAGTATTAGACGGTAAGCTGGATAGAACTGGTAATATTAGGGCCATAACAAACAGTAAAATGACTGCTAAAGTAAAGTCAGTGATGGTTCAGCTAGGACTCTGTGATATTTGGAGACTTAAAGCAGCACAGCAGCTAGGATTTACTTTTTATAACAAAAAATATAAACATAATTCACGGATAGATTTTTTCCTGATAGACACTAGGTTGAAAGAGCGAGTTATAAGTGTAGATCACATAGGGGCACATCTATCAGATCATTCTGCAGTGAGTTTAAACTTAAGTTTGGAGTTAGAAGAGATGAGCTCTGTTTGGAGACTAGATCGTACAATTTTAGCTGATGTAGAAGTTTTAGAACCTCTCAAAGAAGAGATACAAATTTTTTTAGAGGTAAATGTGGGTTCAGCTAAGGAGGAGACAGTGTGGGAAACGTGCAAAGCATTTATGAGAGGTAGAATGGGAGCTCAAGGTGCAAAAAAACGAAGACTGTATTACAGCAGAGTTTCAAATTTAGAAAAAGAGATTCGAGAGTGTGAAATTAGTTGAATCCTCCAGGGAGCTATTACTCCAGATGGTCCATGGGAGAAAAAACTTTTAGATTTAAAGGTTCAACTCACTGCAACACTTACTCAAAGAGTTAAAGAGAGATGGGAAGCTAGTCAGTTGGCACACTTTTCATATGGAGAGGGATGTGGCAAGTTATTGGCATGGAAAGCCAAGAAAGATGTTATACGGAATCAGATTAAAGAGATTAAGAAACCGGGCACAGGACAAGTTATAACAGATAACAAACAGATTGTAGAAGCGTTTCAGGAATACTTTGCGAATGTCTATACAGAAGACCTTTGTCCAGAAAAGGCTGAGATTGAGACTTGGTTACCTTTAATAAAACCACTTGCAGCTGAGGATATGCTGGAGTTAAATAAGGAAATCACCCAAGAAGAAGTGATGAAAGTGATTAAGGAAAGTAAAAGAGGGAAAGCCCCTGGGCCAGACGGTCTACCCGCAGAAGTGTATAAAGCCCTAGGAAACACGATGGTCCCCACTTTGTGTCATCTGTATAATAAAATTTTTAAAGGAGAAGTGACAATTCCGAGCTCATGGAATGAGGCAACTATTGTCCTAATACTTAAACCAGGGAAATCTCCAAAAAACATGGATGCGTATAGGCCGATCTCACTTTTAAATTGTGACTACAAATTCTTCTCTAAAATTCTAGCGGATAGGCTCGGTAAAATCATCCATAAATTGATTCATGAAGATCAAAGAGGTTTTATTAAGATGAGGTATCTAAAAGAACTCACTTACTCTTTGATAGGGATGATAGATTTAGCCTCTAAGTATGAATATTCCTTGGCAGTGATTGCGTTAGACGCTGCCAAGGCCTTTGATCGAGTTAATTTTGTATACTTAAAAGCTCTCCTGCACTATCTTAATCTAGGAGATAAATTTACACAATCTATTTTTTCTCTGTATTGTGCACCGACATCACGAGTACTGGTAAACGGAATCCTTACACTTCCTATTAGAGTAATGCGGGGCACCCGACAAGGATGCCCCGTATCACCTTTACTCTTTAATATATATATAGAGCCTCTTGCATGTAAAATTAGAGCCTCAGAAGAGATACCTCCCTTTGTTGTGATGAACTGGTCAAAGAAACTTGGGTTATATGCGGACGATATTATTGTTTATTCTTCAAATTTAGTTGGATCCTTGGAAAATTTAGTAAAGACAACAAACGATTTTGGTAAGATTTCTGGATATCAGTTAAACCAAGAAAAAACTGAAATAATGACTTGGAATCTTAATACAGGAGGGATAAAAACTACAACAGAAATGAGGTACCTTGGAGTTAGGATCACTCAAAAAATTGAAGATTTGGCAAAAATTAATTTTGAGAGAGTGAAAAAGGAGGTTGGCGACACGCTAAAAGGCTGGATGAATTTACCCTTGTCAATATATGGAAGATCTAATCTTGTAAAAATGGTGATTGTACCTAAAATTACTTTTTTGTTTGAGACTATTCCGTTGGGTTTTAAAAAAGAATGGCTAGCGAAGCTACAGAGCATGATTACATCATTTATTTGGGCGTCAAAGGCCTCTCGAATTTCATGGAAGAAAATAAGGAGGAGAGTAAATAAAGGAGGGCTGGCGGCTCCAGATATACAAATTTATGCATGGGCTTTTTGTTTAAAAAACTGCAGGATGTTGTTAGGTACCCTTTTTAGTTCTCAGATTGGCGGACTATTTGGGATAATGCTGAAGAGATCAGGATATCATGAGTTTGGTTTTTTATATAAGTTTGCAGACCCTAAATTTTTCAAAAAGGTGAGACTCAAAACTTTGAGAGACTTGGCCGAGATATGGTACAAAATTAGAAAAATATCTAAGCTCCCTTATTTCAGCTATATGGCTCCAATATGGGAATCCCCTGGAGCTCCTTCCTGGACAAGAGATGCGCTAGCATTAAATTTGAAAAAGGAACCTGCATTGCAGAGGTGGAAATACTTGTTTCAAGAGGGCAATTTAATTTCTTGGAGTTTTTGTCAGCAAATGTGGGGCCCAGTTGTTTCAAAATACAAATACTTACAGATTCAAAGCTGGGCAAATCATTTGGAACCGGGGATCGGAATGGAAAATGATTTTGAGTCAAAGTTGGAGTCAGAGGCTTTCAAGAAGGAAGTAGCTTTCTGGTATTGGCGAATACTAGAAATGGAGGATGGATTATTCGACCTACCAGAGACCCTGTGGAAGGATAGCTTGCCAAGGATCGCGACAGAAGACCAATGGCAAGTAACTATGTGCATGCTATATAGAATTGTTAAACCTGCAAACCTAAGGCGAAACCTTTTATTTACAATTCACAGGGCATACTGGTCTCCGTATAGACTCTCTAAATTTAAGGATGGAGGGATTGTCGGATGTCCAAAATGTAAAGCTCCAAATGTTGATGACTTACACATGTTTGTATCCTGTCCAAATATCAAGCAATTTTGGATTGACGTGAGTAATTCCCTCTCCAAATCTTTGAACCAATGCATTGAGGTAAGCCCCGAACTAATTATTACTGGGAGATATGATTTACAAAATAGATTTTTGAATAACAATGTTAGACTTATTTTTTATGCTATGTTGCTAGCACGTCGAGAGATATGTAAACTATGGGTCTCACCACTTAGTCCCATCTTAATGGATTGGATTTTAGCCATGAGGTACATGGCTAAGCTTGATATGTTAGACCGCTCTAAAAGAAACAGAGGTTTTTGGGTACCCTTCCTGCTAAATTTTGGCTAAATTATATTTATGTTAAAGTCCAATGATTAAGCCCGTGCCTGTCTCGCTGGTATATGGACTATCCTAGGACGATAAATAGAGATGGTGGAGGACTCACATGTTGGGTCAGGTGGTCAAGAAGGATAGTCTAGAGCAAGGCCAGACTCAAAATATGTGTTGTCTACGCCCCATTACTCTAACCCAGCCTTAAGAGACAATAACAGCCCAGAGGTGGATTAGAAAGAAGTTATGGGCGGCAAGACGGCAAATGAGGATTAAAAAAAAAAAGAAAAAGAAGAAGAGCAAGCAATAGAATACACAGAACTCTAAGACCTATGCGCTCTCTTGAAGAAGAACATGCAATAGAATACATAGAACTCTAAGACCTACGCACTCACATGAAGAAGAGCATGCAATAGAATACAATGAACTCTAGGGCCTGAGCACTCACCTGAAGTAGAACATGCAGTAGAATACAAAGCACTCTAAGACCTATTCACTCATTTGAAGAAGAGCATGCAATACAATCCATGGAGCTCTATATCTATGTACTCACTTGAAGAAGAGCATGCAATAGAATAAATGGAGCTCTTAGACCTATGCACTCACTTGAAGAAGAGCATACAATAGAATACACAGAATTCTAAGACCCTTTCACTCACTTAAAGAAGAGCATGCAATATAATACATGGAGCTCTTAGACCTATGCACTCACTTGAAGAAGAGCATACAATAGAATACACAGAATTCTAAGACCCTTTCACTCACTTAAAGAAGAGCATGCAATATAATACATGGAGCTCTTAGACCTATGCACTCACTTGAAGAAGAGTATACAATAGAATACACAGAACTCTAGGACCTACGCACTCACTTGAAGAAGAGCATGCAATATAATACATGGAGCTCTAAGACCTATGCACTCACTTGAAGAAGAACTTACAATACAATACATGGAGCTCTAAGATCTATGCACTCACCCGAAGAAGAGCATGCAATAGAATACAAGGAGCTCTAGGGCCTAAGCACTCACATGAAGAAGAGCATGCAATAGAATACAAGGAGCTCTAGGGCCTAAGCACTCACATGAAGAAGAGCATGCAATAGAATACAAGGAACTCTAGGGGCTAAGCACTCACCTGAAGAAGTGCATGCAATAGAATAGAAGAAACTCTAAGACTTACGCACTCACTTGAAGAAAAACATGTAATAGAATACAAGGAGCTTTAAGACCTATGCACTCACTTGAAGAAGAGCATGCAATACAATAAACGGAGCTCTAAGATCTACGCACTCACTTGAAGAAGAACAAGCAATAGAATACATGGAGCTCTAAAACCTATGCACTCACATGAAGAAGAGCATGCAATAGAACACAAGGGACTCTAGGACCTAAGCACTCACCTGCAGAAGAGCGTGCAATACAATACAAGTAACTCTAAGAGCCACGCACTCACTTGAAGAACATGCAGTCGAAAACAAGGAGCTCTAACACCTATGCACCCACTTGAAGAAGAGTATACAAAAGAATATACGGAACTCTAAGGCCTACGCTCTCACTTAAAGAAGAGCATGCAGCATAATACACGGAACTCTAAGTCCTACGCACTCACTTGAAGATGTACATACAATACAATACATGGTGCTTTAATATATATATGCACTCACATGAAGAAGAGCATGCAATAGAATACAATGAACCTAGACACTCACCTGCAGAAGAGCGTGCAATAGAATACAAGTAACACAGACCCACGCACTCACTTGAAGAAGAACATGCAGTAGAATACAACGAGCTCTAAGACCTACACACTCACTTGAAGAAGAGCATGAAGTAGAATACAAGGAACTCTAAGACCTATGCACTCACTTGAAGAAGAGCAAGCAATAGACTACAAGGAACTCTAAGGCCTAGGCACTCACTTGAAGAAGAGCATGCAATACAATACATGGAGCTCTAGATCTACACACTCACTTGAAGAAGAGCATGCAATACAATCAATTGAGCTCTATATCTATGTACTCACTTGAAGAAGACCATGCAATATAATACATGGAGCTCTAAGACCTAGGCACTCACTTGAAGAAGAGTATACAATAGAATACACAGAACTTTAAGACCTATTCGCTCTCTTGAAGAAGAACATGCAACAGAATACATAGAACTCTAGGGCCTGAGCACTCACCTGAAGTAGAACATGCAGTAGAATACAAGGCACTCTAAGACCTATGCACTCATTTGAAGAAGAGCATGCAATACAATCCATGGAGCTCTATATCTATGTACTCACTTGAAGAAGAGCATGCAATATAGTACATGGAGCTCTTAGACCTATGCACTCACTTGAAGAAGAGTATACAATAGAATACACAGAACTCTAAGACCTACGCACTCACTTAAAGAAGAGCATGCAATATAATACATGGAGCTCTTAGACCTATGCACTCACTTGAAGAAGAGTATACAATAGAATACACAGAACTCTTAGACCTACGCACTCACTTAAAGAAGAGCATGCAGTATAATACATGGAACTCTAAGGCCTACACACTCACTTGAAGAAGAGTATACAATAGAATACACAGAACTCTAAGACCTACGCAATCACTTAAAGAAGAGCATGCAGTATAATACACGGAACTCTAAGACCTACTCACTCATTTGATGAGGAGCATGCAATAGAATACACGGAATTCTAGGGGCTAAGCACTCACCTGAAGAAGAGTGTTCAATAGAATACAAGCATCTCTAAGATCTACGCACTCACTACAAGAGGAACGTGCAATAGAATACAAGGAACTGTAGGACCTACGCACTCACTTGAAGAAACGCATGCAATAGAATACCAGGGACTCTAAGACCTACACACTCACTTGAAGAAGAACATGCAATAGAATTCAAGGGACTCTCAGACCTACGCACTCACTTGAACAAAAGTATGCAATAGAATACATGGAGCTCTAAGACCTATGCACCCACTAGAAGAAGAGCACACAATAGAATACACAGAACTCTAAGACCTATGCACTCTCTTGAAGAAGAGCATGCAGTAGAATGCAAGGAACTCTAACAGCTAATTAGGGGACTTGTGGAAGGCAGAGGTGTTCCATGGGTAGACTGTTCCTCAGAAGCAGATCCCAATAGCACTGAGTTCCACCTCTTTCTTCCAATTGTAGGGGAGAAATGAGAACCTCTTTCCTACGTGCTTGTAGTGGGAGTCAAAGGTCCCCACTACAGTGCATCTATAATCACAATTAATATGAAGGAAGTAAGACTATTAGACTGATGTTCATGAAATCTACTCTGACTAACTGGGTAGGAGGAATCCAGCAGACCAATGTGTTCTTACCTACAACAAAGATAAAAAAAATCTTCCTTCATCACATCTAAGTTCTAGACTATAAAGGTATAAAAAACGGACATTTGTAAACTGAAATAATTATTCATGTTTAGGTTTGGCTTGATTGGTTTAAAATTATTGTTTATAATAACGTCTAACGTGCAAGTGCTTTCAGACAATAGCTTGGGAACCAAAAGTGCTTCATGAACAAACTCCCTAACCCCAGGCATTATATCCATGTCTTAGCTTAAAGGATAGAGATTGTACGTAATGCAATATTTTTACAAGATGACTTTCAGTAATCCTTGCCCGGGATCTTCCAAATGTCTGCAAAGTGATACTAAATGCATCTAAACCTCTACCCATCCTAGTCTGCGATTACAATATGTAGATATTCCCCAGAGACCAACTCTCCGGCTAGATTTGCATATCGGGTTCAGCTACCTCTCTTTTAACAGTACTTGCGTCTACACTTACCAAGGCGTTGCTGACTCAAGCCAAAAGGAAGCCTGTAAATATGAATGAGAGTTCTCATTTACAAGATATTGAGTTTGTTCTTTTGTGTTGACATGCTGACTGCAATCAAGTTTTATAATAGTCATCTTCAAAGAGCTTTTATTGTAGGCTGGACTGAGTCTCATTCATAACTACCAGCGACACAAAGGCGGCTGACAGGACTGACATGGAGCTGTGCTACCTTTCTCACCCCAGGGACCTACTGTGTCTTCTGGAAAATGAAAGGATGAAGCTTGAGGTGACTCCTGCTATTCATAGGACCGTTTACAAAGAAAACTCTGAGATCAAGGGTCTAGACACTGTATTGTGTGAGTCTGTCTGATCCCCCTGTACACTTTCTATGTAGTGAGCTTCATTACCCAGGACCCATGACTACTATGCCTCCTCCCCCTGACTTTGCACTTTTGTTACTCAATCTACTTTGTGATTATGGCCATGAAATGTATTTCAGACCTGTAAAGGCACAGGAAATTTCACAATTTAACTAAACTTCCAATATTGTATTTTAGTCGCATCTCCACAGTTTCCAAGACACCTACACATTGTTATCCCCATCTTATGCACCTCTTAAGAACATTATAAGAAACCAGTAGAACAACTGAATTCTTATTTTCTATAAGACAGGATTCAAAGAAAAAGATCCTCCTAATATTTCTCTTATAAAGCTAAATGGGACTTTTCTCTATAGAACTATCAGGAGTCAGACAGAATGGAAGCCCATTGATGAATGATACTGCTTTCTGAAGACAAGAGATTTCTGATGGGGTAGTCTTTGAGGGCAAGGCTGCAAATGACAATGAGCGTTACATCCCATACTTTGAGAGATTGGGCTATTGGTTGACTGAGGTGTGAGCTATGGTCAAACAGCAACCACAATCCTTGTCAGGGTAAGGCACAAGCAACCCTCAAATTAACCTGTGTTCAATCCTCTGGTAGCTTGGCACAGAGCAGTTAGGCATAACTTGGAGGAAATTTGGACGGTATTTGTGCAACACTTCAAACAATAATAAAGTAAAAAAAACACCACACAAAATGAACCCCACACTAAGTTAGAAAGAGAGTAAATATAGTAAATAAAACAAGACTAAAACGACAAAAATGCAATCAGTAGATCCGGAGTTAAGACTTGTTCAAGATTAAAGTGAAAAATAGCACCAAAAAGAATACAGCACAAACAAGGATTGCGTTGGTCAAAGTCACACTACCTCCGCAGGCAAGAGGGCAACAGGTCAGAGCAGCAGGGCAGTAGTTCCTTCAGAGTAGCAGTCCAGCAGAGTGCCAGGCCTTTCAGCAGCACAGCAGGCCTTCTTACTGGCAGAGCAGAGTATTCACAGCTCCAGAAGTGTACTGAAGAGTTGGTGTGTCTGAGGTCCAGTATTTATACACGGTTGTGCCTTTGAAGTGGAGAGAAGCTTATAGAGCAGAGGTACTCATAGTACGGCCTGCGGGCCGCCAGCGTCCCTGCAAGCCTTCCTTGCCGGCCCCCGGACCTTGCAGACATCCTACCTGTGTTTTTTAAAACATTTTTAACAGTGTCTGCAAACACTGCCGGTTGCAGCAGTGCTGTATGGGGGCCGGGCGAATCCAGCAAAGGGCAGAGTGGAGCTGCAGGGGCGCTGAAAAGAGGTGAAATACAACAAAGCCTCATTAACAAGTAAGTGGTCTTTTAAAGATCTGTGAAGCATTTGAGTGCGGCCGGGAAGCTGACTCAGCTGTCTGACACACACGCACGCTAGGTGAGGTGACAGAGGGATGGAGAGGAAGGGAGGCAAAGGGAAATGGAGGGGGGGAGGGAGGGAGAGAGAGGCAGACAGAGGGAGGGAGACAGAGGGTGACAAAGACAGGGAGAGAGAGGGAGACAGAGAGGGAGGGAGACAGAGAGGGAGGGAGACAGATGGAGGGAGGGGAACACAGGGGGAGGGAAGGAAGGGGAGACAGGGAGGGAGACAGAGGGTGACAAACAGAGGGAGACAGAGGAGACAGAGAGAGAGAGGGAGACAGACAGAGGGAGACAGCAAAGGGAGACAGACAGAGGGAGACAGAGAGAGACAGAGGGAAAGGGAGACAGAGGGAGGGCGACAGACTGAAACAGAGGGAAGGAATCAGAGGGAAGGAATCAGAGGGAAGGAGACGGGGAGGGAGACAGAGGGTGACAGACAGAGGGAGGTAGAAAGAGGGCTACAGGCAGAGGGATACAGAGAGAGGGAGGGAGACAGAGGGAGGGAGGGAGACAGAGGGAGGGAGGGAGGGAGAGAGAGAGGGAGACAGTCAGAGTGAGGGTGACTGAGGGTGAGAGAGAGGGAGCGAGAGTGGGAGTGAGACAAAGAGAGAGAGAAGGAGACAGTCAGAGTGAGGGTGGCAAAGGGTGAGAGAGAGAGAGGTGTGTGTGTGCCGGGTCTGGTGGCTCAGTAGACGAAAGTGTCCGCTGCAGGGACCTGTGTTCAACCTCATGGGCACCGTTTCTTTTTGCTCTAGATCCGCCCCCCTCCTCCACTGACCACAAACCACACTGTAAATTTGCCCCCGAGAGGAAGTTTGTGAGTACCCATGTTCTAGAGGCTTGCCTTTGAAGTGCACAAGTGCCCCGCCTTCCTGGCCTTGGCTTCAGACTAACTAAAGGAGGTATGCAGCCATTTGTGTGAAGATGAAATACAGCCCATTCAAGTGTAAGTGGGGCTGGGCCCAGCTCCTCTCTTCCATCCTGCCAGTGATTGCCCATGCAGTCACACCTAAGCTCCCCATTGTATGTGTCTTTCTAAGAGGAATACACAAAGCCCAACTGTCAACTACACCCAGTCATATGACTCAGAGACAGTCTCCAGGCACCAAATGGCTAAGGCAAGAAAATGCCAACTTTCTGAAAGTGGCATTTTCAAAATTGTAGTTTAAAATCAGAATTCACCATAAGTTAGGATTGTGAATTACAACTTGTGAGACACCAACAATGAACTGGGCACCTGTTCCCATTTGGAAATATGTCTTATAAAATGTAATAATGTAACTCCAATGTTATCCTGTCGGAGAGGTATGCCTTCTAGTAGTGAGAAACGTATGTAAGAGTTTTTCACTACTAGGACATGTAAAACGTAAAAGTACAAGTCCTATTTTTCAAATACATTGCACCCTGCCCTGTGGGCTGTCCAGGGCCTACCCTAGGGGTAAAACCAAAGGGGGATGATGGGCGGAGTGTTGAACATATCAAACACTCACCCCCGTCAACTGATCTGGGTTTAATCCATCATCATTCTTTAGCTCACTCCACCACCCCAGTTCAAAAAAGTAAAAACCTGGATTTAAGCTCAATGCTAGGCCTGCCGCCCGTCCAAGGACACCATAAATGTGGTGAATGCTCATGCTGTAGGACAACGAAAGAAGGAAGTCTGTTTGAATACGGAAACATAAAATGGAAACATGACACATTTACAAATTGTAAATCATGATTTGTCGTATATGGAATACTATGCCCTTGCAATCAATTGTATATTGGAAAAACAAGTCAAGAGGTACGTAGTAGAATCCAACAGCACAAATCAAGGATTAAAAATAAGATTTTAACGGCTCCCCTTGTCAACCATTGGCTTGAAAAGAATCATAAAGACACGGAGCTAACTTGGACAGTGATTTCTAACGTGGACAAAGATGAAAGAGGAGGTGATCTTGAGGAGAAACTCTCCAGAAGGAGGCAATGATGATTCTAAAATTTGACTCTGCAACTGAGGGCCTTAATGAATTATCCGAATTATTCAAATTGGGTTAATTTCACATTCAATGCCCTAGGGTAACTCAATTGGATTATAAAGAAAACAAGGATGACGGCACATTCAGGAATTTGGATGATATCACAGACTGACATAAACCAGATAATCCCATAAACCGCCTTGCAATGGCATACATCAGATGACTACTGAACGATAAGATGCAGCCATATATAGAGGTATTTAAGATCAATAGGAGCCACCCTCGCCTTGGACTACATGTCCTATGATCCACCCATTGCAGCCGCGTATTTTTGAGACGCTTGCAATTAATAGTTGAGACACCAGCAACAAATGACACATAATAGTCAATGTACATATCAATGATTCGAGACCAGACTGAATATTAAAACATTAAAATAGAAATCGTCACAGGACATGCAAACAGTTACACATGTCTTTTGCCTGCACTAGGGAAAATAACGTAACATGATCGGAAGTAAGATTCCCACATAGCATGTTGGTTAAATTAAAAACTAAAATTAATAGAAGGAACAGGCAACCATTTCAATGGATTTAAATAAAGTTGGGTGTATTTAAACATCGAAGCTAACCGGGACCACAATTCCCATGATTCCTGGGTAAGCCGGAAGCACACGTCTCACTGAACGCGGCGTCTAACTACGAGGAAAAGCGAATTGCAGGCTCGGTGCCCCGACCGCTTAAGGTATTTACCGGAGCTTTGATAGAAACTGACTCCTAAGCCATGCACTGCATTCTTGTTGTACTAAAATGCGCCTCTCTCGTTTTTTGTTGCTCGGGCAGGCGGGAGCACTCGACTCCAGTTATCGGAAGAAAAGCGGCCACAAACTGAGGTACTTTGTTTTAATGTTATTCATACAAACAAATATAAAGGGATAGCATGAATCAATACTAAAAACACGCTCCCTTTCTTGTTTACACAGCTTTAGGCTGCACAGCATTCTAAAGACCTCTACCTCAATCATATTAGCACAAGTAAGTGCCTATTATAAATTCAGTGAAAGCATGAATGAGCAGTAAATGACAAGATAGAATGATGTTTACATCGGCCATTGTTTTGTTCTCATTTTCTTGACGCATTAGGTTGCCCGGTTTATGAGTTGTACGTCGAGAAAGTGCCATCCCTTTCAGGCTCTGATTAATAAGAGGTAAGACAAAGAGGTGGATAGTGTTGAAACCTGCAGCTTGCAGTTATCTTCATACGGGTTTTTATAATAAGGTGTTCTCCTCTCTCCACAGACTACCGTCCTGATGAGAACCCTAAAACAATCAGGGTTCGAAACGCGTAGACTGTTGTAAGCCATAAAAAAGACTGAACAGATCAGGAGATTATATTAGAAAATTGAAGCTTCTATAATTTGTATATGGCTCTGCTGTGAATATTGTAGTTCCAGCTATATTTTATCTGTAAGAGTATGAGTGGAGTATGGGTGTGAGTTTGAATGAATTGTTATAACTTGTGTTCTTTTTTGAAAAATTGTTGGTTAGGTTTTGTACATAAGGTCAAATGTGTTTATGACAAAATGAGTGGAATGTAAAAAAATATAATGTGTTAAAAGTTTCACTGAATAAAACAAAGGAACTAAACAGAAAATACAAAATAAAAACATTTGGTTTCATTCCAATGTTTTTGGATTTAAATGATTGTGTAGAAATTGACTAGCACCAGCATCTTCTATTGTTTTTCACTAGCTTGTGGCTAAGCTGTGCTACTGGTAGCCCAGACGCAGTGGTGGTATTTGTAGTAAGCCCACTAGTAGCATTTAATTTACAGGACCTGGGCACATGTAGTTCAACTTCACCAGCGACTTACATTTGAATTAAATATGCCGATTGGGTATAAGCCAATGTTACCATGTTTTAGAGAGAGAGCACTAGCACTTTAGCACTGGTTAGTAGTGGTAAAGTGCACGGAGTGATAAGGCTAACTAAAACGAATTCAGCAAAAATAGAAGGAATGAAGGAAATAAGTTTGGAGATGACCCTGCAGAAAGATCCAAGTATAACATATACTAATACAGACATGTTTTACATGAACCTGCTATTCAGATGTTGTGGCCACGGATGGCCCTTGTAAATGTAAATAGTGAGATTGTCATATTGCCTCCCCTAAGTAACAGTATAATTTAAGATTATAGGCTTGATCGCAGTCTCAAGCCACAAAGCAATCCTTTTCAATTACATTTATGAGCTTGGGCCCATGAGACTCAGTTGGAGTCACACATGTATAAAAAGTAGAGGAAGCTGATGTGGTTCAAGATATTTTTTGAACTGCATGTATAACTTCTCGTAGGATTGATTCTTTGAAGTGGTAGAGGGGCCTGCATGTCTGAGTAACCTGTAGAGCTATGCTGGCGGGAGCTTAGTCTTTTGAAAGGGTCACCCAAGCAGGACTTTTTCAGGATAAAGACCAGAAAAAGCACGATATACTGGTCCTCCAGGTTGGGGGCTGGGCACAAGGCCAACAACCTTGTCCCATAAAGTGTTTGTTACGGAAACAGCAGCAAGAACCACTAAATCTTTTCGCCACAAAGGACTACCAGAGTCTCTGCATAAGACATGCATTTTTGATAATAGTCAAAGCTGCAAGAACACTACTGACAGGGTGATGGAAGTTCTGAGTGCCAAGTGCAAGACCAGAATTGGACTCTGGAACATATGGACTATGTATGTCACAGGAGAGCTGGCTCAAGTAACATCTGAGATGAGGTGCTACAACCTACACATTATGGGGGTTAGCGAAAGCAGGTGAACCGGATCTGGCATCCCTACACGCAGACACCCTTATCACTGGGTAACCAAACTCAGGAAAACGCTTCTTAGTAGTTTATAACACCTCCTCTTCTGGTAGTATGTCAAGTGTCAGTGCTGGCTCGTTAGCAGAAGCAGGAACCCGTACTGTGCAGTAAAACATTACGCTGTGACTTAAGTGATCCGGTAATGGTTACATTCGACAAATGCTTGTGATCAAAGTAGATCACCATAGTAAACACATTCCCTCTTGCTTCTGGCTTGGATTCTGGTTGCGTATTCAGACCACTGTAAAGCAGACAGCAGGCAGGTTCTGAAGTGTGAAAAGGATGATGAAGGGCATGTCACATACTGACCAGCAAGTAATGGTCTGGGAAATGGGTGTGTTGCTTCATCGTTAACACAGGGTAGGGACAGGGTCAAAGGCAAACACTTGTTTCAGATGGAAATGCTGAAATGCAGTAACAATGATTTCTTCACTTTTATGGTATATGACACCCACTTGTGAGAAAAGAGCCTTTCACTTATGCAAGTAAGATACCATCATTCCACCAGTGAGGCCAGAATTGTTTAGGTTTTCGTCTGTACTTTGGGAGAGTCCCTCCATGCCTGCACATGGGTGGTGTGGACAAGTACTAATTACCTAATCACCCAGCTGGTCTTGCACTGGAATGCAGACACACCCACGTTATAGCTTATTGACAGAAACACATAGTTAGACAGTGCTTAGTCACTGTGAAATACGCTGCTTTATCTTCCTTCCCAAAGGACTATCTGAGGCGCATAACCCTTATTTTTGCTAACTTATGTGTCGGAGATCCAGCTACCCTCTACAAGACCCTGGGATGACTTGCCTGTCTTGTCTGTTCGTTATATCAGTTGTACCTCAGTTGCAGGTATAGTATTTTTAGTGCATCTAAGATTCAAGTATATCTTCTTTTTCTCTTCAACATCAATTCAAGTATTTCTGATTTGTTAATATATGTTTTATTGTTTTATTAAACAGATGGGGTGGAAAGCAAACGGGCAGGTTTAGAGGCCACTTCTGGATCCAGGATGAACAGACTTAGGATGTTGTAACTTCACATCTGTGTGGATAACATTACAAAGGCAGGGGGAGTATCTATCAAAGGTGGATAAATGCAGTTGCATCGGGCCCAGAGACCTGAAGGGCCCACAAAACTTTGATTATTGCTGTATTTGAATACCATATCAGTGATCAGGGGGTCTAATTTCCTTGCTTGCACCAGCGCCCATGGCATCCTTACAATGCCACTATATTGAGGCATCATTGTTTGCTCTGGGGTTCATTCGGCCATTGACCCTGATCAAACACGGCTTGCAAGGGGCTTAGAAATTGTTGACTTCCATATAGTATTGTAGTTGCTCTCCCAAGGCCGTTTCAAGTAACTTTGGTGGGTAAGGTGGAATAGATATGATCATTTGTGGTGGGTGAAATAGATTAGATATATAACAGTGGAGGTGGGTGAAGTCGATGAGATATTGGCCCATTGCTTCTGGGATTGAGGGATCTCAAAGATTGCTTCTTTCGTACAGGTGTGATGTAAGTTCATAGGACACTGATCTTCGGTGTGAAGAAGAATAAATAATCAAGGACGTTTGAGAATCAGATAATGCTAACATCTACTTTCAGCTGTCTGCAGGTTGAAAGACCAGAGTGATTGAGTGATGCAAACAGCTTGGCTGTTTCAGACTCTCTCCAGAGTTTGGGGTCCACAGTCTCGCCGCTGGAGCTGCAAGATGCTTTCTGAAGCCTGCAGCTACAGATAAGGGAAAAAGAGTCCCCGAGGATGCTTCATCCATTCCTTTGCCAGAAAGGGATGAAGTTCTTTAGTAGTGTATGGGGTAACCCAGTTCAAGATCTTTGGGTTAGGTTTCTCAGAACTTGTCAAATGGGCAGCAAAGCTTTTCAACGTCAGATTCTTGATGCTTCTAGATAAATATTCACACATACATACATGATGATAGATCCTTGACTATTGCCTGATGAAGGAGGGGGATGGGGAGATTAAGCCGAAAAGCAGACAGCAAATTGCCTCATACAAGGACTATGTATAGTAGACATTGTAATATGCACCGAGACTGCACATGACGCCGCCCGGCCTTCGGGATGTGGGCTGAATGGCTGTGTATACGAACCAGGTGCGGGAATGAGAGGAGGAGGAATCTGTACTGAAACGATCCCTTAATGCTGAATGTACTGTGCATATAACTCTGCAATAAAAAATGTTTTAAAAAATAAAAATGATGATAGATCCTTACATACAGCATCAGCGATAGAGATTCCGTAGTTATATTAGCTCACAGTTTTATTGAAGAGCTTTTTTTGTTTTTTTAATAACTTAGAAACCATTCAACCAACCTGTATAAAACTTTAAAACTTTCCAATTTTTTTTTACCAGTTTACGTCTGTCATGGCAAGTTTCACGCAGATTTTTCCAGTGGCGGTATAATTTATTTATTTATTTATATTCTTATATAGCGCAGGACTCAAACCCCCGAATAAATAAAGGGAAGTCGAAAAACAGTGGTTTCCATTTTTACTCCCATAGGAGTCTATGCTCTCCGCTACAGAGAACCTTTACTTTGTTTAGTATAAATCCATTTAGAATTTTATGGGAGATTAGCATTGTGTTGATTGGGCTTCGAAGGATTAAAAGTTATAAGATATTATGACGAGGGAAAATATGTTTTTGATAAACCTATAACTTTAGCACTGTTTCATGATTTTGCACAAAACTCTGCAGGCTCTTAGCATACTTAGCTTACTCTGGAGATTTTTCTAATTTGGCTGCTTCCTCTAGTAGGAGAGAGCTAAAAAAGGAGACCATTTAGTAACAAATGTGGGATCCTTCCATCAATCAAAATGGAAATTGGAAGAAATTATGCATTTTTAATCCTTTGTGGTTACTGCAGGTTTATTGCAGATCCTAAAAGTGTGTGTGTGTGGGGGGGGGGAGGGGGAGAGGGGTCAAAGTTAAGTGGCTTAACGCTGCCTTGAGAATAAGGCCCTTTTCACGCTACATTTAGCATGAAAGGGGCGTGCAGTGGGTGTTGCGGTGGGCGTTCCACAGCAACACCCATTGTGATCGACGCTTCCACCTATTATCAAGGGCAGCGATAATAGGTGGCAGCGCCGAACTTAAGACCAGAAAAATCCTGGTCTAAAGGTGGTGAAAAGAGGAGAAATGGTTTATTTCTCCTCGTTTTTGCTTTTTCCATGTGTGCTGCCTTGTGTGGCACACATGGAAAAAGCAAAATGCTAAAGGCCATGGTTTGTTCATGTACAGGAAGGTGACCCTTCCTGTACATGAACAAACATTTTCAGAAATGCTATTTTGTAACTTTGATGTGTGCTGCACGAAGCTTTCAAAATGGAATTTTATGATTTTTTAAACAAGGATGTCTGCGTTGGCGCTAAGTTGTGAAACTTAGCGCCATCGCAGGGGGAAACGCCAGGCTGCACCACATTCTTGAGAATAGGGTGCAGCCTCGCGTTTCCGACGTGGGGGTGAGAGGCGTTAAGCCAAGGAGGCTAACGCCTCTCACCACCACTTCCTTGAGAATATCCCCCATAATATATATATATATATACACACAAAGGACAGTTATTTTAAAAAAAATTTAAGCAATGAAACGAGTAAAAGAACACAGTTGGCAGAACAAATGAAATGCCTTTGTTAAAGTTGTTAATGTGGCATACCTAAAAACAGGAACATTCAAATTAACCAGGTAAGGGACAGAAAAGACAAATCTCCACATTGGTGAACTGCAATTCAGAGTGAGTTACAGTGTACTGCTTGGTGTGTCCATGTGGCAACAAGTACGTGGGCAGCACCATTAAACAGACCAAACTTAGAATCCTCGAACATATGAGGGCCATCAATTTGAAAGATCCAACCTATCCAGTGGCCCGACACTATGAGAAGGAACATCAAAGCAATAACAATCTGCTGTCCTTCTTTGTATTAGACCAATTGGTAAGAACAGAGAGAGGAGGAGATTGGGTCAAGAAATTAAGAATGTTGGAGTCTCGCTATATTATCATGCTCCAAACCAAACACCCAACAGGTCTTAATAACGAAGAGGAAATGTGGGTACACTTACATTAACCCATATATCCTAAGCAGAGAATACTGAACAAAGAACTCTCTTTTCCACCCCCCTTCCTCCTCTTTTTCTCTCCACTGACAACTGTAAATAGCTACTATAACTGCCCTACTGTATAATTTCTTTCTCCCCCCCCTTTCCCTATCACTGTCTTACCCTCTTCTTTGCCCTGATATATACGCTTGGAAGAATGTGTTTATTTGATTAAGATGTGAAAGCCCATTCAGGGCAAAAGAATAGTGAATAAAGAGGGTATTATGAGGCATTTTCTAAGATGAACATAGCTGTCTAAGAAATCAGTAACGATACCGACGTACTCTGAATTAAGAGTCCGTCGGGTGGAAAGCCCATCCAGGGCATGATATTTTGAATAAGGATGCAATATAGACTCTTTCAAAATGAATAGTTTAAGTCATTGTTATGCAAGACCATATGGTAATAATCTATCTCGAATTGTGAGGTTGCGGAGAGGTGAAAAAAGCCTATTTTAGGTTGTGTAATATTATACTGTATTTACATAAAACAAATTAGTCATTCCGCACTTAAAGTTTTTTTAAATTGATGCAATGAACGTAAACCCAATGTGATAAAACATTGATTTCGGTTGGTGATAGTACTAACCTGAGACGTTACAAGATGGCCGCCAAAAGTGAATAATCTATTATGCCTCTCTTTATGTTTACTTTTAACATGTGATGTGTTGTAGATTCAAAACTTTATTTAAGTGAAAAAAAATGTCTCTGTCAGCCAACACTGACGAAGGCGGCAACGCCGAAACGCGTTTGTTGACTGAGTGTGTGCGCGAAAATAAACTAAACGCAGAGACAAAGAAAATTGGCTGGAGTGTCCTTACTTGCTGAACAGCTCGGGGATTCGAGCTGCGTGTTTGGAGATATATATATATATATATATATATATATATATATATATATATATATATATATACACAAAGGACAGTTATTTAAAAAAAAATTGAAGCAATGAAACGAGTAAAAGAACACAGTTGGCAGAAAAAATGAAATGCCTTTGTTAAAGTTGTTAATGTGACATACCTAAAAACAGGAACATTCAAATTAAATGTTCACACAAAACAGGAAGTGACTATGACATATACTACTTATTATCATGTATTGCCTTTTAACTTTCATGATTTATGTCTAACATGTCCAAGCAATGGTCTGTGTTGGTAATGTAATAGGGTTTTTTATATCATATTTAGGAGCATTTGCAAGCATTAAAAAGACTGGGACTTGTAGTTTATTTTCGGCAAGCCCACTAAAGCAATAAAAGGTAATGTTTGTGGAATTGACTGGCCCAACAGAAGAAGTGACAGAGAGAGATGCAACTGGGAAGATTGCAATGTATATTCGATGGTACGGGACGCCCACAGTGCTTTACAAACTGCTTACATTTCTGGTTACTTAAATCATTGGATTATTTTAAACCCAAAGTACTCAAATTAAATCTCTGTTCAGTTTAAATTTTAGACATTTTTATACGATCCAAGACAAGAATTACTGCAGTTAATACATAATTACTGTAATGAAACTGCCGAGTTTAGTAACTCATTTTGAGTTCACTCTCTATCAACTGATTAGATGCTGTTATGTGATCACTTCATTATTTAATTAAGAGATTATTAAACTAAATGCATAAAGCCATTCATTCCGTTTGCATTACTTCAGAAGTGAGTTCAAGGAAGTGAAAAGAGACTTGCATAAATATGTCTAGAGATACTGTGGTTTGACATGAGCATGATTTTGCTGCTGGTATAAAAGATTCAATAACTAGACTGATTGTGTGATTGCCTTCCCTATCACTTGAAATGTTCGAAAATAAAGATTAACCTGAAATTAATATTGCCAATAGGTAGGGAGAAGCATCCCTTGCTACAGTGAGTAGTAATCTCGCAGCATTTCAGTATGTATTTTATGTGTTTACTCACCTCGCAACAGGGCTTCCGCTCATGCCATTCCACCGAATCTGCCGTAATCCTTGCAGCTGAAGAGATCTGCAGGGTAGTGGATGAGGGCAGTAAAGCGGTCCTCACGCTCCTTGATCTATCAGCTGCATTTGACACTGTAAACCATACCATCCTGGTGCAGGGGCTGAGGAGTATTGGGGTAGAGGGGGCTGCACTCGCCCTCCTATCCTCCTTTCTGGAGGCCAGAGAACAGAGGCTGTTCTGGGATGACATGAAGTTGAGCAGTTTCCACCTTCCTTGCGGTGTCCCACAGGGGTCCGCCCTTTCCCCGACTATGTTCAATCTTTACGTCAACCCTTTGGCCAATCTCGTTAGGAGGCATGGCTTTGCTCTGGTCTCGTAAGCTGATGACACCCAACTTGTCATCTCTGTCATTAACCAGCCAGAGACCACAGCAGCCAGGTTCCCCACATGTCTCACCGAGATTATGGCCTGGATGAGTCAGAGCTATCTGAAAATAAACACAGATAAGACAGAGGTGATGGAGTTTGGGTCAGGCCAGCCCTGTTGGAACCGGTCCTGGTGGCCAACCGAAGCTGGAGAGTGTCCCTACCCAGTAGCGAAGGTCAGGAATTTGGGAATTATCTTTGATGATAAATTGAATTTCGGTCCCCAGATAAATAGTCTTATTTCATCGTGTTTTTTTCACTTAAAATTCTTGAGGAAAATCTTCGCTTTTATCACCCAGGAGCTTCAAAAGACAATGACAGTAGCTTTTTTCTATCCAAACTGGACTACTGTAACGCTCTATTCATGGGAATTGATACATTTCAATTGCAAAAACTGCAATCCCTGCAAAATGATGCAGCGAGACTACTACTAAACATTCCTAGAGGACAGCCAACCACGGAAGGAATTAAATCTCTTCATTGGCTGCCCATTAAACAGCGCATTGAATTCAAATCTCTAAGTCTTGTGCATAAGGCAATTTATGGAAGGGGTGTGGAGGACCTTCAAAAACTATTTACGCCATATGTACCTCCACGTACCCTCAGATCGGCCGGTCTAGGTCTTATTAAAACTACAAAGGTTAGACGGGCAAGATGGGGGGCCGTTCAATTACACACTGCGTGGCCAAACTTTGAAACAAACTGCCACTTCCTATGAAGCTTCAATCCAACTATCAACTTTTTAGCAAGAGTTTGAAAACCTGGCTGTTTATAGCTGCATAGGTCTCTAATCACAATGTCTCTCTGTTCACACCTCAGCGGCAAGATGCCTCGGCATGTAAGCGCTTTATAAGCATCAAAACATAAACATAAAGATTAGGGCTTTCAGCACTGAGGCCCTGAATTGCACAGAATGATCAGCGAGTACTACGCAAACATTATTTTTTGTTTACAATTGACTATTACTGACTCTGGTTGCTTTACATACATGACACGCCACTTTGTCTGATGTTTGCTGGTCATGCTCTTCCTTGCATGCTGACCTTCGACATTTACTTTTCACATGCCCCCTTGTCCATGCCTTTTGGGAATGGGTATGGTCGCAAATCAATTTAATTTTGGGTTCTAGTCATCATTTCTCCATTTCTTGTGTATTTATAGGTAGCTTATCCCCTATATGGACACAGTGTGATTCTAATACAACAATAATTGACTTATTCATAGAAGTGGCCTTCCAGCAAATCACCAAAAATGGGAAGGATTTGACTATTTTGTCTTACCAAGCTTGGTGGTACGCTGTGTGTTATAACCACCGCTTGGACACAACTCTTGTATACCCTGTCACTATGGCAACGAAACGCTTGAAATTGTGGTTACCTGTTACATTATTTCTCTATGCCAATGCCAGATGTTCCTCTGCCTGACACCTGTACAACAAGATGTTCCCAAGCCTCCTTGCCTTTCCTCTTGTTGTTATTACCAATGCCTGATCATTCTGAATTTTGTAAACTGTTTTACTTCTAGATACACATGGCAACCATTCTTTATTTTTTGTGACTAATTTGTATTTCCTTCTTACTCATCTTGTCCGACAAGACAAGCTTCAAATGTATTCACATTTTCTCGTTTTATTGTTCCTTGGTTTATCATTGATTCATGTGACTTTTTGTTCTACTGTATTTTATTGCATGACTCATTTTTTTCTAAAGAAAATCATTTTTTAACTTAAAACAAAAGAATTGCACAGAACCAGGGTCGGACTGGCCTATAAGGAAATCAGGCTGTGTCATGGGTGGGTCTGAAAGGTCAGTGCGTGTGCCAGCTTTTGGCTGTTTGTTGACCTGTTTTTCGTCTGTTGGGCCGGTTTTTACTGTTGAGTTCCCTGATAGTAAAACAAACATTGCCTGTAGCATGTTCAAATCCATGTAGTCTTTCATTGCGTGCAACACCAGTGGCATAATGAAACTTGAGGGGCTCCCTGCACAGTACAAGGTGGAAGCCCCTCCTCTCGGCCCACCGCCTACCACTTTTGACGGGCCCCCTAGAGCTCAGGGTCCCCCCGTAGCAGGGGGGAGCTACGGGGGCTAATGTTACGCCACTGTGCAACACACTTATACAGAGTGACTTTACAAGTTCAAAACATGTTTGCAAACTTGGGCCACTTTTTTAGCTTTCGTATTCACTAATGGGGGCCTTATATTTTCGTGTCTGGTGCTATTGTCTGTCCCAGCCTGGCCCTGCATAGTGCTGGCTGTGTGCAAGCCCCTTTCCTGTAATTACCTGGATCATGCTGTGACTTCATACCACTACTGTGTAAGTATGAGTTAAACTTGGTGGAATGGGGAATTTCCATAAGGAGCTAAATTTCCCAGGCTTATTCTGCACAACATTCCCTTTTGCATGAGGTTTAACATATACATTTAGCATCTACGGTTATGTGTGGGGGGTGCTGTTAAGGCAGGCCATGGTGGGAGGGCCGTGTGGAGGGTGTGAGAGGGAAGGGGATGCAAAACAGAGGAGGATGTAATGCAACCCTTGTCTTGTCTGATGTTTGGACACAGGACTGGGAATGGGTTTGGGTAGTAGTAGCATTTTCCCATACTCGCTTTAACAAAACTTGACGGGGTCCCCCTGCAAAGTACATAAAAGGGGCCTCCCACGCTCCGGACCCAGTCAGGAGCTCTCAGCTGTTGCCCTTGCACAGTGCCAGAAGGGGGCCCCCTGGAGCTCAGGCCCCCACCCACAGCAGGGGCTGCGGGGGCTATTGTTACACCACTGCTGTATTTTCTGACCTTGTCGATAGGGTTACCCTTAAACGACTGTGAGCAGCCCTCCGTATGGATGGCAAGGTAAAATGGGGGATGGAACAACAGGGACAGCCCAACCTCCAGTTCTTTTTCTTCCATCCTGATCCTTTCACTTCGGTCTTTCTGAAGGAAATACACATATCCCAACCATTCAGGCTGGAGCCACAGAATGCTCCCAGTGCATCCTCTCAACGTGAAAAGCCCTGCTTTACCTGGCATCCACACAAGATGGGCAATCTGCCCCAAACTGATTGATTAGATGCTTGAATGGAAAATGAACTTACATTGATTGGCAGTGCGGTGGAGTCACTCTGAGTCTGTCGAGAAGGCAGGTGAGGTCAACAAGGTAGATACAGCTGATGCGAACACCACAGCAATTGCAGCTGCAATTGCGCCGATGCAAACAAAGAGGCTGTTGGAGTCCTAAATGGGCAGATTCGAACAACAAAGCAGCTGCAGCCACACCGAGACCGTGTGTAGAAGCACAGACTTTTCACAGTTCTCACCAGGCACCATAAAGAAACTTGTAGACCCTCTACGTCTCCCATCGGGCTTTGTTCACAGGTAGTCCACTTTCTCTGAGGATTCCTCTGACCAGGAACATACTGAGCTCTTCCTCTGGAAGCATCTCTCCTCCAGGAAGGCCACACAGACTCCTTCAATCTTTAAGCAAGCAGGCAGTCCCTCAGTTACTCCAGCAAAAAGTGCAGACTTCAGGTCATGGCCCCTCATCCCTGGGAGCCTCGCTCTAATAAATGCACCTCTGCCCTGCAGAGTACTCCCTTCCCTAGTGTTGAAAGGTGTGTATATGGAACAAAATGATGTGATTTGGGTCCCACTGTCACACACAATTACTAGACAGAGAATCTGGATCCACTGTCTCAAATGTCACTTTTGGGGTGGCTCCATTCTCAAGCCTTCATCTTTGGCTACTCTCCGGACACAGGGATTGATTTATAGCTAAAAGTACATTATTCACTCCATGAGGGCATGGAGTAAAATACTCCGTCGCCCTGATAGAGTAACCCTGCTCGAATTTAGACAGGCCTGTCAGCCCAGCAGACATCTCTAGTCATTGGCAGGAATCACTGTCCTGACAATGCATTAAACGTTTGACGGACGGTACTGTCAAACAGTGGCCGTCCGTCAAACTTTTAACATGTTTTTGTATTTTCAAAAGCAAAATCTCAAAGGATTACTTTGGCGAGATATTAAGTATACTTGCTCAGGTGGTAAAGCATTAATATTTAGGGCTGTAGAACTATGGAAAGAACGCCCTTGCACACCTCAGAGGATCCCCCTATTACTACATTTTAGGAAAGCATGTGAAGAACTGGGATTTCAAGTACCCAGCGGCGCCAGGGACACGCCCAAAGTCCTCTGGGTTCCCTTGCCTTGGTATACAGAGACACGGAATACTTCTAGGTGGCGTCAGAGATCAAATTTATTAGCTGCAGCTAGTAGCAGAAATCCCAGCAATACCACACGGTGTACAACTCAAGAAACTGCTCAATTTTACTAAGGCGAGACATCCCTATTTATACACAAAAAGGTACATTTAAAATGCACGCCCCTGCACCAAAATTCAACCAATAGAAAATACATGACATCACACAGCATCATATAGTAAAGCTCATTTTACAGTGTCCCAACCCACAAGTTAATATTTAGGCATATCTAAATAATAATCTGGAAGGCCCGGACAAACCCTTAATTGAAAGCGTAACCCATGAAATGAAGAAACAGTAAAAAAAGTAGTTTCAGATAATGAGCAAGATAACAGAAACGTAAAGAAACTTAAAAGTTAACAAATGTCTTGAATGGTGATTGGGAAAGTGGATAACGATCTTGCAGGGAAATTGGCTTGGCAGGGTCAATTCCAGGTGAAAGGCCAGCTTCTGAAATTAACTCCAGCGCACGAAGGAAACCTTAGTTAATGTACACATGACCCACAAAAGGTCAGACTGCTTTGCTCGCAGACTAACTTCTGAGGCCTACGTAAAAGGCAACACCAGATGGCAGTCACGACGCATGGCAAAAACCCATGTTTAGAAAAGAAAGTTGTGCACTTTAAAAGCACGCAAAATCACAGAACCTCAGGCCCTCCTTTTGCCATTATGTAGGCAATAGCCTAAACTCATGTCAATCTGAATCTAGGTCTATATCTATTCTCATCAGGTCATCAAGGTGTTGCTGTAACATCATCTTATTATCCTTCACTACTCTCGGGACTGGTCTTCTCACACAGATCGTAGCACAAAGACTACAAATGGCGGGACCACACTGGATGCATAAACAACACGAGAAAAGGATAGCTAACGCCATACCAAGGAACATCAGAATCTTCCATCCCCATTTGGACAACAATTCCCATAACCATCCCATCAACGACCAGTCTCCTTCGTCCACATGAATAGACTCAGAGATCTTATGTAGTCTAGAGATGGCTTGGTACACTGTCAGGGCATTATCTGGTATGAAAACGCAGCAACTAGAGCTAATCAATTTGCATACCCCACCTCTATCTGCAAGTATAATATCTAAAACAAAACAGTTCTGTAATGTCATAGGGCGATCCGCTTGAAGCTCAGCTGTAATATTGCTAAGGGCACCTGCAGTCTCATTTATAGTGGCCTCAACCACTCTCGTAAGCTGACGAACATTCCTACTATTAGCCATAGGACCCCAAAAGGGTAGAAAACCCTTAAAGAAGTCTCCAGCTTCTTGTGCGACAGTATCTTTCGCATCGATTACACCTCTACCATATCTTGTCTTATGGTAATCGGAAACAGCAGTGTATGTAGGGGGAAGCAAAAATGCCACGTAACATGTACCGGAAAAATTAGATGACAACCATGTGTATGCTCTATCATAACAGACAAAATACGTGCCTTTAGCTGGCACGAACGGAGGAGATTTCTGGGACGTATAAACGTATGTGTGAACACACACAGCTGAGCTCTCGGATTCTGACCATTACCTTGCAAACAAAGATGACCTCGGTGGGGTATAATCCAAATAGGAGGAGACCTTCGCTGCCTTTCTTTCTCCGTCAAGCTAACACTATATGTCGTCTTATTCCAACCGACAAATGCTCGTACCTCATCTTTAGGGATAGCATTATACGCGTCAATATCTCTAATCATATCGACTATTTCCCGTATCAAAGCATTCTTGCTCACGTTATCGTTAACAGAACGTACTGGAGAGGCTTCGTTCGCATAGATAAACATCGATTGGAGTGCCCAAACTGACCCATTAGGTGAAAAAGGCAAAACCAAATATGGCATTCCCTTGTCTGTAGTATGTGGCATAAGACCACACACCCAACAATTTGTGTTATTTATGACTAGCTGATGCTGATGCAACATCTGTATAAACGAATTATTCACAAATTCTGATCTTCGTGTCTGTTCATGTTCAGGTAACGTATGAAACTCATGTGGAGATGCAGTAGAAAAAGAAGGAGTAGGTTGGGAGGTAGATGTAAGCGGCAATTGTGTGACATAGAAAATCCAACCCACACAAGCTAACGTAATATTCACAAGCATAAGGAAACACATTATTAAAAAACATTTGCTACGAACCAATGTACACATTTTCATTTTGAAACCACTTTTCTCAACACCTTTCTCAGACCTAAAAGACTCCATCCTCTAATTGTGCTGTTCGCGGCGGTTGGGTGTTCCGTGCTAAGGAATGCGTCTGTCAGTCCAGGGAACGCCCTGAGACCAACCAGAACCTCGACCTTGTGTCTTCGGCTTGCACTCCCAAGTCTTTACACCGCGACCTTACAGCTGAGTCCGGATGGTGACTCGAAAAAGGAAAAAGCAAATAAAAGTCTCTTGATCTGACGAGGTGTAATTTGCTATATAAAAAATTCCAGTTTCAACTTTATTTGTCCATATGTACAGTCTTTTGCGGTCTTAGATCGTAGCGTTCTTTATTAGGTACAGTTAGATCCTTAAATAAAAGTTCCCGATTGGTGGTGTCAATCTTTAGATGAGGAGGCACAGCAGCTTGCAGAACATCATCATCCTCGCATTCTGACCGTGTCCATGTCAAATGAGCATCACTAAATGGAACAAATCTAAGAGTTTTTTCACATTCAGAATCGGCTATACCTCCCCTCACCCACTTGTCATATGGTAAGGGCAATGGAACTTTTTTACAGTGGGTGGCATGCACCCAGTTCTTCTTGCCAGCTACTCTAACAGCAGTTCGAGTCACTAACAAAACTAAATGCGGTCCAGTCCACCTCGGCTCCAAATTCTTTGTTCGTTGAAAATTCTTCGTGAGAATATAATCGCCGGGTCGAATTGTGTGTCCTGGATCCGCAGTTGCTGTCGGTAGACTGTCATAGACCTGTTGGTGGAGAACACGTAATTTAGCAGTCAAGTCATGTAAGTAATCCACCAACATAGGGTACTCAATACTGCTGTATTCTTTAGGACGAGGCACACCCCAAACATTCGCAGGACGACCAAATACAATTTCATACGGACTAAGTCCCACTCGAGAATGCACAGTCGTCCTTGTTGACAAAAGAGCCAACGTCAAGGCATCCGGCCATGTAAGATCAGTGCTCGCTTGTACCTTAGCTAATTTCAGCTTCAAGGTACCATTGTAACATTCAACAAGTCCAGCAGACGGGGGGTGATTCGCTGCATGGAACTTTTGATTTATTCCCAATCCAGCACACACTTTCTTCATGATTTGATCCACAAATTCACTCCCATTGTCCGACCATACAATTCTCGGCAAACCATACCTAGGGAAGTACTCTCTCAGCAAACCCTTGGCTGTAGACAAGGCAGTATTATCTTTTAGGGGGTAGGCCCCTATCCACCTGGAAAAGGCGCAAACAACCACAAGGACATACTTCAAATTATTGCATCTCTCCATGTGAATGTAGTCTAACTGTATCACTTCAAAAGGATACGTTGGAGGAACAAAATGACCAGCTGGAGTTGGAGTTCCCTTACCAGGATTATACTTCAGACAAATCATACAATGTTTCACCACGTTCTCTGCACATTTCGGAATTCCAGCATTCTGCCAAACTGGAGCCAACAACTTGCATATTCCCTTCAAACTTAGGTGAGACATTCCATGAGCCATTGTAACCACTGGAAGCACATACGCATCAGGCAACAACCATCGCTGGTGTTCTGACAACTCAACCCAACAACCTGTCGAATCCAACATACCCGTAGTTTCTCTCCAAACACTCACTTCTTTCTCAGTCGCTTCAGCCTGAATCGTTTTCACACTTTCTATTGTGTCTTCACACATTCCACCAGCCATAACCCAATTAGCTGGGCCTACAACATACATACGGCTCATCATGTCTTTCGCCGTTTCCTTCACAACTTCATCTGCAAACGCATTCCCTCGACCAATATCGTCCACAACTTTCTTATGCGCACTACACTTCACAATTGCAATCTGCTTTGGGAGAGTGAGAGATTCCAAAAGTTCATTCACCAACTGCCCATGCTGTATTTTTGTCCCATGCGAAGTAAGGATCCCACGCTCTCTCCACAAACGCCCAAAACTATGGGCAACACCAAACGCATACTGGCTATCGGTGTAAACAGTCACTCGCTTTCCTTCTGACAACACGCACGCTCTAGTCAGTGCAATCAACTCTGCTGCTTGGGCAGAATTCTGTGGTATGCGTGCTGTCTCAACCACTGTATGTAAAGTTGTAATAGCATACGCTGCAGTCGTTTCACCATTCGGAAGCTTAAAACACGAACCATCTACCCATAGGGTACCATCGACATCCGTAAGGGGAGTATCCCTTAGATCGACTCTAGCTTTCGTTTCTTCCTCTGTACGAAGAAAACAATCATGCTGTTCCTGAGGATCCGTCTCTGTAGAGATCGGTAACAACGTAGCTGGATTCAGGACATTACATCGTTTAATGTGAACATGACTAGCCAACAATATCAACTCGTAACCTGACAGACGTGCACTAGTAAGGTGCTGTGTCTTAGTCCTGTTCAATAAGGTATCCACTGCATGTGGGACCATCACAATCAACGTATTGTCCAATACCAAACCAGCAGACTGTCGAATAGAAACAGCCGCTGCAGCTGTAGCTCTCAGACAACTCGGCAACGCCTTAGCAAATGGGTCTAACGTTGCTGAAAAATACGCGCATGGACGCTGCTTGTCCCCAAATGGTTGTGTCAACACTGACAACGCACAACCTTCTCTCTCGTGCACGTACAACGTGAAAGGCTTACTATAGTCTGGAGTACCCAACACAGGAGCCGAACACAATGCATCGCGTAGTTCAGAAAAACTTTTCTGACATTCGTCAGACCAAGGAAGAGGATGCGGAGTATCTTTCAGAGTCAATGCCAACAGTGGTTTCGCTAGCAAGGAAAAATTGGGGATCCACTGTCTACAATATGATGTAATACCTAAAAAGGCACGGACTTCTCTCTGTGTGGATGGTACATTTATTTGCGCAATCGCTTGAATTTGTTCTGGGGTCAATCTCCTTCCCTCCTTCGACAAGAGATGACCTAAGTAGGTCACTTCTTGGCGACAATATTGCAACTTTGAAGATGACACTTTATGATGAAAGTCAGACAAATACCGCAACAAAGAAAGAGTAGACTCTTTACAAATCTTTTCATCATCAGCAGTAATCAAGAAATCATCAACGTACTGAATAAGAGTAGTGTCATATAGCTACTGTATATCTTTATAATGTGTTAAGTTAGCATAGGCTCATTAAATGTTTAAACGCCATTTTTCCTTTTGCTGCTTCTGCACACGACACTTAATTGTTGATTTAGCTTTCAACCTAGTTGTTCGTGGTGGTTTACATGAGAATAATATGTTATTACTCTGATATCAGCTTTGCTTAATAAACTATGTCTGTACAGAGAGTGCTGAAGTTTCAGGAATAACACGATACAGAATTGTTATGAGGTCTGATCTTCGCGCCTTCATAGACATAACATAAGTGCAGCTTCTGCCAACTTTGGGCTTGAGGCGGGTTTTTATATTGCTTTGCTTGAGGCACAGAAACACACTTGATGCTGTTCGCATGCAGAGAGAGCTGGTGTATGCTGATGTGATCCCTTCATTCTAGGACACTGAGGTATGGGCCCGCCCTAATTCAACCCAAAGAGACCTTCTTAGCTATTAATATAAATATGCGAGTTAGGGAGGGTGAGAAATAAGTGTTGTTAACCCTTATTAATTTACAGCATGGTAACATGCTGTCACCGTTCGCTTTCTATGGACTAGTAACTATGCTTGTAGCTTTGTTGTTGATAATATGTTTACTTGTATTATCTAAGATACTGCGCCTGAGAAGACGGCATTAGTAAATAAACATTTCAAATGCTCACGTGTTCTTCTTTACTCCATGTTCTGGTTTGTAATGATTGTATAACGAAAGAGTGCTCATGTGTTCCACGTAACCTGAGGTTGGTGAGTTCATGTTCTGGTTTGTCTAAACATTGGGAGTTGGTTATGACCAATGAGACACTGTAGCTAGCTCGGTAAGGGGTTTGTTGGGTACTAAGGTGAGTTTTGGGTCACCCTAATTCGCTGAGGTTCCACTCCTCTGTGCACAGTTCTGTGGGAGAACAGAAACCCTGCTACATGGCGCCCGTACGTTGGTGGTCTTATATCATGGCACTCGAGTAGTATATCGTTCAAACCTTAACCCCTTCACTGTCGTTTCCGGAGAACGGTGGTGTCGGTGAAACCTACCTATTTTTTGAAATAGGTCTTTTCAAGCTTGAATCTATCTAAAACGGTTTCCTTGATTTACTACCCAGTTGTGCTACAAAGTTGACTTTGTTTTTCTGTAGTTCCGGTGGCATCATGGCTGTGGCCATTGCGCAGCATAGTCGCATTGCGGTGCGCAACCATTTACAAACTTACCAAGTCCCTTTGGAAGGCATGGCTGTGATATTGGTGGTGTGTGCAGATCCGGCGTTCCCTTTCGAGCTCTTTTACTCGTGGGTCACATTTCCGGAGGTGGACGCGAATTGTCAAGTGTTCCTCCACTACACACCCTCCGCTGTACCGGCTGAGTATACACCGTACAGGGCACTGGAAATACCTATTGATCATTGGCAGCATCGCGTTTGGTTTGATGGCGCCCTCCCCCACTCTTTGTCAGCTGCGAGGTTAGGTCCACTTTCCATTCCAGGTACAAATTGGCCTGCTTTGGGTGGATTTACCCCGCACCTGAATCACGGCGCTTGTCCCCTTGCTGATATTCGCAGACTACACGTTGTCTCGATTGCTGTGATTCGTGCATTAGTGCAATACATAGGTCGTCATCTCCCGGGTGGTCCCCCCGGAGGTGGGGCCGTTCAAACGGAACGTGGCGGTTTACGCCTTAATCCGGTTATGGTAAATTCGGTTTTTGGTCAGCGTCCCGTTGATAACTATGACTTCCCTTTCTGGCTTGCCGAGAAGTTTGACCTACTGGAGGCAGTGTTTCCGAATTCTACTCCTGCTGATAAACATAGAATGTTGACGATTACTTTACCAAAGGATTTAACTCCTGAGCTCGTTGACTGTGAAAGCTGGGAAAAAACTTTTGCGGCCGTTTATACGAGGTGTTTCGGCACCCCGTCTATGACCGCACTGCCTGAGATCATTAAACGTGTTCAGGATGATCACGGACCGGAGGCAGCGGTTGAATTGGGTATGCGCCTGTGTGGTTCGTTTGAGATAGTAAGTGATCTCATACTCTCCAATATTAAAGGAGATGCGGTGAACTTTCAGGTGTCGAATGCTTTGGCTGCTCTACCCGATGCCGATAAACCCCGCCAGTTAGCGAAGATAGTTGTGGCCGCCTATAAGACGATTGGCCGCACAAGTAGAGGTCTGAAATATTTTCCTGTCAAGGAGAAAAAACAACCAAAAGGACAGTCTGCTGCGGCAGATGTCCAGCCCAAGTCCAAAAAACAAAATTGGCCTAAAAAACAGACACAGGGGAAGCAACAAACGCAGACTCAGGATTCTTTTCCTGCAACACAGGTTCCTGCGCCGACTGAAAAAGTTTATGATTTGCGCAATCGCGCGATGATTAAATCGCCTGAACGATTTCAGGTTTCTGATCAACGCTCTCCTCGTTCCTTTCAGGACTCATCGGCCCCAAAAACCGGTGGAGGAGGAGGCGGACGGGGTCGTGGTGGCCAACAGGGACGTGGCCAGTCCCGCCAGACAGACGGCGCGGCAAAGCAGGAGGATTCTACGCCTAAAAGACCACAGTTTGCAAAAAAGAAAGTCGCGGCCTTAACAGCGCATAGATATGCCACAGATAGTGAGAACGCGGCTTCGGAATCTGCCGTGGGCTCTGACCTTGCTGGACAGCGCGGCGGAGATTACCATAGTCAGAGAGGCGCTGCGTCCACTACTGAGGGTGACAGCGACTGATGTCTACGTTGTAATAGAAACAGCGGATACGAGACTTGCTCCCCCTGAAAGACTTTATGAAATTGTCCTGTTAATTGAAGGTGACATACAGCATACCGTAAAAGGGGTATTTTGGGAAAATCTGTCTTCTACATATGATATTTTGCTTTCGGAGGCTGACTGGCCCCCACCTTTTGTACTCGCGGCGCCGCGAGGGGAGGAGGTAATCCTCCCCAGTTTCGCGAACACTGTCTCGAAAGAGCAAGCGCAGCATTTTGCAGAAGAGTGGGCTCGGGCTCTCGCACCGGCTCTGTACCGTAACCAATGTGGTTGGGATAAATTGTCGCCTTGCCACGAAATTCCGTTGCGGTCTCAGCCGCAGCCTCAACCTCAATATCCCATTCGGCGTGAAGCCAAAACTTCCGTCGCGGAAATCCTTGAACAATTAGAATATCAGGGAGTTATTGAAACCTGTGTGTCACCAATGAATAATCCTCTTTTTACTGTGACCAAGCCTGACGGATCATATCGTTTGGTATTGGATTACCGGCATTTGAACTCGCATTGCCGTAACTGTGCAGTACAGAATACTCACGGCTCTGCCCTTGTGGATAGTCTCGTGTGTAAGCGTTTTAAGACAACGCTTGACATATCCAACGGTTTTTATGCCCACAGATTGGACAGCTTTAGCTCCCAATGGACCAGTTTTACGTGCGCTGGGGTCCAAAAACAATTCCGGCGTCTTCCAATGGGCTAGAAGAATAGTCCTGGTATATTTACCGCTCGCATTGTCTCTATTCTGGAGGCACTCGACCCAGATGCTTGTTCATATGTGGATGACATATATCTCACAGACGACGATATTTGGGAGCATCTGTGTCGTGTAAATTCTGTTATTTGTAACTTTGCAGACATGGGTTACAAATTTAACTTTGCAAAATCGCACATTGCTGAGCACACAGTGTTGTTTTTGGGCTATGAGCTCAACAATGAAGGTAGAGGTTTGGCTCCTCACTTCTTGGAGAAGTGCGCACAGTTGCGCGCTCCCACTACACTGAAAAAATTACAGTCTTTGCTGGGTTTTTTAAATTTCGGAAGAACATACATTCCGGAATATGCCCAGCGTATCAAGCCGTTATATGCTTTGATACAACCGAATTTTTCGAAATCAAACTGGCTGCCTGAGCATTCGGCCATTTTGCAATCCTTGCAGGCTGATTTGCTCGCTTCTAAGTTCTTACTGACTCGTGACAACCATACCAACCTGGTGATAAGAATAATACCAGGGACAGTGGGTTTCACCTACCTCACTTTTAATGAAGGAGACACAGTACCTATTGCTTACAAGTCACACTTGTACACTTCGGCTGAGATGCGGTTTCCCACTGTGGAAAAGGTTTTAACAGCTGTACAGATGGCTATTCTTAAAGAACGGGCTCTGTCACAAGGGAAACGCATGTTGGTTGTAACACCCTGTGCTCATTTGGAGGCAGTCACGAAAGCCAGTGTACCAAATTCAAAAGCTTTGCACCCTCGGTGGATTCAGTGGGCTGCGTCCTTGACGTCCACGGATGCCACGTTTATTTTTGACGCCTCGTTACGGTCGCAGGAGTACTTGCAGTATGAGTTTGTTCACCCTGCTCCTCTAGCTATGCGACCTTTGGAGGACTTCCATTGCATCATTTACACTGATGGTTCGGCGCAGGTTGCGCATGGCTCTAAACATGCCTACGTTTCCGCATGCGCCATTGTGGTCGGTGCTATGTTGAACGATGAGTTCATATCCAGGGAAGTGCACACGTTGCCACTGGGAGATTGCACCGCACAATTGGCAGAGCTTCGTGCTCTCTTACTAGCATTGGAGTACGCAGATCCTAGTGTTACTACTCTTATTGTAAGTGATTCTTTCTACTGTGTCCAGTCTTACAATGAAAACTTGTTCTTTTGGATTCAGAATGACTTTCGTGATTCCAAGGGTAGCACAATAAAACATAAATTGATCTGGGTTCGAGTGGCAGAGCTTAAGGCTTCGTTGCCGCTCGTTTTTGTAATTCATACTCTTGGCCATCAGCGTGTGGGAGTCCACGCTGTCGGTAACTCGCTTGCTGATGAAGCAGCGAAATCAGCAGTGTCTACATACTTAGTTGCAGCAGTTACACGGTCCAAAAGTAAGATTGATAGTGACATCTTGGCAGCTGTTGCTGCCACTGAGAAGGGAGGTAAACATCCTTCGGGGTTCCCTTCGAAGTACACATACCACTTAAGTCCCGGAAAGGTTCCTTTTGTGAAAATACCTGATGTTGGTGAACGTTTGATTCCCAACTCGGATCGCAGAGCAGACTTGATTACAGCCGCTCATGAAGGTGTGGCGTCTGCACATGCGGGCGTCTCAGCCACTGTAACTCAATTACAACAACGTTTCTGGTGGCGGGGACTGTACAAACAGACGCGTGATTATGTCCTTCTTTGTGACATATGTCAGCAGATTAAACCTTCGACTGCTGCGCGTCCGCCACAGACTCAGTTGTACATTTCTAATAAACCTCTAGGTTGTGTTTATTTAGATCACTGCGGTCCTTTTTCCTCTGATACTGCGTATAAGTACATCTTAGTTGCAGTTGATTCATGCACACGCTTTGTGGGGGTCTGGCCCCATCGCAGCGCTGATTCACGGACTGTCATTAGAGATTTGCGCATCTTTGTAGGGATTTTTGCCTGTGGTACCTTCCATTCGGATCAGGGTCCGGCTTTCGCCTCTAAGGCGTATAAGGATGCCATGCATTCGATGGGGGTCCAAGTCAAGTTTTCGTCTCCCTACAGACCTGAGGGTAACAGTGTAGTGGAGCGAATGAACCGTGATTTAAAGCAATCTTTGACAGCTCGAGTTATAGGCACTGGCAGAAACTGGCTAGCCCACCTCTATGGCGTGCAGCGTGCTCTTAATAATCTCCCTAGAAGATCTCTGGGTGGGCGGACCGCATACGAAATGCTCTTTGGCATCAAGATGTACGTCCCTGACCTTAACGGTCTAGACTGTGTGGTTCGCGCCACTTCCTTTGACGCAGATGAACATTGCAATGTTTTACAGAATCTACAAAAGACCAGAGACGGTCTTGCAAAGGAACATTTGCCCTCCACGTCGGATGTTGCGTTGCAGATCCCGGTAGTCGGCTGGCTACCATAAGTTGGAGAACTGGTTCGAGAGAAGATCGATAACAAGAAAGAATTTGGTCCGTCCTATCGAGCTCCGGTTCCAGTCCTTGGAGTGAAGGGCACGAGAACAGTCATTTTACCACCGCTTCCTGGTCGTAAGGAAAACAGGTTTATTTCAATTGACAATGTCAAGATACACAGAGTGGCCGATTCTTCTTAGTATGACACCAGCAGTTTCCTGTCCTTCCATTGTGAGGCATTCGGTTGTGCCCACTGCTTTTAATCGTGATTCAGAAGTGGCCATTGAATTACCTGCAATTTCCAGTCCTTTATTGAGTACTTTGCCAGGTGCGGATCAAAATGAAATAGACTATGCATATCCCAATGATTTGTCCATGCCTGACCTGCAAGCACGTTTAGCCACGGAATCCAGATTTTCATTTGACTCTGTTTCCCTTGCCTCGAAGAAACCCTCTCGTTTTGCAGTTTATGCTACCTTATTCAAAAAACATTTTTTGATTCCCCCTTGGACATATATCTGGCTGGTGCTTTTTTCGATATATCTTTTTATGTCAATTGGTTTTGTGTTTTATTTTTTCCGGTTGGTAAATGGACACTATGTCGAGGAACGAACATGCATTCGCCATCTCAATGGAACTTTGGCTCCCCTTTCCTCATCACATTCTGCACACAGACTGAAAAGAGACTTAACATTTGTTAACATCACTGCTTGGCCTGTCCTTGATGGGATCGTGTGGGATGCCGTTCGATTTCAAATTCATGGCCCTACGGAAGTTGTTAATGTCCCTAACGTGCTTAGAGTTAATATGGGGGATGTGGTGAAACAAAACATACGTTCTGATGATTGGGATGTTCAGGCCGTAGAGTCTTTATTTTCTGATTTGAAATATTATGCTGCCTTTGATGCTGAAGATTTATATTTAGAATCTGCTAATTATGGTGATTTATTTTGCTTTCAACATTTTGGCAATCACTTCTTACATAAAACGACATCCAGAAGGAATACTGTGAATTATACACAATGGGAGCATTGTCCGGCTCCTATACAAGGCAGTTCAAGTACTTTTTTGAAAAAGTACACATATTTTACTGACTTCAATCAGTCTAATCCCGAGTCCTTTTATTTTAAAATGACGCAGAAGCCTATGTCCAAGGTTAGACTTACCGATACCAAACTATTGTATTCGAAGTCCTTTCTAGATCAGCTGGCTATTGGCGGTTATGAAGTCTGGAAGGAAATAATTGACCTAAAATCAGTTTGGGGTTCTAAGGATTGGCAGGTACAAGGCGCTGAGGCTTTGCAACGTGCATGTCTCATCCCTATTCAGATTTTGTTTTTGAATTCTACTATTTCACAAACTACATGCTTTGGATTGGCTACTGCTAAAAAACTAAATTTTCCTTCTATCCCTGAGTTAGAGGAATATTCAGGCTGGAGTAATCATACTCAATTTTCGATTAGAGAATTACAGACCCTGTTGCTGAATTCTTCCTTTAACATCTCCAGTATAGACCCAAAAGGTTGGCTGGTGTGGCACAGGAGTGCTGATTCTTGCCAGCGCCGTTTTCTGGGCTTGTCTGACGGCTTTGCTCAGCTTAAACCAGATTCACGTTTTGAAAATGAGCATTCTGTCACAACTTACTCTGTGGGTAAATTATGTCAAACCTGGCTGAAACATTCTAAATTGTCTGCAGTTAAATTACATCTTGCAAAACTGAATGATGATGTAGATTTAAATGATTTCATAAAAGGCCCGGCTAGTGGTAGGTCGAAAAGATGGATATATGCTGTGTACAATGAAATTTGGAAAACATCGCAGATTGAGGCTGCAACACGACTTAGGGCTATAGATCAGGCAAATCTAGAGAAAGTCCTTGCAGTGGTGGACAATAGTATTAACATGCTTTCTTCACGCATTTACACTTTAGATAACATTGTGTCTTCTGTAGTGGATATTGTGCATGATGAGGTATCTGTGTTGTACCATGGTCAGAATCAGTTACGTTCTATCATGCAGTTTGCATGGACCCTGCAAACACTTAAATCTGGCAAGGTGCCATGGGGATACATGAATGTGTCCTCTCTTTTTGCCCCCTTTAATTTTACTGACAAACAACGCTTGCTTTCTATGCGTGATGCTTCTTTTTCTATGTTACATATTGAGAAATTGGAATCCTTGCCTTTTTCTGTGGCAGAAGCCTCAGCTGCAACGTGGCTTATCCACGGTCTGTTAACATTACCTTTTGCTTTGTATAAATTTACTAACTGTATGAAATATGTTGCCATAGGTCGCTATGAGCCTTTGGGTAGTGGTTTTCTCCATGAAGTATGGTCCCTTCCTTTCACTTATAGATGTTTGAGGGACGGCCAAGAAGTTTATCTAAATGGGGAGGAATGTACAGAAACTCCAGATCATTCGTTAATGTGTAGACACATACAATTACACGGTTCTTGCAACCAGGACCGACCAAACTTGGCCTGTGTTTTAAAAGGCACTCCTGTACCAGCAATTACCCCGACTTTTACCTTGTTGGGGAACGGAAGTTATTTACTTTTGAATAATGAAGATTGTTGCGGGTTAATTAAAGGTGTAGCTTATGTGGTAACAGTAAGTGAACGTGTAGTTTGCTGCAGAAATGTCCTGTACCCACCCGCACATGAAAATAGGGAGGTTTCCATTTGGCCACGCATACCAACCTTGAAGGCAGAGTTCAACGGCATAACTAGACTGAGGGCTCTATTGTCCCAGAAAGAAGTGGCCTTGAGTTTGGCTCGGGAAACTTTCGTGCTTCACATAGCTAACACACGGACCGAGGTTCAGGCCCTTTTAAATACTGATTTACCGTTGCATTTTGGCGAAATGATACATTCTATCTTTAACGCGTCCTCGACATCTGGGCTAGCGCATTTTTTTAAAGCAGTTAGCAGCGGCCTTGTGACTTCATTTGAAAAAATATTTGGAGTAATCCCTAGTTTCTTTCATTCCATTTTCTCGAGTCTGTTTGGTGGATTCCCGGTTTTACTGGCACTAGCGGCAGGCGTCCTAGTTGTTCTCTGCTTCCTTAAATATGGATGCCCCACGTGTGGAAGAAGCGGCCCAGCCTCTGCTGCCGCTGTTTCGCTACCGAATGCTTGAATATTTTGGCACACTGCCGCTTGCGATTTTAAGCACGGCATATGGATTATCGTTTCGATTTTCCTACTTCACCTGTGTCCAACCTGTGTTTCACTGCCTGAGCTGTGATTTTGATTGGGCCATTGATTTGTGTCTCTGCGGACCGGTTTCTCCTGGCGTCGATTTTAATCAGCTGATGAGTCCTATTACTGCTCACGAGTTGGTTTGTTCTGACGAAAGGATTATGGCCATAGCAGCGGTGCATGGACTAATGGGTCCCTGGGATATATTCACGGCAGCGCAGGATTTCTTGGAACTGAGCTTTCTGGAGAATCCACCGAGTTGTCCTCTGATGGTAATAGAGGCTCCGATAATTGGGGAACACGTATGTTCTTTTCCACTTTTGAATTGGATGGCTGAACTGTTTTCTGATGAAGACGGTGATTTCATGCTGGAGGCTGTTGCTGCATATTTTGCTTATACGGTCTTGTCCTAAAATCTTTTCCATCATTTCTTTCCGGATATTTGACTTTCAGCTTGCATATTTTGCAATTTTTCGTACATTGATCAATTTCCCAGTCCTATTGACTTGAGCAGAATATTAAATTTTTTTACAGTACATTCATGGCTCACAGTTCTTGAACTCTGCTTTCATGAAGTTGCCCTTATCTTATCTTATCTTATCCGTCCTCGGATCATGGGGGGGTGTCATATAGCTACTGTATATCTTTATAATGTGTTAAGTTAGCATAGGCTCATTAAATGTTTAAACGCCATTTTTCCTTTTGCTGCTTCTGCACACGACACTTAATTGTTGATTTAGCTTTCAACCTAGTTGTTCGTGGTGGTTTACATGAGAATAATATGTTATTACTCTGATATCAGCTTTGCTTAATAAACTATGTCTGTACAGAGAGTGCTGAAGTTTCAGGAACAACACGATACAGAATTGTTATGAGGTCTGATCTTCGCGCCTTCATAGACATAACATAAGTGCAGCTTCTGCCAACTTTGGGCTTGAGGCGGGTTTTTATATTGCTTTGCTTGAGGCACAGAAACACACTTGATGCTGTTCGCATGCAGAGAGAGCTGGTGTATGCTGATGTGATCCCTTCATTCTAGGACACTGAGGTATGGGCCCGCCCTAATTCAACCCAAAGAGACCTTCTTAGCTATTAATATAAATATGCGAGTTAGGGAGGGTGAGAAATAAGTGTTGTTAACCCTTAATAATTTACAGCATGGTAACATGCTGTCACCGTTCGCTTTCTATGGACTAGTAACTATGCTTGTAGCTTTGTTGTTGATAATATGTTTACTTGTATTATCTAAGATACTGTGCCTGAGAAGACGGCATTAGTAAATAAACATTTCAAATGCTCACGTGTTCTTCTTTACTCCATGTTCTGGTTTGTAATGATTGTATAACGAAGGAGTGCTCATGTGTTCCACGTAACCTGAGGTTGGTGAGTTCATGTTCTGGTTTGTCTAAACATTGGGAGTTGGTTATGACCAATGAGACACTGTAGCTAGCTCGGTAAGGGGTTTGTTGGGTACTAAGGTGAGTTTTGGGTCACCCTAATTCGCTGAGGTTCCACTCCTCTGTGCACAGTTCTGTGGGAGAACAGAAACCCTGCTACAGTAGCACCAACAGGTAACACAAAACCGTCAAGCTGAGTTTTCAACGCTTGACTATAGATGGAGGGACTTTCACAATAACCTTGGGGAGCTCTCTTAAACCGGAAGCTTCGGCCTCCTAATGAGAAGCCAAAAATATCCCCACTCTCCTCAGCAATAGGAATACTGAAGAAAGCATTCTTCAAATCGATGACAGAAAACCAAGCTGCGGAAGCAGGAATCAAAGTCAACAAAGCAGTGATATCAGGTACCACAGGAAACTGTGGCACTACTATCTTATTGACCTCTCGAAGGTTGATCAAATACCTGTACACAGGTGGCTAAGAAGCATCAGTACGTTGAAGAACAGGCAAAACAGGACTGTTACACACATTACCTCTCGTTTCCTCAACTACACCCTTCTCAACCAGATCATAGACAATCGCTAAAAGAGCTCTCTCACCATCGCTCGAAATCTTGTATTGTGGAATACAAGGTAGCCTAGCATTCGACTTACGGGTGACAACATAAGGTGGAATCTGCGAAAGACCAACATCATTTGGACCTGTAGCCCAAAGTGTATCAGGAAGCGAACGCAATTCCAGTGGCAAACAATCCTTAGACAAATACATTGGAGAAATCACTTTCTTACCAAGGGTAAGTTGTACTCCCGAAGGAGAACAATGCAATGTTGCATACAATCTTTTCAGCAAGTCCAAACCCAACAGATTCTCACCACAACCAGTCGTTAAACTAGGTGGAGCTTCCAATTCACAAGGGCCAATGAAAAGGGACAAAGGGCTAGAAACCGGATTACGAACTGGGGCGCCTGAAAATCCTACTGAAACATTGGTCAAGCCAGACAAAGGTGCACCAGGAAGTTTAGAGTGCATAATAGAACTCTTCATCGCACCAGTATCCAAAAGAAAAGGTTCTACCACCCCTGATGTAATCACTTCAACATAAGGTCCACTCTGATCTACTGGAACTGACACTACTCCCTCACTTTGTCCTTGGCTGTCCTAGTTATCATTATAAGCAGAACACTCACCTTCGACATAGTAATCCTCAACATAATACTGGGCAGACTGACCACTCGGAACATTCTGTCTGTCAAAATAATTAGCAGAATTCTGTAGGGAAGAGGAACGCTCACTCTGAGGGATCACACCACATCCCCTACCCCTAGGAGCTTGCTGAAAACAACCACGACCTCTCTGACCAGATACACCATTCGCACGCTGTAACAAAGCCGGGCAGCTATTCTTGTAATGACCTTCCTCTCTGCAATAAGCACACTGATTAGGGCCAGGAAAGAATCGCTGAACATAAGGCTCAGGCTTCTGTAACAATCTCTGAAATTGTGGAGGTTGCTGAAACTGAGGCTGATTCTGACGAGGTGGATAAGCTTGCTGCAAAAGAACTTTAGTCTTTAACTCTTTAGTTTTCTTCTCCACTTTATCCTTCTCATCTTTATCCCTATTCTCGTAATATTGTGCAGTAGCCAATATCTGGGCCGACGAAGAGACAGCCCATGAACTTTCAGAGTCCTTTAACTTATTAGAAAGTTCGGGAAGCAAATTAAAGACAAGTTTATCCACAAACAACCTTTGACCACCCTCCGTACTCATATCCTGACCACTATGAACAATAAACGTCTCTTCAAACCTAGTAAAGAAATCAGATACACTCTCGTCTTTCTTCTGCTTACATGCTGCTAACTTATCCCAATTTACTCGCAAAGCGGGCATCATCGTTTTCATCAGATTAATAATTCTACCTGGTAATTCTGAAACTAGAGGTTCAGGTTTAGCACCTCCCTCCTGTCTACCATCTGCGGCAACAATATTCGCCCAGGTATCACCTAATTCAGCAGCATGATTCTCATGACGAATCTTCGCCCACAAAGGTTGGGGGACTACATTACCCATCAACATATCGATGTCAGCTAAATTTATAATACACGCTTCAACTGTCTGGGACAACTCCTTGTAATAACCAGCAGGATTCTTACGAGGGTCAGGTAAGGTCTGCTTAAGAGCCAAGACCTCTGCTCTCTTCCAAGGGACATGTACCCATATTCGCTGAAAATGCGGCAGAATAACTGGATTAGCGTTTGGGTCCCCTTCCTTCCAAATTGGGGGAACTTCTCTCATTGGATACTGTCTCGCTTTTCTTCTAACAGAAGAATCAGGTTCGTACAATGTCTGAGGCGGAAGGCTAGATCTAAAAGCCAGTATCGTCTCTACGGCGTCTGTAATATCAGATTCTACTATCATCCCTTTAGCAAAATCCGACTGAACATCAAGTAGTTCCTGCGGGATCAAACCCAAATCATTATCTTCCCATTCCTGACGCAAAAACATACATCACATTAAAACATACCTTTGCTTAGGCGGCTCCCACTGAAAGAAAACATCCATAACCGCTGGCAAACTATACCTTGAGGGATTTATAATCCATTTACGAGCCAACAAATCCAACACAGCCCGTTCCTCAGAACCAGGAAGCTGACTACGACTCTGCTTACGCTCCGAAACAGGGGTCATATTCAGTGACCCAAACAATGGTGACAACATATTAGAAACCGTTTCTGTCATTCGTTTTCGAACAGAAGGAGAAGAAGCAGACATAAGAACAGGAGAATAAGTATTTTGAGGCAAAGAAGGTGTAGGGACAAGAACAGTAGAAATCGAAGATGCAGAAGCAGAAGGCAAAGGAGTTTGAGGCAAAGCTGGTAGCAAGGCTGGCGACCCTAGAATGGGTTGCGCAGGAGGAGGCAAAACCATCTGTGGAGCACCGGGTGGCTGAACAACAGCAGGAGGTTGAACAACAAAGGGTAGAACAACCGGGGGTAATAGAGGCGCAGTAGCACCCTGCACATAGGGAGGTGGCAATCTCAGTAAATGAGAGATCAAAGGATCTTTTTCAAGGTCTTCAATCACTTTTGGAGGAGAAGACGGCAAGGCTGGATAACATTTATCTATGGCCATACAACGCTGTCTATCTAAGACTTCATTAACACGCTCTACTCCATCTTCCTTAAACTGCCTAGCAGCTTGTAATACTGACATATTCTTATCTTTCCTATCTCTCTTTGCTTGTTTAATTTCTCTCTGTTTGGCTTCCTTACGCCAAAGGCGGAAAGAGTCAAACATTGCCGGCCGGGCTTTCTTCTTAAATAGCTTAACTTCTAGATTGTCTAAAATCTCTGTTTCAAAATTACCATGTGGGGGCCATAGCTAAACACCATCCTTTTTAGTGTAGCGGACCCATACTTCATTATAAGTAATGGGACCCACTCCGTGTTTAGAATAGAGCTCATGAATCAGAGTTCCAACCGGAGGTATCGGACATGAATCCTCCAATCGGGAATCCCTGTTACTACCACAAACAAACCAATTACCACATTTACCAAGACCAGGCATCTTGCTCACTAGTCTGGTTTCAAACTTCAAAGGGAATAAAAAAAAATGATACACTCGTAAATATACAAGCCCTTCGGCTTTGGGTACTGCAGCAACCAAATCAAAACCAAGGAACCAGACAAAGTTGTGGGAGCGACCCACTTATACTTAACCAAATATCTGTCACGCCACCAGAAGACCGTCTATCGTCTCGCTTTACAAACATCAATCGGAGGGTCCAAGACAAGGCGACAGTCAGGGCAGCAGTCCTCCGTAGCCGTTGGAAAGCAGGAAGCCTCGCAGAAAAGACCTTCGGTCCACGTCGACATGCAGGGGTCGAGGAAGTGGGGGCCCTCCTCCAGAGTTTCCTCACGTGGCTCCTCGCAATCTTCGGGCTTGGACCAGTACCACTGAAGTCATCCCACGTTGGCCGCGCCAACTGAAGAACTGGGATTTCAAGTACCCAGCGGTGCCAGGGACACGCCCAAAGTCCTCTGGGTTCCCTTGCCTTGGTATACAGAGACACGGAATACTTCTAGGTGGCGTCAGAGATCAAATTTATTAGCTGCAGCTAGTATCAGAAATCCCAGCAATACCACAGGCATATCTAAATAATAATCTGGAAGGCCCGGACAAACCCTTAATTGAAAGCGTAACCCATGAAATGAAGAAACAGTAAAAAAAGTAGTTTCAGATAATGTGCAAGATAACAGAAACGTAAAGAAACTTAAAAGTTAACAAATGTCTTGAATGGTGATTGGGAAAGTGGATAACGATCTTTCAGGGAAATTGGCTTGGCAGGGTCAATTCCAGGTGAAAGGCCAGCTTATGAAATTAACTCCAGCGCACGAAGGAAACCTTAGTTAATGTACACATGACCCACAAAAGGTCAGACTGCTTTGCTCGCAGACTAACTTCTGAGGCCTACGTAAAAGGCAACACCAGATAGCAGTCACAACGCATGGCAAAAACCCATGTTTAGAAAAGAAATTTGTGCACTTTAAAAGCACGCAAAATCACAGAACCTCACATGAAGACCTGGCTTTTTAGGAACTATACATCTTTACACCGGTAGGCAGTTATTCAATGCTTCATTAACGCTACAGTACCTAACAGGGTATTGTGGTTTAGGAATCCTATAACATGGCTTGCTTCACACAGCAAATAGCACACCAGATGTCTTCAATTTGGAGCACCCACAACACAGTCACAGTGAAATTTTATGTTTCTGCACCTGGTTGTCATCAGCCTCTCTGAAACTGTAATCGGTGGTAGACAAAAGGGCAGTCCTGGCCTAGAAACCTTCTCACCTTGTAGTCCTTGCACAACAGAAACTGCTGTCTCACCTCTCACCCCTACCATCAACCAAATGACAGTGCTCCGGAAGAAGCCTCTTGCTAACAAAAGCCCTGATGGAATTTCTAAAGGTAGCTCTTTCTCCATCCTCACTTGAGTGTCTGGAACCCCACCCTCCAGCTTCCAGCCACAGGAATGCAGGCAATACACATCCCCCATCTTGGGAAGCTGTCTTATCCCCCATCTTGTGCCATGCTTATAAAGGCATTCAAAATGGATCTCAGCGCAAGGGTTTGGGTATGCACACAACAGTGGAACTTTACATTAGAGGACTAGTAGACCACTCTCTCACTTACTCAGACAAACACATCTGGTCGCTCTATCGATCTCACTACATAGTAGGCTGCCACAACCACTTTATGTGCTACTCATAAGACAGTAGTCTTCTCGTCAACTATGAAGGTATGTTTGGTGCACCTCTTCGGGTCACATGATAAGCCCGGACCTTGCAGAGGACAGGCCTAGGCATCTGCACACATGCTACACCAGTGTGAAGCCAGGGCCAAAATAAATGCCAGAATACCAGGTAAACAAGCAGTTACGCATGCAGGGCAGGGGGACATGGCCATATAGCATTCAAGGGATAGTCTCTGTCCAACATGAAACATTGCCATTTGCAAGATGGGGGAGGACCGTGCCTGAATAACAGATCTTAAGATTAGTTCTAGCAGGAAGGGCTTCACCCAACAAAGCAAGTTTAGCTGGTGGCACACAGTCTTTGATTTGTGTGCTATGAGGGTCCTGAAGCTGAGACTAGTGTCTATATAGAAGTCTGTGAACTTGCCAATTTGACTCATAGATTAAATCTGAGTAGATGCATTTCTCAGAGCCATTCTTACTCAAGGTGTTTGAGGTTACTGGTGAAGAGTACAAATTCACAATTGGTGGGTTTATCTTGAGGTAGGAAGATAGGCATCTAGATGGTTGATGTCAATGACAGAGGGGGCCTTTAGGTATACCTGAGACTCACATACTGAGGAAAATCTTGTCTATGCCATAAGTAGGATGCAATGGAGCTTCATGTGCAGGCTGTAGAATACTGATGAGAGAAAGTCAATAGAGGGAATGTCGTACAATCCTCTGGTTATGTGCCTGGCACTTAACTATTTATTTTATTTATTTCAAATTCTTGATATAGCACACAACTTTTGAGAATCTTAACTGTCTGGAAGGCTGATAGTGACTAAGTCCCAGCGCAGGGTTTGGGGGATTGCTGAGGAGAACCTACCCTGAACCGCTGTTGTCCTGGACTCGCTGTCCCAGGGGGCTATTCTGCACGCCTGCACCTGAGCGCTATAAACGACCTCGCCGCAATGTCTCTCTGTTCACACCTCAGCGGCAAGACGCCTCGGCATTCAAGTGCTTTATAAGCATCAAAACATAAACATAAACATTAGGGCTTTCAGCACTGAGGCCCTGATTAAGAATTGCACAGAATGATCAGCGAATACTACGCAAACATTATTTTTTGTCTACAATCGACTATTACTGACTCTGGTTGCTTTACATACATGACACGCCACTTTGTCTGATGTTTGCTGGTCATGCTCTGCCTTGCATGCCGACATTCGACATTTACTTTTCACATGCCCCCTTGTCCATGCCTTTTGGGAATGGGTATGGTCTCAAATCAATTTAATTTTGGGTTCTAGTCATCCTTTCTCCATTTCTTGTGTATTTATTTATTTATTTATTTATTTATTTGATTTGTATCGCGCGTTATAGCCACCGGGGCCTCTAAGCGCTGGATGTCCAAATTAACCAGTGGGGCTGAGCATCTTACTTGATCTATAGGTAGCTTATCTCCTATATGGACACAGTGTGATTCTAATACAACAATAATTGACTTATTCATTGAAGTGGCCTTCCAGCAAATCACCAAAAATGGGAAGGATTTGACTATTTTGTCTTACCAAGCTTGGTGGTACGCTGTGTGTTATAACCACCGCTTGGACACAACTCTTGTATACCCTGTCACTATGTCAACGAAACGCTTGAATTTGTGGTTACCTGTTACATTATTTCTCTATGCCAATGCCAGATGTTCCTCTGCCCTGACACCTGTTCAACAAGAAGTTCCCAAACCTCCTTGCCTTTCCTCTTGTCGTTATTACCAATGCATGATCATTCTGAATTTTGCAAACTGTTTTACTTCTAGATACAATTTGCAACCATTCTTTATTTTTTGTGACTAATTTGTATTTCCTTCTTACTCATCTTTTCCGACAAGACAAGCTGCAAATGTATTCACATTTTCTCGTTTTATTGTTCCTTGGTTTATCATTGATTCATGTGACTTTTTGTTCTACTGTATTTTATTGCATGACTCATTTTTTTCTAAAGAAAATCATTTTTTAACTTAAAACAAAAGAATTGCACAGAACCAGGGTCAGACTGGCCTATAAGGAAATCAGGCGGTGCCATGGGTGGGTCTGAAAGGTCAGTGCGTGCGCCAGCTTTTGGCTGTTTGTTGACCTGTTTTTTGTCTGTTGGGCCGGTTTTTACTGTTGAGTTCCCAGATAGTAAAACAAACATTGCCTGCAGCATGTTCAAATCTATGTAGTCTTTCATTACGTGCAATACCAGTGGCATAATGAAACTTGAGGGGCCCCCTGCACAGTACAAGGTGGAAGCCCCTCCTCTCAGCCCACCGCCTACCACTTTTTATGGACCCCCTAGAGCTCAGGGTCCCCAAGTAGCAGGGGGGAGCTACGGGGCTAATGTTACGCCACTGTGCAACACACTTATACAGAGTGACTTTACAAGTTCAAAACATGTTTGCAAACTTGGGCCACTTTTTTAGCTTTCGTATTCACTAATGGGGGCCTCATATTGTCGTGTCTGGTGCTATTTTCTGTCCCAGCCTGGCCCTGCATAGTGCTGGCTTAGTGCAAGCCCCTTTCCTGTAATTACCTGGATCATGCTGTGACTTTATACCACTACTGTGTAAGTATGAGTTAAACTTGGTGGAATGGGGAATTTCCATAAGGAGCTAAATTTCCCAGGCTTATTCTGCACAGCATTCCCTTTTGCATGAGGTTTAACATATACATTTAGCATCTACTGTTATGTGTGGGGGGTGCTGTTAAGGCAGGCCATGATGGGAGGGCCGTGTGGAGAGTGTGAGAGGGAAGGGGATGCAAAACAGAGGAGGATGTAATGCTCTCCTTGTCTTGTCTGTTGTTTGGACACAGGACTGGGAATGGGTTTGGGTAGTAGTAGCATTTTCCCATACTCGCTTTAACAAAACTTGACGGGGTCCCCCTGCAAAGTACATAAAAGGGGCCTCCCACGCTCCAGACCCAGTCAGGAGCTCTCAGCTGTTGCCCTTGCACAGTGCCGGTGGGGGCCCCCTGGAGCTCGGGCCCCCACCCACAGCAGGGGCTGCGGGGGCTATTGTTACACCACTGCTGTATTTTCTGAACTTGTCGATAGGGTTACCCTTAAACGACTGTGAGCAGCCCTCCGTATGGATGGCAAGGTAAAATGGGGGATGGAACAACAGGGACAGCCCAACCTCCAGTTCTTTTTCTTCCATCCTGATCCTTTCACTTCGGTCTTTCTGAAGGAAATACGCATATCCCATCCATTCAGGCTGGAGCCACAGAATGCTCCCAGTGCATCCTCTCAACATGAAAAGCCCTGCTGTACCTGGCATCCTCACAAGATGGGCAATCTGCCCCAAACTGATTGACTAGATGCTTAAATGGAAAATGAACTTACATTGATTGGCAGTGCGGTGGATTCACTCTGAGTCTGCCGAGGAGGCAGGTGAGGTCAACAAGGCAGATACAGCGCCAGACCTGGCTGATGCGAACACCACAGCAATTGCAGCTGCAAATGCGCCGATGCAAACAAAGAGGCTGTTGGAGTCCTAAATGGGCAGATTCGAACAACAAAGCAGCTGCAGCCACACTGAGACCATGTGTAGAAGCACAGATTTTTCCCAGTTCTCACCAGGCACCATAAAGAAACTTGTAGACCCTCTACGTCTCCCGTCGTGCTTCGTTCCCAGGTAGTCCACTTTCTCTGAGGGTTCCTCTGACCAGGAACATACTGAGCTCTTTCTCTTGAAGCATCTCTCCTTCAGGAAGGCCACACAGACTCCTTCAATCTTTAAGCAAGCAGGCAGTCCCTCAGTTACTCCAGCAAAAAGTGCAGACTTCAGGTCATGGCCCCTCATCCCTGGGAGCCTCGCTCTAATAAATGCACCTCTGCCCTGCAGAGTACTCCCTTCCTAGTGTTGAAAGGTGTGGATTTGGAACAAAGTGATGTGATGTGGGTCCCACTGTCACACACAATTACTAGTCAGAGAATCTGGATCCACAGTCTCAAATGTCACTTTTGGGGTGGCTCCATTCTCAAGCCTTCATCTTTGGCTACTCTCCGGACACAGGGATTGATTTATAGCTAAGAGTACACTATTCACTCCATGAGGACATGGACTAAAATACTCCGTCGCCCTGATAGAGTAACCCTGCTCTGAATTTAGACAGGCCTGTCAGCCCAGCAGACATCTCTAGTCATTGGCAGGAATCACTGTCCTGACAATGCATTAAACGTTTGACGAACGGTACTGTCGAACAGTGGCCGTCCGTCAAACTCTTAACATGTTTTTGTATTTTCAAAAGCAAAATCTCAAAGGACTACTTTGGCAAGATATTAAGTATACTTGCTCAGGCAGTAAAGCATTATTATTTAGGGCTGTAGAACTATGGAAAGAACTCCCTTGCACACCTCAGAGAATACCCCTATTACTACATTTTAGGAAAGCATGAAGACCTGGCTTTTTAGGAACTATACATCTTTACACCGGTAGGCAGTTATTCAATGCTTCATTAACGCTACAGCACCTTCCAGGGTATTGTGGTTTAGAAATCCTATAACATGGATTGCTTCACACAGCAAATAGCACACCAGATGTCTTCAATTTGGAGCACCCACAACACAGTCACAGTGAAATGTTATGTTTCTGCACCTGGTTGTCATCAGACTCTCTGAAACTGTAATCCATGGTAGACAAAAGGGCAGTCCTAGCCTATAAACCTTCTCACCTTGCAGTCCTTGCACAACAGAAACTGCTGTCTCACCTCTCACTCCTACCATCAACCAAATGACAGTGCTCCGGAAGAAGCCTCTTGCTAACAAAAGCCCTGATGGAATTTCCAAAGGTAGCCCTTTCTCCATCCTCACTTGAGTGTCTGGAACCCCACCTTCCAGCTTCCAGCCACAGGAATGCAGGCAATACACATCCCCCATCTTGGGAAGCTGTCTTATCCCCAATCTTGTGTCATGCCTATGAAGACCATTCAAAATGGATATCAGCGCAAGGGTTTGGGTATGCACACAACAGTGGAACTTTACATTAGAGGACTAGTAGACCACTCTCTCACTGACTCAGACAAAAACATCTGGTCGCTCTATCGATCTCACTACATAGTAGGCTGCCACAACCACTTTATGTGCTACACATAATACAATAGTCTTCTCGTCAACTGTGAAGGCATGTTTGGTGTACCTCTTCGGGTCACATGACAAGCCCTGGACCTTGCAGAGGACAGGCCTAGGCATCTGCACACATGCTACACCAGTGTGAAGCCAGGGCTAAAATAAATGCCAGAATTCCAGGTAAACAAGCAGTTGGGCATGCAGGGCAGGGGGACATGGCCATATAGCATTCAAGGGATAGTCTCTGTCCAACATGAAACATTGCCATTTGCAAGATGGGGGAGGACCGTGCCTGAATAACAGTTCTAGCAGGAAGGGCTTCACCCAACAAAGCAAGTTTAGCTGGTTGCACACAGTCTTTGATTTGTGTGCTATGTGGGTCCGAAAGCTGAGACTAGTGTCTATATAGAAGTCTGTGAACTTGCCAATTTTGACAAGTCATAGATTAAATCTGAGTAGATACATTTCTCAGAGCCATTCTTACACAAGGTTGTCGTGCAGGCCTCAGCCAGACCCGCTAGTGCAAGGGGTTCGCCCTTCTCTGCACGAAGTCCTCAGACCAAATAGAAAGAAGTTGGCACAGAAACTGGAAATAGGAAACGTAACATTTGTTACACCTCATGAGGTGGTGCTATGGTTCAAACAGTACCCTTCGGCATTGCAAGAAGTAGCATCCCGAGCTAACAACGAATGGTTTATTTATACCCACACAGGGGCTCAAAAGAAGGCGGTACAAAGCACAAGAGCACATTTTATGTACATATAAGGTAATATCGAGAGGCACAATCGATCTGTGGGAGGAGCTAACAGTCTTGGGGGTTCGACTAACACATTCCAATCTAAAGCTAATCACTGCCAGATGTGAACCCTAACGGTCAGCGGCAAAACCAGGGGACACTAATAATAGCCTGTTGCTGGGTAGATTCAAGTTAGGGCGAAAGTCATGTCTTCCCTGGACCGGAATCAAGCTTCCCAGGACCGATTTCTGGCATTACAGCCGTCTTCAGCCCGGCTTGCTTGACTCCAGTGGCAAAGTGAGCAAGGGACTCACGTCTGAGCATACCCTGCCAACTCTCTTTTAACTCTTTCACTTGTTTCTTTCTCAACTCCAGCGCTTTCTCATACACAATCTTTCACTGCTCTTTCCCAATCAACGCTTGCTCACGCTTCTCTTGCTGTCGCACTTCTTTTTCCCACATACGCACGCATTCAAACATGTCACGTCTAGACCTTCGCTCAAACATACATTGCTCCACATACTCAATCTTTCGTGCATCAAATGACCCATTCAGTGGCCAGCGTAACTCAGGATCCTTTTTGGTATATTTATGCCACAACGTGCTGTACATTATGGCAGAAAGACCAAATTTCACATACATAGTTCTATTAGGCGTCCCTTCTGGGGGAGCCGGCAGCGATTCCTCGAGTCGTAGACTGGTACCATTACAAAAGCAAAACAACCTTCGAAGTGCGCTAAAAACAGGCATGCCAGAAATAATGCAAAATATGCAGTATTATACACAAAATAGCACTTAAAGTACCTTTAGTACGTTGCGCCGTTCAAATCAAATAGTTGAAGAAAAATCTTCACATGGCCTGCCTATATGAGTTGCAACACATATATATACCAAATTCCAAATACAAATTAGACTAGTCTTTTCCAAATACAAATATGCCACAGTAAGTGTTCCTAAAACTACCTTACCATTCAAGGGCGTCCAAAACCCACAATAGGTGCCGCAAAACGGCTCTTACCAATCATAGGGTGTCCAGGTTCCAACTTCCAAGTTCTAAATTCGACCAAACAGTCACTGCACGGCGAACCAACAGAAGAGATCTCAGTTGAGGACCGGCGCCACCTGGATGGTCAGATCGGAAAGAAGGGAAGAAACACCTTGGGTGCCAAGACTCGGGTCTCTTCTGGCAGCGATCGCGCCCTCAGCGAGGTTCCAAACCTTCATCACAAGCAATCCTTCGGGCATCCGAGTCGCCAATGAGCCCGACGTGTTGGGCGCCAATTTGTCGTGCAGGCCTCAGCCAGACCCGCTAGTGCAAGGGGTTCGCCCTTCTCTGCACGAAGTCCTCAGACCAAATAGAAAGAAGTTGGCACAGAAACTGGAAATAGAAAACGTAACATTTATTACACCTCATGAGGTGGTGCTACGGTTCAAACAGTACCTTTCGGCATTACAAGAAGTAGCATCCCGAGCTAAGAATGCATGGTTTATTTATACCCACACAGGGGCTCAAAAGAAGGCGGTACAAAGCACAAGAGCACATTTTATGTACATATAAGGTAATATCGAGAGGCACAATCGATCAGTGGGAGGAGCTAACAGTCTTGGGGGTTCGACTAACACATTCCAATCTAGAGCTAATCACTACCAGATGTGAACCCTAACGGTCAGCGGCAAAACAAGGGGCCACTAATAATAGCCTGTTGCTGGGCAGATTCAAGTGCCATGGACAGGAAGATATCACAGAGCACATGGTCGGCACGAGGTAGCATGTAGCAGACAAAATGGCTGCCATGAATACAAAATGGAGTCCGTTAAAATGTCAAGATAACGGCTAGAACTAAGATGTCTTTCGCTAATGCTCAATCTAATCGCTGTTAAATTACAACAGACGACCCTTTTAGCATTAGCTAAAGACATACGCTCTTTTGGGATAATCCAAACATTCATTCCGTATATCTATACGCATCATATCAGCTATTTCTATATCTAACGTGTGTTGTGCTTTCACAGTATTCTTCTTGGATGATATACAAGCAGTTATGCACATAGAACATAACATTGGGCCACAGTGGATACACATACAACAGGTGAAAATCACTGCAATTGCAATACAGAGAATAGTCAGTAATTTCCAACCCCAGGCAGAAACTAGAGCCCAAAACCAACCAGCAAAAGTCCAGGTGCCATTTTTAGTATGAATATCGGCAGCTAACTTATGCAGTTTAAGAATTGCGTCATACACTAAGGGCGAACTATCAGGGATAAACACGCAGCAACTACTACCGATAACTTTACATGCACCTCCTCTATCTGCTAACATAACATCTAATACCATCCTATTTTGGAGAGTTACAATTCTAGCAATTTGTAACTCTTCAGTAATATTTCCAAGAGCTATAGCAGTTTGATTAGTGACAGCTTCCACGACTCTAGTCAATCGTCGTATTTTCCTGCTATTTAATGCAGCACCCACAAAAGGAAAGAGACCTAAATTAAAATCAACATATTGCTGCAGACTAGTGTCTGTCTGGTCCACTTCATCAATTCTTATTGTCCTCTTATAACGATTCATTGAAATATTTCTAAACAGTTTAAAATCTCGGTGGTATGAAGCTGGTGCCAGGAAAACAGGAGGCAATAGAAAAGAAACATAACATGCACCTGACCACCCTACTGGTAGTCTATGATATCCATGGCTCCCACATACTAAATATGTGTTATGTGAGGCCAAAAACGAGCTATTATTCAATCCATCTATATTTAAAACAGTAACACAATCACAAGTTCCAACTGGAATTCGTCCAGTACTTTGTACAGATAAGTCTGCTTTAGTCCTTGTAACAGTGATTACAGACTGGTTGCTTGTGGTAGAGTCTCTCGTATGGGTGAAAACATATGGTGTAGAAGCATTGTCCGGTCGGTATTCCTCCCATTCCCATATAGTTCCATTTGCTTGAGGATACCCATGTTCATCTTGATAACACTCTTTATTCAGACGAAAAAGAAGTCCACCTACTGTAGGTTTCCTAGTCGCAAACAAAAGAGTGTACCAGGCTCGACAAGAACCATTATGCGAAAAAGGAAGTGGAATAAAAGGTGTTCCACCTTTCTTTTGGTGTGCTGGAAGCATACCACATATCCAACAATTAGTGGTGTTCGTAACGTTATGGGTGTGGTGGAGCATCTGGACAAACGTATTATTAAGATAAGATTCTCGATGCTTTTGCTCATGATACGGAAGAGTAAAATGCTGATGCTCTTCTGGGACTGGAGTAGTAGGAACCACAAAAAACTCATGAGCAGGAATCATCATTTCGATAGACCAGGTGATCACTGCTATAATTGTCAGAGCAGCAAAAACACCTATAACTCCTAATAACCTTTTCTTAGTGGTTATCATAGCAAAAAAATCAGCTTTCTCTAAAAACAGAACAAAACAACAAAAAAACAAAATGATTGTAGGAGCTCTTCTCCCGTGGGTAGACGTTGTTTTCTTCAGCGTAGATCGAGACAGGTGTCACTACACTACGCAGGGCTGATCCCCCTCCCTTGTCATATCGGCATTCCGTTTCCACTACCCAGGGCGGTTGCTCAACCTGTCTCTCTCAAAAAACTGTAGACTCTTTCCTCGTCTCAAGTTGTATCGCGTTGCTCCAGGAGTCGTCTGGTCCGGGAAGAACTCCGCAGATTCGTCAGGTGATGCAGCAGGGCCTTTCTCCGTGGTCAAGATCTCTCAATGATCGGTCAGCACAGCTGGTTCCACCAAGGTCGACGATACCTTCCGACAATGGGTGCTATGCACCCAATTTTTCTTGTTGGTGACTCGAACCGCTGTTCACGTGGCAAGGAGCACCTGTTCTGGTCCACACCATCTCGGCTCCGAGCTACTTGACCTCTCGAACGCCTTACCCATCACAAGGTCACCAGGACGGAGCTCATGGCCTTCACCTGAAGATCTGTCAGGAAGTGCTTCTCGAACCTGTTGATCGATAGAAACCAAACTGTCGGTTAACTGTGCCAAATAGTCACTCATCAAGACACCAGGTACATCATACACAGAACTTGGTTTTGGAACTCCCCAAATATTCATGGGTCGTCCAAATACCACCTCGTACGGGGTGAGACCCGTTCTAGAATGTGGTACTGATCTGATGGACAACAATGCCAATGGCAACGCATCTGGCCAAGTCAAGTGCGTAGAAGCTTGAATTTTCGCAATTTTCAGCTTCAGAGTAGCATTATACCTTTCCACCAATCCTTCTGATTGTGGATGGAACACTGCATGGAACTTCTGTTTAATTCCTAATCCCTTCAAGACATACTTTATAACTTCCCCAACGAAATGAGGTCCGTTATCATTCCATAAAAGTCTGCAAACACCGAACCTCAGGAAGAATTCCTTCAGTAGTACCTTAGCAGTAGTAATAGCAGTATTATCCTTTGTGGGGTACGCCTCAATCCATTTATTAAAGGCACAAACCACCACTAGAACATACTTTAAGTTATTACAACGCTCAAGTTGGATGTAGTCCATTTGCAAGACTTCAAAAGGTGCAGTCCGTGTAGCAAAACCTCCAGATGGAACTCGCGTTCCTTTTCCAGGATTATATTGTAAACAGATCAAGCAAGACTGTACTACTCTCTTAGCTGTGCTAGCAATTTCTGGATGCTCCCTAACTTGCGTAAGCATTTTCGTTATTGCGGAAGCTCCAACATGTGCTAGCCCATGTGCCATCTGAACCATAGGTTGTACGAAAGCTATAGGTAACTTCCATCTATCCATCTGCTTATTCCTCCAACAACCTTCGTCATCTAACTCTCCTTCTTTAGACCACTGTTCAAGTTCTTTATTAGAGGCTGTCCTCTGTATCTCTCGTACTTCTTACCTAGCATCATGCCATCTCTCAGCTTGTGACTTCACTACATACATAGGAGTAGTGTTTCTTTGCATCGCAGTTTCACGTGCCACGTGGTCTGCAAAGGCATTACCTTGTCCAAGCTTGTCTATCACTTTCTTGTGCGCGCTACACTTCACTATGGCTACTTTCTTTGGGCATGTCAATGCAATCAAAAGATTATGCACTAATTCTCTGTGCATTATTTGCATTCCGTGAGATGTAAGAAAGCCTCTTTCCTTCCAGAGTAGGTCAAAATCATGCGCTACTCCAAAAGCATAACGGCTATCTGTGTAAATGTTCACACACAAATCAGTACTAAGCTCACATGCTTGTGTCAAAGCTATCAATTCAGTTGCTTGGGCCGATTTCTGTGGTATGCGAGCTCTCTCCACTATTGTTTCAAGCGTGGTGATTGCATATGCGGCTGAGGTCGTACCATGTGGTAATTTCAAACAAGACCCGTCAACCCACAATTCACCATCCACATCTGGAAGGGGCGTATCTTGCAAATCAATGCGACCTTTGTCTGTTCCTCCGTCAGGAATATACAATCATGCATTTCTTGTGACTGAGGCTGAGTCACCGGATACGGCAACAAAGTAGCTGGGTTCAAAGTTGCACATCTCTTCAATGTAATGTGAGGAGCTAGCAATGTCAGTTCATATCCTGTCAGACGGGCGCTAGTTAAGTGCTGGGTCTTTGTCTGATTCAAAAGGGCATCAACCGCATGGGGTACCAACACTAAAAGCTTATGTGACAAAACTATTCCCTCACTCTGTCGTATTGACACAGCTGTTGCTGCAACTGAGCGAAAACACCCAGGTAATGCTCTAGCAACAGGATCAAGAACTGCTGAAAAATAAGCATAAGGACGTTGCTTATAGCCATGTAACTGGACTAAAACTGACAATGCACATCCATCTTTCTCATGCACATAAAGTGTAAAAAGCTTCATGTAATCTGGTGTACCTAACAATGGTGCTGAACAAAGGGCTTGTCGTAACTGTCGAAAAGCACTTTCACATTCATCTGCCCATGGAAGGGGTACGGGAGTGTCTTTCGTCAAAAGCGCTAACAAAGGCTTAACAATGTATGAAAACCCCAAAATCCACTGACTGCAAAAGGAAGTAAGACCCAGAAATGCACGTACTCCTTTCTGTGTGGTAGGAACTGGCGTGTCTAAAATTGCTTGTATACAATCTGATGTTAATGCACGTCCCTCCTTAGACAAAAGGTCACCTAGGTAGGTTACCTTTGGTCTACAATATTGCAGCTTCTTTCGAGACACTTTGTGATGATGTGAAGCAAGAAAGGAAAGCAAAGATAGAGTACATTTTTCACACTGTTCTGGGGTGTCGGCTGCCAGCAAGATGTCATCGACATATTGTATGAGAGCTTCACCTTCGGGCAATGCAAAGGAATCAAGTTCTCTTTTTAATGCTTGACTGTAAATACTCGGACTCTCAGTATAACCTTGAGGAACTCTACAAAATCTAAACGATCAATTATTCAAAGTGAAACCGTACAAGTATCGGCTGTTTAGGATGAATAGGGATCGAAAAGAAAGCGTTCTTCAAGTCAATCACAGAAAATGTTGTAGCAGACGGGGGAACCAAAGTAAGAAGTGTGGTGATGTCAGAAACCACAGAATACTGCGGTACCACAATTTTGTTTACCTCCCTCAAGTCTATGATGAATCTGTAAACTCGTGTATCAGTATCTCTTTTCAGAATTGGAAGAATTGGGCTGTTGCAAACATTAAATGGGACTTCCTCAACAACCCCAACTCGGATGAGATCATGTACAATTTGTATGAGTGCTTCTTCACCCTCCTGTGAAATCCTATATTGTGGCAAACGAGGTAACACAGCTCCCTCCTTGACACTAATCTGTACTGGTGGGATAACCATTTGACCCACATCAGTGTCTGAGGTAGTCCACAAAGTTTTAGGAAGCGAAGCCAATGCAATATCCTCTTTAACAAAACAAATTCTTGCAGGCTCGGAATGATTATCATTCAAAATGACACGCACTCCTTCAGGGGAACATCGTATTGTGGCTCTGAAATACTTCAGCATGTCAAGTCCCACAATATTATCTGGTGTGTTTGGGGAAAGCAAAAATGGACATGGAGCACTGAATTTATCTATAACAACTACTCGTAGGGGAGGGTCAGAGGGAGATTATTTAACGACAAACCAGGTAAATACCCCCAGTGTGAATGCACAAACAACAAGAAACCTGTAAGTCGGAAAGTTCAGAGAAAGATACGCTGACACTGGAAAAATTGCACAGAGAGAGTGATTGAACTAGCTATCAACAAAAGCTGTTAAAGTCCTATCAGACCACCCAAATGGCGGAGCCTCATCCTGTAGGACTCCTAGACCTTGGTTTGTGTGCAAGTGCCCAGACGTATTTTGGCATTGCATCACTCGGCCATGGTCTAGTCACCGCAGTTGTTCATATGGATGGTGAGACTGATATGTGCAGTGCAAAAAATAAAGTGATGTGTATAAAATGGCTGAACAAGCAAACAAATAAACTTTAATGGCGTTTGCCTGAACGTCAGATTAAAAAATAGTGAAATGACAGTGTGACAAAATCACTGTCTAACTTGCTTGGTAAAGATCAAGAATTAGGGCCAACATGTTTCTGCCATATCGTGAAAGTCCACTGGCATTCTTCAGGGCCAAGCTAAAATGCTACTGCAAGTACACTACTAAATGTGTTCTGATTCTTGATCTTTACCAAGCAAGTTAGACAGTGATTTTGTCACACTGTCATTTCTGTTCAGCCATTTTATACACATCACTTTATTTTTTGCACTGCACATATCAGTCTCACCATCCATATGAACAACTGCGGTGACTAGACCATGGCCGAGTGATGCAATGCCAAAATACGTCTGGGCACTTGCACACAAACCAAGGTCTAGGAGTCCTACATGATGAGGCTCCGCCATTTGGGTGGTCTGATAGGACTTTAACAGCTTTTGTTGATAGCTAGTTCAATCACTCTCTCTGTGCAATTTTTCCAGTGTCAGCGTATCTTTCTCTGAACTTTCCGACTTACAGGTTTCTTGTTGTTTGTGCACTGAATTTATCGACATGGAATGCAAGTGGTTGTGACAATGAGCTAAGGGAAGGTGTTCCATAGAAACCTATTGAAGTAATAGTTACGCCAGACAGGGGAGCCCTCGGAACCAATTGTTTAGACAAAGCGCTACGAGTAGCTCCTGTATCAACCAGAAACCGATCATTAGAACCCAAAACATGTGCTGTAACATAGGGATCCGTCTGATCTACTGGAACTTCAACTGATTCCTTACCCCATCCTAGGCAATCCTATGCATGAGCAGAATCGTAAAGGTCAGGCTGGACATAATCAGACATCTGATATTGGTTTCGTCTATCAAAAGTGTTTTGGCCATTATGTGTTCGTATATTAGTATCAAATCGAGCACGATCATTCGTATTTCCCCTAGGCCCTGAAAAACCTGAACGATTTCTCATTTGTCCCCGCCCCCGTGAATTCTGTTGGGCACGCAACACTGGACAATCAGCCATCCAATGACCAAACTGCTTACAATACGCACATTGATTGATAGACAAAATTGCACGAGTATAGGGGGCATTGAAAGATCCACGTCCGCCTCTATCGTAAGCTCTATCATAGCTTCTATCATAGCCTCTAGAAGGCGGACCATAGACTTGGGCTAACATAATTTTCGTTTTCAAAACTTTGGATTTGTTTTCCTCACTACCTTTCGCTTCTAATTCTTGACGCTCATAATATTGAGCCATCGTCAAAACGGATGCTGGAGAGGATGTAGTCCAAGAACTTTCACTGGCTTTTAAGCGGCTAGCTATCCCTGGCAACAGATTTGTGACATATTTGTCGACAAACAGATGTCTGCCGGTATCATCCGTCAAAGAATGACCACTAAAATCATGAAAAGCTTCCTCAAAGCGCGTAAAGAAATCAGAAACTGATTCGTCAGCCTTTTGTTTACATGATGCTAAGACAGTCCTATCAATCTTTTTAGGGGGAATAACTGTTTTAAGCTTAGTTAAAATTGCTGCAGGGAGATCTAGTATTAATTGATGTGGCTTTTGGGCGGGCTCTCTATCCACATCCAATCGTTCTAAATCTTTCCATTCGGCACCAAAGGTAGCACGGTCATCAATTTTACGAACAGCCCGCCACATGTCTGGCGGTAAAATTAAGCCGAAAAATAAATCTATATCACATAGGGTCATAGTACAGGAATTTAAAGCGCCTTCAACTTCCTCATAGAAAGCGGATGGATTTTTATGCGGATCGGGTAACGCTGTTTTAAGCGCCATTACATCTGCTCTATTCCAAGGAGTGTACACCCAATTATAAATAAAATATCCTTTTGCATTAACAGAATTTTTATCATTCTCGTCACCCGTTCCTTTAGGGGGGACATACAGGGTCGCGGCTTCCCGCATAGGCCTCATTTCTACTGGCATTATCTTATCTGTTCCGAAGATAGAAGACTGCGACACTCTGGACAAATTGGGCTGCGCAGCTGCGTCGGCAAGCTTTTTCTGCTCCTTCAAGTGGAACGCCTCAGCTCGTAATTTAACGAACCGCCTAATCGCGTCGTCCACCTGAGAAAGAAAAAAAGACCACCATCACGTATCTGTTTACGATCAGCTGCTATATCATCTAGGTCTAGAGATCATCAGTTCAACAAGTACCTACTTGCACCCACTGGGGTGAACCACTCAAGAACTCCATGTACCAGAGTCCCTAGGGGCGATCCGGAGGAGGGGCTAGCGGTCCATTGCTATTGTGTCTACAAATTGGCTCCCTTGAGCTTTGAGCCGACGGGCTCCTGGACGACGCACCTGCGTGCCGGTTCGGGCATCGAGGCCTTTGACGGTTGCTTGGCGGCCTTCTCTTCCACCCCTAACTATTTTCTCTACTGATGAGGGAAGTTATCACGAAACCCGAGCCATGTCTCTGGTGATATCCAAAAACCCGGGACATGTATCGGGTCTAGAGATCATCAGTTCAACAAGTACATACTTGCACCCACTGGGGTGAACCACTCAAGAACTCCATGTACCAGAGTCCCTAGGGGCGATCCGGAGGAGGGGCTAGCGGTGTGCGGTCCATTGCGATTGTGTCTAACACTGAACAGTGTTTTCGAAACAATTCTACAACTTCTGTAGCAAATGTCTCAATAAAACATAACAGCTCCTTCTCCGACCATTCCTTTATACTAGCTAAAAGAGTGGGAGCAGAATCAGCATTATGTAATGCTATACGAGCAGCTTGTCTGATCTCGGACGAACGCACAGCAGTCAACATGGATCGAGTGTCCCACGCTTTTTGTTGCTCTGTGTCAGAATCCTCATTGCCTTCGGCCGGAGCGGACGGAACGGCATACGGAGGTGGAGGTCGATCTAATAACAAAAAATCATCTTGCGGTTTATTAAGGACAGGATAGAGAGGCTGTCGGACAGGATATTGGCCAGATACCTGCAACCCGTGTTCTTTCTCCTCTCTCTCTTTTAACTCTTTCACTTGTTTCTTTCTCAACTCCAGTGCTTTCTCATACACATTCTTTCACTGCTCTTTCCCAATCAACGCTTGCTCACGCTTCTCTTGCTGTCGCACTTCTTTTTCCCACATACGCACGCATTCAAACATGTCACGTCTAGACCTTCGCTCAAACATACATTGCTCCACATACTCAATCTTTCGTGCATCAAATGACCCATTCATTGGCCACCGTAACTCAGGATCCTTTTTGGTATATTTATGCCACAACGTGCTGTACATTATGGCAGAAAGACCAAATTTCACATACATAGTTCTATTAGGCGTCCCTTCTGGGGGAGCCGGCTGCCATTCCTCGAGTCGTAGACTGGTACCATTACAAAAGCAACACAACCTTCGAAGTGCGCTAAAAACAGGCATGCCAGAAATAATGCAAAATATGCAGCATTATACACAAAATAGCACTTAAAGTACCTTTAGTACGTTGCGCCGTTCAAATCAAATAGTTGAAGAAAAATCTTCACATTGCCTGCCTATATGAGTTGCAACACATATATATACCAAATTCCAAATACAAATTAGACTAGTCTTTTCCAAATACAAATATGCCACAGTAAGTGTTCCTAAAACTACCCTACCATTCAAGGGCATCCAAAACCCACAATAGGTGCCGCAAAACGGCTCTTACCAATCATAGGGTGTCCAGGTTCCAACTTCCAAGTTCTAAATTCAACCAAACAGTCACTGCACGGCGAACCAACAGAAGAGATCTCAGTTGAGGACCGGCGCCACCTGGATGGTCAGATCGGAAAGAAGGGAAGAAACACCTTGGGTGCCAAGACTCGGGTCTCTTCTGGCAGCGATCACGCCCTCAGCGAGGTTCCAAACCTTCATCACAACCAATCCTCCGGGAATCCGAGTCCCCGATGAGCCCGACGTGATGGGCGCCAATTTGTCGTGCAGGCCTCAGCCAGAACCGCTAGTGCAAGGGGTTCGCCCTTCTCTGCACGAAGTCCTCAGACCAAATAGAAAGAAGTTGGCACAGAAACTGGAAATAGAAAACGTAACATTTATTACACCTCATGAGGTGGTGCTACGGTTCAAACAGTACCCTTCGGCATTGCAAGAAGTAGCATCCCGAGCTAACAACAAATGGTTTATTTATACCCACACAGGGGCTCAAAAGAAGGCGGTACAAAGCACAAGAGCACATTTTATGTACATATAAGGTAATATCGAGAGGCACAATCGATCAGTGGGAGGAGCTAACAGTCTTGGGGGTTCGACTAACACATTCCAATCTAGAGCTAATCACTACCAGATGTGAACCCTAACGGTCAGCGGCAAAACAAGGGGACACTAATAATAGCCTGTTGCTGGGCAGATTCAAGTGCCATGGACAGGAAGATAGGACAGAGCACATGGTCGGCACGAGGTAGCATGTAGCAGACAAAATGGCTGCCATGAATACAAAATGGAGTCCGTTAAATGTCAAGATAACGGAACTAAGATGTCTTTCGCTAATGCTCAATCTAATCGCAGTTAAATTACAACAAAGTGTTTGAGGTTACTGGTGAAGAGTACAAATTCACAATTGGTGGTTTTATCTTGAGGTAGGAAGATAGGCATCTAGATGGTTGATGTTAATGACAGAGGAGGCCTTTAGGTATACCTGAGACTCACATACTGAGGAAAATCTTGTCTATGCCATAAGTAGGATGCAATGGGGCTTCATGGGCAGGGTGTAGAATACTGATGAGAGAAAGTCAGTAGAGGGAATGTCGTACAATCCTCTGGTTATGTGTCTGGCACTTAATTATTTACTTGATTTATTTCTAGTTCTTGGTATAGCACACAACTTACTCCTGAAGGACTATCTCAGAGCTGTGCTGATCAGACAAACTGGTACATTCTAAAACATCCACATTTTTAACATCTTCTTAAAATTCATAAAATCGGGCACGGGAGAAGAGGGAGTCTATTCCATGTACGAGAAAGATCTGCCCCTGAATCTGGAGGTGCGAATGCATGGAATCAGCAAGAGAGTTTTGTTTGAGAATCTTAACTGTCTGGAAGGCTGATAGTGACTTAGTCGCAAATGCAGGTAGGTAGGACGTGCCTTGTATAGTACCTTATGCATCAGACAGCAGAGCTTAAAGACTGCCCACTTTCTTATAGGCAACCAATGCGTTTTTTAAAAAGGGGGCAGATGACAACTGTGCAGGTAGATTGCAGATCAGCCACACAGCTGTAATCTGCACAACCTGCAGTTTGGCCAGCAAGATGCCATTTGCTGATACCAATAAAGTGTTCCCTTAGTCCAGGTGACTAGTTTTTTAGAAGTGTCCGGTAGCCAGGGAAAAAACCTTTTAGGAGTCTCATTGAAGCAAAGCAAGTGCCGCACATAGTATTAAGTTGCTCTTGCATTCATAGAGATTTACCTATTTTTACTCCAAGATTTTTCACCACTTGCTTTGGAGCAGGGACTGGACCAAGTTCCGAAGGCCACCAGTCAGCAGACCATAGCTCGTGGGCCTTGCCAAATAGCCTAATCTCGGTTTTCTCACTATAGTTAGAGACAGTTGTTGGTCATCCAGACAGCGATTTCCCTCATGGAACCCGCAGACTGCGCTCTCACTTTACCTGGATCAGGTCCAAAGGAGATGAGAAGTTGAGTGTCTTCTGCATATGACATGATCTCCGCTCCGCATGATCTCACAATTTGTGCTGGAGGAGCTACGTAGATATTGAACAATGTTGGGCTCAGGCATGAACCCTGTGGAACCCACCTGTTAGTATACATCTAACTCATTTTAAAGGGGCCGAGACAGACATTGGTGAAGCACATAGTAAAACTTCCTTTTATTAATAAATAACAAAACTCTCTCTGCAGGTTGGCCTGCAGCCACTAGGCGCTAGAAAAACAAATGAATACTTTGGGCTCATCAACTGCTCAATCTGTTTGTCTTCAATTGCACCATTCCCTGTACTTTAAACTCTTCAAAGGGAAAGTGTGATGTTGCAATGCGATATCAGTGCTACTCAGATAACAAGCACTGGCAGAGCAAATACGTTTGAGTTGCATTTCTAGGTATAAGCCTGGACTATTAGCTTCGCGGCGTTTCTGCAGGAGCTGAATTTGTATTTCAGCAGATGCTGGTGGTAAAAGCAGGGAGCTGTCAAGTGCACTGAATCTATCAGCAATGTGGCAGATAACTATGGCTGCTAGGGAAGCCATGAGGTCTTTCAACTAATGGAAACCTTTATAGGGACTGCCAGTTGGTGTCCCTAACTGTTCATATTCAATCAATCAAGCAATCAGGGGTTTATAAAGAGCACTACTCACCCGTGAGGGTCTCAAAGGGCTGGGGGGGGGGGGGGCTCCGGATCAGTCGAAGAGCCAGGTCTTGAGGTCCTTCCTGAACGTGTGCAGGGTCGGGGACCGTCTGATGTTCACAGGGAGCTCATTCCAGGTTTTGCCTGCTATGTAGGAGAAGGCACTCCCACCTGTTCTGTTTCTGCAGATGCGGGGGATCTCTGCCAGGGCAAGGTCGGCGGAGCGGAGGTTCCTCTTGGGTACGTGGAAGGATACTCTTTCGTTGAGGTATTTGGGTACGATGTTGTGGAGGGATTTGTAGGTGTTGGATGAGGAGTTTGAAGGTGACCCTCTTCTTGACGGGGAGCCAGTGGAGGCCTCGTAGGTGTTGGGTCATGTGCTCATGGCGCGGTGTTCCAAGGATGAATATTGCTGCGGCGTTCTGGATGGTCTGGAGTCTATGCAGGAGAGTTTTGTTGATTCCGGGCATAGAAAGCATTGCCGTAGTCAGTCTTCTGGTAATGAGTGAGTGGGCGACAGTCCATCTGCAGTCGGAGGGGATCCACTTGAACATCTTACGGTGTAAGCAAACGCAGTTGAAACTAGTGGGTATGACCGCGTTGATCTGGGGGTCCATGGAGAGGGAGGAGTCGAGGATGATGCCGAGGTTCAGAGCGTAGTCTGTAGGGGTGGGTGGGCTCCTGAGGGCTGAGGGCCACCAGGTGTTGTCCCAGGCGGAGGTGCAGGGACCGAGGATGAGGACCTCAGTCTTCTCTGAGTTGAGCTTCAGGCAGCTGTCCTTCATCCAGGCTGCCACATTCTTCATTCATTCGGTATAGGATACGATGCTGAGCCCGTGCAGTCTGACGATGGCGGCGAGGGGGGCCATGTAGATGTTGAAGAGCGTGGGGCTGAGTGAAGATCGCTGGGGTACTCCGCAGTTGATTTCCATGAGTTCGGAGAGGAAGGGAGGGAGTCGGATCCTCTGGGTTCTGCCCGAGAGGAAGGATTGGATCCAGTCGAGGGCAGTGAGGAGGGCGGTCTCGGAGCTGTGGTTGCTGCGGAATCCCGACTGGGAGGCGTCCAGGATGGAGGTATCTTCTATGAAGGTGGTCAGCTGGGTGTTTTCGAGTCTCTCTGTGACTTTGGCCGCAAAGGGGAGGAGAGAGATGAGCCGGTAGTTTTTCAGGTCCGTTGGGTCGGCTGATGGTTTCTTAAGGAGGGGTTTTACTTCCGCCAGTTTCCAGTCATCTGGGCAGATGCCGGATCTGAGGGAGGCGTTGACGGTGCGTCCTAGTTCAGGTGTGATCACAGTGGCAGCCATGTGGAAGATGTGAGGTAGGCAGAGGTCCGTAGGGGCTCCAGAGTGGGTTTTCTTCATGGTCGCTGTGATGTGTTCGACGGTCCCGGGATACCAGGACATGATGGTCGTCTTATCGGCGGCGGTGGGTAGGGGGGTGGTGCTCATTGGTTCGCTGACGTTGTCGTAGAGGGCTTTGATCTTCAGATGGAAGTAGGTACTGAGCTTGTCGCAGAGTTCCTGGGAAGGTGTGACGTATGTGGCTGCGCAGGTGGGTTTTGTGAGCTGCAGTATGACGATGAACAGTTCCTTGGTGTTGATCGCGTTGGTCTCTTATGAAGGTCCGTTTGGTGTCTCTTATGAGCTGGTGGTATTCCTTCAGGGCACTCTTGTGGTCATTATGTGCTTCTGTAGTTTTCAGGTTTTGCCAGGTTTCTCTAGTCGTCTGCAGGAGCGTCTGGTTTGACGTAAGCGAACAAATATGCCTTGAGGTGAAAACATTGTCAAAAAAGGTTTGTAGGTGTGATGATTCAGTATACTTTTCACATGTAAATTAGTCCTTTGTGCATTCCAAAGGATGCACTTCCTAGGAGGTCAGTTACACTTAGGATACACTTACTAGGAGGTGGAAGGATACATTAAAACTGCCAATAGCATGAGTGTGGAACAAAGTAACAAAACAACTCCCCTGCTTTGAACCAGGATGTTACTGCCAATGTCTCAGTCTAATGGCTGGAAGGGGGCTCAACCAAGCAAGCCAATGGTTTTAAGGAGGATGACCCTAAGCCCAATATTGGATATGAGAGGTTAGCTTTGTCAGACCTAAAAACCCTAAATTACGTATGAAGCGGAGAGAGCGGGAGGGGACGTTATCAAACAGCTAAATTATTGGCCTAGTGTTCTAGTTTCCAGTCATGCTTCAGAAATTTTAATTCTAGACAAATCATATAATTTGATTGTTTCTTAAATTATAACATGTTTCTAAAATAAATATGCATAGCTGTGTAGGTTACATTTGAATGATGTTTTAACCATCTACACTGTGTGCAGTTCACACCCCACCTGCCCTGCATATCATGGCTCCTGTAGTGTTTGCAACCAGACCGGTCATACCACACCACTCTATGTTCAGCTCCTCCCATTAGTGAGATGGTCAGGCTTCAACAAAAATCTCATTTATAAGGCGCTCTGCTGCTCCTGGAAGCTAGGTCTGTTCTGTCTCCACTGGCTAAAATAAAACTCATGAAGAATTTCAAAAACTAGGCATCAGCCTACTGAGTTCATCTGAAAATGAACAGGTAACAGAAATACATTTACTCATGAATGTTAAATTAACTATCTAGATTAAGTATCATTGTCCCCACCAATAAGAAGCCTTAAATTGCAAGCCTTAACTATTGTAGTTTGCCTCAACGATATTGTCAGTAAAAATATGGAGCAAATAGCAATGCAGACTGGGTAGTAAGGGTGAGCTTGCAGTGCATTCTGATAGCCTTATTGTACACTTGGGGGCTGATTCTGATGCGGGTTGGAAATGCTTCCCGACCGAATCAGGTTGGAAATGGTTTCCAACCAACTCGGATCGGGACAGTCCGACCGACGGAGTACAATGCATCCGGATGCTTCCCGATGCGATTTGGTTGGACTCCCATTGACTTCAATGGGAGCATATGTTCCTACCCGCATCATAATTGGGCCCTGGGTGGTTCCTGATTTGGAAGGACCAAATGCCATTAGGAGGCCTTCCAAACTGCATCAGAATCAGGCCCTTGGTGTCAAGCATTAACAACTAGTTATGTGTTTCCCATTTATTTTTTTTATAATTCTTTTTATTAAACATTGTGAATCGATAGCTCATTATACAATCAAGAGGTATGAATACAGTATGGTATTGGTAATCAACCTTTCAAACAGGTACAACTCAGCAATTTGTCATTGTTTACATTTTATGGGGAGGGAGGGTCATCAGGGAGGTCACTGCTTGGGGGGGTGCAAATATTCCCTATGTATTCATTCCATGAGTTCCAGACTTGGGACCACTTTTTGGGGCAGCCCGAGCAATGTAAACTGTCTTTTCTCTAAACATACACCAATCTAGGTCTTTCTTCCATGCTGCTATTTTGGGTGGGTGTGTGGCTCCCCATAGTTGTGCTATATTTCTCTTTGTTAACATTAATCCTAGGGTAACCCGTAGCCTGCTCTTACTATTTAGATCTGTTGGCTCACATATGTTTAGTAGGCATCTCTTTGCTTCGGGACGAATGGTGAGGGCTAATATTTCGCTAATTATGTTGTGTATTTTGCTCCAGTATGGCTGTATGTTGTCACATTCCCAGTGTTTCGCATTATTAACCAGATTTACTTTTGACACAAACTTTTGTAGGGTGGGCAATCAACAGCTGTTAATGTATTTTATTTCACTTTATTTATATACTTTTCTACACTGACAGAGCAGAGAGCATGAGAAGAGGAAACAACAGACAAAGTTGTTACATACACTCTAGTCTGAATGCTTGACACTGCTCAACACTGCTGAGGGCAAGGCAGGAGCCTACTTACCGCCACAAAGACCGCTGCTGGGCGCTGGGCTGCTGACGCCGCTGTTTCCTCCCGCCGCCGGCGCCAACCTCCACCCCGGCTGCCGAGGGGAGGAACTACGGTTCCCAGCATCCCTTGCGGTAACAGACGACCACTTCCTGTCCCGTGCGCCCGGATGCGCATAAAATCACGGAGCTTCCTTCGCGTCGCGGACGGCGTCGGGCGGAGCCCGGGCAGAGGGCGGGCCGTCTGTGGCCTTCAGAGGCCGGAGGAGGCTGGGCTGGGCCATCCCCCTTGGTTGTTCCTTTTCATCATCCTTGGAACGCACGTCAGGTCAGTGACAAAACACTGTATATCGTTTCTATAACAGATTTTGAACTATGGGGAAAAAGACACTGGCTGTAACAAGGCCAAAAGACTCCCTTAAAATGGCCCACCCATCAATTACCACCACTCCGCGGCCAACACTGACCGCCATTGATAAAATGCTCCAGAAAACAATTGATGTTGTTGCAACTGCCATTCAGAACACAGAAAGACGTCTTTCACTCCCATCTAGTTTGCCCCCCACTGTACTGAATCACTACAATTCAATGGACTCTTTACTTGCTGCTTCTTATGCAGGACTTCCAGGCACAGATTCAATTGAGAACTGTATAATTGTGGACACGGCCCCGGTGCCACAAACTACCCCAGGTAGTAGGTTATCATCAACTCCTACTCTGCTCTGGGTCGATACAAACATTAGTCAAGATTCCTGTGCACCATGGGCAAACAACCACCCATGCTTAAATGGTATCGACTCACAGGTGGATTCTGATACATCAATTACCGAGGGAGATAAAAGCGACAGTATTCCTGTGCGAACCAGGGGCAAGAAAGCGAAAAGAAAAATGAAGCATCTAAATACTGAGACGCCATTAAAAACACATAGAACTAAAGGAGGGCGCAAGCGTAATCGGAGGGCTCCTGCCACCGTAGAACAGGAAAGGAGTAAGGGCAAAGACGAAATTATGGCAGCTAAAAATTTATCCTCAGAAGTCACTGCAGCATCAGGGAATGAGGCATTTTGGGGGAGGATGGAGACACTACTGTCCACACTCCTAGGTCCAATCAATCAACAAATTTAAAATTTGGATAAAAGGCTGAAAGTATTGGACGATCATGCATTAAAACTGGGCACAGGGCAGACTCCTATCAATACAGCTGATAATGGGACACTAAGTTCTATTAAGGCCAAAAATAGTGGTGCCAACACTAACACTAATTTAAAAACAGTTGGCAATAACAAACCGATTCCAACTGTGCCTACACCTAGCACTAGTAAAGATCAACCCCTACTAAAACAGGCCCCTAATTTGAACTCAACCAAAACAACAAGCGTGTCAAGGACGAACCCTAAAAAAGATATAAGCAAAAGGGTTCCAATCCATCAATCTAATAACAATCCCCAAAATTATCCCACAGTCCAACCTGAATCCAACACATCAAATTACAGGAAGAAGATGCCTACCCGCATCAATCTTCCCCCTGAATGCGGGGCATACGTGTTGGTTTTGGTGAATGTCCCTAAAATAAAGAATGATCAAGAGGAAAACTACATAACCCTTAATAATAGGATTCTCCACTGGTTATCCACTTACTGTAATTTCCCAATGGAAGGAGCAAGGGAGGTTATCCAAACACAAAGAGTCGGGTGGGTGGGTCCACTGAGAAAAAAGTTTGAGGGAGACTGCGTTGTAATCAACTTTAGGTCCCCACAATGGGCCCAAAAAACCCTTGCCAATGCACCACTACCCTCACCCTGGGAATTTAATACGACCTTGCTTCCCCTGGGTTACTTTTATAGACATCTAGCCCCAACTCCCAATCCCATGTTTAATTCGGCCGCACAATCTCAGGAGCGAAATCTTGGAATCAGGGATTTATATCCATCCCACCAATTGAACCAAGATTTCAATCCTATGAACGGCCAAGCCCAGAGCTATCAGGCTAAACCCATAGGACATCTAACACCGTATTCACACTTCCCCACCATGCCTCGGCATAACTACAGCGAGAGGCCACACTTCAGTCCCAATGTAAATCCCAATCCAGGGTATAATGAGTTGAGGCCTATATACAATATTCCAATTTACAATCGATTTGAATATGCCTTCTCAAACTTAGAAGAACAGGACTGACTGGGGATTAAGGGAAGTAGTGATGAATGTCGAGATGTAAGTGTCGATATTGAAGACCATGCACCCACAGTGTCAGTTATCACAACTCGGGAAATATCGGCACAAAGCTTTATTATTACATCTGCAAATATAGAAGAGGCTGTACCTCTGACTCCCATTACTCCTATGCAGAGCGCAGCTAAGAATGCTAGAAGCAAATTAATTAGACATACCAAACATTGCGATCTATCTATTCTTAGCTGGAATGTCGCAGGACTGGAGTCAAGATTGAATAACCCAGAATGGATTAAGATACTGGAGGGCAAAGACATTATTATGTTCCAGGAGACCTGGGCCGTGGAGAACCTTTATATCGAAGGGTACCAATGTTTTAGTGTGATAGCACCCAAACCACATTTTGGACGTGCAGTGGGAGGTTTGTTCATTGGCATTAAGACATTGGCCGGTGGTACAATTACAGATCTCTCAAGAGGACATCCGAATATTCAGATTTTAGAGTTCAAGCGAAAGACCCGGATTTATTTAATCAATTTTTATAATAACGACTTTTGTTTTGTTCCCAACAAAAACTTTGAAGCACTATCTAAGACTTTACGGGACCTTGAAGCTAGCTTTGCAACTGGGGAGGAAACATGGATCCTTATTGGGGGAGATTTTAATGCAAAAATTGTCAGCAATTGTAGCACTGAGGAGAGGTATCAATCAGACCTGGCCGAACGCAGGGGTATTGAACTAGCTAACATCCTAACTGAGTATAATTTAAGTAATGTTATGGATGTATGCCACACACCCAGCGAATTCTATGCCCCTACGTTCAGAGGGCGGGACTTTTTTTCTATAATTGATTTTATTTTTACGTCACCTCGATTATTAGACTGTGTGATAAAATCTACAGTGATAGAAACCTCGTTCGGTGACCATAATCCCCTCAATGTGATGCTAAAACTAGGTTGCAACAAGGTTTATGAAAAAATAGACGGGGCAAGAGACATTACACCTACAGGCGATGGCCTGCGCCTTAAATGGAGGGGAGTTGATAGTGGGGCTGTACTAGAAAGTGTAATTAGGGTACACCCCAACTTTATTACTTCCTGTCTAACTATGGATGAGAACTATCACAGGATAATCTACGATTTCGGTAAACTGTGTTCAGCAATAAAAGCTTCTTTGTCAGTCCCACTTCCAAAAGAGCGGAAAGAACCTAGGTGGTTTGACTCTGCCTGCTCACTAGCGAATAGGGAGCTGCGCAGGGCACTAGCCAGTAAACCTAGGTGCTTAGTAGAGGTTCAAGCAGCCAGGAAATTTTATAAATTAAAGATAGCCGAAAGGAAGGCCACATTACTAACAGAACAATGGGAGTCGTAGTTCGGAGCGCCAATTTGAAAAACAGCGGACTTGTTTGGTCAGCTGTCAAAAAAACGCGTGAAATGGGCAAACAACTAACCCCAATTAGCTGCAATATAACCAGCAACTCTTGGGAGGCCCATTTCTTTCAAATATATGCTGCCCCAGCCGAAGACACACCTGGCTCCTCTTGTGGCCAGCCCCATGGCCTAAAAATAGATCTGCATGAGGTGGTGACAGCCATCAAAGAGAGCCTTGGAAACAAGGCGCCAGGTCCTGATGGCCTGCCCATAGATATAATTAAGCATAGTCCAGACCTATGGGCACCAATCCTCCTTAATGTTTTTAACAGCCTCCCCACAGTCCCCATGCCCAATACCTGGGCCACTAGCATTTTAGTCCCAATCTTTAAGAAAGGGGAGAGATCAGACCCAGTGAATTATCGCCCGATTTCTCTTCTGGATAACACCTTGAAAATTTTGGGACGAGTAATTTATAACAGGGTGGTAGAGCGGACCGAAGATACGGGCCTATTGGACCCGTGCCAGATGGGATTCAGAAGCAGGGTGGGGACCATCGAGCAATGTTTGAATCTGAAATTGATCATTGATAAATATAATATTGCCCGATCGTCCCCTATCTACCTTGCATTTATGGATCTCTCATCCGCTTTTGACCTAGTGAACAGATCTAAACTATGGGCAATTCTTTTGAATTACGGACTGGATGAGGCCCTTGTAAATTTCATGGCATACCTCCACACCGACCTCAAAGCGCAAGTCAGGATTGGGGCGGGTGGAGAAGTATCGGGACCCATTAAAATAGGCAGAGGGGTAAGACAGGGGTGCGTTTTAGCACCCCTGCTGTTTATCATTTACATCAACGGCCTGGCCAAAGCCTTAAAACAAGTGACTAGTAACGTACCAACTATCCAGGGGCTCCCATTGCCAGTTTTATTATACGCTGATGACGCGGTCTTGATGGGACGAACACCCAATGCCCTTTGTTTACTTGTTAAAGGCTTTGTTGAATACATGGAGGGCTTAGACCTGCTCGTCAATTTAAAAAAATCTTTTATTATGCCATGTGGCCCCGGGAAACGCAAACTCAACACTATACATATAGGGACAGACAAATTAGAATCTGTAACTTCATTCCCTTATCTTGGTTTGGTTTTCGCTGCGAACAGCTCATGGAGTGGGCATAAGGCCCACGCCATGAGCAAGTTCTCGAAAGCCAACAATTCTATCTTGAGTTTGTCCCGACCAAAGAAAATAGGTGCCACTAGAGCTATCTTAAAATTTTTTAACCTACAGTGCCTTCCAGTAGCCACATACGGGGCTGAGGTCTGTGGATTGGGAAAAAGCCCTGGCAGCCAGCGTGAAGAAGCCCGATTCTGTAGGAAAATCCAGGGTGCCCCAATTTCCTCTTCTGAATTTATTTGTCATGAGGAACTTAACCTCCCCTACGTATGTGACTTTATTAGATCTAGACCAATTCTCTTCTGGTTAAGGATCTGGAGAAACGACTCAGCAACTCTAACTCAAAATATAATAAAAGACTGTCTTAAATGTGATCATGGCATGTCAATCCCCTGGCTCGCGGATGTCTTAAAAACACTACGCGATGTGAACAGGGAAGATCTTTTTTCCGATCCCTGTAAGATTGAACCTAAAGATAAAATCGAGGTCAGACAAGCACTGTATGCACTTTATAGTTCAGATCGGATGGAAAGAGAAGCACTCAAATCTACTGTTGTGATTTATCAGAAAAATGATCTAAGCAGGAGTAATCTTGCACAATACCTCACCTTACCTAAGACTAACTGGGAGAGATCACTGCTGTTCCGGCTAAGGGCAGGTTCTATAAAATTCTTGCTGGGATTTCCCCTGGGCTATCAGCATACAAAAGTTTACAAGCCATGCCCATGTGATGGTATTAGTAAACAGAATGATTTGCACTTTCTATTCTTCTGTAAATTTTATTTAAAATATATTAATTGGTTTTTAACCCCGTATTTTAGGCGACACAGACCCCTTTCGTTAGGGGAATCTTATGCAATGTTATTGTCCCTGGATACAGATGAATTAATTTTACGCATTAGCACTTTTCTGAGAATTATAACATGTGCACGCAAAACGATGGAAAGCCCTTGAAAATTGTCTTATGAGAAATGCTTCAGTTTTTTAACAATTTATTAATTTTTATACTTGTTTTTGTTGTGTAAATGCATGTTTTATTGTGGTACTTTTATGAATTTTATGAAATTCGAATAAAGGTCTTTTGAACTTGAACTTGAATGCTTGACAGAAGAGTTGGATTTTCAGATGCCTCCAGAATTTTCCAAGGTTTCCTTTGAAGCAAAGGGGCTCAAGAACTGTATTCTAAAGGAATAAGCATTGAAAGTGTAGCTATTGTCCCCAAATCCGTTTTTATCCTGTCTGCAACAGCCTAGGCTGGTATTGGTGTCAAACCTTAAGGCGCCTGTTCTGGAGGTGCCTCAGCAGAGGGTAAAAACCCTAAAGATTTATATTAATTGATGGAAAACTATAACAAACTTTGGGGAAGATCAGATCCTAGACTATGGGCTTTATTTAGAGTTTGCTAGATGGAATACTCTATCTTAGATACAGTGAATATCCCATTATCCACATTACAAGAGTATTATATCTTAAGGCACTTGTAATATAGCAGACGGGATATCTGTGATGGTGTGTATTACCTACTGGCGGTCGCCAGTAGGTAGATATAGTTAGGACCTAGTTTCTATAGGAAATCCACAACATTCTATTTGGAATAACTTTGGCGCCGGTTGATGAATCTTCGCGAATTTCTCAAAGAGGATGGCCCGCTCCGCTCCGCTCCTTCCCTGAAAGTTTTGGGGGATTTGTCAAGTGGGGGCTGAGAAAAAAAGGGGGTCCCAAAACGTCTTTTCCCCATGTTATTTTCCATAGGACGTTTAGACATGGCTACAGCCCGATCGGCTGAACGGAATTACAAGAAATTTGGCAAAATGGTAGAGTCTGATTCGCAGATCACGCTTTTGCTTAAATGGTGTAAATCCCTCCAGTAGTTCCTGAGAAAATCAAAAGAGAAAAAATATATATATCTATAAGCGCGCACCGTGCGCGCACCGTAAGCGTACCGTACAAGTACGGTACGCGTACCCGGCGATTTAAAAAATAAATAAAATTGGGGCCTTGGGGGTCCTTGTGGGACCCCCTGAGCAGGCCTAGGGGGTCAGGGTGCTTCTACCCTGCCCCCTTTTTGAGTTCTACACGTTTGTTTTTCTGCTTTTTTGTGCCTCAGTCTACCGAGGCACAAGATGGCTGCCAACAATTTCTGTTTTGGAGTGTTGACAGACAGTGGCAGCCAATCAGCACAAGCTGCATGCTCATTGGCTTTCAACACTTCAAACCAGGAAGTGTTGGCAGCCATCTTGTGCTCGGTAGACCGAGGCACAAGAAATCAGAAAAAGGTGTCAAACACAAAAAGGGGGCAGAGTGGAAACACCCTGACACCCTAGGCCTGCCCAGGTGGTCCCACAAGGACCCCCAAGGCCCAAAAAATGTTTTTTAATAACCCAGTCTGTTGTTTTTTCAAATTACCCCCTGGGGGGACCAAATCGCGGGGGCATAGTGATAAAGAGGTGTGGGGGGCCCCAATCCCCCCCACACTGCCCCGGGGACCGCCGTCCCCTGGGGCATAGCAACGCAGCCCCCTGGCGCATACTGGAGGCTCCTGGTGGGCTAGTTGGCCCCCAGGGACCCCCAGTATGCAAGGGGAATTAGTTCCCCCTCTGCAAATGCGCCAGGGGGCTGCGTTGCAGAGAGGTGTAAAAAGGGGCATAGCCTCATTACACCTTTCTGAAATGCAGCCCCCTGGCGCATACTGGAGGTTCCAGGTGGGCTAGTTGGCCCCCAGGGACCCCCAGTATGCAAGGGGAATTAGTTCCTCCTCTGCAAACGCGCCCGGGGGCCGCGTTGCAGAGAGGTGTAAAAAAAGGGTGTGGCCTCATTACACCTCTCTGCAATGCAGCCCCCTGGCGCATACTGGAGGTTCCAGGTGGGCTAGTTGGCCCCCAGGGACCCCTAGTATGCAAGGGGAATTAGTTCCCCCTCTGCAAACGCGCCTGGGGTCTGCGCTACAGAGAGGTGTAAAAAAGGGTGTGGCCTCATTACACCTCTCTGCAATGCAGCCCCCTGGGGAATACTGGAGGTTCCTGGTGGGCTAGTTGGCCCCGAGGGACCCCCAGTATGCAAGGGGAATTAGTTCCCTCTCTGCAAACGCGTTAATTTATATTAAAAATATGTAATGTAATTTAAAAAATAAAATATCTAAAAATAAATCATTTAAAATAATGTAGTAAATCAGTATAAAAATATAACAATTAATTCATTTAAAGATTATAATTTACAAAACCATTGAAATTGATTGAAAAAACCATAGGTTTCAGCCACGTTATAGTTAGGAATTACTATTTAAAAAACCTTTGAAATTCCCCCGTTATAGTTAGTTGTACTCACTATAACTCGCGCGCCCCCAATCCACTGCTGATGATGTCACATATTACATCATTCATGACATGGTCAGTGACATCACTGATGACATCTCAAATGACATCACTGATGACATCACTAATGACATCATCCTTGTGAAAGAGTGGCAGACCTCCTCTCAGCGTAATATAACCCTTGATGCACACATTCAAAAATAGAAACTAACATTTTCAAAAAAATGGAGATACCAATTCCAGTTAGAAAGAACAACCTATTCAGTAATTCCAAAATCTACATACACATCCTGTCATTCACTAACAGTTCTATATGGACACTCATACATATACTCACTCATCATATGTACTCATACACCTATACATCTTATTACACACGGACACTCATCTATAGAGTTACTCACACACAAACTCAGAAGAATCCTGTGGCTGCTGTTCTGCCATTTTGATATGAAAAAAGCTGGAACAAAGCAGAGATCCTTCTCTCAGGAAACAAAAAGAGATAGTGAGGGAAGTGGGTGGGGTTTTTCAAGATTCTGGAAAAGAAACTACTATAAACCAGTCAAAAGTGTTGTTTTCATGTCACATGACTTTATGTGTGCTAAACGTGTGCACATGCATGCGTGCACGTTGCGCGACCGTCGCATATAAATGAAGTTTTTCCCGATTTTCGTAAAAGCTTTTAAAAACGTGAAAAGGAGGCAGGGAAGAGACTCCCAGACCCCCTAGGCCTTCTCATGGGGTCCCAGAAGGACCCCGAAGGGCAAAAAAAACATTTAAAAAAAAATTGCGAGGTGCCCGCACCTTGCTCGCACCCTCGAGGCAGAACTGAGTCAAAAACAATAGTGGAGAACGTGAAAAGGGGGCAGGGTAGAGACTCCCTGACCCCTTAGGCCTCCTCAGGGGGTCTTTGAAGGACCCCAAAGGGCAAAAAAAACATTAAAAAAAAATCACGAGGTGCGCGCATGTTGAAAAAAAATGTAATTGACTAATTTGACTGTTTATATTTTGATTGAAGATGTAGACTATACTGTTTAACTTTATCCAAATCATAAAAACTAGCTGTGCCGTTGCATATTACAGGATACAGTCAATGTATTACAATATACAAAGGCAGTTTGTTGGAAAATAAATATATAAAAAATATAAAAATTGATACAGAATTAGCATTTTAAAAACCTTGGAAATTTCACACACGTTATATTTAGGAATTAGCATTTAAAAAACTTTGTAAAATCACTGAAAAAAACATAGATTTCACAAATGTTATAGTTAGGAATTAGCATTGAAAAAACCTTAGAAATTCACCGAAACACCATAGGTTTCACACACATCATAATTAGGAATTAGCATTTATAAAACCTTGCAAATTCACTGAAAAAACCATGGGTTTCAGGCCTGATATAGTTAGGAATTAGCATTTACAAAACCTTTGAAATTCACTGAAAAAAACATAGGTTTCAGGCCTGATATAGTCAGGAATTGGCATTTGAAAAACCTTAGAACTTCACTGAAAAACTGTAGATTTTAGGGGTGTTATAGTTAGCTGGACATTTCACTCATACAAAACCATACAAATACACAACTAACTATATCTCGTGCGCCCGCAATCCACTGCTGATGATGTCACATATTACATCATTCATGACATGGTCAGTGACATCACTGATGACATCTCAAATGACATCACTGATGACATCATCCACGTGACGATACACCTCATCATACACTAGTATAACCTTTCGTCACTCACTGTAAAATACAGAGTACCATATTTAAATCTATTGACACACCGATACAAGTTTCTAAAAAACCACTCAGTGATTCCTAGATCTATACACACATCTAATCACTTACCTACAGATTCACTCATACATGCAGTCAATGATCAATAGAACACTATCAAATATACTTATACACCTATATCGACATTACACACCAGCACACTTCCTATTCACTTATAAAGTCATCATATTCACTTATGCAAACAATGGATCATACTTACATTTACTTAGCTATGCACTTATACAAACACCACTTTATCTATTCATATAGATAGTAAATTATACTTAGTGCGTTATAAAATCACTATTACAAGTATACAGTTGTCTATACAGTCACGCATACAATCAGTGAGTCTTACGTATACTTATTTATAAACAACAACTGACACATACATTGCCTTTTATTTTTCTACTTTGTTGGACATGTACCATTAAGAGAGATATTTGCTCATCACCACACCCATAAAGATATTCACTCACCCAAACAACTAGTAGTCTTAACGTCATCTCCCTACTAAATCAACAATTCACACATCTTTGGGCAGTCACACACCTCCCACAGAACCACACACACATTCACTCTCCCATACAAATACTTAGTTAACTAATCAATAACTAATATAGACTTTCAAATAGCTAGTAACCAACTGGAGAAGTAGTTTTTACAACAACTGACAAAGTGATACAGATGTTCACACAGTTTAGTTACTATCCAATATATTTAGAGAGACACTTTAAATTAGTCAAGTAAACAGTCAATCACACTGCTACTAAATCCTCCATCCAGATATTTATATTTATATATCCACTCATTCGTCAATGCAAATTGCTATATATATAATACATATTTAAATAACAAAGCAAACCACATTCACTGAATGATGTCATCAGTGATGTCATTTGAGATGTCATCAGTGATGTCACTGACCATGTCATGAATGATGTAATATGTGACAACATCAGTAGTGGATTGCGGGCACGAGACATATAGTTAGTACAACTAACTATATCGGAGGAATTTCAATGGTTTTGTATGAGTGAAATGTCCATCTAACTATAACACCCCTAGAATCTACAGTTTTGTCAGTGAATTTCTTTTTTGTGTTACAATTTTTTATTGACATTTTGAGTAAATTACATCATAAGTACAATAAAGTTATTAATAACTTACAATTTAAATATGAATAAATATACGAAAAATATGGGAAAAAAAAGGAGAAAAAAAAAGCATATATGACAATTACTAAGCACCAATAAATAACACAACTATAAAGATAAATAGCAAGGTATACAGTTGAATAAATATGGTGTGAGAGACGTTAAATATTTAAATAATGCAAGCAACATATATAAGAATTATAAAAGTCTTAAAGAATGAATCCTATGTTAACTCATTAGATATATAAATCGAGTATATAAATTAAGCATTATATATAACTACAAATATAGAAAATAGTCCCATAACAAATCTCCTCAGTCCTTGGAGTAATTCATCTGGAAAGTCGAAAATTGTAAAATATATCAAGAAAAATGTATTGAATAGAATATAGAAAAATAGTTGATATAAGAACTAACAAAGCGTATCAATAGAAGTTATATGAAGAGAAACGAGAAATGAGATGTTAATAAAATATATTATGAATAAAAGAGAATTAGAAAAGATAAAATAATAATACAACACAACTACAAGTTAATATAATAATAGGAAAGCATGAAAATCAGGGGTGAAAGGAGGGAAGTAAAAGAGAAAGAGGGGTATATTGTCAAATATCAGATCAAGGGGTATTGGTATCCACTCCTGGAATGTTATCATCAATTTCTAAGGTTGCTAATTCCTAACTATATCAGGCCTGAAACCTATGGTTTTTTCAGTGAATATATATATATACATATATATATATATATATTCACTGAAAAAACCATAGGTTATAGACCATATATAGTTAGGAATTAGCATTTACAAAACCTTGAAAATTCACTGAAAAAACCATAGGTTATAGACCATATATAGTTAGGAATTAGCATTTAAAAAACCTTATTTTACTCACACAAAACCATTGAAATTCCATATATAGTTAGTTGCACTAACTATATATCGCGCACCCGCAATCCACTGCTGATCATGTCACATATTACATCATTCATGACATGGTCAGTGACATCACTGATGACATCACTGATGACATCTCAAATGACATCACTGATGACATCACTGATGACGTCATCCAGTGACTGTATAATTCTGTAAAGTTAAAATATGTCTTACATATTGAAGAATGAATGGATGTATACGTGTCTTGATGAAGGATTTAGTAGGGGCATGGCTGACTGTATGAGTGACTGATTAAATGTGTCTCACTGAGTGCATGGGTTAGTGACTAAACTGTCTTAATTTGTGCATCATTATGTCTGTTGTTCTGTAAACTGCTGCATGTGTTGATCATTAGCTATATGATTAACTGTATGGGTTATTGATTGGTTGCCCAAGCATTTGTATGGGAGACTGAGTGTGTGTGTGGGTGGCTGGGAGGTGTATGACTCTCTGCATAGATGTGTGAGCAGTTGATTGACTGGATGTATGGGTTCAAAAGTGCATGTGGAAACAGCTGTATGGGCGGTTGACTGTGTGCATGAGTGTATTGGTGAGTGAATGGATATCTCAGTGCTACATGTCAAAGTAAGTACATATGTAAAACACAGTACATGTGAGAGTTACCATATATAAATAACTGTGCATAAGAGCCAGTGAATGTGTGAGTGGCTGTATGGATCATTGTGAACTTGTATCCAGGATTGTATAAGTGAGTAAATATGTTTTAGTATATGTTTGAATAAGTAAGGTGTGTATAACTGTATAGTTGAGGAAATGGAGGTGTGATTGATTCTTTGCATGACTGACTAAGTGTCTGAGTAACTCCATGGATGAGTGACAGTCTATGAGTGTCTGTTTACACTGAGTGTATCTAAGGTTATATTAGAGTCTGAAGAGGTTTATCGTATTATCACATGAATGATGTCATCAGTGATGTGATCAGTAATGTCAAATGAGATGTCATCAGTGATGTCATCAGTGATGTCATTTGAGATGTCATCAGTGATGTCATCAGTGATGTCATTTGAGATGTCATCAGTGATGTCATCAGTGATGTCATTTGAGATGTCATCAGTGATGTCATCAGTGATGTCACTGACCATGTCATGAATGATGTAATATGTGACATGATCAGCAGTGGATTGCGGGTGCGCGATATATAGTTAGTGCAACTAACTATATATGGAATTTCAATGGTTTTGTGTGAGTAAAATAAGGTTTTTTAAATGCTAATTCCTAACTATATATGGTCGATAACCTATGGTTTTTTCAGTGAATTTTCAAGGTTTTGTAAATGCTAATTCCTAACTATATATGGTCTATAACCTATGGTTTTTTCAGTGAATTTTCAAGGTTTTGTAAATGCTAATTCCTAACTATATATGGTCCATAACCTATGGTTTTTTCTGTGAATTTCATTGGTTTTTTAACAGCTAATATCTGTAGCTGTAAAATGTATTCTTCTTTAAATCCAAAAATATATTTTATATGTTTATGAATAATTTTTTTTTTTAAATATTTTTTTTTCTTCGTTCCCGCTTCGCAAATCGGGAAGCTTCCCGTTAGCTGACCTTGATGCCGCGAAATAGACCGCGAGCCGGTAAACGTTTCTTTACCGCAAGTGCCGCGTTACAAAACAACATCGTGACGCCTCCCGTCCGCATGACGTTTCACGTTGTCGCGTGATACGTCATATGACGTACTACGTTAGCGAACTGGTACGCGAAGCGAGTCGCAAAGCGCAGGTTTCTGGAAGCAAACCGGGAGGCCCTGCAAAGCGCTTAACGTAAACACAGCAAGTCATGTGACTTGGTAATAACACTTTTCATTGGTTCATTTCACTTTTGGTTTCCTAATGATGTAAGACTAGGTCATATAATCTAAAATGAACACTTTTGATTGGTTGAGAACTCTTGTTTTTCCCAAATGATGAAAATCCCTCCTTCTTTCCTCACTCTGACTTTCATCATTGTGAGAGAAAGACCCTTTGTGATCACTGAGCAATGGCTTCTTTAGTAGCTTCAGCTGGTGCTTCCCCACCACCTCCACCACATCCAAGGAAGAGTGGACCACCTGCTCAAGTTATAATTCAACAAGAAGAAGAAGAAGAGGAACAGGAGGACGAGCACGAAGAGAGGCAGTTTTTGCCTGAGCAGCCCAGGACGTCTCACCGGAAAGAAAACTTCATTTGGCAATTTTTTAAAATTCCCAAAGGTCAGAAAAAAGTAAATGCAAGATACGTAACTTGCCTTATATGTCAAGATAGACTGTCCAGAGGGACCGACAAAAAATACAGTTTCGGAAACTACACAATGCATCGCCATATGACTAGGTGGCATCCTAACAACTACAGTGCTGCACAGTTTCGGAACGACCTAGATAATCTCCCTATTATGGCCAGAAGATCTGTTGTACCGGAAGTAACGGGACCAGAGGGCAGGGAGATGGTGCCAAATATACAAATGAGATTTGGTGATGTAAAACACATCTGCGTATTTTGCGATGGATTCATTTCCTACGGAGAAAAAAGCATCACTCTGATCAACAGAGCTATTGACTATCATATGCAAGTTTGTACGAAACGCCCAAAATAATAAATACTTCTTTTTTTTGTTTTGTTGCTCCTGTTGAGCCCTTTACAATGAATCGTTTTCATTGCCCCCTCCAAGAAAAACCCCAAAAAATATAAAACTGTTCCGAAAAATTAAAAAACAGTAAAAAAATGTTCAGAAAAATAAAAAAAAAAAGTTCTTTTCAGAACTACCTCCCCGTTATTAAAAAATTGGTACAATATTTGGAACTGTGCCAACCTCTATTTCTCTTAGTTCGCTTCCCAGTTCGCTCGCCGGTACGCGAACCGGAAGCGAACCAAAAACAGTAAGTATAAGGGAAGGAAACAGACACTTATGTTAAAAGAAAGACAGCTATAGGGGAGTAAACTAGAGATACTATTACCCGTAATCCACTGCTGATGATGTCACATATTACATCATTCATGACATGCTCAGTGACATCATCAGCAGAGGATTGCGGGTTTTTTGGCAACATGCCTTATCCACGGTTTAATAACGCTGCCTTTTGCTTTATATAAGTTTTCAAATTGTATGAAATATATACCAATAGGTCGTTATGAACCTTTAGGTAGTGCTTTTCTTCATGAGGTCTGGTCGCTTCCATACACATACAGATGTTTCAAAGATGATCAAGAAGTTTATCTGAATGGAGAGGAATGCACTGAGACACCAGATCATTCACTAATGTGTAGGCACATACAGTTACACGGTTCATGCAACAAACACCGACCAAATATGGCTTGCGTGTTGCAAGGCACGCCAGTTCCTGCTATCATCCCCACGTTCAAGTTGTTGGAAAATGGTAGTTATTTGATGCTCAATAATGAAGATTGTTCTGAGTTAATTAAAAGTATTCCTTTTATCGTAACAGTAAGTGAACGGGTTATTTGCTGCAGAAATGTTCTATTTCCTCCCACACATGAACATAGGGAGTTTTCGATCTGGCCACAAATACCAACCTTGGGACACGTTTCAACGGCATGGCAAGAATAAGAGCTCTTTTGTCTCAGAGAGAGGTGGCCTTGAGTTCGGCCCGTGAAACTTTCGTACTTCACATAGCGAACACCCGTACAGAGGTGCACACCCTTTTCAATTAAGATTTGCCTTTCAATTTCAGCAACATGTTTCCGACTATCTTTAACGCATCCTCCACAAAGTCCCTGGCGCACTTTTTTAAAGTTGTTACCAGTGGTCTCGTGACTTCATTTGAGAAAATCTTTGGAGTCATCCCTGCTTCCTTTCATTCCATTTTCTCCACTCTGGTTCGTGGATTGGCATTTTTACTTGCATTACCAGCGGACGCTCTTGTGCTTTTTTACATTTTTAAATATGGATGTCCCTCCTATGCAACCTCCCACCCTGCAGCTGCTGACACTGTTCCGCAATCGCATGCTAGAATATTATGGCACAATGCCGTTGGCGATATTAAGCACGGCATATGGATTATCTTTTCGATTCTCCTACTTCACCTGTGTCCAGCCTGTATTTCACTGCCTGACCTGTGATTTCGATTGGGCCATTGATTTGTGTCTCTGCGGACCGGTTTCTCCTGACGTCGACTTTAATCAGCTGATGACTCCTATCATTACTCACGAGTTGGTTTGTCCTGGCGAAAGGATTATGGCTGTGGCATTGATGCATGGACTACTTGGTCCCTGGAATTTACTGGCGGCAGCACAGTCTTTCTTGGAACAGAGCTTTCTTGAAAACCCACCGAGCTGTCCTCTGATGGTGATAGAGGATCCGGTGCTGGGAGAGCACGTATGTTCTTTTCCGCTTTTAAATTGGATGGCTGAACTGTTTTCGGATGAAGACGGTGACTTCCTATTGGAGGCTGTTGCAGCTTATTTTGCATACACAGTTATGTCATAGACCTTTTTCATGTTTGATATGCTGAGTACTAGCATTTCATTGACAATTCATTGACTTATTTGTCAAGTTTTTATTATTTACCTTGCCTATTGGCTTAAGACTCGATAAAGTACTTGGCTGTTTTATTTTTCTTTAGCATTAAATTTTCCTAGTTTTTAATGCTTTACCTTGCGGACCGTCCACATATAAACTTGCAATCTGCTCTCATGAGATGGCACTTCTATTATCTTATTCAGTTCGTTTCCGGATCATGGGGAGGTGTCATCTAGGTCCTGGATATCTTTACACCGTGTTAAGTTAGCATGGGCTCATTACCGGTTTAAACGCCATTTTTCCTTTTTTGCAACTTCTGCACAAGACACTTAGTTGTTGCTTTAGCTTTCCACCTAGTAGTTCATCGTGGTTTACATGAGAATAATATGTTATTGGTCTACTATCTGCTTTACTTGTTAAACTATATCTGTACAGCGAGTGCTAAAGTTTCAAGAACAACACGATACAGAATTGTTATGAGGTCTGATCTCCACGACTTCATACTCATAACATAAGTGCAACTTCTGCCAATTCTGGGCATGAGGCGGGTTTTATTTTGCTTTGCCGAACACACATACACAACAGTTGATGCGGTTCACATGAAGAGAGAGCTGGTGTATGCTGATGTGATTCCTTCAAATCTAAGACACTAAAGTATGGGCACGCCCTAAACCAACACAAAGAGACCTTCTTAGCAAATAATATAATATGTGTATTAGGGAGGGTGAGATATAAGCAGCCGCGGGCCGTGGAGGGAGTTACGATGGGGCAGGGAAGCGGGGAGGGGGAGAAGCAGGGTGGAGCCCTCTCTACCTTGCCCCTCCCCCTCCCCGCCTCCCTGCCCCACCGTAACTCCCTCCACGGCCCGCGGCTGCTTATAAGTGTTGCTAACTCTTATTCATTTACAGCATGTTAACATACTGTCACCATTCGCTTTTTATGTACTAGTAACTATGCTGGTAATTTTGCTACTGATAATATGTGTACTTGTATTCTCCACCCTGCTTCTCCCCCTCCCCGCCTCCCTGCCTCACCGTAACTCCCTCCACGGCCCGCGGCTGCTTATAAGTGTTGCTAACTCTTATTCATTTACAGCATGTTAACATACTATCACCATTCACTTTTTATGTACTAGTAACTATGCTGGTAATTTTGCTACTGATAATATGTGTACTTTTATTATCTAAGGTACTACGCCTGAGAAGACGGCATTAGTAAATAAACATTTCAAATACACATCTGTTCTTCTTAACTCCATGTTCTGGTTTCTAAGAAATCTATAACGACCGACTGTTCATGAGTTCCACGTATCCTGAGGTACTATAAGTTCATATTCTGGATTGTCTAAACATTGAGAGTTTGTTATATCCAATGTGACACTGTACCTAGCTTGCTAAGGAGTTTTTGATTACTAACGTGAGTTTTGGGACACCCTAATTCGCCGAGGTTCCAATCCTCTGTCCACAGTTCTGTGTGAGAACAGAAACCCTGCGACAGGGGCACCCCCGACCCTTGCTGGAGCTTCATCACACTTGCGATACAACTCCAGCAATGCATTCGCCGAGGTTCCAATCCTCTGTCCACAGTTCTGTGTGAGAACAGAAACCCTGCGACAGGGGCACCCCCGACCCTTGCTGGAGCTTCATCACACTTGCGATACAACTCCAGCAATGCGCCACCTTTACGGCACAGATACATCACGCATCTGTGCTGTTTTTGCCCCATGATGCGCCGCATTGTAAATGCAGCACACCATAGGTGACGGAACAGCGGCACAGAATGACTAACACATCCCTGGTGATGCGCCAGTCATCATAAATGTATCCCTATGCTTCTTATCTTGTTAGAGATGAACCGCCATATGTATCATCAAAGTTTTTTGCATTTCCTAAATAGCGAACTTTAAGGAATAAATAGCGATTCTTTACCATTCCTAGTTTGCGATGAGCTATTTGCTAATTAGCCGAATGTAGCCCAATGAAGCCCAATGTAGCCCAATGTAGCCCAAAGATGGCCGCCAGACACACAAAAAAACAAATGTAGCCCAAATATCAGCCAGATGTAGCCCAACTATAGCCCAGTGACAGAATGACCAATCAGCTTCGCAAACCTCCGTTACGCGAAGCGGAGCGCTGTTACAGATATATATCTTTTTTTGAACGTTAATTTCTCAAAATCCACTGGAGCACATATATTGAGACCTAGCAAAGGCACATCGGGCTACCAGTCCCTAATATTTTGCCAAGTTTCGTGCAAATCCATTCAGCCGTTCGATTATTATTATTATTATTTTTTTTTTTTGCCCCGCGGGGCCCTTTTAAAACCTCCACATCAAACCTAGAGGGTCAGCGAGGATCTACTATGCCCCCTTATAGTTATTTCCCCCTTTGTTTTGACCTCCTCTTGTCTCTCGATCCTACCGAGAGACAAGATGGCGGCCGCTACGGACTGTTTGGAATGTTGACAGACGCCGGAGAACCAATCAGCTTCGCTTCACAAAGCTCCGTTGCGCGAAAAGTCCGCGTCCTGGTTCGCTGCCCAGTCCGCTGTTACAGATATATATCTTTTTTTAAACGTTAATTTCTCAAAATCCACTGCAGCACATATATTGAGACCTACAAAAGGCACATCGGGCTACCAGTCCCTACAATTTTGCCAAGTTTCGTGCAAATCCATTCAGCCGTTCGGGCTAAAAGTGAGGCCAACCGCCCTATGGAAATTAACATGGGAAAAACGCGTTTTGGGACCCCCCTTTTTTCTCGGCCCCCCCTTGACGAACCCCCCCAAAATTTTCAGGGGCTGCTCAGAAACAAAATGTGCCATTTTCCTGAAAATTTCAGCCAATTCCGTCCACAAACGCCAAAGTTATTAGACATAGAATTTTCAAAAATCCCATAGAGAAAAAATCCTAACTATATATACCTACTGGCGACCGCCAGTAGGTAATATATATATATATATATATATATATATATATATATATATATACATATATATCTGAAAGAGTTCTCCCATGCAAAGGAAACGTACGACGACGCGTTTCACCTAACGGCTTGCAAACGTGAGCAAGCCGTTAGGTGAAACGCGTTGTTTGTTTTGCTGCCAAATAAAATACTTTTTGAAGCACAGCAACTCCTTGAGTGTCGTCGTACGTTTCCTTTGCATGGGAGAACTCTTTCAGATATAATTGGGCCGCCGGGACCCCAACGACGACCCACTCGCGAGCAGGTACTGGCCGAATACCGGAATTGTGTGTTCTGCAATATATATATATATATTACCTACTGGCGGTCGCCAGTAGGTATATATAGTTAGGATTTTTTTGAATAGGGATTTCTGAAAATTCTATGTTGAATAACTTTGGCGTTGATGGACGGAATTGGCTGAAAGGAAAATGGCACATTTTGTTTCTGAGCGTCCCCTGAAAGTTTGGGGGGGTTTCGTCAAGCGGGGGCCGAGAAAAAAGGGGGGTCCCAAAACGTGTTTTTAACATTGAGTTTTCCATAGGGCGGTTGGACTCACTTTTAGCTCGAATCAGTGATGTCATTTGAGATGTCATCAGTGATGTCACTGACCATGTCATGAATGATGTAATATGTGACATGATCAGCAGTGGATTGCGGGTGCGCGATATATAGTTAGTGCAACTAACTATATATGCGAATTTCAATGGTTTTGTGTGAGTAAAATAAGGTTTTGTAAATGCTAATTCCTAACTATATATGGTCTATAACCTATGGTTTTTTCAGTGAATATATATATATATATATATATATATATATATACATTTTACTTTACTTGAGTGTTTACTTGAAATGAAATTGGAATAAAAAGAAAATTTGATTGAAACTGGCACCTTTGGTGAGTGCGACCCTCCTTTTCTGGTTTCCAGAAGTTGTTGCAATATTTAAACGGCGTGGTCCTGCCGTTGGAAAACGCACCGCAAAAGGATCGCCGGTTAGCAGGAAACCTGGACTAACAACGTGACATTAAATAGCCTGCTTCGGTGATCGCGAACGATTGTTGGTCCGACACGGAAAGAAAGTTAACAACAGGCTATGCCTGCATCTCCGGCTGGAGGTAAGAGACATTTTAGCCAATAAGTTATCCCGGACCGAAGAGAGAGAAAAAGTTTGAATTGAAAGAAAATATCAAAAACAATCGTTTCGCTAAGTTTTGTTGGGATTTTGCATAGGTACCCCGCAATGAAATGCTAATTGTTTTATAAAGAAACTAAAGCTGTTAAACAAGTGGCAACGCTATGCAACTTTGATATCTCGAACAAAGTAACTCGTAAAGACATTTTTCAAATCACAAAGGTACAAACACGGTGGAGACAACACTCCAAGCTCGGCAAAATGGAAAAAAGAGAAGTAAACAGACAGGAATTTTTAACGTCCATGTTAGAAAAGGACCAAATACAAAAGGATGTACAATCACAAAACGTAATTGGGAAATTGGACGTAAAAGGCAAATTGCGATTATGGGAAAAATTGAGTAAAATGGAAATCAACAAATCTTGGGAAGTTCTGGCTCTAAAGAAATACTTGGAGGTACAACGGGTACCTAGAGGCCTGCGAATAATGTTAATGCCCAATTACCAAGATGCAACTAATGAGTTATTAGAGGATTGGGGCAATATTGTGTTGAAATCATCTCTAGGTTTGATAAAAATCTTAGTCAAATATATCGACATCGCCTTGAATAAAATAAAGGAAGAACTTAGCGATATGGAAAAAGAACTGGCAATATTGAAACTAAATCCGGAAAGGACAAAATATAAGGAGGAATTAGAAGGTCACATACAAAAACATGAAGAAGTGGTTAGACAACGTAAGCACTCTAAATTTATAAGGGATACAGTTGACTACGCAGAAGGACGGATATTCACATTTGCCCATAAATTCGATTAATTTAGGAAAAATGCACCAGGATATGAAACAGCAAGTGCCTCAAGCAGTGTCTCATCTTTAACATCTACTGGACAAATAAGTGAAGAAGAGTCTGACAATCAAGCAGAACGGGAAAAACAGGATTTTTTAGGGGACATGCGCCTGGTTCTTCGCCAAAGGGAATGGGAACAGAACCGCGGAGCACAAAACCAAGCAAGAGGAAGGGGCAAAGGACGCCCCTGGCAGGGAAAAGGAAAAAACCGCAGCGGAGAGGAAGACGGAATAAGCGGTTCAACAGTGAAAACTGGAGCGACAACAAGAAGCATGGCCCAGAGGAAAGAACGCGAATAAATATCAACTCGGCAAATAATGATACAGATGAGACACAAACAATGGAAGTGCAAGTGGTAAACTTATCCCAACGGGAGCTAACGGAAACAGAAGTGACCCTCCTCAAAAAAGGTATACATTTCTGCCCCACAAAAACTATGGATATAGCTCAAACCCGGATAGATTTATATCTATATGCAAGAAAATTGAAACTCTCAAAATTCTTTAAGGAACATCCAAGGAAAGAGTTTATACAAAGGACAATTCCCCAATCCACCCTAAAAGCAAAAGATGAAATTGCATGTTTAACGTTATTAAACCTAAATGCTTTGGAAAATGAAGAAACAGCAATCCAAGATGCTTTTGAACAAATTGGTGCAGGCCTCAGTAAAAAACATCCAACATCGAGATTTTATCCCCAACTACCACCGGGGAACAAAATAGACCTTTTCCAAGAAGCTGTCATACATGATCTGTATAAAATGAAAAAAGAGGTTTCAAAAACAATCTCACAAATGTGGAGAAAGAGGCTCTTCAAAACCTTTCTAGTGACAAAGGAATAGTGATAAAGATAGCCGATAAAGGCGGGAATATCGTCATTTTAGACAAGCAAGCCTACATCAACGAAGCACATCGTCAGCTTGGCGTTACAAACTATTATGAAAGACTACAAACTAATCCAACCACTAAAATGAAAAGGGAAATTGATCAGTGTATAAATATATGGACAGCTCAAAATTTAATTGACGAAGATGAAAGAAAATACTTGGTGGTGGACCATCCAGTGATGGCCACCATATACTTCCTCCCAAAGGTGCACAAAGATGCTGTGCACCCCCCGGAAGACCAATAGTCTCGGCAAATGGGTCTCTGCTGGAACCTATGGCGAATTATATAGACCATTTCTTGCAACCATTTGTGGAAAATCTACAGTCTTATATCAAAGACACCAGTGACATCCTTAGGAAAATCGAGTCAATCACCTGGGATGAGTCATACTACTTGATTACAATGGATGTCATTTCATTGTACACCACCATAGCCAATGATATGGGCATAAATGCGTGCAAATATTTTCTCCAAGAAAGGGATATACATTGCAGCAACCACAATCGAATGCTGATTGAAATGTTGGAAACGTGTCTCACTGGCAATATTTTCCTGTTTGGAGATGAAATCTATAAACAGTGCAATGGCACAGCCATGGGCTTTTCTTGCAGCCCAAGTTACGACTGCCTCACCATGGGATGGTGGGAAAAAGAGGTGGCATGGAAGAGCTCAAATAACAAATACGTGGCAAAAATCGTTCAATGGTCAAGATTTATAGACGATTTATTAATTATATGGAAAGGATCAGCCATTGAATTCCAGGAATACTTTGATATACTGAATACGAGTATGGAAAGTCTTAAATTCACTTACCAAATGGACAAAAGTGAAGCTGTGTTCCTGGATCTGAAGATATACATAAAAAACAACAAAATTGAAACCACGCTCCATCGCAAAGCAACTGCCACCAATGCCACCCTCCAAGCTGACAGTTCCAACCAAAAATCACTAATAGAGAGCATCCCATACGGGGATTTTCTCCGGATACGCAGAATCTGCAGTGAGAAAAATGAATGGCTGAAACATAGCAAAAATTCAATGAAAAGATTTCAAACTCGGAAATATAGTGCCGGAGTAGTGGGTAACTGTTGGAAAAGAGCAAATAAAAAAACAAGAACGGATTGCCTTACAACTAAAACAAAGGAGACAACAGACCCACCAGTAATAAGATTCATCACGGATTTCACAGAAAATTCAAAAATGATAAATTCAATTCTGAAAAAGAATTGGAAGATCCTAAAAATGGATTGCAGCATTGGAAAAACGGTGGGGGACCATCCGGTAGTGACTTACCGCAGAACAAAAAATCTGAAGGATCACTTAGTGCATAGTCACTTTGATAATCAAAATAAAAACACAGACTGGCTCAAAACGAAAGGATTTGTCAAATGTTATTGTTGCAAGGTCTGTCAAATAGCCAAACCAACATCAGAAACCCAAATGGCGAATAACAAAACGTGGAAAATTCAACAACTTATCACTTGTAAAAGCAGATATGTGGTGTACGTCGTTGAGTGTCCCTGCAAATTGAAATATATAGGGAGCACGACATGTGAACTGAAAAAAAGAATTCTAGAACATACACGTGCAACCACAAACAAAGACAAAAATAATGCCATAGCCAGACATATGGAAACAACTCATAAGGGGGATTGGAAACTGTTAAAATTCTATGGCATTGACCAGGTAACAGAGAACAACCGAGGAGGTAATTTGGAGAAATTACTTCGCCAAAAAGAATCACGACACATTTTAAAATTCAGGACAATGACCCTGTTTGGGTTAAATCAGTCTGAAGAATTATACGTGCATCTATAATGACAATTGTGCAACCATCATGAATATAAAAAGGAAATGTGTGGTCCAGATGAAAGAAAATTGCAAACAATTTAAATATGACTAATTGACGGAAAATGCACTGTATACTATATAAATGTTCGAATAATGAATGTGTCAAATATTGTTGCCGATCACGGTCAAAATCCCTCTAATTGTTTTGTGTATTGCAATAATGAATATGATTAATTGTGGGTACATACTACATGTTTATATAACAATAAGGAGGAGTACCACCTGAAAAAGGCTCGAAGAGCGATTTTGGTGGCATGTTTCTCTAATGCAACAAAAAGAAGAAAGTCCTTCTTTGGTTTTAATAAACCCCTCACTCACCGACCTGGTCGGTGACATGCTTCATCATCGGGGCCACCTTGATAGCCGAGTGCCATCAATGTGTGCTGCAACACCTGAAATACAGTGGAGCTGGTATATGAGTGATGAGTGCAAAAAAAGGAAAGTAGGTGTGTTAAAAATTGTCCTGGTATGGCTTATTGGAAAAAATATTTTATTCTTAAGACTTCTTAAGACTACTGCCCCGTCATGCGGGCGCATGGAGGGGCAACTAGGTACACTGTCTGACTAGACCTACGAAAACTAATATGTTTTCCCAACAGAGGCCTCCCTTCCCTCTAAACCCGTGCTGCCTAATGACCCCTAATTAGGAGTATTTTTATTCCTAGGATAACCACCATCGGGTTACACCTGTGTTTTTTTGCCCTGTAACTCTATTTTGTTACTGAGGCTCAAAGGAATGACGGTATGGCAGGGTGTTAGTGTACCCTGACCACCCATTTCCTTTCTTGGTCCTGAAGAAAAACCGGTAATTCCTTTTTTTTTAAAAATATTTTTATTGAGTTTTTCCCCCTTTATAAGATATACAGGTCACAATAAAACAGAAAAAAAGAAACTATACAAACATACAAAGTACTTATACATATCAAAAGCCAATCGTTACATAATTACATCAGTCTTAATGCTGTTACATTTTTACATATATATATATATATATATATATATATATATATATATTTTATTTTATTTTTTTATTTTTTTTTTTTTTCTGGCACAGGACTTCACCGCCGTCGCTCCGTTCTTCCGGGTGCCCTCTCTGACGTTGGTGAAAACGTTCAATATTGCAATACTTAGCAAGCAGTTGGCAAATTGCTAAAAAGATGTAAGAGGCACACGCGGAGTGATATTCAAAAGCAGAAATGCTTTATTTGGTGCATAGGTGCCCTCTCCCCTCCATATCGACAGACGCGTTTCGCCTTCGCGGCTTTTTCAATGTCGAATTCCCCACAGTGTGTCATGGTTTTTAAACCCACCCTTCCGTTTCATGGTCATAAAAACAGATGATGTCCAATCATTTTACCAGCTTTACATTCCCAAAGCGGCGGCCATTTTACAGTGGGTGAAGTAATACTCTTATTTTTGTAATACAATTACACAAAAAATAATTACATGTGTGGACGTGCAAGTGCAAAGATCATAATAATACGATATTCAGTTAAAAAAGGAAGTCAAAATACACTCCTCCATTGTTTCAAGCTAAACAGGTCAATTAATGAACGTCATACCATATATGCATTTCACTTCATATCATGATCTGTATATTTTACAAAATCTTAGTGGATATCGTCACTTTGTGGTAGGGGTAAAAGAAGCTCCAAAATTCATAGGAACAATAAATAACCCTCCCACAGTCACGTTTAACTATCCACCATGACAACATGATTGAGCCCTGTATGGGCATGTGGCTCCCCACATAAAGTACTCATAACTATGTCCAAATATTTGTTCCATTGCTTCAGGATGCCCATTATATCCCAACAAACATAATGGAATTTGATTTGAATGAATTCAATCAACGGAAGTGTAAGAAATGTGTATCAGTTTATGCTGGAACAAATTCCTATATATATTTCATACTGATAATATAACCCAACATTTCAAAAAACCACAATTTCATGCTGAATGGATATCAGTGCTAGTCAGATCAACAAATTACTTTTTAAGAAAGACCGCTAGTCTAGATGTACCCAAAGCTCCTCATCATTGTTGAGTCCGGCCGGGCTCATGCTTTGGAGTTCTATTATATAGCGGGACTCTTTTGCTCTAAGCTTTTTCAGTCTGTCTCCCCCTCTCTCGTGTTTTTCCACCCCGTCAATGCAGTAGAACTGCAATAGATCCCTATTGCTCTGATGATATAATTCAAAATGTCTTGCAACGGGGTAGGTGGGGTCTCTGTTGGAGATAGCCCGCATATGTTCTAGTATGCGTTTCTTGGTTGCGTTTTTGGTGCTGCCAATATATCTCTTTTTACAGGGACAGACGAGACAATATACCGTGTATTCGGAATTACAATTGTAAAACTTATTGATTGCTTTCATGGGCCTATTGGTCCCAGGAGCACCTTCAAACTGAGTCACTTTCTTACTAAATTTGCAAGCCTTGCATTTTTTGCAAGGAAAGAAGCCACTAATTCCCAGTTTGTTTTTGGTGGCTGTGGGTTTGGTGAAATGACTGTGTATCAGGTGGTCACCAATAGATAGACATCTTTTATAGGTGATGGGAGGGCGATCTGGTATATGCTTCTTCAAGATGGAATCAGTCTGAAGAATATGCCAGTTTTTTCTGAAGATTTGAACAATCTGTGCAGATTTCTCATTGTATGTAGTGATCATACGTACAATGTTGTCCTCTTGTTTGTTCTTATTTTTACTAGTTGAGGACAGTAAGGTTCTTCTTTCAATTTTTTGTACTTTGAGTACTGCACTTTGTAAATGTCCTCTCTTGTAGCCCCTATTACTGAAACGTTGCATAGCCTGATTTTTTGCCGTATTATAATTTTCCTCGGTCGAACAGTTGCGCTTAAGACGCAGCAGTTCCCCATACGGTATGCTCTTAATGAGGCTACTTGGATGGTGGCTATCGGCGTGTAAAACTGCGTTTCCCGCCGTGAGTTTCCTAAAGAGGCGAGTGGCTAGGACATTATCTTCAATGTATACCTGGAGATCTAGGTAATTGACTGTGGTATCACTGATGTTACCTGTGAACCTTAGATTGAGGTCATTACCATTCAGAGTGGCGACATACTCCTCAGCCGAGGAGCGGTCGCCCCTCCAAATAATAAAAAGATCATCAATGTACCTTGTCCAAAGTACTATGTTATCTAGCCAATGGTCATTATGATCTCCCCAGGCCACGTGCTTCTCCCACCAGCCCACGAAAAGATTCGCGTAGCTGGGGGCGAAGCACGTTCCCATCGCTGTACCGCGTTTTTGTAGGTACAGTTGCCCATCAAAGATAAAGATGTTATTGTTTAGACAATAGGTAACCATCTGTACAAGCATGTTATTGTGTTGAGTAAATTTGGGATGCTTCTGCCCCAGAAACCATTTGATTGCCCTCAGACCATCCGTATGACAGATGCACGTGTATAAACTGGTGATATCTTAAAAAGTAATTTGTTGATCTGACTAGCACTGATATCCATTCAGCATGAAATTGTGGTTTTTTGAAATGTTGGGTTATATTATCAGTATGAAATATATATAGGAATTTGTTCCAGCATAAACTGATACACATTTCTTACACTTCCGTTGATTGAATTCATTCAAATCAAATTCCATTATGTTTGTTGGGATATAATGGGCATCCTGAAGCAATGGAACAAATATTTGGACATAGTTATGAGTACTTTATGTGGGGAGCCACATGCCCATACAGGGCTCAATCATGTTGTCATGGTGGATAGTTAAACGTGACTGTGGGAGGGTTATTTATTGTTCCTATGAATTTTGGAGCTTCTTTTACCCCTACCACAAAGTGACGATATCCACTAAGATTTTGTAAAATATACAGATCATGATATGAAGTGAAATGCATATATGGTATGACGTTCATTAATTGACCTGTTTAGCTTGAAACAATGGAGGAGTGTATTTTGACTTCCTTTTTTAACTGAATATCGTATTATTATGATCTTTGCACTTGCACGTCCACACATGTAATTATTTTTTGTGTAATTGTATTACAAAAATAAGAGTATTACTTCACCCACTGTAAAATGGCCGCCGCTTTGGGAATGTAAAGCTGGTAAAATGATTGGACATCATCTGTTTTTATGACCATGAAACGGAAGGGTGGGTTTAAAAACCATGACACACTGTGGGGAATTCGACATTGAAAAAGCCGCGAAGGCGAAACGCGTCTGTCGATATGGAGGGGAGAGGGCACCTATGCACCAAATAAAGCATTTCTGCTTTTGAATATCACTCCGCGTGTGCCTCTTACATCTTTTTAGCAATTTGCCAACTGCTTGCTAAGTATTGCAATATATATATATATATATATATATATATATATATTCACAATATATATATATATATATATATATATATATATATATATCCAAAAGAAAGCTGCTCACACAGAAGGAGACACCTCACCCGACGTATGCTTAATCCTTTTATTCAGCCAGCAGCAGCACACAAGATAATGCCTTTGCAGTGATACTATGCCAAACTGCCAAACATGTTTCGGAAAAGTTCCTTTTTCAATAGCATGGCGCATGTGGGAAGCAACAACAGCTGTAGATTTCTGCGCACTTTGTAAGCCTTACTAGTCCCGCCCCCGTGGGCGTGAGTCACTGGAGCACTGTGGTAGTTGAAGTGCAGGTAGGTGTTAGATTACCAAATGGCGGCGCTGTCCTTGTTTCATCACCTCTTAATCTTCCATCGGGCCACTGTTTCCAGCATGGCAAGTCTGCTGCTTTTTTTGCGCTAAACTGAACAGGCACGTCGTTTCATCTTGTGCCTCTCACCGGAAGCACAAACCGGCATCTCTGCAGGGTGGTGGTCTCCGTGGCCGGAGCGGGCCACATTATATGCCATGCCATTGAAAAAGGAACTTTTCCGAAACATGTTTGGCAATTTGGCATAGAATCACTGCAAAGGCATTATCTGGGGAGCTACGTTCGAATCTCGGCATCAGCTCAACATCCTGTGATTCCAGGCAAATCGCTTTGTCTCCCCGTGCCTACCACAAATGAATGTGTTCTTCTGTAATGTAAATTGTGCTCATGCCATGTTGTCGAGTTCGCACTATATAATATTGCAAGGCAAAATAAAGTAGGGAAACTCGAGTTCACACACTACTGAACGCGCACTCTTAAGTGCATCAGCAGTGCACTGTGAATCGGAGCGTTTCACAGGCCTGTCACAGATAAGAAATGCTATCAAAACAAAATCCTACAAAACAATATACTACTGGCAGCAATTCATACCCGGACAACGTCGGGACGGGCTGCTAGTATATATATATATGTGTTGTGTGAGCAAGGCAGGAAGTGCCAAAACGCGTAGCAGCCATACATTGTAATAAACGAGGAAGCTTATCTCTCATCCAGCCCCTATGTCGGTGTCCGTTTCTTAACCTTAGAAACTGGAGTTGGAGTTATATATATATATATATATATATATATATATATGAATTCAAATCGTTGCTTTTCACCGCCTTGATTCCAGGCAAGTAACGAAAAAGTCGACCCCCAGTTCTAGTGCCAATCAAATTTTTATTGTGAAATTTCTCCGCCCAGCCAGTCCGCCATGACGCGTTTCGACCCCCACTGGGTCTTGATCACATGACGCATTGCCATGGAGGAGGAGGCTATTTAAAGTGCAATCACCACAAAAAATTCAAGCATGTGACTTTCTTATTCGTAGAGAGAGACAAAATATTTGACGTGTCCATGTGCAAATACTGCATGTGCAAATAGTACGCAGAGGACAACAACTGGTAATTTATGAATCATACCAATAAGTTACCCATATAATGAATAGTGCAAGATCATTAGGCTAAAGGCATGTAGGATGTGCAAAAAAGCGCAAGTACCGTGTGTACACAGAAAAATGAGTAATAATATAGCACTCATTCCGGAAAATGTCCGCATAGTGCGAGTATTCTTCCATTAGTGCAAATCACGCTATTATAACTGAAAGCATAGTCCATAAACCATACGAAAGCAGCAAATTGATGATAATTACATTTCATATGTGCAAATAACGCTAGTGCAAAAAACCTGGTTTGTAAACCATACAATAGCAGCATTGTAGTAGCAGCCATTCTGCAAAATATCCACATAATGCGAGTAATATTCCCTATGTGCAAATCATGCTAGTGCAAATGAAAGAATAGTCCGTAAATCCTGCGTTAGCAGCAATAGTGGATAATATCAACATCATGTGAACTACATAGCAAAACATATAAATATATAAATATAAATATAAATAATTGCATATCATAGGTATCCTTAAAATCCTCTATATACATATAATACACATTTGACATCCCTGCAGCCGTCTGCATGTTTCATATAGATGCACTGTTGTCTAAAAAAAAAGCCCAAATTGGCAAATAGCTCTCCCTTATCTATAATAGATCTTATATGTTGTCTCCATAACTTTGTGATAAATGATTAGAAATGTGCATAATTATCCATCATGGCCTGTGCAAAAATAACTTATTATAATCACCATGTGTCTTTAAAAACAAATCCTCAGTTTGCTTTTATATAGTACTATGTGCCCCCTCTAAACAAAATTGATGAATGAATATAAAATGTCCATGTATAAAATTATATCATAGCTGATGGCAATAAAAAAAATGTTTTACTCTTTCATTATATTAGCTATGTCTTGGATGTCCTCGAAATCAATGAACAATAAATGGACCTGTGCATATTCTCAAAAGACCTGAGGGACAGACAATGTAACCAGAAAATAATAAGCCATCTCTAGCTAAAGTTTCTTCCACTCTGATACATAAATATGGAACCCAGAATCTAATTAAAGGCAGGTGTAAAGATCCTCACTGGAATTCAGACCAGTGGGATGCTTAGTGTCTATTTCTAATATGTATCTGGTCTCTAAGGAACGTAATTTGGCATCACGATTAACCCCCTGCTTCATCGGGTCTACAGAATCAATCACATAATGCGGTACCAGGTTGGGATTGCTGTTATGTGACTGCTTATAGTGCCTGGCCACTGGGTATGTTTGGTCTTTGCTAGAGATGGCCCGTATGTGCTGGAGTATCCGTTTGTGGGCAGGTAACTTTGTGCTACCGATATACCTGAGCCCACACGGACACTCCAGCACATAAACTGCAAAATCTGTCCTACAGGTCAGTCTCTTGGTGATAGTGAGGGGTTCTGTGTGGAATGGACTAGTATACTGGGTCCTATTGCTGCCAAACTTGCAAGCCTTGCAGCTTGGGCATTTTCTAAATCCCATTATATATATACGGTCGTCAGTAGCTAGTTATAGTTAGGACCAAAGTTTCCATAGGAAAAGCAGTTTTTGTTTTGACAATAACTTTGGCGCCGCTTGAGGACTCTCCACGAAAAATTTACAAAAGGTCCCCTTTTTAGTTCAGCTGGTGTGTTAAAAATTTTGGGGTGATCCATCAAGCGGGGGCCGAGAAGAAAGGGGGGTTCCAAAACGCGCCCGATCTGCTCAACAAAATTACACCAAATTAGGCAGTAAGCATGCTGTTTGGGATTTGACGTAAATCCGTTCAGTAGTTTTTGAGCTATCTAGCTTTAAAAAACATAGATATCTGGGGAAGTGAGTCTTTGTATTGGACTTGCGGATCCTACTAAAATTTTTTTTATTTTTTTTTTAAAACCTTTATTGTGACATAAGGCAAATACAATTGCAGGCCAGCAAGAGCACAGTCGGCCATTATCACAGAGACGGTCAATGCAAATCAATAAGTCAAAACACATACATCCCGCCTCCTCAATTCCACATCAACACCCAGGATACTGTCGCACCATAATGGTACCAGGATAAGAGAGTTTTTTTTTTTTTTTTTCTTTTTTTTCTTTTTTTTAAAGTTCAGAGATAGAACAGGATCCGATGTCATATAATCAAGTAACACCAGAGGTAGGGGACATCACAAATCAGGATATGCACATTCGGGACCACTGCAGGCGGGGCGCAGGCACTAACGCGCACTAAACAGGATAGACAACAAATAATACATTACGCCCCCCAATGCAGCACACGCCCGCCGTCTCTAAAAAGGAACTATTATAACATCCCCCATACTGGCTTGAGACATAAGAACATCCGGCAAGCCACCTACTACTCGGAATCCCAAAGATAAGAAAAAGAAAGAAAGGAAAGAAAAAGCCAAGCAGAGCAAGAGAGAAAAAGAGGCCCTAGAAACTGAAAAAGGGAAAGAAAAACAGAGAATACCCCCCACCCTGCACCCCTGCCTCCGGCTACGGCCTCCCCCTCAGCAGAGTGCCTGTCGCCCATTGTATGAAACCCGAGATTTAGAAGAGAGAGAAAAGAAACTACCACCCACCTAGACTAAAAGAGGAACCCAAGCGAGGGAAGGAAAAGAAAGAAATGAAAAACGGAGGGGAGCCCTCCAGCAGTCCCCCGGCCTCTCCCTCTGCAAATAACATATGTGGACAGGACGTAAAACACCTCCGCTAAAAGCAGTACAATAGAACAGTGCACTAGGCACAGGATCAGCCCAGCATGGTAACAAATAAGACAATATGCCACACATCCCCCATAAACCCGCAAGCAGGAAATATCGAGACGGAGGAAACATCATTTATCCTTGTCCTGTCCTGCGCATACCACGATGGCCCACCAAATTGTCGCACTCCAAATCCGCAATCGTAAGGAATAGGAATATCAGAGCAAACCCAGACAGCAGCAATTCTGTAGTGCTGCGATGCGATCGGACCTCATCCGAGCCCGTTCCTGCCAGCGTGATGAACCCAACCTGACGCAATAACATGACTGCCACATCGCAATCGGCAAAGCAGAGCAGGGAAAGATCGTCACATTGTCAAAACGTGGTTGGAGCAGAACCAGAGATACCAACAGCATGGCATAGAAAGAAAGTCCATCGCTCGGTTCCAAGCAGGAGCCCACGGATAGTTCTAGATCACGAATGTCACCAACTGGAGATGGCTCGAGAGCCCGTGTCCCGGATTCTGGGATATCAGTAGCCGGCGCCATATTGTCGCGTCTGGGTAAGAAGTGAAGCATCCCACTGTGCGCCCACGAACCACCCGGGCTCATTAGTTCCGCCACAAAGACAACCTCATCCAGCTTATCACCCAGTGAACGGGCATCCTGCTCCAAGGTATCGCGAAGGTCAGCTAGGGCAGCAAGGAGATCGCCAAGATGTAGTTCTGCTCCGTGCCCCCTTTTTGTCAAGCTCCCTTCCTCCATAGGATGCAAATCAGGTCGGGACTCGGTTTCACAGATGCAGCACTCTGCTCCCCTCGCTACGTTCTGAGGAAGCACAATCATAGATCGGGGCCGGGGCACGCGCAGCAGGGCATCAGGCGTCATGGTATCACCAGCAGGGCACCCAAACAGCGGAGACGTTGCCAAAACACAGCCGCCGAGGGAATCCGCGCTATTAAACGCGGCCGGGCTCAAATTCGGGATTCTCCCGCAATTAGCGGGACGGGTCTCGCCGCGGTCCCCGGCGGCAAGCGAGCAAAGTTCCCAAAAAAGCACAAACGACTCAGGGGAACCATGAAGGGTCGATCTAACTCATGCCCCCAATCAGCTGAGCGAGCGATCCGAAAATCGGCCGGTCCGATTCGGAGCCGACCGGCCCCTCACTGCAGCTGGTGGCCGTTGTTGTTCAATTGATGGCCGGTCCTGCAGTCCAGACGAGTCCCCGGTCTTCAAGCTGCCTCGGGCCGCAAACGCCGCTGTCCGTTTCTCCCCGTGTGGAGGTGGTACAAACCTCGGGGACGCGCCATCGAGTACCGGAGCTGCTCCTGCGCCCGTGTGTGCCCTTTCCGAATCAGGATATCAGGCAGAAGGCGCCCTCGGGAGGAGATGGTACACGGAGCCGGGGGACTGGGCGGCCATCTTCGACGCCGGCTTGGCTCCTCCTCGATCCTACTAAAATTTGATTGGCTGCCAACACTTCAACCAGGAACTGTAAGTAGCCATCTTCGGACTCAGCTTGAAGCCTCGTCTCGGACAAAAAGTTGAAAATAAAGAAAAGGAGATAGTGTAGGAATAGCCTCACTCCCCCATATAGGGCGGGGGGGGTCCCTCAGGGACCCCGCCATTGCTAAAAAGCATTTTTTGTTTTTAATTTTGATGTGGGCTCGCAGATAGATCAGTGAATCTGAGGCAATATTTTAAAAATGCAAGCGCAGGCTCCTGTGCTTGCTTTGGAATAACCACTGCGTGGGCCAGGTCCTGGGGGCATATGCCAAATATAGGAGGGGTGCGAACAGACCCCCCCTCCTAGGGCTTATCAAAGCCCCAGGGATTGCTATTATGTGGGGGGGCCTCGCGTATCCCGCCTGCCCCAGGGACCGCCACCTCCCCAGGCACACTTTAAAAAAAAAGTAATGCAGCCCCACTGACACAGGGACCGCCACTTCCCGGGGCTAAAAGACAATAATTAAGGGGTTCTGTTGTGGGCACCCGGGGACCACCACTTCCCTGGGGCAAAATTGAACAAAGGGGGAGAGCTCCCCTTCAGGAGCCCTACATGGCCCTAGGGACCACCACGCCCCGGTGCCGGCTCCAGGAATGTCCTTTTTTTAAAAAAATGTAATTAAAAAACGGTCAAGCCCCAGGGGATGGGGTCCTCAGGCCCAAATGGTCCAGGGAAGAGGGGCAATCAGCCCACTTTCTCAAAAATAAAGAAATAATAGCAAAAAACGCTGGCAACTTGCCAGAGGCCCTGCCCCCTTTCTCCGCTACTTTGCAAACGTGTCTCTTGGTGCCCTCCTGGTTGGGGGAAGAAGTTCCCTTGCCTGCTGAGGGTGCTTAGGGGCCAACAAGACCTCCATTAAGCTCCACAGAGTGGGATTGCGGAGAGGCGGTCGGAGGCCACACACCCTTTCTCTACCACTCTGCAAACGTGCCTATCTAAGCACTTCTGGTGGGGAGATGAGGTCCCCTTGCCCCCTGAAGGCCTCAGGACTAAATTGGACTTCTTACCCCAACAAGTAGTGTGCCAGGAGGCGCATTTGCAGAATGATGGATAAAGGGGGCGTGGCCTCTGATCACTCTCAGAAATCTACCTGTGTGGGTCTTACTGGAGGTAACAGGAGGGCTAGTTGGCCCTCAAGAACCCTCAAGAGCCAAGGGGGCTTCATCCCTCAACTAGTAGTGCGCCAGGAGGTACGTTTGCAGAGTGGTGGAGGAAGGGGGCATGGCCAGCAAAAACCTCTTAGCAAACCCACTATGCACAGCGTGGGACTTGCTGGAGGTAACAGGAGGGGTGGTTGGACCTCAAGGACCCTCAATAGCCAAGGGGACTTCATGCTCCTACTGCCTGGCCTGCTATCAGGTCTCAGCAATCTTGCTGTATGGGACTTATTGGAGGTAGTAGGAGAGGTAGTGGGCCCCAAGTATTTCCTTGGGGGGGGCAACTACCCCTCCTGTTAGCTCCAATAAGTCTGACACAATGGGAATGCTAAGAGGTGTTCGGAGGGCACAACCCCTTTCTCCACCACTCTACAAACGCAGCTTGTGGTGCACTACTGGTTGGGGGATGAAGCCCATTTGACTCCTAAGGGACCTTGAGGCTAAGAAGCCCTCCTGGTATCTCCTGTAAGTCCTACACAGTGCCCAGCCCCCTTTTGCCACAGCTCTGAAACTGTGAATACTAGTTAACCCCTTTGCCGTAGCTTTAATTTCGCCGCGGCGTGGGTGGGCGGGGTGCACGTAGCGCTCCCGTACTCAGAACGGCTCCCAGCTATCATGAGTCACAGTAGGCCTGTGCTCATGATGGCCGGCAGGCGTCCCAACTCTGCCCACTAATTAATTCGCCCGCACAGGCGGGGAATTAATTGCGGGTGGGCTGAGCGGCAACGTTCGGACAGCTCCCGGCCGTCATGAGCACACGTCCGTCCATGGAACACGGCGACCGGGAACCTACGGAGGAGGGACTCTGGCTATCAGACTTAGCCTTTAAACGACCTACGAAGATTCTCACACTCAGAATCCACTTGTCCACTGTCGAGTCCCCTCCCGGTACGGCTTTGTCACACACACGTGCATAGTCTCCTCGAATTCAGACGAGCAACATTTTGTCTGTTTATTTTCACCCTACTGGTGCAAGATACATTTGTAAAACCCGGAACCAGGGTCGTGATCGCTTAAACATTTTGGCATACTCGCCAATTTCTCTGGATACCATATCAACTTTGGTCAAATCGCGCATCCAACCGTGGATGCCTGAAGCTATCTAATAGCCCTGAAGAGTCGTGTTGACTCCACTTTAACACGATGAAACACGTGTCGGCTGAGCTTGGATCCCATTAAATTTCGTTGAAAGAACTTGAACACAGAGATCTGCTGCTTTCTTTCCTATGTATTGCAACTGTTTTTTTCTTCCAATTTACACTGTCTTTGTGGCTGCGAGAGCTTTGCTGTTTTCAGTTTGTGGTAATCTTGTGATTGTCTTGGAACGGTTTTTGGGTTAATCCGTTCGCTCTTTACGCGCCACCCATCAGAACCCATCTCCTCACGGAACTTAACGTATACCCCAGGCAGAGCGCCATTGTCTGATTTTCCTCAAAACCCTTTTAGCTGTTTCACACGCCTACTGTGACTCATGATGGCCGGGAGCCGTCATGAGCACGGAACGAGTTAAAAAAAACCTTAGAACTTCACTAAAAAAACAAGAGTTACAAGGACGTTATAGTTAGGAAATGGAACAAAACAACTCACTGAAAAAACAAAGGTTATAGAGACGATATAGTGAGGCTCATGTTTCACTCGTACACAACTTAAGGAATTGAGCTAACTATAACTCGCACATCTGCAATGCACTGCTTATGACATCACACATTACATCACTTATGACATGGTCAGTGACATAATACATGACATCACTCATGACATTATCCACAAAATCTCTGACACACCTACTCACACCCCAATTTAACCTTTCATACACCTGCTCCAACTTCCACACTAACATTCTCAAAACCATTGACACATCCATACCAGTACTTACATACCATACAGCCACTCATACACCAACTCACTCAATAATACAGCCACTGATATATCCACTTATACACCCATACAACAATTCATGCAGTCTGTCACCCATAGATCTACTCACACACCTACTCACTCACCAATACAGTCAATCACACAGCTGCTTACTCACCCATACACTTACACACACCCACTCACTTACTCATAGAGATACAAACACATACTCACTGACCTAAACAGTCACTGACACACGCACACACTCACACTCACCCATATAGCCACTCTCACAATCATTCACCCATACAGTGACTCAAATACCCCATCCCTCACCTATACTGCCTTTCACATAGGCAGTTACTCACATATATACCACTGACACATCCACTCACTCACCGATACAGCCATACACACACTCACTCACCCATACAGCACCTCACACATGTACTCACTAACCCATACAGCCACTGCCTCACTCATCCATACAGGCAGTCACACACACACCCTCACCCACCCACACAGACACTCAGACACCAATACAGGTACTCAGACAACCAATCACTGACCCATACAGCCACTCATGTACTCACTTACATATGACACAGCCAGTTAGACAAACTAACAGTGTGTTAGACAAACTAACACACTGATACAGACATTCAAACAACCAGTCACTCACCATACATTCACTGAAACACCAAGTCACGCACTTATACAGTAAGTCACACACCCAGTGAATCACCCATACAGGCACTCATACACCCACTGATTCACCAATACACCATAGTATATATTTAACACTCATTAACCTTTTTAAAAGTACTCACAGTCAGTGGATGATATCATCAGTGATGTCATGAGTGATATTATTTTAGATGTCATCAGTAATGTCATCAGTGATGTCAGTAAGCATGTCATGAGTGATGTAATATGTGAGGTCATAAGCAGTTCATTGCAGGGGTGCAAGTTATAGTTAGCTCACTAACTATGACTGAATTTCTTTGGTTTTCTATGAGTGAAATGTCAGCCTTACTGTAGCGTTCCTGTAACCTTTGTTTTTTTCAGTGAATTATATATATATATATATATATATTACCTACTGGCGGTCGCCAGTAGGTATATATAGTTAGGATTTTTTCCCTATGGGATTTTTGGAAATTCTATGTCTAATAACTTTGGCGTTTGTGGACGGAATTGGCTGAAATTTTCTGGAAAATGGAACATTTTGTTTCTGAGCAGCCCCTGGAAATTTGGGGGGGGTTCGTCAAGGGGGGGCCGAGAAAAAAGGGGGGTCCCAAAACGTGTTTTTAACATTGAGTTTTCCATAGGGCGGTCTGTCGCACTTTTAGCCCGAACGGCTGAATGGATTTGCACGAAACTTGGCAAAATTGTAGAGACTGGTAGCCCGATGTGCCTTTTGTAGGTCTCAATATATGTGCTCCAGTGGATTTTGAGAAATTAACATTTAAAAAAAGATATATATCTGTAACAGCGGACTGGGCAGCTCCCGGTTCGCGGACCGGGGCGCGTACCAAAACTTCGCGTAGCGAAGCTGATTGGTTATCCGGCGTCTGTAAACATTCCAAACAGTCCGGAGCGGCCGCCATCTTGTCTCTCGGTAGGATTGAGAGACAAAAGGAGGCCAAAACAAAGGTGGAAATAACCATAAGGGGGCATAGTAGATCCTCCCTGACCCCTTAGGTTTAATGTGGAGGCTTTAAAAGGGCCCCGCGGGGCAAAAAAAAAAAAAATTTTTTTTGTTTTTTTGCGTGGGTAGCGCTCGGTCCGCGAACCGGGAAGCGTTCTGGGCAGCGTACTGCAATGAAAAATGAATGATAGACTTTTCAAATGCTGTATGTTAATTGATTGTTGGTTTTGTTGATTATTTTTTATTTTTTTTTATTTTTTAAGCATTTTTTATTGTGTTTCATAATTTATTAAACTTTCTAACATTTCATTGTCAGAAATTTCATAATTATCATGGAATATACATTGTAGTCTCTGAGGTTGTAAAATGTCCTCATTTGCAAGGAGGTTATCTACTGCTTGTACACATTGCAGTAGTTCTTGGTCCCAAGTTTCATCCATAAATTCAATCTCATTTGGATCAATGATTTCTGTGTTGGACTCTGGAAGGACAATTTCAAATGAAATTTTTTGTTCACTTTCCATTTTCCCTGAAATTTGCATTAAAAAAAAATATATTAGTAGAGGTAGGGCACTGTTGGGATTAATTTTAGATAGGCAGTTTTTAACAGTGAATTTATCTTTGGGCAGTGTATAGTATCAGAGTGGAAGTAGGAATATAAAAAAGTGTATCTAAATTCATAAGTACTACAGAGGGATAGTATATAACTAACAGAAAAAGTTTGCCATATTAACTTAAAGTGCACAATATACTTCAGTTTTAAAAATAACAACTTACCTTTAAAAAGAAGTTGAAGTTATTAATGAAAATCCTATTGAAATGTACACCAGGAAGTAGTAGTCAAAATGGCTGTGTTTCCTTCTCTTCCTTTATATATATTCGGGTACATAACCAATCAAATGTCAGGTAAAAAAAGTAGAAAATGAAAGTAACATTTTAATTGGTTGTCAATTCCAACACTTCAGATGTGTTTTGTGAAGTAATTTACCTCACGGTATTTAGAGAGGTCTACAGGCTAAATGGCTAAATGGAATTCCAATCAAATTTGTGAAAATGGTAGGGATTGGTATGTAGTATGAGCTAATCTATATTTGGTGAAATTGTCTCAAGTGGCTTTTGTGTGAACTACTTTCCCACCTTTTTTGATGGTGCGCTTCCCAGGGAGCGACCCGGTACGCGAACCGTTGAGCGCCCCGGTTCGCGAACCTTAAGCGTTCCGGGAGTCCACCATTTTGTGTTTCGGTCGAATTAAGATACAAGATGGAGGGCAAATAATGTTCAGAATGGGTAGAAGGGGGCACGGTAGAGTTATCTTGACCCCCTAGGTTTTCTGAGGGTGGCTGAGGAGGCTTATATGTGCGAAAAAAAAACATTTTTAAAAAAAAATTCGCGAGGTTAGCTCCCGGTTCGCGTACCGGGTAGCGGCCCCGGTAGCGTATTTTGTTGAAAATTAGTGAAAAATGTTAGAGTTAAATAATAATTGTGAGTGATCAGATGTAGGGTAGCTCTGAGAAGAGCTTTTGGGTTTATAGTACATTTAGGTACTTATAAGTAGGTACCAATGCACATTCTTAAATTCAGAGTGAAAACTCTGTTGCCCTCATCTGAGAAGTGAACTCCATCTCCTCTGTAGATATCTTGCATGTAGTAACGCAAGTTATTGTTGTACAGGGAGCCCATTCCATGGTCTCTCATGTAAGCTGAAACAGATTTGTTTACATGCTTCCTCGACTTCTCAATTTGTGGACAAAATTGGTTTGACCACCTCCATTTCTGTCTTTGGCATATATTTGAATATACCAAGGCAGTCTGAGGAAAAAGTGCCATTAATTGCTCAAAGGTGTCCTTTAAAAGCATTTCCAGACCTACACCAGTCAAAGTGCCCAAGTCATTACCTCCACAGTGCACAATTAACAGGTCAGGTTTTGGCAAATGCATAAAGGTTTTCACCAATGGTATCAATTGGTGACATTTTAATCCTCTGTGGCCAAACCACTTAATTTCCACATCTTGTAAATTGAGGTTAGGTAAATTCCTGCTTTCAACGTACCTTTGAGCCCAGTGAATATAACTATGACCAACAATCCAGACAGAAAACATGGTGAGAGAAGGTTCTCCTGCAGTCAGATGAAGTGTGGCAATGAAATGGCAGTTGAAAAAATGAGAGTGTAAAATGAAAAAAAAACTGTGGAGTTTCTGTGTTCATGAAGCAGTAACAGTGATTGGTGGATTTTGATTGATGAAAACAGAAAGTTAGGGTGCACAGATGTGTTCTTTGAAAGATGTATTTTGAGTGGTCAATAAAAAATCATTAAATGAAAGAATGCACTGGATATGCAGGTGCACTGAGAGTTCAGAGTTCAATTGCAACATTGTTGTGTGAACTTGCAAACACCAGAGTTTTTCCAAGAGGTGGTTGCTATGGAAAATAGGCAGAAAGGGCAGAGGGGGAAGGGTTTTAATTTGAAAAAAAGTGAGGGAAGAGTTTTGATTGGGTGACATGAGAAATATGTGTGAAGAATTACAGCATTTCTGTGCTTTTGATAGCTGCAGACTCTGGAGTGCATACCTTTTGCTCTGCTGAAGACAAATTGGTGTGTTTCTTAGACTGTTTTCAAACTCAAAGTATTTGCTAAGGTGAGAAAATATTTCTTTAATTTAGATAGAGAATAGTGTGCTTTAAGGAGAAAATTATGATTTATGTGGCGCAAATTGCTTGTAAATATGCTCTCACATGTGTATGGAAAATTTTGATTTTGAATGTTTGTGTTACATAGCCATGTTAAAAGTGACTAAACCATGCTGGAAAGCCAATCAAAAAATGCTTTCATGTGTTTTAATAACATTTTAAGTCATTTTCCCATGTGCAGTGTTTAGAAATTATGATTTGAAAATCGTTTTTGGGGAAAAGGAATTGTTTTTAAATTCATGACAAGGACATAATGGTGTATGCTTCTTTATAAGGCAATTGACTGTCCCTGATGTTATTTTTCTCATTTTAGTGTAAGACCTTTCTCTGTGGCGCAAATTGCTTGTAAATATGCTTCCACGTGTGCATGGAAAATTTTGATTTTGAATGTTTGTGTTACATAGCCATGTTAAAAGTGACCCAACCATGCTCGAAAGGCAATCAAAAAACGCTTTCATGTGTTTTAATGACATTTTAAGTCATTTTCCCATGTGCAGTGTTTAGAAATTATGATTTGAAAATCGTTTTTGGGGAAAAGGAATTGTTTTTAAAATCATGACAAGGACATAATGGTGTATGATTCTTTATAAGGCAATTGACTGTCCCTGATGTTATTTTTCTCATTTTAGTGTAAGACCTTTCTCTGTGGCGCAAATTGCTTGTAAATATGCTCCCACATGTGCATGGAAAATTTAGATTTTGAATGTTTGTGTTACATAGCCATGTTAAAAGTGACCCTACCATGCAGGAAAGCCAATCAAAAAACGCTTTTATGTGTCTTAAGGACAATTTAAGTAATTTTCCCATGTGTAGTGTTTTGAAGTTATGATTTGAAAATCGTTGTTGAGGTAAAGGAATGTTGTTAAAATTTATGTGCGCCATATGCCCCCAAATTTCTTTTTCAGGGGTGCAGCAGGGTGTTCTTGAGATACCCCTGCACGCTTGAAAAAAATCCTATTTTGTGATGAGCTAATTGCTAATCACAAATTGTAACCTTCATTCCTATGAGCCTCCTAGCCCATGGAAATGAATGGTTAATTTGCAATTAGCAATTTGCTCATTGCAAATTAGGAATAGTAAAGAATTGCTATTTATTCCTTAAAATTTGGTATTTAGGAAATGCAAAATAGTTTGATGGTACATATGGTGGTTCATCTGTAACAAGATAAGAAGCTTAGGGATACATTTATGATGACTAGCGCAATAAAGTGCACATTACTTACTTCATTGGTAGGCCTTTACATGTATTATCTCCTCTGTATTCTTCATCAAGCGTAACTTTAATCTGCAATCCTGAGTAGGCCTCACCTTAAACAAACCTCTGGATAGGACACACTTTATTGTCATCCTGGATTAATCATTTAAAATGGTAGGGACAGATTTATGATAGGTGTATGCCTCTTTTGTGCCACTGTGCGTCACTTTTATGATGCAGCGGTGGTGCAAAAGATTTGCTATGAGGCGACAACATTACAAATTGATGCATTTAGGCAGATATGTCATGGTGTAAAAAAAACGTACCACATAAAACCCAAGCAGCAGTGATGCAAAAGATGCACCATGCCGCAAGACAGGCCTCACTTGGGGCCATATGTATGAAGGTAATTAGCATTTGCAAAGATCAAAATTCTACGAATTTCGGCCTTTGTGAATGTTAATTAGACAAATGGTATGTATCAAACAAGTTTGATGCAAAATAAGGAGTAGCAAAATTTGCTATTCCTTATTTTGCAATTGCACTGAAGGATTTGCAAATTTTGTGACTACGTGAATGCAATGTATCAAACAAAAACTATGTAAAAAATGACATTAAGGATTTGGAAACTATTGTGGTAAATTGGTGGTAATTTGTGAATTCTTTTCAAAAAGCTTTTTTTCAAAAAAACAAAAGGTGCCATATGACGCCAACACATGCCCTTAGGGCATGTATGTGTGCCATATGCCCCCAAATTTCTTTTTCAGGGGTGCAGCAGGGTGTTCTTGAGACACCCCTGCACCCTTGGAAAAATTCCTAATTTGTGATGAGCAAATTGGTAATCGCAAATTAAACCTTCATTCCTATGAGCCTCCTAGCCCATGGAAATGAATGGGTAACTTGCAATTAGCAATTTGCTCATCGCAAATTAGGAATGGTAAAGAATCGCTATTTATTCCTTAAAATTCGCTATTTAGGAAATGTAAAATATTTTGATGATACATATGGCAGTTCATCTCTAACAAGATAAGAAGCTTAGGGATACATTTATGATGACTGGCGCATCACCAGGGATGTGACAGTCATCCTGCGCCGCTGTTCCGCCACCCATGGTGTGCTGCATTTACAATGCGGCGCAGCATGGGGCAAAAATGGCACAGATGCGTGACGCATATGTGTCGTAAAGGTGGCGCATTGCTGGGGTTGTATCGCAAGTGCGATGCAGCTCCAGCAAGGCTCAGGGGTGCCGCATCTCCACAATGCTGCGTCAAGACCTATGCCAGCTTCAAGCAGGCGCAGGGTTTTGACGCAGCTTTCTCCTATCTGATTGTAAATGCGGCACACCATGGGTGGCAGAGCAGTGGTGCACGTTAACTGGTGCATGCCTGGGGATGTGCCATTTAATATAAATCTGCCCCTTTACATTTAAGTATGTGCAGGGGACACAGAGTCGGTGAGGCTTATCCAAGGTTAAGAAGAGATGAGTCCTGTTCAGTGAATAATTAGACATAGGCTTCACCTGCTCAGCATTGCTGGACATGGCTAAATAATAGCTGCTAAATGTTAATCTTGTTAAACAATTTTACTATTATAATCTCTGAGATTTGTCTCTTACTCTGCAACATCTCATTGTTGTTATCTTTCTTTAAAGATAAAGACAACCTCAACATGAGCGACAATCTGCAATCAGTTGATTTTGACCTCATCATTGAACTTGTAATTGAAACATCAGTGGATGTTGATCCTTTGGATGATTTAAATCCTGAGGATGAAGAAGAGCGTGATGAGGATGCAGATTTGTCCGAACTATATGATATAGGATGGGAAGCTGACCTGCTTGAGCCTTTGGAAATATAAACATTTATTTTTAAATTTTATAATTAATAAAAAGTAAAAAGGTAAACCGTTTAATTTAAAAATAAAGACACCTTCAAAAACAGGTTATGTGTAGTGTCTTCAATAAAATATTAAAATATGTTCATAAAATTAGATCAGATTCACATATAAAATAGCATAGGTAACATAAATATAAATGTCATTTCTTTTCTGGTATTTTTGTATTGTAAGATTGCCAATGACTAAAAAATCTTCAAATTAAAATGTCAAGTAGTGTGTTAAGTTTTTGATCACTGTTACTGATTTACTGTTTGGTAATAATGTTTATTAACATTTTTTATTATATTTTTCCTCAGATTCAACTGCAGATCATTTCAAGATTTCACCATGCCTACAATACAAAGACAGATAAAGGCTGCAAAACGTCAAAGACAGCAGGTGAAAACAAAAACCCAGCAGTCCTCTAACAAAAAGATTTCTCAAGCCACGAAGAAAGCACCGGGTAAGAGCTCTAAATATTTCATAAGAAATATTTGTAATAAAAAAAATATTACTACAGAAAATGTTTCAGTCCATAACACGAGAAGGAAATCAAATGGAAAGAAAAGGACAATGAAAAATGTTACTGCTAGAGCAAGAGATAAATCTGTGCATGATAGTAGAAGGAAACAACAGTTTAGGGAGATTCGTAAACGAATGTTCCGCAACAGGATAATTGGCAATTTGTTAAAAAATATTAAGAAAGGTCAACAGAAACTAGTTTTTTATAAGAGAAAAAAAAAGTTGAGAAAGTTATTGATCAGGCATTTGAAATTAAACGTAAGTTATTTATTTTGATAATCAATAGAATTAGGAAGCTAAACAAGGCAATTTTTGATTTCAAAAGAAATAGTAGATGGAAGAGAATAGTTAATCGTAGTAATTTTTGTGAAGTTTTTTCTGGAGAATGGATGCATAGTTCAAGCTGTGAGGCATTTTTTAATGAGGAGAGTTATTTCCAGGATAATGATTTGGTGCATGCAGTTGACACCAGTGGTCGTGCTTATGAAGTGAAAGATGGTTGTCCAGTTGAAAAAGAAAAACTTGTGACAACAGAGGCAGAAGAGGTGTTAGGTAATGAGGTTTTAGGAAGACGTGCTAAGGGTCTTGTGTACACCTGGAAGTGTAGTAGTATTTGCAGTGTGCGACAGGATTCCATCAATTTGCTTTGTGATTTTGTACGGTCATTTAACAAAAAAAGTTTGAAGCAGAAAATGATGTTGTTGCAAGAATTAGATCCTTGCAGAGTAAGAGAAGTGACAGGTTTGCATGGTCATTCACTGGCTTGTCTTTCCAGGAGAGTATGTCAGAGTGTTTTTCATCATTTCAGGATGCTAGCAGTGCATCATAACAAAGTGAGGAAATTAGTTAGAATGTTGTATTATGCTAAGAGTCCAGCAATTATGCTGAAACAATTATGCGCTGCTCTTTTGCATGGTTCTGAAATAGATGTGAAGAATATATGTGAAGAAATTGAGTTTTGTTACTTTGGAAGTAAAGAGGAGAATGTTGAAATTGAGCAAGAAGTAGAGGGTCATGTGGAAGATAGTGTACAGGTTTCCAGTACAGATAATTTCCAGAGGGAAATTGCGACGTTTGAGGTGAAATCAAGTGAGAGGCCTAATTTCACTTGTGTGTGTTGTCGACGCACTTATTATAAGAATCAGACTAAGTTAGTGGATTTATATGCAAAAAGTGAAAGGGAAAATAATAGTGAATGGAAGGATTTTGCAACATACTTGATGGTAGAAAATTGTTTTGATTTGGGATTGGATCAACGTGTGTGTACTTATTGTTGTAACAAATTAAAACAAAACCAGATGCCTGCTAGAGCAGTTCATAATAATCTGGAATTGGTTGAGATTCCTTCTGAATTGAAGGACTTAAATACTTATGAATCTATTTTGATTCAAAGTATCCATCCCTTTCAGGCTATTGTAAGAATGGAGCCAAAGACAGGGAAATTGCCTCCATCAGATTTACAGAGAGGATTAAAGGGAAGAGTTGTTTATTTGCCTCTAGATTTCAAAAAAAACATTAACACAATTGGAGTAGAAAAAGTGGAAGAGGAACCTCTGGTTATCTTAGTTAATGGGGTTCCGACAAAGAATAAGAAAATATGGCAAGATTTAGTAGATGTTAGGAAAGTCAAAAAGGCAACATTGTATTTGAAAAAAAATAATAAATACTACAAGAATGTATATGTTGCAGAAGAGGAAGTAAGTGAGGAAGAGGATAGCGATTTGTGTGCTGGTCAAATTGAGAAAGTAGAACCCTCTACTAGTGAAGAAATATATGAACATTATAGTGTTCATCCTTTGCATTCCAAGGAAGTCATGGGGAATGCTATTGAGTTGTTTCAAATGAAACAAGCCAAAGGGAGTCCCATTAGTGTTTGGGAGGAAAGTTTGGAAGCTCGGTGTTTCCCACAGCTTTTTCCAACAGGTCAGGGAGGAAGATATGATGAGCGACCTCATCAAATTCCTGCTTCTGAATACCGGACTTTGCGATTGTATGCAGGAGATGCTAGGTTTCGACAATGCATTCCTTATTTGTTTCATCTCCTGTTTGAAAGCGATCTGTCTGGACTGTCATATGCAGTGAACCACATCTTGAAAAGTGGTATACACATGCAAAACATCTCGGCAAGTGACTTTATGGATAAAGTCAATGTCCAAGATAGTATTTTGGATTCTCACCTGATTAATCTCATGGCGTGTCAGCGTGGTACTAATGAGTACTGGTACCGTCGTCATGGTGATTTAAAATGTATGCTGAGGAACTTAGGTACTCCCACATGGTTCCTCACTCTGAGCTGTGCCGAGTATGGCTGGGAAGACTTACTTGAATTTCTACGAGAGGCAAATGCTAACGTAGATAACATCGAATTCAAGACACCCGGAGAACTGTGCTCTTTGGATCCAGTCAATGTATGTAGGTACTTCAATCATAGATTTGAAGCTATGATGTCTTTCATCATGAATAAGAAGAATCCACCTCTTGGAGAGGTGTTGGATTTCTTCTGGAGAAAGGAGTACCAAGCAAGAGGTGCTCCTCATATACATATGTTGCTGTGGATCAAGGATGCACCTAAATTTGGAACGGATCCAGAAGACTCAGTGATGAGTTTCATCCAACAGTATTCTACGTGTGCTGTTCCAAACGCAAAGGAGAAGAAAAGCCTAAGAGAAAAAGTTCTGCGTTTCCAAAGCCATCGATGTGGAAAGTACTGCCGTCGTAAATTCCGAAACAAAGACAAGTTCTACACTAAATGTCGTTTCGGCTTTCCACGACCGGTGATTTCTAAAGGAAGAGTAAACAGTTTGATGTCTTCGTTGCGACACAATGTCATGAAGAAATCACCTAAAAACACTTACAATTTGAAGAGGAACGAAGAGTCCAAGTACATCAACGACTACAACCCGGTGATTTTGTCCATGTGGAATGCTAACATGGATATACAGTTTGTGGCTGATAACTGTATGGCTGTGGCGCGGTATGTGACGTCTTACATCACCAAAAAAGAGAAGACAGAATTGAAGGATATGTGGGAGGACATTTCCCATGAAAAGAGCCTCAGCAAGAAGTTGTACAGTTTCAGTCTGAAGATGTTGTCGCATCGAGAAATCGGAGCGTACGAATGTTCTGACCGGTTGTCTTCAGCAAGTCTCTATGCCAAGTCCAGGAGTATCGTTTGGGCGAGTCTTGGTCTTGCTGCAACGCGTAATCGAGTTCTCAAACCTGTGCGGGAAATTGAGTATTTGGCGGAAAAGGAGCCAAACAGTACCGACATTTTGAAGACCAACATGTTGGATACATATTATCCAAATCGAAGCAGTCACCTCGAGAATGTTTGTCTGTATGAGGTTCTGCAAAATTACATATTCAAGAGGAACATCAAAGAAGATACTGAGAAAGGAGTGTATGCTGTAATAGGAAGTGAGGGATGTCTGGTCAAGCAAAGAAAATGCCACTTGGTAAACCATCGAAAATTGAGTGGCGAATCTCCTGAAAAAAAGGAGTTTTTCTATTTAGCACTTTTGCAACTTTTCAAGCCTTGGCGTGCAGAAGAGGAACTGCTTGGAGATTTTCTCTGTTACGAAGACTCTTTCAATGCCGCCAAGGAGACCATAGAATGTCCTGCTTTTCTCAAATATGTAGAAATGTTGAATGCGGAAATTGAGCAGGAAGCAACAATTGCAGCCGAGATTGCCAGAGACAGTTCTCAGGACAGTCAGAGTTCTGCTTCATTGAGTCAGGATCCACTAGGAGGACCTGTTATCGAAAATGAAGCTACCACTGCTATGAATGAAGTGGAAAGAGCCATGGCACATGCTCAAGAGGATGCGGTTAACTTAGAAGAGTTGGAAAGGCAACTCAACGTTGAGCAGAGGAAAATATATGACGAAGTTACCATGCAAATTGATCATGGATTAAGTCATGATAAGAAAGAGTGCTCATGTACGTCGTTGAAGCCTGTCCGACTGTACGTGAGTGGAGAAGCGGGAACTGGAAAAAGTTTCCTCATTAAAGCAATTTCATGCTATTTGCAGGAAAAGACAGAGTCATCGCTGTCTTGTGTTGTCACTGCTCCAACTGGACTGGCAGCACATAATATTAAAGGGATTACTTTACATCGTTTACTGATGCTGCCAGTGGAGCATGACAACAAATTAGAATATCACAAGCTATCTGGAGATGCTTGTTTTGAAGTTTCAAGAATCTTGAGGAAAATGAAACTTCTTATCATTGACGAAGTAAGCATGGTTTCCAATGTCATGCTTGCCTTTGTGCATTTGAGGATGCAAGAAGTTCTCAAAACAGAGTATGATGTGTTATTTGGTGGCAAACACATCATTGTTTTCGGAGATCTTTTGCAGCTGACACCAGTGAAAGGGCAACCTGTGTTCAAAATGCTCACGCATGAAGATACCAGGAAGTGCCTAGGCAGCATTGGCAACGTCAATATATGGTTAAACTTCAATTATGCTGAACTGCATGAAAATATGCGTCAGGCGAAGGATGAAGTTTACAAGACTATTCTACAAGATGTTAGAATTGGAAAAGTGACCGAGCATGGGAAAGAAGCTTTACATGCACGATTACTGTCAAATTTATATCCAGAACAAGATGTTGTGCCTGAGAATATTTTTCAGAAAATTACTGAAAAGAAATCTGGAATATGTTTGATGCCAACTCTTGCAGAATGTGCCAAATTTAACAACAAAATGTTGCATTTAGAAAAGCAAGAGATTGTGAAACTGGAAGCTATTGATAGAGTAGAGCATATGGGATCAACAATTATTTTGTCTGAGAATCTGAAAACAAAATTGGATTCATTAGAGAAGAGTATATCTAAAACTGCAGGTTTTGAAAAGACTCTGAATGTGTGCTTGAACTGCCGTATAATTTTAAGAAGGAATCTACATGTTGAAAGAGGTCTGGTAAATGGATCAATGGGTAATGTTGTTGATTTTGTGAAATACAGAAATAGAGATGGAATTGAATTTTAAAAAATTAAATTTGAAGGCATTGAGGAAGTACAGCTAATTGCTCGTTGTTCTGCTAGATTTTTGCTTGTAAAAGACTTATATGTTCGCCGTAAGCAGTTTCCTGTTTGCTTGGCATATGCGGTGACAATCCATAAATCGCAAGGTTTAAGTGTAGACAGTGCATTGGTGAATATTGGCAGTTCTGTGTTCAAGGAGGGTATGGCATATGTGGCATTGTCACGAGTTAGAACTTTATCGGGATTGTACTTGATTGAGTGTGATGTCACAAACATTTGTGCAGATCTAGATTGTGTTAAGGAATACAATAGGTTAAGAAGAGAGTATGCGCCACATTTGCCTCAGTTTCCTTTGTTTGAGAAACGTCTGGTAGGCCGGAAACGAAGAAATGAGAACAATACTGGGGAGGTTATAGCAAAAAGACAAAAAGTGAATGAACCTAAAATTACAAGCAGAAACAAAAAGGATTCTGTTGAAGATGTTGTTGGTTTTCAGTTTGAAAACAGTTCTGGTGTCAACTGCTATGCTAATGTAGTAATTAATGTTTTGTTTTCTCTAAAAAATGTAAAAGAAGAGATTGTGGTCAATTCTGATCAAAGATTTTGCGGTTTGTTAAATTCTGTGTTAGAGAAATGTACCACTGATAGAAGAAACATAGAAAGTGTGTCTGAAATTCGAAATCTGTTAGACAGATGTTCAGGCCAAACACAATTCTCTCAAAATATTCAGCAAGATTGTCAGGAGTTTTTAATGTATATGCTTGATGTATTACATGCTGAAGGTGTAGATGTAGATCAGCTGTTTGGGCTTTCTTATCAATGGCAGCATGACTGCGAGAACTGTATGATATCAAGTACTACTAGTGTAGACTCAGAAAGATTTATATATTTAACTTTGCCAGACAGTAAATCAGTCTCCTTTAATAAGCTAGTAAAAGCTGCTAATCACAACATGGAGTGTAGCCAATGTAAATCTGAAATGATGTCCACATTATTTATACGAACATATGGCCAGTACGTCATTTTAATGTTCCAACGATGTAGGCCTGATGGAACAAAATTGACAACTTTAATAAAAAAATTTGTAGCTTCGCAGTTGTCAATATCAGGAAGGACTTTTGTAACTACAGCAATTATATATCATGACGGCCCTTCAATAACATCAGGACATTACACAGCTTATTTAAAGTCTAGAAATGGCTGGTCATTCTGCAATGATTCTGTTTTAATTTTCAAAAAAAAATTGCCGTATGACCTTAAAAACTCTTACCTGGTGTTTTTAAAACCAAAATTTTAGGGAAATAATCTCGGGATGTGCTCTGTGGAATTTCAAGAAGTTCTAATGGCTCCTACACAATTTGGCCTTGAGGATAAGTGTAGTTCAGAGACATAACTTCTAATCATAGGACTGGACATCATGGAGATATATGTGCACTTTGAATGAGTTCAGAAAAACTGTTTCTTTTTATAAGCTAATTGAAGCAGCCAATCAAAACATGGAGTAGAGGGAATGTAAGTCTGCAATGCTGTCTACTGTTTTACATTGCTTTGTGATTAAAAGTGATGTAGAGAATTAAATAATTGTTGTAGTCATAGAGGTAGTGTAAGTCTGCTTCATATTAAGCAGTATCAGTGTCATAGGAAATGTAGAACATGACTGAGCAAGAAGGGGAAGATATTACTATTCCAGGATTGTGAAAATGATCTTCAACATTTTAATTCTGAAAGTTGCGGAAATGCCAAATGATGGGATTGGCTAACAAGAAATCCAAGAGTTATACATGGCTCTGACAAGATTTGGCCTTGTGGAATCTTGTGGTAGAGAGCAAGAAGTCATTTATTGTATGTAACATGTTTTTAAAAACGATGGAGATTTTCTTTCAGAAAGTGGCGGGCTGAAAGTAATAACAGCACAAAAGAGTGTAAGCTATTCATAGGACATCCTTGGACGTCATGGAAAGTAAGTTAACTTTAAGGAGTTCTGATTTTTGATTTCTGATGTTGTATGGGTTTTTTAAACACAATCATTTTGATTGTGTTACATGATGAATACCTTCAAGTCACTGTTTTTAGTGAATTTTGATACATTCTGAGAACAGCAAAAATAAACCATTTAACATGTATAATTAATTCTGTACTGTTTGCATTTATGATGTATATGTAGAACTGTGTAGGAGGCATGGAGAAGGTGAGGCTTCTGTAAGTGTCAAAGTTGTTGCATGCAGTGCTGCACTTCTGCGTATTCTTTCATATGCTAGACTACATCTGCACAATGAGATACCTAAGCAAAGGAAACACAAGTGATGTGATTGTGAAATGAGCAAAATAAATTGCATGTATTTCAATTACATCACCTGTGTTTCCTATCATTACGAATCACATTGTGCAGATCAAGTTTAGGTCTGTCCAGGGAAACATAGGAGGTTTGGACTTTGTTGAAGATTGCAGTGGACATGACTCACTTCATTGGTAGACCTTCACATGTATTATGTCCTCTATTCTCTTCAACAACTCGAAATTTCATCTGCAACCCTGAGTAGGCCTCACCTGAAACAAAACTCTGGATAGTAGACATCTTATTGGCATCCTGAAGCAATTATTTTAAATTTTAGTGTCTTGCGACACTTTTCTGAGACAACAGCAATGCAAAAGATGCACCATGTTTTAAGATAGGCCTCACTTCATCTGCATCAAGATAGTGTTAGTTTAAAATGTATATCTTTAGGACTGTGTAGCTTCTGTAAGTGTCAAAGTTATTGAAAAACTGTTTGTCCTTCAATCTTTGCCCTTGTCTTTTGTAATTTTTTAATACATGTTTTTATATTTTTCAAATGTTTGTTCTCTCTTTCACAGATTGAAAGTATAAAAATAAAAAATGAGGAATTTAACGACAATTATAAGGTAAATATTTTGTACTCTTTTCGTTACATTTCTATCACATTGAACTACTATTAGTTCCACTGCTTCATTTCTTTAATCCTCAGTTTCCTGCCTTTGCTACTTCCCTCATTCCTTTCTCTATTACCTACTTACTCAACTCCTTCCACTCTTTTTCTCAGTCCCTCTCTTCTCATAGTTCCTCACTCTTGTTCACTCACTCCGTCTCTATTACTCTTAGTGTCTTTGACTGATCACTGTATCACTATTTGTTCATAATGCTTTCTCTGTGTAGTTGAAGCACACTAAGGGGCATATTATGAATGCAGCCAATAAAATTATTGCTCTTTTTATTGGCAGAAAACTGGTGCAAAAGCGGCTTTAGCGGCAGTTTTCTGCCGCAAAAGCAGCTTTAGCGACACATTTCTGCCGATAAAAGCTGCAAAACTTTTATTGCCTATGTTGATAATATGCCCCTATGTTATTTACATTAGGGCTATATTGTCCAGTATAACAATCAAAATTGCTCTCCAAAGACACCAGGCAAAGCAGACGCTCCCTCAAACAGATCACCAAGCGCAATTTACCCTACTTACAATCTAGCCTGTTCTCTGTCGAGACTTTAGCAATCTTTAGAGCACAAGATAAGATCTTTTCACATGGAAGAGCCAGACGTATTGCAATTCTACTTAAGAAACAAGCATTGGCATAGACAATAGGTCTCGCCTTTGGGACCTTATACGTGTTTAGCCATGCAACAGTTGATGTTGCTGCACCAAGGATATTATGCTGCATAACTAAATACTTAGAAGGTCCCAAAGTCGATACCTATTGGCTATGCCAATGCTTGTTTTTCTTTCACTTCGTTATCTATTTTGTTTTTCACAATTATACCCTCTTCTGTCTGTTCTTTGGTAAATAGATCTATTAAACAGTATCTCTTCTTTACTCCCTATAGCTGTCTTTCTTGAAACATCACTCTCTGTTTACTTTCCTTATACTTACACTTTATTTTTTTTTTTAATTTTTTTTTGGTTAGCTCCCGGTCCGCGTACCGGGAAGCTAACCCGGGAGCGAACCAAAAGAAAGAGAGCTTGCCAGAGTGCTAAACATTGTAGCAATTTTTTTGGAAAGGGAAGGTAGTTCTGAAAAGAACTTTTTTTTTATATTTTTGTTGTTTTATATTTTTTTTGTATTTTTTGAACATTTTTTGTTTTTTTTGTATTTTTTGAACGATTTTATATTTTTTTTGGTTTTTTTGGGGGGGGGGAAACAACAAAAAACAGGCGTTGAAAAGGGCTCAACAGGAGCAAAAAAAAATTACTGGGGGCGGTTAGGGCAATCATGGTGTTCATACGCCAGGTTCAGTGGATTAATGCTCATGTTGCCACAAGCTAATAATGCACGACAGTACATACATAAGTGAATCATGTGCCCAAAATTTGGTTGGATATTTGGCACAGTTTCCCGTGCCTCCTCTGGTGATAAAGAAACCGATGTTGTTGGTCTCGCCACAGGAGTTGGTCGAGGATTGTCCATCATATCCCTTAATTCCACCCGGCTGTAATTTAGGGGATGTTTCCTCGTCATGTGCCTATGCATGGTATGATTACCATAGCTGTATTTTTTGTCCGTCCCTCTGGACAATTGTTCCTTGCATATGAGGCATGTTGCGTACCTGGCATTGACCTTTTTTTGGCCACGAGGGATGGAAAAAAACTGCCAGATGAAACTGGGTTTCTTTCTTGAAACCCGGGGCAACTCTTCCAGGAATTGTGGTTGTTCTCCCTCCTCATCCATCTCTTCATCTTCCTCCTCAGTGTTGGTAACCACCTGGGGAGGTGGTCCTCTCTTCCCATGAGGAGGTGGAGGTGGTGGTGGGGGTGCACCAGCTGAAGCAATCAGTGAAGCCATTTTCATACAATCAAAATAGGTCTTCCAAGAAGCAAAATAGGTCTTCCTCTCACAATAATGAAAGTCAGAGTGAGGAAAGAAGGAGTGGTTTTCATCATTTGGAAAAAACAATACTTCTCAACCAATGAAAAGTGTTATTTTTAGGTCACCTGACCTAGCCTTCCATAATTATGAAACTAAAAGTGAAATGAACCAATGAAAAGCTTTATTAACAAGTCACATGACCTCTAACGCTCATGTTACGCGCTGCGGAACGCTCCCCGGTTAGCTTCCGGTTCGCTGCGCTTCGCGCCTCGGTCCGCGCCCCGGGACACTTCCGGGTGCGCTAACGCGATACGTCACAAGACGCATTTCGCGGCAACGCGATACGTCGCGCTTTCGCGCCGCGGATCGCTTCCGGGGAGTTGCGTTTCGCGCCTCGGTCCGCGCCCCGGGGCACTTCCGGGTGCGCTAACGCAGTACGTCATAAGACGCATTACGCGGCAACGCGATACCGTCACTATGTTGATTTGTTACCGGTTCGCAGACCGGATCGCGGAATCGAATTGAGCTAACGGGAAGCTTCCCGGTTAGCGGACCGGGAGCGAAACAAAAAAAATATTTAAAAAAATTTATTAATAAACATATAAAATATATTTTTGGATTTAAAGAAGAATACATTTTACAGCTGTAGATATTAGCTTTTAAAAAACCAATGAAATTCACTGAAAAAACCATAGGTTATAGACCATATATAGTTAGGAATTAGCATTTACAAAACCTTGAAAATTCACTGAAAAAACCATAGGTTATAGACCATATATAGTTAGGAATTAGCATTTAAAAAACCTTATTTTACTCACACAAAACCATTGAAATTCCATATATAGTTAGTTGTACTAACTATATATCGCGCACCCGCAATCCTCTGCTGATGATGTCACATATTACATCATTCATGACATGGTCAGTGACATCACTGATGACATCACTGATGACATCTCAAATGACATCACTGATGACATCACTGATGACATCTCAAATGACATCACTGATGACATCACTGATGACATCTCATTTGACATTACTGATGACATCACTGATGACATCATTCATGTGATAATACGATGAAGCTCTTCAGACTCTAATATAACCTTAGATACAGTAAGTGTAAACAGACACTCACAGACTGTCACTCATCCATAGAGTTACACACACACCTAGTCAGTCATGCAAAGAATCAATCACACATCCATTTTCTCAACTATACAGTTATACACACCTTACTTATTCAAAGATATACTAACACATATTTACTCTCTTATACAATCCCTGATACAAGTTCACAATGATCCATACAGCCACTCACACATTCACTGGCTCTTATGCACAGTTATTTATATATGTCAACTCTCACATGTACTGTGTTTTACATATGTACTTACTTTTACATGTAGCACTGAGATATCCATTCACTCAGCAATACACTCATGCACACAGTCAACCGCCCATACAGCTGTTTCCACATGCACTTTTGAACCCATACATCTAGTGAATCAACTGCTCACACATCTATGCACAGAGTCATACACCTCCCAGCCACCCATACACACTCTCAGTCTCCCATACAAATACGTAGGCAACCAATCAATAACGCATATAGTTAATCATATAGCTAATGATCAACACATGCAGCAGTTTATAGAACAACAGACATAATGATGCACAAATTGAGACAGTTTAGTCACTAACCCATGCACTCAGTGAGACACATTTAACCACTCACTCATACAGTCAGTCATGCACCTACTAAATCCTTCATCCAGACATTTATACATCCACTCATTCTTAAATATGTAAGACATATTTTAACTTTACAGAATTATACAGTCACTGGATGACGTCATCAGTGATGTCATCAGTGATGTCATTTGAGATGTCATCAGTGATGTCATCAGTGATGTCATTTGAGATGTCATCAGTGATGTCATCAGTGATGTCACTGACCATGTCATGAATGATGTAATATGTGACATCATCAGCAGTGGATTGCGGGTGCGCGATATATAGTTAGTACAACTAACTATATATGGAATTTCAATGGTTTTGTGTGAGTAAAATAAGGTTTTTTAAATGCTAATTCCTAACTATATATGGTCTATAACCTATGGTTTTTTCAGTGAATTTTCAAGGTTTTGTAAATGCTAATTCCTAACTATATATGGTCTATAACCTATGGTTTTTTCAGTGAATATATATATATATATATATATATATATATATATATGTCTGTGTTTTTGAAATCTCCCGCCCTTCTTTCAGCGCTCCCTGAAAGGATAAAACGGGAAACGGACTCCGTAGCGGTTTGTATATATACAAAGGTTAAAATGACGTTATAGTTAAGTGAAATTGCAGTTAAAAAAATTATTAAATGTTTTATTTTAAACAAAAAAACACTGAAATTCATCAGTTATAGTTAACTAAGTGTAACTATAATCGAGCACCAGCCATGACAATGTTGTCATCAGTGATGTCACATTGACGTTATCAATGATGTCATAGAGCATGCCATGAGTGTTGCAATAAGTGAAGTAATAAGCAATGCATATATACATAACTTTGGTATTTCTTGGGTTGCAGCCTACCAGACTGTGCAGCTGTCTGGTTTGCCAAAGACATCTTGGGGACAGTCAGAAAGTTGGCCTGGGAATGCATTACGCCTGTTACTTACTATTTGCTTTGTGGTTTGTAACACACATTTTCTAGCATTCTATTTGCTGACTTTATTTGCTTTAGGCTGTCCAGCTCAAGTTCATCCCTCCTGTTTCCCAAAACGTTGTTCACTGTATTTTTCTACGAACTGGCTTTCTGTAAACAGGCCTTTAAATCTTGTTCTTATTTTGTCACATTTGCTGTGCATTTAAAGACAGAGGTCAAATGTCAGGATGCGTCTTCCAGGGAGCATGGTGTTTATTTTTATTTTTAAGACTTCAAAGGGAGAGGATTTATGTGACAATCCTGTTGACCAGTGGCGGTCTGCTTGAGGAAGGCTCTACAGATCTTTTTTTTGCCTACCACACCACATAATTTAAATGTCTCTAAATGAATTGTGCTAATGATCAACTCAATTCATTGGGTGATTACATTTCCACACATTATCGTTTGTGCACTGTATGCTTTTATCAGTAAAACTGTATGTGAGTGCAAATGTTATGGTCATTTCAATTGAAGATATGTTGTCTGTAATGGCATTATGCTATCATACCATGCATACTCCACTTTACTCCACTCCACTCTACTCTGCACTACTTCACACCACTGCATTCTACTCTGTACCACTCCACACTCCGCCACTCCGCTCCACACTGCATCACTGCACTCTTCCCGGCACCACTCCACTCTATGCCTCTCTACTCTACACCACTCCACTCTACCCTATGCCAGTGCACTCTATCCCACAATATTCTACTATGCATATTCCTGTATCTTTGTGCTGTCATTGAGTTCCCGAGGTGTTCGCCAGGTTTTCGCTCCTGCTCCAGCCAAATCGCCAAACGCCGCATCCATAGAGAGGTGGTAGTGGATGCGGCGGTGACTCGCTCCTTGCATTTCAGCCGTTTCATCTTGCCAACTTTCCAAGCTTTAAAGCCGAGCCCCTATGAGGCTCCCCCGCCGGTCGCCCGCGCACTGAAAAAGAAAAAAGAAGGAGCCCGTAGCGGGAGCCGGCAGTCAGAAAGAGCCACCAACAAGCCACGAGCCGGCAGCGAGAAGAGCTGTGTGCCCCTTCGGTCTGCTGTCTGCTGTGGTAGTAGGTGCCGTGAGTAAGGGGAGCTGTGGTCCTTGGCTCCTTGGGCCCTAGGGCCTTTGGGTCCCGGGGGGGGGGGGGGACTGCACAAGAGGAGCTAGAGGAGAGGAGCAAGAGCCCGTGACAGGTCCCCGCTCCAGGGACCGCTTCAGTGGTGCCAGCTGTGGCAGTTGCGGTAAAAGCGGTAGTTGCATTAAAAGCAGGAGGAATAGAGAACAGAGAACAGAGCCTGTAATGCTCTGCTCCACCCACCCCACGCCCAGCACTATGCCCAGCGCCTGGTCCCGGTCCCGATACCCGGTTTCGATGCTGGTCAGCCTCCGGCACTGACCCCTTCCGGCTCCAGGTGTATTTGAGGACTTTTTCAGAGACTTCTACAAATCTCCCCCTCCCTACTCAGGGCACCGATCCAGCAACCTGCAGTAAGATGGAAGCGGCAGGTGCAGTGAAAGCAGTGAATGGGGCCGGGAGCTGAGAGCTGCAGTGCGCAGCTAGCGCACAGGCCAGTAGTAGCTAGTAGCAAGCTAGCAGCGAGTCAAGAGACCGGGGAGTCCTGGAGTCCCAGTCACTGGGCAGCATCCACTGGCCTCCCCAGCTTGCTTGTGGTGCAATTTCAGCATGCCACAACCCACAACCCTGCCAAAGCGGAAAAAGGCGGACACAAATATTTTAGCAAGAAGTTTCTCCAGGTCCTCGGTGCATAGTGTTTAGCGGATTAGATTAAGCAAGACACAAAAAGCTACAATAAAACCACAAACAATAATCAGGTTGCAAAGAACAAAGCTTCAACAAAGAAATAAAGTAAAAAAGTAACAAAAAGGATAGTCAAGCCTCGCACCACAAATTAATACCAAAATTAATACCCAATTAACAACTCTATCTCGTTGAGGAAGTAATGCAGACAAGAAATTCTTCCCAAGCTCAACAGCAAGCACACCATCGTCCCCACAAAACAGCAAAGAGGCAAAAATCAAAAATACTGTACCCTCAAGGAGTGAGGGTAGAGAAACAGAAACTGCCCCCTGCGGAGGAGCATCAGGACTCACAGTGTGAAATATTGCCACCAATTGCGAACAGGAACTTGCACGCCAACAATAATGGGGTCATCAGAGCCTATATGCACTCTAAAACACTGAAGAAAAAATGGCAAATTCACAAGGAGTGTACAGGAATGACAGAGTGGTGCGGTGAGCAAGTCTTGGATCACTAGACAGACCGCTCCCAAAAAATCCATTATCAACAGAAATAATAATTTTAGCAAAAGGCGCGAATGCACCGAAGGCCGACTGTAGGCCCTGAGGATGTCAACAGACCTGAAAACTGTCTAACAGCTCCAGTTAAAGTGGTTCGATCCAAAACGGAGAGTGGCTCTCCATTGAAGGAGGACTCGCGCAGGCAATTGGCCGAAAAGTGGCAATATTCAGCTTCCCCAATAGCCGCAGAGGGATAGGTCGATCGAATGTACCAGGACACTCAACCAACCCCCTCAAGGATCTCACTAACAACTAAGAAGACCCCCACTCAGTCGACAGACACAGCCTCGTGCCTGCAAGCAAACAAAAATGTAGTAAAGCCCATAAATGTAAAGAATGAAGCCTTAGAGAACTTTAGCATGCCGAATAAATCTAGCAATAAATCCCCCTCAGTATCTCACCTTGGCGTAGACCAAAACCAATTGGCCACCAGGAGCAATTCAATTAGTTATCATAAGGAGACAGATCATTTAATCCAACAAGCTCGGATCTCAATGCCCACCACCAGAGATGATGGTCTGCTATCATCAAAGCCAATAGCAGGAGTAAACTTCTCTGAAATAAAGTTTGACTTCAAAGAGTCCCAACCAGAGGTACTGGCTACAGTGCCAAGAAATCAATGCTCCCCATCAAGCTTAAACTATTTAAATTCCTTTCCCTCCATTCATCATCAAAAGTCTTTATTTCGGTTTTACAGTACCATAAAAGAAGTAAGCACATTAATCTTAAATGACAATAAACAGGATAAAAGGTACTATAAAATACTCCCTATACAGACTCTTGGAAATTAAAAAAAAAAAAAAAAATTCACAGAGAACTTGATACAAAAATACAAATACATAAAAGGTACAAAGCTAGACGAATTTCAGTATTTAAGTGATTTTGATGGAGCAAGGATTCGCACGTTACGCGACTTGCTTGTACTCATGAACCTCGAATAAGGTTAATAGACTAATCAAAATGTTTGTTGTACTAATATTGCACTTTTTACACTACACGGGGTGTCCTAGAGACGCTTGCCTATGGGTACTAAACAGTAATAACGCTTGCTATTAAAATGGCCGCTGCTTGGCGGGAATTTAGTCTGCGCATGTGTCGGTCATAATCATGTGATGTGACGCACATGCAGTTCTGGTGGGAAAAGTTTGCTCATGCGCAATACTGCTAATTTAGCCGCTTTGTCTCCTCATATGCTCCGTGCTTGCAAAGCTGCTATTGCAAAGGTACTTGTTATGCACTCACCCTAACGCTATAGTTATTATAAAGTAAAGGGGTATAGAGTAGCTATTCATGGTATACAGTGTATTCATTTTTTCCTGTATTTCTAAATTGTTTTCGCTTACTTTTCATGTATCGCATTCTTTGGGGCCTGAGGAACACTCGCGATTCCATATTGAACAGCCCTTCTGCGCATGACAGTCTTCTGCCGGTGGCATTGAATCCCAGCCAACCCGAAGTCCCAGCCAAGATGTGCCTGGGAAGATGCACCTTCGCCTAGCAGAAGAAGCTGAACTGTTCTAAATGTATCATAATTCATAGATGCACTATTGTAACATGTCATGGGAACCCCAAATTCAATAGGCGGTCCCAGAGTATACAAATTAAGTCTTGTAGAAGTGAAATGTGGTTGGTGTGTTGACCTGGCCTACTTGTGGACCAATCGAAATTGGGGATTCTTACACTTGCAACATTTGGAGGGTGGTACACTGACCCGAAAACAGTATAACTAGCCTAGGATTATCTAGAGAAATTGTCAGACTTGTCCGAATAGCTGACCTGTCACTGACCCAATGCACTCAATAGGTGACTGATACAGAGAGCTGCGGAGCACTCTGTCCGTAATTCCCACAAACCCAAACGGGGGGGTTTTGAGAACCTTAAGTGCTGGCGGAGCACTTTGCTGGAGAATTCGATAACCCATTCGGGGTTCTGACTGATAGCTGCAGAGAGGGTGGAGCGCAGGCGTTGCTTCCGAACTGCGGGTGCTGGTCTTACCTTGGTGGTCCTGTCCTGATCCTAATCTGGTTTTCCTGTCCTGTCCTGGGGTGTCCATTCAGGCACTCACCGGCCTACTGGCGACTGTCCGTCTGTGGGGTTTCTCCTGTCCTTAACTGACCCGTGGCCAGGGTTGGTCTACACACCATACTAGGTAAATATAGTGCTGAAAAGTCTTCTCTGCAAATTCTATTTTTCCTTTCTTTTGCTTCAATAAAGACATACTCATGCATATTTGAATTTCCATGCTTTCCGCAAACTATTAAATGAAAAGGTTATACCTTATGATTATTTTTCTAGCATGCTCCCTATTTTTCCCCGTCCTTTAGTCACTCTCGATTAAGTCTGAACTCTGAAACTGTTTAATAGTATATTCCCTATTTTACCTTTCCTCTAGAATTCTAAATGGTTGGCCTGAATTATTTCCTATATGGATACGTGCTATTTGTGATATTAGTTATTGACAGTTTATTAGCTGTAAACCTAATGTTCAATGAATCTGATGAAATTTAGATAAAGGTTTTCAAAACTTCCGGAGTTTGTGGTTATTATAAAAGCACAAATAGTATATAAAATAGGTATTTTTGGTGTCTGCCTTTTCTTTACAGCTAGCTCCCTGATCCATTGTGGTCATTAGGTACCCGTAGCAGTGGAGTGGTAAGTCGGGTACACTGGAAATGAAATAGGAAGGAACAGGGATACTGGTAGTAGAGCGTAAGGTTACCCGATTTATGAATATGGTGAATTGAAAATTTCTATGGGCCCGATACGTATATGGTAAAATAATAGTCGGGTGACCTGCGCGCTCTATCAGTATTTTTCTGGTAGCCAGAGGATAGTTAGGGACTAGTTAAGATAGGTAGGCAGGTTATTTGCTGCTAACTGTGAAAATGTTACTATTAAAACGTTCGAACGAATTTACAAATGTTTTATTGCTTTGAAAATTATGAAATGTTTTAAGTTGTTTTTCTTGCTGTTATATTGATAAATGTACTAATATTACTCGTTAGTGACTGTTATATGTTTGTCTGGAATCCCCGGGGAAATTGAATAACGGGTGGTGAGGAGAATCCACGCCGTAGAGAGGTCACTTGCTAGAGGAAAATTGGTGCAGGTTAGGTAGAACTGGAAGCACTAATTAGGGTTATCTGAATGTGTGATTGAATAAATGGTAGCAAAGAGTTCGCTGGCAAAACTTCTATTGTGATATAACCTAGTAAGCGTCACACGGGAGGAGTAGCAGGTTCGTCTAAGCTTGATTGATAGCAAAGGGGTTCGCTAGTGAAACTTTTGGCTTAGTATATATCCCACAGTGGATGAGTCGAAGGAGTAGCAGGTTCACTAATGCTTGTGTGAAGAGTAGGCAGAAGGGATCTACTCGTAGTATTTGAAAAGTAGAAAGAAGAGGTTTACTTGCAGTGAAACCAATCTTTCCTTTCTAGACACTCGAGTACAGTGGCGAATGTGTTTACGTTGTAAAATAAATAAAGCACTTGCACTTTAAGAAAGAAATCAAGTTTTCGTTACCTTGTGAAGGAGGGAGTCAGTTGCGGAGCTGCTCTGATGTCACTCTGTGCCGCGCTGGGATTGGTAGAGACAGCGGGTGTGTAGTAGAGCTGGTATTGTAAAGGAGGGGTGAGCGCAGAAGCGTGAGAACCTGTCTCACGAAAAGACCGCGCACCCATTGGTCAGAATTTTTTTTTCCAACCACCGTGTTGATTGGGTGCACGAAAATAAAAGACGCATTTGGATTGGGAGTGACTTTGTAAACAGAGTCGCTTGCGGAAAAGTATATGTGGCATACGTATACTCCGGAGACTAGACCTGATCCAAGATATCTAGGGTTTGGGAAAGATAAGTGGAAAAGTAATAGATACGACATTATGTACGGAAACAAAAGGAAAATGACTTTAATAAGCAAGGTGAAAAATTATTTCAAAAGAAACAAGCATATCAAAACTAGAGAAGGTGTTGTTATTCCACCACCTAATACTCCCGTATCTTTCATGATGTTTGATAAAGGGTACCACTCTTGTGTCTGGTTGGAAAATTGGGTGGAATACACAAAGAATGACGGAATTTTGGCATTTCCGTTAAATGGTACATTTAATGGCAGGATTCTATTCAATTTGAGAACCCGAATGAATGATTTGCACCCCAGACCCAGACTGACACAGTACGAAGCCTTAGAGGAATGGGAGATAGAGGCTTTTGAGAGGAACAAGCCCCGAATGGATAAAGGTTTGACCAAATGGTATCCTAAAGTGAAACCCGAAACCCGAGAGAAAAGAATGAAACAGTGGAGACAGAATATGATAGTAGAAGGACTGTATCCTATGATGGCCTTAGAAGAACCTGAGGGAGGGAAAAAGACAGAAAAGACCAAACATTGGGTGACCAGTGGGGATTCAGATGACGATTATTTGGAGGATTTGTTCATGAAGAATCCACCTCCTTATAATGAAGGACCCAGATCCTCAAGTGTAGGGGATGCTTGCCTGAGATCTCCTTACCAGGAGGGGTCTAGACCTGTAAGTGTAAGAGACAGTTGTCAGATACCTCCTTATCAGGAGATGCCAAGACCTTTAAGCACAGGAAATCCATTCATGAAACCTAATTATGGTGAGGGACCAAGTATGACGCATCCAACTGCCCTGACCCTGACTCCGCAAATAGTACATGAAACAACCCTGGAAAGAGTACTGCAGGAACGAGAGCGAGAGGCTATAGCTAAACAGAGAACAGAGTTAATTCAGAAAATTTCCCAATTAAATACCAGTCCTGAAGCTTTGACAATTCCAGTAACTATTGGACCAGTGGTTCCATTGTATGGGGATAAACAGGGGTGTTCAAAGACTCCAATTATTACCCCAGCTGTGGTGCAGCCGAGAAAAGAACCCTTAATCGTAGATGACCAGGCAAGAGAATGTGAGTCGGTGATTTCCTTAATGGATTTACCGATAAGAGAACCAGAAAGGGGCTCAAGAAAAAAGAACACTCTTTTTAGTTCAGGAGAAGTGCAGATTGAGTCAGCCTCTGGTACTAGAAGTGCCACCGTAGTGACTCCTGAAGAAATTGAGAGATGGAGTCGAGAATTAGAGAAACCAAATCCCCCGTTGAAACCATTAGATATTTACAAATTAAGAATAGAATTGGAAGAACTGATGGCTGGAAATGTGGGGTTAGACAGACCTTTTCTGAGGAAGAACTGCTGTTTATCTGTAAGAGCATCGCCCGTAATACCCGAGTGTTCCATGAGAAATTAATGGATACTGCGGCTAGTATGGGAATAGATATTGGGAAATCTAAATCGTTGCAAAAACCCTACAGAGCAGAGTTCTCAGACAAAGATTTAGAAAATATGAATGTGTCAGGGAAAAAGGTACAGATCAAAGAATTAGTAAACCTGTTTCAAAAATGGGGAGAATTAGAAAAATGGAAAGCCAGATGGGCAAAGAAAAAGGAGGAAATTAGATCAAAACAGATGGCTTCCGAATTCATCTTAAAAGACGCAGACAAGGCAGAAAAATTATATCCTATGCGAGAAGTGCCAGGTGGAAAGTATGTGCATGTTCCATGGTCCCGACAGGATATTGTGTCCTTTACCAATGACTTCCCAAAATTACGAGAGACACCTGTGGACTGGTACAGGCAAGTAGAAAGGTTCGTGAAGGTACAAAAATGCCTGTGGAAAGATCTGGATGGGTTTTTCGATATCGTAGTTCCCGTAGATTTGTGGACAGAATGTAAAATTGCCATTGGTTGGCCTAGCGAGGAATTCCCGAGGGACCCTATTACAGGAGCTCCTTCCGAGGAGGTAATGAAAAAATACCAACAAGTAATGTTGCATCTAAAAGGGAAAGTGCCTGCAAAGGAAACTGATTGGACCCGAATAGATAGAACTACCCAGGAAAGAGATGAAACTGTGCACTCCTATTATGAACAACTGTTACAGGTGTTCAAAACATACAGTGGCATAGATAACATTGAGATGAAGGACATGACCCATTTCATTTACAGGTTTGTATCAGGTTTAAGACCTGAAATTTGCCAGTGGATCAAAGATAATAAAATCTGCTGGCAGTCTAAGAAAATTGATGAAGTTTTAAGATATGCCAAGTACTGTGAAGATGAGATGGCTGACAAACGAAAGGCATTAAAGGAAAAGGTCATGTGGGCACAAGTAAAATTAGCAGAGCAACAAGAAAAGCAGTTAAGTAAAATGAATAGTAATGCCCAAAACCAAGGTTCTGGGGGTGGAGGGAAGCCCAAAGTAAAAATGAGCCGAGAGGAGGCCAAAAAGAAATTCCCCTGTCACGGGTGCGGACAGATAGGGCACTGGAGAGACGAGTGTCCATATGCACAAAGTGGTAACATTCAAATTAATGATTTAAATCCACAGACGCAGAATGAGAAACCAAGAAAGACTCAGCAACAGGTAAAGCAGAGTCAGTTGCCCCGTGCACCTAGACCGAATTTTAAGGGAAAAGCACAGCAGGGTGAAGTCATCGAGATTTGGGAAGGAAAGGAGGATAGAAATGCAGCAACTTCGCAATTTTTGTTGAATGATACTTTTCTCTGTGATGAACCCTACTGACGGTGCCTGAGGGGGGAGGACAAGGAGTGCGTGCTTGGCGCCTCCTTGCCGGTGGACCAGTCAGGGCCATACATTGAAGGAAAGGTTGAAGGAAATGATGTCACCTTTCTGTTGGACACTGGGGCCACCCGTTCTACTGTGAGAACAGCAGACGTTCCAAACCTACCCCTCTCGGGAGAAGCAATCCAAGTAGTGGGCGTATCTAATCAATTGATTAGTACCCCAGTTACTGAGCCCATGGAGATTACAATAGGGAATTTCAAAGAAATGCACAGATTTGTTGTCTGTGATTCCAGTCCTGTAAACCTATTGGGACGTGATTTGTTGTGTAAAATGAACTGTAGCATCTTTTGCACACCAAAAGGCGTAGAAATTCAAACCCCAGACGAATATGGAATATACAAATTAATGCTAATAAGACCTGACTCAGAAATTAAAAGATTGACAATACAAGACTTACCTGAAGAACTCCAACAGACAGTGAAACCAGAAGTATGGGATTTTACTGGAAAAGATGTAGGATTAATGGCAAATGTTGACCCAATTAAAATAGCCATAAAAGATGATGCAGTTTATCCGAATACTAAACCATACAAAATGAATGCAGAAGTGAAAGCAGGAGTTGCCATAGAATTAAAAAGATTGCTAGAAGCAAACATCATACAAGAAGTATTGAGTAGTCCTTGTAACTCCCCGATAATTGGCATCAAGAAACCTAGTGGTAAGTACAGGGTAGTGCAGGACCTGCGAAAGGTAAACAAAATTGTTGTTCCTTGCTGTCCTATTGTTCCGAACCCAGCAGTGATTTTATATCAAATCCCATGGGATGCTGAATGGTTCACCGTTATTGACTTATGTCACGCATTCTTCTCAATCCCATTGCATCCAGACAGCAAATTTATTTTCTCATTTGAATTCAACAGTCACTTGTACGTCTGGAATTGCGTCCCTCAGGGGTATACAGAAAGCCCCTCAATCTTTAATCAGATTCTGAAAAAGTGCCTTGAATCCTTGGTTTTACCTGGAGAATCAGTTTTGGTGCAATATATAGACGACCTCTTGGTGGCGTCTTAAAGTCAGAAAGACTGTGTTGTTAACACCATTGCCTTACTGAACCACTTAGGTGAAGGAGGACATAGAGTATCCCCTGACAAACTACAGTTCTGTACCTCTTCTGTAAAATATTTGGGGCACCAGATAGAGAAGGGTATCAGAAAAGTTACTTCAGAAAGAATTAGGATAATTCGAAACATGCATTTACCCAATACTCAGAAAGAGATCAGAATGTTCCTTGGAGTTGTAGGATACTGCAGATAGTGGATTGTGGGATTTGCAGTCCTAGCAAAACCCTTGATAAAAATGACAAAGAAAGGAGCAAAAGACCCAGTGGAATGGAATGAGGAAAGCATGACAGCTTTTACAAAATTACGAGAATGTTTGTGTACAGCTCCAGCATTAGGAATGCCTGATTACTCGAAAGAATTTGCACTGTTTTGTGATACACAAGACAATTGTGCACTGTCAGTCCTAACTCAAGAGCATGGTTTGACTAGACGTCCAGTAGCATATTTCTCTGCTACTTTGGATCCAGTGGCTGCTGGATTACCTGGATGTCTGAAAGCAGTAGCTGCCACTTGCATGAGTCTTGAACAGAGCGAATCCATCATTATGGGACATCCTGTAACTGTGTATGTTCCACATGCAGTTGTGATCCTCCTGACCAGAACTAAGACACAGTATCTCACACCTAGTCGGCTGACTAAGTATGAAAGAATCCTTGTGGGTGCAGCAAATGTAACCATTACTCGGTGTAACATACTGAATCCAGCTACCCTATTACCAGATTCGCTAATTGCAGAAGTAAAGGGAGAGGTCGAGCATGACTGCATTGACCTGACTGAATTTAGTACCAAACCACGCCCAGATATCAGGGAAATGCCCCTGCCTGTAGAAGATTCCGAGCTGTTTGTAGACGGCTCATGTCGGAGACACGAGAATGGAGGCCTAAGTGCTGCCTATGCTGTACTCACAGTATCACGCGCTGTAGAAGCATCCTATCTATTTGGAGTAAAGTCTGCACAAGTAGCCGAATTGATTGCATTGGCAAGAGCCTGTAAAGTTGGGAAAAATAAAGGAGTAACCATATATACTGACAGCCAATATGGTTACAGGGTTGTGCATGACTTCGGCCAATTATGGCTGCAAAGAGAGTTCCTGACTTCTTCAGGTACTCCTATTAGAAATGGAAAAGTAGTACAGGAATTACTGGAAGCAATCCAGTTACCAAAAGAATTGGCAGTGGTCAAAAGTGCTGCTCACAAATCTGGCGATGACAATGTGACAGCAGGTAATCGATATGCTGACCAACTGGCCCAACATTGTGCAAGACATCAAATGTCAGTCAATATCAAATTGGGGGGAAATGGAAACAGCTGCCAACTTATGGTGTTTGAAAGTGTACATACCTGGGAAGAACTGAGAGAGTTACAGGATGCAGCAGGACCCAAGGAAAGGAAAAGATGGAGAAAGTTTGGTTGTCAACAAAGGAACGAGGATGGTGTCATTGTTTGCCCTGATTGTATGCCTGTGTTGCCTGACAGCTTGCTTGCTCCTATGGCCCGGTTAATACATAGAGATGCACACATTGGTAGAGATGCCATGGTTCGTGTCTTCAAACAGACATGGTTCAATTCGAAATTCAGGAAGGTAGCGGAGAGACTCCGCCAGAGGTGCTTGACATGTCAGCAATACAATGCTGGGAAGAAAACAGTAGTTTCACTGGGGAAGATTGGGAAAGCAGAAGGTCCTTTTATAAGATTACAAATTGATTTCATTCAGTTACCCCCTTGTAGAGGAATGAGGTACGTCCTTGTCATTGTCTGCCTGTTTTCAAAATGGGTAGAGGCTTACTCGGCCAAGAAGAATGATGCCATCACTGTAGCTAAATTGTTATTACGAGAACTAATACCTAGGTACGGGGTTCCAGTCACAATTGAATCAGACAGAGGTGGGCTTTTTCAGAATGAAATAATTGATCAGATCTGTGAAGCATTCAAAATTACTCAAAAACTGCACTGTGCATATCGTCCAGAGGCTTCTGGAGTGGTGGAACAACTGAATGGCACTATCAAGTCGAGACTAGGAAAGATGTGTGAATCTACTGGCATGAACTGGATAGAGGCTTTACCTCTTGTACTGATGGGAATCAGAAGTATTCCAGACCGAAAGACGGCCTGAGTCCCCATGAGATCCTGATGGGAAGAGTAATGCGACAAGCATGGGTACCAGGACACAAACTGATAAGCATTTCTGATGATTTGGTACTAGAGCACTGCAAGCAACTGGGTGACCAAGTGCGTTCTATCTCTCACCAGATTGGGGAAGACGCCGTCGCCAGGCCAGCAACTCCAGTCCATAATCTGAATCCAGGTGACTGGGTGGTACTTAAGAAGCACACCCGTTCGAGTTGCCTTGCACCGAAGTGGGGAAAGCCAAGACAAGTAATTCTGGTAACCACGACAGCGGTGAAGTGTGCAGGAGTACCAAAGTGACTGTCCTGCCTCCACAGAAGCGGTCTCTCCCTCACGCTGCTCCCTGCCAGACCTGTGGTATCGTAGCGCTTCTGCCTAACTGCTTTGTGCCCTCATTGTAATTAGCTGCGCACTGCTCACTGTTCAGTATTGCCTGAACACTCGTTTAGCATTTCAGTAGCGCTTTTCCACTAGACGGCTGCGCACTCATTTCACAATTGTGTTCTGCCCGCTTTGCCTGAATTAATTAATTTATTTATTTACTGGGCCGGTACCTCTGGACATTTGCTAGCGTTTTTTTAAGGCTGTGCCCCCAATCTCGCCCTGTTTCGCCTTAAGACTTGCTGCCATCTTGCTTATTGTTGTTGTGCCTGATCCCAGCCCGGCTCCCCCCACGCACCCGCCTCCCAGCTGCCCCTCCCTCCCACTGATACTGAGGCTCTGCACGCTGATAGTGCTGTGACCGTCCTGCCTCCACAGAAGCGGTCGCTCCCTCACGCTGCTCCCTGCCAGACCTGTGGTATCGTAGCGCTTCTGCCTAACTGCTTTGTGCCCTCATTGTAATTAGCTGCGCACTGCTCACTGTTCAGTATTGCCTGAACACTCGTTTAGCATTTCAGTAGCGCTTTTCCGCTAGACGGCTGCGCACTCATTTCACAATTGTGTTCGGCCCACTTTGCCTGAATTAATTAATTTATTTATTTACTGGGCCGGTACCTCTGGACATTTGCTAGCGTTTTTTTTAAGGCTGTGCCCCCAATCTCGCCCTGTTTCGCCTTTAGACTTGCTGCCATCTTGCTTATTGTTGTTGTGCCTGATCCCAGCCCGGCTCCCCCCACGCACCCGTCTCCCAGCTGCCCCTCCCTTGCCCCTCCCCCCCACCATACCCATATGACAGATGCCTCCGCGCGCAGCGTTCACGCGCAGCGGTCGCGCCCCATGCGCGCCGAAGGCGCGCCAAAGGTAAGCCCATCTACGCCCGTCCGCGCCTGGACCGCGCCCAGCGCCAGACCCCCTGGTCCTCTCAAAACCCACTCCACTCACTCAACATATGACGCCGCTACTCTCCTTGCCCTTAACCCCGGACGCACCCCACAATGCTGCGTAGCCACCCCAGGACACACCCACGGACCATTCGCCTGTCACTCCTGCAAGTTCGCCTGCATCAGGACCCATGCCAACTCCTCCGCCTCCAAACACAACTCCGTCTCTAACCACCTGAAGTGTATCCTGCTGAACACCCGATCGATCCACAAACATGCCACTGAACTCTGGGACCTCCTCGACACTGCTTCACCGGACGTCGCCTTCCTTACAGAAACCTGGATGAACGCCTCATCAGCGCCCGACATCGCCATAGCCATCCCGGACGGCTACAAGATCATCCGAAAAGACCGCACCAACCAAACAGGAGGAGGCAACGCCATCGCCCATAAGAACACCATCCGAATCACGACCAGCTCCGATGATAACCTCGCGACCGCCGAACACCTTCACTTCCAGATCCACACCGACCCCAGGACCACACTTAGAGGCACCCTCATCTACAGACCACCAGGAACCCGTACGAAATTCAATGAAGACATTGCTGACTTCATCAGCCCACATGCCCTCACCTCCGAGAACTACATTCTACTGGGAGACCTCAACTTCCACCTGGAAAAGAATAACGACAGCAACACCACCACCCTTCTGGACAACCTGGCCAACCTCGGACTCAAACAACTTGTTGACACCCCTACCCACATAGCCGGACACACGCTCGACCCTATCTTCACCTCCAGCAAACACATCTCCTTCAACCACACCATAGCTCTCCATTGGACGGACCACAGCTGCGTTCACTTCAGCTACAAAAAGACCACGACCCACATCCCACCACAACCTATTCCTCGAAGAAACTGGAACAAAATCACCACCGACCAACTCTTCACATCGCTTAACCAAAACCCCCCGCCATATCATCGAACCCAAACCAAGCTGCCACCAAACTCACACAATGTATCACTCACAGCGCTGACGAATTAGCACCCTTGAAAAACCACCAGATCAAACAAGATAACAAAAAGGCCCCCTGGTTCAACGATGACCTTAAGAAATCCAAGAAGTTATGTCGTACCCTCGAAAAAACCTGGAGAAAAAACCCAACCACTGACAACCTGACCACCTTCAAGGACGCCACCCGCAAACACCACAAATTGATCCGATCCACCAAGAAATCAGCATTCAAGGATCGACTCGACAACAACGCCCACAACAGCAAGGAACTATTCAACATCGTCAAAGAATTTACCAACCCCACCGCAGGCACCAACGACATCACTCCCTCCCAAGACCTCTGCGACTCTCTATCCTCTTTCTTCCACAACAAAATCGTCGACATTCATAACAGCTTTGAAAACCTGTCCGAAGAACAACCCACTCCACCCACCTCCGAACCAAAACAGCACTCTCACAACCTTTGCGCCTGGAACCCAATCATCCGTCTGATGAACTCCATCCACTCAGGCTCACCAACTGACCCATGCCCCCACCACATCTTCAACAAAGCAGACTCCATCATCGCACCCCATCTCCGCAATGTCATCAACTGCTCCCTCAACTCCGCTACCTTCCCAGAAAGTTGGAAACATGCCGAACTCAGCGCCCTTCTGAAGAAACCCACAGCGGACCCCTCCGAACTTAAGAACTACCGCCCCATCTCACTCCTCCCCTTCCCGGCCAAAGTCATCGAGAAAGCCGTCAATAGCCAGCTCGCCGCCTTCCTTGAATCCAACAATTCACTCAACCCCTCACAGTCCAGCTTTCGAGCCAAACACAGCACCAAAACCGCCCTCATCGCTGCTACGGATGACATCCGAACGCTACTGGACAACGGAGAATCAGTTGCCCTCATCCTACTTGACCTCTCCGCTGCCTTCGACACAGTCTGTCATAACACCCTCATACAACGCCTCAGCAACGTCGGAATACAAGGAAAAGCGTTGGACTGGATCATCTCGTTCCTCGCCGGAAGAACACAGAGAGTCCGCCTCCCCCCATTCAAATCAGAAGCCACATATGGGCAGAAAGCCTCGTCGCTAATATCCTGCTCAACACCTTGTAGTCCACTGTGAGCATCGACAACGGCCGGTACGCCGTTCTAGCCGTAGGGACGCCGCCCTTTTTCAACAGCGGAATGACAATCGCCTCACGCGTCGACGTCGGTAGTCTACCCTGCTCCCAGGCCTCCCCATATACCTGGTGGAGGCGAGGTGCCAGCAAATCCACATACGCGCGTAAAACTCCACGGGGAGGCCATCCCCCCCCGGCGTCTTCTTCCTGGCCATATGCTTAATCGCCGCCCTAATCTCCCCCTGTGTAATAGCCGCCCCAAGCGAGGCTCCCGGCTCTGGTTCTAGCCGTGGCAACTGGGCCTCCTCAAGGAAGGCACCCAGTTCCGCAGGGCAAGCTGCCATCCGACTCCGATAGAGTTCCGCATAATACTCCCGGAACTGAGTGTTAATCTCCAGCTGCGAATGGACCACTCCCCCAGTCGATGTAGCTAACGACAGAATCGGCGTGCCCCTGGCAGCAGGGGCTGCCAGCCATGCCAGCAGCGTGCCGACCCGATCCCGCTCCGCATGCGCCCGGACCATGTATTCCCGGTAGTCATGACAGCGGAGCCTCTCCACCTGGGCAGCCACCCGTTCCCGAGCCTCCAGCACATCGTCTTTAGTGCTGCCCGCTTCGTGACTGTTCCTCTCCGCCAGACGCAGTGCATTCTCCTCCCGCGTGACATCGGCTAACAACGTCCGGCGAACCCCCGACGTGGACGAGAGGCACGCGCCTCGCAACACCACCTTGAAGGCGTCCCACTCAATTGCTCGAGTGGACGCAGTCCCCGAGTTCTCAAGGAAGTAACGCTCAATGCAGTTCTGCAAGTCGGCGTGAAAAACTGGGTCCTCCAGCATCAACGGATTCAGCCGCCATGAAGGAACCGGCTGCCGCTGCCTGGTCCAGATGACCGTAAGCAGGCAAGGGTTATGGTCCGATATGGTCCGCGCTAGGTACTCGCAATCATGCGTAAGCTCCTGGGCCCCACTTGAGCAGAGGAAAGTGTCGAGACGCACATGTAAATCATGCGGTACCGAGTAGAACGAATAATCCCTATCCGTGGGGTGGCACGTCCGCCACGCGTCCTGTAGTCCCCAGCGGTCCTGCCAGTCCCTCCGGACCGCGGACACTCTACGCACCACCGACCTAGCCAGCGGCGGATGGGAACGGTCCAACTCAACATCTGCCACCGAGTTAAAATCCCCTCCCATGTACACCGTATTCACGAGCACATCCGATAGTCGGCTCGACAAGACGGAGAAAAACGCTGCCTGATCAAAGTTGGGGGTATACACGCTACAAAACGCCACATCCCGGCCATCCAGCCTCCCCAACACTGCCACGAACCTCCCGTCCTGATCCACTCTGGTGATCAACGGTTGAAAGGGGACACCCGCCCTCACCCAAATAAGTACCCCCCTAGCATGCGCAGAGTAAGTAGTGTAGAAGAGTTGCCCTCTCCAACGCCGCTGCAGCGCCTGACCTTCCGCCAAAGTTAAATGCGTCTCCTGTAAGAAAGCCACCTGGACCCCCCCTCCGGACTAAATATGTATGTACTTTATACCTCTTTCTCATGGAGTTAAGCCCCCGCACATTCCAGGTAATGCTATTCAGTTCCAATCTAGCCGCCATCAATGGGCACATAGCATAGTCCAAGCCCCCACAGTCTCACCGGCACACTGACAATACCCAGAAACTCAACAGCCCCATAACATCCCCAACCAACGCCCCTCCCACCCACCCCCAGAACAGGCATCAAACTGTTGTCACCCATCCAAACCCTACCCCCGAATACGAGGGAAACTCTGGTAAATACCAGAGACTCACGAAATACGTGAGGTCGAGGAGGTGTCCACTCACCAGCCCGCCGGACAGCCAAAACCCGTCCCACCAGAGGTGTCGATCCCGGCTATGAGCAATCCTCCCCCACCCCTCCCCCGGCAGCACCACCCCACAGCAACCAGGCCCGGGGCCCAGCACCCTCCATAGGGCGCAGAGCACAGCTGCCCTTCTGATCGCCCAAAGTACAGGGCCCCAGCAGCCCTTAATGCGCTCACCCCACCGGGCCCGTAGATCCCCTTACTGTCAGTTACTCAGCGGCTCGTAGTCACTCATCCAGTAGGCCATCCGCCGTCTGTGGTGTGATCTGAAGCCGCTCCCCTATTTCCTTGTCCGAAGCTTCATCTGATCCTCCTGGTTCCGCCTCATCCGAGCCCTGTCTCGAGCCCGAGTCTGCCACCTGAGTCTCAGGCACCACTCCAGATATGTCCGAGACCGCTCGAAGTGCATCTCTCCTTTCCTGCGCAGTCTGAGAAGCCGAAGGAGACCTCCTGCCCTGCACTCTCCTCCGATTGTGCCTGCTCCTGCGCGGTCTCGGCCGGGCCTCAGCGCTCTCCGTCCAGGTACCCGAGCCATCCTTGCCCGCTCTGTATCGCTCCAACCACTTCCAGGCGTCGTCTGGGGAATCACAGAATGTCGCCACTCCGTCCACCAGCAGTGGGAGAGGTGTGGCGCCGCGGCCAGGGCGACTGACGCGGGAATCTGGGGACCACGGTTCGATCCCCGGCTCCGGCGGCAGGTTAGCCCAGCACCATGTGACTCTGGGCAATAGCTCGCTTAATCTTCCCGACGGCCCCCAGTGCCTAGAGACCCTACGGGTGATTGTGCCCTTTACAAATGTGGACTTTACTTTACTTTACTTACTTTACCAGCACCTTCAGGCGGGCGGGAAACAACAGAGAATATTGAACCCCTTCATCGCGGAGAGCTCTCTTGACAGCGACAAAGGAAAAGCGGCTGCGTTGGACCTCCTGGGAGTAGTCCGGGAAGATCGACACAGAGGCGTTGTCCACCTTGTAGGGGCCAGCCAATCTGGCCTGCCGCAATATAAGGTCCCGGTCCCTGAAGTGGAGCAGCCGAGCTATCACCGGCCGCGGGGGACGACCCGGGGCAAGGGGACGAGCCGGGACCCTGTGAGCCCTCTCCAAAGTGTAGAAGGGCGTCAGGCCCTCAGAGACCACCACATCCCGCAGCCAGTTCTCCAGGTACGCAACCATGTCGTCCCCCTCGACATTTTCGGGTAAGCCCACCACGCGGATATTGTTGCGTCTGTTGCGCCCTTCTGCGTCGGCCGCCTTCCGTTCCAACTGCTGCACCCTACGGGTTAGGTCCTCCAGAGCGACGTCCGACGCCTTCTGGGCCGGTTCCAGTGTCTCTATCGCCAGTTCTGTGGCTTTGACCCGGTCCGCGAGCTTTCCATGGTCCGCCTTCAGAAGGCCAAGGCTCGTACATACCTGGGCGATGTCCTGGCGCAGCGCCTCCCTCGTGTCCCCAATAGCCTTAAGAATCTGGTCCAGCTGTTGCTACTGCAACCCCGCCGTCCGATCACCCGCTGTTTGCTGCTGATCCAGGGGGTCCAATGAATCCTCCACCTGGTCCGGTTGCGTGGCGCCCGCTCCCTTCCGTGGCTTCCCCATGGTGTCCAGCTGGTGACCACATCAACACCAACCCCGCAAGGCCACCTCAGCTTGATCCTCAGCGAAGGCCAAATGCGTTAGCCCGCCAATAAGCCTGTCAGGGTAACAGGGTCCAGCACAGTGACGAGAAATGAAAGAAGGGAGGGCAAACAGCCAGCACAGCCAGATCCCGGCTTCACTACCTCCAATGCGGCGCCCTTCGCCCCAGGCCCCTGCAGCCAACAACGAAGGCCACCAGGGATCCCTCACTGCGCCCAGGTCGTCACCGCTGGCAGTTTTCTGTGCAAAGGTCCGTGAAGGTGGCAGAACGGACTCAGGCCCCCCTCGGCACCAGATGGTCGTCCCAGGAAATCCGCAGTGACAGGGTCGCTACCGCCGATGGCCGCTGCAGGCCACCAGGGGCTCCTCCAGGCAATCCTAGGACCCCCCAACGTTTGCGGCCACCAGTCCTGGCAGAACACCGCCAGTGCCCAACAGTTCCGCCTCCAAATCGGTGTCCCCGGGCACCAGGCCGGCGGCGCCCCGCCAACGCCGCCGCAGGATCAAGGCACCAGTCGGCTGCAGCGCCGCACTCCGTCGCCAGACACCTCCGCCCTCAGCGGCCGCTCCAAACCTCCTACTGCACCGGTATCTAGGCGTCCACACCGCCGGTGCCCGGCACCTCAGGTCCTGGTCGGCAGGTCCCCAGGGCGTCGCCGCCCGCCCCCAGGATCCGGGCGCCCGCCAGCGCCGTCCGCCAGCCTCCCACGACGGAGCAAATTCCGGCGGCCTCCAGAAATCCAGGCCGGGGATCGGCCGCAATGCACAGGCCCAGGCAAGATGGCCGGCTGGCGCCTCCGCAGTTCCCACCAAAGGGCGCGATCCTCCACCGCCGTGGGACCCAGCGCAGTCCCTTTCGGTGCTAGGGCAACCCGCGGCTCTCAGCTGTCGAGCCCGGGTGTCGGCGCCGCCGGGGCGGGTCTTTATTCAGGATAATCCCCGAGACCGACCCGGAGCTCAGGGCTCAGGCGTCCATGCTCGGCGGCTCCGTGGCCACGCCAACCTGTGCAAAGTTACAAAGAGGGGTTGGAAAGCTTCTTTTGAGCAAAAATGTCTGATTCCAATGTGAATGGAAGACCTAGACGCAATTGTTGTAAAACATGCTGCAAAGTATGTGTATGTAGTGTAGCGTTAGTATTAATATTATGGATAGGACTAACAATTACTATTCCTTATATGATGAGTAAAGATACTAATATTGATTCTACAAAGACTGTGACAAAAGACACTGACAAACTGACACAACAAAGTGTAGATGGACATGAGAAAGCACTTAGCATTAGACAAACTAAAATGGACTTAGAAGCACCAGATGAGGAAGGACTACATTATCACGGAATCAAGAATAGGACTCATTTAAACGTATTCGCAAACCTTTTAGTACATTATGTAGAAGCTATGGAAATAGAAGACTGTTATGTTTGCATGAAGCTACCTACTTCTGTAGCTGAGGTAGTGACTTACCATCACCTGCCATTAACATATGGAATTTCCTGTAGTATCTTAGCTAGCTTATTCTATAAAAGAGGACCGTTACAGTACTATTACTCTAACTCAGACGTGATATTTTCTGAACTTCCTATATGTGGAAATCTGAACCCTGTACATACCAAAAGTGATGTAACACGTTATATGGGAGAATAATTTCTGACTATAGGTACCATAGATTTAGATGAAGCACATAGAGATAACTTGACCTGTTCATTACATGAACAAGAAAAAAAAATTATAAACATGGCAGAAAAAAGAAGAGAGAATTTCCAAAGAAAGGCGAATGATAAAAGACAGAAAACCCCTAAGTGGGCTGAAAACATGGGAAGCACCTCAAATGGTGGAGCTAATCCTGCTTTGTTGCTGGATTTCGAAAGAAAGGGGAAACTCTGTCTTCACAGAGAAAAGACTAGTTATTATAATAACATTTTCATTGGTTCCAATCAATGAGAACACAATTACAAGGTAATTGGAGGTTGGGGGTTTCAAAAATGGGTCAGAACCTGTGTTTCCCGGAATTTATTATATATTTGGAAACAAGGCTTATTTCAAATTGCCGGATCACTGGTATGGAAGCTGGTATTACGGAATCGTCTTTCCGAAAATATACCATGTGAATGAAATTTCTGGAAGCAGTGAAAGCACTGACGGTTTAGTACGTAGTAAAAGAGAAAGTATAGGGGAAATAGTGGGTAGTATATTTAGTGCATTGATACCTGCAGTGGGAGTGGTTCTGAACACACACAGAATTTGCAAATTGTCAACAGTAGTGGATCGGTTATCTACTGACACTGCTGGTGGATTTCTGATGATCAATACCGAAATGGTTGCGATCAGATCTATGGTTTTGCAAAACAGACTTGCTCTTGACACTCTATTGGCAAAAGAGGGCGGAGTCTGCCGAATGTTGAAAGCGCAACATTGTTGCACTTACATACCTGACAAAAGTGTTGAATTCAAAAGGTATGTGAGGAACATTACAAATTTGGAAAAGGAACTCAAACCACTGGAGGTTGATAGTTCCTGGAAGAGACTTATTGATGGTCTCTCCGCTGTAGGTCATTGGTTTTCCAATTTAGGAAAAGGCTTTTTGTTTAAGGTACTGATGCCAATTGCAGGAATAGGTTTTATCATATTCCTCATATTTGTTTGTTGCAAATGTCGCAAACACCAAAAGAAATATACTGTGAACAAGAGAGGCGTGAAACGGAATGTGGATGAACTTGAATTAGAGGAACTGAATAATCAAATTTATAAAAGGGTGAAGAATTCTCACCCTAACAAAGAAACTAAAGAGAAATTGAATCGAATGTTGGAAGAGATTGAATTGGGAAAAATGTGAAAAAGTTGGCATCTGGTTCTATTGTTTTGTGATGATAGTAAATATCATCAAAGAGGGGATTGATGGAGCAAGGATTCGCACGTTACGCGACTTGCTTGTACTCATGAACCTCGAATAAGGTTAATAGACTAATCAAAATGTTTGTTGTACTAATATTGCACTTTTTACACTACACGGGGTGTCCTAGAGACGCTTGCCTATGTGTACTAAACAGTAATAACGCTTGCTATTAAAATGGCCGCTGCTTGGCGGGAATTTAGTCTGCGCATGCGTCGGTCATAATCATGTGATGTGACGCACTTTCAGTTCTGGTGGGAAAAGTTTGCTCATGCGCAATACTGCTAATATGGCCGCTTTGTCTCCTCATATGCTCCGTGCTTGCAAAGCTGCTATTGCAAAGGTACTTGTTATGCACTCACCCTAACGCTATAGTTATTATAAAGTAAAGGGGTATAGAGTAGCTATTCATGGTATACAGTGTATTCATTTTTTCCAGTATTTCTAAATTGTTTTCGCTTACTTTTCATGTATCGCATTCTTTGGGGCCTGAGGAACACTCGCGATTCCATATTGAACAGCCCTTCTGCGCATGACAGTCTTCTGCCGGTGGCATTGAATCCCAGCCAACCCGAAGTCCCAGCCAAGATGTGCCTGGGAAGATGCACCTTCGCCTAGCAGAAGAAGCTGAACTGTTCTAAATGTATCATAATTCATAGATGCACTATTGTAACATGTCATGGGAGCCCCAAATTCAATAGGCGGTCCCAGAGTATGCAAATTAAGTCTTGTAGAAGTGAAATGGGGTTGGTGTGTTGACCTGGCCTACTTGTGGACCAATCGAAATTGGGGATTCTTACACTTGCAACATTTGGGGGATGGTACACTGACCCGAAAACAGTATAACTAGCCTAGGTTTAGCTAGAGAAATTGTCCGACTTGTCCGAATAGCTGACCTGTCACTGACCCAACGCACTCAATAGGTGACTGATACAGAGAGCTGCGGAGCACTCTGTCCGTAATTCCCACAAACCCAAACAGGGTTTTTTTGAGAACCTTAACTGCTGGCGGAGCACTTTGCTGGAGAATTCAATAACCCATTCGGGGTTCTGACTGATAGCTGCAGAGAGGGTGGAGCGCAGGCGTTGCTTCCGAACTGCGGGTGCTGGTCTTACCTTGGTGGTCCTGTCCTGATCCTAATCTGGTTTTCCTGTCCTGTCCTGGGGTGTCCATTCTGCACTCACCGGCCTACTGGCGACTGTCCGTCTGTGGGGTTTCTCCTGTCCTTAACTGACCCGTGGCCAGGGTTGGTCTACACACCATACTAGGTAAATATAGTGCTGAAAAGTCTTCTCTGCAAATTCTATTTTTCCTTTCTTTTGCTTCAATAAAGACATACTCATGCATATTTGAATTTCCATGCTCTCCGCAAACTATTAAATGAAAAGGTTATACCTTATGATTATTTTTCTAGCATGCTCCCTATTTTTCCCCGTCCTTTAGTCACTCTCGATTAAGTCTGAACTCTGAAACTGTTTAATAGTATATTCCCTATTATACCTTTCCTCTAGAATTCTAAATGGTTGGCCTGAATTATTTCCTATATGGATACGTGCTATTTGTGATATTAGTTATTGACAGTTTATTAGCTGTAAACCTAATGTTCAATGAATCTGATGAAATTTAGATAAAGGTTTTCAAAACTTCCTGAGTTTGTGGTTATTATAAAAGCACAAATAGTATATAAAATAGGTATTTTTGGTGTCTGCCTTTTCTTTACAGCTAGCTCCCTGATCCATTGTGGTCATTAGGTACCCGTAGCAGTGGAGTGGTAAGTCGGGTACACTGGAAATGAAATAGGAAGGAACAGGGATACTGGTAGTAGAGCGTAAGGTTACCCGATTTATGAAGATGGTGAATTGAAAATTTCTATGGGCCTGATACGTATATGGTAAAATAATAGTCGGGTGACCTGCGCGCTCTATCAATTTGTCCTATCAAAACAGAGCTAAAGTGCTAGTGCCTGTGTATCTTTTTTTTTATGTCAATTTTACAAATATGCAACCCAATTATACAACAACTTCCATTTTAAAACCCATGGCCCAATTGACCGGTAGAAGGATAAAAGTTTAAAATAATAATTTAAAACACAATTATTTACAATCCAAAGTGCTCGAGCAGAGTACACGCCCGACTGGTCTGATCATCTAGATCTCAGTATATTTTATTTGCACCAGTCGGGGAAGTAGGTAGAGCCCTCCTTCTAATCCCTCAGAATTGACCCAGAAATGTTGTTGTTGCACAAGCATAAAGTGGTCTCACATCTGACTTTAAAATACGTAGGGCATCTTTATGACTGTGTGTCCCAAGTTGTCTACATATCGGAGTTAGCCAGTTCCTTCTAGGTCTGGCGTAGTCAGCACAGGCAAAGAGTACATGGCCTATTGTTTCATTGGGGCATGGATATGAAGGACAGTCCTTGTGCTGTGATGTATTTGTCAGCCAAGTGTTAGTAAAAGCATTGATGGGTAGGCAGCCATATCTGAACTGAGTATACAATTTTCTGTCTGCCGGCACGTTTATGAAAATAAGATAACTTTCTAACCAGCTTCCAGATTTGATATCAGTAAACACATCAGTTAAGCAGCCATGGCGTATTTTCAAGAAATTCATCTGTTCTACCTGTTAGACCTGTCAGCTCTTGGATGGTCTTCCCTTATTTTTGCCCCTTTCTGCCTCCCATAATTTTAGTCATCAACCTTTTTTTTGTGTGTGGCCTTAGGTCGCCGAGTGCCCCACCACTACTAATTAGTGCTGAGGCACAGGTGCGCCTTTGTAAAATGGTGGAAGGTGAGAGCTCCTAAGATGGATGCCGTTAGGAATTACCTCAGAGCTCTGGTCCATAGGATAGCATTAGGGGGTTCCAGAATCTTCCGGTTCACTCTAGTGACCAGGGCACAGGCTATATAAGGGTGGACAATGGGCGGCCATTTTGTCAGACTGCTGGGCTGGCTGGAGTGCGGACTACAGCATCAGGGGGATTGTGTCACAGGCTAATTTGATTGCTCCTAGGGGCTGCGGGTTGGCCGGAGGGTGCTGCCCTTCTTCCTGTTGATTTGGCCCTGCCTAAGGATATTCAGAGAGCACAACGCCCCAGTGTGTCCACAATTTAGAAGGACAAATCCCCTTGGTTATCTGATGAGGGTGACTTTTCCCCAGTCCTAGGCCTCTAGAAGGGTGAGCGCTGTATGCTGTGAGGGCAACGCCATGCAAGGGCCCCTCTCTGCGATTCCCTGAAGTAAGGCTGGGATCTAGTCTTTGCCCATGTCTCCTGTTGGCCCTAGTCAGAAGCGTGTGGATATTGCCTGCATATCTGCCGCCAAAGTCTGCCAGCGCTGGGTTACAGTCCTTCAGCCCCCCCTCTCACTGAAGCGCTGTGGTGCCAAGTCTGCCAAGTACTTCTTTACCGCTGACGGGGTGCTGTGAGGGGCCGAGCCATGAGTGGAGAGAACAACGCGAGGCTCCGAGGGAGATGCTGGGCGGGGTCGCTTAGCAACCGGACCCCCGCCCACTGTGTCATCTTCCTGCCAGGGCCGGAGCTTCCTCGGAAGAGGGGAAGCCACCCTGTCCTTCGGGAGGTCGATCCGACCGCCCTCCGAGGATTCCGGAGGGCAGGAGAAGAGGCCCGCATGTGGTGGGGTTTCCCGTAGTGACTGCGCTGCGACTTTGCTGCTGCCCCTACCCCCGCCTCGGGTGAAGTGCTGAAAGGCCCGAGCGGAAGGACCGGAGTGGATTGCCCTGAAAGTCTCACTTTGTGGAGAGTAGCGGGAGCGCCAGACAACATAAAGGTACCGGGTAAAGGCCTGCCGGAGGGTGGGGTTGAAGGAAGCTGAGTTACGCAGGAGGAAGGGGGGAAGATCTGTTATGGATGGGGCTATTCAGAACTGAGCCCTACGTCGATCCTCTCTCCCTCGTGAAAGCGTGACTAACTTAAATTACAATAGTGCATTACAGACCTCTAGCCCCCCCCCCCTCTCGAAAATAAGACCTCCCTAAGCCTGTTTCCTACGCAGGAGTGAGAGGGGGACAGCGCATATTGATTAAGAAACCAGTATGATACTGTGCCAAATGCCTTTATCAGCTTAATTCAAATTAATGCGTAAGACCTACTAAAACAGGATTTCATTCATCTAAGCTTGCTCCAAGCAGATATGCATGTTTATTTCAGTACATACTATATACTTACCTGAATGAATTTGTGACAACCAGTTACAATTTGACTAAGTGAAGTTTACTTACCTGCTGTAGATCCATTTGGTTGTATTTAAACTTCTGGTGCTTAACCTACTGTAAGAAATATGATGTAAAATGTCCTAAGCCTAATCTATTGAAAATTGAAAAGAAAGGTGTTTACAAGAAAACAGAGATAAAACTAATCCATTTTCTATTTAACAGACGGTGTGGTGTCATTTTTGGTGGGTTTGCATTGGGGTGTTGTAGTGTGTGTAATGCAAGCATGTCACAATTGCCTTCTAGGTTTAGCCTTCCAGCTAGAGTCATGCTACCCTAAGTGGGCCGGTGGTCCCAGTTCCAACACTACCCATGCCCAAAACTCTGATTTTAGTATGTCCCTAGAGTCTGTGGGCAGATGTCCTTCTAGCTCCTTAGGCACACCTATGTCTGCCCGGATGGTATTTATATATTTATCCCACCCAATTTTATGGTTAGTATCCAAGGCAGAAACTTCTGTATAAGCAGCAGCATAGGACATCAGTTCGAGGGTTGTGACCAATCTATGCCAGAAGAGCAATGGACGTAAGCTCTCCTGGTCATTGATAGACTTGACGCCCATGTCAAGGGAAGGAGGGGAGTGATCTGTGGAAGTGATACCAGACTCCTAAGAAACTTGTTTTCTATTGTAGAGAGGATGTTGCCCTTTATGGAACCCCAGAATTCTGCCCCATAGAGCACACTACTCACTACCTTGCAACTATACAACTTGAGTATGGGGGCTACAGGCCTGGTATAAGAGAGGTAGTGCTCCCGTCGCAAGGCCCCAGTTAACTGGGAAAATTTCAAGGACGCCCTCTCTAGGTGTTTCTTCCATACCATTCCCTCGGACAGCTTGATTCCCAGGGAATCAAAGGAACTCACTCAGTCGAGCGGAACATTATCAAGGACCAGGTTACCTTTAAAGGATTTGTGGGGATTTAGCATCATCAACTTTGTTTTAGTGGTGTTGATGACCAAACCCCTCTCATCACAAAAAGTCTTAAAACAATTTAAAGGCTTTTGTAGGCCCATGGGAGTTTTAGACACCAGGAGGGTGTCGTCTGCAAACAATAAAGTAGTTATTTTGTGGTTTGCCAACGATGGAGTGTCGGCCAGAATCGAATGCAAAATGTCAGCCACCTGGCTTACATAAAGGGAAAAGAGGGTGGGGGCCAGGACACACCCTTGACGTAGCCCCCGCCTGATATTGAATGGGTCGGTGCTTTGGCCCTGGTTTCCCCACCTTACACAGGCAAAATTATCCTCGTGTATCCTGATGAGTGGTTCTAAAAGTTACGGAGGCATACCCATGTCCCGAAGGACCTGCCAGAGTAAATCCCTGGGGAGTAGGTCGAAAGCTATTCAGGATAACAAGCTCTTGAAACCTGGATCCCCATTGACAACAGAGGACCCCCCCAGCTTTACATCCAAAAATCGAAGCTCACCTTACACTAATCAATAACGCATTGATCTCAATGGCAAATGCAGCCCTTATGCATGCAGATAAACTTGATACACAAATAAGCATACTACAGTCAGTAGCAGGGTTAATATCACGTCTCGATACCATGCTTGAATATCTGAATTCGCTGATTAACAGGGCCCAGAGCTACGCGGTCTCACCCATCAATCTGGAAAAATGTTGATGCAGCCCCACACTGCAGAAATTGGAAACGCTCCCCGAAATAATGAGCTCCCTAGTGAATGACCTCAAAACAGAGGCAGCCAGAGGGTCAAAATACGTGCTCCAATCAAGAGGGAAAAGACAAAACCCAAACTTTCCCGCATCCTCTGTCGCCTTTTCCACATAAAAGGAACACTACGTCCCCGTGAGAAAACTGGAATATGTATGCACAAACCTGGAGGCAAAGAAAACCATATGTTGGATATACATCCCTTGTTAATGGCCAATGGTACTCAAGATGGGCCGGAAAGACCAAAGAAAATGGACAAACTTGAGGGGAAAGTCAAATTGAATCTAATAAACAAAAACACAGCCTTGGTTCCCAACGATGTTACAAAACACAACAAAGGAATTCCCCTCCAACAAAAAACGAGTCCAGAATCAATAATCGGTCCTATGGACCTCCAGTCCTTATCAAGGAAAACCAAGAAAAAACTAAGAAAACTAAACAAATCCAAAAAGGGCAAACAAATCACAGATGAGTGGCTTCTAATGCAATGGCTCCTGACCGATACAGAGGTAAACATTGGGCCTACGGTTTCCCTCTCAAGTCGGCTCCATAAAGCTCAGGAAAAAGGGCTACCGACCGCCCATGAATACAACAAACAATCATGCCCCTACACAAAGCTCAGGTAGCCTGGCCATAAAGCAAAACATGAAAGAACAAGAGCCATGTTCAACATCACCTGTTAAAGGCAAACGGTACAAGACCAAAGAACTCCACAAACTCAACACTGATGATCTCTCACATGCAAGGGCTCCTTATGGAAAAACTCTCCAACTTGATAAAAGCTTCGGGATGCCTAAGGGCGACTCGCCAAATCGGACACATCAAAAAACAGGAATCAAAGTGGACAACCCGATCGCCTACAACACCAACCAAAAAACAACTGCAATTTGTTTAACAAACAAACACAATTACAAACCAAAAGCAGCCGTCAAAGAAATCTCTACTCAAACACATCAAAGAGCCATGACGGCCTCCAGCCTTGATGACAATGAAATCAAAACCCGGAGAACAAGTATAAATGACCCTCTCCCCTCGTCCAAGAGAAATAGGAGCACCGACCTGAAGCAATCTGTACAGATAATTCATCCATGGGAAGTTTTAAACCCTGGGAGGAACATGGCATCAAAGACTACAGCAAACCACGGCTTGGATGTAAGTCCACACGATACAACTCCCACTTCAGACCAGCACGAATCCCTCCAAAATCTAAAGCTAAGGTTATATCCTAACTACACCTCGCAAGGGAAGTGGGACATTCTCAACAGAGGAAACATCTTGAGGCTCTGCTCAATCATGCCAGGACTGGAGAATATTGAAGCCTCAGACATCAATAGAGTGGCTTTCCTCGCTCCAGAACCTGGTGATAACAATGAGGTAATAGAAATTACCTTCTCTAACCAGGAAATGGCAAGAGCACTAAGGGAAAATAAAAACCGCCTGGACGACTGGGGGATCCAGGTGAGAAATCCAGTAAAAACAAAATACCCGACAATCCTGAAAGGAGTAGATAACGCACAGCCACTGGACCATGAAAGAAAACCTCAAAGCAAAGAGAACAGAAAGAGTGAGATAAATCCCACAACCGGCTCCATTTTCCACAGTATCAAATTGGATCCAAGAACCAGACAGTGGAGTAACAGCCCAATACAAATCATAATGGACCCAGAAGAGGGAAAACTAACATGCCTGGCCAAGATGGTGAACATCAAAGACTGGTCCTGGGTACCGAGGCCTTTAAGCTCTTGCTCCTAAAAAACTGTGTTTTTCTGTTGACAAGAACAATTTATCTTTCTTTGATAACGAAGATTAAAAAGGACGCACTACAATCATTGAAGGGTTACCACATTATAGCGGTGCAAGAAACTTGGGCTTTGAACTCAAACCCCTGGGCAGACAACACAGCCTACGAATCGCTTGCTACACCCTCACATGTGGGGGGCATGCTTCGGGAGGAGTGGCAATATACATCAAACAATCCTGATATCTCTAGTATGCAAGGGAAATGGTGATTTCATACTCCTCAAAACAAGGCTCCAAAATTCCGAAACACTAAGGCAGGACCAGCTGCAAATGATCTTAGTCTGTATCTATCTTCACCCGTCTAGGACCAAAAGAGAAACTTCGTTAATCAGAATGCTGCCAATAATCAGCGATTTACATGCTGAACACCCAGCGATCTATGGCTAATTAAGGTCTATTCCAGAAATAAGCTACCAGTACCACATAAGGACAACCATGGACACGAATTGTCAGCCTATTTCAACCAACTGGGCCTCCGAGTCTTAAATGGAATATCAGCCTCTGACTCACCGGCAGCGTATACCCACTTCTCCCACTCTAGACTGCCCACTTTAGACTACATCTGGATTTCGATTGCGCACTTTCACGCAGCTCAAGACTTTGCTGTCACTCCGTCACTGGCAAGTGACCATGCCATCATCTCCTGCAATATTCCATCATCGCAATGCCATCGCCCAAAAATCCAATTGATCAGTGAGGAGGCCAATCTGGAGCCAATCAGGAAAATACAGTGGTCGATTGAACACAAAGAAAAAATAGATGAAGTAGAATTAATCCAGTCCAGAGCATCTGCGGGAAATGGTCATCTTATCCCGTCAATATCTTGGGAACATCTTTTGGGAGAGATTAGGGATAAACTCAGAGGGACAAACAGAAATCTGTTCACGTCATACTCTACAGACGATCGCCTCAAAAAACAAAAAGAGTTCATAACGGCAATTAAACATAAACTAAACTATACTATGCGAAATATCACCAATGAGATCTCTGAACATAGATTAGCCCAGGAAAAGGTGGCAGCAATCCGTCATAGCTACAGGAAAGCAAGATTCGCTCTTCGAAGAATGGCTGAAGAATCTCACTGGATAAAAGCTCATGAAATAACACAGTCTTGGGACCAGAAGAGATTCTGGAAGTGGATGAACAACTGCTTCAAATCAAATCTGCAACCCTCTGTCGCAAACATCTCGGCCCAAGCATGGGAAAACCACATATACGCTCTCTACGTGGACTCGTCAAGCGAAGACAGCACAAGTCACAAACTGGTTACTTTACCTAAAATACTATCTCACTTAGAGCCACCGCAAACACCAAACGATAAGAAAGAAATAACAGCAAATATGGTCCTGCACATTTTAAATAAAATGCGCCCAGGCGGGGCACCAGGCCCAAACGGCATAAAAAGGGACGCTATCGAACCCAGAAAACGATCGCATGATTGCCCTCTTGGATGTCGATGGGAAATGTTATGCTAACCTGCTTTTAAAAGAATTGACTGTCTGGGCTGAAGCACTAAATCCGATCCCTTTTATGCAAACTGGCTTCCAAAAGGGCTCTAGCATTGAAGTAAGCCTGATCTGTGTGTCATCGTTAATAGAAACAACACTGGACAAGAAAGCGAAGGCACTCTACTTAGCCTATATCGATTTTCAAACAGCCTTCGATAGGGTGGACCGTACAAGACTGTGGAGGAAATAAAAAAATTGTGGCCTTAACAACTCACTATTAAACGCGCTAGTGGCTCTATACTCTGGGTCAAAATCAGAGTGTCTGCCGACTGGTCAACAACCAAGAAGATACAAACAAATGAGGGCCTAAAACAAGGCCGTATACTGGCTTTTTAATTTATATCTAGCCGACCTTCCTGATTTGGCACAAGCTCGAGCATTCCCTCCTAAACTCGCTGGATTTAAAATCCAATCGTTGCAATACGCAGGTGACACATCCTGTTAGATCAAACTCCAATTGGCCTACAGCGACTTCTAACTGCATTGTCGTCATATTGCAAAGCCAACAAATTGAAAATAAACATGACAAAAACAAAGACGATGATAATCTATAGGAAGACGAAGAGATGAGGTTTATGGCAAGTCGATGGTAAATCCATAGACAGTCTCAACTTATAAGTACCTTGGGGTATGGCAATGGGGGAAAAATTCCTACTGTCCGTCTCCCATGGCGCTATTGTCTTTAAAGACAAGATGTCATCGTGGCTGGACGGAGCACAATCTGCCTGCTTCCATAAAGTTTTTCTTTTACCCTCTTCCACTTCGCATGTGCAAATCCGTAAGGAATTCAACTTGACGGTTCAAAAGTTGATACTAAAAGCACGATTCATCGCACTCTGTCTAAAGGACAAACAAGCACGGGAGAACTCATTTAAAAATTACATCTGGCTAATGATAAATATACCCGGGTCAACCTGGCACAATTATCTTACTCACTCCATTGAAACACTGGAATCCTGTGAAATATGGGCCTCCCCATACCCATACCGACGGCAGCAAAACTCTAAATGAAACAAGCTAAAATATGTCAGAGGTCAACGATGCAACAAGCTTAAAAACCTTAAGCATGGAAGTTGGACTTTAAAACTATACAACAGCAGAGGCTTACCACACTATCTGTCATCCCCCATAAAGCCAATAATGAAGCACCAACTGATGAGGCTACGATTCGGCTTGATCCCTCTATTGGCATACAAGTATGGACAAAGCTACAAAGAAATCTCATCCACACAGTGCCGTGCCTGTGGGCGAGAAGAAGAAACCTTAATTTACACATTATATATTTACGAGACACTGCGCCCTTTAATAACGTTTTGTCTTCGACCCATCCGGTGCATTTTAAACATTCGGATTTGCCTGGATGCCCTGGTGAAATGCTTGAAGTGCGACTCAGCACAGTGGTCGTCGCGCTTTTTGAAATTTCTGATGGCCGTAAGGGAAATTTTGGCCTTCGAAAAACTCTTAGAAACATAAAGCTCATAAAACCACTATCAGTTTTAATCCTTTATAATGTAAATGCTAAAAATTGAAGCTGATTGCAATTATTGTAATTAATTGTGCAATAAAATTCTATTCTATTCTATTTTACTATGCACCACTGCACTCTACACAACTCCGTGCCACTCCAATCTATGTCACCCTACTCTGCAACACTGCACTCTATGCCACTGCACTCCACGCCAATGCACTCTATACCACTCTACTAAAAGCCAGTGCACTCTACATCATTCTGCTCTGCACCAAATCACTCTACGCTATTATACTATATGCCACTCTATTCTACTCTGCTTCACTGCACTCTACGTCATTCTATTCTACTCTACATCACTTTATTCAACGCCATTGCTCCCTATGCCATTCTACTCTGCGCAACTCCACTCTACACCATTCTCCTCTGCGCCACTGCACTCTATGCCAATGCACAATACACCAGTCTACTATACACCACTGCATTCCATGACAGCACACTCTGCAACACTGCACTCTCTGCCACTCTATGCCACTCTACTCAGCAACACTGAATTCTAAGCCCCTGAAATTTACACCACTGCACTCTATGCCAATCCACTCTAAGCTGCTCTAATCTACTCTGCACCACTGCGTGACACTCTATACCACTGCACTCTATGCCACTTCACTCTACTCTGAAACAATCTACTCTGCCACTGCAGTCTACAGCACTTTATTGTACTCTGCGCCACTCCACGCAATGCCGCTCCACACCACGCCGCTGCACTCTACGACAATGCATACTACAACACTTTACTCAAAACCAATGCATTCTACATTATGCGCTTCTATACCAATCTACTCTGCACCACTGCACTGTACACCACTATACTCTACTCTACTCTACTCTATGCCATTGCACTCTACATCACTCTACTCTACACCATTACACTCTATGTCACTTTACTCTGCACCACCGGATGCCACTTCACTCTACACCAATGCTCTTTAGGCCACTCTACTCTACAGCACTGCACTCTACGCCACTCTATTCTCCTGCACTACAATTTCTGCAACTGAACTCTATGCCAGTCTACTCTGTGCCTCTCTACTCTGCACCACTCTACTCTGCGTCACTTTAATCTATGGTACTGCACTCCACTCTGCACCACTCTATGCCACTCTGGTCTACAGTGCACCACTGCACTCCGACACTGCACTCTACGCCACTTCACTCTACTCCTCTCTGCTATACTGTGCACTCTACCCTGCTCTACTATGCACCACTGCACTCTTCGCCACTGTAAACCACTCCATGCCGCTCCACTGTGCAATGCTGCACTCTACTCCAATGAACTCTACGCCACTACTTTATATCACTCCACACCACCCTGCACCACTCCACTCTATGCCACTTCACTCTACTCTAAAACAATCTACTCTACACCACCGCACTCTATGCCACTGTAATCAACACTGCGTCACTGTACTTGATGCCACTCTACTCTGTGCCAATGTGCTCTACTTCACTACTCTATGCCACTGCACTCTACCCTGAACCACTATTCTGTACCCTGCACCACTCGACTTCACTCTACTCTAAAATAATCTACTCTACACCACTTCACCATACAATAATTCACTCTACACCACTGTACTCAAAACAGATGTACCCTATTGACTGTACCTATGTCAACTACTTTGCACCACATGCAACATTCTACTCTATACCACTGCAGTCTATGTCACTGCACACAATGTCACTCTACACCATTGCGCTCTGTCACTGTACTCTATTCTACTCTGCAACACTGTACTCTACATAACTGTCCTCTATATCACTCTACTCTGCACCACTCAACGCCGCTGAACTCTGCACCATTCTACTCTGCATGACTGAACTCTACACAACTCCACTGCACTCTACTCCACTGCACCATTCTACTCTATACCAATGCACACTACACCACTCTTCTCTGCATCACTCTACTGTTATGCCATTGAACTCTACCCTACACCACTCTACTGTATACCACTCCACTCTATGGCACTTCACTCTATGTCACCCTACTATGCAACACTGCTCTCTCCGCCACTGAACTCTACCCCACTCTACTCTTTATCGCTCCACTCTACGCCACTGTACACACCGCAAATCAACTCTAATCTACTCTGCACCACTGCACTCCACTCTGTATCACTGCACTTCACAACACTTTACTCTACTCTGAAACAGTCTACTTTATGCCACTGCAGTCTACACCACTGTGCGCCAATCCATTCTATGCCACTGTACACTAAACCACTCAATTTTATGTTGCAGCACTTTACACCACTGGTTTATACAGCACTTTACTCAAAGCCAATACACTCTATGCCATTGCACTCTATACTAACCTATTCTACGCCATTGTACTGTATGCCACTATACACTACAACAGTGCAATCTATACCACGCCACACCATTGCACTCTCTCACTTTACTCTGCACCAATCTACGACACTGCACTCTACACCAATGAACTCTACTCCACTCTACACCACTGAATTCTACAACTCTCTACTTTGCAGCACTGTTCTCCCTGCCACTGAACTCTATTCCACTCTACTCTATGCCACTCTACTCTATGACACTTTACTCTATGACACTTTACTCTATGACACTTTACTTCACTTTGCACCACTCTACTCCCCTTTACTGCACTCCACGCCACTCTAATCGACTGTGCACCACTGCACTCTACACTACTCTAGTCTAGGCCACTCCACTAAGCACCACTCCACATCACTCCATTCTGAAACACTGCACTCTACTCTACTACTCTATACCACTCCACTCTACCCTGCACCACTCCACTCTACCCTGAACCACTCCACTCTGCCCTGAACTACTCCACTCTACACCACTTCACTCTACTCTGAAATAATCTACTTTATGCCACTCTACTCCACTCTGTGGCACTCCACTCTATGCCACTGCTATCAATGTTGTGCCATTCTATTCTACACCACTCTACTCTATGCCACTGAGCTCTAAACTGCACGACTATACTCTACCCTGTACCACTCCACTCTACTCTGAAACAATCTACTCTGCGCCACGGCGCTATATGCCACTGCACTGTACGCTACTCTAATCCACTCTACGCCACTGCAGCCTACTCTGTGCCACTGTACTCTAAGTCCTTGCACTTTACATCACTTTGCTCAAAACCAATTCACCCTGAGCCAGTGTGCCAGCTACTTTGCACAGCAGCACTTTACTCTATACTCTACAACATTCTACTCTATGTAACTCCACTCTACACCACTGCATGCTAAGTCACTCTGCACCACTGCACTCTACATCTCTGCATTCTATGCCACTCTATTCTACTCTGCACCACTGTACTCTATGTCACTGATCTGTGCACCACTCTACTCTGCGACCCTGCAATCTATGACCCTGCTCTCTATGGCGTTGCACTCTATGACCCTGCACTCTATGACCATGCACTGTACGACCGTGGACTTTGACACTCTACTCTGCATGACTGCACTCTATGCCACTGCACTCTACTCTTCACCACTTAACTCTACACCACTAAACTCTACGTTACTGCACTCGACCCTGCAGCACTCCACTCTATGCCACTTCACTTTAATCCACTATACTATATTCCACTGTACTTTTTGTCATTGCATGCTACAGCATTCCGCATCACTGTATTCTACGTCACTGCTCTCTGCAGCAATCTACTCTCTATCACTCTACTCTGCACCTCTCTATGACCCTGCTCTCTCTACGATCCTGCTCTCACCACTTAAGTCTACGCCACTTTACACCACTGCACTCTACACCACTCTACACCACTGCACGCAATGATACTGCACTCTACCCTGCACCACTCCACTCTATGCCACTTCACTCTACGCCACTCTACTTCACTCTGCATCATTTTGTTCCACTCTGTGCCACTCCAATCTATGTCAATGCACTCCATGTCACTGCAATCTACGCTGCACCACTCTACTTTATGCCACTGCACTCTATGCTACTCTATGTCACTGTACTCTATGTCAATAGACTCTACACCACTTTACTCATAACCAGTGCACTCTATGAGACTGCACTCTATGCTAATCTACTCTGAACCTCTATACTTCACACCACTTCACTCTAGGCCACTCTAATACACTACACTCTACTCAATTAAAATCTGCTCCACTGACACTCTACTCAGTTCTATGCCACTCCACTCTGCAGCATTCTATGCCACTCCATGCCATTCTACGACACTACTCCACTCTACTCAACTCACTCTATGCCACTCCATGTCACTTAACTCCACTCTATTTTATGACACACTACTCCACTGTACTCCACTTCAATCTATGTCACTCCTCTATATGACAATGTACTTTACTGTATGCCACTCTACAACACTCTACGCCACTTCACTCTGATCTACACCACTCCACGACACTCTATGCCACTCCAATCTTTGACACTCTACTCAACTCTGACACTGTGCTCCACTATCCACCACTCAACTCTACGCCCTTCCACTCTACGACACGCCACACTACTATAAGCTACTCCATGCCACTCAACTCGTCTCCATGTCACTGAACTCTACTGTACGCCACTCCGCGCCACTCCATAACACTACACTCTACTTCACTTTACAACACTACACTACACCCTCCTTTGCCCTGACTTTTAGTCATGCTGAACAGCAGCTACTCTGCAGTTCAACTCTGATGTACAACATTGCTAAAACATATTAGCAAAGTTAAGAGCTATTGCATCGGCGAGACCTATTGGCCTTGCCAATGCTTGTTAGAGATTGAAATGTAATATGTTAACAAACGATTTCCCCTAACTATAACGTCAATTATATCTCACAATAACATTTAGGGTTAGAGACTGTAGGTTATTGCATGATGTAATACAACGTATTGTATAAATTGCACAAAATAGGGGATGGAACTTGCAAATTAATCAGTTTTGGAATTAGTACATCACTACATACCTGGGCAATGATGATTTATAGTACTGTGCTGCACCCTGAATCTTCTCTAATGCACTGTATCTGTACTGCTGTGTTTAATTCAAAATAAATAAAAAAGATGTTTAAAAATATTTAGTAATACAACAGAAGACATAAATAATATATATATTAGGTGATCAAGGTCTGAGGAGTGGACAGAAACGTGTTGTAATCGCGCAGAAAATAATTAACAGAAAAGCAGATTGAACTTTCCCGGGAGTGCGTTTCCATTCTTCTAGTGCCTCTGTGGAAACATTGACTGGCGTGACCCTGCCGGAGGAAACGCACCACCATTACAGAGAGCGCCGCAATTGCCCATTGAGGGACAAAAAGAGTGTGACTAAGAGACAGGGTCTCGAAACGCGTCGAGTGAGTTTTGCCTAATTTTTTCTGCAAATAAAATACTGCTGAACGCATTGGGAGTCCGTGGTGGTTGTGTTTTGACAGAAGACAACGCTTTGATTTATATATATATATATATACATATATATATATATATATATATATATATATATATATATATATATATATATATATATATATATATATGTATATATATATATATATATATTCACTGACAAAAACCATAGGTTATAGACCATATATAGTTAGGAATTAGCATTTACAAAACCTTATTTTACTCACACAAAACCATTGAAATTCCATATATAGTTAGTTGCACTAACTATATATCGCGCACCCGCAATCCACTGCTGATGATGTCACATATTACATCATTCATGACATGATCAGTGACATCACTGATGACATCACTGATGACATCTCAAATGACATCACTGATGACATCACTGATGACATCATCCAGTGACTGTATAGTTTATATATGTTTTACATATTGAAGGATGAGTAGATGTATAAGTGTCTGGATGAAGGATTTAGTAGGTGCGTGACTGACTGTATGAGTGAGTGATTAAATGTGTCTCACTGAGTGCATGGGTTAGTGACTAAACTGTCTTAATTTGTGCATCATTATGTCTGTTGTTCTGTAAAGTGCTTCATGTGTTGATTAGTAGCTATATGAGTAACTATATGGGTTATTGATTGATTGTCCAAGTATTTGTATGGGAGACTGAGTGTGTGTGTGGCTGGCTGGGAGATGTGTGACTCTGTGCATATCAATGTGTACTTGTATCAATGATTGTATAAGAGAGTAAGTATGTGTTAGTATATGTTTGAAAATGTAAGGTACTCTATGTTTAAGTGTATAGATTAGAAAATGGAAGTGTGATTGATTCTTTACAGGACTGACTAGGTGTGTGAGTAACTCCATGGATGAGTGGCAGAGTGTGAGTGTCTGTATAGGTGTATGAGTGCATATGATAGTGTTGTAAAGATGAGTGATTGTATGTATGAATGATTGTATGGGTGAATGAGTGAATGTGTGTGTAGACATAGGAATCAGTGAGTGCGTATGTAGTAACTAGTATTGGTGTGTCAATGGTTTAAAAAATTATATTCTGTATTTAACACTGGGTGTAACAGAGGTTATATTAAAGTGTGAGGAGATGCATTGTATTGTCACATGAATGATATCATCAGTGATGTGACCATTGATGTCAAATGAGATGTCATCAGTGATGTCATCAGTGATGTCATTTGAGATGTCATTAGTGATGTCACTGACCATGTCATGAATGATGTAATATGTGACATCATCAGCAGTGGATTGAGGGTGCGCGATATATAGTTAGTGCAACTAACTATATATGGAATTTCAATGGTTTTGTGTGAGTAAAATAAGGTTTTGTAAATGCTAATTCCTAACTATATATGGTCTATAACCTATGGTTTTTTCAGTGAATTTTCAAGGTTTTGTAAATGCTAATTCCTAACTATATATGGTCTATAACCTATGTTTTTTTCAGTGAATTTCAATGGTTTTTTAATAGCAAATATCAAAAGCTTTTTTGTGGAAAATGACTAAAATTAGGTATACATAAGCGGCGTTCATTTATGTTCACCACAGCCACTGTTGAAAGTAAAGTGAAAGTCGCGAAACAGTGGCCACGCCATCTTGTCCCTTTTAGGCCCCATCATGCACGTAAGTGACAGCCATTTTGTGTGTCATGGCCTCTCTGCCCACTGCCAATAGCCTGCACGTCTCTCTCCCCCTCACTCCCCGGCCTCGCAAGCATTCCCCCGCGCCCCGACAGCCCCCGGTCTCTCCTGCTTGGGCCATAAACGCACCTCTAACGCGACCCTGTCTCCGAGCCACATCCCGTGCTGAACCCCCTCGCTCTTTCATCTCATTCATAGAACAGGCCCTTTTTGATAACCTCTTCCTCCCTGCCCGATTGTCCGGCCTGATCCCAGGCCATCACCTAGCCCAACAGATGCAGTTTATTGCCCCCTACAGTAGCAAACTATAACATAAAAATCGTTAGAAAAAACAAAAGGAATCGATCAAAATCAGTAGGCCACTAATGGGATCTCTTTTTGACCTCGCTAAAATAGAAACATTAGGAACAACCCCTCATGAGAAATATGAAACTAGTGAGAGGAACCGAGCTCGACGCCATGATGGCTGCAAGACAGCTCGGCTCCGCCGCCCACCCCGCCCAAAATAACAACAAACCCTATGCAAATATTATAAATATATACAACACACCAGCAAAGTAACAGGGTAAAACGTTTTATTAAATAACTATTTACATGGCAGCCTGCTGCAACATCGATCCAAATGCATGACGCTGTTCCTGTCCCTCCTTCCTTAAAGTAGCAATGTTGGGCTACTTTGGGCTACTTTTTAGTAGGATTTGGGCTTTAGAAAGTCTACAAAGGCCATCAGCCGGCGAGGTAGCATAGGTGGCGGCCTAGTGGTGGAGGACCGTTGTGCAAATAGCCTGGGGGCGACACCACGCGCCAAGGCCCGTCCCCAGGACATCACGAGGTGATGTCCAGCAAGTTGTGTGGGGGGATGCCTTGCTGATGCCACCACCCCCCCACCTTCTTGTTGCCTGATCCGGCCAGCTCAATCGATCGAGCATGAGACTCTCAAACCCAGGGTCGTAGGCCGGGCCATCTTAGTGATGTGTAATGCATGCCGCCGTTCCCGGGATTTCTCCCCGACTACTCTGCGGCCTACGCGATGGAGAGGCCGGGGCGTTGACTAGGCGGGGCCTCCGGCCGCAACCACAGCGCCAACGATCGCTGCTGACGGAGGGGAGCCTTGCCGGTGAGAGCCACTGATCTGAAGAACCGCTGCCTGCGGTGCCTCCCTGAGCCGCTTGACGGAGGCCCCCGAGGGGCGGTGTGGTGGCGCGGACTCGGAAGGGGCGCTTGGCTCCTGCCCCCTCCCCAAGTCTTGTTGCCCTGGTGTGGCCTGAGATCGCCCCCGACATAGGCGGCCGGCTCCCGGGGTCCGGCGGGACTTTTAGCCTTTTGGTGACTCTTCCATTCTGGACCTTGTCCCACAATTCGTTTGACCTGAAGACACGTCCTGCGGTGCCCTCGCAATGCGGCCTGGTCCCTGAATGTGTGCGGGGGGACGGTATTGATTGGATCAAGATGGCGGCTGGTGCCCTTCTTCATGGCTCACGTCCGGACCCTTAGCGTTTCACCTGCCGGACGGCTGCACCAGGACTGCCATTGGCGTTCCACTCAGTTGGATGGCCGGGGACCCGCTCCGGTGGCCGGGGTGAAGAGCGGCTGTTGCTGCGGAACGCTCAAAATGGCGGCCGACTCCCCGGATTTGGGCCTGGTCCACTAGAACGGCTCTGGACTACCCTGGAACTCGAATGCTTGCCTGCTCGGGCATGAGCCCCACTCTTGAAGACGTCCTCTCAGTTTTAAAGGTTCTACGAGAGTCGTTGGCCCTCGACTCCCGCGGGCTTCCGATGGGGGCAACCGCCACTGTTGCTCGACTATCCCTCATGGATATACCGCAGCCACGGGTGTCCGCCGCCTTATCCACATCTGGTGCCGTGAGGTAGGCTGATTCAGTGCATCGGCGGAGGGATACGCCTGCTGTCCCGCTCTCCGGAAGTGTCCACAACATTGTCACAGGATGGTAGTGCTCTCATGCTGACGCCAGTTTTTGTCCGAATTACTAAGAGACACTGTAGACTGCCAACTTGATCAGCTCCGGTGGGACCTCAGCGTGACCCGGTAGGGAAGATTTTGCCTCCCTCGCCTTTGAGTCATGGTTCATGCTGCCTGTTCTTTCTGTTGGCGCTAACGAACTTTTTGAACTGCCGAAAGGGATTCTGGTCCTGCCGATAGTTATTGGAGACATTGAACTATACTCTGGACTGTGGAAGTTACAAGAAATTAAGAATATAAATAGGGAAATTGCTATAGTTTGAAGACATTTCTGAGGATTTTGTGATTATCAAACAATTTCAGGAATTAATGTAATTTATTGCTTTCCAGGATTAGTGGTATGCATCACATTTCGGAAAGCAGAACTTCAATCTGGCGGGAATTTCTACATTCCCACTGTGACACAAATGTGCTTTTCACATGTAACTATTGTCAATGAAACACATCTGGGCTCAGGCTCACCCAGGTAAAAGGAACGGATACGCCCAAGCGTGAGATCGTCTTGACACAAAGCTGACTCAAGTGTTGCTGCTGATGCTATGCAGACAAAAACTGGTTTTCAGTTTGTACATTCTTCAGGATTTTTCCATCCAAGGCTGGTTGAGAGTTTGTAGAACGATGGCTTCAGATTTTCAACATACTACTCTTCAACATTCTTCATAAATGTAAGAATGTGAGACTCACTAGGAGAACGGCCGTTTATCTTTCCTTTCAAAATGCTGCCAACAATATTTTCTGAATGGAAGACACCATCTTGTAGCATAAAGGGCTGCGTCAAGGGTGGTATTGCCCAGAATGTCTTGTTTTCAAGTGCCCGTAATGACGAAGCCAGGACTGTGGCAGAGCGTCCAAAATCTACAAAAAACACCACTGCCAACTCTTCAATAACTTCCATCACCCAGCACCGCATTTCCAAAGAAACAGCATAGCAAGCTTTCGTGGCCTTTAGAGTTTTCGGAAGCAGTTTCCCAAGACCATCACTGCAGCCATTACAATCCAACAGAGGAACTTTTTCCAAGATCGGCATATTAACAGGGCTGCTGGTGTAATCGGGGCTCTTGCAGCCATTCAACTTAATTGAGGCTTTCACAATGACAGACCGCCCACTGAACTTCGTGCCATGACATTTGCTTATAACATTCTGCTGGGTCTTCGCCGAACTGAAGTCTACAAATGCAAAGCATTTCATTCCGCTTTGACATTTCTTGACATGTAGTGGGTTGAAGTCTTTAAAGAGGTCCACAATTTGCTCCTCAGTCACATCACTTGAAAGATTCCCCAAGCCAGGCAGGTCCCACACCACTTGAAAGGACCTGCCTGGCCTCGACCAAAATGGCGCCAGTATGGGAGCGACTTGCAACTCCTTATGACGTTCTAGTTACTTAGCCTTGACGTTATGGGGGATGAATGCGGTCTTTGTGCACATGGCGGGTGGGGAAGGGTACTGACTGGGCATACGGACAACCCTATTGATGTCGGTTTTTCATTATTGATTATTGTATTATTAAAGCTTCGAAGTAATGTTACCCATGATACTCGCCCATGGTGTGCGTATGGACGATTTTATTATAACTGATCCTGTTATACTTTCAATTATAAAATCAACCTTCACTGATCCTGCAACCGTTTGTCACGTTTATTTTTTTCAATTAAATGGCTCGCTTGTTACATACTCCTATACCCCTGGCTTTTGACCCTTTCCTACGTGCGGTCTGTACTACCGCCCTCGGGCGATCTATGTAATGAACAGACTACCATTGCCGAGACACAAGGGACTGCATCTCAGAGAGATAAGTCAAGTACGTGGTAGATAAAAACATTTTCGTGTTTATGCACGCTGATGTGCTTTGAACGCTGCCCCCCCTCTTTTCTTTTTCTGCAGGTTACATTGGAATTTCAGCAGAAGTATGGAGAAGACCTAAACCGCACCGTGTTCTACGCGAGGAAAAATAGGCTAGCTCTGTGAGACGGTACATTATATGTAGGAGCTATCTCTGGGAGCGTGAAAGATTGTATGGTATGAATGTGCGCATGGGCCCTGATTTGTACGGTATGAATGCGTATGTGTGGCGCACGACTGGGTCAATAAAAGAATGCTTTTTGTATGACTGAGGCGTTGATCGAACGGTTAATGGAATGAGAAAAATAAGCCCGAACATGGTATCCGCATGTGAAGGACGAAAAAGAATATAGCACTTTCCTTACTTAGGAACGACTCTCTCTGGAGCTAGTGAATGGGAGAGTAGCCTACACCAGAAACTTGAAGGGTTATTTCAGTACGACGAACCCGACCCCAACCGATATCCCAAATGTACACCCAAAATAATGCGCACCAGTAAGTCAATTTATGTGCTGACTAAATAAGAGAAGTTAGCTCGGCTCCGCCGCCCACCCCGCCCAAAATAACGACAAACCCTATGCAAATATTATAAATATATACAACACACCAGCAAAGTAACAGGGTAAAACATTTTATTAAATAACTATTTACATGGCAGCCTGCTGCAACATCGATCCAAATGCATGACGCTGTTCCTGTCGAGGTAGCATAGGTGGCTGCCTAGGGGTGGAGGACCGTTGTGCAAATAGCCCGGGGGCGACACCACGCGCCAAGGCCCGTCCCCGCGGTCAGCTGCAGCAGGGCGACGCTTAGCGTTTCACCTGCCGGACGGCTGCACCAGGACTGCCATTGGCGTTCCACTCAGTTGGATGGCCGGGGACCCGCTCCGGTGGCCGGGGTGAAGAGCGGCTGTTGCTGCGGAACGCTCAAAATGGCGGCCGACTCCCCGGATTTGGGCCTGGTCCACTAGAACAGCTCTGGACTACCCTGGAACTCGAATGCTTGCCTGCTCGGGCATGAGCCCCACTCTTGAAGACGTCCTCTCAGTTTTAAAGGTTCTACGAGAGTCGTTGGCCCTCGACTCCCGCGGGCTTCCGATGGGGGCAACCGCCACTGTTGCTCGACTATCCCCCATGGATATAACGCAGCCACGGGTGTCCGCCGCCTTATCCACATCTGGTGCCGTGAGGGAGGCTGATTCAGTGCATCGGCGGAGGGATACGCCTGCTGTCCCGCTCTCCGGAAGTGTCCACAACATTGTCACAGGATGGTAGTGCTCTCATGCTGACGCCAGTTTTTGTCCGAATTACTAAGAGACACTGTAGACTGCCAACTTGATCAGCTCCGGTGGGACCTCAGCGTGACCCGGTAGGGAAGATTTTGCCTCCCTCGCCTTTGAGTCATGGTTCATGCTGCCTGTTCTTTCTGTTGGCGCTAACGAACTTTTTGAACTGCCGAAAGGGATTCTGGTCCTGCCGTTAGTTATTGGAGATATTGAACTATACTCTGGACTGTGGAAGTTACAAGAAATTAAGAATATAAATAGGGAAATTGCTATAGTTTGAAGACATTTCTGAGGATTTTGTGATTATCAAACAATTTCAGGAATTAATGTAATTTATTGCTTTCCAGGATTAGTGGTATGCATCACATTTCGGAAAGCAGAACTTCAATCTGGCGGGAATTTCTACATTCCCACTGTGACACAAATGTGCTTTTCACATGTAACTATTGTCAATGAAACACATCTGGGCTCAGGCTCACCCAGGTAAAAGGAACGGATACGCCCAAGCGTGAGATCGTCTTGACACAAAGCTGACTCAAGTGTTGCTGCTGATGCTATGCAGACAAAAACTGGTTTTCAGTTTGTACATTCTTCAGGATTTTTCCATCCAAGGCTGGTTGAGAGTTTGTAGAACGATGGCTTCAGATTTTCAACATACTACTCTTCAACATTCTTCATAAATGTAAGAATGTGAGACTCACTAGGAGAACGGCCGTTTATCTTTCCTTTCAAAATGCTGCCAACAATATTTTCTGAATGGAAGACACCATCTTGTAGCATAAAGGGCTGCGTCAAGGGTGGTATTGCCCAGAATGTCTTGTTTTCAAGTGCCCGTAATGACGAAGCCAGGACTGTGGCAGAGCGTCCAAAATCTACAAAAAACACCACTGCCAACTCTTCAATAACTTCCATCACCCAGCACCGCATTTCCAAAGAAACAGCATAGCAAGCTTTCGTGGCCTTTAGAGTTTTCGGAAGCAGTTTCCCAAGACCATCACTGCAGCCATTACAATCCAACAGAGGAACTTTTTCCAAGATCGGCATATTAACAGGGCTGCTGGTGTAATCGGGGCTCTTGCAGCCATTCAACTTAATTGAGGCTTTCACAATGACAGACCGCCCACTGAACTTCGTGCCATGACATTTGCTTATAACATTCTGCTGGGTCTTCGCCGAACTGAAGTCTACAAATGCAAAGCATTTCATTCCGCTTTGACATTTCTTGACATGTAGTGGGTTGAAGTCTTTAAAGAGGTCCACAATTTGCTCCTCAGTCACATCACTTGAAAGATTCCCCAAGCCAGGCAGGTCCCACACCACTTGAAAGGACCTGCCTGGCCTCGACCAAAATGGCGCCAGTATGGGAGCGACTTGCAACTCCTTATGACGTTCTAGTTACTTAGCCTTGACGTTATGGGGGATGAATGCGGTCTTTGTGCACATGGCGGGTGGGGAAGGGTACTGACTGGGCATACGGACAACCCTATTGATGTCGGTTTTTCATTATTGATTATTGTATTATTAAAGCTTCGAAGTAATGTTACCCATGATACTCGCCCATGGTGTGCGTATGGACGATTTTATTATAACTGATCCTGTTATACTTTCAATTATAAAATCAACCTTCACTGATCCTGCAACCGTTTGTCACGTTTATTTTTTTCAATTAAATGGCTCGCTTGTTACATACTCCTATACCCCTGGCTTTTGACCCTTTCCTACGTGCGGTCTGTACTACCGCCCTCGGGCGATCTATGTAATGAACAGACTACCATTGCCGAGACACAAGGGACTGCATCTCAGAGAGATAAGTCAAGTACGTGGTAGATAAAAACATTTTCGTGTTTATGCACGCTGATGTGCTTTGAACGCTGCCCCCCCTCTTTTCTTTTTCTGCAGGTTACATTGGAATTTCAGCAGAAGTATGGAGAAGACCTAAACCGCACCGTGTTCTACGCGAGGAAAAATAGGCTAGCTCTGTGAGACGGTACATTATATGTAGGAGCTATCTCTGGGAGCGTGAAAGATTGTATGGTATGAATGTGCGCATGGGCCCTGATTTGTACGGTATGAATGCGTATGTGTGGCGCACGACTGGGTCAATAAAAGAATGCTTTTTGTATGACTGAGGCGTTGATCGAACGGTTAATGGAATGAGAAAAATAAGCCCGAACATGGTATCCGCATGTGAAGGACGAAAAAGAATATAGCACTTTCCTTACTTAGGAACGACTCTCTCTGGAGCTAGTGAATGGGAGAGTAGCCTACACCAGAAACTTGAAGGGTTATTTCAGTACGACGAACCCGACCCCAACCGATATCCCAAATGTACACCCAAAATAATGCGCACCAGTAAGTCAATTTATGTGCTGACTAAATAAGAGAAGTTAGCTCGGCTCCGCCGCCCACCCCGCCCAAAATAACGACAAACCCTATGCAAATATTATAAATATATACAACACACCAGCAAAGTAACAGGGTAAAACATTTTATTAAATAACTATTTACATGGCAGCCTGCTGCAACATCGATCCAAATGCATGACGCTGTTCCTGTCGAGGTAGCATAGGTGGCTGCCTAGGGGTGGAGGACCGTTGTGCAAATAGCCCGGGGGCGACACCACGCGCCAAGGCCCGTCCCCGCGGTCAGCTGCAGCAGGGCGACGCTTAGCGTTTCACCTGCCGGACGGCTGCACCAGGACTGCCATTGGCGTTCCACTCAGTTGGATGGCCGGGGACCCGCTCCGGTGGCCGGGGTGAAGAGCGGCTGTTGCTGCGGAACGCTCAAAATGGCGGCCGACTCCCCGGATTTGGGCCTGGTCCACTAGAACAGCTCTGGACTACCCTGGAACTCGAATGCTTGCCTGCTCGGGCATGAGCCCCACTCTTGAAGACGTCCTCTCAGTTTTAAAGGTTCTACGAGAGTCGTTGGCCCTCGACTCCCGCGGGCTTCCGATGGGGGCAACCGCCACTGTTGCTCGACTATCCCCCATGGATATAACGCAGCCACGGGTGTCCGCCGCCTTATCCACATCTGGTGCCGTGAGGGAGGCTGATTCAGTGCATCGGCGGAGGGATACGCCTGCTGTCCCGCTCTCCGGAAGTGTCCACAACATTGTCACAGGATGGTAGTGCTCTCATGCTGACGCCAGTTTTTGTCCGAATTACTAAGAGACACTGTAGACTGCCAACTTGATCAGCTCCGGTGGGACCTCAGCGTGACCCGGTAGGGAAGATTTTGCCTCCCTCGCCTTTGAGTCATGGTTCATGCTGCCTGTTCTTTCTGTTGGCGCTAACGAACTTTTTGAACTGCCGAAAGGGATTCTGGTCCTGCCGTTAGTTATTGGAGACATTGAACTATACTCTGGACTGTGGAAGTTACAAGATATTAAGAATATAAATACGGAAATTGCTATAGTTTGAAGACATTTCTGAGGATTTTGTGATTATCAAACAATTTCAGGAATTAATGTAATTTATTGCTTTCCAGGATTAGTGGTATGCATCACATTTCGGAAAGCAGAACTTCAATCTGGCGGGAATTTCTACATTCCCACTGTGACACAAATGTGCTTTTCACATGTAACTATTGTCAATGAAACACATCTGGGCTCAGGCTCACCCAGGTAAAAGGAACGGATACGCCCAAGCGTGAGATCGTCTTGACACAAAGCTGACTCAAGTGTTGCTGCTGATGCTATGCAGACAACTACTGGGTTTCAGTTTGTACATTCTTCAGGATTTTTCCATCCAAGGCTGGTTGAGAGTTTGTAGAACGATGGCTTCAGATTTTCAACATACTACTCTTCAACATTCTTCATAAATGTAAGAATGTGAGACTCACTAGGAGAACGGCCGTTTATCTTTCCTTTCAAAATGCTGCCAACAATATTTTCTGAATCGAAGACACCATCTTGTAGCATAAAGGGCTGCGTCAAGGGTGGTATTGCCCAGAATGTCTTGTTTTCAAGTGCTCGTAATGACAAAGCCAGGACTGTGGCAGAGCGTCCAAAATCTACAAAAAACACCACTGCCAACTCTTCAATAACTTCCATCACCCAGCACCGCATTTCCAAAGAAACAGCATAGCAAGCTTTCGTGGCCTTTAGAGTTTTCGGAAGCAGTTTCCCAAGACCATCCCTGCAGCCATTACAATCCAACAGAGGAACTTTTTCCAAGATCGGCATATTAACAGGGCTGCTGGTGTAATCGGGGCTCTTGCAGCCATTCAACTTAATTGAGGCTTTCACAATGACAGACCGCCCACTGAACTTCGTGCCATGACATTTACTTATAACATTCTGCTGGGTCTTCGCCGAACTGAAGTCTACAAATGCAAAGCATTTCATTCCGCTTTGACATTTCTTGACATGTAGTGGGTTGAAGTCTTTAAAGAGGTCCACAATTTGCTCCTCAGTCACATCACTTGAAAGATTCCCCAAGCCAGGCAGGTCCCACACCACTTGAAAGGACCTGCCTGGCCTCGACCAAAATGGCGCCAGTATGGGAGCGACTTGCAACTCCTTATGACGTTCTAGTTACTTAGCCTTGACGTTATGGGGGATGAATGCGGTCTTTGTGCACATGGCGGGCGGGGAAGGGTACTGACTGGGCATACGGACAACCCTATTGATGTCGGTTTTTCATTATTGATTATTGTATTATTAAAGCTTCGAAGTAATGTTACCCATGATACTCGCCCATGGTGTGCGTATGGACGATTTTATTATAACTGATCCTGTTATACTTTCAATTATAAAATCAACCTTCACTGATCCTGCAACCGTTTGTCACGTTTATTTTTTTCAATTAAATGGCTCGCTTGTTACATACTCCTATACCCCTGGCTTTTGACCCTTTCCTACGCGCGGTCTGTACTACCGCCCTCGGGCGATCTATGTAATGAACAGACTACCATTGCCGAGACACAAGGGACTGCATCTCAGAGAGATAAGTCAAGTACGTGGTAGATAAAAACATTTTCGTGTTTATGCACGCTGATGTGCTTTGAACGCTGCCCCCCCCCCTCTTTTCTTTTTCTGCAGGTTACATTGGAATTTCAGCAGAAGTATGGAGAAGACCTAAACCGCACCGTGTTCTACGCGAGGAAAAATAGGCTAGCTCTGTGAGACGGTACATTATATGTAGGAGCTATCTCTGGGAGCGTGAAAGATTGTATGGTATGAATGTGCGCATGGGCCCTGATTTGTACGGTATGAATGCGTATGTGTGGCGCACGACTGGGTCAATAAAAGAATGCTTTTTGTATGACTGAGGCGTTGATCGAACGGTTAATGGAATGAGAAAAATAAGCCCGAACATGGTATCCGCATGTGAAGGACGAAAAAGAATATAGCACTTTCCTTACTTAGGAACGACTCTCTCTGGAGCTAGTGAATGGGAGAGTAGCCTACACCAGAAACTTGAAGGGTTATTTCAGTACGACGAACCCAACCCCAACCGATATCCCAAATGTACACCCAAAATAATGCGCACCAGTAAGTCAATTTATGTGCTGACTAAATAAGAGAAGTTAGCTCGGCTCCGCCGCCCACCCCGCCCAAAATAACGACAAACCCTATGCAAATATTATAAATATATACAACACACCAGCAAAGTAACAGGGTAAAACGTTTTATTAAATAACTATTTACATGGCAGCCTGCTGCAACATCGATCCAAATGCATGACGCTGTTCCTGTCGAGGTAGCATAGGTGGCGGCCTAGGGGTGGAGGACCGTTGTGCAAATAGCCCGGGGGCGACACCACGCGCCAAGGCCCGTCCCCGCGATCAGCTGCAGCAGGGCGACGCTTAGCGTTTCACCTGCCGGACGGCTGCACCAGGACTGCCATTGGCGTTCCACTCAGTTGGATGGCCGGGGACCCGCTCCGGTGGCCGGGGTGAAGAGCGGCTGTTGCTGCGGAACGCTCAAAATGGCGGCCGACTCCCCGGATTTGGGCCTGGTCCACTAGAACGGCTCTGGACTACCCTGGAACTCGAATGCTTGCCTGCTCGGGCATGAGCCCCACTCTTGAAGACGTCCTCTCAGTTTTAAAGGTTCTACGAGAGTCGTTGGCCCTCGACTCCCGCGAGCTTCCAATGGGGGCAACCGCCACTGTTGCTCGACTGTCCCCCATGGATATACCGCTGCCACAGGTGTCCGCCGCCTTATCCACATCTGGTGCCGTGAGGGAGGCTGATTCATTGCATCGGCAGAGGGATACGCCTGCTGTCCCGCTCTCCGGAAGTGGCCACAACATTGTCACAGGATGGTAGTGCTCTCATGCTGATGCCAGTTTTTGTCCGAATTACTAAGAGACACTGTAAACTGCCAACTTGATCAGCTCCGGTGGGACCTCAGCGTGACCCGGTAGGGAAGATTTTGCCTCCCTCGCCTTTGAGTCATGGTTCATGCTGCCTGTTCTTTCTGTTGGCGCTAACGAACTTTTTGAACTGCCGAAAGGGATTCTGGTCCTGCCGCTAGTTATTAGAGACATTGAACTATACTCTGGACCTGCCAGGCCTCACCAAAATGGCGCCAGTATGGGAGCGACTTGCAGCTCCTTATGACGTTCTAGTTACTTAGCCTTGATGTTATGGGGGATGTATGCGGTCTTTGTGCACATGGCGGGCGGGGAAGGGTACTGACTGGGCATACGGACAACCCTATTGATGTCGGTTTTTCATTATTGATTATTGTATTATTAAAGCTTCGAAGTAATGTTACCCATGATACTCGCCCATGGTGTGCGTATGGACGATTTTATTGTAACTGATCCTGTTATACTTTCAATTATAAAATCAACCTTCACTGATCCTGCAACCGTTTGTCACGTTTAGTTTTTTCAATTAAATGGCTCGCTTGTTACATACTCCTATACCCCTGGCTTTTGACCATTTCCTACGCGCGGTCTGTACTACCGCCCTCGGGCGATCTATGTAATGAACAGACTACCATTGCCGAGACACAAGGGACTGCATCTCAGAGAGATAAGTCAAGTACGTGGTAGGTAAAAACATTTTCGTGTTTATGCACGCTGATGTGCTTTGAACGCTGCCCCCCCCTCTTTTCTTTTTCTGCAGGTTACATTGGAATTTCAGCTGAAGTATGGAGAAGACCTATACCGCACCGTGTTCCACGCGAGGAAAAATAGGCTAGCTCTGTGAGACGGTACATTATATGTAGGAGCTATCTCTGGGAGCGTGAAAGATTGTATGGTATGAATGTGCGCATGGGCCCTGATTTGTACGGTATGAATGCGTATGTGTGGTGCACGACTGGGTCAATAAAAGAATGCTTTTTGTATGACAGAGGCGTTGATCGAACGGTTAATGGAATGATAAAAATAAGCCCGAACATGGTATCCGCATGTGAAGGACGAAAAAGAATATAGCACTTTCCTTACTTAGGAACGACTCTCTCTGGTACAGGTATAATTGGCTTTAGACACGACAGTGTTTGAACAAATTGATAGAAACAAAACGATCATATTTTGCCATATTACTACCTCTCCTTTCTGTAAAATGTTGGAACTTAATTGGCTGCGAAAGAAAGGACAGGTAAAACGACTGATGTCCCCTAATCTGACCCTTAAAAGGGAACTATATGTCAGTGGTTTTTTGTTTTAATGCCTTAGTAACACCACCCTCATCATTTAGATTACCACCGCCCATTGCACAAAAGTAGAATGTCCGAAACGTCCCCGTTTAAATATAAAAAAAAAAAAAAAAAAAAAAAACGAACAATCAATAAACATACAATATTTGAAAAGTCTATCATTCTTTTTCCCTCACAGTACGCTTCCCACACCGCTTCCCGGTGCGCGTACCGGGCACTCCCCACGCAAAAAAAATGATTTTTCTTTTTTTTTTTTTTTTTTTTTTGTTTGCCCCGCGGGGCCCTTTTAAAGCCTCCACATCAAACCTAGGGGGCCAGGGAGGATCTACTATGCCCCCTTATGCTCATTTCCCCCTTTGTTTTGGCCTCCTCTTGTCTCTCGATCCTACCGAGAGACAAGATGGCGGCCGCTCCGGACTGTTTAGAATGAAATGAAATGAAATGAAATGAAACAATATTTAATAAAGCGCACTGCTGCCAAGCGGCTTCCTGGCGCTGGGGGACCTGGAACAAAGCTCACAGCGGGGGACACAAGGGAACCTAAGAAGGGAAAGCCAAAGAAAAAAGAAAAGTTTTTAAGGCTTTACGGAAATGGCTATGGATGGGAATGGTTGACAGACACCAGAGAGCCAATCAGCTTCGCTTCGCGAAGTTCCGCTACGCGTCAAGTACGCGAACCGGGGCGCTACCCGGAGCGCTGTTACAGATATATATATTTTTTTGAACGTTAATTTATCAAAATCCACTGGAGCACATATATTGAGACCTAGCAAAGGCACATCGGGCTACCAGTCCCTACAATTTTGCCAAGTTTCGTGGAAATCCATTCAGCCGTTCGGGCTAAAAGTGAGGCCAACCGCCCTATCGAAAATTGCATGGGAAAAACGCGTTTTGGGACCCCCCTTTTTTCTCGGCCCCCCCTTGACAAAACCCCCCCAAATTTTCAGGGGCTGCTCAGAAACAAAATGTTCCATTTTCCTGAAAATTTCAGCCGATTCCATCCACAAACGCCAAAGTTATTAGACATAGAATTTTTAAAAATCCCATAGAGAAAAAATCCTAACTATATATACCTACTGGTGACCGCCAGTAGGTAATATATATATATATGGTGTCTATGGAGGTTACTTCATTATACACCAGCATATTCCATTAAGATGGATTGAAAGCTACTCAACATTTTCTTGGGAAGAGGGAAGCCTGTTTTCAGGAACATTCGAAAATGTTATTAGACATGATCTCCATATGCCTAGAAAATAATGTTTTCCTATTTGCCAAAAAGCTATTCTTACAGACCAGGGGTGTGGCAATGGGGGCCTGCTTTTCTCCCAGTTACGCCTGTTTGCACATGGGGTACTGGGAGGAGCAGGTCCTCATGAAGGAACACACCGCCACCATGAACACCAAGGTGAAACTCTGGTTAAGGTACATTGATGATCTGTTCCTAGTTTGGGATGGTACTGAGAGTGTAGTAAGTGAGTTTATAAAAGAATTGAATGTTAACAATCTCAATATTCACTTTACCAGTAGCTTCAGTACTCAGTCCATTGTGTTCCTGGATGTGGAAATCTTTGTCCGGGACGGAAGCCTTCATACCAAGCTATATCGCAAGCCAACAGCGGGTAACACACTGCTGCACGCTGGCAGTCACCATCCAGCACACTTGATACGGAGTATCCCTTATGGGGAGATGCTCCGCATCAGGAGAATTTGCAGCAGTGAAGAGGAATGCCGCTTGGCACAATCCCACTGTAGGGCTCGATTCCTTCAAAGGGGTTACAAATCTGAAACCTTAGATAGTGCCACACAGAGAGCCAACAAAATGGACAGGTCAGCACTCCTGGGCTCAGGAGTGGAACGACAGCAGCCTCCTGCCCATAGACCTTGTGAGGAGACTAGGTTGATTATTGGATACAGTAATCAGCACAAATGTATCCATAAAATCATTAAGGATAACTGGTCCTTAATATCCAGTGATCCTGTCATTGGCCCTGCCATGCCTAAATACCCTAGCATTACCTATCGTAAAGCACGGTCTATGCAAGATAGCCTGGTTTCGAGCAGCCCAGAGGTAATCACAGGTTCCTGGTTAGATGATAGCAAGGGATTCCTGAAGTGTTCTACCTGTAAAGCCTGTAAACATGGCATCAGCAAAATCGAGGTTAGTACACCACTTTCCCCATTTCCAATCAAAATCAAGCAAAAACTAAACTGCAAATCTGAGTTTGCAGTTTATGTTTTAGAATGCCCTTGTGGGCTTAGATATGTGGGCAGTACAAGGCCACAAGTCCACAAGCGAATTCTACAGCATCTGCGTGCTATTACCAATGCAGATACGACATATCCAGTAGCCAGGCATTTTGAGAAAACTCACGGGAAAGACGCCTCATTGCTGAAATATTACGTGATAGATTGTGTTCCCCCCCAGAGGAGGGGAGGTGATAGAGAGTCTTTGCTGCGTAAGTTAGAGACTCGATACATCATATCACTCGATACTAAGTCACCGCAAGGGCTCAACATTGGGGAGGATTGCCACACCTATCTGTAGTATCCCGTTTACCGTGTGGTATGCACATTGCACTTTCTTCTCAGTACTGTGATTGCCTTGTAAACTATGAATTTAGACTAGAGAAATGATATTTCAACATGCATCCTGGACCCTCCTTGACCTATTTTTTGTAAATGATCTTTTATAGATTAATGATTTAACAAAATTGCACTTTTCTTTTTGGTAGCACTTTATTGCCATATGACATGTTTTGCACTAATTATGCTTATTTGCACATAACAGTATGTACTTTTTACCTCAGTGCTAGTGTATAGCTCACATGGGCTCAACATCTACTGAATTTATTGAATCCATGACAACAGGGATTTGCAGATATGTTCTCGCATTTTTTTCACAGTTACTTGTTTCAATTTGTATATGGAACTGTGGTTTTTGGGATTTTAAAGGCAACATAATTATTTATAATTATTTATTAGGCTCTTAACTTTTATACTCATTTTAGAAGTTGTTCTAGCCGTTGCCATGAATTCTTACAATTACACTTGATCTCTGAGGTTTTATAAGTTGTGTTTGTAATATGTATTTTACCGTAATTTCAACACAATTTATTGCTTTGTATATTTTATGTGCAAATACTGGCATTTAAGCTGCAACGTAATGTTAGGACACTCTGGAAACAACAGTATTTCTTCGTTTTCCATGACATGTGATGGCACTCTTGCACTTTAAATGGGTGGTCAGCCCCCATGACGTTGACATGTGATCAAGGCTATCTCTAGCCGAAACGCGTCATGGCGGACTGGTGCTGGGCTAAAATCTAAATAAAGAAAAACTTGCATCTTCCTGGGTCTCGCTGGTTCCTGCTTGTTCGTGTGGCTGTATGCGCTGCGCTTGCCGGCTTTGGGAACTCAACATACCTCATATATATATATATATATATATATATATATATATATATAGACAAGAGCAGACAAATCTAGACCGACTCCGTCAGGAGCTCCTGACAAAGACAGCCAGGCCGGCCTTTAGGGAATGGATCAACACACTCATTAAGGGCCAGGAGTCCATCCCTCCCTGTCTGAGGACCAGGAGAAAACAGAGACCCACCGCCCCGTGGTTCTCTCCCACCCTAAAAGAGGAACAAAGGAAGGTTAGGGCGCTCGAACGGAAGTGGCGACTTAACTATAGAGACCTTGACCAAGACATGTATAAAATCGCCCGTCGCCAATATCATGGTTCAATTAAAACAGCCAAAAGGGAATACTGTACGGAAGCCATCAATAAAAGCAATAACAAACAAAAAGAAATCTTCAACAATTTAAACACATTTACTAACCCTACAACCATGCAGAAAGACATCCCCCCTCACAGACCCTTTGCAACACCATTGCAGACTTCTTTGAGGGTAAAATCTTAACGCTGACCAAAGACTTCCCGCAACCTCATAACCATGAGGAGAGCAAGGCAATCAATTCCAGCCTAAAAACTCATACCCGGACCTCTTTTCAACCTGTAAGCCAAGAAGAATCTCAGATAGAAATCCTCAAAATTAAATCAGGATCCCCCTTTGACCCCTGCCCCCCGTTGGTGCTCCATTCACTAATAGAGATTGCCAACCCACTCATTAATAGCATCATAAATTCCTCACTCAACCACGTTCTGGTCCCCGAAGAATGGAAACTCGCAGCAGTCAAACCCTTGCAAAAAAAACACTACCGGACCCTACTACCCTCACAAACCTTCGTCCCATTTCCCTACTTCCAGCTTTCTGCAAACTTACTGAGAAAGCTGTCAATAAACAACTCACTGCTTTCTTGGAAGCCAACAACATCTGGCATCCCAACCAAGCAGGTTTCAGATCCCAACATTCAACAGAATCAGCCCTAATCTTCTCCTCTGAAACCCTCCGTGCAGCACTAGATCCGGGAAAGAAAGCAGTCCAGGTTCTGTTAGACCTGTCCGCGGCGTTTGACACGGTGTCCCATACCATTCTGTTGGACCGTCTAGCCGTGGCAGGAATTGTCGGAACCGCACTGAGCTGGATAAAAAGCTTCCTTGCAAATAGGAGACAAGTGGTGGTCTTAGGACAGTACAGTTCAGAAGAAAAGTTAGTAGGCTCTGGAGTCCCCCAAGGCTCTTGCCTGAGCCCCACACTTTTCAATATATATATGGCCCCACTTATCACCCTCATCTCATCTTTTGGTATAGATACCATTGCATACGCAGACGACACGCAGCTCATTCTGGTGTTGGAGAATGACACCTGTGAAGCCGAAACAAAGCTCCAAAACTGCCTTACCGCCACGTTCAAATGGATGAATCTAAATCATCTCAAGTGCAATACTGGGAAAACTGAAATTCTACCTTTCGGCAAAGGAAATACCTTCAACCCCACATCGTGGTAGCCTGAGGACGCCATTGCCCCCCCAAGTACTGCCTCCTCAGTCCGTAAACTAGGGATCAAATTCAACCCCTCCCTGAGCTTCAAACAGCAAGCCACAGCCGTAGCAGGGACCTGCTTCGGAATTATTAAAGGGCTCAGGAAATTTTACGACCTAATTCCCATCTCCGCAAGGAAAACGGTCGCAGTAGCCCTCATCACCTCCCACATCGACTACTGTAATAGTCTATATGCAGGGACCAACAGAGAAGTCTGCCACAAATTACAAATGGTACAGCATGCTGCAGCCAGACTAGTGTTAGGATGGAAAAAGAGAACCTCGGCCACAGCAGCAATGAACATCCTACACTGGCTGCCCATCTACAAAAGGATGCTCTTTAAAATTCTACTGATCACTTTCAGGGCTTTCAATGGAAAGGGACCCAACTACATACTGAAAATGTTCAAGCACTACAGCCCCACGGGATGCCTCAGGTCTCAAGGGGCCAATCTTCTCACCATTCCCAAATTCAGACTCAAGACTAAAGGAGGAAAATCCCTGGCGGTACTAGGGTCCAAGGCCTGGAACCTTCTCCCCTCTCATCTCCGTCAAATCCCCACAGAAGCAACTTTCAGAAAGGCCCTCAAAACTTGGATCTTCACTCTCTCCGAACAGCAATGTAAAAACCTAGTCTAGATACTTCCCCCCTTCCCTTCCATATCTACTAGGGTTCTTTTTTTTTTTTATATACAATTTTTATTTGGAAAACCTCAGACATATTGCATCAAACAATACAGGTGTGGGCCTACAACCTTCAGGCCGGCCGCGATAGAGCAAAACCAATACATAGCAAAATAACACAATCGCGCGTCTCCCGGTTTGGGGCCACAATAAATCAATAAAGTCGAATTAGCCCAGAAGCGCGTTCATACCATATCAGGATAGAAGAGGGTTCCATTTTATAATAGGGAAGAAGGATCTGAGCATGCGATTACACAGAATACAGTTAAAGCCATTCGCGGATTGGGAGAAAAGCTGTCAATACGAACAGGAAAGCAAGGTCGCCATCAAAACGTACTACCCAGAAGGCATCAGCTGACAATCACTACACGCCGGCTCGATGTCTACTCACGTGATAAAGAACATTACAAAAGGAATGTAATACACCTAGTAAAATCCCAGCCCCAGAGAAGAACAAGACCAGATCCCCCCATGCAAATAGAAGTGAGAAAAAGGAGTAGAAAGAGCGAGAATAGAAAAAGAATAAGGGCGATAGAACAAAGAAAGGAAAACAAACCCCATCCCCCAACCCCCACCCCGCATACCAGCAGAAGGCTACGGCCAACCCCCCCCTATAGGCATGCCTGTCGTCCCACCCAAGAAACCCCAGTTACGAAAAGAAAGTGAGGAGGAGGACCCCTGCACCCGACCCCGGCTACCCCTCCCCCAACCTCTCCGCATCCCACGAAAAATGGAGGCTCCTCGAAAAAGGAGGCAACTATCATCGTATGTCCATCACCTACCCCCACCATCACAATAATAAGCAAAGTCATGCGCCATCACCAGTATCATCAGGCCCAGAAAACAATTACACGGTGTTCACCCCTGGCCAGTCCGAGCAAAAAAAGGGCAAACAATCTAGTCCAGCGAGTCCACAGGCAGGCGATTCCAGCGAGCCAGCCCTCCACTCAGGAACAACCCAGGAGTCCAGCGATGGCAAACGATCCGCGACAAAGTCCAATAGTGAGGGGGTGCGGCCATGTCCCACGGTTGCGAGCACATTTGTCAAAGTCCCAAAGTGAGTGTGGGTAACGCAAATCCGGTCGGTGGGCTCGCCGTCCTCGAGTAACAAACCTATATGCCCAGGGGGGTACGTAGCAATAAACAACTGAGCCTCGACAAGTGTCCGATCCTCCACACTCTCGCCCGTGCCCCCAGAGCCCGGTATCGGGAACAATTGAAAGTAGCGATTCGTGGAGGGGCATCAACATACGATCCAGGGAGGAATGGAGATCCTGGAGAGCCAAGAGAACATCCCCCAGTGTGTACGCCCCGTCTTCAACCTCGTCGGCTACCATGTTTTTCGCCCCCGAGGACTCTCCAGGCGAGTCAACAAACATAGGATCAGGCAGCCGGAGTACAGTATCACCAGGTAGTCTGTGTTGGGGTCGGGGTGAAGTTATTGAGACTCGACAAAAATATAGCAGCACCAACCTCGACCCCGCCTTCCGGGGGTGACCACAGCCCGATAGCAGCCGCTGCCGGTGGACTTTCTCACCGAGTGTCAGGTGGCTCCGGGGATCTCACTGCAGAAGATCAATGCGGGCAGTATAATTATCATCCGGACTCGGAATCTTGGGCGTGGAGAAAAGCGGCCAGATATGTGCAGCGAGGTTTCGAGCACTCGCACCGCACTCCATTAGCGTCAGCCAGCGAAATCACTCGAGTCGCGGTCCCCGGGGGGGGAAGAGGAGGGGTCACCGGTCATCACCACTCGACCGCGGCCGCTGTTGTTCAGTTCAACCCCGGCCACGTCACAACCCGAGGTCCCGGCTCACAGCCCTCACAGGCCTGGGTCTTAGCGACGGTGTTTCTCGGCCATCCGGGGAGATAGCGAGCCCAGAGTTGCACGATCGGTCCCCGCGCCACTTCAGACGCATGAGGGTACGGCATGGACACAGGATCAGCGGCAGGATGTCAGGGAGGGAGAGGGCGAACGGCGGAGCCGGGTTTCTACGCCGCCATTTTGGATGTCGTCTTGGCTCCTCCCCCCTCTACTAGGGTTCTTAAATCTCTTCTACAGCGCAAAGATGCTCCTTGGAGTGCAACCTGCGCTTTATAAAAACCCAATCACATCACATACTGGCGGTCGGTAGTTGTAGTTAGGGCTTAGTAACCATAGGAATATCGCAACATTCTTTTTTTTCAATAACTTTGGCGTCGATTCACAAAATTTTTAAAACTAATTCTTTGTTGATATCAGCTCCTATGTTGAAAGTTTGGTGGTGATTCGTCAAAGGGGGGCTGAGAAAAAAGGGGGGCCGAGAAAAAAGGGGGTCATAAAACGTGTTTTCTCCCTGTTAATTTCCATAGGAAACTTTAGACAGGGCTACAGGTCGAACGGCTGAACGGAATTACCCCAAATTTAGCAGGGAGAAGGGTCTTGGTCTAGAAATCACGCTTTTGTTTATTTGGTGTAAATCCGTTCAGTAGTTTTTGAGAAATATCGAAATTTACAGATATCGATATTTGGGGATTCTTCCATCTGATCGGCTGAGCCGTTACGAGCATGAGCTTGCTGCTGATTTGCTGCGAGCGGTTGCAACTAGGAAGTGTTAACCGCCATTTTGTAATTACGTTGAAGCAAGTAAGGGGAAAAAAGGGTAAAAAAAGTAGGAGCACTGTAACCTCTGTGGGGTAGTGCAAAGCGAAGTAGTTACTGTTACCGGTCTGAAAGTGCGGTGTTGCTCAGAGTGACATGGTGCTGTTATGATATGGTGCTACACTCGGGTATGAAACCGAGAGCCTAAACCGTGAGGTCATTGCTGTAAAGTGATGTGGTCTGGTCTTTGTAGCATATGTGTGCAAGTAGTGTTAGTAGGCGTTTATACCATACAGGGAGTGGGAAACGAACTACTGACCGCTAATGTGTGTTTATAGTATACCGGAAGCGGGAAGCGAAGTACTCACGCCTACCGGTGTGAAGTGTTGGGGATGAAACCGATGTAATTGCTGTAAAGGGATGGGCTCTGGGTGCTGTAGTATAGGTATAGAAGTAGTGTTAGTAGGCGTTTATACCATACAGGGAGTGGGAAGCGAACTACTGTCCGGTACCGTGCGTTTATACTATACCGGAAGTGGGAAGCGAATTAGTCACGCCTACCGGTGTGAAGAGTCAGGGATGAAACCAAGCTGATTGGTGTAAATTGATGGGCTCTGGGCGGTGAAGGATACTAGCCGCTGTAGTATAAGTGTGTAAGTAGTGCTAGTATGCGTTTATAGTATATAGGGAGTGGGAAACTAACTACTCATCCCTACTGGTCTGAAGACTTGGGATAAAACCATGAGCCTAAATCGTGAGCCCATTGCTGTAAAGTGATGTGCTATGGGCGCTGTAGAATACCTGTGGAAGTAGTGGTAGTTTGTGCTTATACAATACAGGGACAGGGAGTGGGAAGCGAACTACTCACCCCTACCGGTCTCAAGACTTGTGGATGAAACCATGAGCTCATTGCTGTAAAGTCATGTGCTCTGTGTAGTATTCCAATGTAAGTCATAGTAGAATGTTAGTATGTAATTCTACTAGAATCTAAGTATGTAATGTTAGAATGTAGGGCTGTCATGAGGGGAACCTTCCGGAGTTTGTACACGGTGCTGAACAAGACGGTTGCCTTGCTTTCTGCTCCTGTTGGTGGCTGTTTCAGGTGTCTTCTTTTCTTGTAATAAATCTACTTATTGGATGCACTGCTGTCTGCCTGGGTAATTCTACAACTGCAAGAGCTCTATGAGTGTATCACTGTTGTATTTGCTAGTGCTTTATTTCTTACTATAGAATGTACTAAGTTGCCATGGTGCCATCATTGAGGTTCTAATTCTACCTTATGTCAGTTGATGTCTCTCAGTGCCAGAGTTTGGTGTGGTGGCTCGTTGCTCTATGAATAAACCTACAAATAATACCATTATTTGGCTCACTGCATCTATTTCACATATTCTGAGCTACAACATAATTTTGGCGACGAGGACCAGTGATAATTGAAGTAAAGAGCGAGCCACTGCTTCTACTTAAGAAGAAAGACGACGTTCAACAGATTGGACGGTGACTAATCTCCTTCATCTCACCTCCAGCGGCCGTGTTTTTCGAAGGGAAACAAATTTCCCCAGCGGCGGTATCATTTAGCCATTAATATGAGGTGAGGAGGCTAAGGTGTGGGTCATAGCGCTAGTCACGGTGAATTAACAATTAAAAAAAAAAAAAAAAAAAAACAACTAAGGCGCGTAAAGTTTTCTCACTGTCGGCTCCTACGAGCTCACCCGTAACAATCCAACTAACTGTGTAATTCACAGTTCAGTGCGTCTCTCTTCTTAAAACTGTGACCAACCGGCTTACCTTGCGAGCAGTGGCAGTTGCTTAGCGTTTCCCTGCTAGCGAGATCCTTTCCCCTCGGCGTCTTCTCACAAGTGATGACGCATTGGAATACTCACTCAGTATTGGCGAACTGACTATACGTCACAGAAACTGTTCGAGCGCACGCATTGGATGATTCGACACATCCGACGTTTCAGGAAACTCTCATTATCTCTATGTGAAGCGTCGCTCCGATTTATTCAAGACTTATGAGCGACAGTTTGTACTACCAATAAAATATCTGTTACACACGAAACTTAAAAGACTCGAGGAACTCCAGCATCACGAAGGATACAACGCCTGCGAGGAAGTAGAAATTATATTTTTTCTCATATTAACACGTTTAAGTATTTAACACAGTTTCTTTCCAGAACTATATTTCAAAGACAATATTAACAGCACGTTTTATCAACTACAAAGTCTTAACAATTGTTGTTGTTTTACAGCACTTTTCTATTTCATTCAATCAGTTGTGAGTGAACCTTGTCTTTTATTACCATTCAGTTAAGTTAATTCAAAATGCAAACTGTAAATCAACCTCCCCCATTTTTAGAAAACCCAGGTACCCCTCAAATTCAATGGAGACAATGGTTTGACGGGTTTGAAACCTATATTGGTGCCATTGGGGCTTCCAGATACAGGGCAGAAAGAAAAAATGTGTTACTTCTAAATTGTTTAGGATTTGAAGGGAGGGAGGTCTACAAACATTTGCCTGATTTAATTATTACTGAAGGTGAAGTTATTGATGAATATCAAGAAACAATTAAGAAACTGGTTATCAAATTTGATGTTCAACCGAGTTTAGTTGTACTAAGGCACAAGTTTTTCAAGAGAGCACAATTCCAAAGTGAAGATGTTGATTCCTATTTGAGTGCTTTGCGTAAACTCTGTGCCAAATGCCAATTTGGTGATTTTAAGGATCAGTTGGTGAGGGATCAGTTCATTGCTCATTGTAGTGACAAACACATTCAACAGAAACTGCTTACTATGGGGAATCCCTCTTTAGAAGAAATTATCAAAGTTGCCAAAAGCCTTGAACTAGCTCAAACGTCTATTAAGGAACTTGGCAAAGCAGATGTGCATAAAGAAAATGTGAATGCTATAGTGTCTCCTCTTTCCAGGCCCAATTTTCAAAAAAGAGAAAAATTCAATGAGAAAAATGTGATTAAGAAAAACATATGTTACTGATGTGGTTATCCCCCACACTCCAAAGAAAACAATTATTGTCCAGGGAAAAACGCTAAGTGTTACAAATGTGGGAAGTTTGGCCACTTGGCCAAAATTTGTCAAGCCAACCTAAGTAAACCCGAGAAGGTCAGTTGTGTGTTGGAGAATGAACGAGATTCAGAAAGCGATTTGGTGAATGAATTCAAAGACATGATTGTAACCGTCACAGATGATGGCATAGTCACTGGTAACCCAGAGGAATGTGTGGATCCTTATGTAGATATATTAGTAGGTGAAGTTTGTTTGAAACTTCTTGTAGATTCTGGTGCCAGAATCACCATGATTTCTTTTGAATTGTTTAAGCAGTCTTGGTCTAACAGATAATTATTTCCTCCAGATAGAGCACCGGTTTCATATGAGGGTCGTAAGATTATTTTGGAGGGTTTCATTGAAGATATCTTACAATTCAAAGACAGAAAGATTCAAGGGAAAATATATGTGGCTGTGCGTGGCTTAAATATTTTGGGGTGGTACCATCAAGGTCTCTTCGGTATGTTATTACGACCTGGAGCAAGAGAACAGGTACTTGTTGTACTAGATATGCCTGACTCTTCATCTCTTGAGAAGGAGTTTCCCAGAGTATTTTCAGATTCTCTTGGTGAAATTGTGGGGTTCAAACATCAGATTAAAGTGAAGAGTAGTGCCATCCCCGTGAAACATAAAGTTAGATCAGTGCCATTCAGTTTAAGAGCAGATCTCAAATCTGAACTCGAGAGATTAGAGAAGAATGGCATCATAGAACCTATAGAATCTAGTTTATGGCTTAGTCCTTTGGTGGTCGCACGTAAGAAAAATGGAGATATTCGTCTTTGTTGTGATCTCAGGAGTGTCAATAAAGAAATGTGGGTGGACGCTCATCCACTTCCCAAAATTGGTGATTTATTGGAAGAATTGAGAGGTGCGCAGTGGTTTTCCAAAATTGATCTATCTTCTGCGTACCATCAGATCGTTCTAGAGGAGGATTCCAGACATTACACGGCGTTTAATTCCCCATTCGGTACTTTCCAGTTTTGCAGAATGCCTTTCGGGTTAGCTTCTGCTGCTTCGGTTTTTCAGAGGATCATGCAGAGTATCTTGAAAAATATCATAGGAGTTGTGATTTTTCAAGACGATGTCCTGATTTTTGACAAATTTTTAGATCAACACGACGTCATTCTCAAATCCGTACTCAAGAGGTTTGACAGTAAGGGCATTGTAGTGAAGAAAAACAAGTGTGAGTTTTGGAAACGGGAGGTTGAATTTTTAGGACATTTAGTGTCTGGTTTAGGTGTTTCTCCCAGACCAGGGTTGATCAAAGCAGTAGTGGATTGTCCAGTGCCTAAGAACAAAGATGAGTTACGATCCTTTTTAGGGTTGTGTGAATTTTATTCACGATTTATTCCAGATTATGCCAGTAAAATGAAGTCTTTATCTTGTATGCTCAGAACTAGTATTCCTTTTGTCTGGGATGATGTTTGTCAGTCAACTTTTGACTTGGTTAAATCTGAGCTTTTGAATGCCAAGGTTCTGAAAGCATATGACCCCAGTGTTGGTTGTATTATCACGGTTGATGCGAGCAATTACGGGCTGGGTGCGGTTCTCACACAAGTTATTGAAGGAAAAGAGGTCACTGTTAGTTATGCCTCGAGGGTGTTGAGAGATCCTGAAATAAATTATTCAGTGATCGAAAAGGAGTTACTTGCTTGTTATTGGGCATGTGAGAAGTTTCGCACTTACATATGGGGAAGGAAGTTTATGATTCAGACTGATCATAAGCCTCTAGTTTTCATTTTGTCTGGTGATCGCGTGAAGTATGCTACGCCACGTATAGCTCGTCTCACTACGAAGTTGTTGCAATATCAATTTTCTGTTAAGCACATACCTGGTAAAGAAAATTGCAAAGCTGATATGCTTTCCAGGTTACCTTTAAAGGAGCCCGATTCTGTTAACTTGGATGAAGATAAAGAAGATTGTTTCATAGCTTCTGTGGATGTTATTGAGTGTGTGAGTTGCTCTGAAAAAGAATGGGTTGAAGCCATGTCCTCTGATGCAACCTTGTTGAGTGTCAAAGATTACATTGTGAGTGGATGGCCTAGAGAAAGAAGTCTACCGGTACACATCCAGCCTTTCTGGAAAGTATCTGAAGAACTCTCAATAGAGGATGGTGTTGTCATGAGAGATGATAGGTGTATTCCTCCTCTGAGTATTCGGGTGAAATTAATCGACAGTGCTCATGAGGGACACCTTGGGATCACAATGACCAAAAGACGTCTAAGACTACATTATTGGTGGCCTTCTATGGACAGTGAAGTGGATGAGAGAGTAAGACATTGTAGTGTGTGTGCTACTGCTGAGAAAGGTTTAAAAGTCTCTGTTCCACCATTGCAACCCATTACTTTTCCTTCCAAACCTTGGTTAAAATTAGGCATTGATTTAGTTGGTCCCTTCAATTTCCTTCCTTCTCAACTCAGATTTGCTTTTGTACTTATGGACTTTCACAGTAAATGGCCCGAAGTCAAGTTCTGTTCTAATCCCTCTGCCACTTCCACTATACTTTTTCTCAAAGAAATTTTTATGAGAGAAGGTTTTCCTGAGTCGCTCGTTTCAGACAATGGTGTCCAGTTTGTCAATACTGAAATGCGTGTGTTTTTGTCTGAATCTGGGATTAAACATCTGAGGAGTTCTGTTGGACATCCTCAAACCAACGGTCAGGTTGAGAGAATGAATCGTGTGCTAGTTGATTGTATCAAATGGGCCAAGGGGAATAATTTTGATGTGGAAAGTTCAGTGAGATCCATGATTTGGTTTTACCGCACTACTCCACACTCTGTAACCAAAATTGCTCCATTTGTTTCTCTTAGGGGCAGAATGCCCACATCAGCTCTTTATCCTGCTTGGCTTTTGAAAACTGTAGCTCACAAGGTTATTACACAACCTGCTCTCGATGATGAGTTACAGTCGCGTGTCAGAATTGCTCAAGACAAAATGGCCTCAAGGTTCAATGATAAAATGTCCACTAAAGATGTCAAGATTTGTCCTGGGGATATGGTACGTGTGAAAAATTACAGACCCATGAAGAAAGGTTCAAATTTGTTTGGTGAACCTGTTCGTGTTGAGAAGGTGTGTGGCAATGCTGTCATGGTGGAGGGTGGTCATTGGTGGAATCTATGTAAAATTGTTAAATTGAATAAGTGCGATGATGTACAGGTCACTCAACCGGGTGCTACCAGTTCTCAATGGAGACCTGTTCAGTCTCCGTCTTCTTTATGTCTCAATGCCGATGTACCTTCTTTGGAGGATTCTGCTGTAAGGAGATCTACTCGGGTTACTCGTCTACCTTGGAAGCTTCGTTAATTCATTGAAGTTTACTTGATCCATTGTTCACGGTGTAATTCTTTTATTGCTATGTTAAATCTATGGCTAACTTTAATTCTGCTACTTTCTTTCTCTGTTGTTCTTTTTCTTTTTCTATTTTTTTTTTTTTCTTCTTTCTTTTGGAAAAAAAAAGATAATGTTGTATTTGCTAGTGCTTTATGTCTTACTATAGAATGTACTAAGTTGCCATGGTGCCATCATTGAGGTTCTAATTCTACCTTATGTCAGTTGATGTCTCTCAGTGCCAGAGTTTGGTGTGGTGGCTCGTTGCTCTATGAATAAACCTACAAATAATACCATTATTTGGCTCACTGCATCTATTTCACATATTCTGAGCTACAACAATCACTTTATAACACCATGAGTACTGCCCATGTGATTACAGAACTAATAAGGCACTATCTAGGACCACCGATGCTTCAGGGACTGCCGAGGCCCACCCTGCATATTTAAGTAAAGCCCCGGAGTGTGATGATCCCCGGACTTCCGTTGGCCTCCAACCCCCCGAACAATTAGTAAACAATACCCGCTGCTCACCTGCTGTCATTGTTGTGTGTCCAAACACTACAGGTAGCACTGCTCACAATTCAGCTGGAGTGATGATTGTAGGATGGTGTACACCTCATGGATCCCTTTCGAAGACGACGGGCAGTAGGGCTCACAATTTAGAGCCAGTGTGGATTGTCAGGATGGTGTTCACCTCATGGGTCCCTTTTCTTTTATTGCGCATTGTGATATGCGAGGTGGATGCGGCCATATCAACGGAGGCAATGTGGAAGGAGTGGGACGTGTGGCGTTGTGGTTATCCTATTTATATGTACGCAAAGTGAGCTGGGCTTGCGTACGCCAGGCCAGCGTAGGGGTGTGAATAATTATTCCGGAGACTTGGGCGTTGTTCAGTTCCTGCCTGGCCAGGAAGTGTACTTATGTGTGTTTCTTTTGTAGTTTTGACCTCGCAGAGTGTGCAATTTACATTATTGTAGCATGTGTCCGGAGGGCGGCAACTATCGCTAATGAGATGGTGTTTGACAAGATTGAATGGCGAACATCACATGTTGTTGTCAAGGTTGTGGATATGCGCAGACACGCATTTGTCAATGGTGTGCAGTATTATTGAAAGTGTTGCTATCGCGAAGCGTACACATGTGAATGTGCTCGGATGGAGAGAGGATCAGCAGTGAGGCTACGTCATACACAGTGATAACATTCATTACAGTCAAGCAATGCAATCTCACATATAAAACACTACTATATTGATAAAGCCGGACAACAGAGCGTACAGCAAAAGAAATCTACACATTGCTGTTTACTGTTTGTCACATGTGATCTAGGATGTGCACTTTGGCCGTGGCTCCTGATACTTCTTAGAGCTACAAATACCCAGGCCGAAAGGGAGCACAATAATGTGCACACACACACACCAGGGTCATCGTGTAACACATATTTTTTTTTTTTTGATGGAACATTTGAGATGCATTGCAATCACTCGTGGAAGGCTAATATACAGACCATGAATATTGATCAAGATGATCGTTGCATGTTGTGTGTAGTATGATATATGTGTATACAGGAAAAAAGCTTTCTAAGCAGAAGAGGTATCTCTCATCAAACGCTGTAGAGCGAATGAGTAAAATGGGTGGGGTCGTCCAACTGTTACAACGGGAAATGTTATGAAGCAATCAAATGCTTTTTTTTAAGGTCACATTGCAATTGCGCATCGAGCGCGCAAGGAGGCTGCACCCGACACGATTTTGACAAAATATATTTATGACAATATAAGTTTATTACAGTTAGAAATATATAAATGTTTAAAATATTTACTTTTTTATATACTTTTGAGTCAAAAAAACGAGGAAATGGCGTACCTGGCGTGACACTATACATCTGTGACGTAACAGCGTGTACTCATCGCATACGCAACGCGCAGCGGGCGCGACCCCAAACGTACATGACGTAACGCGTGGCTTGGTACTGTGTACCCGTCAGATACCAAAGTAGCAGCTGGGGTGACTTCATGCGTATATGATGCTACGCGGGACGCGGTGCACGAACCCGTGGGATACGAAAGGCGCATCATTTACGAGTTTAGCAATATGGCGGATAGGATTCGTGTGGTGATGGAGCTTGGTACACTACCGGTATGGGAGTGCAGTGTTCTCCCCCCAAAAAATATATATATATATATACATATTTTTGGGGGAAGATATAAAACATTACATAATTTTTAAAGGTTAAAAAAAGTAGTATAATAGAGTTCCAAAATATTTAAAAAATAATAGAAAAAATATAGGTTTTATAAACATTAAAATATGAAATTAATATTTAAAAAACCTTTGAAATTCACTGAAAAAATCATAGGTTTTACGGACGTTATAGTTAGGAATTAGTATTTAAAAAGTCTTAGAAATTCACGACAAAAACCATAGGCTTCGGGGACGTTATAGTTATTTGAATATGTGACTCTTATAAACCCAGAGAAATTGGCCTGTTATAGTGAGTTGAGCTAACTATAACTTGCGCGCCCGCAATGCACTGCTGATGACGTCACATATTACATCACTCATGACATGGTCAGTGACATCACTGATGACATCACTAATAACATGACATCACTCATGACTTCATCCATCTGATGCACATACTGATGCTCTCATATAAACTTTGATACATTCTAATATGATGACTACTATTTATGAAACCATACACAGAAGAATGCCATATACTACATAGCACTCACTATTTCCTATGTCTACACACACATACAGTCACTTATACATGTAGTTATTCATCAATACAGGATTATAATATGCACTCATACATCTATACATGTAGTCACACTCTGCCATTCATCCATAGAGTTACTCACACACCTAGTCAGTAATGCAAAGAATCAATCACATACCCATGTACGCATGTATAGTTATACACACCAACTTCGTTAATTTTAGACATACCACATCACTTATTTATACAGATACTAACACATATTTACTGTCTTATACAATCACTGATAGAACCAGACACTTATTTACAAATAACTTAGTCTCATGTATACTCATTTATATACTCCAACACTCACATATAGTGCCTTAAAACATATGTATTTAGTCACAAATATACCACTGGGACATTTATTCACTCACCAACACTCCCATAGACACACTAACTCACCAATACAGCCCTTCCCAGATGCACTTTTTAATCCATACAACCACTGAATCACCCACTCAAACATCTATGCACAGACTCATACACCCACCCACCCACACAGACACACATGGACCCATACAGATACTCAGACAACAAATCAACAACCTATATAGACACTCATGTAGCTATTCAGCAACCCATGCAGTTGCTTACACACCAATGGAGAGACTAATACAGATTTTCACACATTTTAGTCACTAACCCATGCATTAAGTAAGACGTTCAATCACTCACTTATACAGTCAGTCACGCACCAACAAAATAATATATTTATATATACATATATATATATATATATATATATATATATTATATATATATATATATATTCGCAAAAAAAACGTAGTTTTCAGGGACGTTATAGTTAGTGTATATAGAAATCTGCTTACCAAGTTACAACAGAATGATAATGTAATTGTGAGAAATTCTGACAAAGGGGGAAATGTGGTGTTATGGTCTAAGGAGGAATATATGAAGGAAGCCATGTCCCAATTAAATGATCGGACATGTTATAGGCTCAGCAGTGCATCAGCCATCAAGGAAACTGCCAATGCTTTTTATATGAAATTAATTGCTTGGAAAAGCACTGGTCTCATAACAAATGATGAATACCAATTTATGAGAAATGATTACCCAGTCATTCCGAACATTTATTTCATTCCGAAAGTGCATAAAAATGCCTTAAAACCACCGGGACGTCCAATTATCTCGGCCAGATTGAGCCTTTTAGAAAATGTTTCAAAATACACTGACTTCTTTTTGCAAGACTGTGTAACCAGCTTGGTATCGTATCTAAGGGATACCAGTGATTTTTTAAGTAAAATCAAGGACTTCAAGTGGAATTCTAACTTTCACCTTTTGACATTAGATATATCATCTTTGTATTGACCACAAGGATGGTCTAAGGGCTTTGGAATTTTTTTTTAACAAAAGAAGAGCAATGTGCCCTGAACACGATATCATGCTTTTAGACATGGTCACTTTCTGTCTAAATAACAATATGTTTTCCTTCAACCAAACATTCTATCAGCAAACGAGAGGTGTGGCTATGGGGGCCAGCTTCTTCCCCAGTTATGCCTGTATTTTTATGGGCTGGTGGGAGGAGCTGGTCCTCAAAGGCACGCATGCTGAATGGTATAATAAGCATGTAAAACTATATTACAGGTACATAGATGATTTGTTTTTTGTCTGGGATGGTTCAGTGGAGGAGGCCCAGGATTGGGTCAAGGTTCTTAACACTAATAATGTCAATTTGAATTTCACCTCATCTATTGATACTGCTAGTATCTATTTTCTGGACGTGGAAATGTATGTGGCCAACAACAAAGTGGAAACCAAGCTATATAGAAAAAATACAGCTGGAAATTCGGTCTTGCATTTCTCTAGTTTTAACCCCAGGCACCTAATACATAGCATTCCCTACGGGGAAATGTTAAGAATAAAAAGAATCTGTAGCAGTCCATCAGACCTAGTGGAGGCCCAGCTTCAATGCAAGGAAAGATTCCTTGCTAGGTGTTACCCGTTGAAAACTATACAAGCGGCTATCAATAAAACTTCAGAATTAGATAGGGATACTCTCCTTGTCCCCAAAAAACTCAGGGAATCAGCTGGTAAAGATTAAAGTAACCCTGAATCTGTGAGACTATTCATACCCTATAGTGCCCAGGAACAATCGATCACTAAGATCATTAACAGAAACGTGGCCCTTGTAAGAAATGATCTTGTGATTGGTACTGATATGCCATCAAGACCTAGCATAACCTTCAGGAGGGCAACCTCTATGTATAACAACTTGGTATCCAGTTGCCCTGAATCCACTTCGTCCAGCAAATGTTTAAAGACATCCAATGGCTTTACCAAATGTAATTCATGTAAGGCGTGTGAATATGGTGTAAATAAGAAAAGCTATCATACAGCCTTTAGTGGGAAAGAAATTAAAATCTCCAAGCCCTTTCATTGCAAAACAGAATACGCCATCTATGTTTTGGAATGCACTTGTCCACTAAAATATGTGGGCAGTACCAAACTTCCTGCTAATAAGAGGGTTTTGCAATACATTCGGGCCATTGTTAATCATGACCCGACTTACCCTGTCGCCAGACACTTTCAAGAGGTCCACAATAACAGCTTGCAGGACCTCTCATACTATGTAATTGACACCATCCCCAAAACCAAAAAGGGAGAGACAGGGAACATAAAATGCGCAAACTGAAGACACGATATATTCTAAATTTCAACAGCAAGAACCCAGGAGGTTTAAGCACCACGGAAGACCTACACACATGCCTATGAAAAATATGAAAAATATGAAAAATAACTAGCATTTGTTTCCTCCAACTTTCTTGGCTCTACCCCATAAATCCTTTTCCAAGTTTGCCTTCAGAATGCTCAAATATGACTTATATATATATGGTTATCCAATACCGCACTTTAAGTCATTATGAATCAAGAACTTAAATTGAATATATTTGATTTTTAAATGATCAAAAATGTTTTTCCCCATGAGCCGCCGACAGCTTTTCTTAACCATAAAACATGTTGGTTTTTTAACCTTTAGTCACCTTATGCACTTTATTCTAATTACGTTTTCTTACCTCTTTGGCAATGACGAATTATGGAGTATCATACAAGGTTACACCCACGTTTGTAAGCCTTGTTTTAAGAAACCAGCATTTAAAGCTATAAATTTCAAATTAAACCAGTATGACGAACTTATACAGCAGGTCAGATAGATTATGACACTGCACGCAATTACTGCATCATTGGCAATTTTTCAATGCATTTATGCAAGTATTATTAAATCAAAAACATCGTGAATATAACATGTTTTTATTGATTTTAAATACAAGTCCATATATATTTGTGTACTATAATATATTTTTGTACTAATATTTTTGCATTATGATATAGAAAATATATGTATTTTAAACTATATTTATATCAATGTATAAACCAATGTATTTATACAGTAATTATTTATGCTTGCCTTGTAAATACTGGAATAGAAAGATTACAACTTATCTTAAATTTCGTCTTGCAATATGAGGAAACGAAAATGTCTTTTATGTTTATCATTCACTGCATAGTCACGTGCAATGGTGCGGTTTTTTAACTAGTCTACAATCTGTTTGGCGTTGTCATGTGATCAAGCCACCTTGGTGGTGAAACGCGTAATGGCCGATTAAACGCGAAAGCATTCTTTGCACTAAAACTGGGTCTGTGTCTGCTTGCTGCAAAGCATTTCCTGGAGGTGGCGTTTGAGCAGTAATCCGGATATATAGATATATATATATATTACCTACTGGCGATAGCCAGTAGGTATATATAGTTAGGATTTTTTTCCTATGGGATTTTTGAAAATTCTATGTCGAATCATTTTGGCGTTTGGGGACAGAATTGGCTGAAATTTTCAGGAAAATGGAACATTTTGTTTCTGAGCAGCCCCTGAAAATTTGGGGGGGTTTCGTCAAGGGGGGGCCGAGAAAAAAGGGGGGTCCCAAAACGTGTTTTTCCCATGCAATTTTCCATAGGGCGGTTGGCCTCACTTTTAGCCTGAACGGCTGAATGGATTTACACCAAACTTGGCAAAATTGTAGGGACTGGTAGCCCGATGTGCCTTTGCTATGTCTCAAGATATAGGCTCCAGTGGTTTTTACGAAAATTAACTTTGAAAAATATATATTGGGCTACATTGGGCTATATATATGTTGGAGCCCAAATGTAGCCCAATGTAGCCCAATGTAGCCCAATGTAGCCCAAAGATGGCCACCAGAGACAAAAAAAACAAATGTAGCCCAAATATCAGCCAGATGTAGCCCAACTATAGCCCATTGACAGAATGTCCCAGAGTGTTCTAAAGAACAACTAGAGTGCTAACAGTCCTACTTATTACAAAGGTATGGCACACCTGAAGCCATCTTGATTGGAATAAAGTGGTAACTCTTAAAACATTTAATTTAAAAAGGAACAAAATGAGGGGGTTCATTTTGCCATAGAAAGTATGATTAGCGAATATATGACGAAATCCCGCATACCATCAGTCCGCAAAAAAAATCCCGCATGTACTATTAGGCCGCAAATTAAAATAACGAAAACTTTTAGAACGAATATGCCTTTAGCATACACTAAACAACTAAACTACCCTAAACCCTAAAACACTACCCCCAGCATGACCCTACACTACACAAACAGTACAACACTACCCTAAACCCTAAAACACTACCCCCAGCATGACCCTACACTACACAAACACTACAACACTACCCTAAACCCTAAAACACTACCCCCAGCATGACCCTACACTACGCAAACACTACAACACTACCCAAAACCCTAAAACACTACACCCCAGCATGACCCTACACTACGCAAACACTACAACACTACCCTAAACCCTAAAACACTACCCCCAGCATGACCCTACACTACACAAACACTACAACACAACCCTAAACCCTAAAACACTACCCCCAGCATGACCCTACACTACACAAACACTACAACACAACCCTAAACCCTAAAACACTACCCCCAGCATGACCCTACACTACGCAAACACTACAACACTACCCTAAACCCTAAAACACTACCCCCAGCATGACCCTACACTACGCAAACACTACAACACTACCCAAAACCCTAAAACACTACACCCCAGCATGACCCTACACTACGCAAACACTACAACACTACCCTAAACCCTAAAACACTACCCCCAGTATGACCCTACACTACGCAAACACTACAACACTACCCAAAACCCTAAAACACTACACCCCAGCATGACCCTACACTACGCAAACACTACAACACTACCCTAAACCCTAAAACACTACCCCCAGCATGACCCTACACTACGCAAACACTACAACACTACCCTAAACCCTAAAACACTACCCCCAGCATGACCCTACACTACGCAAACACTACAACACTACCCTAAACCCTAAAACACTACCCCCAGCATGACCCACACTACGCAAACACTACAACACTACCCTAAACCCTAAAACACTACCCCCAGCATGACCCTACACTACGCAAACACTACAACACTACCCTAAACCCTAAAACACTACCCCCAGCATGACCCTACACTACGCAAACACTACAACACTACCCAAAACCCTAAAACACTACCCCCCAGCATGACCCTACACTACGCAAACACTACAACACTACCCAAAACCCTAAAACACTACCCCCAGCATGACCCTACACTACGCAAACACTACAACACTACCCAAAACCCTAAAACACTACCCCCAGCATGACCCTACACTACGCAAACAGTACAACACTACCCAAAACCCTAAAACACTACACCCCAGCATGACTCTACACTACGCAAACACTACAACACTACCCAAAACCCTAAAACACTACACCCCAGCATGACCCTACACTACGCAAACACTACAACACTACCCAAAACCCTAAAACACTACCCCCAGCATGACCCTACACTACGCAAACACTACAACACTACCCAAAACCCTAAAACACTACCCCCAGCATGACCCTACACTACGCAAACAATACAACACTACCCTAAACCCTAAAATACTACACCCCAGCATGACCCTACACTACGCAAACACTACAACACTACCCAAAACCCTAAAACACTACCCCCAGCATGACCCTACACTACGCAAACACTACAACACTATCCTAAACCCTAAAACACTACACCCAGCATGACCCTACACTACGCAAACACTACAACACTACCCTAAACCCTAAAACACTAGCCCCAGCATGACCCTACACTACGCAAACACTACAACACAACCCTAAACCCTAAAACACTACCCCCAGCATGACCCTACACTACGCAAACACTACAACACTACCCTAAACCCTAAAACACTACCCCCAGCATGACCCTACACTACGCAAACACTACAACACAACCCTAAACCCTAAAACACTACCCCCAGCATGACCCTACACTAAACAACCACCACAACTCTACACTACACTAACACAACACTACACTACACAACACTACACTACACTACACAATCACTAACCCACGAAAAAATTAACACAAACCCACTTACCTCTCTCGTCATCGTGGTTTTCACAAAGCAAATGCATTTACCATACATGCCTTTAAAACGTAATTCTTTGTAAAGGCATGCGCGATAAATGCACATGCGTTTTGAAAAAATGCGGGATAATGGTATGCGAGGTCAATGACCTTGCGGGATAATGGTATGCGGACTGAAAGTCTGCGGGATAAAAAATGCAGGAAAATGGCTGCAAACCATGATTAGCAGCAGACTTTCCTGGTGAGCACTAGCTTTACTACAGTGATCTAATGAGCAACTAGAGTGCTAACATTCAGAATTTATGGCAAATGTGTGACACATCTGAATGCCTTCTTGATAGAACCAAAGTAAACAAGCATTGAAAATGCAATAGATCTCGCCCTCGTTTAAGTTAAAGCCATTCTGTTTGTAATGAGGTGGCTTTTTAGCTTTGCTTTTATTAGTGTTTTTAAAACTTTCATGTAAATAACATGCATATGTATGCATATATGTATATGTATGCATGCATTTATATTTATATAGATATGCAGACTATATATGTTTATATATGTATTCACTGAAAAAACCATAGGTTATAGACCATATATAGTTAGGAATTTGCATTTACAAAACCTTGAAAATTCACTGAAAAAACCATAGGTTAGAGACCATATATAGTTAGCTGGACATTTTATTGACATAAAACCAATGAAATTCCATATATAGTTAGTTGCACTAACTATATATCGCGCACCCGCAATCCACTGCTGATGATGTCACATATTACATCATTCATGACATGGTCAGTGACATCACTGATGACATCACTGATGACATCTCAAATGACATCACTGATGACATCTCAAATGACATCACTGATGACATCATCTAGTGTCTGTGTGTTTTTGTAAAGTTTAAATATGTTTTACATATTGAAGAATGAGTGGATGTATGGAAGACTGAGTGTGTGTGTGGCTGGCTGGGAGGTGTGTGACTCTGTGCATATCAATGTGTACTTGTATCAGTGATTGTATAAGAGAGTAAGTATGTGTTAGTATATGTGTGAAAAGTATGGTGTTCTGTGTTTAACTGTATAGATGAGGAAATCGAAGTGTGATTGATTCTTCACAGGACTGACTAGGTGTATGAGTGCATATGATAGTGTTGTAATAATGAGTGACTGTATGTATGAGTGATTGTATGGGTGAATGAGTGAATGTGTGTGTAGACGTAGGAATCAGTGAGTGCGTATGTAGTAACTGGTATTGGTGTGTCATGATGTCATCAGTGATGTCATTTGAGATGTCATCAGTGATGTCATTTGAGAAGTCATCAGTGATGTCATCAGTGATGTCACTGAAGTATGGTGTTCTGTGTTTAACTGTATAGATGAGGAAATGGAAGTGTGATTGATTCTTTACAGGACTGACTAGGTGTGTGAGTAACTCCATGGATGAGTGGCAGTGTGTGAGTGTCTGCATAGGTGTATGAGTGCATATGATAGTGTTGTAATAATGAGTGACTGTATGTATGAGTGATTGTATGGGTGAATAAGTGAATGTGTGTGTAGACGTAGGAATCAGTGAGTGCGTATGTAGTAACTGGTATTGGTGTGTCATGATGTCATCAGTGATGTCATTTGAGATGTCATCCGTGATGTCATCAGTGATGTCATTTGAGATGTCATCAGTGATGTCATCAGTGATGTCACTGACCATGTCATGAATGATGTAATATGTGACATCATCAGCAGTGGATTGCGGGTGCGCGATATATAGTTAGTGCAACTAACTATATATGGAATTTCATTGGTTTTATGTCAATAAAATGTCCAGCTAACTATATATGGTCTCTAACCTATGTTTTTTTCAGTGAATATATATATATATATATATATATATATATATATATATATATATATATATATATATATATATAGATAGATAGATATATAATACTTTATTGTTTGTGAATATTTGAAACCTATCCAATTTGAAAGGAACACTGAGCTCATATTACATATTACAACGTTAAAAACTGAAGTCTGATTGTGTTTGTTAAAAACAGGTTCAATTAATAGAGCAAAAGCCTGGTCCATGCATATTAAAACAGTGTAAATCAGCAACATCAAAAATACTGGTCGGCTAGATAAAAACAGAAGGTATTTATTCCAAAGTAGTAGCAGCACAAAAGTTCGATTAAGTGCTAATGACTTTAGATAGCCGTTTTTATATTAAAAAATAGAATTCATGTATGTCCCATGCGGATTAGCTCTAGCCGGAATAGCAACCAAATGTTCCTCATTAATAAAAGCAGACATTGTTCTGTGTTGTGGTTACTCTTCGGCTGTGTTTGATGAACAACATTGATGCTGGCTCTCGCTCTAGGCCTGCTTGGATGTTTAGTCAAATATGCTCTACAGATCTTATAATGTGGCAGCCAACCCACCAAATATCAAGGAACAATGTGTGCATTAAGGGGGAAGTGTCTGTGTGGCATTCATTTAAAAGCCATTTGTGGTAGAGTTAGCTCTTCTTGCTTCAGATAATATCCCCTTCACCAAAGCCTTCTTCCTGTGGCAATACCTCAGAATGTCATGCCAGGTGGCACAGTGCCACCCAGGGTGAGGACATGTAGGTAGCACAATTCACCTATTAGTTCTGGAGTCAGGATCCTGATAAAGGGTACACACCACAACTGTGCATAGGAAGGAGGATTTAAAACAGCTGTGTCAGCATGCTTGGACAGGAAGCCACTAACACCACTGAGGCAGCCAATAGAGGTCCTGGAGCAGGCCATTTTATATAGGTCAGTGAGTAGAACCTGGTCGGAAATGTGTAGACTTGTGAGAGGCAGAGCGAGCGTCTCTCCCTGTCAGACGAAGGAAGGAGTCTATGGAAGAAAAAAAAAGGTGGAGAGGATGACTACGGCCAGCGCAACACATGCTAGACTTGGCACAGTTCACAAATGGATGCTCAGGGACTGTTGAGCGATAGCTGCCATTTATCAAGAATAACCACAAACACGAGCCAAGGTTTAGTCTGCGCAATAGTGAGGTGGGGATCCATCTCAGTATATCCAGGAAATCAGTCACTCTAGGATCTGAAATTGGAGCCTCATAGCCCTCTCTACTACTTGATTAGGGAGAAATGAACATATGGAGTCATGAGGTTGTCAGTCACTTCGGCCAAGTGTCCATGTGGCTGCAGGTGGAACCCTCCTTTCAAAGTGCCCAGATGTTCTGAGACACCTGTGGCACCTGTCTGTGGTATACAGTGGGATTGGGGATGACGCGCAGAGATGCAGAGGTCCCGCCTCTGCTTACTGGTGAACAATGGCATTGGCTTGGTGATCTACTTCTACACACTAGTGACCGTGCCCTTGCAGAAAGAGGTTTGGAAAATATGGTGAACAGGCAGAGAAGCTCAGGCCCTCAAGGCACGGCTAGTCTGATTTACAGGCCCGTGGCGATGGAAAAGCCTCAGATTTGTGGAGGAGCCATACATAGGAAAGGTCCACCAGTGGAAGTTTCTTCGCCAAGGCATAGTATGTTGAAGGTTATCCACCGGTGGATAGTCCTTTAAAAATCGAATGGCTTTCCTTCTAAGAACTTTCCATTCCACCAAATGGAAGCCCGAAGACGGTTCTTGAAAGAGGGTGGGGAAAGAGAGATGACATCCTCAGCGGTGTACTCTTTTGACATTTTGTACTTATCTTATGACCATTATGGTAGGAAATACATAGGAGAGGCTGGGACGGAAAAACCGGCACACAAAGTCAACAGGCGTGCCTTTCTGTGTCGTAAAGCCTATGTATACTTTTATGAAATTGGTGTTGTCCTATAGCAAGATTTACTGTAGCAAGATAAGTGCTACACAATAATCCACTGATATTGAAGGATTCGGATATGGCAGTTTAAATGAACCTGCAGTTCTCTATCTGATGTCAATATCTACTTTTCATCTACTTATCTAGAAATGTGTGCATATGTAATGCACTTACATCATGAGAGAAAGAAAGATTAGGAGATATGTAAAACTATTCTGTGGATGTAGGCAAGGAAATGAGCATAGTAGGTGTCCAGACAAAATCCTGCTTTTAAGGAAGCACGTGCCTTTATAAAAGAACATTCAGCTAAAGGTGGTTGTTAAATGTTGGTCTCTGGGTAAAGTTAACATCATGAAGATATATGTATTAGCAGCACATGTCTATACTTTCTTAGGTTTTACATCTACAGCTGCTATGCCGTTCATGGCAGGTAAACTGTATTCTATACCTACTTTATTAAGCTTGGGTCAACCATTGTATTCTTTTACTCCAAAACCCTCGGCCATTGGCTTGATTTACTGCCAACAACACTGTGGGTGAGCCCACAGGTCGATTTCATTGTGAACGTTTTTCTATTGGCTGTTTGATTGTGTTCCTCTGCCTCCACTGTAATGTATGAGGGACTATTATACAGTCAGTGAGCAGCCCTTTTCTATGCAGCATCCATTTCTCAGGCGCTTTTGTCTAAGCTCTCGCCACAGTTCACAAAGCACGTCACTAGTACACTGATTGTGCCAGCGCCACTGCCCACAGCGTAATTCCTATTTGTGCCCCAACCTGTTCCGGTTTCGCTTTTACTGCCATTTTGTTGTTGTTGTGCCTCGGAGCCCGTCCTCTCCACCCCGCTCCCGCCTCCCAGCTGCTCCTCCCTCGCTCCGCCCTCCTCCACTCTCCACTTATGACAGATGCTTTTGCGCGCAGCGTTCACGCACAGCGGTCGTGCCCCATGCGCGCCGAAGGTGCGTCAAAGGTAAGCCCGTCTACGCCATTCCACGCCTGGAACGCACCCAGCGCCAGACCCCCTGGCCCCCGCGAAATCCCCTCCACCCGCATAAGGTACGATTCCGCTACCCTCTCAGCACTCAATTCCGGCCGTCTCCCAGACTGCTACCTAGCCGCCCCAGGACACACCCATGGACCCTTCACCTGCCACTCCTGCAAATTCGACTGCATCAGGACCGACACCAAATCCCCAGACTCCAAGCAGAGCTCTGAAACTAACCACCTGAAGTGCATTCTGCTCAACACCCGCTCGGTCCACAGACACGCCATTGAACTTTGGAACCTACTCGACACCACATCGCCGGACGTCGCCTTTCTTACAGAAACCTGGATGAACGCCTCATCAGCGCCCGACATCGCCATAGCCATCCCGGACGGCTACAAGATCATCCGAAAGGACCGCATCAACCAAACTGGAGGAGGAATCGCCATCGTTCATAAGAACACCATCCGCATCACGACCAGTTCCGATGACAACCTCACAACCGCCGAACACCTTCACTTCCAGATTCACACCGACCCTAAGACCACACTCAGAGGCACCCTCATCTATAGACCACCCGGACCCCGCACACAATTCAGCGAAGACATCACTGACTTCATCAGCCCCCACGCCCTCCGCTCTGAGGACTACATCCTACTGGGAGACCTCAACTTCCACCTGGAAAAGAACAATGACAGCAACACCACCACCCTTTTGGACAACCTCGCCAATCTCGGACTCAAACAACTCGTTGACACCCCCACCCACTATGCCGGGCACACGCTTGACCCAATCTTCACCTCCAGCAAGCACATCTCCTTTAATCACACCACAGCCCTCCATTGGACGGACCACAGCTGCGTTCACTTCAACTACAAAAAGACTACAACCCACAACCACCCACAACCAATTCCCCGGAGAAACTGGAATAAAATTACCACCAACCAGCGCTTCACATCGCTTCACCAAAATCCTCCTGCAAAATCATCGGACCCAAACCAAGCAGCCACCAACCTCACACAATGGATCACCCACAGCGCTGACGAATTAGCACCCTTGAAAAACCATCAAATCAAGCAAGGCAGCAAAAAAGCCCCCTGGTTTAATGATGACCTTAAGAAATCCAAGAAGATCTGTCGCACCCTCGAGAAAGCTTGGCGAAAAAACCCAACCACCGACAACCTGACCACCTTCAAGGACGCCACCCGCAAACACCACCAACTGATCCGATCCACCAAGAAATCAGCATTCAAGGATCGACTCGACAACAACGCCCACAACAACAAAGAACTATTCAACATCGTCAAAGAGTTTACCAACCCCACCGCAGGCACCAACGACATCACTCCATCCCAAGACCTCTGCGACTCTCTAACCTCGTTCTTCCACAACAAAATCGCTGACATACATAACAGCTTTGGAGACCAGCCCACCCCACCTACCTCCGAACTAAAACCCCCCTCCAACAACCTGTACGCCTGGAACCCAATCACCACTGAAGACACCATCCGCCTGATGAACACCATTTACTCAGGATCACCAACCGACCCATGTCCCCACCACATTTTCAACAAAGCAGACTCCATTATCGCACCCCATCTTCGAGACGTCATCAACTGCTCCCTCAACTCCGCCACCTTCCCGGAAAGCTGGACATACACAACAGTTTCAGCATCCACCCGACGCACGCCACGACCACAGCAACGCCACCCACCACCACCCTCCGCGCCTGGACTCCGATCAGCACCGAAGACACCATCCGCACCATGAACTCCATCCACTCCGGATCTCCAACCGACCCCTGCCCTCATCACGCCTTCAACAAGGCCGACGCTGTCATCGCACCCCACCTGCGGGACATCATCAACACCTCCTTCGACACCGCCACCTTCCCGGAGAGCTGGAAGCACGCGGAACTCAGCGCTCTACTCAAGAAACCTACAGCGGACCCCACCGAACTCAAGAATTACCGTCCCATCTCGCTCCTCCCGTTCCCGGCCAAAGCCATCGAAAAGACCGTCAACAAACAGCTGGCCGCCTTCCTCGAGACGAATGGATCCCTCGACCCCTCACAGTCTGGCTTCCGAGCCAACCACAGCACAGAGACCGCCCTCATCGCTGCCACTGATGACATCCGAACCCTGATGGACAACGGAGAAACAGCGGCCCTCATCCTCCTAGACCTCTCCGCGGCGTTCGACACTGTCTGCCACCGCACCCTAGTACAGCGCCTCGGCAACATCGGAATCCAGGAGAAGGCACTAGAATGGATCACCTCCTTCCTCGACGGAAGAACACAAAGAGTCCGCCTACCACCGTACAAATCAGAGGCCACCAAAGTCATCTGCGGTGTCCCCCAAGGATCCTCGCTGAGCCCCACCCTCTTCAACGTCTACATGAGTCCCCTCGCGGCCATCGCACGCAAACACAACCTCAACATAATCTCCTACGCCGACGACACCCAGCTGATCCTCTCCCTGACCGCCGCCAGAACCAACCTGCACGAAGGGATGAGAGATGTAGCCGAGTGGATGACTAGCAGCCGCCTGAAACTGAACTCAGACAAGACGGAGGTCCTCATCCTGGGCTCCTCGCCCTCCGCCTGGGACGACTCCTGGTGGCCCCCCGCCCTGGGCACCGCACCCAAACCGACGGACCACGCACGCAACCTGGGCTTCATCCTGGACTCCTCCCTCTCCATGACCAGACAAGTCAACGCCGTCTCCTCGTCATGCTTCAACATCCTACGCATGCTACGGAAGATCTTCTGGTGGATCCCCACCGAGACCAGGAAGACCGTCACCCAGGCCCTCGTCACCAGCCGACTGGACTACGGCAACGCCCTCTACGCCGGAACCACCGCCAAGCTCCAGAAGAGACTCCAGCGGATACAGAACGCCTCAGCCAGACTCATCCTCGACCTCCCACGAAACAGCCACATCTCCGGACACCTGAGAGACCTGCACTGGCTCCCCGTCAGGAAAAGAATCACCTTCCGTCTCCTCACCCACGCACACAAAGCCCTGCACGACCAAGGCCCGAGCTACCTCAACAACCGAATCAACTTCTACGCTCCCAAACGCCACCTCAGATCAACCAGCCACGCCCTCGCCGAGGTCCCACGCATCCGAAGAGCGACAACAGGAGGAAGGTCCTTCTCCTACCTAGCCGCCAAGACCTGGAACTCCCTCCCGACCGACCTTCGCCTGACCCAGGACCACCTCACCTTCAGGAAGAAGCTCAAGACCTGGCTGTTCGAGCAGTAACGGCACCCCCCCTCCTAGCGCCTTGAGACCCTACGGGTGAGTAGTGCGCTATATAAATGTACTGATTGATTGATTGATTGAAACACGCCGAACTCAGCGCCCTCTTGAAGAAACCTACAGCAGACCCCACTGAACTTAAGAACTACCGCCCCATTTCGCTCCTCCCATTCCCTGCCAAAGTCATTGAGAAAGCCGTCAACAGTCAACTCGCCGCCTTCCTCGAATCCAACAAATCCCTCTACCCTTCACAGTCTGGCTTCCGAGCCAAACACAGCACCGAGACCGCCCTCATCGCAGCAACAGACGACATTTGAACTCTACTGGACAACGGAGAAACCGCTGCCCTCACTCTACTCGACCTCTCCGCAGCCTTCGACACAGTCTGTCATAACACCCTTATACAACGCCTCAGCAACGTCGGAATACAAGGAAAAGCATTGGACTGGATAATCTCGTTCCTCACCGGAAGAACACAGAGAGTCCGCCTCCCCCCTTTTAGATCAGAGGCCACAGAAGTCATCTGCGGCGTACCCCAAGGATCTTCACTCAGTCCCACCCTCTTCAACGTATACATGAGTCCCCTCGCATCCATAGCTCGCCAACACAACCTCAACTTCATCTCCTACGCAGACGAAACCAGCTGATCCTCTCCCTCACCAAGACCCAAACACCGCCAAAACCAACCTACAAGAAGGGATGAAAGAAGTAGCCGAGTGGATGAAGAACAGCCGTCTAAAACTTAACTCGGACAAAACGGAAGTCCTCATCTTAGGATCAACCCCCTCCGCCTGGGACGACTCTTGGTGGCCATCAGCCCTGGTAACCGCACCCATACCAACGGACCACGCACGTAACCTGGGCTTCATCCTGGACTCCTCCCTCTCGATGACCAGACAAGTCAACGCTGTCTCATCATCATGCTTCAACATCCTACGTATGCTCAACAAAATCTTCTGTTGGATCCCCACATAAACAAGAAAGACGGTTACCCATGCACTGGTCACAAGCCGACTAGACTACGGAAACACCCTTTACGCCGGAACCACAGCCAAACTACAGAAAAAACTCCAACGCATCCAAAACGCCTCAGCCAGACCCATCCTAGACATCCCCCGCCAAGCTCACATTTCCGGTCACCTGAAAGACCTCCACTGGCTCCCCGTCAACAAGAGAATAAGGGGGTCATTAGGATGGCGGATTTCCCGCATACTCCGGGCCGGCGGAAGCCACCGCCGGCCCGGAGTATGCGGGAAATCCGCCGATGAGGCCTGAAAGACCCACCGCCAAATCAGGATGGCTGGTGGGTCTCCCAATCCGTCCGCCGCTTTTCCGCCGCGGTCGGAAGGCGACCACGGCGGAAAAGCAATAACATGGCTGGCGGTGTCTATCAGACACCGCCAGCCATATTAGGATGCAGGGTGAGTCATGCTTTTCCGCGGCGGCTTTTCCGCCGTGGAAAAGCATACGGACAGTCACTTTGGGGGCCCGTTGCGGGCCCCCTGGGTGAAGGTTGCGTGGGGGGTGCACATGGGGGGTACCTATGGTACCCCCCTGCCCTTGCGTGCACGAAGCGGCAGGCACCGCGCGGTGCCTGCCGCTTTGTGCATGCAAATGCACACCTTTCGTTTTTTGCATTGCGGCGGATGCTGCTTCAAGCAGCATCCGCCTCAATGTAAAACATACAGGATGTGACCGCCAGGGTGGCGGTCACATCCTAATTGCTATGGAGGGACCGCCGCTGCCCATGCGGACGGTCCCTCCAACTCAGGGGTGGCGGACAGACGCAAGTCCGTCCGCCATCCTAATCGGCCCCTAACATTCCGCCTCCTCACCCACGCACACAAAGCCCTCTACAACCTAGGACCCGAATACCTCAACACGCGCCTGTCCTTCTACACCCCCACCCGCCAACTTCGATCGTCCAATCAAGCCCTCGCCGAAATTCCACGCATCCAAAGATCCACCATGGGAGGAAGATCCTTCTCCTACTTAGCGGCCAAGACCTGGAATTCCCTCCCCACCCACCTCCGCCTCACACAGAACCACCTCTCCTTCAGAAAACAACTAAAAACTTGGATATTTGATAAGTAAAGCTCCCCCCCTCCCTCAAGCGTCTTGAGACCCTCTGGGTGAGTAGTGCGCTATACACATTTAGACTTGACTTGACTTGAGGACCACCATTAAACATATTAGCATTGCCAGTGCTTGTTTAGCATGCTACGTCATAATGCAAAGATAATTGTGGAGCTGACTTGGTATGGTTCAGTGACTAAATATCGAGGGACATAATATAGAATGCCCAAAATATGGATTCCAAAATATCGAAGTACAGAATATAGAATCCCTATCTACAAACAGGTAAGTACTAAAATATCAAATCCAAAATATAGTTAACTAAAATATCAAATTTTTTAAATGTATTAAAAATAATATAAAAGTAATTAAATTTTAAAAAACAAAAAAATAAAACATACTTAAAATAATGTAAAAAAGCTTAAAATGTAAAAATAATAAATGTAATGTAAAAAAAAGTAGAGATTTTGTTGGATAGTGAGAGGGTAAAAATTACTATACCCACTCCAGTGAGTGCAACAGTAGGGAAAACATTGGATAGCGCAGGGGTAAAAATTACTATTCCCACTCCAAAGAGTGCAACAGTAGGGAAAGCGTTGGATAGCGGGAGGGTAAAAAATTCTATTCCCACTCCAGAAAGTGCAACAGTAGGGAAAGCGTTGGATACCTTGGAGGGTAAAAATTACTATTCCCACTCCAGTGAGTGCAACAGTAGGGAATGCGTTGGATAGCGTAGGGGTAAAAATTACTATTCCCACTCCAGTGAGTGCAACAGTAGGGAAAAACGTTAAATAGCATACGGGTAAAAATTACTATTCCCACTCCAAAGAGTGCAACAGTAGGGAAAGCGTTGGATAGCGTAGGGGTAAAAATGACTATTCCCACTCCAGTGAGTACACCAGTAGGGAAAACGTTGGATAGCGTAGGGGTACAAATGACTATTCCCACTCCAAAGAGTGCAACAGTAGCCAAAGCGCTGGATAGCGGGAGGGTAAAAATTACTATTCCCACTCCAGAGAGTGTAACAGTAGGGAAAACGTTGGATAGCGGGAGGGTAAAAATTACTATTCCCACTCCAGTGAGTACAACAGTAGGGAAAGCGTTGGATAGCGTAGGGGTAAAAATGACTATTCCCACTCCAGTGAGTAAGACAGTAGGGAAAACGTTGGATAGCGTAGGGGTACAAATGACTATTCCCACTCCAAAGAGTGCAACAGTAGCCAAAGCGCTGGATAGCGGGAGGGTAAAAATTACTATTCCCACTCCAGAGAGTGTAACAGTAGGGAAAACGTTGGATAGCGGGAGGGTAAAAATTACTATTCCCACTCCAGTGAGTACAACAGTAGGGAAAGCGTTGGATGGCATAGGGGTAAAAATTACTATTCCCACTCCAGTGAGTGCAACAGGAGGGTAAGCGTTGTATAGCGGGAGGGTAAAAATTACTATTCCCACTCCAGAGAGTGCAACAGTCGAGAAAGCGTTGGATAGCATAGGTGTAAAAATTAAAATTCCCACTCCTGAGAGTGTAACAGTAGGGAAAGTAATGATTTAATATTAAAATAATATTAAATTAATTATCAATACCAATAAAAAATGTATTAGAAATAATGACCAATTAATAAAAATGAATTACTAATTTAAAAAAAGTAATCACCAATGAATAAAAATTAATTACCAATTAATAATTAATTATCAATTAATTATCAATACATATAAATAAAAATAAATATTTACTTTATTACAATTAAATTACTTCCCACCCTATTCCCCTATAAAGCCACAACCCGCTCCAAATAATACAAAATACAATTAACATAATTATCAATTAATCAATTAATAAAAATGAATTACCAATTAATAAAAATGTATTACCAATTAATAAAAATTCATTACCAATTAATAAATAATTATCAAGCAATTAATTATCAATACATATAAATAAAAATAAATATTTTCTTTATTACAATTAAATTACTTCCCACGCTAATCCCCTATAAACCCACAACCCGCTCCAAATAATGAATAATACAATTAACATAATTATCAATTAATCAATTGATAAAAATGAATTACCAATTAATAAAAATATATTACCAATTAATACAAATTACTTACCAATTAATAATTCATTATCAATCAATTAATTATCAATACATATAAATAAAAATGTATATTTAATTTTCTATAAATTACTTCTCACCCTATTCCCCTATAAACCCACAACCCGCTACGGAATTAAATTACGCAAAAATTAAATTACATAACATTCATTACTTTAAAAAAATTAAACATACATTACAAAAAAAATACATAATTTTAACACATATACTACCATACATAACACTAAAAAATAATCGATATTATGGAAATCGATATTTAAATTCGATATTATGGAAATCGATATTTCCTACCCCAATTTCGATATTCTGACTAACTATATTTTGGTGATTCATTATTCTGTCCTATCTATATTTTGGAGTCGATATTCTGGCCTGCCTATATTTTGGATTCTATGTTTTGGGCTTTCACCGACTTGGTATATCGTTAGTGATTTCCTTTAGGGCATCAATCAGAAATGTAGTTTTCATTTTCTCAACTTATATGTCTCTACAGGAAGCAGAGCGCTCCAGACCTCTCACTCTACCTGAAAACTGGGCTGGCTACAGGAAACCGTACTCTGGGACGTTTGGTGGAGTAGTTATTTGGCCACATTTGATTCCCTGAACTACATAATCACAGAAAGAGAAAAACACAATATTTGCAGAAGAATTTAACCCCTTAGCTGCGGGGTGTTTTCCCCGCGCTGGGCGGGGGGAGGGAGGCCGCGCGCGGTGCCGCTGTGCTGGTGACGAGCTCAGCTCGTCATGAGGCACAGCGGAGCTGCCCTCATGACGAGCTCAGCTCGTCACAGCCACACTCGTTTTCGAACGTTCAGCACAGCGGGGAAATTATCCCCGCGTGCGAACGTTCCAACGGCTGTGACGAGCTCAGCTCGTCAAGAGGGCAGCTCAACCGTCCCTCATGACGAGCTCAGCTCGTCAATAGCACACGCGGGGTTAAAATGAATTGTAATGAAAGGAGGTGCCACCCAATCAGACCCTCCCCGTGTATTTGCACTTAGGAACCTAAAGAGTTCTGTTCTCTTTCCAAATTCAACAGGAACCTTAATAAATGTAATGGTGCCTTTGATGACCCACCCAAACTAGACTTGCACTATGAGATTCCTTATCAGGCTCTATTAGAAGAGATTTTATATGATTTTGGGAACTGTAACTTTTGTACCAATTTGTAAATTTAGTGCACTATGCCTATGGAAAAGCTTATGACCAACACAGTAGGTGTGAGTGGGTTATGGTGACAAGCCAATGCTTAAGGTGACAGGCCTGATTCTTAATAATGAAAAGTTAGGCCTGACATATTTATTAGGCAAAGCATAGGTTAAAGTCAATAGCCATTTAAGGATGGATTGCTTATTACTCTGTGTTGAAGCCACCAGACCGGTATTTTGTTACATAAAATCTCTCAGGTTGCCATAGTAGGGAAATATTATTATGTTAATTATCACTTCAGACAAACCCTCGGAGTCAAGGTTTCATTACCACTGTGATAATTATTGGAGGAATTTCTTTGGCTGACCTGACATGCCTAGCTGCCTGCCAGGATATTTTAATAAAAACAAATCATTAAGCAATGCATGCATCCATATGTACATATAGATTAAAGGAGGACCTTTTGGTCAGTCTTCTTCTGCCATTGTTCTGTCTAGGTGTCATTTACGCTCTGCTTCCATCCATGACAGCGTACTGCCTGGGGTAATGACTCAATCCATAGAAGTCATCGACACTCTTGCACTGTGAGGTTCTGCTCTCATGTGCACATCCACCTGAAAATGAAGGCTTCAGAGTCAGGGCTGGTTGGCAGGCCTTTTGTTTTCAATGTTCTCCTTTTATATTTCCCCTTTCATTTTTTTTTTTTTGCTCAAAATCATACTACAACCCCCTAAGAAGCGCTATTGGGTCGCCTGATTACTGCACATTTCATCTGCAGCGCGCTGCGTCCTCCGTGGCCACTTCCTCCAAACCAGGCGACCATTCTGGAATGCTGTTCTCCATAAAGTGTGGTTGTTTTACCAGTCCAAGATGGCCAACGCTTTGGCTCGGCTTGTCTGCTTACCTTACATAGGGCTGAGCCTGATAGGGGCTGGAGTTTGCTCGGGACGGGTCTATCGCACCTTTGCATGTTATCTGTTTCCTGATTGCATCAGACCCTGGCACGGCACTTTCAAAGAATGTTGAGTCTTGCTCCATCTGCCCTGTGAGTTCTCCTGTGATACAGGTAATACTTTTAATCAGAGTTAATTGTAGCCCTCTGTCATTGACACCCTGAAAACGTGCATTCAGGCACTACACTGGGTGACTCACCATCCCTGTTACTATGGTGTGTGTGGTCAGATCAGTGCACAGTGCACTCCCTAGAGAGAGTTGGAGTCCAGCACAAAGGCCATATGATGTCATGCATTCACTAGAAGCAGGAGGGACGTGTTAGTGTTGGTCTGCACCTTGACCTCTAATTATCAAGGTTGTGTCATACTACTGTGATCCAACCATATCATTACTAACAGAAACAGAGCAGCTGCTTATTTACAAAATGACATTAAGTCAGACATCAAGAGTGGGAGAGGCCCCTCCCTCTGAAGAGCAGCACATTGACCTCCACTGGAAGGCATACAAGAAATGTGTCCTTTGCACTGTCCTTACAACTTGGCATAAGTCTCCTGTGCCTTCCACGCAGTTCTACTGACCTTTGACCTCATGCCCTCTCCTGTTTGCAAACATACATTAGCATACCAAGTTTTCAGCATTATTTCTTTCCCCCTTTGTTTGTCCCTGAATACAGCAGGCGAAAGAACAGGCTCTGTTGGGGTTGTGCCTATGTTATTGTCCGCACCCTGCAAAGCTGAGTAATTATTCACATAGGAATATTTATTCCATCATATAAAAATGTCCAAAGTAAACACACATTAGGGCACTCATCTAATGTTAAATGACTGGTAAGTTTTGTGATACAGTTTCAGTTTCAGTTTCAAAGAACTTTATTCGGTTAAAAACAAGTAACCATAAAAGTAACAGACATAAAAACAGATTACAATAATTACAGCTCTTAATGTGAGTTCAGTGAGGGGGATCAATAGACAGTTATTCGGTTATTACCATTTGTTTCCGTAATTTAGAAACACTTTTTAGGAAATTTAAAACCACAGTTACAGTTAAAACCGTATCCATTCTCTGGACTTCTAAAAAAGCTGGGCGACATCTGGTTAAATTAATTTCTTTTAAAAAAGGGACGACAATTTTTCTACGAGAGGCACTATAAAGCCTGCAAAAGAAAAGGATATGGATATCCGATTGATGTGAGGTGCCATCACACGGGCAAGTGGGCAATATACGTATCCATGAGTTCATACTGGGAAAGGACACCAATCTAAAAAATATACAAAATCTAAAACGAGTTAAAAGAAAGCGATCATAGTTTGTCATGGGCAGGGATAAGTATGGCTGTACAGACTTAGTCTCACATAGAGTAAGGAGGTGGGAATGTACTGAATGTTTCAAGGTTTCAGCTCTCCTCCTCTTATCCTCAAGATGGTCCAGGCAGAGGGCTTTCAATGTACTCCTTGAGATGCTATCCAGTGTAGATGGATCCGAGTAATAAGAATAGCACCCAATCTCAGTCAGGAAGCACTTAACATATCCCAGCCATTGTGATCTCTCCACGTAATCCAGGCTGAGGGTATCCTGTAATAGGGCCCGATTCATAACGCATTCATTTGTAGTCCATACCCTGTGCCACAACAGGATAGGTTGAATTTTAATAATGTCTGTTATGTGAGGTTGACCCAGTTCAGCGTGACAGTTAAATGTGGCAACACACTGTGGAACTGCAAGGACTTCCCTCATAAATTTGTTTTCCACCACCTGGATTGGATCAACATTTGCGTACCCCCACAAGCCTGAGCCATACATAGCCACGGATAAGCATGTTGCTTTATATATAGTTAACATTTCTTTTATCGGCTTCCTGCCCAATTTTCTAGCAAAATTCTTTAAAGCCATGATCGTTTTCATAAATAAAAGAGTTCTGGCCTTAATTGCACTTGTCCAAGAACCTGACTCATGGAATAGAATGCCCAAATAAGAAAAGGTTGGGGTGTTATCTAGTGGAACATTATTTAAAAACATCAGTTTCATCGGTTTACCTGATTTTGGACCACAGTTCATTGTAAAAGTTTTACTACAGTTTACTAGCAAATCAAGATTCAGCATGAAGTTCTCAAAGCTTACTACTAGTTTTTGCAGAGCCTGAGGAGTACGTGCCATAAGCACGGCATCATCCGCATACATGAGCGCAGGGATTGCCCTCCTCCCCACCCTGGGCATATCTCTGCACTCCTGCAGCAGATGATTTTCAAGCCCATTAATGTAGAGGAGGAAGAGAAAAGGTGCTAATACGCAACCTTGGCGCACTCCACGACCCACACTGAATTGTCTGGAGCATTCGCCCCCCCTACCGTAGCGAACAGAAGCTGTGGCTCCACTATAAAGTTCCCTCAGGAAACAGATGATGGTGTTGTGCACTCCCAAACTTTTCATTACTGCCCACAATTTGGTGTGTGACACGCAGTCGAACGCTGACGAGAGATCCACAAAGGTAAAATAAAAGCGTTCTGACTTAATCCTTATATATTTATGTTGCAATAACATTAAGTTTAGGCCTTGCTCGATTGTGCCAATCCCTTTTTGAAAACCAAATTGCAAGTCGCTCATGACTTCATTTTCCTCCGCCCAGCTTAGGAGTCTTGCCAACACTATTCGTCCCAAAATTTTTATTGAAGAATCAAGAAGGGAGATTGGCCTATAACAGGCACAGCTGTTTCTATCCCCCTTCTTGTAAATAGGGACGATGACAGAGGTGAACCAGGAATCTTTTAAGCCCCTCGATAAAGCCGCATTAAAAAGTTGTACCAACATTGGGCCCCAGATTTCAGTATTTACTTTGAATAAGTCCGCAGGGATCCCATCAGACCCAGCTGCCTTTTCTCCTTTGGTAGCTCTTAGAGCGAGCAGTACCTCATCAAGAGTTACAACCAAATTTGGGCCTGGTTGTAAATCCAAGCTGGTCTGAGGACCTCCACTACGAGTATTATCCTGAGCCTTGTAAAGATTGGAGAAATGGTCCACCCAATTATCCTCATTTATTGCGATCTCAATTCGCGCCGTATGGGTTTCGTAAGGGAAGGGGGTGTTAATTACTTTCCAAAATGCGACGGAATTTTTAGTTTTTGAAGCCTCGCAGAGTGAATCTATTGCCTCCTTGTTTAGCGCAATTTTCCTTACTTTAAGGGCCTGGTTATATGCAGACCTGCATGTTCTTATTCCACCTGTGTCCCTGGGGCTTCTGTGCACTGCATGTTTTAGATTTTTTAGCGCCCTGGTACAAGCATTGTAGAACCAACTCCTGGATCCCTTACCTCTTCGTTTTGACTCCACCCGTAAGCCACTTTTTATGTTTGTAGCTATAATACCAAAGTGTTCAATTATTTGATCACTACTAGAATTATCTCCCAAACAGGTCATAAAGCTAGTAGAGCATACCTCCCAGAGTTCCTTGAAGAATGTAGCGGGGATTACTTTACTCCAGTTAAGTGTGTACCCATTTTGTCTCCCAAGAACCACGTCAACCGCTGCCTCAACAAGAGGCGCGGCCGAAGATGGGTCTGGGAATAAATCTGCTACCTTAAGGCATTGGGGGAGATGATCACTTATAGGCATTGGGATATTTGTAACCCCCACAACTCTATGATTAAGATTACTGGAGGAGATAATAAAGTCAATGGTTGACACCAAACCTCTACCAACAAAGGTCGGGACAAAGGGTGTGGGTTTTAGTGCTGTTTCATTGGCAAACCCCAAGTCGAACATAAATAATAATTCGTTCAACAAATCCCCCATTAAAGTGTGATCAAAGTGAGTCAGATTCATGTCTCTCTCTGTCATTAGGCCGCATAGGCCCTGACTCCCTTTGGTACACAGTGAACAGTTAAAATCCCCCCCCCCATAAAATTACTAGTTCTCTGTCATTTTTATCTACCTCTAACTGAACTTCCTCCTTGAGCTGCTTCATCGCAGCCGCAATTTCTTCCCTTGGGACATTATTATAAAAATTAATAATGATCACCTTTGCTCCTTTAAGATCTCTTAAAATTATGAGCTGAAAATAATTGGAATATAAATAACATTGGACCTGTTTGATTTTAAGTTTATTTGAAACAAACGTAGTCAAACCACCCCTTGCCCTTCCAAAGTGGCCTCCAACTGCTGGGGTAAAAAAGGTTCTATAACCATTTACATGGATTGGGTCCTGGATCCATGTTTCTTGCAGGGCCACTATGTCCTGGCCGCTTATTACAGACTCCCAGGCTGGGTTAGTGATTTTTTGCCTCAACCCAGCTACGTTCCAGAAAAGCAGTTCACAAAAGTCACTCTTCACCTGTGTCGGGCCATTACCTGTCTTTTCTCTACTCCCATAATTGTCGCCTACGATGGATTGCATCTGCTCCAGTAGATCACTGTCACAAGGTGTCAGCCCATCGAGAGTGAGGGTCTTATTTACTATGGGAGGTTCTTGAGATGACTCAGTGGGGGCCTCGATGTTATTAGAGAAAACCCCACCCCTAGTAAGAACTTGAGAAGCTGGGGGAGAGGGCTTTTTCCCAACCACAGTTTCTATGGGAATCTGGGCTTGCTGCCAATCTACCCCATCCAGACCAGAAAAGATCTGGTAGCGGTTTTGGATCGGTAAATTATACATATATGGAAACAATCCTCTATTGTTCCATGGTCCACCTTGAGTAGGGTTGGGTCCCAAATATGGTAGGTAATGATTACTGGGAGGGGGGTAATGATAGACCTGATGCTCATTTCTGAGATAAAAGTCCTCCGGCCTCTGAGTGTAAAGAGAGGGGCCTTGACCACTTGGATAACCAGAACTACCCAGCATAGGCGGTACTCCCCCAGGCCCAACCCTATCCCATGGTCTTACATTTCCAAGCCCCCAACGTTGATGAACTGGCTTCTTAATAAGCTGGCTGTCCCTGCCCCAGTTATTAAAACGTTTTGGGGGTGCATAGGGATAGAAATAGGAGAGAAGATGTGTGGAGATGGAGTCGCTACTTCTAGCATCAAACCAGTCCCCAATATGCCTCACAGCCCTATGATCCTTAAAATTGATGATTATAACATCACCATTTTTATCCTTTGGCCTGGCTCCCACCCAGTTGGCACGCCTTAGACTTATAATTTCACCATTTATTGATGCAGGTAACGGTCTATTATCACGGAGCCAGAAGACAACCTTATTCCGTAATGTACCATGATCTTCCCATTTACCTGCAGGCAGTTCTGGGACCCCTGCCATTACAATAACATAAGGAGCAGAATCAGGGGTTAAGTCTATGACACGATTAGTTTTTTCGGGAGCGATGGCCAAAACATTCCCTTTACTTATCTTGGTCGTTAGTAAGTCCTTACTACTACCTTGATTTTGGATTCCCCCTGGTTTAGATGTTTGCTCCTTAGTTACAGGAGCCGCCAGTTGAGATATGGCCGTTTGTGAGGTTGGAGTTATTAACGTAATCACAGGGCTACCCGATCTTACCCCCTCTTGCACAGATTTCTGTTTTTGTACAGGTACCGGTGTTGTAGATGCTGGTGTTATGGGTACTAACATTGGAGGGGGAGCTGTTACTATGGATTTTGCAGGTGGCTTGGCTCTTAATAAAGGGTTTGCCTTAGGTTTCTCTAGCCCCTTTACCAGGTCAAATAAGAGAAGGGAATTCTGTTCGACCTTCTTCTCTATTTGATCTAGATGTGCGCACATCATAATTGTCTTATCTAGGAGTGGTTGCGTCACACCCCTGATAAGTTCTACAATTTTGGCCATCATGACCGCCTCACATCCTGGAATTTGACCAGTTTGTGACTGGGGGGCATGAACAGCCCCTTTCCTTATTTTGAGTGCTCGATTTCCCAATGGCTCGCCCCCCCCTATTTTTGCTGTTTGTCGTAATAAGGGGGGATGTAGGGGACATGGGCGATGGCTCAATAGGAAGTTTTGGGGAGCCCGATAGCCTAACACTATCATTCCCAGTAAGTAAGTCCAATGCAGATGAACTAGCGGGTGTACTAGACAAAGGATGATTACTTATCATGGTGGGGTCATCAGAAGTGCTTTCAATATTATCTGTGACCCCTGAGTGTGATAAATCAATAAGAAGCAAGGAATCTTTAGGGCGTTTGGACGCGGTGACATCCCCTATTTCTCCTTGTCTGACTGATCTGATTTCTGTGAATAGTGATGAAGATCCAAACTCTCCCCCCCCCCTCCTTGTGTAGTTTTATGGTTGATTTTCCTTTGTTTCCCCCTGCGTCTCACTCGGGCTTTCTTAAATCTTCTAGGGGATTCCCTTACAGCAGGCTCAAGTATTTCAGAAGAGCCTATACCTGTCCCCATGAGGGCTTGGACGTTAGAATCCTCATCGTTCTGACCCGCATGAACCATGGCAACTACAGTAGTTACTTTGCCTACAGGGGGAGGGGGTTCCTCTGGCACAGGTGTATCTGTGACAGTAAATGGAAGCTCAGGTGTAATTGTAGGAGAATGCTCCAACCCCAGAGACGCCCTTCTGTTGTTGTTAATTTGCGCAACCTTTTTAATTAAAAAGTTGTCCATAGTTACCAATTTGGAGGGCATAATAGAGGATAATTCCAGACTTTCTGTTGTTGTTAATTTGCGCAACCTTTTTAATTAAAAAGTTGTCCATAGTTACCAATTTGGAGGGCATAATAGAGGATAATTCCAGACTTAAATAGGGAAAAGGGGTGTGGCCCCGGCCCGGCTCCTTCGGTCCCCGGAGGGCCACAGAGGGCCCACCCTTTGCCCGGGCTTAGCCACGGGCTACGACCGGCGCGCGTCCCGCGATGCGCATTAATGGAGTCACAAAAATTCTTGTTTGGTGAAAGGGGGCGGGGCTCTGGGAGGGGGCGCGGCTCACGCGGGAAGAGGACCAGCTGCTGGTGTTGATTGCTGGTCCTCGCAGTCCCGGGGCCGCGCCTCTCACCTCCGCTGCGGCCTCGCTGGTCGGCTCCTCTACACGCTGGACTCCTGAAAGTGCTAAAGGCAAGTTGGCTACTCCTGTAGCTTCGCTGAGGGTAGAATTACGGCAGGACCTCTATGCGAGCGGCTCCCGCGTAGCGGGGGCCGCGAGAGGTAAAGAGCACTTCCATGGGGGCGGGGCTCTGGGAGGGGGCGCGGCTCACGCGGGAAGAGGACCAGCTGCTGGTCTTGATTGCTGGTCCTCGCAGTCCCGGGGCCGCGCCTCTCACCTCCGCTGCGGCCTCCCTGGTCGGCTCCTCTGCACGCTGGACTCCTGAAAGGGCTAAAGGCAAGTTGGCTACTCCTGTAGCTTCGCTGAGGGTAGAATTACGGCAGGACCTCTATGCGAGCGGCTCCCGCGTAGCGGGGGCCGCGAGAGGTAAAGAGCACTTCGATGGGGGCGGGGCTCTGGGAGGGGGCGCGGCTCACGCGGGAAGAGGACCAGCTGCTGGTGTTGATTGCTGGTCCTCGCAGTCCCGGGGCCGCGCCTCTCACCTCCGCTGCGGCCTCGCTGGTCGGCTCCTCTGCACGCTGGACTCCTGAAAGGGCTAAAGGCAAGTTGGCTACTCCTGTAGCTTCGCTGAGGGTAGAATTACGGCAGGACCTCTATGCGAGCGGCTCCCGCGTAGCGGGGGCCGCGAGAGGTAAAGAGCACTTCGATGGGGGCGGGGCTCTGGGAGGGGGCGCGGCTCACGCGGGAAGAGGACCAGCTGCTGGTGTTGATTGCTGGTCCTCGCAGTCCCGGGGCCGCGCCTCTCACCTCCGCTGCGGCCTCGCTGGTCGGCTCCTCTGCACGCTGGACTCCTGAAAGGGCTAAAGGCAAGTTGGCTACTCCTGTAGCTTCGCTGAGGGTAGAATTACGGCAGGACCTCTATGCGAGCGGCTCCCGCGTAGCGGGGGCCGCGAGAGGTAAAGAGCACTTCGATGGGGGCGGGGCTCTGGGAGGGGGCGCGGCTCACGCAGGAAGAGGACCAGCTGCTGGTGTTGATTGCTGGTCCTCGCAGTCCCGGGGCCGCGCCTCTCACCTCCGCTGCGGCCTCGCTGGTCGGCTCCTCTGCACGCTGGACTCCTGAAAGGGCTAAAGGCAAGTTGGCTACTCCTGTAGCTTCGCTGAGGGTAGAATTACGGCAGGACCTCTATGCGAGCGGCACCCACTGTGATACAGAAAACCCTCTGTATTGTGGAAACAAGCAAAGGGCAATCCCCTGGTGAAGATTTCTCCAGTGTAATGACCACCAGCATGTTACCCTAATGTTGGATGATATTTGGTGGATTCTCCTCTTTCTTTCAGATATTGGGGGACTTTCTTCTACCACCATATTCTGAGACCTTTAATACTTGTCGTACCCATGCAGTCCATTCCATAATTCCCAAACCCTTGCACCGACTGTGATTCCCAAATTACCTCTAAGGGTGCAAGGCCCCTTCTTTAACTGGGAATCTGGAGGCGCTGTTAAGTGCCTGCGCCTTCATGTGGGCGCATGCCCTCATTTGTGCGGGGTTGTTTCAAGGCACGGCCTCTCGCTTACGCCTGCAAATATTCTCCTTGCATGAGATGCACCAGACGTTCTTAATTTGTAAAATATTAAGTGCCAGGGCCCAACATATTACACATGGGACCACAACAGCTTGCACAACCTGTATGTCACGTTAAACGGCAGGTTAAAGAACATCTTTTTTTTTTTTTTTTTTTTTTAAATGTCTTAAATAGCTGCTTAAAAATACATATAAAGTGCCACCATTTCTCATAAACATGCGCTGGTGTTTACAGAAAAATGCCAGTGCTCAGCCCCAGCAAACACCGGCACAAATTAAGCACTAAGGGCCCGATGTAGGTAGAATAGAGTTACCGATTCTTAATTACCGAAAATTACCGAATTTTACCGAATCGGTAATTAAGAATCGGTAAATCTAAGGGGTGGATATGTAGGTATTCCAGATGTGCTGGAATATCGATTCGGTAAAATTCGGTATCGTGTTTCGAGACTTACCGATTCGGTATCGACCGATTCGGTAGATACCGATTCGGTAATGGCCATACAACCGTATGGTCCTAAAGTCCCATAGGAATGCATTGGCAAAACCGAATCGGTATTTACCGATTCGGTAGTTCCCGATTCGGTATAAATACCGAATCGGTAAATACCGATTCGGTAAATACCGAATCGGCAAACACGGAATCGGCAAGCAAGAAAGTGAAACTAATGAAAGCAGCCAATGAGGTGAAAGCACCCCACCCTAGCAGGGAGTGGCAACCCAGGCAGGTGCAACTCATCAGAACTTTCTGGAGAGGCAGCCAGAGCTGAGCAGTGAGAGTGAGCAGCAGAGAGAGTGTTTGGAGATCAGTGAACACAGTGGAAATGGCAAGCAGCTCTGAGAGCCAGAAGGATGACAGAAAGCGCAAGGTCAAGTTCAGCAGCATGGAGCTGCAAGTATTGGTGGAGGAGGTGGTGAGGGTCCACAGGCAGCTGTATCGGAGGCTGTCCCTCACAGTCCCTGAGTCAACAAAGAGGAAACTGTGGAGTGCCATCAGTGAGAGGGTCAATGCTGTTGGTGTGACCCCCAGGAGCATGGATGACCTCAAGAAGAGGTTTTATGATATCCGGAGCCTCACCAAGAGGAAATTGGCAGAGCTGCACAAGCAGGCAGGACTGACCGGTGGAGGCAGGAACCCCGCGCCCCCCCTCACTGAACTGGAGGAACTGGTGTCCACAACCATTGAGACTGCGAGTGTGGTGTGAGTTGGGGACATGGACAGCTCAGCCAGAGCCAAAGCTAAAGGTAAGAAGCATGCACAGCATGACACACCCTACCAGACACCTCCCCATTGGCCCCAATGTACAGCCAAACCCCAGTCCAGTACTGCTAGCAAAATACATGAGCAATGCATGATGGAAAATGTAGACAGCTAATGTAGGAACAATTTACAGTGCACATTAAACTGCAATGCACTTTAAGAAAGAAGCAGAGTAATGAAAATGACATGTGCAATGCATTTATTATAGTGACAGTAAGACATTTCCGCTCAGTTGACAAATGCTACTTTATTCCTAGGGGCGCCATCAGGTAGTGGAGCAGCAGCTGCACAAGTCTCAGCTCCAGCAACAGCAGACAGTGCGGTGGCAGGGCCAAGCAGCATGGATTCCTCGCAGGAGGTGGAGGACAGCAGTGCCATGGCCAATGAGGATGACTCAGGACATGCCCTCTTATCTCCCCACTCCCCCCAATTGTCACAATCCCCACCATTGCAGTTCTCACCAGAGAACTCACCCACACGGTCCCAGCCAGCACCTGCCACTGCTCCAGCCAGGAGGAGTATTGTGGTGGCCCCATTGTCCATCATGGAGGGAGCTGCGGGTCAGGCACCAGCACCCACACCTGTGACACCTGTGGCACAGCCGGACACCCAGCAGACCAGCACCAATCGGCGCCACCCACGCACTTCCAGCAGTGCTAATCCATCACGAGAGGGCATCGTCTTCCAAGGGCTTGAGGGGAGCATGGTCCGAATACAGCGGATGCAGGCCAAGTCCATCCTCGCTTGCCACCGGCAATTGCGTGCGCATAACCTGCAGATGGTGGAAATGACAAAGGGATTTACAGACTTTGTGGCAAGTAACCGGGAGATAGCAACTGGAATGGGGCGCATTACAACTGCCATAACACAGCTGTGTGCCAAGATGGACCAGCATGAGCACATAAGGCGCAGGGATGCCCGTGTACAGAACCGGGCAATTACCCGGCTTGCCGCAGCAACAGCCCTGCTATGCCGCCGAGGCGCAAATATGGAAGAGTGCCTCACTCAAAACACTGCGGAGGTGACCAGGGGCATGGCTCGCATCACCAGTGCCATGGAGACACTCATTATTTCCAACGCAGTGGTTAATCCTGCCCTGGACGTGGCCGAGGCTGGGGACAGCAGCAGCCGCAGCAGTCCGGCCAGCGCAGTGTCCGAGCCGCGCCGGAGCTCCAGGCGCTCCGCAGAGGCAGCCGGACATGCAGAAGGGGGGGAGCCGCATCCCAGTGGGTCTGCAAAGCGCAGCAGGAAATGACACTGCCAGTGTGGGTGAGGCAACCCGGCCCATTTCCTGTCCCCACATTGTAGTTAAACATTTCAATTGTTGCACATCAGTGCTGTAACGTTGTACCACAATTAAAACAGTTTAATTTCTTCACATCCATAACGTGTCTGTGCATCTGTACTCACTCAGAAATAGTTGTCTGTTATCTCCTCACGTCTGACCCTGCCATCACTTGGTGTAGACACTCCAGCAGGTTGTGTTTGTGGCACAGCAATGTCATCGTCAGGGTCCTCGTAGTCAGACAACTCTACCTCTGTGCCCTTCTTGACCGCAAGGTTGTGCAACATTGCACAGACAGCAATTATCTTGCAGCAGGTGATGGGGGTATATTGCCTTGCACCTCCGCTCTTGTGCAAGCATCTGAACCTGCTTTTCCAGATGCCGAAGGTCCGTTCTATTACATTCCTTGTGCTTTTGTGCGCACGGTTATACCTCCTTTGGCTGGGTGTTGAGGGGTTGAGGTAGGGGGTGAGAATGAATGAGCGGAGGGCATATGCACTGTCGCCTAGAAGGAAAAGGGGTAACATTACTCACATGCATACATGTACTTCACACTGCTATTTAGGTTATGGGGGTCTGACACTGTGTCTTACCTAGGAGGTATCCTTCACCGAATTCCCCTGCCGTCAGCCGTGCATAAATTCCGCTATTTTGGAAAATGTAGGAGTCGTGGGTACTCTCTGGAAATTTTGCTACCACGTCAGTGATGACACACTTCGTATTACAAATCACCTGCACATTTATGGTGTGCCGTGACTTCCGATTGCGGTATACGTATTCCGTGTCTGCAGGGGGGGCAAATCGGAATGTGTGCGCCATCTATGCAGCCAATGATGTGGGGGAATCCTGCCATCTGGTAGAAGTCTGCTTTTGTCTGTACCAGTTCTGCTTGGGTTGCAGGGAAAGAAATGTATTGGTCCATCCTTTGTATCATGGCGTCAAGGAACTTGTGGAAGAACCTTGACAGGCTGCTCTGGGTCACCCCTCCTGCCACAGCAACTACACTTTGATAGCTGCCAGACGCAAGCAGGTGTAGGCTGCATAGCACCTGCACGTGCACTGGGATTGCGTGTGCCCTTGGGGTGGTGTGCTGCAACAGGGGTTGGAGGTCCCTAATGAGCTCTAAGATGGTCTCTGGGTCCAGCCTGTACCTCTGTAGGAACTCTGCATCTGTCAGCATGGACAGGCTGATCCGCTCTCTGTACACCTGCTCCTGTCTCAGCCATTCCCTCTCTCCTTCCTGCTGTAGCCGTAGCCGTATTGCTATGACATAAAATGCTGCCATGGTGCAAGACGAAATGCATTTTGGGTCAATTTTTATAGGTTGCACCTGGTTACCACCTGATTCCAATCTATGGTAAATACCGACTCTTAAATACCGAATTTGAAGCTAATTCGGTATTTCAGAGCTTTCCTACATCTCAATCTTCAGTTTTACCGAATCGGTATTTTTAACGAATCGGTTTTATAACGATTCGGTATTTTTATCCGATTCAGTGAATTTTCAGATTCTGTATTCTACCGATTTGGTGATTTTTCCGAATCCCTATTTTTACCGAATCGGTTAGTTAACGATTCGGTATACTTACCGAATCTGTGTTTTTTCCATTCGGTATTCTACCGAATCGGTAACTTTTCCGATTCGGTATTTTCACCGATTTGGGCGGTTTTCGGACTGCTACATTCCGATGGCTCGATACCGATCGGTAACGGCCGAAAATACCGATTTTCGGCTGTTACAGACCGACCTACATCGGGCCCTAAATGCCTTGCAGGGGAGTGCAAAATGCCTGTCACCCTTCGGTGCAGAACATTATTCGCTGCACCTGCCCTGCCCATGGAAGACATACTTGGAAACATGGCATTCCTGATTCTATGTACCATTCATGGGTACGGTTTGCCTTTTCCAGTGTCTGGTTAGGGTTGCCCAACACTGGGCCCAAGATCATAGGCTCTTTAGAAAATTAAACTATAGTAAATTAAAAAAGTATATATACCAAATGGATATCCCAGTTTTTACAGGAATATGTATTTATTATACAATAATGTACTGTGTTATACTTCATGATGCACTCGCTCTGCTAGTTGGCTGATATAATAGCATCTTGTTGGAGATTGATAAGGTCTATCTTCTTTCACTTCTTTTGCTATCTAAATGTACTCAATAAGCTGATGATTTTTTTATTTTGGGTGGTGATTGTAATCAAGTACTGGGCCCCTTTATTGATTGTCAATCTTCAGTTAAATGTATTCCCCACAAAATGCAGAAACAGTTCCTTTCCTTTATATCCAAATGTCTTCTGGTAGACTCATGCAGAATCTCTAAAACCATCTAATAAAGAATTATTTTTTTTCCCTCCACATGTTTCTTTTTCTAAATTGTACCATATCTTTGTTTCTAAATTACTCACCCAAAATCATTCTTCTATTGAGCCAATTGTAATCTCTGACCATGCCCCTGTCTTTACTGACCTCAATCTTATCCCGGTGCATTCCAAATCCAATAGATGGAGAGTCAATAATTCTCTCTTGCCTAATCCTGACTTTACATCTTCCTTTTTGACTTTCTCTGAGGACTTTTTTGAGGTTCACACAGACCCTACTATTTCTCCACAATCACTTTGAGATACCTTCAAAGCTTCTGCTCGAGGTCATATCATTGACTTTGTTTCTCGGAGAAAGTGATCTCTTCTTAAACAACATCCTTTTACTCAATATCAAACGATTGGAGCATCAATATTCGTCTTCTTCTCCAGCTAACTTAAAGGATCTTGTTCGTGCAAAATTAAAGTTTAACTACATTTCTACAGATAATGCCTCTTTAATTCTACTTCGAAGTAGCGCCCGTTATTACGGTGGTCGCAATAAAACGGGTAAGCTCCTAGCTAATTATCTGAAAATTCATAACCAGTCCTATATTTTAGATTCTGTCAAAAACGATAAAGGGGGGGGGGTGGCTTAGCAGGCGATGTGAGCAGACGTGCTCTGGAAAGGCTCCCGCACCCAGCCGCCTTTAGAAGCAATTTTAGGTGGAGCTGGGGGACTAAAAACGGCACCTCTGGACCACGCTTGGGGTGTTTTGGTGGCCGGTGACTTTTGGGAAACTCCAGGCTCTCAGGTGGCGGCATTCGGCGGACTACGGAGGTGGTCGGTGGCGGGCCCGGAGGAACGCCCCGCCATTTTGTGAGACCCCCGGATGAAGCGCCCCTGGACCCAGTGGCTTCATACTGAACCCTGCAGGCGGCAGAGGCGATCCGGGCTGGTGCCCCCCGGGGGTCTGGGGACCTGGCTGTCATCGTGGACTGTCATCTTGGGACTGAAGCCTGAGGACATTGCTTTGGAGGACGGGCTTTAGTGGTTCTCCTTTGAGCGGTGAGGAGAGACTTGGAGGCCGGGTCCGTTTGGGCGGTCATCCAGGGACGCTGGTGTTGCTATCCAGTACCTGTGCCTGGCATTTAGCGCTGCGGCGCGGGGGAGGCACTTTCTGGGGCTGTGGGACCGCCCTGGGGTCTGGTCTGGTGCGCTGAAGTGGGGGAGTTGTGTCCTGGAGTGAGCTACAGGTGAAGATTCGGGTTGGTGCATTTCCCCCCCCCTCGCTTTCCCCCTTATACTTGTTCCCCACTCCCCTCGGGGGTGCATCCTGATTGAACAGTGCGGGGTACACTGACTGATTGCAGCCACAGGTCTGGCAATGACACGGTCTAAGAGCCTTCATGGCCTCCTTCATGTCCGAGCTCAAGACTGAGATAGGCTCTCTGCGCTCCGAGGTTCACTCCGGCGTCAAGGAGCTGCGGAAGGAGGTCACGGATTTGGGAGACCGGGTCGATGGACTCGAAAAAATAGTGGATGCTCGTACCAGGGACCAAGAGCAGCTATGGCAACGTCTGGCGGCACTCGAGGAACAAAACTTAGAGTTGCAAGTCAAGCAGGAGGACCTTGAAAACAGGAGCCGCCGGAATAACCTCCGCATCCGGGGGGTTCCTCTTGAAGCGGAGGGGAAGGATATATTGACTTACATGGCCCAACTCCTTCACGAGGTTTGGGGAGATGAGGATGCCTCTCCGCCGGCTTTGGACCGCGCTCATCGGGTGTCCGGGCCCGCGGGAAGGCCGGGTCCCCTCCCGGACATTCTGACGGGAGTACACTTCTTCACTGAGAAGCAGGCTATCTTGAAGGTGGCGAGAGACAAACCGGATCTCAGCTACGATGGCCACAAAATCCAAATCTTTCAAGTCTTGGCGCCCAACACCCTGCGCAGAAGGAGGGCTTTCCGACCAGTGACGGAGAGACTGCGGGCCCTCAGCATCCCCTACCAATGGGGTCATCCATTCGCCCTCATCTTTCGCTGGGAGGATAAACGCAGAGTAGTACGGTCCTTCCAGGAAGCGGCACAACTGCTTAAATTGCCGGAATCGCCGGCACATAGCCCTACTTGCCCGCAGCGCCAGGAGAGAGTTCCGGCCCGACCGGCTTGGACTACTGTGCACCGCCGCCGTCGCTCCCCCCGCTGGATGAGAGGTCCTCCTCGCAGGCTAAACAAGATATCATAGCACACATCAAATCCCTGGAAGGGGAGCGCGAGAGTTCGCCACCACAACTATCCACCCCGTGACCTGGTGCTTCGCGATGGAATACGCCTAGATGTCTGAGCTGCTGCGGACGATGTCCCGGGTCCCCCGGATCTGTAGGGGGTGATCGGCTGTCCACCTGACTTCTGTGAGGCTGACATGCTCCTACTTCATATGTGGGGTGGAATGCTAGATTTTAGGTTTCATCGTTAAGTGGACCTCAACAACGCTGCAGAGACTAACGATAAGCCCTTTCCCACAAAATCACTGCACGTCCTCTGCTGCTCCTGTGGACTTCACGACAGGATCTCTTCCACGTTGCAGTGGCCACTGGGATGTCCTTCCTCATATGGCCACCAAGCGTCCCCTGTGCTCCGCAGAGACTCAGAGTTAGGAATGCTCCATGATGGAATTCTTGTGGCCCTCCTGTTCATGGGGTTTTGTAACTCATGCCTGACCATACGCATAGTACACCCTAGCCCCGGTCAGGGCGGTTGGGGTGCTGGGGCTCTGAGGTCCTTAGCTTCAATAATTCCTGTAGGTACCCCCCAAACTGTTCTCTAGGGAGTGACATCTCTGAGTGCGTCTGAACCCTTGGGTAGAGGACGCCCCGTGACTGGGACAGCATGCTGTGGCCCTGTTGGCCTATGTTGGCCTCTGTTGTTGACAGGCCTGCTTGGCCGCCTCTGGAACTTCTATTCCTCTTCTCCTTTTCTATCTCCTTTCTGGCTCTCTCTCTTCTCTCTCTTCTCCTTCTCAGGAGCGACGGGGTGGGGGCTAGGTGGCTGCAATCTTCTGGGCAGGCGGGGAGGGGGGCTGCTGCACCAATACCCTTTTCCTCACAGTGGTGGGAGTGGGAGGCGTGGCTGGGCCCTGATTGCTGCGCGATATGGCTGTGAACACCCCCAGGCCTTTGAAAGTCCTAACACTTATTGTTAAGGGCTTAAACTCCCCCAATAAGCGTAGGCAGGTATGGCGCTACCCTCTCCAGCAATACGCAGACATCGTATTTCTCCAGGAAACGCCCCTTCTGCAGGCAGACACGCAGCGCATGGCACACCCTAAGTATCCTCTTCAGTTTTGGGCTGCTGCTGACACTAAAACAGCGGGAGTGGCCATATTGTGTAGGGCTGGCTTCAGGCGGGGGGGCGGCAAAGCCCTCCCGGGGTGGTGATGGGCACTTTCTTAAAATCCAGGTGCATTTGGGGAGGCGTCAGTTTACCCTCTGTAACATATACGCGCCTAACCAGATGCAGGGCAGGTACCTCCAGACGCTTCTGCGGGAGCAGATCTCATGTGTGGACCCGTCCTTGATATTGGGAGGGGACTTTGATCTAGTCTGGGACCCGGACATGGACCGTAGCGATGCTTCCTTCAGCACCACCGGAGCAATGTCCTCTGCGCTACGCACGCAGATTGCGGAGCTAGGGTTAATTGATGTGTGGCGTTACCATTGCTCGGAGCTGAGGGGTTATTCCTCTTACTCACATGCCCACCGCTCATACTCCCGCATAGACTTCCTGTTTGCTTCGCTCGATCTGGTGCGGGATATGCTGGGGGCCTCCATATCGGATATATCACTGTCTGATCACACTCATGTCGAGCTGCTATGCGGGACCCAGCTGCTTCTCGCGCCCGAGAGACGCGTTGGTCTCTGCCACCGAGCATCCTTCGAGACGCTGCGGATGTTGAAAGCATCAGGGAGGCTATAGATTCTTACTTTCTCTACAATGACATCCCGGAGATGCCATTCCCAGTGGTATCGGATGCCTTCAAGGCCACGATTCGGGGCCACGTCACTTCCCTAACCGTAGCGCGGAGGCGCGAAGCCTGCAAGTTGGAGGCTGACCTGACGAAGGACATTAAGAATGCTGAGTTACGGGATCGGGAGCGTACGACACTGGAGTCCAGGAGGAGGCTGGCCAACCTCAGGGTACAGCTCAGGCTTCTACGCACCAACAAGGCCGAGCACTCTTTGCTGGCACTGAAGCAGAGGTATTTTGAGGGAGGGGACAAGGTGGGGCGCCTGCTGGCGGGGAGGTTGCAAGCACGTGCGGCTAAGGCCCACATAGCAAATATCCAGCTTCCGGATGGGTCCAGGGCTGTCTCGGAGAGGGGTAAGCAGGCTGCCCTGGACAATTATGAAGGGACACCGCTGCATCCAGTGTGTGCGGTGGAGCTGGAGGAATCTATAACCGAGGAGGAAGTCACGGCGGCCGTTAGAGACCTCCCCATGGGGAAAACACCGGGACCGGATGGCCTACCCTTGTCTTTCTATCGCACCTTCCAGGCCCAGCTTAGACCCTACCTTCTGAGACTGTTCAACTCCTTTACGGACAGTGAGGGACCATCCCCCGACATGGGTATGACGGAGATCGCATTGATACAGAAACCTGGGAAGGACCCCGCACAGTGTGCATCTTATCGTCCTATAGCTCTACTGAACCTTAAAATATATACCAAACTCCTCGCTAAACGCCTCGACCCTTATATGCCGGGGCTTGTGGACCCTGATCAGGCCGGGTTCATTCGTAACCGACAGGGTGCGGATAACGTGCGTAGGCTTGCGCATCTCGTGGGGAAGGTACACCACTGGAAAATTCCAGCCTGTCTCCTATCATTGGATGCGGAGAAGGCATTCGACCGGGTGGACTGGACCTTCCTCAAGGCGGGTACTTCATAAATTTAGATCATGGCCCCATATGTAGGGCCCCAGGCCAGGATCCGGGTCAATGGCCACCTAACACCATTGCTGCCTATTCACAGGGGCACGAGGCAGGGGTGCCCCCTCTCACCCCTGCTGTTTGCTCTCGCAGTAGAGCCCCTAGCGGAGATGATACGTTGGGAGCCGGGCATCCATGGGGTCGTGCACGGTGGATGGGACAATAAAATGGCATTGTTTGTGGACGACCTGATCCTTACTCTTACGCGTCCGCGGGAGTCTCTCACGGCCCTGCACGGGGTGCTCTGTCTTTATGAGAGGGCCTCTGGCCTCAAGGACACCCATGATAAATCTTGGGCTCTCAATCTCACCATACTGAAAGAGGAGATACCCTCTTTGAGAGAGGCGGTGCCTTACCGGTGGGCCGAGCACCATGTCCGATATCTGGGTCTTCTTCTGACCCCCCTCTTTGGACACGTGGTCGTTGGTGAACTTGCAGGAGTGCCAGAAAGCGGTTTTGGAGGAACTGCGATGGTGGAAGCCCCTGATGTTGTCATGATTGGTTAGACTTAATGCTGTTAAGATGTCGATCCTTCCTAAAATCTTATACGTGTTTCAATGTCTTCCCACCCCGGTCCCGCTCCACTGTATACGGAGTTTACAACGCGAACTCACGTCCTTCATTTGGGGCCGGAAACGCTCCCGCTTCTCTCAGAAGGTCCTTATGGCGCAGCGGGATAGGGAGGGTCTGGCCTGCCCTGACCTGGTGCAATACTACTGGGCCTCTCACCTCCACTTTGTGGTGGAGTGGGCGGCGCGTGAGAGGGAGAAAGGGTGGTTACATATGGGCCGAGCAGTAACGGGGCGCACTATCTGGGACCTAGCGTGGTTACACCGGACAGCCCGCTCCAACAGCGCCTATCTAGCAGTGCCTACGAGGATGGTCTTGGACATTTGGGACAGTGTAGCCGTGTCCAAGGGACTCACCACGTTCCCATCCCTGCACACCCCTATAGTGGGGAACCCGCACTTTCCACCGCCCTGTCAATCTCGAGCATTTGATAAATGGACGCAGGGAGACTGCAGGGTGATCTGTGATCTCTACGACGGGGGTACTCTTAAAACCTTTGCCCACTGTCGGGAGAAGTTCTGCGTGCCGCCAGAGGCACGCTTGCAATATGCGCAGCTGCGACATTGGGTCTCTGAAGGGGATATGCGCCAGGCAGCCACACGAGACTTCACCCCTTTCGAAAAATTGGTGCGTTCCCTTGGGGGTTCTAAGGGGCTAATCTCCCAGATTTACCACATCCTGCAACATCCACGGTCTATGTCTTCCCACCCATATCAGCGCCAGTGGCAGCTGGCGGTGGACACGGGCGTTGAACCTCTGCAGTGGGACAGGCTCTGGAGGGATATCCCCAAGATATACCAAGCATCCCGCAAAGGGAAAATGCCTACAAACTTATGACCCAATGGTACTACACGCCCCTACGGCTCCATAAGATGTTCCCCGCGGTCTCCCCTAAGTGCTGGACGTGTCAGTCTGCATCTGGGGACTTCACCCATGTATGGTGGGCGTGTCCGATCCTGTCCGTCTTCTGGAAGGAGGTTCTCAGCCACATTAGGGGTTGCTGGGGTTTCCCCTACCTGAAGCCGTAAGCACAATTCTACTTGGTATTAGACCTGCCACCCTCAAGGCGCTCACCTGCAGCGATTGGATCCTGGCACTCCAAATGCTTGGGGCGGCCAAGCAGCTTATAGCCCTACACTGGAAGAGACCTGAAGTCCCACCCATAGCATTCTGGTTTCTACGGCTCTGGCATGTCCTAGCGATGGAACTTCTCACAGCGCAACTGCATGCACGCGATACGCGTTTTGGGGCGTTCTGGCGACCCCTGGTGCGCTACCTCTGCTCAGTCGAACACGCGCGCCACATGCCTACCAAGCTCATAACCCTGCGCCTCTTTGACGACGCCATTGTCCCCTCAGACCCCAACAGGCTACTCTCTTAGGCATCTTACACAACGCTGGAGTTACATGGGATGTCCTTCCCCTGTTGGCCTCCCCCCTACGGCGCACCCACGCCCCGTCCTCACTCTCTCTTCTCTACCTCTTATCTCCCCTATCCCTCTTTTACCTTTTCCCTTTTTCCCTTCTTCTCTCTGTTTTCAAACTCCCTACATGTTCACTGAGCCCCGTTGGGCCGCCCTTGAGTGTTGGGCTAGTTGCCCGGTAGTTAATTCCCAATGGTACTGTGATCTGGGTTACTTATGTGCCACATCGATATTGCAGCTTCTGTTATGCCACGCGGCCGGCCCCGCTGGGGTTGTAGGCAAGGCGCTGTGTTAACATGTGTCTATGCGTAAACCTAACGCTCTAAATGTTGTTTCTTTCGCGGGTATGGGGTTGTAGGCTTAACGCTGTGTTCAGAAGGCCCTACCATTGGGGTTAATCTTCAAAATAAAACAGACTTGAAACAAAAACGATAAAGGTCTTCCTGTTTTTAAAGACTCCGAAATTCTGGCAGAATCTCCACCTCTGAATGTTTTTGAAAAAAGATTATTTACAAATCTCTAAGATCTCCCTTGATACTCATAGAGACCTTTCGTCCTTGGAGGCTGACATTTCTATATCTGAGATCCTTCAGGTTCTTCAATCTCTTAAGAAGAATAAGTCCCTTGACCTAGACGGATTCATGGTTGAATGCTTTCTACATTTTTCTAATATTCTTCTCCCTAAGCTGTTACATCTCTATCATTTTTTTTCTGCATCTGGTTCTACTGGTGGTTCCTTCCAAGAAGCTACTATCTGTCTCATTCATAGAGATGGGAAGGATCCGAATCTTTGCGAAAATTACAGGCCTATTTCATTAGTCAATGTTGATTATAACTTTTTTGCCAAAATGCTTGCTTTACATCGCGATCCCCTCCTTCCTTTAATGATTGGGAAGGAACAGTCAGGGTTAATTAAGGAAAGCAGTACCTCGGATACTTCTAGATTATTCTTTAATGTTTTAAACAAGGCTTCTTCCCTTTAGCACCCTCTATCAGCTATATCTATTGAGGCTGAGAAAGCATTTGATCGAATTGCTCAAATCCCTAGCATGGAATGGGTAAGGTCCTCACTTTATCTCGTACGTTTCCTTACTCTCCCAATCTCCAATGGCCTCGTTTTAGTTAATGGAAACATTGCTAGCTATTTCCATTGGCCCGTGGGGTCCGTCAGGGATGCCCTCTGTCCCCTTTATTATTTACATTAGCTTTGGAGCATTTTCTATCCCCTATTAGCAATAATGCTGACATTTGTGGATTTCAGTATGGAACTGATCATCTAAAATGTTCCGCTTATACTGACGACGTACTACTTTTCATTTCCTCACCTGAACAGTCCGTTCCAGCTCTTCTTCAGGAACTTGCTTCATTTTCCTCACTTTAAGGCTATAGAATTAATTCTGACAAAACTGAAGGTATGCCCCTTAATAAGCTTACTTTTAGTCAATCTTTCGATGCCACAGGATTTCACTGGGATATTTCCAAAATTAAATATTTGGGCATCTGGTTTACCTCCTCCATTATAGGTTCAGTTTCAGCTAATGTTAATATTTGTCTAGATAAAGTTGAAAAGCTCTTCTCATCCTGGAATCCACTATTCATCTCCTGGTGGTGGTCATTTGGACTCTAAATGATGGTGTCACCCATAATTTAAATACACTTTCAATGATCCCAGTCAATATGCCTGCTTCGTTCTTGAAGCAATTGGATTCTAAACTTTCTAGGTACCTTTGGAATAACAAAAAAAGCCAGAATCTCCCTATGGTGGAGCTAATTTTCCCGACTTTCGGTTATACCACAGGGCTTTGTGTCTCCAACAAGCTTCTAGATGGCTTTTTTTTACACAATCTTCGTATACTCCCTTATGGTTGGACATTGAATGTTCTTTCCTTTTTCCTTTTATCCCCCGTGAAGTTATAGCCTTCTCAGCTAAAACCTCCCTAATCTCCTCTTCCATTTTTAAACATACTGGTAATATTCTAAAACCAATTTACTACTAGCAGCCTGCAACTCGCGATTTATTTCGTCACTCGCCTCTCTGGTACAACAAACGTATCCATATTAACAACAAACCGATTTTTGGGTGAACTTGGAGACAAAGTGGCATCATTTGGGAAAATGATTTATTCACTAATAATGATCCTCTACCCTTTTCACAATTGCAACTCTTATTCAAATGTCCTTGCTCCTTTTTAACTACATTTCTTCTTCTTATAAATCTTCTTCTCGATGTTCTTTATTCTTTACCTGACACTCTTCCTTCCCCCTCTTCTCATTCCTCCCGTGGTTCATTTCTCACCTCTGTTCCTAATGATTCACCTATTTATAAACTTCTCCGCTCTTTATCTTATGCCAGATCAAAATCTAAGATATAATTGCAGTGGAAACTGGGTTTGGGCTGTATCTGGACTCTGACAATTTGGAACAACATTTGGGACAAACTCTTTAAAACCTCAAGAACTGCCTCCACTTCCCAATCTTTGTTTTTCCTCTGTCATAGACTTTACTTCACCCATCCTCTGCTAGCAAGATTCTCCATGAACTCCTCTCCTAAATGTTGGTCCTGTGATCACCAATCTGGCGACCTTATGCATATGTTGTTCCATTGTCCCCCTATAACTTCCTTCTGGGAAAAGTTTTGGTCTCAATTATCCCTTTTTTATCTATCTAAATTGTCCATTATCCTCCTTGACTCTCTTTTTGGGTAGTCTATATGAAGATATCCACTCACCACACAGTAATTTACGCTTATTAGATCTTATGCTAGTTCTTGTCTTCCAACTGATTGCTATTAATTGCAAATGTGCTTCAAATAACTCTTATGTAGCCTGGTGAAATAATGTTTGTCATTATCATAGATTAGATACTGCCTTCTCCTCTATGTATTTTACGTCTGCTAATAGTTTTATATTTGTTACCCTTCAGCTCTTTTGTGGATGAGGTTGCTCATAAATCTCCCAGTTGTACTTCACCTGAAAATTTTAAACAACCTTTATTTTATTTTCCTCTGCCATGAGTTCAAAATGTTATTACTCCTTGTTTGGATTTTTTATATTACTTAATATTATTATCTCCTTATTCTGATAATTTTTTGACTGCTTTTAACTTGGTCTTCCTGTTATTTATTCCCCTCCTTCCCTTTCCTCCATCTCCTCAGTATAGTTTCAAAATGATTAAACAGCTTCAATTCTTATGCTTCTCATGATTCTTAGTTTACTGTTTTATCTAATTCTTGTAACTGTTTTTGGTTATGTTATTTTTTGCCTAATAAAGCTGCTTTACCTAAAAGAAAAAGTTAATCTTTGAACTTTATTGCAACCCATTTACCATGCGTCCAACATAATGAGATAGTGGATGCTTACACCCTTTAATAGTATGTTACTGTGAAACGTATTAGACGCTATCAACCACACAACCAAATAAAACCCTTTGGGGATAATGTGCACTATCACACAAAAACATAAGGTGTACAAAAATGGTGAGCTTTCTGTATGGTAATGTTCATCTACATAGACACAAATAACACTGTGATTCTGGATACAATGACTTTTCAGTGTTATGAAACCAATTCTCCTAAAAGGGGCTGGAAAAAAATGGGCAAAGGGCACTGGAAATGACTGAGTACCTAGATTAGATTTAAAATGAGAAAGAAACATAATGGACTATATCTCATAAATGGCTGGTCAAAGTAGAAATGTTCATATTGAGAGGGCACCCACAGAATCTTCGCCATTTCTCACTGGCAACTGGAAACTGGTATTCAGCATTAGGGTCCAGCTGAGTCTCTAAAACAAGACATCGCCTGAGCTGCAAGAGGCAGACAGGTGGTTGAAAGAGTTCCAGAATCATGGGAAACCAGACAAAGTCAACGAGGAGTGACCCTAATGCCTTAGGTCAAAAACCTGTCTTTTTCTTGTCCTGATAATGGAGTGGGGCATCTACAATTTAAGAGACTGCACAAGGTGGGCAAGGGCAATGAAGCATCAAGGCACGTGCAGTCCTGCAATGCGTCCTGATTGTTCTACAACCAGAAGTTTAAAAATGTGACCTCTGCTTATATCAACTTAAGAATTTAGTCTACCAACACTTGGTGAAGATAAGTAGATGAACATTAAGAATATCGGGTCCATAATCCTCTCTATATGCTTAGCTTGACAATACGTCGGTAGTGGAAATAGTGGAGTCAATATAAGTGTAATTAGCTTTCTTAGCATCTAACGTTTCCTGCAGGTTCTGGATGCCTTTCCAAACCAGATGTCTTATATCTGGTTCTGGCGATTTGAAGTAATTGTGGCTCTCGGACAACTCTCCACCTGGAGGCTATCTCCACAACAATTTTAATGCTTGGTGGGCTTTGCTGCTTGCCCTTCTGGCCAGTACTCAGTTTGTCTCCAGATACCAGGTAACAGGGCTCCCTCTTCATCTAGGGCAGACGCTCCTTTTTGCCCCTGAAGCAGATCTTCTCTTGAGGTCCTTACACATACAACGTTATGGCTCAAGAGAAGCTGTATTTATCTAATACTTTTAGACAACTTTAGATCTCTTGCCTTGCTCTAAAATTTGGTGGTACTCAAGGATCCATATTGTCATCCTCTCTTTTAAACATCTAAATGAAGCCTCTAGGCCCAAAGCTTCTGGAAAACTGCATCTCCCAATGTAGTCCATGTTCTACTCAGAAAAATCTACTGTATTTTGTGACACAGTAAGGAATAATCTGCTGCAACTTCAGAACCCTTACCCTATGTAAACTACGTTTCCCTGAGAAAGTTGGGTGGCTTTTCATGCTTTTATGTGACTTGTATGGTTGCCCTTTTTGCTAGCTCCGTAGTATACAAAGATCTTGATAAAATGAATCTTTAAAAAAAAGATCATGGACTTTGAAGAAGCCCAGTTATAGGGAACAGATAAGCAATAAAGATGCCTTTATATGTTATTTTTATCTTGACACCTTTGCTGCCTATACAAGGGCAGAGGTTAGAGTTTGCCTTTTTAATATTTTTGTGACTTACCTTTTCCTGGAGAATTGTGTTTACGTTTCCTTCTCTTACTACAGTTAGAGGCTGTTGTCAAGTGAGCTATCTGAAAATCATTGTGAAACAAAAGGCTGCAAGATGTTGGATCTTTCTAACACACAACATTTAAATAGCTTGTAAATGAATAGGACAAACACTTTGCTCAAACGCTCCGTCTATCAACCCCTTTTGTATCGCTTTGTTCGCCCTAAGTGTGGCAGGGTATGCTCAGACGTGAGTCCCTTGCTCACTTGGCCACTGGATTCAAGCTAGCCTGGCTGATGAGGATTATGAATCCGAAACCAGTCCCAGGATGCTTGTTTCCGGTCCAGGGAAGACATGGCTTGGCAGTTCGGGCTGGACTGTTCCCATGAGGCACAGGGTCAGACTGATTTGCATATAGCCATGTCTGAACTGGGGAGGCCGAGTGAGCTAAAGAATGGTGATGGATTAAACCCAGATCAGTTGACTGGGGGTCAGTGTTTGATTTGCTCAAACGCTCCGTCCATCATCCCCTTTTGTATCATTAAGGAACTAAGAGGCAAGTCAGGAGTCATGTGTATCCTATATGTGGCTAGATTTGTATTACCTATGGAGCAAAAGTTTAGTCTATAAAATCAAACAACATTTTTTTTTATATAACAGACATGCTGAACTCGTGTAGTTTAAGTTTGTCTTAAACGTGATTATATGTGATAATGAAGAAAATGGCGGGTCTGTGAATTTAAATATTTGCCCAGGATCACATCATTTGAAACCAGTTTATGGGACAAGAACATTACAGTTAGGTCGAGTTGATTATTTAAGTCACTTGACCTGCAGGTCTAGTAACATATTTATGATTGTTCGAGGCCTGCTCCTTTCTCTTCCCCTTGAGGTGCTTTCATACCTAGACCTCCACCAACCAGTGACTAAGGTCCACACATCTGAAAGAGACATCAATTCAGATGCACACTGAGGAAGTCTACTATTGAGAGAAGCTGAACAGATATATACAAACCCAAGGGGAAGTCTTAAACTTCATAAACATAAAACGTATGCTGGGCACGACTGAAAATGTTTTAAACAACTAGGTTTAACTAGTTTAGAAAGTGCATGGGCGCAAACTGGAAGGTTCGGAATAACAGAATCTAGATCTGCCAACATATACACCAACAGGCAATTGTCCGCCTCTAAACACTTGCCAGGTAGAAGTATAGGGTAAGAAAAACTATGATTTGGAATTCTTCCCGAACATGTTTACCGGGTATTTTAAGATCTCCTTATAGATGGAAATATTTTGATAAGTGGGAGGAAAATATGCACATTTCTAACGTTTTCAGTATTCTTTGGAAAACTGCAACATAGGCTGCTGGACAGTATGAACCGCCAGTCCAGTTACAGGGCACATACAATTTAGCTAGAATAAAGATCGTAGAACATAGACTTTAAAAGAGGATGTCGTAGATAAACCTGAACAGCAGAGGGCAAGACCGTATCTGTCAGCAATGTGACATATGGAATTTCACATCCTCTTACTCATACACTGTCGCCTAAAATGACAAAGGGGCATATGTATCAACACCCGTGTTTGCGATTCTCAAATAGCGATTTTTTGGGGAATCGCTATTTGAGAATTGCAAAACGAGATGTATTAAAAAAATTGCAATTATTTAGTGATTTCTTAGTATTCCTTAATTGCGATTAGCAAATTGCAAAATCGCAATTAAGGAATACCTTCCCATTCATTCCTATGGGCCAGAAGGCCCATTGGAATGAATGGGAAATAATTCTCAATTTGCGATTAGCAATTTGAGAATCTCAAATTGAGAATAATTTCAAGGGTGCAAGGGTGTCATGAGGACACCCTGATGCACCCTTGAAATGGGCATGTGTGCGCATATGGCGCACATATATGCTCCAAGGGCATGTATGTGTGCTTCATGGCACTTTGAAACATGCCAAAAAGTGCATTATTGACAGAAATCGCAAATTACCACCAACTTGAAGTGTAGTGTAGTTCCTATATTCCCAATAGGCTCTGCGCATTGGAATAATACATACTATAGATTTGACATAGGACTGAGGTCCACTAGGTCTCTATCGAATATATTAGACTTAATTGTGAGTGCCAGCTAGCTCAGAGGTCACTAGAAACTTTCTCGAATGAACAAGAAGGGATTAGTTTCTGACAACCGCATAAACATGACAACTTTGTTTCCCAAGAATAAGAAATATATCTCTAGAGTCGCCGAAACAATAGATAGTTATTTCACTCAGTCAATCGTGCATGCTTCGTTTCACCAGAGGTGCAGAGAATTAGAGAGACGGGCATTTTCAATAAAAAGTATTTATTGAACAGTCTTCTGTCTCATGCAGGAGAAATTAACTGCTACAATCGTAATACTGGTTGCAAAGTACAATGCATACAGTACGAAGAGTATTATAAAATAATACTGTAAAAGCAAGATATTGTTTCTAAGCCATAAAATAAATAAAATACATATATTAATAAATAAAGACTAAAAGTACTCAACAGGTGCTTCTAAAATACGCCTACCCCTGTGTACCTAACCTAAGTCTAGTACAAGGGAAGAAGTAAGTGAGGTGTAGCTTAGTTTCAGTATTCTTTTTCAAGAATCTATCCAAGAATTCTCTAAGGGTCTAATCAGCTCCGTACCTTGGTTTTAGAATGAAGAAAGTCTGGTATCTCTCTCTCAGGACTCGATTTTCTTAACAACCCGCAAGGGTAGCTTGGAAACACTGGAGCTGGATTTCTCGGCAGGAGAAAAGACAGCATCTCTCTCAGTGGGTCTGCTGGAGGGTGGGCTTCCTTCGGCACTTGCTTCGGCGAGCTGTGTCGTGTGGGTAGATAGTCGAACTGCTGCAAACCACCATATCCTGGGCAAGTGTAGGCATGTTTATAGCTTGAAGGTGCCGAGTTTGACGTAAGGTTGGACATAATAACGTAATCAAAGACTCAGTTCTTTGAAAACGCCATGAGTTCTTGAATAAATCAATATTCAAGCAAGGGGAGGTCCCTGACTGCTGAAGGCGGGCTTTTCCAAGAAATCGTTGTGGATTTTCGGAACTAGTGGAAGTAGCCATGCCGTATTTGGACTGCCTGAGCTAAGTCTTAATATGGTTATGATTTCTATGCCTATATAAGGATATGGTGATTTATACCTATATAAGGGCATGAATCGGGAAAATTACACTAGGGTCCTAAAATGCTGTACAACACCCACTCCACTTTATTATGTTTGACATTACCAACTATAAGCATTTTTTTTTTTTTTTTAAACCTTTATTGTACAGAAGGCGCTCACAGATACGGGCCTACAACCCACCGGGCCGGCCACCACAATAAAATGTCATACGAGGCAATACAGGAGTGACAACAGGATTTCTAAATAGCTCATATGAAGGCAAAGGTAACAAGTCTTCGAGCCGCAATCACGGACAGGATAAGAGTAGGTTAATTTTATAATAGAAAAAGGGGGTTTCGCAGGATAATGACAATCTGTAGAGTCCAGAGGGCCGTGGTGAGCCGTGAGCAAGCCGAAGTTTCGAATACAGGAAAAGATCAAAAGAACAGTCACATTTTGGCAAAGGCAGAACGTGAGTCCCACATCAATAACAATCACAATCGCTGCTCAACGCCCTCCCACCACTACCATGGCACATAATAGTAAAACAGCGAAAAGTACGCTTACGAAACTAAAAGCCCTCCGTTACAGCAACCCTGGAGAGGAAAAGAAAAATAAGGGGGGGGAAAGGGAAAATAAGGGAGGAAAAGGACATCGGAAAAAGGAGGGGGAAAGTGAGGGCGCAGCGTCAGTGCACGCCCCCCACGGCTAATAAAGCACCCAATACTAATTCGGCACAAGGAACTAGTGGCCAGAGGAGAAACGAATGCATATTAAACCGTAACAGCAGACATACCAAAAGGGCCATGCCAGCACAAACACCCCGGGGGGCGATGTGCCGACACCGCGCCGCGAAATCAGGGGATACATAAGAGCCATAGAACCAAAAAAGGAACAAAGGAAGATACAATAAAACAGACCCCCCCACCACCCCGCACAGCCCACCCTGCACCCCTGCAGAAGGCTATGGCCTACCCCCCAGCAGCGTGCCTGTTGCCCTAATTAGAACCCGAAATATAGAAGAAATATAGAAAGAAAGAATCACGTAGATAAAAAAGGGGGAGGGGAAGGGAAAACAGGGAAAAACAGCGGGAGAGGAGCCACAGAATCAAAACCCCTTCGGCTCCCGCCCCCCGGCCCGAAAATACTCAGAGCCCACGGGAAGATAGTAAATACACGGATAAGCTCCAGGAACGTTAAGAAATATCAAACAGAATCATACAATTATAAACGGATCACCCAACCCTACCACAAAATAGCAGTCCATAGAGGCAAGATCAGCTCAACCCTGTCCTCGTTTTTCGCAAACTGTAGTCGTCCAACAAAGCAGGAACCAGAGCACATGGAAACGGAGGTGAATAACAGGGAGTCGAATCACAAATACACTCAAGTCATAGCGATCGCGACACGGATGATCCAGAAAGCACAGTAACCACCTCAGGCAAAGCAGGCACAGTTCCGAAGAGAACACGGAGAAAGCCGGTCCAGCGGCACAGTCACAGGATCTTCGCTCGGCCATGTGAGGCAAAAGAGGAAAAGGAGACCCAGCCAGGTCGGTCCAGACGGGATCCGGCTGGCGAACCTCCGGAGCAGAAGGAGGCACAGGATGAAGAAGGGCAGCGGACTTCCGTATGTCCACACCAACAGTAGCATCCAGGTCCACGACCCCAAGGAAAGGTCCAGCAGCACACAACAGAGATGAAGCCGCACAAACCGGAGGGGGCCCGGCAGGCCCAGCCAAAGGACCTCTCTCCAGGATAGCGATAGGTGCGGTCATGGGCGCCCCCCAGGAGCGCAGGGCGGCGAGGATGTCGCCAAGTGTAGGCTCACCTTTGCAGTATTCAGAAAACGTGCCGTGCGGCGGATCCGCATCGCCGGTCCCAGCAAGGCCGAGAGTCATAGAGCCGGCCGCCATCTTAGAAGCTCGGCGGGGCCGCTGCAAACACCAACCCCCGCCCGGGTACCAACGGGGCCAAATAGGATACCGGCAGCCACCGGTGGAGGTGCCACCAGGGCAAGAAGGGGGGCCACCAGAAGAAGGCGATGCGCCGGCACCCCACACGCCGCCGGCACCGTTCTCCGAGCCCGGGCGGAGGAACTCAAAATGGCCGGGTCGGAGAACAAAGGGGAGACGAGCCCGATGTACGGTGAACCCCGTCCATGGAAGGCAGTGCCCCAACACCAGGCCGCAGGACCGCCGGATCAGGCCCGGGGGGCCGCAATCGGTCTATTAGCACATCGGCCTCTCCGACCGACTCCACACCACCACCAAGGGCCGGCCACCGCACCCCGTCCAGCCCGGGCGCCGCCAAGGAGTGTCAGGCCCGGCCGCTCCGGAGGCCCCGAAGCAGACAGGGGCGTAACTCAGGATCCGCGACACCTAGGAACCACCGGAGCAAACGGTAAGCGCCTGTGAGGTATTGTCGTTCCACTGCACATCGTAGAATACTTCCCGGGGCAGGATAAAGTACAGGATAGTTGTTGCAGACAGGAGAGTGAACGGAGCCGAGCTAAAACGCGGCCATCTCGGACGCGAGCCTGGCTCCTCCCCAACTATAAGCATTTTTAAACATATCTAAAGCATGTGTTTACAATCCCACCCAAAATACACAAAATGCATTTTAAAATGGTTGCACACGAAAAATGAGCATTTGTACAGTACGCATATAAAAGGAATGATGTCATCCTAAGCATATAGTATGATATTAGTAATATCTAACTAACGGAATGAATCACGAGTGTACATTTTTATGAAATGGCCCCAGGTTTACAGAAGAAAAAGGTCGAGACCATTTCATAGCAGAATATATAGACTGTTATTGTTTTTGAGGACAAGGTCAAATATTGTCTTTAGGAAGTGTTCGAAAAAGAATTTCCTGTTCTCTAAGAATAGTTCTACTTTAAGCAGATTACTTTGTGCCAAAAAGAGTTAAATTTTGGAAAATGTCAAATCAAAATAGTAGAAAAAATAGGGTTCCAAAGTTAGAGGCTTTGTTTTTGAAAAACGAAGGCCAAATTCAGAGTTCATGGAACGCTGTGTGCAGATTTCTAAAGTTATTCTCGGTGTCAGGAGAAAATATCAAATCGTCTAAGCTGGCAAAGAAATCATCTACCACAGTCGGTGAAAGTGGAACTACTTCATTAAGTAGATCAATTGTGCACAGATGAGAAGCATCGCCGTCAACGTCAGTTGCATTAGCAATGTTCGCAGTAGATGGTACCTGTGTGCCTGTTGTTCCACGTACCTTACCATTAGCTGTAGTTGCTGGTGAGATCTCTACAAATGCCGTCATCAGGATTGGCAGCCGTTGGGGGCAACATGATGCATGAGCCATTACCGGACCTAGCAAGGCGTCAACATCCGTTGGCAGTGCTGATGGAAGTGTAAGACAAACGTCCAACACGCATTCTTCTCCGCAAAGCAGGCATCGTAGAACAGGTAAGATGCAATCTTGCCAGATTGGTCTGAACGAAAGAAACCATGTGATATTCAGATCTCTTTAACGAGCCAAGCCCAGAATCTGTGTAATTCTGTCACGGTACCGTATGGCCAGGAGAGCGTCCTCCATGGTAGTCTGGGTATCGCTGGTGACTGGACTTGCCATATCGGAGCAGAAGAAACAAAAATAGAATTCCTGCTACGAGTCCCAAAATGAGAGGCAGGCCGCCGAACACAGAGTGCACGAAATTTTGAAAAATACCTAGGACTGGTTCAAAGGGTGCTAACAGTCCCGAAAAACTGTCTTAAATACATGTACAATACCACTCGTATCAGACATGTTTAAGATATGACCTAACATTTCTGCGAAATGTATTGGACAGTTCCTTGATAATAGGGCATGTATCTCCGCAGAAGTCCTTGCGACTTGCAGATCATATGTTTCTCTGGACGAGGTCAGTGGCACAGTTTTTTGCAAAAGAATGGTTTTCATTCTGCTTAAAGTATCAATTCGTATAGAAGAGTGTAATAACTCGAAGGTAAAAGCAGTTTCTTTAAAGTATAAACTTTATTGAGTTCCCACATGTAGGTCCGACATACAAGCCGGATAGGCGTAAAATGGCCGGCACCAACTGACCAGCCTAACTGTCACAATGACGTACATAAACAAACGGGCAGCACGAGGCAATGGCTAATAGAGCCCACGCGCTCAGGGCGCGTGGTGGGCGAGACTACTACATATATCTCCTTTCCTCAGAGAGAAGGGAGAACAAAGCAGAAAGGGAATAAGAAGCGAGACGGGAAGAAGGAAAAAGGAGAGGAGAGGAGAGGAAGAAAATGAGAAAGGAGGGAACAAAAGTAATTGAAAGAAAAGGGAACTAACGCCGGTACCTGACCGGAATCCTGACCACTCTTTTGCTCCTCCTCAACACCGAGGGTGAATGGCATGAATCATGAACACTGCGATCTCTAGGAACAAAGTTGTGTGACACATCAAATACATCAGTGGAATTGTGCATACCATCCACTACATTTTTAACTTTTACGACTTTGTTCAAATTCCACCAGTTTTTTCCATTGACGCGAACTGCACTGCCACACACTTTGTCTACAACCACAGGTTTACTGAACTTAGATTCTCCCTTTTTGACAAAACCCTGTTTCTTTATTTTCACACAGTCACCTACAGTCACCTACAGCAATCTCCCTGCTTGTGACCCGCTTCCTGTCGTCAAAGTATTCTTTCTGCTTGGACTGTACCTTTTCAACCTTTGATCTGACCCTTTCATCTAGTTCTTGTGAAGTAGTGTTGGATCTAAACCATTTAGACATCCATGCAGGTCTAAACTCAGTACATGGCTTTCTGCCTCTCAGAAGTTCAAAGGGAGATACTCCCGTAGATGAATGAGGGGTGGTCCTGTAGAACCACAACATTGTTCTTACACTCGGGGGAACAGCTTTGTTGTGTTCAATGGCCCATTTGACACAATCACCAATTACTCTATTAAGCCTCTCGACCAAACCAATGGTTTGAGGATGGTAAAGAGAGCTTCTCAGATGGGTAATAGCAGATTCTTTAGGAAACTCTTCCACGTCAGCAGACACAAACTGCAACCCGTTATCGGAAATGATGGATAAGGGGAACCACTCTCTTATGAAGACTTCTTTCATGAAGTCCAGAATCTCCTTCAAGTCTACTCTGGATACAAACTTAACCTCTGGCCACTTAGTGTAATAATCCATCATCACTATGGCAAACTTACATTGCTTACTAGCTTCAGGGAGAGGTATGGGAGTGAGAGGGGGATTAAATGTGCGGAGACTTTTGTCGCTGCTGGCGCAAATGGTACACTCCTGCACCATAGCATCTATGTCCTTATCCATCTGTGGCCACCAAAAGTATTCTCTAACCCTACGTTTGGTAAGAGTGGCTTCCAAGTGTCCCTCGTGTGCTTTTTCAAGTAAGGTGGGTCTAACGCTTTCGGGAGGTATTAGCTTATCTAGCCTGAATACTAGACCATCCTCTATAGAAAGCTCTTCACATATTTTCACGAAAGGTTGTAAGGCCACATTCACATTCCTTTCCCTTGGACAACCCTGGATTGTGTACTTCTTCACATCTTTTAACACTTCATCTCTTGTCATAGCTGCGCTCCAACTTTCTTGCATCACCGAACATACATTCATTAACTCAACACTGGCTATGATACAATCCTCTTTCTCATCATAATCAATGTCGTCATCACACTGAGTGGCATGACTGGAGGTTACAGGCAAGCGTGACAGAGCATCCGCCCTCACATTTTTGCCCCCAGTGATGTGTGTTACCTCAAAATTGAATTGTAAAAGTTTTGATGCAAGACGGGCTATGCGAGGTGTAGCATTTCGATTGTTGGTGTTACCTTAAATAGCCACCCGAGCTTTATGGTCAGTTTGTAATGTGAATTTCCGTCCCCAAAGATAATTCTTGAATTTTTCAATGCCCCACCAACATGCAAGAAGTTCTTTTTCAGTTACTGAATAATGGGTTTCAGCCTCCCTCAGTACCCTGGATGCAAAACCAATAGTATGTTCCTGATGTCCAATTTCCTGTGTCAAAACTTCCCCCAATCCATAGTTACTAGCATCCACAGTCAATGTGCACGGTACATCAGGCAGAAATGGTTTCAAAGCTTTTACTGTGCTCAGTTGTTCTTTGAGCCAAGTAAAAGCTTGTTTGCAGTCATTGCCCCACACAAATTCACTTTTATCTTTCAACAATCTCGAAATGGGACGTACTTTGGTGGTGTAATCTTAAATAAAGCGTGCATAAAACTCCGTCAGCCCAAGCAGAGATTTAACTCCAGCTTTGTCTTTTGGGGCGGACGCATCCAAAATGGCCTGAACCAGACTTGGCTGGGGTGTGACCCCCGCACTTGAGATGGTGTGACCCAGATATTCCACACATTTGTCCCTTTTTAGAACCACACCATGCTCCTGAAATATGGAGAGAATCTTGTTCAGAACCAAATCATGCGCATTCTGATCCTTAGCGAATAAAAGGACATCATCTTGAAATATCGCTATGTTTTTTATGCCTTTAAGTAGGTTGACCATAACCCTTTGAAAGACAGTAGCTGCCGAAGCCAGGCCAAACGGCAAGCGACAGGATTGGAACAAGCCAGAGGGAGAGTTGAATGCAGTGTAGTGGCGTGAATCTGTATCAAGCTCAATCTGGTGGTACGCAGAGGCCAGGTCTAGTTTAGAGAAAACTTTAGCCCCTGCTACCACCCACAGCATTTCTGTAATATTGGGCAAGGGGTGCAAATCCACCCAAATCACCTTATTTAAGCTGCGCAAGTCAATGCAAATCCTCAGTTCATTATTTTTTTTCCGAGCAACTACCAAGGACGAAGACCAGTCCGAGGACTCAATGGGTTCAATTACCCCTCTTTTATACATGGACATAAGTTCTTTTTCCAGGTCCTCTCTTATACTGAAGGGTATGCTTCTGACCTTATGTTTGACGGGCACAGCATCCTCTCGTACCTTTATTTTATGTCTGAACCCTTTAATTCTTCCTAGCTGTCCTGAAAATACTTTAGGGTATTTGTTGAGCAAATCTTCAACATGTGTGTGATCACGGACAGACAATATCTGTTCACTTGCACCTGGATATGACATCATGCTAAACAAGCCTTGATGGAACCATCCTAATATGTTGAGGCCGTGGACAGCTACATATATTTTTCCATATATATGTCTGTTCTTGAAAATCATAACATCCTCAAAATACCCTAGAAGCTCTATTTTGCACCCTTCATAGAATACAGGCTCGCGATCTGGTGGTTGTAGGGGTCTTTGCCCCCATTTTTCTCTGAAAAGTGATTCTGTGATCATTGTGATCCGTGCACCTGAGTCCACTAGAAGTTGCAACTTTTTGTCACCAACCTCAATGCCCACATACGGATCCGCACAGTCATTGGGATCTCCACTTTTTACACCTCCATCGTTCACAACAAATACCATGTCTTTTAATTCACTCAGAGTATCATCATTGTCACTATCGCTTGATTCTTTAACACACCCTATATGAACGTTGTTTTTTTTTATGAGTCTGACACACTTTGTCAAAGTGTCCCATCTTGTCACAGTTGCGAAATACAGCGTTCCTAGCAGGACATGGTCTCCCATTTATTGCGTGAGAAGGATATCCACCCCTGAAACAGATGTCAGCTCTTTTGAAAAAAATATTTTGTTGAAGATCCTTCTTTTTCTTGTAATTTGTGAGGCGCACTGGAGTAAACATTTCAGTGTTTTTACATTCCAGTTCTTTAATGGAAGTTTGAGAAGTTTCTATGCTCTTAGCTATACGGATGGATTCATCAAGTGACGGATTTTCTAAAGAAAGCAATTTTTGTCTGATGGTTTTGTCAAGACATTTTCCTATGAATTGGTCACGAACCAACTTTTCACTGAAATTTTCAAATTCACATTCAGCAACCATTTTCCTTAGAGCTGTGATGTACGTGTCTACATCCTCCTCTATCTTTTGTGCCCTTTTGAAAAACTTGTGCCTCATCACTACAACACTTGGTTGCTTGTCATATCTTTTAGCCAGTTTTCTAACCGTGTCTTTGTATTCATCAGTTTCCTCACCTGCTACATCCACAACTTCTGGTAAATGCTTGAGTGTGTCCTTACCTTCAAATCCAAGTGAGTGGAGCAATAAAAACCTTTTTCTTTCAGGTCTAAATCTGTGCGCTCCTATTGCCCCCAAATAGTTCTCAAATGCGTCAAACCATTTTCTCCAGGCCACTGGTGGTTCTCCTGGAGTATCAAGAAAAGGTGGTGGAGGGTGGACAGACTGCATATTGTAAAGAGATTAACGATTTCAAAGGAGAACTTCTTTTTAAGAATTATAAATCTGGCAAATGTGGAAGGGTAAAGGTGTAAAGGTAACCCTCTTATTTCATACTATTTGTTATGCCCACAAAAACACCTTTATACTGTTTCATCCACCTCAACTAATATTTCATTCTAGCTGCCATGCTGTCATTTTATTTTCCTTGCAGCAAGTGTGCGTGCCACTGTGTTAATCTGCACGCTCTCGTTTTACGCTGATTAGTAAACTCCACTTTATTTCGTCACAGACGTTGCTTCCTCAATAAGAAGTGGCACTCCCAACATACCTTTACTCTTCAGATGCCTTTGTTAAAGTTCCGAAAGAAACTAGGAAATGCACCTCCTTCCCCTTTAAGAAATGCCTATTTGTTTTTTTCTTCAGGCAGGCAGGGGTGGTGCGATACAATGATTGACAGAGGCAGAGCCGAGACGCGCCAGTTTCACACTCGTCAGATTGCGTCAGCTTATTTCCTCACCTCTTGTTTGTCGCAGCTACTACCGCAACACCACAACTCCAACCCTGAAACTTCCAGCAACAGGACACCGCTCTCCGCATCGCTCGAGCTGACACAGGTAATACGTTACTTTTCTTTACGGCCAGCTCTTCAGCACATCGTTGTGACGAACTTCTATTTCACGTGGGTTCTTTGTGGGAACTCGGATACCTCGTCGCCAAAATCGAGTGTAATAACTCGAAGGTAAAAGCATAAACTTTATTGAGTTCCCACATGTAGGTCCTGTTGTGAACGTATCTAGGAGCCTATTTAAATTTTCCCGATTTATGCCCTTATGTGGTTATAACAAATCATATTCTTATAAAGGCATAAGAATCATATCCATATTTAGTCATAGCCAATGCAGTCCAAATACGGCAAGGCTACTCCCATAGACTCCTAGAAAGTACAACACGTTCTTTAAACAAACCAAGCCTCCAGCAGCCCGGGAATTCCCCCTGCTTCTGTTTTGATATAAATATACCATCATCTGCCTTAGCAAATACACGGTGGTTTGGAGCAGATCGGCTATCTACTTACCCGAAGCCCAGCTGTAACGAGAGCCGAAGGAAGCCGACCCTCCCATTGACGCACTGAGAGAGACGCTGTCTTTTCTCCTGCCGAGAAATCCAGCTCCAGTGTTTCCAGTCACAGTTGCTGGGAGATCGAGTCCTGAGAAAGAGATACAAGGCCTCCTTCATTCTAAAACCAAGGTACGGAGCTGATTAGACCCTTAGAGAATTCTTGATTCAGATTCTTGGCAAAAACTATCTTAACTTAAACTGCAGCTCACTTACTGCTTCCCACGTACTAGGCTTAGGTTAGGTACACCGGGGTAGGCTTATTTTAGAAACACCAGTTGAGTACGTTTAGTCAACTTTTAACATTGTATGTATTTTATCCGTTTTAAAGTATCTTCTGGCTCAGAAACCATATAAATGCTTTTACAGTATTATTTCATAATACTACTTTTACTGTACGCACTTTACTTTATGACAAGTATTGCAATTGTGGCAATTCACTTCTCTTGCATGAGAAAGAAGACTGCTCAATAAATAACCACTTTTATTGAAAACGCCCGTCTCTCTATTTCTCTGCACTCCTGGTGAAATTAAGTATGCACGATTGACAGTGAAATAGCCATCTATTGTTTCCGCGACTCTGGAGATATACTCCTTATTCTGGGGGGAGCAAAGTTGTCATGTTTATGCGGTTGTCAGAAACTAATCCCTTCTTGTCTATTCAAGAGAGTTAACTCCTTCCTGTTCACTCGAGAAAGTTTCTAGTGACCTCTGAGCTAGCTGGCATTCATAATTAAGTCTAACATATTCAATAGAGACCTAGTCGACCTCAGTCCTACGTCTAAACTATCGTTTATGTTATTCCAATGCGCAGAGCCTATTGGGAATATAGGAACTATACTACATGGCGCCCAACGTTTGGTAAGGCGATAATCTACCACTAGATACTAGAGTAACTCAGTCGTGCTTTTCACACAGACCCCTTTTTCCCGTAAAAACTCCAATAGACGTCTGGAGTGGGTAAAAGGTTAATATCCGCCAGAACTTAGTAGGATGAGAATCCTATGTATTAGTTTTTGGTTTAGTCAACGTTGAAGGATACAGTGTTCCAAAATATTGTGCACCTAATCTTTGTTTCTTTGAAACTTGCTCTGCAACAAAAAACTTTCTGTCAGAAAACATGTCGGAAAGTGACTACGAAAGGGAGAGAGCTAGAATAGCAGCTCAACTGTTGTTGGAATACACAACTCTCCAACAAAATGACCAGGATACAATAATCATCCCAGTCAATGTAAGGAAAACAATAACTATAAAACTAATAGAAAATGGAGTACCATCAAGAGGTGGTACAGTCATATTTGTGGTAGAGGCCCATGAATATCGGCAGACAGAGGTATTCTATTCATGGATACATTTTCCAGCAGCACATGCTGTGACACACGAGTTTCACTACTACAAAGTAGGGGAATCTCCAGAGGAATATGTCCCTTTCAATGACATTGAAATTCCGATAACATACCAAGAGCACCAGCTCTGGTTTAATGGCGCCCTAAAACATCAAAATCACTACACCAGGCTCGGTCCACTAGGAAGACCAGGAGCCACATGGCCGGTTCTAGCCAGCTATACACCACATCCTGACATTGAAAAAATGTCAAGCGGAGAACTTTTAGTTCAGCTAAAACAATTAATTAAAATACATAGACAATTGGTCCAATATGTCATGCGGACTTTAACAGTTCAACCAGCAATAAAAATTGCACAGCACACCCCTCACCAAGGGAACACAAATAAAATTACACCACAGACTATACAATCAGTCATTGTCAAATTACCCGCAAAACGGGAACAAATTCCGTTCTGATTGGCTCAAAAAATCACTCAAATAGGGGCAGTATTTCCTGATACTACACCTAATGAGAAACACAGAATCCTGACTATCTGTCTTCCAATGGGGATCTCACCACATGTAGAGGACTGTGACACATGGGGCACAGTCTTTGCTTCAATATACACAAAAACACATGGTGTTCCGTCTATGGCGGTTATACCAGACGTACTAAGAAATGAATACAGTCCAGAACCTGCTTTAAATCTAGTTATGAAATTACTGAAAAACTTTAAGCAAGTCTCAGCTATACTACTAGCCAACATAAAAGGAGAAGCAGCATCTGTGGCGATCCGCCAGAAATGAAAAGAAACAGATATAGCAGAACAACCTTTTGAACTAATTGAAAAATCCTATGAAGAACTAAGTAGAGATAATTTGGGTGGGAAACCACTAAAACCCCAACTAACTGAAAATCCTGAAAAAACCTTTATCAAAAATAATCTCAATACTTCAAAAAAGAGGTGGGGGGGGCGTGGCTTGACCGGCGATGTGAGCGGACGTGCTCTTGCGGAGCTCCCACCGCCGCTGGCCTTTTCATTAGCCATTAAAGCGGATTTTGGGGCACCGCCCCGCGACACCCCAGTGTCCTGACAGGCTGTGGGGGTGCTTACACGGACAGCGACTCCGGGGGGGGCGCCTGGTGAGACCCATGATGCGAGCGGACGGCTCGATACAGACGGGGCCTGCCTACCCGCCATTTTGAGACTCCGGGCAGGCGACCTGCTGCTGGCTATAGACGGACGCTATATGCGTCGGCGGCCACCTGCTGACACCCTCCCTGCCCGTCCATCGAGGTGAGGCTGCCGGACTTCCTACCTGTGGTCCCACCGGAGGGGAGGAGTACTTTGGTTGCTCCCTCCGAGCGCCCGCCACGTCTGGTGCGATCGGCGCCCCCCTTCCCGGGGCAGCGAGGCGGAGGCTCGGGGCTTGCTGTCCGGGCCCGGCCCTGCTCACGGGTGCTCCTGATCCCGCTCCCCCGCCGCGCTCTGAGGTGGGAGAGCAGAGCTGCAACGGAGATCTGCAACGGAGGTCCGGGCGGCGATCCGGCGTGGGCGGTGCCCCCGGGGCGCATCTTGAGGCAGACGGCGCTCGCCATGTTTCAGGCCTGCGCAGGGGCGCATTAACGGTGCAGCGGTGCGGCGGTCCTCTTCAACAGGAGAGCGGAGTCCGAGGGCTGCTGCTGGTGGTGCCGTCCTGTGACGGTCTCCTCCCCCTGCTGCCCCCTGCAGACTCCCCTGGGCATTGCCGGCGAGGATTGAAAAGAGGCAGTGCACGGGGCCCTGAAAGTGTAGAGAGCCTGTTTCCTTGCTGGAACGACACATTGGGAACGAGGGATACCCACACAGCGCTGACCCTGGACTGGAGGGCTGAGGCGGAAGGATCGCCCCACGCCGGTGTCTTCGGCTGTAAGGTACTGTTGCCTGGTGGACCCCGGTCTGCCTACCTCGCTGTGGTGGGAGTGCTGGGGGCCTGCTGTTGCAGGGGTCGAGTGTGCGGAGCCTTGGGCCCTTGAGTGCCTGGAGTGGGACCTGACCCTCAGGACTTCACGCCTGTATTCCTCCACTTCCCTCCTGGCCTTGCTCACACGCACTATTTCGGGCGGGGACCCCGAACCGGCCTGAGCCGACCTCCCCTGGCCTAAGCGGACGATGACACGCACGAACAGGGGCAACAAGGCGGATCCAGCGACGACCCCCAAGGATAACCCGGTGACAGCCATGTGGGGCAAAGCGGGGGCACCAGCGGCCGGTGAGGGCCCGTCCAGGGGGCCGGCGGACTCCCCGCCAGTCACGCAGGCGTTCATGGCCGCCTTTATGACTGACCTTAAGGCTGAGATTGGCTCCCTGGGAACGGAGGTACATTCATGCGTCACAGAGCTCAAGAGGGAGGTCAAGGAGCTTGGGGATCGCGTGGATAGCTTGGAGAGGACCATGAACACACGCACCGAAGACCAAGAACACTTGTGGCAGCGCTTAACGGCCCTTGAGGAGCAAAACATCGAGCTCCAGATCAAGCAGGAAGACTTAGAGAACCGGGGTCGGCGCAACAACCTCCGTATTCGCGGCGTGCCACTCGGTGAAGAAGGGAAGGACGTGATGGACTTCGTGGCGCAACTCCTCCACGAGGTGCGAGGTGATGAGGACGTGTTGCCTCCCACTCTTGACAGGGCGCACCGGGTGGCGGCCCCTGCAGGGAGGTCGGGCCTTCTACCGGACATTCTCACACGGGTGCATTTCTTTGTAGAGAAGGAAGAGATCTGGAAGCGTGCACGAGACAAGCCAGATCTACAATACAAGGGCCATAAGATCCAAATTTTCCAAGACTTGGCGCCCAATACCCTGAAGCGATGGCGTGCTTTCCACCCAGTGACGGAGAAGTTGCGGAGCATGAACATCCCGTACCAATTTGGCCATCCCTTTACGCTTATTTTTCAATGGGAGGGCAGGCGCAAAGCCTTGCGATCCTACAACGAGGCGGCGCGGCTCCTCAACATCGCGGGCTCTCCCCCGGAGAGTCCCTCTAGGCATCCTTCCCGCAAGAGAACACCGACTGGACCGGACTGGACCACGGTGCCGCGAAGATGGCGCGCGCCTCCTGCTGACGCACCCACGACCAGCCAACCTCGGCAGGACGTCATAGCCCACATTAGAGCTCTGGAGGAAGCGGAGATCGACCCTGAGGAGCGCTCACCTGAGAGGCGTCCTCCTACGCCGTGAGGATGGCGTCACACTTGCTGCATTCCTTTTAAGGTACTGTTCCCACGCACTCCCCCAGCGGACGGGGGGTTGTCGGATGATGGGTTGGGTTGGTTGGGCTCCTGATCCCTCTGTGCTGGGCCTGGGTGGGTGGGGGCTCCATACCTCCTAGTGCTTCCAGCCAGCCATGTCCCTCTGGAACTGTCCCCTGGGGAGTGACATCCCGATGGACATTCGAACCCGAGGGTGTAGGATGCCCTATTCTGGGGACAGTGTACTTTGGCCCTGTTGGCCGCAACTTTACGATTCATGCCTCCAGCCTCACCGGCTGCCGAATGTTTGGTTTTTGTACTTGACTTTTTCTCTCCTCTTCTTTCTCTCTTTTCTTCCTTCCTTTGCTTTCTGTGGGGGACCGGGGAGGGTGGGTGTGATGGCGGATGGGGTTGGGAGGGGTAGGACCTCTGAGTGGGGCGTATGGCTGGTGTGTGATTTGATGAGAATGACTTTGCTTGCGTATCCTAGGGCTCCCTGCAATGGCGAGTAATGTCACTAGACCCCTTACGATTTTATCCCTCAACGTTAAGGGCCTTAATTCGCCCAATAAGCGCAAGCAGATATGGCATTATTTCCTGCGACATGACCCGGATATCATTTTCATGCAAGAGACCCACCTTCTTCAGGCTGATACTGGGCGCATGGCACATCCTAGATACCCCCTCCAATACTGGGCGGCAGCGGACACGAAAACGGCAGGGGTGGCAATTTTGTGCAAAGCTGGCATCAGGCGAGGTAATGATAGGCTCTTCCGAGGTGGTGATGGCCGTTTCCTCAAGGTGACGGTTGAGGTGGGTCCTCGCCGTCTTACGCTGTGCAATGTGTATGCCCCTAATCTGGCGCAGGATCGCTTCCTTCGAGACCTTTTGCGTGACCAGGTCCTTCGGGGTGGGCCCTCTATTGTTCTCGGGGGTGACTTCAACCTGGTGTGGTGTCCTACGATGGACCGGAGTGCGGGCTCCTTTCATGGGGCGGGGGCGATGTCTCTGGCGCTTCGCAGACAGATCGGAGACTTAGGCTTATTCGACGCCTGGCGATACTTCTCTCCGGATAAAAGAGAGTATTCTTTTTATTCGAGTGCTCACCGTTCTTATTCTCGCATTGATCATGTCTTTATATCCCACGACCTGCTTCACGATGTGGTGGATGCTGGGATGTCGGACATATCCATCTCGGACCATGCGCATGTGGAGCTGCTTCTCAGGGACCCGCGGGACGGTCCTCTCAGAGAACGGAAATGGCATTTACCTCCGCACCTCCTCAGGGATGCAGCGTCTGTTGAGGACATTCGCACAGCCATTACCTCCTATTTTGAGTTTAATGACCTGCCGGAGACGCCTTTTCCGGTGGTATGGGACGCCTTTAAGGCCAAGATACGGGCCATATCTCGTCCCTTGAGATTGCGAGGGCACGGGAGAGGAGGGCAGTGGAGGACGGCTTGTTAAACGACCTGCGGGAGGCAGAGGCGCAGAATCAGGAGGGATCCACTTTAAGGACACGACGACGCCTAGCCAATCTACGAGGTCAGTTGCGCATGCTACGGGCGAACAGAGCGGAGAGCTCCCTTTTGGCTCTGAAGCGCTTGCATTTTGACAGAGGGGATAAAGTGGGGAAACTCTTGGCGAGACGGCTGAGGGTCAAGGCGGCCAGATCCCATTTAGCAAACGTGATGCTTCCCGACGGGTCTCGGGCGACGGTGGCGGGGGATAAACTGGGGGCGTTTCGGGACTATTACGCCTCATTGTACGCGGTGGCTCCACCGACCCCCGCCCAGTCGGAAGAGGTTCTGGAGCACTATAGCGGGACGCAGCTGCACCCCATTACGGCAGAACAGTTGGAGGAGCCGATAACGTTAGATGAGGTAACCGCGGCTATTAAGGACCTAAATTTGTGGGAGACGCCAGACCCTGACGGCTTGCCGCTCTCCTTTTATCGCCTATTCCAGTGTCAGCTGAGTCCATACCTCCTCCGGCTCTTTGCCTCTTTTGATGACGGTCAGGGCCCTTCCCCGGACATGGGGATGGCGGAAATAGCTTTAATTCCGAAGCCTGGGAAGGACCCAGCGCTCTGCTCGTCGTATCGCCCGATTGCGCTGCTCAATACCGATTTTAAAATATACACCAAGGTATTGGCTAAGAGACTGGATCCCCACATGCCTGACCTCGTTGACCCGGACCAGGTGGGCTTCATCCGGGGCCGCCAAGGGGCCGATAATGTACGGAAAATCGCACATTTGGTGGGGAAGGCGCACCATTGGCACATCCCGGCGTGCCTCCTGTCGCTGGACGCTGAGAAAGCGTTTGATCGCGTGGACTGGGTGTTCCTCCGGGCGGTCCTTTGTAAGATAGGGCTCGGTCCAAAGATGGTTGCCAGGATCATGGCACCTTATGCTGCGCCGCGGGCAAGGGTCCGTGTGAATGGGAGGTTGATGGATCCGATTGCCATTGGGAGAGGGACTAGACAAGGCTGCCCTCTCTCGCCTCTACTGTTTGCCTTGGCGATCGAACCTCTGGCAGATTTGATTAGGCGAAACCCGGACATCCAAGGCATTAGGATGGGTGGACAAGTCCATAAGGTGGCATTGTATGCGGACGACCTCATCCTCACCCTCACGGAGCCCCGACAGTCCTTACCGGCGCTCCATGCAGTGCTTTGCTCCTTCGAGGGCGCCTCCGGCCTGAAAATTAATCACGACAAATCGTGGGTACTTAACCTTACGATTCCCCCGGCCGATATCCCCTCACTGGAGCAGTTGTGCCCTTACCGTTGGACGGATCGCCATATCCGATACCTAGGCCTCTCCCTGACTCCCTCCTTAGAGGGATGGTCGGCACCCAACTGGGCGGAATGCCGCAAATCCGTCCTCAATGATCTGCAACGCTGGAAACCTCTTATCCCCTCATGGCTGGGTAGACTAAACGCAATCAAGATGTCTATCCTGCCCAAACTACTCTACCTATTCCAATGCCTTCCTACGCCTATCCCTTTGCCGAACATCCGAGCCCTGCAGAAAGACTGTACTAAATTCATCTGGGGGGGCAGGAGACCCCGCTTCTCTCAGGCACTCCTTATGGCCCCGCGGGATCGCGGAGGGCTTGGATGCCCTAATCTGGTGGATTATTACTGGGCCACCCACTTGCGTTTTGTGATTGAATGGGGCATCAGGCGGAGCGAGAAGGGGTGGCTCCATATGGATCGGGCGGTCACGGGTCGCACCATCTGGAATTTGGCTTGGATTCATAAGGCGGGGCGGTCCCCTAGTGCATATTTGGCGATACCCACGAAAACGGTCCTGAATGTGTGGGACAAGATAGCGGTGCAAAAAGGCCTCACGACTTTCCCCTCGCCGCACACCCCCATTGAAGACAACCCGTGGTTTCCACCGGCTAGCCGCACTACTGCCTTTCGTAAATGGACACAGGGAGACTGTAAAGTCCTTACAGATCTCTTTGACGGAGGCACCTTTAAGTCCTTTGCCCATTGTCGAGACGAATTCCATCTTCCGCCGGAGGCCGAGCTGCCATTTCTCCAATTGCGTCATTGGGCCTTATCGGACGCGGTGTACCTGGGGGCCGCCGGGCCTTCACCCCGTTTGAGCGTCTGGCCCGCTCCGGCATGGGCACGACGGGCCTAATTTCTCAGATCTATCGAATTTTACAACATCCCCAAACTCCCCCCTCGCACCGTACCAGCAAAAATGGCACGGGATGCTGGGAACAGATATTGCTCAGACACAATGGGCTCGCCTCTGGGGGGATGTCCCTAAAATATACCGCAGTATACCACAGCAAGAGAATGCGTACAAAGTAATGATGCAATGGTATTACACGCTGCAGCGCTTGCACAGGATGTTCCCCTCTGCGTCTCCCGGTTGCTGGAGATGCCATCATGTGCCTGGGGACTTCCTGCACATCTGGTGGACTTGCCCCGTGATCGCTATCTTTTGGAAGGAGGTTTTGAGCCACATAAGGGGGGTGCTTGGATTTCCTCTGCCTGATGCCGCTAGTACAGTGTTGCTGGGAATCAAACCTGCCAACTTGCTTGCCCTGACTCGTAATGAATGGACTATATCGCTGCAAATGCTGGGTGCTGCCAGACAACTTATTGCCCTGTATTGGAAGAAGGCGGAGGCTCCCCCCCTAGCTATATGGTTTGGCAGGCTATGGCAGGTCATCACTATGGAGATGCTTTCAGCAAGGCTGCAGTCCCGCACAACCCGCTTTGAGAAAGTTTGGCGGCCTCTAGTGACTTATCTGTGCAAAAGCGAATACGCTAGAAATTTGCCCCCAAAGCTGCGAGCGCTGCATCTAGTGGATGATGCGGTGATCCCCTTTACCCCCCGCAGCGCCCTGGGATAACGATCTGTGACACCGGAATGGAACTCCGGAAATGTGCCTTGCTGGCTGCTCCCCCCTGGGTCCTCTCGTCCCCACTGCCCTGGCTGTTTCTTTCTTCCCCTCCTCTCTTCCTCTCTGCTCCCTCTAGATACTATCTCTACCTTTTCTGTTGCCTTCTTTTAGGCTCCTGGTTCTGTGTTGGACCACCATGGTCCGATGTTCGTTTCCGTTTGACCCACTAGTTGCTGCTCGCCTTCGGGGTTGAGTCTAAGGCGGGGTGACACCCGGGCGTGGTGGACTGCATGTACTGACCTCTCATGTGAGCGACCTGATGGGGTTATAGACTGAACATGGAATGTAGGACTGCAAGAATAATGGATCATGCAAGCACAAGAAGAAACTGCGCAGCAAGTTATATGTCGCGGCCGGCCCCTTGAGGGTTGTAGGCTTATCGCTGTGTAAGTGTCACCCTTTTCTCTGAGTATCCCCGACTGGGGCCTTAATAACATAGATGTTAAATAAAAAAAAAAAGAGGTGGGATGGTAATAAACAAACCACTGCCAGAGAAAAACAGTTTCAGTCCAGAGGAAGGCCCCCTCAAAGGAGAGATAGATCTCCAGAACGAGGAGGCAAGTCTCCACAAAGGGAGCCCTCTGAAAAAAGATACAACCTTAGAGATAGGGATAAATTAAGAAAACCTGACACGTCTCTCTCGATCTTTTCAGACTTCCTCACAGAAATCAGAAAGAAGAGGACGGTCAGAACACAAAGAAGAGCACGTCAAGTCCAAAGGCAAGGAACCTGCTCATCAAAGTAAAAAATTACAATTTCCAAAAAAGAAGGTAGGTAGTATTAAAATAAAACATGCCGAGGATTCTGAGGACACAACTGAAAAACGGAGAATGGGCCCAGACAATGCTAGACAGCGCAGCAGAAGTGACCATAGCTCGCAAGATCCTGATGAATCTTCTGGAGACAGTGGACACGAATGAATACATTCAAGTGGAAACTGCAGACACCAGAGTTAGTGTACCCCATACATTATACGAAATAACATTACGTATAGAGGGGGACAAAACTAGGAAAATAAGGGGTCTCTTTTGGGATAAACTATCTAAAGGCTATGATATCCTTCAAGCAGAGAAAGACTGGCCACCAGAGTTTGTCAGGGAGTGCCCACATGGCGAAGAAATGATTATGCCTGCCTTCTCAAATCACATTCCAATTCATAAAAAATACACATATGCTAGAAAATGGGCAGTGGCCCAAGCCCCTGCATTATATAAAAATCATGTAGGATGGGATGAGGATTCTCCTCACCATAAAATTCAGTTAAAAAACCAACCTACTGCACAGAGGCAGTATCCTGTTAAGCAAGAAGCTAAAAAACAAGTCAGGGAGATCTTAGATCAACTTGAATATCAGGGGGTGATTGAAACATGCACCTCACAAATGAACAATCCTTTGTTTCCTGTCTCCAAACCAGACAATTCATATAGTCTAGTTTTGGACGTTTTGAACGTATCTAGGACCCTATTTAAATATTCCAGATTTATGCCCTTATGTGGTTATAACAAATCATATCCTTATAAAGGCATAAGAATCATATCCATATTTAGTCATAGCCAATGCAGTCCAAATATGGCAAGGCTACTCCCATAGACTCGTAGAAAGTACAATGCGTTCTTTAAACAAACCAAGCCTCCAGCAGCCCGGGAATTCCCCCTGCTTCTGTTTTGATTTGTCCAAGAACTCCTGGAGTGCTGAAAGAACTGCGAGTTCTTAGTGACGTCTTATGTCCAACCTTACGTCAAACTCGGCACCTTCCAGGTATAAATATACCATCATCTGCCTTAGCAAACACACAGTGGTTTGGAGCTGATCGGCTATCTACTTACCCGAAGCCCAGCTGTAACGAGAGCCGAAGGAAGCCGACCCTCCCATTGACGCACTGAGAGAGACGCTGTCTTTTCTCCTGCCGAGAAATCCAGCTCCAGTGTTTCCACTCACCCTTGCGGGTTGCTGGGAGATTGAGTCCTGAGAAAGAGATACAAGACCTCCTTCATTCTAAAACCAAGGTACGGAGCTGATTAGACCCTTAGAGAATTCTTGATTCAGATTCGTGGCAAAAACTATCTTAACTTAAACTGCAGCTCACTTACTCCTTCCCACGTACTAGGCTTAGGTTAGGTACACCGGGGTAGGCTTATTTTAGAAACACCAGTTGAGTACGTTTAGTCAACTTTTATCATTGTATGTATTTTATCCGTTTTAAAGTATCTTCTGGCTCAGAAACCATATAAATGCTTTTACAGTATTATTTCATAATACTACTTTTACTGTACGCACTTTACTTTATGACAAGTATTGTAATTGTGGCAATTCACTTCTCTTGCATGAGAAAGAAGACTGCTCAATAAATAACCACTTTTATTGAAAACGCCCGTCTCTCTATTTCTCTACACTCCTAGTGAAACTAAGAATGCACGATTGACTGAGTGAAATAGCCATCTATTGTTTCCGCGACTCTAGAGATATACTCCTTATTCTGGGGGGAGCAAAGTTGTCATGTTTATGCGGTTGTCAGAAACTAATCCCTTCTTGTCTATTCAGGAGAGTTAACTCCTTCCTGTTCACTCGAGAAAGTTTCTAGTGACCTCTGATCTAGCTGGCATTCATAATTAAGTCTAACATATTCAATAGAGACCTAGTCGACCTCAGTCCTACGTCTAAACTATCGTTTATGTTATTCCAATGCGCAGAGCCAATTGGGAATATAAGAACTACACTACAGTCCGACATGCAAGCCGGATAGGCGTAAAATGGCCGGCACCAACTGACCAGCCTAACTGTCACAATGACGTACATAAACAAACGGGCAGCACGAGGCAATGGCTAATAGAGCCCACGCGCTCAGGGCGCGGGGTGGGCGAGACTACTACAAAGAGATATTCAGTGAAGGCCATAGCGGCGACTCCCCGTCTGTCTCGCTTTTAGGAAACAATACTTGCGTACAACATGTGACCCTGGCTGACACACTAACGAGATAGGCTATACCTGGCATCATTCCACAACAGCTGTGATCACTCAACATTATATAGCTACCATTGAATAGCTGCCTAAAAACTGGGTCTATCACCGCTGCTGGAGAACCGTGCTGGTGGCAGGAAAGGTTATTTGAAGAACCCTCGCAGGCTCCATGTAAATTAATACCTTGACACAAAAGTGTACCACTTAGTGAGTTCATACAATTTTGTCCACTAAGAAATACCTCCTTTCCCCCACTCCAACATTTGTGTGTGTATGGTAAATTCGAGGTTGACTTAATGTACACTTTACCCAACCTTTCATACAGGCCTGCTGGTATGTATTTTAAGCAATACTGAAACTGGAAAATCGTCACTGGTATCGTGATGGTGCCATGTATTATCAATTCTACGACTGGCTTCTCAGAAACAGTTAATGGTAATCTTTCCAGTTTTCAATGCTCAGCGCTGTATAGTCTGCTCCTCTTTGTGCCAAAGAGATTTGTTTATCTGTAACGTTAAATACTGTATACAATGACGTGGTATTGATTAGACGCCATGGCACATAGCCTGAACGAAGATTTTGTAACGTCCAGCCTAGCAGCATTATAGAACGTAATTGAGACTGACCATGTTGTAACATTAGCATGTCCTGCTCTATTATGTCAACGGCAGAGGATACAATGCTGTCCAAAGAATAAATTCTGAAGGACAGAGTCGTTAACCCATTGTCCACTACAGAGAGGCTTTTCTCTAAATTAATACGATCAATTTCTCGTATTCTTTCTGCAGTTTCCATTTGCGTGACTTTCCATGCTTCATTGTAAGCAGAGTATATACCGGTGTATATGAAACGTTTTTGATTCGGTTTACGAGGACCAAGTAGGAAGTCTCGTAAATCAACGCCTTCTTTAAGTAAAGTTAAGTGTTGTTTAATTTCTGGAAGTGTGGATTTCTGTAGCCACTCAAGGCATAGCTTTCCTACACATTATGTTGTAACTATCCCTGGATGTAGTCTCTGGGAATATCTTGGATCTGGCCTAATTACTTTGAACACTTGAGTTTTGTTCAGGAATCTATCTTGACAGTTATTCATGTGTGTGAGCCAGATTAACCATGTTTTCCAATCAGGATTAGTTCTGTTCTGTTGTTAAATATAGTTTATGTCTACTTCCTCATCTGTAGTTCCATAACTATCAGGTGTGGGTTTAGGTATGGACGGTTTGTTTAAATCTTTTATCTCAGCCAAGCCAAGACAAGATGTTTGTTGAACAGTGTCATTTAAAAACATTATTTCTGGGATAATGCAGGCTCTAAATAAGGCTTCTAAACCTTGCACCTGCCAATCTTTTGTGTCCCAGACAGTTTTTGTCTCAATGTTGTCTCTCCAAAAGTTAAAACCTAATGTAGACTGTTGAGCATAAAAGGCCGCAGACTAAATTTGTTTAGTATTAGTCAACATGTTTTTCATTCCTGTTTTATTCACATTTTTTAAATGAAACATTTCTGAATTTGTGACATTAAACCCTGAGAAGTATGGAAACTTTCCATAAAATGTTTTTGAACTGCCTTTTGGCGGTGTTGGACAATGTTCCCATTGATTATAAGTAAAAACATTTCTAGGGTTTGCAGATTTGTGCAAATAATGGTGACCATAATGATTAAAACAATACATTTGTTCCTAATCTGATGACCCTTCTAAGTATTCATGTTTTGTGAATTTAGCTGACATTTCTAAATATGTCATCATGTTATTAGCAGTTTCAAAGTCCCAATCATCAGAAAATGTGCTGGGTGAGACAAAGTCACTCAAAGAAACCTTAAACTGGTGTGGAATTTTCAACAGTTCCACCGGGCCATAAATGTCATAATCAGTTGTGTCCCAGGCTATACCACCAGGTATAGAAAAGGCTGTGATGTTCACTGATGACAGGTCTCTTCGCTCACGATGAGGTGATTTGTGAGGTTTCAGGAGCAAGTTGATATTCTTACTTGCTGTGTCCATTGTACTGTATTTTACATCTATCATCTTTCCCAAACTTAAAACAAGAATGAGCCAAAGTAGGAGAAATAGTACACCTAACACAATCCAAAATTCAACCCATGGTGAAACCAGATATGTATTTTCAAGTTGATGTAAGAGTTCTGTTATTTTTTCTTTAAAAGTTTTATTAGCTGGCGTAGTTTCAGGTTCACTGGGATCCTCTGAAAATGTATCAAGATTGATGAAATAGCCAGAGGCAGTTCTGTCAATTGTTGGAATTGCATCAGGATTGTTTGGAATCGCTGGAGCTGTTTCTTCCTTTGTCATATTAGTATAGTCAGAGGCTATATCATTGTAGACAGGTGTTTCTTGACGAACTGTTATTTGGGTCTCAAGAGGTACACGTTCCATGGCTTTGTTGCATAGTCCTTCTTTTCTCACTGCAGGCTTATCAAAGGTGATAAGTATTTCAGTTTGAACCTCTTGGATTGTAGCAAGATTTGGTCGTCTGCTACATCTTGGGAGTCCAATGGGCCTACTACTTATTATCGGCCACATGATGTGGTTTGACCAGGTCGATGGACACGACTCTGTTCTCCCTTTTTCCAGCAAGGGGCGGTAGTAACACTGATCTTGCTCCGTGGATTGCTAAGACAGGTACTGGTTTTCTGTAAGAAGGCCCAAATTCCTTCTTCACCGCGATCTTTTCCCTGACTAGATCCCCAATCTTTAGAATCCAGACAGGTCTTGCTGGGACAGGTGGTTTTTCTTCAGTGGTCGTTGGCTTCTGTATAGTGTTACTCAGACTTCTTCTTGTTTCATTTAAGTCCTGCAAAACAGCCAAACGGTCTTTGATATCAAAAGGTTTTTGTTCCACCACTGAAGTGTGACGATCAAGATCCTGGATGAGCATTCTAGTACCAAATATTATTTCATATGGAGTGATTCCACCCCGAGAATTTATTGGAAGATTATTAAGACTACGTTGGACACTTATTAGATGTTTGACCCACCCGTCACCCGAGCCTAATACCCTAGCTGTTATAGATTGCTTTATGTCACGTTTTTTTCTTTCCACTACCGCATTTCCCTCAGTATGGAATGGACTTGAGTACCGCAATGCAACGCCCAAAGCTGGCCATGGCCTCTTTGTAAGCTCAAGAGCTAAACACAGGACCCTGGTCAGAATGTAGCGTGCCGATTGCGTATGTGCCGATAAAGACTCTCAAATCTTTTATAACAGTTCGGGCGTTAGCCGAGCGCTGAGGCCACATCCAAATGAATCTTGTCCTATTAGTTGAGGGACCGCATCTGTCCATGGTGACGTCTGCCTGTAGAAAGTCTAATGCTGTCTAACAGTGGTGTCTGTACTGGGCTGGCTACACTGTAGTCAGGTATCTGGTGGCTTTCAAAGCTATGATCTCTGTAACAGGTATCACAGTTAATTCCGTATTCGTAAATATGGGCATTCATCCCTGACCACTAGTACATCTCTTTCAGTTCTATTAGAGATTTTGAGATCCCTTGATGTGTCAGACCCTCTCCCATATGTGCTTCTTCTATCAAAGCACATCTGCATTTCCTGTTTGGAATTACTCTGTCCCCCACTCCAGAAATTCGAGCAAAAGGAACGCAGTTTGCATCAATTATGTATGTATATTCAAGTGGATAGTTTAGAGGTAATGTAGCTCCGCAGCCTTTGCTAGTGGCAATGACAGCTAGCATTGTTTTACCATCTATTTCTGTTTTTGAACGAGTGATTGCAGCTACAGAAGCCATTTGCACAGCTGCCTTTGCGGCTTCATCAGCCAGTGAATTCCCTGCAACGTGAACGCCATCACGCTGATGACTGATTGTATGGATCACGTGAGTCTTTTGTAGTTCTTTCTGTAATAGAACTACTTATTCCCAAAGCATTTAATGCTTAATTGTGCCACCTTTTGCGTCTTTGAAACTGTTTGAACCCAGTTCTGTAGATATTCATTGTAAGACTGGACGCAGTAATACGAATCGCACACTATGAGTGTGGGGAATTCGCGATCTATATTTTCAAGCGCCATCTTGAAAGCCTGTAGTTCAGCTCGCTGCACAGTCTCCGAGTGATTGAGTTTTAGTGACCATAGGTCGAAATTAACCTTCGCGCCAGCGACCTTTAACAATCACACACGCAGCACTATAGGCTTGTTTACCCCCAATTGCGGGCTGTGCTGATCCGTCTGTATAAATTATACATTCATAATGTTCTAGAGGCAGAATCTCAGTTGGCAGAGGACATTCGTGTTCATATTGTAGAAATTCTTGTGTTTTCAAGTAGGGGTCAAAAATGTATTCAACGTCTGTTGCAGCAAGAGAATTAACGCATTGTATCCATCCCAGATGTAAAGCCTTAGCATTTGGAATGCTCGCTTTTGTTACTGCCTCTAAAGCAGGTACAGGTGTAACGATCATTATGCGTTTACCCTGTGCGAGAGCTCTTTCTTTTGCTACTGCAGTTTGAACCGCTGTCAGAATTTTTTCTGTTGAAGTGAATTTCATTTCAGCTTGTGTGTACAAGTGTGACTTATAAGCTATTGGTACCTTTTCACCTTCATTAAAGGTTAGGTATTTGAATCCGGATCTCCCTGGGTTGATTCGGATCACAAGATTGCGCACGTTGGTGCGTGTCTGTAACTGGGTTTTTGTTAACATATCTGTTTGCACTGAACGCAAAATTTCTGTGTGTTTTTGAGTCCAATTAGTTGGTTTGAAATCAGGTTTCATTAGTTCGTAGAGAGGTTTAACCCTTCTGCGTAATTTAGTACATAAGTTCTAGGATTGACTGTAAGTTCTTCAGCGTCTTTGGAGGTTGAAGCAGCGCACATTTCTCTAGAAAGTTTGCTGCAAGGCTTTTGCCTTCACTTGAAAGTTTGTATCCTAAAAATAGGACGTTGAGGTGGGCAATTCGTGACTTTTTAAAATTGAATTTGTACCCTTCAGAGGCGAACCCAAGTATTATGGTGTTCACTCTTTTCAAGTGCACGTCCAAATCATCGTCTGTAAGATAGATGTCATCGACATAAGATAATGCCTCATCATCATACGTTTGTAGTAACTCTGTTACTCTGGCTGAAAATAACCCTGGACTATTCTTGAATCCCTGGGGGAGACGGCATAATTATCGTTGTGTCTCCATAATTGAGAAAGGGTCAAGTTCCTGCTTTCTGGTGCAATGTTTTGACAGAAGAAACCGTTCGAAATATCTAATGCGGTTTTATATTTTTTCTGCACAATGTTATTCATCAGTGCTGCACTGTGTGCATTTTGAACTGCAAAAGTTTTGCAACAAGAGTTTAAGTGTCTGTAGTCCAAAACTAGACGATATGTATTGTCTGGCTTGGAGACAGGAAACAAAGGATTATTCATAGATGAGGTGCATGTTTCAATCACCCCTTGGTATTCAAGTTGATTTAAAATCTCTCTGACCTGTTGTTTAGCTTCCTGCTTAACAGGATATTGCCTTTGCATTGTTGGTTGAGTTTTTAACTGGATTTTATGGTGAGGAGAATCCTCATCCCATCCTACGTGATTTTTATATAATGCTGGAGCCAGGGCTACAGCCCATTTTCTGGCATAGGTGTATTTTTTATGAATTGGAATGTGGTTAGAGAAGGCTGGCATAATGATCTCTTCGCCATGTGGGTACTCCCTGACAAATTCAGGTGGCCAGTCTTGTTCAGCTAGAAGAATGTCATAACCCTTCGATAGATTCTCCCAAAAGAGTGCTTTTATTTTTCTAGGTATGTCCCCCTCCATCGGGAGTGTTAATTCATATAACTTATTGGGTACACTAACCCTGGTGTCGGCAGTTTCAACTTGAATGCATTCATTCAAGTCCACTGTCTCCAGATGATCCTTCAGGATCTTCCGAGCTATGGTGACTTCTGCTGCGCTGTCTAGCATTGTCTGGGCCCACTCCCCGTTCTTGAGTTGTGTCCTCAAGATCCTCGGCATGTCTGATTTTCAGACTTGCTACCTTCTTCTTGGTGAATTTAGTTTTCTTATTTTTTGGAACGTGCTGTTCGTCTTTGGACTTCACGCATTCTTCCTTTTGTTCTGATCGTCCTCTTCTTTCGGATTTCTGCGAGGAAGTCTGAAAAGTACAAGAGGAACGTGTATCAGTATCTTGATATCTATCAGGTTTTCTCAAATGACCCCTATTTCTGAGGTTATACCTCTTTTCAGAGGGCTCCTTTTCAGGAGACCTACCTCTGGACTGAGAGCGTTTCTCTTTAGGAAGTGTCTGTTTAGTGTTTTCCCACTTATTTTTAGGAGTAGATTATTTTTAATAAAAACTTTTTCAGGATTTTCTGTTAGTTCGGGTTTTACTGGTTTCCCTCCATACTATCTCTTCCTAGTTCTTCAAAGGATTTCTCAATAATTCTTGCAAGTTCATATGGTTGCTCTGTTATATCAGTTTCTTTTAGTTTTTGGCGGATTGCCACGGATGCTGCTTCACCTTTGATGTTAGCTAATAGTATAGCCGAGACCTGTTTGAAATCTTTTAGTAACTTCATACCAAGATTTAAGGCAAGTTCTGGTCCGTATTCATTTTGCATCTGTTTTAGGACGTCTGGTATTACCGCCATAGACAGAACACCATGTGTTTTTCTGTAGATTGAAGCAAAGACTGTTCCTTAAGTGTCACAGTCCTCCACGTGTGGTACGATCCCCATTGGTAAACAGATTGTCAGAATTCTGTGTTTTTCATGAGGTGTACTATCGGGAAATACTGCCTCTATTTGAGTAATTTTTTTAGCTAATCAGAACGGAATGTGTTCCCTTTTTGCTGGCAATTTACCAATGACTGATTGTATAGTCTGTGGTGTAATTTTGTTTGTGTTCCCCTGTTGAGGGGTGTGCTGTGGAATCCTTATAGTAGGTTGGACTGTTAAAGTCCGCATGACATATTGAACCAACTGTCTATGTATTTTAGTTAATTGTTTTAGCTGAGCTAACAGTTCTGGTACTGTCATTTGTTCAATGTCAGGATGTGGTGTATAGCTGGCTAGTACTGGCCATGTTGCTCCTGGTCTACCTAGTGGACAGAGCCTGGTAATGTGATTTTGATGTTCTAGGGCGCCTTTAACCCGTTGGCTGCTGCCGTCGGCCATGGGCCGACGGCAGCACTAGCTCGCTGGTGCTGCCGTCGGCCAATGGCCAATGCGACCGCGCCTGTTTTTTAAAACGGCCGCACTGCAGCAAAAAAGCGGAAGCAGCCAACGGGTTAAACCAGAGCTGATGCTCTTGGTAAGTTAGTGGAATTTCAACGTCCTCGAAAGGAACGTATTCCACTAGAGGTTCCTCTACTTTGTAGTAGTGGAACTCGTGTGTTACTGGATTTGCTGCAGGAAACAGAATCCATGAATAGAATACCTCTGTCTGACGATATTCATGTGCCTCTATAACAAATATTACTTTACCACCTCTCGATGATACTCCATTATTTATAAGCTTTATAGTGATTGTTTTTGTTATATTTACCGGGATGAGTATAGCATCCTGGTCATTCTGTTGGAGACTTGTGTCGTCTAAAACTGCCTGAGCTGCTGCTGCAGCTCTCTCCCTTTCATCGTCACTCTCTGACATTTTGTTGACCGAAGGTTTGCAGAGCAAGTTTCAAGGAAACAAAGATAAGGTGCACAATATTTTTGGAACACTGTATCCTTCAATGTTGAACAAACCAAAAAACGAATACATAGGATTTTCATCCTACTCAGTTATGGCGGATATTATATCCTTTTACCCACTTCAGACATCTATTGGAGTTTTTTTACAGGAAAAAGGAGTCTGTGTGAAAAGCACGACTGAGTTACTCTAGTATCTAGCGTTAAATTAGTGCCTTACCAAACGTTGGGCGCCATGTAGTGTAGTTCCTCTATTCCCAATAGGCTCTGCGCATTGGAATAATGCATACAATTGATTTGACGTAGGACTGAGGTCCACTAGGTCTCTATCGAATATATTAGACTTAATTGTGAGTGCCAGCTAGCTCAGAGGTCACTAGAAACTTTCTCGAATGAACAAGAAGGGATTCGTTTCTGACAACCGCATAAACATGACAACGTTGTTTCCCAAGAATAAGAAATATATCTCTAGAGTCGCGGACACAATAGATAGTTATTTCACTCAGTCAATCGTGCATGCTTTGTTTCACCAGAGGTGCAGAGAATTAGAGTGACGGGCGTTTTCAATAAAAAGTATTTATTGAACAGTCTTCTGTCTCATGCAGGAGAAATGAACTGCTACAATCGTAATACTGGTTGCAAAGTACAATGCGTACAGTACGAAGAGTATTATAAAATAATACTGTAAAAGCATGATATGGTTTCTAAGCCATAAAATACATAGAATACATACATTAATAAATAAAGACTAAAAGTACTCAACTGGTGCTTCTAAAATACGCCTACCCCGGTGTACCTAACCTAAGTCTAGTACGAGGAAAGAAGTAAGTGAGGTGTAGCTTAGTTTCAGTATTCTTTGCCAAGAATCTATCCAAGAATTCTCAACGGGTCTAATCAGCTCCATACCTTGGTTTTAGAATGAAGGAGGTCTGGTATCTCTCTCTCAGGATTCGATTTCCCAACAACCCGCAAGGGTAGCTTGGAAACACTGGAGCTGGATTTCTCGGCAGGAGAAAAGACAGCGTCCCTCTCAGTGCGTCTGCTGGAGGGTCGGCTTCCTTCGGCACTTGCTTCGGCGATCTGTGTCGTGTAGGTAGAAAGTCGAACTGCTCCAAACCACTGTATCTTTGCCTGGGCAAGTGTGGGCATATTTATACCTTGAAGGTGCCGAGTTTGTTGTAAGGTTGGACATAATACCATCATCAAAGACTCAGTTCTTTGAAAACTCCATGAGTTCTTGGATAAATCAATATTCAAGCAAGGGGAGGTCCCTGACTGCTGAAGGCGGGTTTTTCCAAGAAATCGTTGTGGATTTTCGGAACTAGTGGAAGTAGCCATGCCGTATTTGGACTGCCTGAGCTAAGTCTTAATATGGTTATTTATTTATTTATTTTATTTCTTAAAGTTTTGTATAGCGCTAGCTAGACCCGAGGGTATCAGAGCGCTTCACAGCAAGTACAGAGGCATCAGACAGATATTGAGGACGGAAAACATGGCAAGGGGCACATGGGCAGGTACAGTCTGTACAATAGCAGCCAAGCGTAAAACAGGGCGGAAAGTCATAAGCAAGTCAATCAGCTCTGGGGTCACAGAGATCATGGAACTTCAAAGTCCAGGTGGAGTTCTAGTATGCTCCAGAACGCTCGAGGAAGAGGACTTTGAGTAACTTCTTGAATTTCGGGAAGGATGCGGTCATTCTTATGTGTGGGGGGATGGAGTTCCAAATCTTGGGAGCATTACCCGCAAAGGATTTGCTAGGTGTTGTGAGTTTCTGGGATTTCAGAGGAATGAGTAGGAGCGTGTTGGAGCTTCTGAGGTTTCTAGACTGACCGGCCCTTTTGAGCTTGTTGGCCAGGTATTCAGGTTTGCCTGTATGCAGGGCTTTGTGTGTGAGGCAGGCTGTACGGAAGCTGGCTCGTTGGTCAATAGGGAGCCACTTCAGATCCTTAAGAGCTGGGGTGATGTGCTCATATTTCTTTGTTCCTGTGACCATTCTTGCTGCGGCGTTTAGGGTAGAGGTCAGAGGTCGCAGGTGCGATTTGGCTGTTCCAATCAGAGTAGCAATGCCGTAGTCAATTCTGGAGAGTACCAGAGCCTGCGTGGCCTGTTTCAGGTCTTTCGTGGGGAGGAATGGTTTCAATTTGTAGAGCAGTTTCAGGTTCAGGAAAGCACTTTTGGCAGTTTTTGAGATGTGTTCTTTCATATCCAGTTTGGGGTCAAGGGTGATCCCTAGAGATTTTATGGAGTTCGATGGAACAAGAGGAACATTCAGGGCATTTAAGGCTTTCAGCCATTCTAGAATTTGGGGGTTTTCATCTTTGTTTGAGATGAGGAGCACTTCTGTGTTTTCTTCATTGAGTTTGAGGTGGTTGGATGAGAGCCAGAGTTGAACTTCAGAAAGTGTGTGGTTCAGTCTGTGGATGTCTGTGATCGACGTGGTTTCCAGATAGAGTTGTGTGTCGTCCGCATAGAGGTGGAAGGGGATTTTGGCTCTCCTTAGAATTGAGGTGAGGGGCTCCATGTAGATGTTGAAGAGTTGTGGAGAGAGTACTGACCCTTGTGGGACTCCTCTACTGATGGGAAGAATGTCCGATTCGCAGTTTTTAATTTTGATTCTGTGTGTGCGTTTGTTGAGAAAGGAGGAGAACCATTTTAGGACAGTCTTTTCCAGGCCCGCTCTCTCTTGGAGGATATTGAGTAGCAGGGCATGATCAACTTTGTCAAATGCAGCCGATAGGTCTAAGAGGATGAGACGGCTGCATTGGTTGGAGTCGAGCGACATGTGTAGATCGTCCAGGACATTAAGGATTGCGGTTTCAGTACTGCAGCCTTTTTTAAACCCTGATTGGTATGGGTCGAGAAGATTTGTGTTCTCTAAGTGCTGGGATAGCTGAGACAGCACACATCTTTCCAGAATTTTAGATAAGAGTGGAAGGTTCGAAACTGGTCTGAAGTTGTTCATATCTTGGAGGTCAAGGCCCATTTTTTTTAGTAGTGGCGTGACTTGACCTATTTTAAGGCAGTCAGGGATGGAGCCCTCGCTCAGAGAGCTGTTGATGATCTTGGCCCAGATAGGGGCTAGAGTGAGCTTCAAGTCTTTGGTCAATCTCGGGGGAAGCTGATCAAGGGAGTGGGTTGAGGGTTTGGCGGTGGCTATGAGATTGCTTATCAGTTCAACCTGGATAGGTTGGAAGGAGGACCAGCGAGTGGTTGTGGTTGCTGGTCTGAAGTGGGAAGTTGCAGAGGGGTGAGAGGAGGGCATAGTGCAGAGTGATCGATCAATTTTGGAAATTTTTTCGTTGAAGAAGCTGGCAAAGTCGTCACATTGGGATTTGGACACCACCATGTTGTCTGTCACAGGAATGGAGATTTGGTTCCTGATGATGTTGAAGGTTATGATTTCTATGCCTATATAAGGATATGGTGATTTATACCTACATAAGGGCATGAATCGGGAAAATTACACTAGAGTCCTAAAATGCTCTACAACAGAAGTTGGTGGTAATTTGCGATTTCTTAAGGAGAAATCGCACAACTTGGGTGCTTGATACATAGCATTTAAGGAATCGCAATTTACGATTCCTTAAATGCTTACGCAAAATTAAGGAATTGCAAATTTTGCGATTCCTTAATTTTGATATGCGATTTTCCTTATACGATGCGTTTTGCAAATTTGTAGTCGCAAATGCTGCTTTTTTGCAAATTGCAGCATTTGCGACTAAAAATCAGTTTCATACATATGCCCCAAAATCCCCTGCTATAGAAAATTCTCCAGAAGAATAAGAAATGTTTTGTTTTCCTGTGCTGTATTATGCTGAGGTATATTGTGCAGTGTCGACGTGTGCCATGTCTTGCTATAACATTCTATGTCATGTTGTGCTGTATCATGTCTATTTTGTTATGGTATGTTAAGGTACATTTTAAAGGGGCTATTCCTTTTAAAGGGTTAGTGTAAAGAAAATACCTCACTTTAGCCAGTCCTGCATCACTAACCAATCACCAATAATAGGCATTCTAGAATGTTTGATGATGTCAGCTGGGCTGTTTAGAGCTATTGTGACATTCACCAGATTGACCCCTTCAGGCTTATGTTTTCTGAGCAAATTCAAACTAAGTGCTGGCTGGCAATGTGCTTCAACTCCCTTTACGATTTTGGGGAATTATAGCGCTTTTGTGGCTTTTCTAACTGGCATTTTATGACAGAGCTGGGAAAGAAGCACAGATTGCTAATTCTGCTTGAATGAAAACTCTGAGATGGCAGAAAAAGCAGCCAAACATTGGACAGCCTGTTAGACTGTCAGATACTCAAAAACGTGCATAAAACCACAGCAGTGGTGTTGAACTGGAAAATCTTTGTCATTGCTTTTAAATATATAGGATGTGACAAAAATATTTAAATGAATTGGGAGAGAAATAAGGGCAGTGTTTTAAAATTCAGCCTTTGAGTTACTTGCGAGAAGTAATATCATTAACCTGGAGGCAGGGCCATTGGAATTTTGCGATTCTGCTGCGATTTTCACTTAATTCTAGATTTGCCGCATTAGTCCCATAACCCATCATCTGCTGCATAATCTGAGGATTTGGAAAATAAATAAATTTGGCATCTAGCTCAAACTAATCAAAAGTTACTATGGTGGCACATATTACTGTGCACTGGAACGCCTTTTGTAAAGGTTGACTAGTTAACTTTCAGGGCGTATTCCTGCATTTGGATGTTAAATTGTACTAATAAGGTAAATTCTTTACCCCGACAATGTTACTATGTGTAAAAACGATAAAATAATGAAGTAATACCATCACAAACTGTGCTGCCTACATTCCAATCGACCCAATTCATGCAGGAGAGTTCTGATTTATTTAAGCCAAAAATGGCTTAATTGTGGCTTTCTCCCTCCTGAAATTGTTTCTACTTCAATAGAAGGCAATTTCGGAAATATATTCTCCTGGTTCTTTTTTTTTTTTAATCTCCCTCTTTCTCCTTCTAAGCTGTTAGCAGGTATGTGCATTACACTGCATAATTTGCTGTTTCCTGCTGCCTTCTTTAGTCAATCCTGCTCCATAATTTAATAAATCCTTAGCTGCAAAATTCCAGTGGCCCTGCCTATCTGAAGCCCATAGGATGTATTGTTGCTAACTTCCCATTCTGCATGCACAATAATGACAGGTTGCAATTCTCTATGAGGTTTTACATCAATAAACACTTTAACCTACATCTATTATCATCTAACTATTTAAGTATCCTAACTCTTAACTTTTGCTTTGCTTCCTACAGGCTTAACGGTATTACCTCCCCAGCCTCCCATTGTCCTACTTCCCCTATGTTCACATCCATCATCTTAATGTATAACTATGGCAAGTGAAACTGCTCCCTGCCACTTAGAAAAGGCCTAACTACTACCTCCCCTCTTCTGACCCCACCCCCCTTTAGAGTCATTCATTTTTATTATGCGGGAAAGCATCTTGGTACACAGCCCAGCTGCCTACATCAACTTGCCGGCAGGGCCTATTCGCATAACAATGACACAGCGTCTGGGCCTACACCCCGGAGGGCGACCCCGCGTAAATGAAGAAGCTCAAGAAGCAGCCCCACCTGAGCTATAGCCACCGCTTTTATAAGGGAACAAACATGAAAAACAAAACCCCCCAACCTCCCATCCTCCCTTAACAACCCCCACCCCGCTCCGCATCAGCTTCTACCCACACCCTTCACCCTCCAGGATCAGCCAGCTCTACCCAGTAGCACTCAAACAGCAGGCGTAGCCCCGGCAGATTCCAAAGGGATGAGTTGTAAGATTTGTAGATATTTCGGGCATGTCACTTCTCGAAGGTCTTTAGACAGGAGTTGTAGGAACGGACCCCAGAGCTTAGCATATTCAGAGCCCATCCCATCCATGCCCAACGAGAGCTGTTCCATGGCTAGAATGTGCCAGAGCCTTTGAATCCAATCTCGGGGGTCAGGCATGGCCGGGGAGCCCCATTGTGCCAGGAGGACCTGTCTCGCAGTTAATAAAGCCAAAGCAATCTGCCTGCCCCTCAGCGAGCGCAAGGGAAAGAACTTAGGATGGGGAAGCCCCAACAGCACATGGTCAGGCATCCGGGGGAATGTAATCTGAAATGCAGCATCCAACTCATCTAATACTATGTTCCAATACTGCCCCAGCTTCGGGCAACGCCAGACAAGTGCACCAATGTCCCTGAAAGCCCACACCCCCGCCAGCAGAGGCCTGACTTCGTGACATCTCATGCCTTGACGCGCGCTGGGGTATAGTACCAATAGGCCGCTACTTTATATGCCGACTCGGTACCCGCAGTGTTAGGGGCCGTGTGCTGTGCGCGATAGAAAACATGCTCCCACTCTTTTCTTATCAGGGGCGCCCCAGCTCCGTTTCCCAGCGGACTTGCGCTTTCGTACGCTGCTTCTGCGGATGGCGTATAATCATCGCATATAGCTCCGAGATGAGCCTCAGGCAGTCCTTCTTGCAGCCCAACCACCTTTCAAACGCTGTCAAGGGCCGAGACATAAGGGCAACGTTGGCTGGTTGGGTCACCCAATGTGCCACCTGTGAATAATGGAAAGCGTCAGCCCTCGGTAGCTGGAAGTATTCTGCACATAACCGGGTAAACGGAATCAGACCATCCAGATCAAAGAGGGAACCCACCCTCTTACAGCCTTCCTCTCGCCAGCGATGGAAGACTGGGGATGCGCATCCCGTCGGAAAGTCCGGGTTATTGATCCAGCGGGCTATAGAAAATATATCATAAACAACGCTACCCAACTTCATAACCTATAGACAAAATTCTAAACTAAATATGGACCCATTCATAAACCTGATATATTTTGGGCCTACTGAATCAGGTGGTCAGAATAAATCTATATACACATTATCTACAAACTATATACATATTTATACATTTGCAGAAAGAATATTGTCATTAGAATAAAACCCAACCATTTAAACGACCACCATAGGCGACGTGATCTAGCTAATAGTAACCTACACTTCTGAATAACCAAGACCAGCTTGTTTGTCAAAAGTAAGATTTTATTTACTAAATTATGGTATATAAGTTGAAAGTTTTATAAATGAAATTTATTAGTAATAATGCAAGCATGATTGTAAAGAATTAAGAGAAAAATACAATTTAAGCAAATGAATCAAAAATCAAAGTGAATATTTAAAGTTTAGCATTTCTAAAACCTAAGTCCCTAAATAAGCTAAATAGATAGGAATTAAAGTAAAGTTCTTTGAGGATTCTTACGTGCTCCACGCAAAGTCCAGCAGCACTTCACCCTCATCGGAAAGTCAGAAAGCAGCAGCCAGCCCAACCCTAAGGGCATGACTTTTTATACCTTTCTACGCTAACTAAACTAGCAAAGGAAAGTTTTCAGAAATCCTCGACGTCCCATTGGCTGAGAGTGACAAGTGACATGTCACCCAATTCTCAAAAAGTTCCATAAAATCATATTTCATAGAGACCATTGTTCCTTCCACGTGAAGCCAGAAGCTTCCTGCGTTTGCAACTATGTATTAAGTCATCTTCGCAGCTTCCATAGACTTTCATTACACTTCCGCGGATGCCAAGTTAAGGACTGACAAAATGTTCACTTTCGACCTTGGCCATGTCCGACAGAATGATGTCAGCTCATCAGTTTTTGCTTTGTGAATGCAGCTTCAATAAACGTTTTAATTCAGAATGGGCGTCTCGTGACTTTCTGCAGAATTATATATCAGCTCTTTTTCTGCGGTTCAAATGACTAGGCCCAAAAGCAGGCAACTTATGTTTTCTAGTATAAAACAAACACAAGAAAAGTATTAATGTAAGAAATAAAGTAGATTCTGTATCCACCCCATGGTTTACTAATTAATTAACCCACCCGATTAATCAAAATGTTACCTAGCCATTGCAAACAAATAAAGCAGCGTTTATATTTACCAGTCTCCGTTATTCCATGAGACCCATATGCACCTAGAATAGTAGAAATGACATCACACAGACAAGGAAAAGCAAAACAAGCACATGCTTCTTTTAAGTTTGCAGCAGTTAGTAATGACAAAAACGAAAACAATAAATTATTTTATTATTTTGCACGAACAAAAAGATGCAACATTTATGCACGTTTATGAGCACACATGTTAGTCCCCCCACGTGTAAAGTTTAATCTAAGTTGTATTAGCACGACATATCACAAATCATTAATAATTTTATTCATGTTATGGAAATGTGACTTTGCGAGTTTAAACAAAATTTTGTTTTCTATCTCGCTCCATCAACTCCCTCATCTGGTGATTAACAAATCACCACACCAGCACTCAAAATTTTGGTAAATTAAATTTTTAAGAAATCGATTCAAATTCATTTGTGTCAGTAAACCTAAAAGTCTGTTTCTGCATAATCTTTGCAATTAACATGACGTTCTCTATGTAACTCCTGTAATTCGATCTCCCTTTCTTCTTCTTTTCTGAGTTTATAGATTCTTTTCTTTTCTTTCAATTGTTTCTTTCTTTTATGTAACAAACAACCTAATTTGGTCAAAATAAAAATGAATACTATTATAATCAAAGGTGCCAGAATCTTGCCAAGAATTGAACTTCCGATATTATGAAACCAGTTTTTAATTGCTTGAAACCTTTTTGAAAGTTTCCCTGTAAAATCTTCTTCTTCTAAAGGAATTATCTCTGAATGCATTTGAGTAATATTCTTAATATACATTTCAATATTCTTACTTTCATCAGGTATATATGTACAGCAATGTTGGACATGTAAAATGCCACAGACTCCTCCCTCTTTTGCTAGGAGTATGTCTAAAGCAAGTCGGTCTTGAATTACCATGGATCTAATTGCAATAACTTCAACATTCACTAATTGAAATCCATCAGCAGTGTCAGTTGATAATCTATCAACTATAGTGGACAATTTTCTAATTCTCCCAGCATTTAGGGTTATACCAACAAAAGGTATTACAGCTTGAAAAATATCTCCCAGAACTTCAGTAAAAGTTTCTCTTTTAGCTCTATTTACATAATTATGAATTTTGAACAATCCTTCTGAATCTCTGTCAACATGAAACACTTTAGGAAAAACAATTCCCACATAACAAGTTCCATACCAATGGTCTGGAAGGTTGTAGTAGGCTTTGTCACCACAAACAAAATAAATCCCAGGAAAGATAGGATCTTTTCCACCTTTAAATCCCCAACCTCCCATAATCTGATAAGTATCTTCACAGTTACTTGCACCTACAAAATAATTATCAAAAAGTGTGTTATCTCTTCTAATGCAAAGTTTTCCACTAACAGGTTTGTCTATGTGAATTGCAATATTTTCAAGCATTTTACCATTTAATCTCTCATCCTCTTTTTGCCAGAAGGCTGACTTAGTCTGCTTGACTAATTCATTTCTCTTATAAATTGCTCTTCTTTCTTCAACCATATTCAAAAATTTCTTTCCTTCAGCACTTAATTTACATGTTAGATTATTCTTGTAAGCATACTCGTAAGTGAGTTCGTTAGTAACAAGGAAATATTCTCTCATTTGTTTTGCTTTCTTATGCTTATTTAAAACATTATCAATCTTAACATTAGCAAAAATTTCATCATAATTTGAATAGTAATATTCTAAACGACCAGTTTGATAAAATAAACTAGTTAATACACTACATGTTACAGCATAAGTGAGAGGAAGCATATTATATGTTACTCCCTCAGAAACAGAAGCAGGTAACTTAACACAGACATAACAGTCTTTTGCATCCATTACCTTGACATATTCACTCAAAAGCTTTGTGAATGTATTACTTGAAAAATCACCTATTGATTTATCTTGATGAATGTTAGGCTGATGATCAATAACTTTTGCAGATGCACTATGTTTAGTTTGGCTAACCAGAGCTTTGCTTGTTAAATTAACTTTGTGTAATTCTCTATTCATTTCTAAAGGGATAATCACAGCTAGTACCAACCAGAGCAGAACTAAAATGAGCAGACACACCAGAGTCATCTTACAGCATCTTTTAAAAACAGAACATCTTGAAGTGTTCTCCTTAACATAAGGCATTTTTAGGTTAGTTTTAGCCTCAAAAATAAAAATAAATTTTAAAATTTATATACACCCCCCTTTTAAAATATATTTTTCTTTTATAACCCTAAACAAGATTTCTTCGACCTTATGTCATACATAAGTTTTCTTCAACTAAACAGTTTTTCTTCGACCTTGTGTCTTCTAACAAGATTTCTTCAGCCTTTTGCCAATTTAATATTTCTGTACTTCAATCATTGTCACTAATTTCTTGGATTTCGTTTTCTTCTTCACTACTATCATAAATGTCAATAACAGGTGGAATTACTAAGTAAGTCCACTCAGGAGACTTGTATTTTTGATTTGGTCTTATTATCCTCTTCCCTTTTCTTGATATCACTTCAATTTTTCTTCCAACTCCAACTTCTTTTCCAGGACTCTTTTGACTACTGATTTCTTCAACTTGTTCTATTGGCTTTTTAATCAGTCTGACTCTCAATCTTCCACCAGGCCAGTAGTCTGCTTTTCTCACGTACTTCTTCTTTGGTTCAGAATTATTTGATTCTGACTTCCAAGTCCTTTTCTTTTTCTTTTCACTTTCACCTTCCACGTCACTTTCTTCAGTTTCGTAGTCTGAAATTTCAATTGACTCAGGAACTTCTCTATTCGGCAATTTCACTCCTTCAGGAACTTCACTTTGTCTTCCATCACTGGTACTCGGTAATTCGTTCTCCTCCTCTTCCTCAATTACCTCTAACTTCCCAGATTTCGGATTTTTGTTCCTTACTTCAGAGTTTGTTCTCTGCCTTTCGATACTCTCCTGGTCTGAAACTTCTTTTGGTTCAGCTTCTTTGTCTTCAATAGAGACAACCGAATCCTCAGTTTTCTTTCCTTTTAACAGATTCTCTTCACCTTCAGAATCTATTTCAATGATTTCTAAGTCTTTTCTTGTCAGATTTCCATTCACTGGCACAGTTTCCAGATGTCGACTTTCTTGTCGATCTTCAGAATCTGGAATTATTTGACCTTCTGTTTCGCCTTCTGCCTCAGAATCAGAATCATCTGTGGTATCACTTTCAACATCAGAACTTTCAGGAGTTGGTACTGGAATAGTATGATTAGGATGAATCCAGCGTTTCAATCCTCTGCACTTTACAGCATTAGTAGTGATCAAGATTATCTGCCTAGGTTTCTGCCATCTAGGAGTTAGACAATTCCTCCTCCGATGTACTTTCGTTCTGACCCAATCGCCAGGTCTCAGATCATGAGTCAAAACCTTTTCATTTGATTGAGCTTCAGTTCCCACCTGATTAGACACAGAAGTTACCATATCAGATAACCTTTTACAGTAATCCAAAATTGCACTGTCATTTATGCTCAACAGTTTACCTACAGGTACAAAAGCTTGCCTCATAACTCTTCCCATTAAAATTTCATGAGGACTCAAACCTGTCTTTTTATCTGGTGTACTTCTTAATGACATCAAAACAAGTGGAAGAGCATCTGTCCACTTAATACCTGTCTCAAGACACATTTTTCCAATTCTGTTTTTGATTGTCCCATTTATTTGTTCAACTACACCTGATGCCTCTGGTCTGTATGCACAGTGTATTTTCTGCTCAATACTCAAAGCTTCACAAATTAACTTCATCAGTTTGTTATCAAAATGGCTTCCTCCATCACTCTCAATAGTGACTGGAAAACCGTACCTTGGGATGATTTCTCTGAGCATTAGTTTTGCTACTGTAATTGAATCACAATGTCGTGTAGGGAAAGCCTCTACCCATCTTGAGAATAAGCATACAATTACAAGTACATATTTCAAACAATTGTGTAAAGGCATTTCAATGAAATCTATTTGTAACCTGGTAAAGGGACCACCTTCTCGACCAATTATTCCTGTCCCCACCACTGATTTTCTGTTTGGATTCATTTGTTGGCATGACAAACACCTTTGACAAAAAGATTCAGCAATTGTTCTAAATTTGGTATTGAACCATGTTTCTCTGAAAAGTCTGACCATAGAATCTTTTCCTAGATGTGCAGGACCATGATATAATCTTGCCATGTCAGCAATCAAGCAATTTGGTAAGACTACTCTGCCATCTTTGTAAACCCACACTCCATCTTCTTCACGTGGTCTACAATCTGATTTTAACCATAGGTCTTTTTTTTCATCATCTGCTTCGTTTTGTAAATCTCTAATCTCATGCCATGTTTCTACAACAGTTGTTAGCATTAATGAATTTGAATCAGTTTCTTTACTCCTCTCCCGATTGTATGAATAATTTTTCCTTGCGCAGTACTTTGCTGTTTCGTCTGCGAAGGCATTTCCCTTGGAAATATAATCAGTTCCTCTAGTATGTGCTGCACATTTGACTATGGCAATTTCTTTTGGCAATTGTATTGCTTCAATTAATCTTCTAATGAAAACTGCATTTTTAATTGGAGATCCTGTCGATGTCATGTATCCTCTCTGTGACCAGAGTTGTCCATAATCATGTACAACTCCGTACCCATACTGACTATCAGTAATAATGGTAACTCTTATATCCTTTGATATTTCACATGCACGAATTAAAGCAATCAATTCAGCCACTTGTGCTGAACGAACTCCTTCAAGACATGATGCTTCTTCAACATCTACAACTGTACAAACTGAGTATGAAGCTTTCAAGACACCTCCTTCGGATCTTAAGCATGAGCCATCTACAAAGTAGACAAAATCCGATTCAGACAAAGGTCTGTCTTTGATGTCTTTTCTTGGTTTTGTGCAGAATTCCATGACATCTAAACATTCATGTTCAGTTTCAATGTCATCAACAATTTCAGAATCAGGCAGTAATGTAGAAGGATTCAGATTCAAACATCTTGAAATCGAAACATTATCTGCTCCCAGTATGATTTTCTCATACTTTGTCAATCTGCTACTTGTTAAATGTTGAGTCTTACCTCTTGTCAGTAATATTTCAACTGAATGAGGCACAAAAACTTTTACAGGAAATCCCATAATGATTCCTTCACTTTGTTCGAGGCTGATACTTGTAGCTGCAACTGCTTTCAAACAACCTGGTAATGCTTTTGCAATTGGATCAAGAACTGCAGAGAAGTATGCAATAGGTTTCTTTAAATTTCCATGTCTCTGAATTAACACAGATAATGCACATCCTTCTCTCTCACTGCAATACAGTTCAAAATCTTTCTCATAATTTGGCATACCTAAAGCAGGAGCTTGACATAAGCTCTTTTTCAGGTTCTCAAAAGATTCCATCTCAGCATCATTGAGAATAATTGGATCTTTTACATCTGATTTGGTCAGTCTTTGTAGTGGTTTTGCAATTACTGAAAATCCACTTATCCATTGTCGACAGTAACCTACCATTCCCAAGAACATTCTGACCTGTCTTTGTGTTCTTGGCGGTAACATTGCCTGAATCATTTTTATTCTCTCTATTGTTACTTGTCTTTTTCCTTTTGCAATTCTGTGACCAAGATATTTTACTTCTTGTTTGCAAAACTGTAGTTTTGCTGGGGACACTTTATGTCTTTCTTCTGCAAGGCGATTTAACAGAATTATTGTGTCTGTTACACAATTTTCTCTTGTCTTTGCAGCTATTAACAAATCATCAATATACTGTACCAACGTAGACCTACCTGGTAAGTCCAAATCTTCTAATGATCTTTTTAACACTTCGTTAAAGATTGAAGGACTTTCTGTATAGCCCTGAGGGATTCTTGTCCATCCAAGGGTCTTACCTTGGAATCTGAAAGCAAATATTTCATAACTGTCTGGATGTAAGGGAACAGTAAAGAATGCATTGCAAAGGTCAATGACTGTATACCATTCAGCATCATGTGGAATCTGAAATAGAATTACTGCTGGATTTGGAACCACAGGACAACATGGAACGACAATTTGATTAACCTTTCTCAAATCTTGTACGATTCTAAATGTTCCGTTAGACTTTTTAACTCCCATAATTGGTGAATTACAAGAGCTACTCTTCATTTCCTTTAATACACCTTGCTTGATTAATTTTTCAATTATAGGTGTAATACCTTCAATTGTTTCAGTTTTCATTTTATACTGTGGAGTATTTGGAAATTCTATTCCCTGTTTCAATGCAATTTTTACAGGATCTACGTTTTTCATTAGACCCATCTCATTTCCAGTAAAATCCCATATCTCAGATTTCACTGTTTCTTTTAGCTCTTCAGGTAAATCCTTTTCTTCAAATGCAGGAAACAATTTTGTTTCTTCTGCTTCCATCATCATCATTGTCATTCTGTATAAACCATCTTCCTCCATTGTTTGTAACTCAACTCCATCAGGAGAACAATATATTCTACAATTCATTTTACATAGGATGTCTCTACCTAATAGATTTACTGGACTACTATTACAAACCACAAATCTGTGTTTATCTCTGTAATTTCCAATTTCAACTGGTACTGGATCAGTTAAGTCTGTTTTAATTTGCTGATTACTTACTCCGACAACTTGGATGGTATCCCCAGAGAGAGGTAGGTTTTCAATTTCCACTGATCTAACAGTAGAACGGGTAGCACCAGTGTCCACTAGAAAAGTGATGTCTACATCATTAACTTTCCCGTTTACATAAGGACCAGACTGGTCAACCTCAAGAGTGGCTCCAACAACACACTCTTCCTCCTCTCTCGGGCACCGTCAGCAATAATCATCAGAATCACTGTCTTGACTTTCTGCTAATAAAAATTGTTGTGAAGCATTTTGCATTTGAACCCTTTGCTGCTTTTGCTGTTTCTGTGGTTTTATTACCTGTTCACTTCCCTGAAATCCCACGTTTGGATTATATTTTTGAACTCCCCCACAATTCGGAAAAGGTGGTTGTGGCAATTGGTCTTGACGATTATTCACCTGTTGTTGTTGCTGTTGCTGTAACTGTCGCTGAATATTAAATTCGTTTAACCCCTGTTGCATCTGTAGCTGTCGCTGCAGGTCAACACCATTCTGCATCTGTGGATTCAATAAGGGATTCTTTAAGTTTTTAGGAGGATGAGGACACTCGTCCCTCCAATGTCCAATTTCGCCACAATTAAAACAAGGTAATCTTTGTTTCAGCTCTTCTATCTTTGGGCTAAATTTCTTTGGGAAATTATTACCTTTAAACTTTCCTTGTATCTGGTTTGTATTTCCAGTTTGAACAAAATTAGTGTTCTTATTACCCATGCTGGCAATCTGTTGCTCAGCCACCTTTACCTGAGCCCACATGGCTTTCTCCTTCAGCTTCTTCTGTTTTACTTCTATTTCATCACTGCAATACTTTGCTTTTCTTAGAATATCATCTACAGATAGTGATTGCCATCCGACAATACTAGTTCTAATCATTTCTCCAATTTCAGGTTTTAGTCCATAAACAAATCTATAGATAAAATGACTCATGTCTTTTTCATCTAATTTTTCATAACCACTGTATTGTTTAAAGATTAACAATAGTCTTTCATAAAAAGAATGAACTGATTCTTTTGTTTCCTGTTCTGTTCTTTCTATTTTAACCCAATCAACTTCTTTGGGTGGAATTTTGTTTTTCATCCAAACAATTACTTTCTCATAAAAATCCATTACGATTGGATTTGGGGCACCTGTTTCTTTAATTCGTTCAGGTTCTGCTTTTGGCCAACTAATCGATATTTTGCATTCTGTCCAAAGATCAGATGGAACAACAATGTCAAAAAATCCATCTAAATCAATCCACAGAACTTTTGACACTTTGATGAATCTATCAACTTGCCTGTACCACTCAACTGGTTTTTCCCTCAATTTTGGAAAATCATTTGTAAATAACAGAATGTCCTGTCTCGACCAAGGGATATGAACATATCCTCCACCTGCAACTTCTCTCATTGGAAATTGTTTTGACAATTTATCCAATCTTTCATCTTCCTTCTTTTTCGTCCATTTTACTCTCCATTTATTCAGTTCTCCTAGCTTTTTGATATAGACAATCAAATCTTTAATGTGAACTATTCTTCCCATTGAGTTCAAACTCTCAATGTCGCTTTCTGAAAAATCTAATCTGTAATGCTTTGCAAAATTCTTTTGTTTACTCACATCGATTTCAAGTTCTGCTGCTAGATCCTCTAATTGATCATATTTATTTTTCGTTTTCCACTGGATGCTTTTGCAAATGAATAGTAGTTCATCATCCCGATAGTAATTTAAACTATCTGGGCCTATTGTTCCAATTATTAATTCTTCGATATTCGCTTTTAATTTGGCCACATCAAGTTTTGGTGTGGTTACCCTGACTTCAGGACTCCCTATATCTGACATAGCACCCATTGGTGTTTTTGGAGATAAATCCTCATTAAAAGTTAAATCAGGCATTCTCGATCTAGAAGTGTTTAATTCAGTTAAGTCTGAATAAAATTTTTCAGTAGCCTTTTGAGTTTCAGTATTTAAAGGAATAGTTAATCCATTTTTGTTTGTATCTCTTTGGTCAAATACAGGCTGAACAGGACCTATTGTTACTGGAACTGTGACAGCTTCCATGCCTTTTGTCATTCTTTTAATTAATTCTTCTTTAGATCTTAAATATTCATTATAATCAACATCCTCAACATTTCTTGCCTCTCTTGCATAATCTTTTGGCGGTTCCCTTGCTCTTGGAGTCATTGAAAAATGTCTACCTTCATTTCGAACATTCTCGAATTCTGGTCTTCTAGGAGTTTCAGTGATTTCACAATTATTTGGATAAAGTTTAGGAGCTTCACTAATTGGAGGTGCACTCGGTGAAGTTTCAGTAGAAACCACCGGAGTAGACCATGATCTAGGAGGTCTCAAAGGCTGATTAGGCTGATTCTTTCTAGCAGTTGTATATATTTCTTCCATAACTGCATCCTCAGATTCACTTTCCATAGATTTCCCTGTAGGAGAACCCATTACCATTTCATGAATTAAATACAATCCTTCACTCATGTTTCCCTGTCTCCACATTCGCAATCTATCTTCATGAGTTTCTCTTTTCCAAGATGGATTTTTAGAAGGTCTTTTAATTCCACTAGCTTCTCTTTGTAACTGATACATTTCGTCTTCCCACTCAACTAAAGCTTCAAATTGAGTTGGTCTCGGTTTTGGAACAAGAGCATTCATTTTCTCTCGTAAGTTTCTTAAAACTCTTACATTAAATGAACCATCATCAGGCCAAGCTAAAACACCGTCGTTTTTAGTATAGCGTTTCCAACTGTCGAACCATAAGACAGTATGATATCCGTATTCACCTTCCATGTACGCTGCAGGTGTTTTATACTTATGAAGTAGTTTACCACCTCGCGTTTCGATTTTCTTGTCAGGTGAAAATAAATTTTTGAATTTCTGAAATAATGTTGTCTTTTTCTCAACATGTTTAAAATGATAACTCATTTTTAAAAGTTAAATTTAATTCACAAAATCGTTCGTAAAATATTTCCGGGATGTTCCGTAAAACAACCAATCCGTGCGCGAAACACACCAACAAGCCAATGACAGTTGAGCTACGTCACTTTTCTGCTCAACCAATAAATTTGGAGATTTTCTGAAGGACCAATCAGCTCACTGGCCGTCAGAGACTCAAGAGCCAATCAGAATACAGCTTGTGACGTAGGTCACCCAATCCCAGCGCGGCTCTGTGACGTACACAGCAGCTGCGGTTTCTCGTTTCTCACTCCTGGCGCTTACCCCTCCTTCACAAAATCTTTTCACAGCGCCATTTTAAGGACACTTTTCAGTGTAAATTAATTTTTAACGATGACTATAAAGACAACATCTGTTCGTTTCACTATTTAGGATAGTTTACATACATTCAAGTATCCACACTTCGGAATAGACGGCGCTATTCACACTAAGGATAATATTCAATTGTCAGTAGAGTAACCTTACCCCACCCTTCTAACACGTATAATTATGAACTCGCTTTGCTCTGAACCCACCGCGAAGTGAAAGTTCTAAGAGTTCCACTTGAACATAAAATACAATTCAAACTCGCACTTTCATACGGAAAATTCCCTAATTTCAAACACACATGAAATCCGTACAGGACTCTCACCTGTTTATAGAAATCATGCACCGTTAGCAAAATAACGACGTTATCCGTACAGGGCTCTCACCTGTTTATAGATATGAAACATGTACCCGTACAGGACTCTAACCTGTTTATAGATAATCATGCACCGACGTTAATTTTACCCTTCACTCAAGCTCGGATATAACTTGGGAGGGGAAGGTAGTCCACACCTTATGCTGCGCCAGTTGGTCCCATGCCTTTAGGGTCGGGGAAGTCACCGGGGAGGAATACAGACCCCATGCCCTACGCTTGCGCGGCAACCACAACTCCCGCCATATGTTACAACCCGCCATCGTTGGGTCAATAAAGTTCCAATGCTTACTAGACAGTTGCCTATTCCATTCTACGATGTACCTAAGACAGGATACTTGAAAGTATGCCGTCAATAGGGGGAAGCCTAGCCCACCTGCCGCTTTCGGGGTAGTAGCTAAGGACAACGCTAACCGCGGCCTTTTATTGTTCCATAAGAACCTATTGAGGAGCCCCTGAGCTTCCACAGAGTACCCGGTGGGGGACTCAAAGGTAGCATTTGAAAGAGGTACAATATACGGGGATGTACAGTCATTTTTATCGCAGCCAGCCTCCCGTACCAGGCCAAATTGAGACGGGACCAGTCCGAAAGGGCTTTGGTGACATGATCAACAAGCAAGGAATAATTTAGGGGCACCGTTTTAGCAATAGATGGGGCCAATCGGACACCCAGGTATGTAATGTCTGAGTGTACCCACTGGAAGGCGAAGTCCTGCCTCAAGTCCAGTACTTCTGCCTCAGGGATGGAAATATTAATAATTTGTGATTTTGAAACGTTAACTTTAAATCCTGCTACCTTCTGGAATTCGAGGAGTTCCGTCAATAGACACTGCAGAGAGGAATGAGGGTGGGTTAATGCTAAGATTACATTGTCTGCATACAGACTAATCTTATGAGTATCCGCCCTGAACTTGATCCCGGAGATACCGATATTAGACCAAACGCGCTGGGCCAAGGGATCCATATAGAGCGCAAAAAGCAACGGGAAAAGGGGACATCCTGTCGTGTTTCCCTAGTGATGGGGAAAAGAACAGATCTACAGCCATTCACACTCACTGCTGCTTTAGGGGCTGCATAGAGGCACTGTACCCATTGTAGGAAATTGCCCCCCACCCAGAAAGCCCTCAGCACAGCAAACAGATAGTCCCAATCTACGCGGTCAAAGGCCTTCTCCGCATCGATAGAGAGCAAGAAGGCCTGCGTCCGAGAGCGATGAACCAAATCCATGAGGTGGAGCCACCGCTTAGTATTGTCCCCCCCTTGCTGAGTTGGAATAAATCCCGCTTGATCTGGTTCAATCACTCCATCCATTAAGGGGCTAAGCCTCGCAGCCAGCACTCCCGCAAATAATTTGGCGTCAATGTTGAGCAGCGAGATTGACCTATATGAGCCACACTCTGCAGGGTTCTTCCCGGGCTTGAGATTGACCGTGATTGCCGCCTCTGCCATGGACGGAGTCACTGCCCCCGTATTAAGAAAGGAATTAAAAAGGCGGGTTAAAAGAGGAGCCAGCTCCACGCAATAAGGTTTATAAAATATTGCTGAGAAGCCATCTGGCCCAGGAGATTTAGCTATTTTCAACCGGGCAATAGCAGATATATCCTCCTCGATGCGAATCACTGAATCTAAAGCTTCTGCCGACTCCTGATAGAGGGGGGTAATGCCACACGACGCAAGATACTCCGCTATTCCCCCTGAAGCCGCATCCTCCCTCCTATATAAGGTCTGATAGAATTGCAACCACAATGGCAGCATCAGTGGTTTGCTCAATTGCCTAAGGGTCCCTGTTGGATTGGATAGTGGTTAATTGAGTGTGCGCCCGCAATATGTGTGCAAGCATCCTACCCCCTTTGTCCCAACAGAAGTAAAACGTGTGCCGCAAGCGTAATAAGGCGTGCGCAGCCCTATCGAGGTTAAGGTGTTTTAGCATGCGCCTTTTCGTCTCCAACTCCCTCCAGACCCTCGGTGCCCCAGTCCTCTTATGGATCGCCTCCAAGCCACCAACCTCCTTCTCCAGCTCAGCGCGCTTCTCTTTGCGCAGGCGAGAGTACGTTGCTGCAAGCGCTATAAACTCTCCCCGCACCACCAGTTTCAAGGCCTCCCAGATCGATGCTAGGGGACTGTCCCCCACCTCATTTTCGGCAAGGTAGTGAGTAATAGTGTCATGTATCTTCGCAACCCCCGAATCCGAGTGAAGCAACGAGTCGCGAAGGCGCCATCCAGCCGGCAGCGGCCGAGCGCCGCTGGAAGTAAGTACCACAGAGATAAGTGCATGATATGATAAGGAACGCGGCACAATGTCTGCTGCTGACATATGAGGCAAAAAGGAGGACGTGGCCAGAAAGTGGTCTAAACGCGCGTATGTCTTATGGGCTGCCGAATAGTAGGTGTAGTCACACTCCTGGGGATGCTGAACGCACCATACATCATGCAACCCACCGAGCTTCAGTGTTCCCGGGGAGCCACCCCCTCGCTCCTCACCTCTTTCAGCGTGGGCCGGAGCGTACAGGAAAGCCAGCCTCACTCGGGTCTTCTTGGCGTGGGAGCACACGCCCGCCTCGCGGGGGTCTCAACCGCCGCCTCATCGATGGGCGTCCGGACCGCTCCGGGCGCCCCAGCTCCTCTCAGCCCGGCCGCGGCTCCACAACCTGCGAGCACCGGCTCCAGGCTCAGCATGGCTGCCCGCCTCCTCCGGCGCTTCAGACACAGCGCTACATACCGCGCCGCTCGGATAGAGCTGGCAACGATGAGCCGCCGCCGAGGCGCCACCCCCGTGAATACAGGCCACTGCTCTCTTCTTGCCACGAGGCAGGGCCGGGCGCAAAGTCGGCCAGGGCCTCACCGCACTGCTTCGCTACGTGCCTGCTCGGTTCTCACAAATAAGGGCCCCAATGCATCAGGGCAGCTTAGGGACACAGGGCCGCGCCGTAGCCAGCATGGATGGGCACTAGCTGGGGCGATAAAGAAGGCTAAATGTATGGCGGCACTGGAGGGACACTGAAGCACGTCCTACTCCGCCGCCATCTTGGCCACGCCCCCACCCCCCTTTAGGAGCTTCTCCACTACCCGTCAAAGTTTTCTTGGTTGCCTCTCTTATCTATATCAAATATAGCTCCATCCCATACCTTGATAAATGGACCCCGTCTCCTCTGAAAATATCCGGTGCAATGAATCTCAGCTCTAGATGTTCTACTCTTCTAAACCTTTCCTCCCTACAAAAGACCCTCATATCACTATGTATCTTTCACTGAGCTTTGTCAATGGTGGCCGATTTGACCACCCCTCTCCAGTGTTGCTGCAGAACAAATTCCTACCAGATGACAAATGTCCCTTACCACTGCCTCCTAATCTCCAGCCTATCCCTCTTCATCTCTTTTAGCAGGGCAAGGCCTTTACAAACCATCATTTTCACGTACATGTAACACAATAATGTCAGGACACCTGTGCCTCCTCAGTAGCTTATTCAAACATTGTAAACGTTTTCGCCATCTCATAACAACTCTTCCCTGCCACTTCACTGCAAAAAACTTCTCAGCCAGCCCAAGGTTACAGCCTTGACCCTTCTGGAGTTCATGCTATTCTGCCCATTCAATAAATGTATGTCCCATGATCTATATTGACAAATCAATTGCTTCCAAGCCAGCTACCACACCTGGAAAGAACACAATTGTGAGATACCGCTTTAAAAGCATTCATAACACCCCTTCCTGTTCCCCGCACACATATCGCTAGAAGCAGTCTGATGATGAGCGTCCCAACTTCATAATCCTCTCCCTGCCCAAGACCCTCTGAGCTGCTTCTGTGGCCACACCAATTCTAAAAGAATTTGTCCTGAAGTCCCCCAGGATCTCCCCAGTGCTTCCCAATGCTTTCGTCGTGACCCAAAGCAGCTGATGTGCAGTCACCTGGGCCCGGTCAATGTGAAAAAACCTCTCCTCTTGATGCCCTGCAAACCACCTGCTACTTTGGTCCCCACTGTACTGGACACACATCCATGACTGGGAAAACTTGGAGCCAAACTATTTTCCCAAGCCCCTTCTGGTCTGTCTTGGATTGCCGAATGAACAATACTAGCCCACCTTCTTCACCTATCACATCCACCAATTCCAAGCCGGGAATACCTTTACTACCCAGCACTTCCAAAACACAGAACACCACGAAAAACATGCAGGACATTAGGGTCGGAAAAGAAACCATTTTCCTCTTTCCTTCCATATCTCCTGCACTGCCACTATTATTTTACAGAACAACCGCCGTGATGAAGGCTGTCTCAGCCGAGGCCGCTGACCCCTTTCCCTAGACCATCCCTCTAACATTCTCCTTCCCAGTTCCCTTGCTGTAGGCGTATAGCCCCATAAGAGCTTGCCCATAAAGGCAATTCCAGCCAGTTTTTCCACTATTGTGACCCCCGAGAACCCTCTCCCAATCAGTGTGAGGATGTACTGTACAACATCTTGCTTCCTGTCCTAGTGCTCCAACCTCCGTTTTGCCCTCCACCAGAAACTCTTTCCAGGCAGATCATTCGCTTTTCCAGTGGAAACGGCTAACAACTCTACCAGCTACTGCAGCATCCTCTTTCTCCACATATTGGTTGGTACCAACGTCCTGTCTTTGTTGGCCTCCTGGCCAGCCAATGGAACTTCTTTCACTGTGAACGAGACAATGCTGTGGGGGCCCTCTCTAACCACCCCCTTGCTGAAAAGGACACTGGGTCCATTTCACTACTCCCCCATCTGCCTCTTATGTCTCCCCACTCCTGCTGCGTCTGGCCCCTTCTGCGGCCAGAACTAGCAGTCTCTACCTCCCCCCTCCCGGTCTGCTGTCCTCTGGCAGCCAGCACATCCCCATCAGTTTCCTTTCTCCCATGCCATCATAGGCTTAATTTCCTTTCGCCCCCAGTCTAGACACTCCACTTTGGAGCGGGACACTGCTTTTTGACGCTCCTGGTCAATTTCCCTGCCTGCTGCCTTCCCCTCCCCTGACAGTTGGGACTTGGCTTCCCTATCCATAAAATCCAATGCGAGCTGACGTGCTGGGCCTTTCCCACAGCGCGAGCCACGCGTTCCTCTCGGGGCTTCTCTCCTGGCTACGTGCAGCCCCTTATGCTTACCTGCACACCGTTGTACCCCAGCTGGCCACAAACAAGGGACGAGCGCGCGAGGACCGCTGCTGCCACACCTTCTGCTGTACATCTCGCTGGATGTGCCATGACATACGTGCCAGCGGGAGAAAATCTATTGCAACCTGCCTCTGCAAGCAGGCGCATGGCTTCATGTACCCGGGAATCCTCCATGCCAAAATTACCTACATTTACGCTACTAATCCTAATGACAAAGGGCTCCTGAAAAAGCTCCTAGCTATTCTAACGCCCACCTTGTCACCTACCAAAATGGTGGCTATATGTAAAAAAATGACCGATTATATACTGGGCATGAGCCCAAATAAGGCCAGCCCAAGTGAAGCCCAATGTAGCCCAGGCTGCACAATTGCCCCCAAACTCGCCAGGGGGCACACCTCCCACTGGTCAGCTGCCCCAAAGCACATTCTCCATCCCAGAAAAACTAGAATCAGCTATGCAGATACTTCCAGGTGCAGGAACACTGATATAGCGATGCACGCTGTATTACACCGTCTTTTTACTACGGTCCTTGGGATTCATACTACTTTCCTGTGGGACCTTTTTGCATGAAAGACTTTTCCTCCTATCCAGGGCACGAGTCCAGCGTAAACGCGGGTGGACGGCGTGCACCCACCTTTTTCACAGGGTGGACGCCGTCCACCATGCCAAGAAGTTGGGCCCCACTGAAAAAGAGGCTGAATTCGTCCTGGTGTAATTTGCAAACACTGGGACACATTCAGCAGTGCCTGCACGTTGTTGTCTGCTTTCCAATAGCAACAATGTGTTGGCAGGAGGGGGCTTTATTAGTTCAGACTCCTGAGGGGTAATCAAGCCTCCTTTTTTAGGTCGAGTATTTATGTATGTATGTATGTATGTATGTATAGTATACTTATATAGCGTACTGTCACCCAGAGGGTATCCTGGCGCTTGACTCCAAATCACGGCACATACAGGGGAGGATCACACAGCCCTGGGAAAAAGGTGGGACTTCAGACCCTTTTTAAAAAGAGACAAGTCATTCAGCTTCCTTAAAGAAAGTGGGAGAGCATTCCAAAACTTAGCAGCAGTAAAACTGAAGGAGCGACCACCCATCCGTGTCCGTAGAATTCGAGGAACTGCCACCAGAAAAGCAGAGGAAGAATGTAGGGGTCTAGCTGCCGAGTACCATTTAAATAAATTCTGAAGTGCAATAGGCCCCAGTCCATGCAGTGCTCTGAAAACAATGCAGGAGGCCTTAAAGCAAATCCGCTGATTTATAGGCAGCCAATGAAGGTCCCTGAGTGCCAAGGATGAGGAAGCGGAACGCACGCGTGACAGGGCCAACTTGGCTGCCATATTCTGGATCCGCTGCAGTTGTTTAATCAGAGAGCTGGGGCCACCTAGAAGCAGTGCGTTACAGTAGTCAAGTCTACTTAGTATGATACTACGAACTACCTCAGGTCTCGCTGGAGCAGGCAACATGGGGAGGATTTTGCGCAGCATTCTTAGCAGCGGTACAAAAGGGGGTGGTGATGGACGGAGCATCTGAACCAATTAAACACTCACACCCAGTCAAAAGATCTGGGTTTGATCCATCACCGTTCTTTAGCCCACTCTGCCACCCCAGTTCAGACATGGCTATATGCAAATCAGTCTGACCCTGTGCCTCATGGGAACAGTCCAGCCCGTACTGCCAAGCCATGCCTTCCCTGGACCGAAAACAAGCTTCCGAGGACTGGTTTCTGGCATTACAGCCGTCTTCAGCCCGGCTTGCTTGAATCCAGTGGCAAAGTGAGCAAGGGACTCACGTCTGAGCATACCCTGACACACTTATGGCAGCCAAAGCGGTACAAAAGGGGGTGGTGATGGACGGAGCATCTGAACCAATCAAACACTCACACCCAGTCAAAAGATCTGGGTTTGATCCATCACCGTTCTTTAGCCCACTCTGCCACCCCAGTTCAGACATGGCTATATGCAAATCAGTCTGAACCTGTGCCTCATGGGAGCAGTCCAGCCCGAACTGCCAAGCCATGCCTTCCCTGGACCAGAAACAAGCTTCCGAGGACCGGTTTCTGGAATTACTGCCGTCTTCAGCCCGGCTTGCTTGAATCCAGTGGCAAAATGAGCAAGGGACTCATGTCTGAGCATACCCTGCCACACTTATGGCGGCCAAAGCGGTACAAAAGGGGGTGGTGATGGACGGAGCATCTGAACCAATCAAACACTCACACCCAGTCAAAAGATCTGGGTTTGATCCATCACCGTTCTTTAGCCCACTCTGCCACCCCAGTTCAGACATGGCTATATGCAAATCAGTCTGACCCTGTGCCTCATGGGAACAGTCCAGCCCGATCTGCCAAGCCATGCCTTCCCTGGACCGGAAACAAGCTTCCGAGGACCGGTTTCTGGCATTACAGCCATCTTCAGCCCGGCTTGCTTGAATCCAGTGGCAAAGTGAGCAAGGGACTCACGTCTGAGCATACCCTGCCACACTTATGGCGGCCAAAGCGGTACAAAAGGGGGTGCTGATGGACGGAGCCACTGGATTCAAGCAAGCCGGGCTGGAGACGGCTGTAATGCCAGAAACCGGTCCCCGGAAGCTTGTTTCCGGTCCAGGGAAGGCATGGCTTGGCAGTTCGAGCTGGACTGTTCCCATGAGGCACAGGGTCAGACTGATTTGCATATAGCCATGTCTGAACTGGGGTGGCAGAGTGGGCTAAAGAACGGTGATGGATCAAACCCAGATCTTTTGACTGGGTGTGAGTGTTTGATTGGTTCAGATGCTCCGTCCATCACCACCCCCTTTTGTACCGCTTTTGGCTGCCATAAGTGTGGTAGGGTATGCTCAGACGTGAGTCCCTTGCTCACTTTGCCACTGGATTCAAGCAAGCCGGGTTGAAGACGACTGTAATGCCAGAAACCGGTCCCCGGAAGCTTGTTTCCGGTCCAGGGAAGGCATGGCTTGGCAGTTCGGGCTGGACTGTTCCCATGAGGCACAGGGTCAGACTGATTTGCATATAGCCATGTCTGAACTGGGGTGGCAGAGTGGGCTAAAGAACGGTGATGGATCAAACCCAGATCTTTTGACTGGGTGTGAGTGTTTGATTGGTTCAGATGCTCCGTCCATCACCACCCCCTTTTGTACCGCATTCTTAGCAGCAGCATGCATGTGCTAATGGTCTTGTTCACATAGGCGTCCAGTTGTAAATGAGGACCAGAAATAACTCTCAAATTGCGAGCAGCGTCCGCCGCCTCCGCAGTAGCCGTGGTGGTAGGGGGCCAGAAATCAATCGGTAAAGGGCGCGGAATTTTATCAAGTGAACAGTGCAGTACCTCTCTCTTTGACCCATTAAACTGAAGGGAATTATCCCTCAGCCAGCCCGCCGTGACTATCATACAACGATGGAAGGTCTCTGTAGGGACAGCATCCTTACCCTCAAAGGAGAAGATAAGTTGCGTGTCATCAGCATAGTTTATTACTGTAATGCCAAAGGATTTAATCAACTTGATTAGGGGGCTGAGATAAAGGTTGAACAGAATGGGGCTAATTGCTGACCCCTGGGGGACACCTTGCCCCACCAATCTAGTATTGGACATGAAAGGAGGCAAAGTCACTACTTGATGTCTATTGTGGAGATAGGATACTAGCCAGTCCCGGGCAAGACTGGTCACCCTATTATCTTCCAGTCTCCTGAACAGTGTAGAATGGTTCACAGTATCGAACGCGGCCGACATGTCGCGCAGCACCAAAAATGCTGCTCGGCCACTGTCGACAAGACAACTACCAATGCTGATTCTGTGCCATGAGCTGGCCGAAAACCGAACTGGGCCACATCTAGGCAAGCATTCGCCTCTATAAAGTGTGATATCGATTTGGTGACAAATTTTTCCAAGATTTTAATTGGAAAAGGCAGTAAAGAAATGGGCCTATAGTTCGCAGGGCAAAGGGGATCCAGTGTGGCTTTCTTTAACAAAGAGGATACTACCGCCAGTTTCCAACTGTCAGGGACAGTGGCAGTACTAAGAGACTGACAGCAGATCGAATATAAAAAAGGGAAGAGCTCAGTTTGGAACAACTTCCAGAACTTGTGTGGCAATGGGTCCAATGGAGAACCCGATGATACACTATTGGCCAAGATACAAAAGTCCTCATATGAAGGAGGGGTGAAACTGGACAATACTGCATGCACCATACAGTCCCTTGTGACAGCTGGAGTCTGTGACGGTATAGGCTCTACGGTATTGTAGGTATTGAGGGCATTTGAAACAGAAAGTCCAGTCAAAATGGCAGCAATCTTGTCCTCAAAAGCAGAGGCTAAAGAGTCGCATAGTGCCTGAGAAGCCGGAATGCTATTGGTGGCGCAGGCAGGGTTAGAAAGATTAATAACAATTTTAAAGAGGGTTTGTGATTTATTGGCCTAGTGTGCCAACACATCCACTAAATATTTGGCTTTAGCACTTTTTATCTGTGCTTTGTAGCCCTGGAGTAACTGCTTTAGAAGGATTTTATCAGACTCCACATAATGCTGCTTCCTCCAAGTTCTCTCAGCTTGTCTACAACACAGTTTCAGCTGACAGAGTTCTTTGGAGTACCAAGGGGCGGCTCGTTTAGATCTATCCTTTACTTTCCTTAAAGGAATAGCTACATCCAAAGATTCTGTTATCCGTGAACAAAAGGCTCTGATAGTTCTCTTCTACTCCTTTCTCCAGCGCGAAACCGCTTGGCAACAGACTGGGTGGTGCAGAAGAGTTCAAGAACTTAGACCACTGCCGACTAGATTTGATATTAACTAAACTATTTTCGGTATGAAGGTAATTAGGGAGCTGCAGCAAGAACTGAATGAGGGCATGGTCTGTCCAGCATTGTACGGTTATGTCCTTGATTTTAACCCAGGTTTCGTCTGCAAAGACAAGATCAAGGACATGACCCCTCGAATGGGTTGAGGAAAGCACCAACTGCTGGAGATGAAGGTTGCTACAGGCCTGACATAGTTCTTTATAAGCTGAGTTTAGGGGTCCATTCAGCCAGAGATTAAAGTCCCCTAAAATCACAAGCCTAGCATGAGTATTCGATAGATCATAAATAAGATCCACCAGGTCGTGCAAGACTGTCGTGGCACTGCCCGGAGGTCTATAGCAGAGCAAGCCTGAGTACTAGGCACCCTTGTGGCCTTTAAACGAAAAGCCCATCAATTCAATACCTCGCACATCTTTAACCTCAAACTCCTTTAGACCAAGTGCCTCCTTAAAGATGAACCCCACCCCTCCTCCTCTACCATCCACTCGGGGGTTATGTCTGATCTTATATCCAAGGGGGCAAGCCAGACCAAGCTCAACCCTACTATCAGCTCTTGTCCAAGTTTCAGTAACAAACAGCACATCCAAACCGTACGTGTCGATTAGGAGTGATATTTCCAGATGGTGTTTGCACAAGGACCAAACATTGAGCAAATCGCAAGATAACATAGTTATAGCCAATGAAGAGTGACTGGGCAGACCAGGTTGCTGGCGTACCTGAATAAGCTCTTCCCTGGTATAGACATAATGAGCTGATTTATACTCGAACCTATTACATCTGAACCAAAGTCTCTTGAACCAGCAGATTTGCTACAATGCATGTTGGGCACTCGAGCATGAAGCTTCCCCAGGCGCGTGCTTGGCCTCGCACACCACCATCAAAGGCTTCTGCTCCCCTTCACTCACACCCCATCCCCATATGCTCCTTTTCTCCCTCCCACTCGCTGGCTCCCCCGCCCCCCCAGCCGGGCTTAGCAAGCTTTTGCACGTACCCGTCACGCATGTCTTTTCATTCCCTCCCCTCCCTCCTCCACCCCCACCCCACTCTCTCTGCTGTTCCTCCCCCTCCCTCCAATGCTGTATGAACGACGACAGCTTGTTGAGCTCATTTACCATCGCAAACACCCTGTCAGTACTAATGAGAAGTATACCAACACTAATGATTTCCAAGGGGCTTGAGATGAACTAATAACAATTGAAACATCACAAAATTAAGACGGCATTTATAGCTGAACATTTTCTTTACCATAAATTAAGTAAGTCTGTCATCTCGACTCACTGTCTTGAGTAAGTATCTCTTCACTGTCCGTGGTGCTCGATGTATTTCAATGAACACACACGAGATCCCGCTCTACCCAGGACCCTGAGAGCAGCGTCAGCACAAGTTGTGCACCCTACACATGAGGTACTAGCAGCGCTGGATTGCACATAGAGAAGACACGTAACGTACCCTTTTTGCTAAATGCATTAACCTAAACCTTTATTCCGATTTACAGGGATTAAGCTGCCAGCAGTCCTGTAGAAGCCCAATTGGTGACTTCATAAGGTACGCAGCACTTTTGCCTGTTGTCTGTCTAAAATTAACGCTCCCGACGTCAGAGACACCATTGGTAGACACAGCATGCCGAAGCCATTACCTTAAAGATATCTGAACCAACAATGTGTCTCGACCACTAGTAACCAGGGGGCAGAGACTTAGACATGTTTGGCGCTAATGCCAACATACACGTGCCTCTTTCTTGGCTAAAAACATCAGTGATAAAGGCGTACACTTAACCGCCGCCAAGACACACATAACACTGATTTTTAAACAGCGCAGTAAGACACACGCCTTTTCCTCAGAGACCTAAACAGTATTAGCTCTAATGTCAGCATTGCCCAACAAAGTCAGTAAGGCGTGGAAAACCCAGGTTACTATTGATACCCTCATATTAAGCTACACAGCATGAGAGTGAACACTAACACTAGGTTAGTCATCGCTAATGCCAGCTATACAACACGAGCATATCTACATTTGGTACCATACCTTACCGCTGTATATCCAATCTAGGGAGAGAATTACGAGAACTCATACCTCTCCCCTCCTCTTTACCTTTGAACCTGAAATGAGGACAACAGCATTTAAAGATTTGCCATTTTAATGTTTGCTTAAATAAATGAAATATTGCCATTTTCTCTAGTCTGCTTACTTTGACAACCAATTGCTTAAGTTGAACAATGATAGACTTCATCATCCTTTTTAAAACACTTGTTACCATTACTCACTCTCTTTCCTTCTAGGTACTATTGACCTTACCTTCGGAGTATTAACTCTGATATAAACTACACAAAATTGGGCAACATCCTTTTCTCAGTGCCACATAATTACAGGCCACATAATTACACTGCACTCAATGCAACATACACTCCAGATACCACTCTTTGCTACATAATTACACGCCACATAATTACACTGCACTCAATGCAACATACACTCCAAATACCACTCAGTGCCACATAATTACCCGCCACATAATTACACTACACTCAATGCAAGATACACTCCAAATACCACTCAGTGCCACATAATTACCCGCCACATAATTACACTGCACTCAATGCAACATACACTCCAAATACCACTCAGTGCCACATAATTACACGCCACATAATTACACTGCACTCAATGCAACATACACTCCAAACAATACCACTCAGTTCCACATAATTACACGCCACACAATTACACTCTACTGAATACAATATACACTCCACACAATACCACTCAGTGCCACATAATTATATGCTACATAATTACACTGCGCTCAACTCAACATACACTCCAAATACCACTCAGTGCCACATAATTACACGCCACATAATTACACTGCACTCAATGCAACTTACACTCCAAATACCACTCAGTGCCACATAATTACACGCCACATAATGACACTGCACTCAATGCAACATATATTCCAAATACCACTCAGTGCTTCGTAGATACACGCCACATAATTACAATGCACTCAATGCGACATACACTCCAAATACCACTCAGTGCCACATAATTACACGCCACATACTTACAATGCGCTCAACGCAACATACACTCCAAATACCACTCAGTGCCACATTATTACACGCCACATAATTACACTGCACTCAATGCAACCTACACTCCAAATAGCACTCAGTGCCACATAATTATATGCTACATATTTAGACTGCGCTCAACGCAACATACACTCCAAATACCACTCAGTGCCACATAATTACACGCCACATAATTACGCTACACTCAATGCAACATACACTCCAAATACCACTCAGTGCCACATAGTTACCCGCCACATAATTACACTGCACTCAATGCAACATACACTCCAAATACCACTCAGTGCCACATAGTTACCCGCCACATAATTACACTCTATCTATCTATCGCATCACCACAGCATCACTCAGCACCACCACAGCATCACTCAGGGGCACCACAACATCACTATGCGCTCCCACAGCATCAATCTGTGCAACCATTCAACAACAACTGGTTCTAATATGTTCTCTCAATGTTTCAAGCTTTATTACAAATGTCACAAAAAGATGTTAAGGAGATAGGCATACACAGTAAGAATGTCAGATGCATTGGTCTTTCTATGTTTTTACACGAAATAAATGTAATTTATATAGTGCTTACTACCCCTGAGGATGCATTGAAATAATTTATTTTTCTTGTAAAGCACTATGGGTAGCAGAAGTTTACACTGACAAAAGACAACATTGTTTTTATGTGTAGCTTTCAAAAGTGTGAATCTTCTGCCTACATCTGGAGGGTTTACCTGTGTACTTGAAATGTGCTCCAATGTACTCATGATAGACCTGCACATACATGTGAGGTCTTGAGATCTGATGTCACTTCTTATATTGCCACTTCCTGTGATGTCATGCGCCGTGATGTCACACACCGCGATATCTCACACACAGTGATGTCAGGCGCTGTGATGCCACTTGCATTCTGATTAACTAGGTTAGTGCCCCCCCTCCTGCCTCTTTTTTAGGACTTGTGCCCTGCTCCTATCAGTCTATAGATATTCTAGTATTCATAGAAGAAGCCCATTTGAAAGCACGGCAAGGCGGGGGTTGAGGGGGCTCAGGTGAGAAGAGCGGAGAGTGAGATAAGTAGGGCAAAGGCGAGGGAGTTCAGGAGCCGGGCGGGGATCTCCACTTTATTTATTCTGCGTGAATCACTCTCTCCACGCGGCGGCGGCGGCGCGCGCTCTTCTTACGTCAGGCAGGGCCGCGCCGCGCGGGGAGCGCGCGTAGCACGAGCAGCGCACGTAGCGCATGTACCGCACGCACGCAGGCACATGCAGTCAGACGTAGGGAGAGCCGCGCGCGCGGTGCTGATGCTATTCGTGGCGCTCATGTGACGCCCGCCGCTTCTATTTCTGGGCCGAGGAGGAGCGCTCAGGTGAGCCCCACCACCAGGCCTTTGTCATCCGAAACGAGATGCAGCCTGGCCAGGAAATCCACCCGGGTGAATCCAGCCCGCCGCGCTGACGCTCATTAATAAAAAAAACCAGCCACGCGGCTCGTGTTCAGCACAGATGAGAGGCACGAGCCTAGCCCTCGTGCAGGAAATAGACGTATGCTTCTTTTATGTTGCATATAGTGGCGTGGCAGAGAGGTACCAGCAAAGTCGAACCTCGGGTTGGGTAGTAAAAGCCGGCCAAAATTGGCATGCTGTGGGTCCGCCGCAGCTTGGCACCCTTTTCCCCTGTCTCAGCACCTGCTGCACTATAAGAGAAAGAACACCAGACTCCGGTCCCGAGGCTGTCGGATGCTCGAACTGGAACCCGGCCAGGTCCAATGAATCATTACCAAGCTCTGTTCCAGCACATATGTAGTGATGTCAGCCAGCTAATACCGAGTGTGCTGAGCAGAGCACAAGTATGCAAGGGAGAGGTATTTGAAGTTCTTTTCCCTCCCTTCGTTAATTAAGGCTCCTACTGCTTCAAGGGCAATCCGTGTGATTGCTTACACAGCGGAGAATACAAAAAAGATTGGAGCAGAGCATGTTTATAGCTGCTACCTAACTCAATGGCACCCATTTTTTTAATCCAGCTTATAAGAATAAGAAATTGAGTTAACACGTGCATGATTCAAATTGATATATTTCAGCTTCATTGCTTCTGTTTGCAGAAAGCAGATCTGTTTTTCCAGAAGTGGAACTTGTGGTGTGCAATGTGTTCAAGATGTTTGCACTGCAAACGTTAACCCTATGGGCTATCATACATAAAGCACAGGCTTGTGATTTACAGTTTGTAAGTAACGCTCTTCTACGGTTTAATTCACTCTCCAAGCTATCCTACAAAGATTCAAACTTGTGACTAAAGATTTCACACAGGTCTATGCAGCAGGTGCATGAAGCACTTAAGCTATCTTATAAGTCATGCACCCTGACACCTGCGGGATAGACATGGATTTCTTCAACAGGTGCCTTAACCCCAGCGAAGTAGTCCAGACCAACCTTAGAATCACATTTTTCCTACTTGTCATTTTCTTAGGGATGTATCTACGTAAAAATAGTCTGTGTGCACTTGCAATTTACTTGGTGGCCATACTGTGATTGGAAACAACTGTGTTCCTCATGGCTGCATCACTTGTGAGTAATTATTTACTGTTCGATTAATTGAAATCATTGCCATCATTTAAATAAGACAATATAATTTTAAACATAGCTTAAAAGACAGACACATACATTCACCAAGCAAAATTGCGATCGTAATAGCTGCGAATTAGCTATTGCGATCGCAATGAACAGAAAAGCTATTCATGATGTGAAAAACACAGAAATTGCGAATTCGCAAAATTAAAATAGCGAAATCGTAAAATAAATCGCAGAATCTAGGAGGAACCCTATACCGAATCGGAAATAGCGAGAATCCATGGATTCTGCAATTTGTTTTGCGATTTCGCTAAATATTCACAAACGCAATTCATGAAAACTCGCAATTACCGAAAAAGCGGAAAATCGCTATTTGCGACGCGCAATTTAAGGAGAACCAAAAGCAGGTGGTAACCATGAAGGAAATTAAAAAAATAAATAAATAAAAAAGATAACGAGCCACAGGTGCAGTCCTGAACAAACACACTTAAGGAATCACAGTAGGAGCATGAGGACTCTCACAATACCAGGACTCTACATGGTGGTCAGGCGGCAAAGGCTCCAGGCTGCAGCACGGAACAGACGCAGGATCCAGGAGCGAATATTCCGCCAGCGGGTCACCCTTCTGGGCCAAACTGCAGAGCAAATTTACTCTAAGTACCGCCTGAATGGGGCAATGATCATCAAGCTGATCCGGGACCTAGACCCCCTGATGCAGCACCCAACAAGGAGGACCAATGCCGTGCCCACACATGTCCAGGTCTTGTGCAGCCTGCACCTCCTGGCCTCCGGAAGCTTCCAGGGGATAGTTGCCGAAGCAGGGGGGATCTCCCAGAGCACCATGTCCCGCTGCCTAAGGAGTTTCCTGGAGGCTATGCTGACCCGGCTACACCACTACATCTCATTCCCGACCAGCCAACAGGACTTGAATGAGACCAAGCTCCATTTCTACAACGTTGCGCAATTCCCACATGTAATAGGGTGCATTGACTGTATCCACATCCACATCTGCCCACCAGCACAAATGGAATACATGTACCGCAACCGCAAGTCCTACCACTCCCTCAATATCCAGATGGTGTGCAACGCTAAGACTTTCATCACGGACATAGTGGCACAATACCCGGGGAGCACACATGACTCCTTCATATTCCGGCACAGCGGCAGTCACACACGACTGGCCAGGGGAGACTTTGACAAAGGACACCTTCTAGGTAAGTACACATGCCCCCAAATAGTACACTGTGATCATGTAGCTGCGCAGAACAGGCACTCACCCTCTGCTCCTTTCATTTAGGTGACAGCGCCTACGGTCTCCGTGAGTACCTCCTCACCCCATACCTCAACTCTGCAACACCACAGCAACGGCGTTACAATGCTGCACACATACGCACAAGAAATTGCATTGAGAGGAGATTTGGCCTTTTGAAGAGCAGATTCTTCATACTTCACAAGACTGGTGGTGCTGTTAAAAATAGCAATATGTATGTACATAAGCGGCGTTCATTTGTGTTCTCAGTGCCCCTTGGTGTAAACAGAACGAATATCGCTAAAATACTGACTGTATTATCCCGCTAGCACAGACCCATGCTCACACGTACACAACAGCCATTTTAGGTACCATGGTCTCCCTGTTCACGATCGCTCATCAGCGCCACTTCCCTGACCTTGCGAGCATCCCCCATGCACCCTGACTGCCCCCGCTCTCTCATGCACAAGTCAGGAGCCCTCCCCTCCCGCATGACTCTGTCCCTAAGAATCGCACCCCACGCCTGACCAACACCTCCTGTCCCTCCATGAATACCCCTCCTTTGATAACCTCTTCCTCTGAGCCTAAACGTCAGCACGGACCGCTGGTCATCCTTTAGCCCGAGGATACAGTTTATTGCCCACTACTGTATGCACTCGTCCCTCCTGAAAGAGGCCACTATTGATTATGACATCCCCACCCCCGGAGATTCGATCAGGCGCACACATTCCAAAGAGATCGGCAGAACACTCAGCTGCGTGATAGCCCCTCCCAATCAATGAGGGGAAAGGGTCTCTACTGTTGTCATGTGTTGGAATGGACTGGAACTGGGGGGTGGCGGGGATATCGTTCTGATGTCATTCTCATGCTCCATAAATGCCCTTATTGTAATAAAAGGCGTCCACATGTCTTGAACCTGTGTATAAAAGATGAAGCCCCAGAGGACCTTGTTAGAGCACCTCCCGAAGACACTATGCGAGTGTCCCAAAGGACAGGCTCTCCTCATGAGTAATAAACTCTGTTCTTGTTTTCCTACTTCCAGTGCCCGTCTCTTTATTTGGTAATCATTCAGGATGGAAACGAAGAGTCGCCCTGCGCCAGCAGCCTTGGCATCCGGGGCGTTATGGGCTGACTTTTCTACAATTGGCGCCCTAAACGTGGGGCCCATCAGCGACATAAGGTCCGGTAAGAGAGGTCCAGACGCTGGGGTGAACATCTAAATGATTGGAGTATACCTGCCTTGAGAGGGCCCTCGTCCGGCTGCCGATTGAATGAACTTCACCGATTCCGAACGGACCTCTCTCAAGTGACCTGTTGTCCTGACTGGGATCCCACAGGAATGGTGCGGTAAAAACATGGAGAAAAGAGACCGATTGGGCGCTGGAAAAAGGAAAGGCAAAGAACTGTCCACATGGTCCGGTCCGGGTAAGGTCGTGACACACGACAAATTGCGACATTGATTGATTGATTGATTGTTTGATAATACTAGTATTACCTATTGATTGCTTCTGGGAGATTCTCTATTTGCAAACAAACACAGAATCACCATACTCTGTTTAGTCTTTGCAGATAGTGAAGGGTAGGCAACGCAAAACTTTAACACGTCTTGCCTATTCTTTTTCTCCCCATTGATTGATTGATTGAATCGAGCATTGAATTGTTCGAAGTTGGTTCTCTTAGGAATCTTCTCTGCCTGCAAACGGGGAAGAATAGCAACATTCTCTCTCCCTTTTGCAGAGAGTGAAGGGTAGGCAACGCAAAACTTTAACACGTCGTACCTATTTCGTTCCTCATTGATTGATTGTTTGCCCGAACATTGACTGTTTGGGAGTTGGTTCTTTTTGGAGGTATTCTCTATTTTTGCAAACGAGCACAGAAGTCGCCATACTCTAGTCTTTGCAAGTAGTGAAGGGTAGGTAATGCGGACCTTTGTCCCCCGTTGTAATCTGTCATACCTACCTACTCCCCACTGACTGATACGCCAGTCTCACTCGGACCATTTACTAGAGGAACGTCATCTGGCCCGACCAGAGAACACCCCTAGTGAAAAGGACACATACACTAATAACTAAGTGATCACTGTAACCTGTTAACAGAAGCTTTAGCATGAAACAACCTGGAAAGAAAGGAATGGGAAAACGAAATCAGTAGGCCACTGATGAACATGAACTTTTATTTAAAATAACGAACAAGAAACGATAACAATACATAATAATAAAACCTATTAATACCCTAGAAACAATAAAATAAGAACGGTAAACTGTAGAAAAAGCAAAGTCAGCAGAACATCCGCCCCCACTCTGGAAGCTTCCAGAATGGGGCAGGGCTGCGGCCACGCCCAGCCAAAAGCAACCCATATAAGGCGGGTCCTGTTGCCAACAGTCGGCCAGGAAATCGTAACATAGGGTGGAGCCGGAGGAGAGATAGGGGCCAGCGGGACCCAGCCAGGGGATCGCCTTGACCACACTGGAGAGTTGCAGGGGGGGGAATGTCTCCTCGACCCTCCCCTCTCTCCCCCAGTCCGGCCACAACGGCCCTTGAGAGTTGCAGGTAGTCCCGCCACATGCTCCCCCGGTCCGGCCACCAACGGTCAGGGGCCGATGGGATCCGGCTGCAGCCGATAAACCAAGGAACCCGTTCATGGGGCCAGAGCAAAGGGGCGTCCGGCCGACATCCACCAGAAGCCCGGCCCAGAGACGGACGGGACATTTTTTCCTTTTCTCCTTCGTAATGACAGCGACAACACGCCAGGCGACACTTCTTTCTTTTCTCCTCCGTAATAGCAGCAGCAACACGCCAGGCGCCACTTCTTTCTTGTATAATGGCTGCGATAACTCTGGGGGGGGGGGGTGTCTTGTACCTACCTCCGACCCCCCTCGTCCTCATCGCCACCGGCCATAACAAATGTCAAGCTGGCGCCGTGGGGTGCACTGGGAGGGAGAGACGGTGCGAACAGGCCTCTCCCGCCTCCCCAGGTGGAGGCTTCCCAGCTGCACCCCCAACGCTCCAGGCGCCCGGGAAAAGGGTTCGTCCACTATGGCGATGCCGCGACGCCTCATCCAGCAGGTTGGAGCCCATCCGCTCCTTTGACCCCGCGATTGCTGGCGGCTGCCGAACTCCCAAGATGGCGGTCGACCCGGCAAGAGTGGGCCCAGCATGCAGGTATGGCCTGGTCACTTGTTGACTCCACCATCATAGTTCTTCACAACCTTGAAGATTCTAGAGGAGCCGCGGGAGTCCCCGACTCCCGCAAATACCCCCGATGGGGAATAACTGCCATGATTGCCCACGGAACGATGGAAATGTAGCCGCAGGACGTCGGCGCTCCCATACTGGCGCCAGCCTCAGTTTGAATGACTAGAGTCCTGCAGACCACAGTTCGGATCAGTTCCGGTGAAAGCACAGTATGACCCGGTAGGAACATTGTTGCCTCCCTCCCCTTTTTGATTGATGGTTCAAACCACCGATCCTTTCTTTTGCCCTTTAACGGAACTTTGGACTACCAAAGGAAGCTCTGGGCCCAACCACGAGTTTTCAGACATTTAGACTATGCCTGATTCTGCCTGACTACACCCAAGATGGCGCCGAAGCAAATGAAACCCTCAACTCTTTATTGTACCCCGATTGCTCAGCCTTGGTGTCATAGGATATGTATGAAGTTTTTAAACTTTTAGATTGATATACGATGTGTACTGATTGTGAGTTCGAAACAATGGATTGATATAGGATGTATACTGTCAGCTCGAACAATGAATTGATATGAGATGGGTACTGATTGGGTGTTCGGACAACGAAGGACAATGAATTTGCGTAAGATGGGTACCGATTGAACATTCGGACAATGAATTGTTGTTGAGTTTGGCGCATCATGGTTATTGAAAATTCGAAATTTTGATGTTTATAATATTCGCTCACGCTAAAAGATTCAATATGATTTCATTGCGCTTTTCGCACTTTATGTATGAAATAAACGACCACCGACTCCATTAAAGTTTTCTACTAATAAAGTATCCTCACATCTACAGTTTCAGCCTGCTCCGTGGCTGGTCCACAGGAGAGTAGGCCTGTATTTATGCACCGACATTCTTATTAAAGAGTTTTGAGAAAGCAACTATAGTTGTCCGTGTAACTTGATAAAGTTTTGAATGAATGATCCCTATTTTTTCGATATAACTAGAATGAAGACGGAATGACTAAGCTCGATTAGATAAAAGGTTGAAAAGTATAGTACGCAGAAATATTGCAAATAGGAAGGGTCAAATTTTAGTTGTGTATTTCTTCCTTTTTATACAGCCATAGGCAACAGCTAAGGATCCTGGTATTTCGCCTATACTTTATATGCTACCTGCATAAGAAAAGTCACGCTAAGGGTCCACCTGGGCTTAAACGCCCCAGTTGGCAGTGACTGCATCCCGTGGAAAATAGACCGAGTATGCAGTAAGTAAAAAGTCTTTCTGGGTTTGTACGCGCGAGTGCGTATCAATGTAGCCTCCTGCTCTCCCCTTCCCTTCTTTTCCCTCTCTCTGCAGGTCACCTCGGAATGCCGACTAATGTACGAAGATGGTGATCCAGCGGACGACGAGACAGGAAAAAGGGTCCGATTATAGTATCTAACCACGGCAAACCCCGAATAAAGCAAAAAGGAATAATGTACACCCTTGATTAAGCATTCTTACGTTTAACTAAGTAGAAAAAGTTTAGGGTATTTCGAGGTAAGGGTTACACAAGTATCCTCCGCCGAGAGGACTAGGGATATTACCAATATTTGAAAACCTACTACCTCCTTTTTTCGCATCCTCATAGACCTATAACTAAAAGCTGCCCCATTGCCCTCCAATTGACACCAACGGTTGTCTCAGCCTGGAAACGCACTTGCTAAAATGACTCGAATAAACCTCCGTGAGCATTAGCCCGACCAGGTTAGTTTATGACCAGTTGCCAACAGCGTAAGTGTGTACAATCAAAGCCACCAGTAAAAGGCAGCCAACGAATAAAAGATAAGAAACGGGTAAAAAGAGCTCAGGACAATAAGTATGCGCAGCATACAGAAAAAGATAATTGTGGCCAATAATTGTTTTATGTTTTGTCTTGGATCTTTGTATGTAATACCGGTACTGTCTTCCCCGTCTGAGTTTGTGTGTACGTGATGTATGGATCTACGTCATCTCTCCGCGTGTGTTTACGCATTACTTAACCCCTGCTGTTCTATGTTGTGTGCGCACTGAATGGACCATTATTGTACACGTCTCTCTCTCTCTCCGCGACATACGTGCACCAAATGGTTCGTTTAGAAGTGCGACTCTCTCTCTCCCTCTCTCTCTCTCTCTCTCTCTCTCTCTCTTCAAAAAAAAAAAAAACACCCCTGTTTTCCTCTTCTTGTATAGTGACGTTGTGCCCCTCCGGCACAAACATAATTGGGTTTCCTCGAACGCCAAGGTGTTCAACAAAATTGACCAAAACCAAAACGATTGTGACTTGCCATATAACTACCTCTCCTTTCTGCAAAACGATGGAACCCGAGTTGGTAATGAAGGAAAGGACAGGTAAGACGACGGATGTCCCCTAATCTGGCCTTTTATAAAGGGAACTATAACGTCAATGGTCTTCTGTTTTAGAAATGCGATCCCCAATGCCCCGATTGCCCCACCCCCTCGCACCTAAGTGCGGATGTCCAGAGTACCCCACTTCTCCCGATCAACCCCAGACCCATGCAGCTACCCACGAAACGTAATTTGAGGACCTCGATTAACGGTCATTCCCCAGGAAAGCCATGTTTTACATCCACCACTCCCCCTTCTTCATGATGATAATACCCCTGCTTGCAAGAATTAGCCGACCCCGAAGGAAGATGTAGTATTGTCGATACTTGGGTTAAAGGGAAGAACGAGTCTCTACATAAGGACTCGACTTTTTTTGTAACGTAATACATTGTGTACAAAAGCCAAATTTCTCTTATCATATGTCGCGAATGAATACCAAGCCAGCCTATAAATTCAATATGCAATGCCCTTCTCCAGACTCCATTAGTGACGACCTCTGACTGTGACCGATGAACTTATCCCCCACCTACTCAGGAATGGGGAAGGAATTGAGATGTATATCTGTTCTTTCGACCAGTTTTCTAAAACTTGTTTTTCACCCATTCAAAGATACAATCACCGGAGGAGAGGAGCTGGACGTGATGCACAGCCTGGCCACAGATCATGGAGCACGTGTGACGACCAAAGGTGGAGCCGCAGAGCAACGTGACGTGGGACGAGGCATAACTTTCAAACTCAGCAGATGGAGGAATGAAGGGCTGCCTTGAAGCCCTCGACTCGCTGAACCTCTTGTGCCTGAAGTCCCCGTCCCCCTTTTTAGTCCGATTGTTGGGCTTGCCTGCTCATCATCCTTTGCTCCCTTGGTCCCTTGGTATGTTCAAAGATCTGGCCCCACTCCGCCCTCTCTTCCCTCGATTATTCAACAACCTCTTTCATATAAACTTTGACTATGGACTGGGATTTTGCCACGAAAGACAAGAAAGACACGCAGGTGCCCAGCATAAGGCATCCCTAAGAAAATGAGTTAGGAAACAGGACTGTGATCTAACAGCAGAGGACTGATCGCACCCTGCAACGTGTAAGGACGATTCCGAGCTGGACTTATAGCTCCACCGCCGGTGCTCAGCAGCGCCAACAAAAGAAGACGGACTCTGTTAAAAGACATTGCGACAGAGACCCTCCCCCTTTCCAGAACTTTCTATTCACCCCTTGACTAAATTACTTGTATCAAATTGAATACTTCCCTCAGCCATTTTGTATTGCCTTTTAAGAAATGTTTCATCGGTCACTCATGTGGTTAGGTTTTCCGAAAATTCCCTATAATACTGACAAACCAGAAGGTATCAGAACGTTCTTTCTGTACGTGATGCCACTAGAGAGAAAAATGTGAACTTGGTTTTTATGTATCGGAACATTTTTCCTTGATTCTACACCGACTAAATATTATGCCGATTTCTAAGCTTGTATAAAAGAGCCCAACAGACGTAGATTGACCCGCATTGTATTCTGCCTATCACATCGACTGTGTAGAAATTGAACGTGCTTATGTAAAAAGTGGGGACTGTTAAAAATAGCAATATGTATGTACATAAGCGGCGGTCATTTGTGTTCTCAGTGCCCCTTGGTGTAAACAGAACGAATATCGCTAAAATACTGACTGTATTATCCCGCTAGCACAGACCCATGCTCACACGTACACGACAGCCATTTTAGGTACCATGGTCTCCCTGTTCACGATCGCTCATCAGCGCCACTTCCCTGACCTTGCGAGCATCCCCCATGCACCCTGACTGCCCCCGCTCTCTCATGCACAAGTCAGGAGCCCTCCCCTCCCGCATGACTCTGTCCCTAAGAATCGCACCCCACGCCTGACCAACACCTCCTGTCCCTCCATGAATACCCCTCCTTTGATAACCTCTTCCTCTGAGCCTAAATGTCAGCACGGACCGCTGGTCATCCTTTAGCCCGAGGATACAGTTTATTGCCCACTACTGTATGCACTCGTCCCTCCTGAAAGAGGCCACTATTGATTATGACATCCCCACCCCCGGAGATTCGATCAGGCGCACACATTCCAAAGAGATCGGCAGAACACTCAGCTGCGTGATAGCCCCTCCCAATCAATGAGGGGAAAGGGTCTCTACTGTTGTCATGTGTTGGAATGGACTGGAACTGGGGGGTGGCGGGGATATCGTTCTGATGTCATTCTCATGCTCCATAAATGCCCTTATTGTTATAAAAGGCGTCCACATGTCTTGAACCTGTGTATAAAAGATGAAGCCCCAGAGAACCTTGTTAGAGCACCTCCCGAAGACACTATGCGAGTGTCCCAAAGGACAGGCTCTCCTCATGAGTAATAAACTCTGTTCTTGTTTTCCTACTTCCAGTGCCCGTCTCTTTATTTGGTAATCATTCAGGATGGAAACGAAGAGTCGCCCTGCGCCAGCAGCCTGGGCATCCGGGGCGTTATGGGCTGACTTTTCTACAATGCCATCAAATACGAGCCTGAGGTCTGCTGCCGCATCGTGGCCGTCTGTGCAATCCTCCACAATATTGCTACCAAGCGCAGGATACCTGTAGAGATCTCTGGCAGTGAGTCGGAAGGGGACAACCGACCACCTGCACATGTGCGTCATGCACGCGGGGAGAATCCTGCAGGACACAGGCGCCACAACCATATCACTATTAACTGTTTCTAGTGCACCCACTCCCCTCACCCAACACTTCACTCATGCATGACAATAGAAATAATGACATGATTCAGATTAACTTGAACAGAATATTTGTTATTGTTTGTTGCACAATAAAGTGGGAATTTCTCACACAGTAAAATGAGAGCCATATTGAGTCATATGTCCCATGTATATGAGGAGGGCATGCTTGTCTCAGCAGCATGGCCCTTCATGGCACTTTACTAATGTTCAATGGCGCCTCCGGGCGGACGCTCCCAATCTTCTTTCTTGCTCTTCCTCCGGATTTGCCCGCGAGGCAGCAGAGGGCCTGGTGCTCCGGTGGGGTGCTATCACCAGTGGCACGGATTGGCTGCTGTGGCTTGAATTAGCCTCACTAGTGTCATCCTCCCCACCCGCCTGGCCATGGCCAGTTGCCTGCATACCCTGCACTGCAGTGGTCACTTGCTCCAGTGCCCTTGCGACATCCTGGCAGCACTGGACCATTTGCACTTGCATGGACAAGGAGCATCGTGAGAGCTGGGAGGTGGCATTCCCTATGATATAATTTGACCGCGTGTACGCAGACAGGCGGGTCAGCAGCTGCCGGTGTCTGCGCCGGTTGACCTCCCGCTGGCTATACATGGCCTGGGTGTTGGCCTCCACTGCAGCGATCATCCTCTCCATCCTGTCTGACAGCAGCCCAACATTCCTAGCGGTCTTGTTGAGCTGTAGATGTATTGCTGCGAGATGACGGGCTTGTGTCTGGTGGACGTGGAGCATACAGCGCTCAATAGAGAGCCCAGGTGCCCGCACATTCACCCCCCTGCCAGCGCGTGGTGTGGTATTGCGTGGCTCCCTCACCAGTCCGCTGGACTGGCTCCTCACAGCGGCAGTGCGGCGGGTTTGTTGTCGTGCTGCAGCTGTTGCTGTCAGCCCCACTGGCGTGAGTCACACGCTGTGGTTGTGGTGCGCCTGTTGGCGCTGAGGTGGCACTGTCCACAGAGGCAGGTGGTGGTACTACCGCTGGTGTGGCAGCTTGCCCTGATAGTCCTGGTTGTGGGGATGGATGGACGTCTCCCTTGGTGTCCTCAATAATGTCTTCAATTTGTAGAGCATCGCTATCTGTACTGGGTACTTCAGCGCCACCTGTGATGTAAAGTGGACGTTGATTAATGACATGTATCTTACACATTGAAAGTTGCTACATGCACGCAGGCTACCATTCCCTGACTCGCTGCAGGATTGACTCTCACAGAACAGGTCTGGCTTTATGGGGCTAGATGGTAATTGTGGTCAGACTACATGTCCCACAATGCAATAGGGCTTTTGTGGTGTGCTTTGGCTGCATGACTGGGGTTTCTAATGGGATGATCTGGGGTCATGGCTATTGTTAGGGGACAGGGTCGCAGTCGCATGGCACTTACCTTGTGAATCTTGGGTAGGTCGGGAGGAGTCCAGCTGGGTTACCCCCACGCATGCCTGGGTATTCAGGGTGTCCTCTACTCGATCCTCAAGTGGGGTGTTGGGTGGGACAGTGGGCTTTCCTCCTCCTGTTGCGACACGCTCCCCCAGCCTCTCTGCGATCCTCTCCTTGGCCCGCCCTCTGAGGTCGTACCACCGTTTTTTCAACTCATCCACAGAGCTCCGAGTCACTCCCACAGAATTAACTTTCGCGCGGATACGCACCCAAATCCTCCTTTTGTCGGCCTCAGGCACCCTTCTTGAGTCCTTCCCAAAGAGGCGGTGGTGGTCCTTGCACACTCCCTGTATGAGATATTGAAGTTCTTGTTCCGAAAATTTTATTTTCCTTTTCCTTCCTGAGGAAGTTTCCCCTGCAGCTTCCTGTGACATGTTCTGCAGTGGGGTGTCTCCTGGTTTTCAGCTGGAGGTACTCTGGAGTGGAGCTCTGAGCAATGCTGCTTCCACTTCAGGCTCACAATGCAGAATGAGGGTGGAACCTGCCTACTTCCTGGTTGTGATGTCATCACTGTGCTCAAAATGCGACTTCCCATTTTTGCGATCTCGCAATTAGCGAGATCGCAATTTGCGATTTCGGTAATTGCGAGATCGCAATTTCAACAAGGGTATCGGCCGATTCTGCGAATTTTTTGCGATTTTCGGAAACTCGCAATCTGCGATTGCGGCTGATTGCGATTCGCTTTTTTATCGCTATTTTTCTTGAATCCCATTCTGCGATTTCTAAATTGCGATTCGCTATTTCTCGCAATTTAGGAATCGCAGAATTTGAGATTGATGAATCTATATGAGAGTCCATAAAAGCTCATATTTCCATGTGTGGAATTAACAATAAGACATTATAAAATACAGAATGCATTTTTTCAATGTTTCAACCTGACAAATGTGTAGAACAGATATATAACAAAAAAGTACAGATGCATGTAAATGGACAGCTAAAACGAGACATTATTTAGCAGCAAAATTAATTCCAGTAACATAATAAATTATACAAATTTGCTGCAATTCATTTAATCAAATAAATTCATGTTCATCGTTCTAAGACCACATAGTTTTTAACCATGTGTTACTTAACAGCAGAAACGTGCAAAACATTCACAAAACCTGTGCAAGTGCTCTTTAGCGCATACTGGTTGGTAATTTCCCCTATTCGACCCTGGAATAGCACAACAATTCAGCTGGAAAAACAATGAAAAGACATGGAAAATATTTGTTTCCGCAAATCGGCATATTAACAAGTCAACAAGGTCCTCAATTAGGAAGCAGTTTAAAGTGTAAAACAAATAATTTTCAGACTTTTTTCTTGACCTCAGCCAAAAACCTAACAAACCGGCAAATAAGCAGAATAGAATTACCAGATAAACATAAAATTAGAGCTTGAGGACCAGGTTCTCACCCCTTCTTCTAAAATAAAATGTGTCTCTGCAAAATTTGACAAAAGTTTAATAGATCTGGACAAATATACTCTATGGGGCTCATTACCATATCAGTCGGATTGGCTCTGAATGGCATTTGGTTCGTCCGAATCCGATTTGGAACCCGCCTTTCCCACTGACTTAGAAACCCTTCCGACCGACCGATTATGATGATCGGAAACCGTTCAGACTGTACGACTCGATTCTGACTCCGTTCCAAACGGCATTCGGAGGAACCGAGTCTGTCAGAGCCGACTCGTACAGGTCTACATTCCTCGTTTCTTACTGACGGATTACGAAGTTGGATTCGGACAGCCTTTCCGAATTGGTTGTTCTGACACGGATCTGTTGTCAGAGTCCGACTTTGGGGGCCCGTAGCAGGCACCCCATCCCCCGGGGCCCTCCGAATGGGGCCCGTGGGGGTACCCGTGGGACCCCTCTGTACAACCATGCACAGTGTGGTAGGCACCATGGGGTGCTTGACACAGGGTGTACGATTTTCCGCACCCTTCCCTTTTTAAATGGGAGCCTGTGTTGTTGGTCGGAACACAGGCTCCCGTTGAAGTCAATGGGAGTCCAATCGAACGGTGTTCGGAAACATCGTAATCGGTCGGTAGGACTCCCCAAATCCGATTCAGTCGGAAAGGTTTCCAGCACCAAGTCTGTCAGAATGCTTTCCGACTGACATCTTAATGAGGCCCTAAGAGTAGTGTGGTTTCCTCAGAATATCCTCAAAGCCTGCCGGGTCTGGTGGCTCAGTGGACTAAAGCAGCCACTGCAGGGGCCGGTGTTCGACCTCATGGTCACAGGTTCAAATTCCGGCGGGTCCACTCAGCCTTTCATCCATCTGAGGTCGATAAAATGAGTATCATTGAGTTGGGCAACAATAAACATCTGTTATTCAGCGCCAGGACACCTACGGGTAATCGTACGCTTTACAAATACACCTGTTATGTTATGTTATGCAGTTGCTGTTTGCCCAATCTTTTAACCATATCAGGGTCCCCTCCTTAGTTGGAAAAGCACCAAGTATTAGTCTCAGAAATTAATCTCCCATGTAAGATGAGAAATGTGTATGGGCACTTGTGACTCTGCCCTTCTTGGCTCCAGCCCTCACCTCCTCCAATGTGTTGGTTTCCAGACTAAATATGTTTGGCTTCTGGTACTGCTAATAATAAAAATACTCCTCTGACCCAAACTTTCCATTAAAGTGCATTTCCCTGGCTGGATGCTCATTTGTTACGGAAGTGATCAATTTTTAAAGTAAACTGCAAGTAAAATAAGGTACATCCTAAGGGAGAGACACTTGAATGGGGGAGGGGATGGGGGTGTCTGTCGCTTCTTAAGAGAGTCTATCCTTAAGAAGCAGTGGTAGTGGTCCTTGTGGCTTTGACAAGGCTGTGTGATGTAATCAGTGGTACTGGTGAGGTAAGTCTTCAACTGTAGGGAGGTGGAAGACAGGGAGAAGAGGGATCAAGAGCTTCCTGACATGTAAATCACAACGAGCTCTATATAAGAACAAAACAGGTTAAAAGTACGTATTGAGATTCAGATCTCTGCTTTAATTTATTTTTAATTGTTTGGGGATTCATAAAACGTTCTCAGAAGTACACCTGGAATGCTGTGCCAGGTTTAGGTTTCTAAGTGTACTTCTGAGAATTTTATATGACGTTTCAAAAAGGTTCCTATTTCCCTCTGTGGATTTCTCCACTATGGAGGAGGAGGAATAGGAACATTCTTTGCAAATTTACTTTGTTTTCTGTCAGAAGTGAAAGCTTTTTCTCTTTGTCCTACACGCCCATAATTCTAGGGTTAAACTGTTCCCCTTCTCATCCTTTAATTGGAAGTTATCCCAACCCTTTGCTGGTGTAAATCTCCGACCAAGGTAGAAACGGGTTGGATCTGAGTTTGGGAGTGCCCACAAATGTACATATTTGTCCAAATTCAAAACCTTCTGAGGTAAACCACACATTTGAATACCCACTGCTGTTTCCCCTGAATGAGAATTAGTACTGTGGATTTAACACACTTTTAGTAGCTACAGCTGTAGCAGTAAGTGGATTCATACTTATAGGAATGACTTTGTCCATCCATATTTCTGTATCTTGTAAGATCTCAACACCAAGTTCAACAAACTGGCAGTGCACAAGCCCTCTTTCATACTCACTAATCTTGACCACTCCATTTCCATCAACTGGTCCCTTGGCTCACCCATTCCGCAAGCCACATACTGATACTATCTTTACCCTAAAAGGACAACTAAGTCACAGCAACCTCCAGACCTGCTACCTGCGGCATCCACTTTATCATTAATGTAAATTTAAAACTCTGCTTGAAAATTCAGCCATCCGTAGGTCTGTCACAATATCTATTAGACAGTGGAAGAGCGTAGATCTAAACTATTGCCAATAAATACTCTCCTCTACTCAGACAAGTGACCCAGCAACAGCATGGTTCTAAGAATGTTGTTCTAACAGTGGATAGCAAGGGCTACTCCCAGGTTTCAACTGGCTCTGAGGAGCACACGCCATGTCTGAGACAGGAGCAAATAATGGGTAGACAATGATGGGTACAAGAAAAGCCACTGGAAGGAGCAGTGGTTGGCCCCAGTAAATGCCAAAGAGAGGAGCTAGTACCATGACAGTACATCCTTCTCAAGACCACCTCTACAAGTGTCACCTCGGTTGGGTATCTGTGGTGAAATTGCCACGCCAAATGCAGAGTGTGCAAGTGGCATAATGGTCCCCAGGTCTTGTAGTCAGGGCCATAGCCCTTCCTGTCTACGAGGTAGAGCATTATTCTCCTTAACCATTTTGAATCAAGAACCACTTGTTCCTTCGATTGTAGATGACCATTATTGCAAATGGATTCCCCCATGAAGTTCCTCGGGATTTTACTGTGAGCGAGTCTCACCACCTGAGTCTCACTCAAGAAAATTCACAGATATTTGACCAAGAATGCTAATAGCTTTTGTCTGCCTTTTAAGATGAGGCCACTGCTGCACAGCTAGGGCAAGAAGCTCAGGCTGGTTACACATTTACTCATGAGCACATGCATGTGTGGAATGCACATGAGACTTTCATCTTGCTGCTCCTGGAACACACTGGTTGAATAACCTCCTCCAAGAAGAAGATGCAATGACTTTTTTGCAGAACTATGTCGTCATCTTGATGCTGGAGACATGGTGTTTGGAAGCATGGCACATTGTAGGTTATGTAGGATTTCACTGTCCAGCGAAAAAGTCCTTGCACTATGGACACCCCATCGGGGGATTAGCTATGCTCTGTTCTTCCAAATTACTGGACGATAGGACAATTAGACCTGGGAGTAAACTGGATTCAAGCTATCAAGCTGGAACCTATGGATGCAAACCTGACCCGTACGGTAGTGCTGCTTATAGATATATGTAAACAGCCAAATAAAGAAAAGAAAGTGACTCATATGGCATCATTACTTAAAAACAAACTCTTACTGCAGCAAACCAAGCATACAATAATAATAATTTCTGGTGACTTCAATACACACCTAAGTAAAGCCAGCATTAAAAGAGGCAACTATCACAGTGGATCTAGCTTTAGGACCGGAGAAACTAGGATTTAAAATCCTTAATGTCAATATAAAGGAGGATTCCCCTGCACCAATCACCTTTATAAGCGGCACGAATAGCTCAAAAATTGACTACACAGCAATTAGTGAATCAGCGTTGCCCCAGCTGTGTCACTTTCAAATTTACCCACGTGCAGAAAGTGATCACTTTCCCCAATCCATCAGGATCCTGTACAAAACCACTCAGCTGAGCATGACAAACAATTTAATCTCCACGCCAATGGTTTACAACTTAATTAAAAAGTTTAAAATGGGGGGGACGGGGGATCGAAAATCTGATGGCAGAATTCTATCACAGTGCCAGAACAATCAAGACAATAAAAGCAAGCCAGAAATGCAAGAGACAGTTGTAACGGAAACAACAGAGCATGTTGAGGCATGGAGACAGCTAATAGATTCATTATGGAGAGAATTTCCAACTAAAACCCAGCCATTGAAGTGCTTAAATGGAACAAATAAAGGCGGAAGCCATATAAGCCAGCTCTGGAGTAGTAGTAAAGAGCTACAAAGACAAAAATCGCAAAGAACACGAGAAACAAGACACATCAGAGGAGGTCGCACTATAGTATATAAGTAATCCCATCTATATCCAAACATATTCATCCATTTGCAAACCTATTCATCATGTATCCTTCCTTCCATACATCCCTCCATCCACACTTTCACTCATCCATCCATCCACCTTTTCACCTTATCCATCCAGTCTTCCACTCATCCAGCCATTTACCCTTTCACCCATACAGCCATACTTTCACTTATTCATCCATCCACCCAGTCACTCATCCTTCCACCCATTCACCTTTTCAGTAATCCGTTCATCCTCCCTTTCTCTCTCCATTGACCCTTTCACTTAGCCATCCTTCCTTTCATCCATCAACCCATCCTTCTACTCATCCACTCATGAACCCATCCATTGACCCTATTACTCATTCATCCTTTCACTCATCTATCCACCCATTCACTCACCCATCATTCACCCTTTCACTCATCCATCCATCCATCCTTTTGCTCATTAACCATCCATTCACCTTTTCATTCATCCATTCACCCTTTCACTAATCCATCCAGTCGTCCACCAATCCATCCAGCCGTCTACCCATCCCTTCACTCACTCACCCACCTTTTCATATTAATTATGAGTGGAGCCTTTATCTGCAGAGTTGCATACAGAAGAGGCCCATCAAGAATTTCACCCTTGGAGGAGGAGCTTCGCGAGCATCCAAGATGGTCGCGTGAGCACAGAGCTCCCGGGACCCTCGCCGCCCTTCGCAACTATCCTGAAATATATCCTAATTTCGAAGATGGGCTTTTGAAGACGCACTTTGGCTGATCTCAAAACTTTTTTGAGAATTTCATTTGGACGTCAGGAGGCACTTCTACATCGACTTTAACTTCTGCGGCCTGCTCCAGGACGTGGCCGGGGGCTCTATTAGCCAGCAAGCCGTGGAGTAGTTGAATAATATCGGCCGGAGGGGTCTTCTCCCAGACGGCCTCATCCCAACTTTCGGTTTCACTTTCCTACTCCGGGCCTCGTTCGATTGGAGAACGGCTCAGATCTACCCTTGAGCCGGCTTGGCATCGCCCCTTCGCAACGTGTTTCATCTGTGAGCATTTTGCCTTCAACTTTTACGGCACTTATCCCACTGGGGCTCACTTTTGCTGACTTTTGGCCTCGCCATAAACAGCCATTTTCACCAGGTCTCGCCGGCCCCTTCAGGGCACCCTATTCAATATGGCCACCAGACCCGACCCTGAGAAGCGCAATACTAAGACGCCTCTCCGAGGGGGACAGATTCAAAGCAACGTTATGGATCGTTACACCCATCCTAAGGGATCCCCCGGTGGTACCGGCCGTACTCCTGAAGATCCGGGAGCTGAATCTGCCGCTTCTCCTGAACCTTCCCTTCAGGATGTCATGAGTGCCATCGCCGGCATGAAGGCTTCGATGGGTCAACAATACGAGGCCCTTGCCTCGAAGATCGACACGGTGGCCGTCGACGTCACTTTGATTAGAGCGGACCTGGTGAAAACTAATGAGAGGGTCAAGTCCCTAGACTTGAAGACCTCCAGCCTGACTACCGACGTCTCCGACATACAGACTGAAGTCGGCAACCTGCGTTCCTCGAACCACTTGATGGCATACCGGCTTGAGGATTTTGAAAATAGGGCACGGCGTAATAACGTCCACATTATTGGAGTCCCTGAGAACCATGAACATGCTTCCATGGATCTCCTGGTGGAAGATCTTGTTTTAAATCATCTCGCCCCCTCCCGGCTCAGCAAATTCTTTGCCGTTGAGAGAGCGCATCGAGTTCCGGGTGGAAAACCAAAACTGGGCGCCCCCCCGAGACCTATCATTGCTAAACTTTTTCACTTTCGTGATAGAGACGCTATCCTGCAGGCCTCCCGGGTGGGCGGCCCGGTGAAGTTTGAGAACACGTCTGTTAACTTCTACCCTGATTTTACTCAGTTGGTTCAAAGGCAGAGAATGGGTTTTCAGGGTGTGAAACGGAGGCTACGTGACTTGGCCTTAAGTACGCCATGCTGTTCCCAACTAGACTTCGGATCGAATATGAGGATCGGACATTTTTCTTCGATCGCCCGGAGAGTGTCAGTGACTGGCTTGACTCTTTGCCTAAAAGGGATGATCGATCCGAGCACCCTGGTGGTGCCGAGGGTGGTTTTCCGGAGCAAGAGTGACACTGTGGTTCCCGATATCCAAACTTTTCATTTGTATTTCAGCTGAGTTTAATATTTGGGTCTTCTAATGTCCTGTTCTATATTGGGCCGGGGTGGCGGGGGGGGTAAATAGGGGCTCTTTCCTCCTCCTGGGTTTCTTTGTTTAGATTAGTTTCATGGCTGGGCGACAGGCACACTGCAAGTTGGGGTGGCTATTGAGTCTCACGCAGGGGTGCAGGGTGGGGGGAGTTGTAACGGGTTCAAGTTGGGGGGTGGTGGGGGGGTGTTTGTTCGTTTGTTCTTTTTCGCAAGGCATCGCATTGTATTCCTTATTGCTTCGATTAATGTGCTCTGTGTGGAGTTTGCCCTGCAGTCTCTTCTGGAATGGGGGGTAGTGAGTTGAGACTGATGTCTTGGAATGTCAACGGGTTGGGGGACAGGATAAAACGGGGGGTTGTGCTGCAGTTTTTGAGACGTCATTCTTCTGATTTTGTCCTTCTGCAAGAAACACACTTAATTGGTAACGCTTGTCAAGCCATGAATAGACGAGGCTATCGCTTGGTTGCTCATTCCGGATTCACTTCTGGCTCTAGGGGGGTGGGTATTCTGGTCTGGTCTTCCCTTCCCTTTGAGATTGATGATGTAATACTTGATGATAGAGGGCGCTACGCCGCGCTCACTGGTAGATGGGAGGGGAAGACGCTTTCCATACTCTCAATCTATGTCCCCCCTGGCCTGCAGACTCCCACCTTTGCTGATATTGGACGGGTGGTTCTAGGGCTTCCTGAAGGTCTTCTAATCCTGGGTGGGGACTTCAACTCTGTTTTCTCTGGTACTTCGGATCGCTACCCTCCCAGAGATCTGGCTAGGTCTCAGTTATGGATGAGTGGGTTTTTAGAAACTTTCGGGCTGGTGGATAGTTGGAGGTTTATGCATCCGTTGCAGTTACAATACACCTTCCATTCAGGTGCCCACGGGAGCCTCTCCAGGCTTGATTATCTCCTAATGCCGGCGGCTCAATCCTCCTCTATTAGGGAAATCCGACACCTTCCCAGGGGCATTTCAGATCATTCCCCCTTGTGGTTCTGTGTGGAAGCTGGGATGCGCAGCGAGGGCAGAGTTGCTCCCATCAACCCTTGGTATCTCCGGAATCCTAAGATCCGCTCTGAGCTGATAAAATCTATTGATCATTACTTCCTCGATAATGTGGGATCTGTTTCTTCATCTGTGTCATTGTGGGAGGCTTTTAAGACTGTTATACGTGGACATTCACTGTTGTTAATTACTGGTGCCAAGAAGGCCAAATGTGAGGAATTGGTCCGCATTGAAGCAGCAATAACTGTGCTTGAGAGTGACCTCGAGGCGGGTGTCACCCGTGCTAAACTCCACTCCCTCAGCTTAAAACAATCTCATTATATAGCCCTGGTGACCGACGCTGCTAAGGTTATGAACAGAGAGCAACAGGGTAGGCTGTACGATGTGGGTGACAAGGCTGGTAAATTGCTTGCGTGGCTTGATAAGAAGGAAAGAGCGAATCGTGTGGTTCCTATGATTGATAGGTCGGATGGAGTATGTGTGACTGACCCGGCTGGTATCATTGACTGTTTTGTGGATCATTTCCGTACTGTGTATTCTTCAGCTGTTATTGCGGGACATTGCATTGCCCTGTCTCTCTAATGTTGATAGAGAGTTCATGGACGCACCGCTTATGACAGACGAAATAGCGATTGCCATCCGCTCCCTTCGTTCTGGCAAGGCTATCGGCCCCAATGGCTTGCCTATTGAATTGTATAAACTGCGGCCTGACAAAATGGCGCCCTATCTGAGGGAGATGTTCCTGGAGGCGCTGAAATCTGGTTCCCTCCCAGCTGATCAACGGCTGGCCTCTACCGTAGTAATACACAAGGAGGGTAAGCTGCGCGACCGTTGTGCCTCTTATAGGCCCATCTCCCTTTTAAACGCTGAACCCAAAATCTTAGCTAAATTGCTTGCTAACCGCTTGGTTAAGGTGATCTGTGATTTGATCCATCCGGATCAATCCGGTTTTATCCCCCATCGCATTACTGCCCTTAATCTTCGGCGGCTTCATGGAGTTCTCGCAAGAGCCGCGACCCTCTCTGAGCCGGCCATTTTGGCTTCATTGGATGCCACCATGGCCTTTGATACTATCGAATGGCCTTATCTCTGGGCGGCTCTCGCCAAATTTGGTTTTGACCCTGTATTCATTGCGTGGGTGAAACTTCTTTATGAGAAGCCTCTGGCTCAGGTGGTGGTTAATGGGAAGGTGTCTGGTACTTTTACCCTTGGACGGGGCACTCGGCAGGGCTGCCCGTTGTCTCCCTTGCTTTTTGCCCTTGTGCTCGAACCATTGGCCGCATGGCTCCGTTGGGAACCCTCGATAAAGGGCATTAGCTCGACTCCTGACTTCGAGGATCGTATTTCGCTTTATGCGGATGACATCCTTTTGTACCTCACATCTCCCCAGAAATCCCTGAATGTGCTCTTTGATGTTTTGACTTCATTTGGGAAGAACTCAGGTCTTGTTATTAATTGGACGAAATCCTGTGTCTATGTGTTAGCAGGAGGGGCTTCCCACGCTGCCTCGCAGAATCCCGATCCAAGTCACCGAGTCAGGGTTCAAGTACTTGGGGATTTATATCTCCCTGGATCCTGTTGTTCGCTACGAGCGCAACTTGCTTCCCCCGCTCCGATGACTGAAACTTGATGTCTCGCGCTGGCGTCGGTTACCGCTGTCGCCGCTAGGGCGTGCTGCTCTGTTTAACATGATGTCGCTGCTGAGATTTTTGTACGCACTTCACAACTCCTTTGACCCTATTCCCTCCGGGTTTTTTGGGGAAGTGGAGAGCCTACAGCGTCGTTTGTTTTGGGACGGACGTGCGCGTATTGCTCTCCCCAAGCTTACGCTCCCTTGGTACGATGGGGGCATCGCTTTCCCAGACATCAAGCGTTATTATTGGGCCTCTCAATTGAGTGCAATTTACCATGCAACTTACGCACCGGGTCCTTCACCGGCTTTTGAGATGGATAAACACCTTTTACCGAGCGGGAATTACAGTAGGGCGCTTTATTCCAAAGGGATTTGCAGGACGTTAACTGGGCCCACTAAGATTGCTGTGCGAGTTTGGCGAGATGCGAATGCGTCTTTGGGATGGGGTGATAGATTGACTCGTGCGGCTCAGTTGTATGCCTCTGAAAGATTGGGTTGCTTATGGAGAACAAAGGTTTTGAGAAATGGGACATGATTGGTATCGGTAGAGTGGGTGACCTCTGGACCAAGGGAAATGTTAAAACCTTTGAGGCGCTGAGGACAGAATATGAGCTCGGAGACAAGGAGTTTTTCAGATACGTGCAGGTGCGCCATGCCTTGCTGTCGGTTTTCGCTGCAGGCACTGACGTCCCCGAGTCCTCTCCTTTAGAGGACCGTATACTGGACGGTTATGTCCCTGACAGCACGATCTCATTGATTTATAAAAAATTGATTAATAATCTTACTGATTTACTTGTGCGTCTCAGAGCGGTATGGACTGAGGATGGGCTGGAATTAGATGACGAAGACTGGCAATCCGCATTGTCGTCGCCCAAGGAGGATGCCATTCCTGCCCGTCTTCGCTTTGTCCAACTTAAGATCCTTCACCGTGTCTATGTTACTGGTCCGAGTCTGGTGCAAATGGGCTATTCTCTGGATGGGTTGTGTAAGCGTGGCTGTGGCATGCCTGGAACCTTCCTCCACATCCTGTGGGAGTGTTCGGTGGTGGCGGAGTTTTGGGCCCGAGTGCACGCAGTGATGGAGAGAGTTACCGGAGTGTCGTTGCTGCCTGAAGCTAGGCGTTGCCTGCTGAATGTGTGGGAACCAAATGATTACACTGTGGCTCAGATCCGTTGGGCGACCCTTGGTAACATGATAGCTAAGAGAGACATTGCACAGTTGTGGGGTTCTCAGAGGTCGCCCGGGGTTTTGGTGTGGAAGGAGGGCATGGATTGGTGCATGCTTAGGGAGAAAACGGTGTATCTGGCTAGGGGTAGGCCTAGGCAATGGAACAGAGTCTGGTCTCAGTGGAATGCCTATCGTGGAAATATTTGTACTCCCCCGCAAGACTTATTACCTGATGTTCCCTTATCCCCTAAATGACGTTCCATGTACTGTTCAATACTACGAGTGCTGCACTGTTTCCCCACTGCCCCCCCCCTCTCAATCGGATTATAAATGTATGACTTCTCCTGAGTATTTGGAGTAACGCTCTCTACGACACATGGTCGCCTGTACTGTATCTAAATACCTTGCCTGTTATTGTTGTATTTTATTTGTTAATAAAAGTTTTAAAAAAAAAAATATTTCACCCTTGTTATAGTTCCTAAGGCAAGTTCTAGGATAGGCCATGGGACGGACATACCCCTCACCCTCAATCTAAAATGGCGAGCTTCTTCTCCGGATATCAATTAATGCAGAAATTGAGCAGGCAGGTTGAGTTCAGTAACTTGCGGGCAATAAACACGACCCATAAGGAGTCCTGAGGCAAAGGTATGGGTGCCAGTTGCACAGCAGACTTCTCTATGTATGTGGTGGGGTAGTAGCAACGCAGCCGCCATAGTAGTGCTTCTGAAGACCTGCTAAAGCAGGGAAATATACTAAAAAGTGATCCCAAGCCCTGAAACCTAAGCGAGGCTCGACCTTCTGTTGGCCATTCCTTGTACAGTGTATATACATGACTAGCTATATGAACTATAAATTAAAAACATGTGAGAGAGGGGCTAAGGAGAGATGAGGGGCACCATGGTGGGTGGTAGTCAGGGAATACATAAAGACGGTCATGGAAGGGGCACCAACAAAGATTGTCACCCTGGGCGCCACTAATGCACATAGTTTAGAGTTCGGCAGTTCTTCCAGAGCCTTTGCAGCAACCACCTATAACGTTTTTGACTTGTTTTAGTGATACACAGTTACACGAGAACTACGCCTCATTGTTTAAAATAAGTTTGCCATTTGCAAACAAATACAGAGCATAGACGTTTTAAGGCAAGGGCAAAGCGTGCAACTTGCAAGGAACCCAAGCTATAACGCCCCCTCCCTCCCCAAGGAAGATGATCTATTTCTATATCATTTATGTCTATTTATTTCAACGTACCCCCTATCCTACGTAGTTTTAAGGCTTGTTGGGCCCCAAGGGAAGACATATATCAGCTGTTTCTGCATGAGTCAGTTTCTAAAACTTTAACATAGTTTAATATTTTTGTGGATTATACAAGCTTCAGTGTTCAGAAAATGGTTAATAAAATACACAAATGTTCCGAACAGGGGGCCCCTAAACATGTCATGCACAGGGCCCCGAAATTCATTAGGATGACAATGATACAGGGCAGTAGCTATCAACGGTGGAGAAGGATCATCAACACCGGGTCCATTGCACCCCAATTACTGTTGCCTTTTAGTGTGCAAACAGACAGCGGGGTGACATTATCATTGCTTGCACTGGGGCCCAGTGCTCTCGTGTTACACCACCGCACAGAGACCATATTTTATCTGTCATTTAATCTGTTTAATGCATCCTGCGATAAGGATCTCCTGAAGAATAGCCAGACCTGCAAGAAACCTCCGAAAATGCATTAGGATCGGATTCTGACATTAACAGTTCCCCAGGCTCCAATCCAGCCAATGGCGCTGCCTTGAGGCCTAGTCCCTTTAGAACGCGATTTACTGAGTCTACAGGTCAGGGATAGAATAAGGGTCCCAAAAAAATGTAAAAAGGGAAAGGCTCAAAACGTGCGCTGCACGTCCAGAAGTGCCATGGCTGGGTACCCTAAAGCTGTTCTCATTGGCCTTGAATCAGGGCCAATGAGAACAGTACTCCTGCAGGGTACCAGCAAGCTCTAGGATTGGCTGATGGCTTTAAAGCCAATCCTAAATCGCTTTGTTTGGTCTCCACAGCAAATGGTTGGCATTAGAAAGGCACACGATTGGCTGACAAACAACAGCTGTTAAAATTACGGACAAATGGTGTCCATTAAACCTTCACGGACAAAAGACAGACGGACCAAATTACAGACTGTCCGTGAAATTTACAGATGGTTGGTCACCCTACCCCCAAGTTCCAGGGGGCCCCCTCAGCACATTAGTCTGGACTGAGAGCCCATTATTGAGTCCAGATGGGGCCCCTCCACGTACCCTGCAAGGGGGGCCATCATGTTTCGTTACACTAGTGGGAATAACTCATGGGAAATTTAATGAGAGTAAAATCTGTGGGTGCAGCAGGACCAAATGGAATTCCAAACCCATTATTTTAAGAAGATGTAGTCTTTTGGGCACACTATTTACCCCCAATGTTTAACTATCTTTATTGCTCGAATCAGCTACCAGACTCTTGAAATGAAGATTTATAAAGATTTATAAAGCGCATGGCTGCCCTTGAGCGTCCCCTTGGAAAGGTAATATCTTCTATCAGTGAAGTAACAAGCAAAATTGCCACAAAGAATGGCCATAACAAGCATGCATTATGGCACCAAGCCTAATTAATTTATATCTCGCAGACTTAGTTGATGCTCTGGAATTGCACAACAGACGTCCGCCAAGCCTCGTTTTAGAGAAGTTGGGTTGTCTCCAGTATGCAGACGATATAGTTCTATTAAGCAAAACACCAATAGTCCTGCAAATGGACATGGGTGCTCTAAAAAAACTATATGGCGAAGCAAGGGTTAGAGTTAAAACTGAATAAAACAAAAGTGATTCCGCTGTTTAATTTTAAATTTAAGTCTCACTCCTGGTTTTTAGAGGGGAAAAAGTTGGAGGAAGTTTGATCAGATAAATACCTGGGATTTATTGTGGACCAACAAATGACCTGCAAACCCCATTTAGTAGCCATCCAGGCCAATGCACAATCGCAAATCTATGGGTTCAAAATATTAAAACAGAACCTGAGTGCCAGTCATTAACTCATCTGCTCAAGGTTATGTCAGCTCGGTTACTCCCAACGTTGTCTTATGGCGCATAAATGATGCTGGGGCACAATATAGCCATGCTGAACATGAGCAAAACATACGTTTACAGATCGGTTTTTAATATTCCAAAGTCAGCTTCACCATCCCAAGTCCATCTAGAGTTTGGCTTAAAAAAATTAGGAGCCTGCCAGTGTAAAAATGCATTTATAAAACTGTGCTGGAGATTGCAAACTTCCAAAAGGGGAGCCATTAAAAATCTATGCTGGCTTGAAATTGAGGAACAGCAGCAAAGCAACGTAAAAGGCTCTTGGGGAAGCCAACTAAACCAGTCAATTAAGGATTTAGACATTTAAGAAGAATGGCCAGCAAATATGGGAAAAGCAGCATTTAAGCAAGTTCTAAAAGCCTCAACTCGAGTATATTTCCACAGCCATAAAGCATCACTTCATGTTAGTTAGTTTTGGTAACATGGAGTCAAAAGATTTAGGGCCACATGTATCAACCAATTTTGCATTTGCAAACGGGACGATGCAATATTTGGAAGGGGCGTGTTCAGGGCATCCCTTCCAAATAGCAAAAACTAATGGTATGTATGAACGTTTTGTGACCGTGAATGTGGTCGCAAAACATTTGCATTTTACCACCTATTTCAAGTAGGTGGTAACCCATTCGCCAATGGGAAGGGGTCCCTAAGGGACCCCTTCCCCTTTCACAATGGTTGCAAAAACATTTTTAAGAGCAGCAAATGGTCCTGTGGACCACTGCCTGCTCTTAAAAAGAAACTTTTCTTCTTTTTTTCTTAAACGCAACCTGTTTTCCTTTAGGAAAACGAGCTGCATTTAAAAAAAATTGCTTTATTGAAAAGCAATCACAGATATAGTGGTCTGCTGACCCCACTAGGCCACCATCCCCGTGATTATAGCGACTCCTAGGGAGTCGTAAATTGCGATCTACCTCATTAATATTAATGATGTAGGTCGATTTGCTATCCACTAGTAATCGGTATATGAAACTCATTGAGTTTCATACATCGGAAATTGCGATTACTTAATTGCGATTTTCAGAAAATTGCAATTAGGTAATCACAATTTCCAAATGTTATACATGTGGCCATTAATTCCCTCCTGGAAAAGCCAGGTGCAAAATTTAACCTGTAGACTTTGTGGATACAGTCAAGAGACTTTAGCCCACATCTTTTGCGTATGTCCAGTACCGCCGCCACAAAGGAAACTCCTTTTGAAAGCAATATTCAGAAACATGGGAATACGTTCATGTAGGCATACTGTAATCACCTGGCTAAGTGGAATGCCCCATGCCGCTATTCAACAAAATGTCCAAAAAGACTTAGAACTGTACTTCTCACTTGCACAATGCATCTGCACTTTAAGCCGTGACACAAAGATGGCCAGTGCAAGCAAATTGTCATGTAGAAGGTCCCGGGGTGGGTTAAAAGGCAGTTTAATGCTGAGAACCGTTGTTGAATAGTTTTTAATCTTTTTAAGGTGTCGACCGAGTTCAGTAGTTACCAAAGGCTAAATTAGCTAGGCCAATAACTTTGATTTATGTTGATGGGTGACAATGCCTAGAATACATTGCCCTAACCATTGTTTTTAGGTCGAGGGACCGTAGCACTGCGAAGCAGTGAGGGCGGAGTCCCGAAGATTTAATGTTTTGGAGTTAGGGGGCTTGGAACCTGCCTCTCTCCTCCATTCTCCTCCATTGGCTGGCTTCCTAAACGGAGGCCAGCCATTGGAGGAGAAAGGAGTCACTCCAATAAAGCCCCGCCTCTTTCGGATTCGGGGGCGTTTTTTTTGCGTTCTTTCGACTGTGCCGTCACCCGTCACTAAGAACCCAAAAACACGCCCCCGAATCCAAAAATGCTGGCGCTTCTCGGACGCCATTTCTGCCCGACCGCCGGCGCCGCCTGAAGAAGTACCGGCATGGGGATCCCCTCCATCGGGTGCTCACCCCGCTGTATATTTAAATTAAAGAGGGAGCCTACCCCTCATCAGCCCCGCATTACCGCCGCAGCCCAGGACACCCGAAAATCGCCGCTGCTGGCCCGGGGATCCTCTGAGAGGCACTGTGCCATCTTCCAAACTCCAGGGCTGCGCTGCGATTGGTTACCGCAGCCGCGACCCGGAAGTACAGTGGGCCAGGCAGGAAGCGAACGGGAGGTCTCCCCGCGCTCCTGCCCGGCAAGGAGAAGAAACCCGTCCCCAGCCGCCGCCGACCGGAGAAGCCCAGCAACCCTGCCCGCGGCAGAGAGGAGCCGCCACGTCCCCAAACAGCCGGTGAGTGCCGTTTTTCTTGCTTCTGCCCCCCTCCAAGGTGTGAACTTAGTTCTGTAATGTACCGCACAAGCACCATCCACACAGAACAACTGACACAGTTGCTGTTTCCACACATTATTCCCTATTTTAAACCCAGGTCTCTGAATTGAGTGCACAAACACCTGGAACACACCGCATAAATTTGACAGACATTAATGTTCAGGTCTAAATGGCACCCTTGGTGCTTACATTGTTAACCTATTTTTGTGTCCCGCTATTGGGCAACAAGATGCAAAATGCAAATACAACATCCATGTTTTCAGTTCCTTTTTTGTGCCAAGCATACATTTGGTGATTAGGATTCTGTCTTTTTTAATATTCCTAGTGTCAGATAAATAAAAAGTGCTTCAGAGATGTGTTCCATGGTTTCTGATACTTTTACCCTCTTGTTTAGTCTGCTTAGATTTGGTTGGTAAGATCGGATTTGTGTTTCATAACTGGAAGTGTAGTGAGGTACCAGTTTTTGCTGGTATTGATGGTCTTGTAACTCGTAGACATTGATGATGGTAAGTAGTTTAAAATTGATCCTTTACTCCTCTTGGGGTCCACTGACGTCCTTTGGGGCCTGAGTGATGCAGTTTGGCATCTTTGGGGTTTATCATTCTCACTGCTTGTAAGCTCTGGAGCTTCTGCGCGTGATTGGCCAGTTTGAAGCAGTCTAGATAAGGCTTGTCCAATACCTTCATTATCAGGGTGATGTGATGGCTCATTTGGAGGAGGCAATCAACCTTTTAGCTTTATAAACTGACAACGGATGTTTCGCATGACAACTGTGGTCTGACGAATGAAAGAAAGCTATATGTCAAGCCAGACTCCAATAGTTTTGTTTTTATTATTTGGCTTTCTTTACTCTTAATACAATCTCTCCCAATTTGTTTTAAAATGATCAAGCTTGGTTGTCTAAAGACACAATATCATGGGTTTCCTAAAAATGCATGTGTAATACATTGGTAAAAGTCTTCCCTAGTGGCTAAACTTAATTTATATAACACCCCTAGGTTGAAGGCGTTTATGTTATTTTAGAGAAGATTTAGAAATGTGATGGACTCACGGCAAAAAATATGAAGCTACGTGATCTTCTGTATGAATTCTTAGTTTTTTCTTGCCTTCTGCACCCTGATTGTGCTGCTTTTCTTGCCTTTTGCCCCCTGATTGTGCCGTTTTTCTTGCCTCTGCCCCCCTGATTGTGCTGTTTTTATTGCCTCTGCCCCCCTGATTGTGCCGTTTTTATTGCCTCTGCCCCCCTGATTGTGCCGTTTTTCTAGTCGTGTGTGTTGGGCTCTGTGTGTAATGGGCTCTGTGTGTGTTGGGCTCTGTGTGTGTTGGGCTCTGTGTGTGTTGGGCTCTGTGTGTGTTGGGCTCTGTGTGTGTGTGGCTGTGTGTGTGTGGGGCTCTGTGTGTGTCTGTAGCTTTTTTTGTAGGTGGCTGTGTGTGTGGGTGGCTCTATGTGAATGACTGTGTGGGTGGCTCTGTATGTGTGTGTGCGGGTGGCTCTGTCTGTGTGTGCGCGTGTGGCTCTGTATGTGTGTGCGCGTGGCTCTGTCTGTGTGTGCGCGTGGCTCTGTCTGTGTGTGCGCATGGCTCTGTCTTTGTGTGCGCGTGGCTCTGTCTTTGTGTGCGCGTGGCTCTGTCTGTGTGTGCGCGTGGCTCTGTCTGTGTGTGTGCGTGGCTCTGTCTGTGTGTGCGCGTGGCTCTGTCTGTGTGTGCGCGTGGCTCTGTCTGTGTGTGCACGTGGCTCTGTCTGTGTGTGCGCGTGGCTCTCTGTGTGTGTGCGTGGCTCTGTCTGTGTGAGCGCGTGGCTCTGTCTGTGTGTGCGCGTGGCTCAGTCTGTGCGTGTGGCTCTGTGTGTGCGCGTGGCTCTGTGTGCGCGCGTGGCTCTCTGGGTGCACGTGGCTCTGTGTGTGTGCGTGGCTCTGTGTGTGCGCGTGGCCCTGTGTGTGCGCGTGGCTCTGTGTGTGCGCATGGCTCTGTGTGTGTGCGTGGCTCTGTGTGTGCACGCGTGGCTCTGTCTGTGCGCGCGGCTCTGTCTGTGTGTGTGCGCGTGGCTCTGTTTGTGCATGTGCGCGTGGCTCTGTCTCTGTGTGTGCGCGTGGCTCTGTGTGTGCACGCATGGCTCTGTCTGTGTGTGTGCGCGTGACTCTGTGTGTGTGTGTACGCGTGGCTCTGTGTGTGTGCGCGTGGCTCTGTCTGTGTGTGTGCGTGTGGCTCTGTCTGTGTGTGTGCGCGTGGCTCTGTCATTGTGTGTGTGTGTGGCTCTGTCTGTGTGTGCGCGTGGCTTTGTCTGTGTGTGTGTGTGGCTCTGTCTGTGTGTGTGTGTGTGTGCATGGCTCTGTCTGTGTGTGTGTGTGTGTATGCGTGGCTCTGTCTGTGTGTGTGTGTGTGCACGGCTCTGTCTGTGTGTGTGTGTGTGTGTGTGCGCGGCTCTGTCTGTGTGTATGTATGTGTGCGCGGCTGTGTCTGTGTGTGTGTGTGTGTGCGTGGCTCTGTCTGTGTGTGTGTGCGTGGCTCTGTCTATGTGTGTGTGTGTGCGTGGCTCTGTCTGTGTGTGTGTGCGCGGCTCTGTCTGTGTGTGTGTGCGTGGCTCTGTCTGTGTGTGTGTGTGGGCACGTGGCTCTGTCTGTGTGTGTGTACGCGGCTCTGTGTGTGTGTGTGTGCGCGTGGCTCTGTCTGTGTGTGTGTGTGCGCGGCTCTGTCTGTGTGTGTGTGCGCGGCTCTGTCTGTGTGTGTGTGTGCGTGGCTCTGTCTCTGTGTGTGTGTGTGTGTGTGTGTGCGCGGCTCTGTCTGTGTGTGTGTGTGTGCGCGGCTCTGTCTGTGTGTGTGTGTGTGCACGGCAATGTCTGTGTATGTGTGGCTCTGTGTCCGCGAATACTCTCTACTACTCTGTAATGCTCACCTATTACCATTGTAAATAACAATATCATTTATTTATGTTTAATAATGCCAAGACCATTGCATTGTAAATGCTTGTTGAAATTTGTACCCATCTTCTATACAAAAGTTTAACTCGTGTGACCTGCAGGAAGCACGAGGATGGCGAAAAATTAGCCACTATACCCACGAATACGACCTCTTTTAGTACTATGAGATGTAAATATATTGCTGCTAGCCTCTGAAGGCATTTCAAACTGATTGGTACTTTTGTCTTTTTTTCACCTTGTTTTTACATTATTTGTGATCGATTTTAACATATAGTGATGCCTTTTCGAAAAATTAAATAGCCGTTATATTCATGGCTCTGCCTTCCTTTGAAACCCAGTTAAATGCCATTATAATAGCTGCTATTACCCAAAGGCATGTTTTGGAATGATGGTACTTTATGTATTATGCACAAGTTTTTTTATGTTATTGAGCCCTGCTGCTAGCCTCTGAAGACCCTTTAAAATGATTTCTTACTTTTCTCGTTTTTATAGGGTGCTTTTATATTATTTGTAGTCTATTTTAACATGAAGTGCTGAGTTGCCGAAAAATTCAATAGTCAATATATACACGGTTTTGCCCTCCTTTTAAACTCAGCACAATGCAATTATAATTGCGGCTAGTACCTGGAGGGACGTGATGAAATCATGGTATTTTATATATCTATTAACAATAATTTTTTTATGTTATGGAGATCTGTTTAACATAACTATGATTGTTTTATCCCTTACTTTTTCACTTTGTAAGGGTTTTAAATACCCAAATACAATAAAGATTGTACTTTACTTTACTTGCGGATCCCGGTGCCTGGGCACAGGAATCCTGTCGCAGAAGGGACTCTTCAAGGCTTGGTCCTGACCTGGGGTTGGCCTTATAATGTGAGTGAACATTCATAGTGTAGGTCTGCAAAGCTTACACTATATTACACATTTTAGGGTAAATCTGCAATAAAGTACAGTTTTTCTACATTTAAGATTAAGTTAAGTTAAGTTAAAGTTCTTTTTAAAGCGCACTTTCACCAAATGGTTTTATGGCGCTGTGAACGGGGGACAGCAGGGGAGTGAAAGGAAGGCATTGCGTTACTGGTAGGCCTGACAGAACAGCAGAGTTTTCAGACGGGATCTGAAGTGGGTATAGGATGTAGTTAATCTAAATTCCAGGGGGAGTGAGTTCCAAAAGAAGGGGGCAAGAAAAGAGAATCTAAGACCACCGTGTTTCTTACGTTTGAGGGTGGGAGTGGTAAGCAAGGCCAAGTGGGAGGAGCGAAGATCGCAAGAGGGGAGATAGCGGTGGATCAAAGAGGAAATGAAAGCTGGGCCAAGGTCGGCCATTGCTTTGAAGGTGATGCAGCCTAATTTGAATTCGCAGCGTTTGGCCACCGGGAGCCAGTGAAGACTCTTAAACAGGGGGCAGACATGGTGGTGTCTAGGTTAGTGGAAAATGAGCCTAGCGGCCTGGTTCTGCACCAGTTGCAGACGGCGGAACTGGTAGGCAGGGATGCCAATGTAAAGTGAGTTGGCATAATCAATGTGGGAGATGACCAGGGCCAGAAGAGCAAGTGTTAAGGCCTCCGTAGTTAAGAATCTAGAGATCTTTCGAATTCTGTGGAGGTGGAAAAAGCAGGATGACACCACTGCGCTAATCTGGGGCTTCATGGATAGGTCTTTGCAGATTATGACCCCCAGGGTCCAGCGAGGTACAGAAGTAGGAAAAACACGCACCGTTAGTGTAGCGTTACAGTCCCTAACATCATAGCTACACTAATGATGTCATAGGTCCCTGGCTCAGTTGATAACCTGATTCCAGTCCTTTGCCCCCTTTAGTGGGTCAAGTTAATTATTTTGCTCCCCATCAGGAGGATCACAGATATACCCACACAATAGAGCAATTAACTTAACTAGGTTCCTGGGGAAGGAAGAAGTCGGGGAGAAGTCTCTATCTCTTATTTAGCTTATCACACAGCACCTGGACTGGGGTAGCCCAGGTCTACTGGAACAAAGCAGAAGGGCCAGACCTCTGGAGTCAAGACAGAAGGGGCTTTGAAGGTTTGGTGGGAAGAGGTCAGGCAGCTACGTCAGGTAGAGGCAAAGCTGAAATTACCAGGGAAGCTCTTTCCACAGACAACTTGAAGTTGCCATAGTGGATTGTCTCAAAATGCTGTACAGGAGGGTTGGGACAGGGCATAGGTAATGATGCGGTACCCTATATTTAGCCTGGGGGGCGTAGAACTTCACCCCCCCATGTAAAAAAGCACAAGGGATAGACATTTGAGAAGACACTGAACTTGGGAGTGACAATGGTGAAAGGATGCCCAGCTGAAATGAGAAGCCTCTTGATGACCTACAAGAATAGACCTTGGGACGTTGACTCCAGCTATCCCCCTGGACTAGGATGTGTCTCTCCAGGCCAGTGGCACTTGCCCTCTTATGCCCCCTGAGGAACAGTTGGGGGAATGGACCTGCTGGGAGACCCTGGATGGTTCCTCTGGGCCTTTTGTGAATTCCAGGAGCAATGTTTCAGCTTTGGATGATATCCTGATGGTGGTGTAACCAGAGGATGGCTAGGTATTGGACGGAAATCAACCTGGGATGGCAGAGCACGTCATTGGGAAACTGGGGTTGAGGAATAGGTAGAACTGGACATAGTACAGTGGCACTGTACAGTAAAATGGTTGTAGGCAACAGTGATATGTCAATGTGAGGAGTAGGGAGTGTGATGAGTGACCTAGGAGATTATTTTTCAGGGGTGCAGGCAGTGTAGTTATGGTAACTCCAGCAATGCTACTTTTTACTTTACAAATCTATGATCTCTTTGTTGGCTTGATTCATGATTATACCATCACAATAAATGCTGATAGTGAGTTTTCTAGAGACACCGCAAGGGAGGAATTTGTTGAACATTGTGAACGCCATGGAATTCTGAAAGCTTAATTGGTGAGTCTGGATTGGAATATATTATGCCAAACTGAAATCATGTTGGCTTGTTCTCTGTTGCATCATTTGTTATTGACATACATTTTTTGTTTAACCCGTTGATCTCAGCGCGAATTCCGCCGCAGTGCAGGTGATTTATGACTGGGCGTGGTTCTGACGGCCCCTGGCCGTCCTCCGGACATGCCCACCATGATGTCGGACGGCTGGGGGCCGTCCGACGCACGCAAAGGGTTAAAATGTTCTCCGCTGTGTCAAAGTGGTAAATTTGTACAGCGTATGCTATATATGGATGAAGATTTTATAGAAGGATATCTGGATCCACATGCTCCGAAGTTCAAACGTAACTGATTTTTATGTCTCACCAAATTCATCCATACTCGGGTTTCCTCCTCTATTTACATGATTATAAAGCAATACACCCATAGTTCAGAATCGTGTATGCAGATGTGCAACTATTGGTGAAGATCAAAGGAGCAGCAAGCCCACTATTCCGATTCCTAAATGCAGATTTTGTTGAAGACCAAGACTTTCATTCTGGACCAATTTAGCCCACAACAGTGAAAGATTTGATTGTTAACTTTCTTTTTGATTTCAGTAATATTATTGATTTTTATATGAAGAAAAAAGGCAATCATGAAACAGCAGTACAAAACACGCTATAAAGAAATAGAATGAAAATATAAATCATCATTCCAATTATCCAAAAGGCATAACAAATTATAAAACAAATTATTGGTTATAAAAGTAAAACAATTTAATGGAAATGCAGTAGTTGACATGACAATTCTGAAAGCAGTCTTGTTCATATTCACATCCCTGGATAACAGATAGCGTGATAATACCAAACTTTTGAGAGTACAAAGATTAATCATTGGCGTGTAATCCGTGATAAAATATAGTAAAAACATAATTAAACAGATAATATTGTAACATAGATGGATTATCAAAATAGGATATAGGTATCAAATCATATATCCAATGCCCATCTCCTTATTGTTGAGGAACTAGTAAATAGAAATGGGAGTCAAGGCACTACTAGTGGAGTGCCAGTGAGTGGTAAATAGAGGCAGTCAGGGGGTTTGGTATCGGAAAAGTAGTTGTCCAATGTTTTCGATACGGGTCTGAACTGTTGTCTCCAAGGAAAATGCTGAAGAGCAATATTGTCATCACCATTTTAAGTGTAAAATCCAGTTCAGCCAAGACTTAAAGGAGGTGTTTTTCCAAATATTGAGCACCGACTTACAGGCTGCAGTCAGTAAGATGTCTATTAATAGATTGTCGTAAACCGACCGGACCTGAGGATCTTGGAAACCATGAATGAGTGAGACAAGTCGTGCTTCAGTCGGACTCCAAATAGAGACCTAGGGGCAGATGTATCAAACGTTTTTTTTGTCGCAAACGCTGCGATTCGCAAAATAGCAGCGTTTGCGACAAAAAAACAGAAAATGCGATGTATCATTGAAATCGCATCGCAAACTTAAAGAATTGCAAATTTTGCGATTCCTTAATTTTGCGTCAGCATTTAAGGAATCGCAAATTGTGATTCCTTAAATGCTATGTATGAAGCATTCCGGTGTTGCGAATTTAGACTAAGAAATCGCAAATTAACACCAACTTGTGGTTGGTGGTAATTTGCGATTTCTTTTACAAATGCACTTTTTGGCATTTGTAAAGGTGCCATTTGGCGCTCATACATGCCCTTAGGGCATGTATGTGCGCCATATGCGCACACTTGTAAATTTCAGGGGTGCAGCAGGGTGTCCTTAAGACACCCTTGCACCCTTGAAATTATTCTCAATTTGCGATTAGCAAATTGCGAATCGCAAATTGAGAATAACTTCACATTCATTCCTATGGGCCTCCTGGCCCATAGAAATGAATGGGAAATTATTCCTTATTTGCGAATTCGCAATTTGCTATTCGAAAATAAGGAATTTTAGGAAATCGCAAAAAAAATTGCGATTTTGTAGATACATACCATTTTGCAATTCTCAAATAGCGATTCTCAAAAAATCGCTATTTGAGAATCGCAAATAGGTATTTTGATAGTTCTGCCCCTTGGTGGCCAGATTTATTGAAGGAGCATATAAGTGTAGGCAGAGAGTGGTCCTCATGAGAGTTCCTAGACTTGGTTATGCAAATCATATAAGTCCAACTCCAAAAGATTGTACTGGCACTGGATTTCTTTAAAGAAGAGAGGTGATTATTGCATACCCAGCTGTTTCAAGAAATGGATGCCCTTGGCAGACCAGGTACGCCAGTGATACTCAAAGTATGACCCGGAGGCAACAAGCGGCCCTTCTGACCTTTACATGCGGTCCCCTGGTCAATAGCAGCTCCAGGCTGCTGTTTACTCGACTCAGTACTAATATCAAAAATATGTTAAATGAATGGGCACACATCTATCTCATGGTTAATTGAAGCTAAAGAAAGGAAGTAACAAGGTTGTCCTGCAATGCTTAACTTCATTTTAATACCTTCATTTTAAAGACATCTTGTAGCAAGTGTGTAAAAATATGGTTATCTCTTCAAAATTCAAAAAGTATTTTTCATTAACATGAAGAATCGTTTCACCTTAGTACATTCTATCAGTGCATTTAGGAGTATGTTTTTAAAGTGCATTGAGGAATTTTTTTTAAGTGGTACTTTTCAAACATGAATTTAGAAATGTTTATTCTTCTCCCCACCCTGACAACAACACCAATAGTGAACTAACTGGTAGATTCATCAAAGACCCGTTTTGCGAGTCTTTAATAGCGATTCATAAGGAATCGCTATTAAGGACTTGCAAAACGGGATTCATGTAGGAATTGCAATAAATATTGCGATTCCTACATGTTCCTTATTTGCGATTAGCAAATTGCTAATCGCAAATAAGGAATAACTCCCCATGCATTCCTATGGGCCTACAGGCCCATAGGAATGTATGGGGAGTTATTCCTTATTTGCGATTAGCAATTAGCTAATCGCAAATAAGGAAGCGATTTCAAGGGTGCCAGGGGTGTCCAAAGGACACCCTGTAACACCCCTGAAATGCAACATTACACAGGTGTTGCGCACACACATGTCCAAAGGACGTGTGTGTGTAACATGCAACAGAGAATAATGCACTAAAGTGCTTTGTTCTATTTTTTTCGCTATTTACCACGAAGTCTGACTTTCTGGTAAATAGCGACCAAATATTGCGAATTCACAATTTTTAAATGTTTCATGAATGGCATTTAAGGAATCTCTAATAGAAATTCCTTAAATGCTACTCCTCGCAAATTTGCGAATTCTTTAATAGCGATTTTTGCATTTGGGATGATGAATCCAAAATGCGAAAATTGCACTCGCAAAGGGCCAGATTCTCAGAATCTGGCCCTTTTGCGAGCGCATTTCGCTTGATGAATCTGGCTGTAAGAGGCCCATCACTTGTTACATACACCCTGTGGGTGGGCTGGCTTGCTTGTTATTATACCTGGACAACATTATGGTTTATTGAATGAAACACAGCAGAAGGTTTTTTACAGCGCACACCCTGAAGTCCTCTTATATGCGATAATGAAGGAAAAGGAGGGAAAGTCAACTAAATGAATTGCCAGGGAGCACACAAGTTGTCCAAGTAGCGAAGCCCGGGATTGATCCTAGGTTTTCTGGTTTCATAGGGTGCGATTCAGCCACTAGATGTACAGGCTTTGCTTCCCCTACACCTATCCTTCCCCTCACCCCCACCACCACCCTACTGACATCAGTGCGGCCCTCGGTCACACCAGAGGCTAAACTTTTTGGGCCCTGGGAAAATGTTTGTGAGTACCCTTGAGGTTCGCCAATACACAGGTGTGCCATGTGTTATTAATTTTGTGATATACCAGAGTGAAGACAAATTAGATAGGTTTATTGGGACCTCTAGAAGTTTATTTATTTTCATAAGAGTCCCTTCCGTGTTGTAAAAAATATATTTGTCTGAATGGGATGGTCTGATTTTGGTAGAAAAGAGCATAATGGGATGTATACCTCAAGGATCTCTCTTTCAACTAAAATCCATGAGGGGTATAGTATGGCAGTTGTCATAATACTGAACAAGTGTGGAAATATTTCCAAGAGCAAAGACAATTAGAGGAGGCCAGCAGAGCACATAGTCACAATATATTACAACAAAAATACATGATATGAAAAAAGCTGTCTGAAATAGTCTAGTACTGAACAGAATGTAAAATATCAATACGGTGTTGAATGAGATAGATGCGTGAAACAGGTGCGCTAGTTCCCCCATTTGTATTATTAAATGTGCTAACAGAGGGCCATCCGTGTTGGTAGACTAACTTTACATAGGGCTCCTGTGACACATATGGTAACCAATGAACTGGGCCGTGAGAGCAGAGCCTAGAGCACAATCGGGCATAGCGAAAAATGGCAAGGCAAAAAATAGCATTAGGTTGTGACAGAAGAAAACGCCCATGGGAAGGAGTTAGAAGCAGAAGGTGCTAAATTTTGCCATTAGAGTGAGTCAGTGGGAGATGAATTGGGCACAAAGGTACACTTATCTGCAGTAGCACAAGGAAGAACGCCAGTGTAGTATATATGAGTGATGCTCAGATCAAAGTCATCACACAAATAGCATATAGTCCCTGGGGACAGGGCTCAGATTTTCTTTTTTGTGGTGGGTGTGGGTTGGGTTTCCATGACCAGGCCATCTCTTTCATCCAAGAAAGCTTGCAGGTCTTTTTGATCAACAAAGAAATGGTGCTTCCCATAGATGTAGACTCTAAATGTTGCAGGACCAGCAAAAGAAAACGGAAGGTTAGAATTTCTGAGCCTGGGTCTAAGTGCCAGAAAACCCTTCGTGACTTTCACAGTTGACTTGTAGTAGTCCTGCGATATGATATTTTGTGACCATTCCATATAATATGGTTATTCTTACGCATGAAGTTCAGTATCAACTCAGTATGCTGGTAGCATAACGGCCTACAAACAATCTGTTATGTAATGGCTTAATTTGATGGTTTAAATGAGGGGACTCTGGGTGCTCTCACAATCTCAAAGACTTTTTGAAGGACAAGCCCGTTGCTTGTGATAGCCACTTCTCCAGGAGAGAAATACAAGAATCCGCAGAGTTCTCCGTTCCTTCAGGTATTCCGAAAATCCACACATTTCCCCTTCGATTTCTGTTCTCTAATTCCACTGTGTCCCTTTGGAGTAACTTGGGTGATGCTTGTAGCATCATAATGGCTTTGTTTGAGTGGCTGGCCATGTCCTCCACTGTCCTAGTCTGGTCTGGCAGTTCGGGCTGGACTGTTACCATTGGGCGCAGGGTCAAGACTTCTTTGCATATGGCTGGGTCCAAACTGGAATGGCATGGTGAACGATTGATTTAGGCCCAGATCCTCTGTACTGGGGTGAAGGTTTGACATTGTTCTGCATTCTGTCCATCAATTGTTCTTTTTGCTAGGTACCACTACAGCACTTCAGTCCATACGGACAAGAGCAGCAGGCTTAAGCCACCATTCACTGCGCCTTACAAGCCTCACCCCTTGCATGTTAACTTTTTATGACAATGATTGCGGTGGCTAATGGATCCAGTGGCAGCACATATGAAAGACTGATTAAGGTTCTGAGGAGATTCAGGGAGTATATTTTGTTGTACAATAATCTAAATGATCATTTATAAGTGGGCAGAAGTAGGACATCCCTTGTAAATCAAAAGAGGGGCATTGTGCCCATGTTGTGGTCCCCGTGCTCATTTAGACTTGGGGAAATTGCTGAGTTCTTGATAGCAGAGCGGTAGCTGGCTCCTCCATTGGAAACCCTTCTGCCACCTGACTAAACAGCGACAAAAGACTCGTTCCTGTTTTGTCTGAAAGCCAGTGCAGATGCAAACAGTTCAAATGTAGCATTTGTCTGCCACATGCTGTAAAACCAAAACAGTGCCTTGTTTTTCTGGCCTACTCAGAGTTGCGTTCTCTCCAACATTGCTCCTGCGCTCCTACTGCTGTGGACAATGTTATGTTTGGCAGGTGGCCCACCACACGGACTAGCAGCTGGTGGCCCATCTCCCATATTTTAAATGACCTCCTAAATCTAATCAGCCACAGTGAAATTTTACAATTCTGGCTGATCCTGCAGGCCATGAAATTGGTCAGTGACACGGGCTCACACGACTGGCACTGTGACACTTGAGAAACCATTACTGCTATTTCCAGTGCAGATTTAAAACTGGAACCGAGGCTGTGCGGAAAAGGCTGTCCCACTTCACTTTCTTATATATTCAAGATGATGATCTTTCAACAGACAGGCCCTCACTCATAGTATCAGTGTTGCATTGTAGTGAATATATTCATGTGTTGAACTGAATCGCATGAATACTGAGTAAACATATATGTCTCAGATCTCAATTTAAGGTCAAAGAGAATGGTGCAGATGAGCAAAACATCTTGTTATTCGCAAAGTCAAACTTATATATGGACTGGCAAAGGTTTATTTAATCAGTGTGCTGGTAGTGGCACTTTCTGGCTGGCTAAGGCAATGCCCTAGCTAGGCAGAAGCTACCACTCCCGTCAGGAACGGATGATTACACTTACTGTATAACCTGCGCTCACCGTTGGGTAGCTTGACATGGAGCCGTCAGGCTTATTACAGAGGACAGCAATCATTCACAATAAATATGTTGAGTGTCACAAAAGATACTTCACATGTAATGTATGTAAATAACGTTTGTATTTAACACACACAATAATCAACACAACATGAACATCATGTACTTTTGGGAATAAATAAATCAGCCTTGGAAATCTTACTAGCAGTATTAGGTCCAACCATGTTTAAATGACATTAGCAATATGCACACTTGGGAAAGATCCTAATCTACCTCCTTCCCACAACACCCTTATGCGTTGCAACACGTTGCCCATCCTGGCAACTCTGATAATTCCAAACCAGCAAGTTATGGGGTGTATTCCAGGCCACAGTGATATTCGAAAAATGTACATACAAGGAATTATAACACTTTATAGGAGCACCGTAGTCCGAGGTGGCACAGGTAAAAACAATGTCCAACATTGTGTTCCTCTGGCAGGAAATCAACATATAATGCGCCTGTGTAATGAAATGTAATGGCTTGTGTCATCGATCATGAACAGTCTACAGACTGTCAGTCCCACACACACACACATACATGCACTCAGCACTGATACGCAGGGCAACCGATATCAGGCAAGTCCATTCCGAACATGCTCGCTCACATATGTACAGGGCACCCTAATGCAGTGCAGCTGATATCCGGCCGGTCAAGCGGTTACACACTGCAGTGACCCCGCAGCCCAACTCACCCTGTCTAAATTACACCCACAGATTGGTCGATAACCAGCTCTCCCAAGCGACCGTAGTCACACTTAGTCAGTGTCCCAGGGAAGAAGGTGGGGGGAAGGTAGCAGGACTAATTAGGGGGTCGTCATCAAATGGGGGGATTGGCCACCCCTCAAGAAATTCACCCACAGGATTCAGAGCAGGAGTGGGCAATAATCAGTCACTCAAAAAGGGAACCACCAGGGGCCTTTCGGTACTTTTTATTTATTTTATTTAGTGTTTTCTATAGCACAAACATGACCCTGTAAAGGGTATCAGAGCGCTTTACAGAAGTATTTCAACATTAAAACCTTATAGATTACAAGTCACTAAATCTTTAAAACATAAAAACTTCAGGAAAGCGTAAAACATATATATCAGTCAACAGTTGCAATAATATCAAAGAGCTTAAAACACACAACCGCAGGTAAAACATATATACAAGCCCATGTGTGGTTAGTGAAAGGCTAGCGGGTGCACGGAAACAGACATGAAAAGTTTGTAGCCATAGGTTCTGTTGTATGGTCTTATGGGAGAAGTCCAGCTCTGCAAAGCACGAAATGGGGAGGTCACACAGGCTCTTCACCCTGTTCTGATTGTTCTCAGAAGCATCCTGTGGTAATGCCCCTCCCTTAAGACAAGACAGTTCAGGATTGGTGATCAGCACACGTTTATTGTGGAATCCATTATAGAGACCTCATCCACCAAGTAGCTAGCTTCAACTGCTGCTCTCACGGTAATCTACATTCCACCTTGGCAACCACCCACATTCTGAATGCTTACAACATCCCATACCAACTTATATAATCCCACCCCAGCCACCTTGTACTTTCGCTGTAACCTGCTGCAGTTCCTGATCATTTCCCAAACCCACTCTCCATTCATTTTCTGAAATCAAACCCTCACTGATCTCATAGACATTGACCTCCTCTTCAAATTCTTCACCACCCAAAAAAATCACAATTCTCAGATGTGTGTCAAATCCTCAGATGCCTCAGTCCCATTCCCACTTAGTCTGGAAAGATAATCAGCCTGAACGTTCTTAGAACCAGGTAAGTAAGTAACCTTAAAATCAAACTCCTGCAAGGCTACCACCCAATTTCTTATCCGATGGGATACAAAATCAATACCGTTTTTGGTGAAAACTTCTCTCTCCAAGGCTTATAATCAGATAACACCTCAAAGCTCGTACCCCACAGAACTTTCCTCAGCTTACGCATCGCCCAATAAACACCTAGAGCTTCTTTCTTCACAACCGAATAATAGCATTCAGCTCCTCTCAATGGTCTAGAGATAAACAAGATAGTTTTCTCCATTCCATCCACTTTTTGCAGCAAAGCAGCACCTACGCCTTGCGAGCTGGCATCAGTATTTACATACGAAAACTTTGTAGGGTCAAAGCTTCCCAAATTTGGATCTTCATTCAAAAGTTTCTTAAAAATCCCAAACTCATTGGTACAAGCTTGGCACTACACAAATTCACTCCCTTTCTTGAGTAGCACTCTCATGCAACCAGTTTTCTCAGCAAACTTTCAAATAAACTTATTGTAGAATTCAGCCATCCCCAGAAATGTGACCAACTCACCCATGTTTTTGGGAGGAAGAAGATTACAAATAGCGTCAGTATAAGAAGACGGGTTTAATCCCAGATGAAGATTCAATTTCTTAAACATTAAAATTACACTTGTCTGCACTGAGAGTGAGTCCAGACTCCAGCAATTTCCCCAACAGTGCTGTCAATCTCTCATCATGTTCTGTGAGATCGACCCCAAAAATCAAAACATCATCGCCTTCAATTCCCTTCGGAATCCCCTCCATTGCCCTCTGAAACACAGAGGCCACGGAGATGAGTCCTAAGGGCATTCTTAAGAACTTGTAGGTGCCATACAGCCTGATGAAAGCAGTGAGTTCTTGAGACAAAGAATAAAGCTTGACCTGGTGGTAGGCTGAGGACGTATCCAAGGTGGAAAAGTGTCTCGCACTCTCAAGAGAACACAATATCTCACTTATGTTAGGAAGTGGATAGTGGTCAACTGCTTTGTTGAGTTCTCTCAAGTCACTGCAAAGTCTAGTCTCCCCATTGGTCTTACAAGCCATGACAACTGGTGAAACCCACTCCATGGCTTCTACCTCCTGAATAATTCCATTTACTAAAAGTTTGTCCATCTCAGCCCTCATACTTTCACTTACTAACAAGGGCACACTTCTAACTTTTGCCACTTTGAGAATGGTCCCCGACTTGAGTTTTATCTGGTGCATATAATGCTTGAGGCAGCCCATTTTCTTGACAAATACCTATGTAAACTTTCTGATCCAAACTTCATATCCCCCACCCACCATCCTGACGGAAGGCAACTCTTTACAGGCATACCGAGAGACTTTCATTCGGATCCAAATACCCATATAAATCACATAGGTGAAACCAGCTAATTAGAGAGTCTCCTTTCATAGATACATACATTTTCCCAGGAATAACCCTTCTCTTGAAATCAATCATACCCCAAAATAACCCAAATGATCAATGGCCTCACCCCATAACCTTTTAGCTTAACGTTGGGCTTCAACAAAACAACCTTACGCAACACATGTTGCTCATAAAACTCTGTGGGAATGAGAGTGATCTTAGCCCCTGAGTCAAAAAGCATGTTGACAGACGCATCATTGATCAACACACTTTCAAACGGGCCTTCTTGGCACACTCCTTGATCTGAAGAATATTAACATCTTCAATGACTTAATCCTATATATCCACCTCTCTGATTTTCTTCTGTCCTTTGCTTGATTTACAACACCTTGAAAAAATGACCTTTCTTCTCACAGATGCTACAAGTGACCTTCTACCATGGACACTCTTTGAAATTTAGCATATGTCCAGAGTTACCACATCTAAAACATTTACCTTGGAAGCTTTTAAGGCTGGACGTCTTAGTTATCATGGGATTATAAGGCTTACTCTTGGTAGACTGGTCACTCACTTCCTTAACAACATCCCCCTAATTTTTTTCCCAAAGAAGTTTCTTTATGTATAGTACCACACATGCTTTCCAGTGCTCATGTATTTTGAGGATCGTGATAACTACTTGTAATGAAGGATTGTCCTTTTGCCACAAACTATCTTTAGCCTTGTCAATAATGCAGCCCAACTTCAGCTGATCCCTCAACCGTTAATCCAAAGACCCTCCAAAACTACATGTGGATGCCAATTTACACAATAAAGTGATAAATTGTTCCACAGACTCCTCCTATATTTGCATTCTCCTCCCAAAGTGATACCGTTCCATACTAACCTTAGGAAGATAATGCATATCCATTTTTCTGAAACAAATCACATTAATTCAAAGCAGAAGCTTCATAGTCTGAAAGTTCAGGGAGATGTTCAAGTCCTCCTGACATTCTGAACCCAAACAATGCATGAACAGGGAAGACTTCCTTTCTGCACTAAAAGAAGTACCACATACCCGAGGGTAGTGCGCAAAAACTGTCTTCCACTTTAACCAAGAACAAGTGGGAATCTCCCGGAGAAGGCAAAAAGAACAGAGAGGCAGTAACATTCTGCATTCCGGACCACAAATATTATCCCCACTGAAATTACTCGAGAACCTTATGATCACAAATGTACAAAGATAGAAATACAAGTCATTTCTACATAAAAATGAATCTAACCTAAGCTGGCTTTATATGAAGTCTTGTAATTAGAGTTTACCAGAGCTTCTTTCCCTCGTAAAAGCTGTGTGCATCAGCGCTGGAAACCAACATACACTCCGGACCACTGCAAGCGCAGGAAATCTTCCAGCTGTGCGTATCAACACAATAATGCGGCACACAGAAACCAGGAAGACGGTCACCCAGGCACTAGTCACCAGCCGTCTGGACTACGGAAACACCCTTTACGCCGGAACCACAACCAAACTTCAGAAAAGGCTCCAGCGTATTCAGAACGCCTCAGCACGACTCATCCTGGACATCCCCCGACACAGCCACATCTCCGGACACCTGAGAGACCTGCACTGGCTCCCCATCAACAAGAGAATCACGTTCCGACTCCTCACCCACGCACACAAAGCTCTCCACAACCAAGGCCCCAGATACCTCAACGACTGCCTGACCTTCTACACTCCCACCCGCCAGCTACGCTCTACCAGCCACGCCCTCGCATCCGAAGAGCCACCATGGGAGGAGGATCCGTCTCCTACCTGGCTGCCAAGACGTGGAACTCCCTCCCCGTCCACCTCCGCCTGACCAAGACCACCTCTCCTTCAGGAAGCAACTCAAGACCTGGCTGTTCGAGCAGTAGCGGACCCCCCTCCCCCAAGCGCCTTGAGACCCTCCGGGTGAGTAGCGCGCTATACAAATGCTATGATTGATTGATTGATTGACAGCAGTAGTCAAGAGAATTAATGAGTGAAAATAGGTCAAATCCCAAGAAAGGTAAATCCTCAACAAGAATGCTGTATGCATCAACGTGTCCACTTGTTGCACTTTAAAAATAAAAAGATAACAACAGCTGCGTGCATCAGCGAAAGAGCGTGAGGAGCGGTTGGAGAAATAGAGAAGTCAGAATGCTGTGCTCACCAGAGTGTCCGCTCGATGCACTTTAAAATTAAAAAGAAAACAACAGCTGCGCAAATCAGCGAAAGAGCGTGAGGAGCGCTTGAAGAAATAGATGAAGCCAGTCTTAAAAGTAGCTTTGGGTTCAATCCATGATGGCCACTGAGTACGCCACATAAAACGCATTATACGCTCTTGTGATGTGGAGGTTAGATCTGGCAGACCGCTAGGTACTAGTCTTGAGAGCCACTGGAAATCAATACGCCTCGTGCTATACCAGCGCTAGGGTCTCCACAGCAGCGGCTCGAGCCCCCAACACGGATATACCTGAGACCCGGCGAAATCCACTTGCTGGTTGTAATCGAAGCCTTCACTCACAACTGGCTTGAAAATGTCCCCCTCTCACAGCCAGCGCCTGAGACACAAAAGGCTCTCCAACACAAAGAGGCACAAGGAAGACAGAAAAAATAAAACCTTTACAGTGGCTTAGCTTTTTACCAGCAGCGTACAGCCTCTGCCATACAATTCGACAGTCGCTACAATCAAATCTCACAGCAAAGGCAGCAAAGGGGTGTCAGCAGCTGAGGGCCAAATGGACACCCAGGTTCATGTACTTCAGTTGTTTCAACCATTGTCGTTTCCACAGTGAATGGTGTTGAAGTTCATTCAAGTCAATTTAAATCTTTGTTTTTGCTCATCGCCAGCATTTAGTAATGCTCCTCCCCTAAGACAAGACAGTTCACTCAGGATTGGTGATTAGCACAGGTTTATTGTAGAATCCATTAAAGAGACCTCATCCACCAAGTAGCTAGCTTCAACTGCCGCTGTCACAGTAATCTACATTCAATCTTGGCAACCACCCACAGTCTGAATGCTTACATCATCCCATAACAAATTATACAATTCCACCACAGATAAATATAGAACACCACATGTCCCGGGCCACAGTACCTTGCCACACAATGTGGTCGGTGCCCAGGTAAGGAGAGGTCCACTGCACTGCGGGCCAAAGAGGAACAAGTGATCAATGGGGCTGGTAGCGGGGAGGGCTCTTGGAAGGAGAAAACACCTCACCCGGCACACATAGATCCAAGTAGCACCCAGGCAATTCCTGGCACTACGTCTAGAGCCTGGTAATACAAGCCATGCCAAACAATACCGGTCTCACATAATAAAGAGTTGCAACTCTCGTACCTCCCTGGAAAGTTGGCATTACTTCTGTTGTGGGTTGATATGTGTCGCACCAGCCGATTTTGGTCAAACGCCATAAGTTGCTAATTCCGTACCTCCCTGGAAATGAGGCACAACTTTGGATGCGCATTGCTACGGGCCACACCAGACAATTTCAGTCACACACAATGATGAGTTGCAAATTCTGTACCTTCCTGGAAATGAGGCACAATGCTTGGTGCACTTTGTTACGGGTCACACCAGGCAATTCTGGTCACACACACAGGTGCAAGTTCAGTCATGCCACACGAGGTAGAATGCAGCACCACTACAGGTTCGCCCCCACAGCTGAGGGTCGCAACTTGTGGATCGGACAACACCCAAACTGAGCATGCAGTCAGTTTGTCGCACGAGAGAGATGCTGCATGATCGATGAAGCGGGTCATGCGGGTTTCCGCAACCGGTAAATCTGCTCACCTCCAACAAGATGCTAATGCCTGTTGAGGCCCCACACGATGCTGAGGCTCCACTCCTGAGATGCAGGCAATACTTTTGGGACTCTGCACCATGCAATCCAGTTTCCAGGCACAAGTGGTAGTTTCACACTCCCACCGCGCTACCAGTTGGAACTCAGCAGCTGATGTGGGGACTGAAGAGGGCAGCGCTCTCCAGGTGTCAAAGCATACGGTGTGGGTCCCTTAAGGGGGGTCTTTGATGTCTCTGAGACCTCCCTGAAGAACAGGGGGCAAGCCAACAAGCCCTTGGAGAGCACACTTAAGGGTGCCACACAGCAGAAGGCTGTAAGCCTGGACCAGTCACTATTCAGAAAGAGTGCGTGGTCCGTTCAATGACAGTAATCTTCCTTGTGCACAACAGAATCCTCTGGCAGTGTGCACCACATAGTTCAAGGGTCTCTGGTCCCACATCCCCACAAGGGCATCTCAGCCCTGCTGAAGTATGGCACCAGTAGATATACTGGAATGTGCTTTTGAAGTCAGGGTGGTTCAGGGGGTTTCCATTTGCACTAGCGATGTCTCCCCTAAATTGTATAACTTTCTGCCATGAGGCCGTGGAATGCAGATCCCAATCTTTAGTGGGGGCCATGATATGGCTCCAGAGGTCTAGCGTCATAACCTCTTCCTCCAATCTATCCCGCTACGCCCTCAAATGACAGAGGTCTGTTGTTCCAATTGACTTTGGGAGCAGAGAAATACCCACTTTCTAGAAGTGGCATTTCCAGGCTACTAATGACAAAACCACATTTACCACAGGAGATGGTTTGTCTTTGTGAATGAATCCAATAATAGGAAACATGAGACTGCTTCACTGCAATCTACTATTGCAGCCTGAAGTCCTCTTCACTATACTCCCATGTTAACCTATGGGAAGAGCAATCCTCATGGGCAGTGAAAACACACATGGGTATTCTTTACTACCTGGGCAAATTACATACATGTGCGCCTGCCCTACCTTTCACCTACCACTGGGTCACCCCTCAGGAGTTACCCTAGGGGTGCTTTAGTGGTGATGAAAGTTCCCCTCAGGATTACCTAGTGATTTAGCAAAGCCAGCCTGAGCCTAAGTGCTATGGCGAACACCCAGGCCTGCAGTGGCAGGCTGGTCACATGTTTGAAAACACCACAGTGCAAGTGTGTACATATAGGCCTGCAATGGCAGGCTGGACACATGGTTAAAAATACCATAGATGCAAGTGCGCATACACAGGCCCGCAAGAGCAGGCTTGACACATTTTCCAAATCACCATATGCGCAAGTGCGCCTACACCGCCCTGCAATGACCGCTGGACATATGGTTAAATACACCACAGGCGCAAGTGTGCCTACACCGGCCTGCAATGGCAGGCTTGACACTAGCACATCATAGATGCCAGTACGCACTCACCTGCCTACATTGGCAGGCTGTGACATGTTTTACAACCACCAGGTAAGCACCACTTACTAACATGGTAGGAAGAGTGTGCACACTTCCACACTGCATTTACATTGGAGATGTGCCCGGGGGCCTAAGGCCACAGCAAGAGAATCAGCAAAACCCAGGTGGTGTCCAATGGGAAGAGCCTACCCCCCTAGGTAGGGAAGACCCACATGGGAGTGCTTTATTACCTGGGCAGAGGACACGTGTACCTACCCAGTCGCCCACTTACCTCGGATTTCACCCCTTAGAACTTACCCTAGGGAGCTTTGGTGGTAGTGAAATGCCCGCTCAGGGTTGGCTTCTAGATGAGAAAGTCCAACCTAAGCATACTACATGTTTGACAGGCTACTCTGGTGGGAGGCACAATCAGTGCTGCCTCCTACCCTCCCTTATTACTCCCTCCATTGTTACTTATTTTGCACCATGGAGACCAACCTTCGTTCCTGATGTGGAATGAATAACTTACCCTTTTAAGTGCCCATATACTAACATCCTAATGCAACAAAGAATCAAGGTGACCTTGAACAACATGGGATATCTAATCAACAACAGTCCTATTTACTTACTGTAGGAGATGTGTGTGTTGTCACTTGGCATTGTAGGCACCATTTTGGCAGCAGGAGTTTAAGCCATCTCAATCTAACTTGAGATCCTTGGCTGTCACAAGAAAAGTGCAATACAATTATCTAACTTGGCACCAATACCTACACTCGCCAGGGTTTTCGTAGGTCTGTCCCTATTGTCGTGATGGATGTATTTCCACAAGTTAATATTCTAGCAAACATCATGAGCGACCCTTGACCCTGTCCTCCAGGCAGGTCGCTCCCCACACCGCGCAGCTCCACCAGACTGCGCCCTGCTCCCGTGACCTGCCGCCACTCCTGAGGGTAGTCGGGGCCCGCCTCCACACGCAGGCTACCACCTGCGCCTCACCCCTGGTGGCCAGTGGTAGGCCTTAGGTTTGCTTGTGCCTGCTCGTTTTTCTGCCTGTGGCCGCTGTTTCCTGCACTGTGTATTACTGCTTTGTGACCTCATTGTACTGCTTTTTGTATCTCCTGTATTTGCTTCTGCCTTGTCACCTGCCTTTGCTTTTTTCCCCCTCCCTGCCGGCTCTCAGCCGATCCCGCTCCCTACCGCTATGTCCCCTGCGGCCCCGCCCCCCCCCACCCTCATTGGCCTTGTGACCTCATTGCACTGCCTTTTGTATTTCCTTGATTTGCCCCCATTGGCTCTGTGACCTCATTGAACTGCTTTTTGTATCTCCTGTATTTGCTTCTGCCTTGTCCCCTGCCTTTGCCTGTGCTTGTTCCCCCTCCGTGCCCGCTCCCAGTCGATCACGCTCCCCGCCGGCGAACTGCTGGCGTGCCAAAGGCAAGCCCATCTGTGCCCGTCCGCACCTGGACCGTGCCCAGCTCCAGAACCCCTGGACCCCGGAGACACCTCTGCACCCGACTGAACTACAACACCAACACCCTCCACGCACTCAACCCCGGACACGAACACGCCTGCTACCGGACCACACCGAAGCGCACCCATGGACCCTTCTCCTGCCGGAACTGCAGCCTCACCAGCACCCAGCCCCCCAAACCGTCCAGCAAAGACCCCAATCACCTCCAATGCATCCTCCTCAACAAACACGCCATCGAACTCTGGGACCTCCTCGACTCAACCGCCCCCGACGTCGCCTTCCTGACGGAGACCTGGCTGAACACCTCCTCAGCTCCAGACATCGCCATCGCCATCCCAGAAGGCAACAAGATCTCCCGCAGAGACCGCACCAACGGAGTGGGAGGGGGTCTCGCTATCGTCCACAAGAACTCCATCGGAGTCTCGACCAACACCGACAACACCCTCACCGCCCACCGCCGAGCACCTGCACTTCCAGATACACACCGACTCCAACACCACCCTCAGAGGAAACCTCGTATACAGACCACCTGGACCCCGACCACAGTTCAGCGACTCCATCGCTGACCTCATCAGCACCCACGCCCTCGCCTCTGCGGACTACATCCTCCACGGGGACCTGAGCTTCCACCTCGAGAACAACAATGATGCCAACACCACCGCCCTAATCGACAACCTCGACAACCTTCGACTCAGCCAGCTCGTACCATCACCTACCCACGCCGTGGGACACACGCTTGACCCCATATTCTCCGCAAGTCGCCACGTCACCTTCAGCCACAGCACCGAACCCCAATGGACCGACCACAGATGCGTCCACTTCACCTTCAGGAAACCCACCACGCACCCAACAGATGCCACGCTGCTGCTGGGGCAAGATCACCGAAGATCAACTGACCACCACCCTCGCCCTGAGACCACCCCCTGACCCCATCGACCCCAACACCGCCGCCCTCAACCTCAAACAATGGATCGACTGCGCCGACACCCTCGCTCCACTCAGGACCCCTGCCACCAACCACTCCAGCAAGAAAGCTACATGGTTCACCAAAGACCTCCAAGCCTCCAAGTGCACCTGCCGAAAACTGGAAAAGAACTGGCTCCACGAACGAACACCAAACAGCTACACGGCCCACAAGAACGCCTCAAGCAGACACCACCAGCTCATCAGGCCCGCCAAGAGGACCGCCAAGAGGACCGCCTAGACAACAACGCACACAACAGCAAAGAGCTCTTCAATATCGTGAAAGAACTCTCCAACCCCTGCTCCAACACTAACGACATCCCCCACTCTCAAGACCTGTGCGACTCACTGGCCAACTTCTTCCACCGCAAGATCACCGACATCCACAACAGCTTCAACGCCACGACCCCCACATACACCGCCAAGCCCACCAACCCTGCGGCCACCATGTGCACCAGCCGCCTGACCGCCTGGTCTAACGTCAGCGACGAAGACACCATCAAGATCATGAACTCCATCCTCTCCGGATCCCCATCTGACCCATGCCCACATCACATCTTCATCAAAGCCAGCACAGCCATCGCCCCCCATCTCCGAAAAACGATCAACATCTCCTTCGAGACAGCAACCTTCCCGGAAAGCTGGAAGCACGCCGAGATCAACGCCTTACTGAAGAAACCCAAGGCGGCCCCCAAGGACCTCAAGAACTTCCGGCCCATCTCCCTGCTCCCGTTCCCGGCGAAAGTCATAGAGAAAATTATCAACTGACAACTGACCCGATACCTCGAAGACAACAACATCCTGGACCCATCCCAGTCAGGCTTCCGCAGCAACCACAGCACCGAAACCGCCCTCATCGCCACCACCGGCAACATCAGGACCCTAATGGACAAAGGAGAAACAGCCGCCCTCATCCTCCTGGACCTCTCAGCCGCCTTCGACACGGTCTGCCACCGCACCCTAACAGCGCGCCTCCACGACGCCGGAATCCAAGAGGAGGCCCTGGCCTGGACCACATCCTTTCTATCCGGCAGAACACAGAGCGTCCACCTCCCACCCTTCCGCTCCAAGAAACATCGAGATCATCTGCGGTGTACCGCAAGGATCCTCTCTCAGCCCAACGCTGGTCAATATCTACATGGCTTCACTCGCTCACGTCGCCCGCCAGCACAGCCTCAACATCATCTCCTACGCCGACGACACCCAACTGATCATCTCCATCACCGAAAACCCTCTCACCGCCAAAGTCAACCTCCACAGGGGAATGAAGGCCGTCGCCGAATGGATGAAGGAAAGCAGGCTGAAGCTGAGCTCTGACAAGACGGAGGTCTTCATCCTCGGATCCACCCCCTCAGCCTGGGACGACTCCTGGTGGCCTACCTCGCCCCAGCACCCACCAACCACGCACGCAACCTAGAAGTCATTCTCGATCCACCCTCTCCATGACCAAGCAGGTCAACGCCGTTTCCGCATCCTGCTTCAACACCCTCCGAATGCTCCTCAGGATCTTCAAGTGGATCCCCTCCGAAACGAGAAAAACCGTCACCCAGGCCCTCGTCACAAGCAGGCTGGACTACGGAAATGCCCTCTATGCAGGAACAACAACCAAGTTCCGGGGACGGCTGCAACGCATCCAGAACGCCTCGGCACGACTGGTCCTCGACATCCCCCGACACAGCCACATCACCCCCCACCTGAGAGACCTACACTGGCTCCCCATCAACAAGAGGATAACCTTCAAACTCCTCATCCACGCACACAAAGCCCAACACAACGCCGGACCAGCATACCTCAACGAACGACTCAGCTTCTACACCCCCACCCGCAGCCTCCGCTCAGCCTGCCACGCCCTCGCCACAGTACCACGCATCCAGAAAACGACCGCCGCCGGCAGATCCTTCTCCCACCTGGCCGCCAAGACCTGGAACACCCTCCCCACCAACCTTCGACAAACCCAAGACCTGCTGACCTTCAGAAGACTTCTCAAGACCTGGTTCTTCAATCAGTAGCAGCGTCGTCCCCCCCTTTCCCAGCGCCTTGAGACCCTCACGGGTATGTAGTGAGCTCTAAAAATTCCTTGATTGAATGATTGATTGATTGGTTGCAGAGACTGTTTGTGCTGCTGTACACAATGCACATGCTGCTGATGTTACAGTAAAAAGGTAACGCTGTTGTCTGGGGTTACATGTTTACTTCATTGATACCAGTGGCATCTCAGCCTTGGTTGCTCCTGATAACATAAATGAGTGAGCTCTAAATCAACTCCTCTTTGAGAACTTGACGAGAACAACAACGCATACTTTCATGAGTTTCAATTAATCAATTGCGCAGGTGAACTTTGAACGTAGTGGGGCAGAAACACCTGCCTTGAACAAGATTGTGCGAGTGAAGCGAGTAAGCCTGACTTTGTATAGATGGGTGGTTGATGATGGGAGGGAATTATGAGAAAATCTTTAAAAACCAGGGTCAACAAATGCATTTTACAGCACAATTTTCACTTAAATTGGCGTAGACAAATCCAGAGTTTTTGAATTAAATATTCCAGTACATTGTGGTGTGCCACAGGGTTCTCAGGTCACCCTTGTTTTACGGTAAGATTGTTATTGGCTATTGAGCTATGTGTATTCCAGGCAGTTACATATTTTGGTTATGTATTGACATACCCCATCATTTTGCACACTATAGATAGTGTCTTGTATCACCCAATGTTCCACTTTGCCTCTTGAGTGTAAATTCCCAGTTACATGTTAGTGTGTACTTGGAAGGGGCAGAGTGAAAAAATGAGATGTTAACACAAATCACAATCACAGGTCGAAGACACCAGAGCTAGACAAATCCTAATGGCTCAACATGCAGTGTTTCTTACAGCCGCGGCACATGCAGGGAAGAGCGGTGGGGCTGAGTGGAGAGGGGGGGATTTCGACAGACGACGATGAGGGAAAATCAATTATTTATTTAATTTTCCCTCGTGGTCGTCTGACAAATCCACCACCTCCCCCCAACCCGGCCCCACTGCTCTCACCTGCACGGGCTGCAGCTGGTTTCTCAAACCCTGGGTCGGGTTCGCAAGCCGATTTTTGGAGGGCCACAAAGGTCCTGGTATATGTGACACTTGAAAGCTCGTGCTTGATTTGTAACTCACTTCTTCCCAATCCTAATAGTCAAAATATTTAGTTTACAAAGAAAACGCGTCATGACACAAGATGATAGGTGTGTGTGTGTCCCTTATGATGCGTATGCTCTTGGCATTGCCATATTCACTTCTGTCAAATTGCATTTACTTGGAAACAAAGTAGTTTATGGACTCTGGAAGTATGAGTTAAGGCATGCGGTCTTCACTTTGGGGGCCCCCTGTGGGCCCCCACAGTGAAGGAGAGGTGGGGGGTGCACACGGGGGTACCTGTGGTACCCCCCTGCATTTGCATAAAGAAAGCGGCAGGCTCCGCGCGGTGCCTGCCGCTTTGTTTGTGCAAATGCATGCGTGCATTTTTAGCATTGTGGTGGGCGGTGCTGAGAGCACTGCCCGCCACAATGCTAAAAATGCAGGATCCGCCCGCCACAGTGGCAGGCGCATCCTAATACCACCCACGGGACCCCGGTCCCAATAACTGATAGGATGGCGGGCGGACTAAGTCCACCCGCCATCCTAATGACCCCCCTAATCTTATCAAGAAACACAAGAAATAGCCACAAATATGTCAAGAACACCCAAAATGATGAGCTCTATTATGACAGGGATAGCCATAATATTGTCAAGAAAGACCACACTGTGCCATGGTGGACACATATGTTCCAGAATGGCAGCAAGAATATGGAGTATGTCGTGAATGGGCTGCAATAAGGCCAAGGATAAAACAAGAATGTTTCCCCTAAAGCCAATATATGTCAAGGATGGGCATCATGACCTCACACACACACAGTGATCACAACACAGCTATATCCCCAGTGGGCAAACACACACAGACAACAAACATTATCTTCAGGCTTTCATCATCCACTCGGGAGAAACACACATCACCGACACACATGGGAAAAGTGTGAGAGCCAGATCAGGCTCTATGCTGACACGCGTGCCCAAGCAGGCTTCAGTATTTGACATGCTAAGCTGCCTCGGGCATGCACAGCATGTCAGCTATAGACTATGTCTGCACACAGAGATGCTAAACTGAAATTCCCCTCTTGTGTGCAATCCACGATTTCTAATTTTATCTGCCACTTAGAACTAGGATTAACACATGTGACTGACGCCATAAGGCTTGCTCCAATATTGTTATGGCATTCAATAGGGATACGGTAAATTTAACCCAAACTATTATAAAATCTGTTTAAAACTGGATAACACACACAAAATTACATGGTTGCAGTATGTAAGGACAACTTTGACCGCACTGGGAGTAGCTGAATTGTTCATTACCCTAGTTCATACCTGAAGATTACGAAGAAGGAAATAAAGGCAATATTTTTATCCAAGGCAGCTTATGATAGACAGATACAAAATCAAGCAAAATCAACAGTATTGTTATACCAACTGACCCCGCCCACATTACAGGGCGAGTACTCATATTTAGAAAAAATCAGGAACCTTCAGCACAGATTCATTGTCCAGAGGTTCCGTATGAACTTAATCCCTCTGATGTTGGGCTTTCCTGCAAGGAGGTTTAGCCTTACTGAACTGACAGCCTGCCCATTCTCAAGAGAAATGCTATAGTTTTAATTGGAGAGTACCGGCACTTCTCAGAAACAAGCAGGTACTCTGGTACAGAGTGCCTGCACTTCTATTTTTCCTTTTCAAGCACTGGCTAGAGTTAAGCTGCCTGAAGTGAAAGATTTCTTTTTTTACTGATGTATTGTTAGGGTGTTCCAAGATGAGCTGTGAAATTTCGTGATTTTAACAATCCATAGACCAGGGGAGTAACACAGACCCCCCCCCCCCCCGCAGCCTCCGCTGTGCAGGGGGGGCAAGCTCCAGGGGGGCCCCTCAGCACAGCACTCTGGCCAGAGAGCTCTTGATTAAGCCCAGAGGGGTCCCTTCACGTTCTTTTCAGGGAGGCCACCCTCCATTTTTGTTACGTCAGTGCCATACACATACCTTCAAGTATAAAATGAAGTATACTTCCGTTAATTGAAGATACGAATGCAGATGTGTCATCTAGGGTGCACAGCCCTTCAGTTCCCCTGCTTGCTCTGCTCTTCCAGTGCAACATATAAGGATTGAGGCAGTTCTTTCCTTTGCTGCTGCAAACAGCTGCTCACTCGCTGTGTTGAAGGACAGACGCTAGAACTGCACACTCGATTATAGCTCCTACAATAGGCGCTCAGGATTCAGAGCTTGCCCCCCCAAAACTGCCCACCGCACGTAGAATACAGCTGCCCTATTCCCTCTCAGTCCTGTGGCAAGTGGGGCTACAAGACTCATTCATTATTCATCATTCACCGCCAACAGATTACAGATTATGCTTTGCTCTGAGACACAAACTTGTGCAGAGACAAATGCACGTATTTTGTTGACCATCTGGAGAAAAATTTCTTACTCGAGCAAAACCAGGCTGGGTTCCGTGCGCATCATAGCACGGAACTAGTGATGCTATCCATCCTGGATGAGTTAAGGAGTAGAGCTGACAAGAAACTCCCTGGGGCCCTGGTGCTATTAGACCTCTCCGCGGCTTTTGACACCGTTTGTCATAGTCAATTGTTGCTGCGGTTGAGGGACTTTGGCATCCAGGGCACAGCACTTGCCTGGCTCTCCTCCTTTCTCCAAGGGAGAACTCAGAGAGTTCAACTGATGGACCTATCTTCAACCACAGTGCCAATCACCTGTGGTGTACCACAAGGCTCAGCCCTTTCTCCCCTTTTATTTAATGTTTATTTACAACCCCTGATTTCGGCCCTTAACCAGATGGACTGTCAAATTTACAACTATACTGACAACACCTAAATTGTCATCCAAATGGAGGATTGTTTGGATGCACACGCAGGAATGCAGAACATCCTAAGATACACTGCTAATTGGATGTCTCTGAATTCGTTGAAAATCAATCCAGACAAGACAGAGGTGTTGCCAATTACCATCTTGGGCAACCCCTGGAAGGATTTGTTCTGGCCATTAGAACTAGGAGCGCCTCCAGAACCTGCAGTAGTAGTGAAAAGCATGGGCATATCCTTGGATGGGAGCTTGACGATGCAAAGACAAGTCTCTGGGGTGGTGGGCATGTGTGTAGGCCTCCTTCGACAACTCAGGAAAATTTCATCACTTCTGTCCTTTGCCACCCTAAGACGCGCTGTTTCGGCCATGATCTTAGCCAGGATGGACTACGGTAACTCACTTTATGCAGGGCTCCCTCAAAAACACCTGAACCGTTTGCAGATTGTTATGAACGATGCTGCTAGATTGATTTTCAAGAAACCTCGGAGAACGCATGCTTCTCCTCTATTGTGTGAACTTCACTGGCTACCGGTCAAACAGAGGGTTTTGTTTAAAGGGCTCTGCATCACACACAAAGTCCTGTATGGAAAGGCGCCAAGTTACATCAAAGCCCGCCTGACCCCATACAAACCTGGTAGACGGCTGCGCTCTTCAGATGCCTCCTTGTTCATTCAACCGCGTTTCAAACTATCCACTCTGGGTGGTCGTGCCTTCTCTAACATTTTCCCAGCTGTCTGGAATAATCTACCTACCGAACTGCGCAAAGAATCCAACTTGTTGCCATTTCAGAAAAAAATTAAAAACTGTGCTTTTTCAGCAAGCATGGGGTGTGCTGTAATTTGACGATCGGCTATAGAACTTGGTTGGTATATACCTGGTAAAGCGCTTAGAGACACCTGGGTGATTACGCGCTATATAAATTTAAATAAATAAATAAATGTAAAAATGGGGAGAAATTGTAGTTCTCTATGCAATACTTTACAAAAAAATTCAATGCCTGGGTAGCTATCTGAGGCTACACTATGTCAAGCAATTATCACTTATTCACCGTGGTAAAGACTCAAGTTGACTTTAAAATATATCAAACTCTTAACCTGAGCGGGAGCTCAGCATGACAAGCATCTGCAATGCAATAGGTCTCGCATTAGGAAAGTTTGAGCTATTGGTCTTGTAAATGACAATTTTTTTATTTATGTGTTGGTTTTGAAAATAGCTAAATTAATAGCTTTGTTATTTACAATGCCAATAGTTATAACTTTTGCAAATGTGACACCTATAACCTGGGGTTGCGCTGATGCTGTGGTGGTGCTGAGTGGTGCTGTGGTGGTGCTGAGTGATGCTGTGGTGGTGTTGAGTGGTGCTGTAGTGGTGCTGTGGTAGTGCAGAGTGATGCTGTGGTGGTGCTGAGTGGTGCTAAGTGGTGCTGTGGTGGTGCTGAGTGGTGCTGTGGTGGTGCTGAGTGGTGGTGAGTGATAATGTGGTGATGCTGAGTGATAATTTGGTGGTGCTGAGTGGTGCTGTGGTGGTGCTGAGTGGTGCTGTGGTGGTGCTGAGTGGTGCTGAGTGATAATGTGGTGGTGCTGAGTGATAATGTGGTGGTGCTGAGTGATGCTGGGGTAGTGCTGAGTGATGCTGTGGTGGTGCTGAGTGGTGCTGTGGTTATGCTGAGTCGTGCTGTGATGGTGCTGAGTGGTGCTGTGGTGGTGCTGACTGATAATGTGGTGGTGCTGAGTGGTGCTGTGGTGGTGCTGTGGTGGTGCTGAGTGGTGCTGTGGGGGTGCTGAGTGGTGCTGAGTGATAATGTGGTGGTGCCGAGTGATGCAGGGGGTGGTGCTGAGTGATGCTGTGGTGGTGCTGAGTGGTGCTGTGGTGGTGCTGAGTGGTGCTGTGGTGGTGCTGAGTGGTGCTGAGTGATAATGTGGTGGTGCCGAGTGATGCAGGGGGTGGTGCTGAGTGATGCTGTGGTGGTGCTGAGTGGTGCTGTGGTGGTTCTGAGTGGTGCTGTGGTGGTGCTGAGTGGTGCTGTGGTGGTGCTGAGTGGTGCTGGGGTGGCGCTGAGTGGTGCTGTGGTGGTGCTGAGTGATAATGTGGTGGTGCTGAGTGGTGGTGCTGAGTGGTGCTGTGTTGGTGGGGAGTGGTCCTTTGGTGGTGCTGAGTGATAATGTGGTGGTGCTGAGTGATAATGTGGTGGTGCTGAGTGATGCTGGGGTAGCGCTGAGTGGTGCAGTGGTGGTGCTGAGTGATGCTGTTGTGGTGCTGAGTGGTGCTGTGGTGGTGCTGAGTGATGCTGTGGTGGTGCTGAGTGATGCTGTCGTGGTGCTGAGTGATGCTGTGGTGGTGCTGATTGGTGCTGTGGTGGTGCTGAGTGATAATGTGGTGGTGCTGTGGTGGTGCTGAGTGGTGCTGTGGTGGTGCTGAGTGATAATGTAGTGGTGCTGAGTGATGCTGGGGTAGCGCTGAGTGGTGCTGTTGTGGTGCTGAGTGGTGCTGTTGTGGTGCTGAGTGGTGCTGTGGTGGTGCTGAGTGATGCTGTGGTGGAGCTGAGTGATGCTGTGGTGGTGCTGAGTGGTGAGTGGTGGTGCTGTGGTGGTGCTGAGTGATGCTGTGGTGGTGCTGAGTGGTGCTGTGGTGGTGCTGAGTGGTGCTGAGTGATAATGTGGTGGTGCTGAGTGATGCTGTGGTGGTGCTGAGGGATGCTGTGGTGGCGCTGAATGATGCTGTGGTGGCACTGAGTGATGCTGTGGTGAGCGCTGAGTGATGCTGTGGTGGCGCTGAGTGATGCTGGGGTGGCGCTGAGTGATGCTGGGGTGGCGCTGGGTGGTGCTGTGGTGGTGCTGAGTGATAATGTGGTGGTGCTGAGTGATAATGTGGTGGTGCTGAGTGATAATGTGGTGGTGCTGAGTGAATCGGGGGTAGCGCTGAGTGATGATGTGGTGATGCAGAGGGCAGAAAGGCACAAAAAATGGGTCAAACAGAGGGCAGAAAAACAAGGGAAAAACGAGTCTAACAGAGGGCAGAAAGGCACAAAAAAACGAGTCTAACAGAGGGCAGAAAGGCACAAAAAACGAGTCTAACAGGGCAGAAATCACAAAAAACAAGGGGAAAACGAGTCTAACAGAGGGCTGAAAGGCACAAAAAAACGCAGAGATGTGAAAGAGGATCAAAAATTTAAAAAAAATACACTGGGAGGCCGTGGGCAGCAACAGCAGGGGTGAATAATTAGGGGGGGGGAGGAGAAATGCGAGACACGGCCTGGCGGCTGTGATAGTGAAAGTACGACCGGCCGTGGGCAGCAACAGCAGGGGTGAATAATTAGGGGGGAGGAGAAATGCCTGAGGCCGAGCGCACGCTGGGGGAAGCTTCACATGCCTGTGGGAGGGAGGCTGATGGCTTTGATGTGGACGCGCGTTCCGCCGCAGTGCACCACACGAACTGTAGGAAATCCGCGATGGTTTCAGACCTTGGTTTGGCCTCTATACTCTCGTCCTATTATCCCTTGCGGGATTAATAGGACGAGACCTAAAATTTTAGATAGATTTACTCACAGAGGTTGTGAGTAGGGTATACAAAGTTTTTCCACTTCTGTCAAGTTTTTAGACATTGCCAATTTTTGCACTTAACAAAGTTTGTTAGACTTTCAGGGTTACCTTCACTCGAGTCTCCTCAGAATAGCTAGATACTTTTCTACTATTCAAAGTCAACCAAGCTGCAAAAAAGATGCAGATTTTTCCTCCGCAAAGCGGGTCAATGAACAATTGCACATCGCAGGAGAACTCAGTTTCCTGCAAAGTGCACCTCACGCAGAACCATTTTGTTAGAGTTAAATAAGCACATATACAACAAATTAGTGAAAATGTCACTAACAAACGTGATGGTGCAAGACTTGCCAGATATTTGCAATGTTGCCAAAAGAATACAACATTGGAACAGCCCTGGCTACAAGCAGCAACACAGGGACAGGTGGCATTAAATGATGCAGCTGCACTGTGCAACTCCCATATGGCAACATGCAGCAACTCTACACAACTTATCACACACAATGGCGAGTTAAGACATGGCCTCCATCTCCATTGAAAGTCGAGCTTCTCTGGTGTGCAGGCATTACATATTATTTACAGCGGGCCTAGTGCCCAGAAGAGCAATTATCTGGAACCAGAACAATAACATCAGAGCGCAGCAGATACAAGCCCTTGTACATCATAAAGAAACAATGGTGGGAATGGGGGGGGGTTGGCAGAATAATACGAAACCCAAAAACACAGATCACATCCGCCTGGCAGGCCCCAGAGGCTCTGAAACGCCTGCCTCATGTATTAGTACAATGAAGGCGTGAAGAACGGAGGGATGTCACTCAATCTTGAACACAACAAACTTGTGTCCCTTAACTACAGATTGTCATCCTGAGATTAAGGGCACAGGCAGAAGGCGAAGACGGGCACACTTGACATAAGAAGTAATAACCCTTTAACCTGAAAAACTCCAAGCAACAAGCACTAAAATAATATATGCTCAAGGCAGTGTCATTGCAAAAGACAGACATTTCACAAACGATGTTTTCAACCATAGACATACTTTGACATGCTTGCCAGTCATGGCTGTGATGAGAAGGACCTGCTCAGGTTTGTGGTTCCCACACACCATCTACATTTAATAAGTAACAACAAAGCCGGCTGTAATAGCTGCGGTATAGTGTTTTCGTGTTACGAACCTTTCTCTTTGGGGGCACCAGTAAGGTTCGCCCAGTCCCCTGCGATCTCCTGCAATAGTGCTTTGGTTCCAGGGGTTTTGAAGGCAAGGAGATCTTACAAAGTTTAGAAGTCATGTGACACGGACAATAGAGTTAGTAGTGATACGGAGAAGGAAGCACAGGGCCCCAGTGGCTACTACTCCAGTCTCTTCAACGCACTCAAAGAAACTGAACCCAAAGCCCCATCAACAACTGGGCAAGGCAGATAATTCACAGGTAGAGCCGAGTGACGAGCCGAGCCGAGGGAGAAGGGTTATGTCAGCACTGCAGAGTACTTAAGAAATAGCATTTACTGGATATAAAACAGGCATCTTTAAGGGCAAGCATGTTCTTACGGAAGTGTGTTTTAATTGTCGTCCGATAATGGAGCGACGCCTATTCCGCCTATTCCGCACGAGTACTTAGCATGTTCAGCTGTGTATACTCTATTTACTCAACTCAAAACTACATGTCCCCAGAATGCAAACTGCTGCAAGTTAAACGCCAACAGTGGCTTAAGGTGCCCAATGTGACATAGTGTCCCTTAACAGCAGTACTGGGGCATCGGCTATTTACTTTACAACCAGCAGGCACTGATGTATTGCAAAGGATATAAGACACAAAATCCCACTGCCACTTCTTTCAAAATGAAGTCAGACACTTCGGACAGATTTTCATGTGCACTTTTGACACAAGAAAGCACAACATTCAACTAACTGTGTGCTTCACTGTTGATATGTGAGCAACCCCCCCCCTATCTGCTGCGGTGTTCAAAACAAAGCCCTAAATACATTCAGGAGGACGTTCACAGGTGGGTCCATTCCCACCTTCTCAAGAAGAAATCCAAAATAGTTAAAGGGCGGAGGAGCGTCGGACTTCTGCAACCACCACCTCTCCCAAATTACATTTTAGTGGCACATAGTAAAGAGTGGTGGGTTCCCGCCCTTGAAACAAAGCGCAGCATTTTCCAACAATCCCAAAGTGCGAGAGAGGTGGCAAAAATCAAACCCATTGCACCTTCTACCTCTTCCCCAGTCCCTCAGCCAAAATACCGACGAACGGAGCAATGCTTACCTCTTTCCCTCCACGAATCTGCACACTGTCCCATGAAGCAGAGAACTCTTTCCCAGTCGGTGAAAACACAGGTGGAATGTTGTGATGCACCGGAAAAAATACTAAGACAAATTGAGCATGTCTCCTTGGGTCAGTCGGATCCCAGATCCGGCCCAGAAATAGGTGTCGGAAGCAGGTTGTGGTGGGATCACCCTACTTTCCAGCACTGCTTGACACCCATTCCCTGTTGCGTCCCCTCTCCCCCGCTTACTTCTTCGTTGCACCCCTATTCCTCTCGCGCGTTAAAAGTCGTACTTTTAAAAAAAAACTGTTTTGGGAGGTTTCGGCAGGTCTCATTTGCTGTTGGGCCGCTTCACTTTCAAAGAAGCGCTTCTGCGCTACTGAAAATCCATTTTTGTATTTATGGATCAAAGAGGGGTCTGCTATCTTGGATCAGTAAATTTAAAAAAAAGACGTGCGCGTGACGAAAACTGCCGTGGGGCGGGACTTCCGTTTCCTGCTGGAAGCTCGCGCCCACGGAGTGGCTGGCTAGGAGAGGAGCAGTGGTGACACGGGGCTCCCATGCCCGAGGGAGAGCCCCGCGGTGGCGACTGAAGTCCGGAGTTGCGCCGATGCGGTAAGTGGGGCTTAGTTGTAGTGGGGTGGCGGCAGGGGGGTGGAGGGGGTGTGCACGTGTATGGGTGTAGCTGTGTGTGTAGCTGTGCGTGTGTATGTATATGTGTGACTGTGTGTCTGTTAGCTGTGCGTGTGTATATGTGGGGCTGTGTGTCTGTGTAAGTGCGTCCTGATGTGCCTGCGTGGGTGTATGTGTGTGTGTGCGCATGCGTGAGTGTGGGTGTGTCTGCGCGTGATTGAGAGAGGCTGTGAATGTGAGACAGGAGATATGCACGGGGCCGGGCTGGGCGTGCGCGCCCACGAGGTCAAATCGCCAAGGAAAAGCGCCTAACCCCCCCCGTCCTCCATTCCCTGCAAACCCACAACAATAGGTCTTTCACTGGAGCAGCGCTTCGCGCTGCTAACACCAGCGAGACCTAAAAAGGACTTGATAAAGTGTATCAAAAATGTAAACAAATTCAGGGTGGGCCTGCTGTGAGAAGGGTTCGGAAAGTTTAAATGAATTCCACCTTGCAAATGAATACCATGAACAGGGGTCACAATTACCGTTGAACTTCAAGGTGATCGCCACACCCACCAGGCAGTCGGATATCTGAAGTGAGCTTGAAAATGAACATTACTGAATCTCTGCCGGCTTAAATATTCGGATACCACCAAGTCAAAGTCACACCAACGAAACAGCCTTGTCCACTTCCCATGTCTACTTCCCATGCTAAACCTCAGGAGGCTATAATCCAAGAACAGATCTGCAGAGGTAGAAATGCTCACCCTGAAATCATCTTGATCATTTTCCAAATAATACCAACAATGGATAAAAAGAAATGTAAACATATTTTATTGATTTACTAGCAGCCCGTCCCGACGTTGTTCGGGTATGAATTGCTGCCGGCCAGTAGTATATTGTTTTGTAGGATTTCGTTTTGATAGCCTTTCTTATCTGTGACAGGCCTGTGAAACGCTCCAATTCACAGTGCACTGCTGATGCACTTAAGAGTGTGCGTTCAGTAGTGTGTGAATTCGAGTTTCCCTACTTTATTTTTCCTTTCAATATTATATAGCGCGAACTCGACAACATGGCATGAGCACAATTTACACTACAGAAGAACACATTCATTTTTGGTAGGCACGGGGAGACAAAGCGATTTGCCTGGAATCACAGGATGTTGAGCTGATGCTGAGATTCGAACGTAGCTCCCCAGCTCCAAAGTTCGCAATTCTAGAACTTGTGGCGGGAGGTGTGTCTAAAAGTGTATGTCGGTGCTGGCCATCAATGAGAGAGACCTGTGCATTTTTCAAATGGGTGGTGAAAAAATATGAGTATGTTGCTGGAGATGTGGGCCGCCGTGCCACCAATGTACTTACCGGCGAGGGTAAACACCCATTATTCCGCAACTTTCTTTCCGCATACCATCACTCCACGCATGGCATTACATTTTATATGCTTTTACCACACATACATTTACAACAAAATGTATTGAAAATGCATGAATGGTAAAAGCATGTGTTTTTTTTAAAATGTTTGGATAAGTTAAGTATGGGTATAGGGGTATATGTTTTGGGGTACTGAGGTATATGTTTTGGGGTGTTTGGGTATTTTAAGGGTTCAGATATAGTTTTGGGTTATGGGGTACAGGGGTAGTTTTAGGGTTTAGGGATAGGTATGGGTTTTGGGGTACAGGGGTATTTTTAGGGTTCAGGGCTAGGTTTGGGCTTTGGGGTATAGGGGTATTTTTAGGTTTCAGGGGTAGGTTTGGGTTTTGGAGTACAGGGGTGTTTTAAGGGTTCAGGGCTAGGTTTGGGTTTTGGGGTACAGGGGTATTTTTAGGGTTCAGGGCTAGGTTTGGGTTTTGGGGTACAGGGGTATTTTAGGGTTATGGGGTAGGTTTGGGTTTTGGGGTACAGGGTTATTTTTAGGGTTCAGGGCTAGGTTTGGGTTTTGGGGTACAGGGGTATTTTTAGGGTTCAGGGGTATTTTAAGGGTTCAGGGCTAGGTTTGGGTTTTGGGGTACAGGGGTATTTTAGGGTTCAGGGCTAGGTTTGGGTTTTAGGGTACAGTGGTATTTTTAGGGTTCAAGGGTAGGTTTGGGTTTTGAGGTACATGGGTATTTATAGGGTTCAGGGCTAGGTTTGGGTTTCGGGGTAGAGGGGTATTTTTAGGGTTTAGGGATAGGTTTGGGTTTTGGGGTACAGGGTATATTTATAGGGTTAAGATGGGTTAGTGTTTAAGGGTGTTGGGGTATTTTAAGGAGTACGGGTGGGTTATGATTATGAGGTGCAGGGGTATTTAAAGGGAGTAGGGTGGGATTAGCACACGATATGAGACATGGCATGAAGGGCGGAACGTACCACATGCCCCCAGCGTTTGTCACGCCCCCAGCACACGCCCACAGCACAAGGCGGACACGCCCACAAGGGACTACTTTGCTGGCACGGTTCTTTAACCTTTTAAATGTATATGCTGGGTGTCTGCATAGCCTATGTCCTTCTGCTGCAACTGCCCTTTCCAACGCTGTATTGGGTGTTGTGATTGGTGCTGTGGTTCCTGAGATTACCCGCCTCAAAGGTTTGGGCTCTCTCTTTATTATATTAGTATAGATAGCATAGAAAGTACAACATAAGGTATTGCAAAGGCTGAGTACTCAATCAATTACAATAATTTCTGAGCAAAGGTATAGCCTTGGGTATTACATATACAGAGTATACATGCCAATTTAGGACACCCCTCCCATTACTAAACAACTATCAAGAACTAAACACCCACCCCTCCCAGACCCACATCAAGTTTCATAGTACCGGTGTACACTTTCCAAGAGTCCAAATAGAGCATCCTAGTTTGAGTATATCTGCTTTCCAGTTATACAATATTCTCAGGGAACATCAGAAAGGCCTACTCCCCAGTATGTCTATATTATGTGTGGGTAGCCAGGCCAATATTAGTTATTTAGTGTAAGGAACATTCAATTGCTACAAATCGTTCTACTAGTGCATCTCACTCCAAAGATATCGGGTGAACAGACAATGGATCAATTACTGGAAAATGTGAACAACCTTTAATCAATCCAAATATTAGTAATCTTGCTTCGTAATTACAATTTTAGTCGAAGATACTTCACTGTGGAAACCTTTAACTATTCGTGACAGCAAGGACTCATGTTTAACAGCAGTGTGCTGGATTTATAGAATCTAGGGTGACCAACCACCCGTATTATATTTCACGGACCATACATTATTTGGGCCGCTTGTCCGCGATGATCTCTGTCATGAACACCTTTTGTTCGCAATTCTGGACAGTGTTGCGAGCTGCGCGCCCCTCCCAAGAAGCCTGTGTTCTGTAACTGTGCATGACAGCATATTCTGGGCCTCTGCCTCCTCCTGTCCCATCTAGGGTGAATAACCGTCCGTAAATTTCACTGACTGTCCATAATTTGGACCTCAGGTCTGCTGTCCGTGAAGATCCTTTTTACAGACGCCTTTTGTCCGTAATTTTGGGCTTTGCAGGGAGCAGAACTGTTTCTCTGCGAGAAGCCTCAGGTCCCTGATGGGGCTGCCTCGCACTCCTCCTCTGAGCACAAGAGCAGTCCCACCCGCCCATTGTCATTCTGTGTGCCGACTGATTGCCACATACAGAATGACAATGGGCCAGTCTGGGCTGCTACTGTATGTGGGGGGCTCCTTTTGTCATGGTCTGGGGCAGGGCAATATGTTAGATGGAAGTAATGTACAAAAACAAATGTACAAAAACGCCTATGTTATTATGTGCGAGTTAATGAAAAGAAGCCGGGGAAAGCAGTTAAAAAGAAGAGGTTATAGTTCTTTAATATCATTTCAGAATTGAAGCATTTTAAATATTATATACAATGAAGCCACAGCTGTAGCTTTTTTATTTATTTTATGCAACTAACACTCATTGACAAAGCCACTAGTCATATCTTGTTGTAGGCCTAGTGTAATTGTACTGGATGCAATGATACAAACAGCAAAATATCAGTTGTGCGGCACATCATGCACATATTTTAGCATAGGTGTTTTAAGCCACATCCTTAATTACATCAATCAATCAATCAATTAATTAATCATAGCATTTGTAAAGCGCGCTACATACATGTGAGGGTCTCAAGGGGCTAAGGGGGGGGTGGGTGGGGGGGGGGAGCTGCTACTGTTCGAAGAGCCAGGTCTTCTGAAGGTCAGTAGGTCTTGGGTCTGCCGTAGGCGGATGGGTCGGGTGATCCATGTCTTGGGGGCAAGGTGGGAGAATGATCTGCTGCCGGCGGTCACTCTTCGGATGCGGGGGACAGCGGCGAGGGCGTGGTCGGCGGAGCGGAGCTGGCGGGAGGGGGTGTAGAAGCTGAGTCGGCTGTTGAGGTACGCTGGTCCAGTGTTGTGGAGTGCCTTGTGTGCGTGGGTGAGGAGCTTGAAAGTTATCCTCTTGTCGACAGGGAGCCAGTACAGGTCTGGTGTGATGTGGTTGTGGCGAGGGATGTCGAGGATCAGGTGTGCGGAGGCGTTCTGGATGCGTTGAAGTCGCTTCAGGAGTTTGGCCGAGGCTCCTGCGTAGAGGGCATTGCCGTAGTCCAGTCTACTGCTGACGAGGGCCTGGGTGACCGTTCTTCTCGTTTCTGTGGGGATCCACTTTTAGATCCTGCGGAGCATGCAGACGGTGTTGAAGCATGAGGAGGAGACGGCGTTGACTTGCTTCGTCATGGAGAGGGTTGAGTCGAGGATGACCACTAGGTTGCGAGCATGGTCGGTGGGTGTCGGAGCTGTTCCTAGCGCATTCGTCCACCAGGAGTCGTCCCAGGCCGAGTGGGTGGATCCGAGGATGAGGACCTCCATCTTGTCCGAGTTCAGCTTCAGTCGGCTGTTCTTCATCCAGTCGTCGACGGCATTCATTCCTTTGTGGAGGTTGGTTTTGGCGATGTGGGGGTCCTTGGTGGGGGAGAGAATCAGCTAGATGTCATTGGCGTAAGAGAGGATGTTGAGGTCGTGCAGTCGGGTGATGTGGGCTAACGGTGCCATGTAGATGTTGAACAGCGTTGGGCTGAGGGATGAGCTCTGGGGTACGCCGCAGATGATCTCGATAGCTTCGGTGCGGAAGGGGGGGAGGCGGATGCACTGTGTTCTGTCGGAGAGGAAGAAAGTGGTCCAGTCGAGGGCCTTCTCTTGGATTCCGGTGTCGTGGAGGCGTGTTTGTAGTGTGCGGTGGCAGTGAAGAACCGGGTTATTTAATACCCAGCGGCGCCAGGGGCACGCCCAAAGCCTTCGGGTTCCACCTGTCTTAGGATACAGAGACACGAAAACTTCTTGGTGACAAATTATACCTTGAAGCATTCGAAATCCACCTACGAGCCAACAAATCCAACGCGGTCCGTTCCTCGGAACTAGGAAGCTGACTACGGCTCTGCCTACGTTCTGAAACAGGGGTCATATTCAATGACCCAAACAATGGAGACAATAAATTCGCAACAGTCTCAGTCATTCGTTTTCGAACAGAAGGAGAAGAAGTAGACATAAGGACAGGAGAACAAATATTCTGAGGCAAAGAAGAGATGTAGGCAAGAAAACAGTCGGAGTCGGAGAAGTAGAAGGCAAAGGAGTTTGAGGCAAAGCTGGTAGCAAAGATGGCGACCTAGAGCGGGTTGCGCAGGAGGAGGCAAAACCACCTGTGAAGCACCGGGTGGCTGAACAACAACAGGAGGTTGAACAACAAAGGGTGGAACAACCGGTGGTAATGGAGGCGCAGTAGCACCCTGTACATAAGGAGGTGGCAATCTCAGTAAATGAGGGATCAAAGAATCTTTTTCAAGATCTTCAATCGCTTTCGGAGGAGAAGACGGCAAGGCCGGATAACATTTATCTATGGCCATGCAACGTTGCCTATCTGACACCTCAATTGCTTTATCTTCTTTGTTTTCTTTAAACTGCCTAGCAGCTTGCATTATTGATACATCCTTTTCTCTTTTATCTCTTTTAGCTTGTTTAATTTCTCGTTGTCTGGCTTCTTTACGCAAAAGGCGAAAGGAGTCAAACATTGCCGGCCGGGCTTTCTTCCTAAATAATTTCGTTTCTAAATTATCTAAAATCTCTGTATTAAAGCTACCATGTTGGGGCCATTGTAAGACACCATCTTTTCTAGTGTAGTGGACCCATACTTCATTGAACGTAATGGGGCCCACGCCGTGTTTAGAATAGAGCTCATAAGTCGGAGTTGCAACCGGAGGTATCGGACACGAATCCTCCAATCGGGAATCCCTGTTGCAACCACACCCAAACCAAGTACCAAATTTGCTACGATTAGGCATCTTCCCTCACTAATCGAGCTTCAAACTTCAAGGGATTATCTCTACCGATACACTCGTAAATATACAAGACCCTCGGCTTTGGAAATTGCAATTTTCAAATCAAAACTAAGGACCAAACAAACTAAGAACCAAAGGACCAAAAACTAAGGACTGGGAGCGACCCACTTATACTTAACTGAGGTATCAGTCACGCCACCAGAAGACCCGTCTATCGTCTCACCGTACAAAGCATCACAAATGGGTCCAAGACAGGGCGACAGTCAGGGCAGCAGTCCTTCGTAGCCGTCAGGAAAGCGGGAAGCCTCGCAGAAAAGACGTTCAGTCCACATTCGACATGCTGGGGTCGATGAAGTGGTGGCTGTCCTCCAGAATTTCCTCACGAAGCTCCTCACGAACCTCAGGCTTGGACCGGTACCGCTGAAGTCGCCCGACGTTGGGCGCCAACTGAAGAACCGGGTTTTTTAATACCAAGCGGCACCAGGGGCACGCCCAAAGTCTTCGGGTTCCACCTGTCTTAGAATACAGAGACACAGAAACTTCTTGGTGGCGTCAAAGATCAAATTTATTGGCTGCAGCCAGTAACAGAAGTCCTAGAAATCATCACGGTATGAGTTCTCAGGAGACTGCTCAATTTTACACAGCAAGTCATCCCTTTTTATGCCAAACATTATGCTTCAGGCAAACATTCCTTGTTTACAGTTTAACCAATCACATGTTTCCACAACAAAAGTATTGAATGACGGTAAAACCCACTTTTCAGTTTCCCAGCCCATGATCAATCATCGGTCAAACCCAACATTCTTCTTTAGACAGGTCGAACGAACCCATAATAAAAAAGGCCACAACCCAATCATAAATAGACCATAAAGAAAGGAGCAGAAACAGGTGAGAGTAGGATAAGGCATATTTGTGTGCAGTAACATTTTACGATGTCCTGTGCTCTGATCCTTAATCTTGATCAGCTAAAGGGCAGGAACTGGTTTAACAAGGTCAGCTTCAGGCAACAGGGTCAGTTCACTCAGATCAAACAGAAGTCAGCACGAACTGGAGCTAAGGTGTACCTGTCCTTAAAAAGACTAGTTCAGCCACAGTTGTCGGCCTATGTGAGGGCAACCACAAAATGGCTGCCATACACAAAATGGAACCCAAGGGTTCAGAACAAAATCCCTAAATACGTAGTGAATTCATCGGTCTAACGTGATGAAAACACTCATACTTGCCGCACTAACTAGTTACGGTTCGCTAATATCAAATTCGTAGCGAAACCATGACCTTTATGAAACGGGTTCAGAATTCACGGAACCACAGACCCTCCTTTTGCCCTTACATAGGCAATCACTCAGTCTGTGTCTGAATCGATGTCAATATTCATTAGATCATCAAGATGTTGTTGGAGCATCATCCTATTACTCAGGACTTCTCTCGAGACCGATCCTCTCACACACATATTAGCACAGAGGCCACATATGGGAGGGCCACACTGTACGCAAAGACAACATGAGAAGAGAATCGCTAAAACCATCCCGATGATCATCAAAATCTTCCATCCCCAAGTCGAGAACAATCCCCAAAACCATCCATTCAACGACCAATCTCCTTTATCCACATGTATAGACTCAGAGATCTTATGTAACTTGGAAATGGCCTGGTATACTGTAGGAGCATTGTCTGGTATGAAAACGCAGCAACTCGATTGGATCACTTTACATACCCCACCTCGATCTGCAAGTATGATGTCTAAAACCATACGATTTTGTAACGTCATAAGGCGATCCGCTTGAAGCTCAGCAGTCAGATTACTAAGGGCACCAGCAGTTTCATTTATGGTGGATTCAACCACTCTCGTTAATTGTCGCAGGTTTCTACTGTTCGCCATAGGTCCCCAAAACGGTAGGAAACCCTTGAAAAGTCTCCCACTTCTTGTCCCGTGGTATCTTCCTTACTGAAGACACCTCTAACAACTCTCGTTCTGTGGTAATCTACGGCAGCAGTATATGTAGGAGGCAACAAATATGCAACATAACATGTTCCCGAAAAATCAGGGGGCAACCATGTATATGCTCTATCATAGCAGACAAAATACGTGCCCTTAGCTGCTAAAAACGGTGGGGAAGTTTGGGACGCAAAGACATACGGCTAAGTACAAACACTCTTCCCTAACTGAGCTCTCGGATTCTTGCCTTTCCCTTGCAGACAAAAATGACCACGATGGGGTACAATCCAAATCGGAGGTGACCTTTTTCGTCTCCGCTTCTCACCCGGACTAATACTATATCCGGTTGCATTCCAACCAACATATGCTAGTAACTCATCCTTGGGAATAGTCTTATACGTTTCAATATCTCTACTCATATCTGTAATTCCCTTCACCAAGGCTTTATTACTCAAGTTATCTCTCATGGAACGCAGGGGATAGACTTCGATGGCATAAATAAACATCGTCTGATATGCCCATATGGACCCATTGTAACTGAATGGCAGAACCAGATAAGGAATACCTCTATCCATAGTATGTGGCATAAGATCACACACCCAACAATTAGTGGTGTTCACTACTAACTGGTGTTGATGGAGGAGTTGCACAAAGGAATTATTCACAAATTCCGACCTTCTAATTTGCTCGTGTTCAGGTAAAATATTAAATGAATATAAAGAAACAGTAGTAGGAAAAGACATAGGTTGGGAAGTAGGTGCAAACGGCTGTTGTGTGGCATAGAAAACCAAACCTACACAAGCTAATGCAATATTCAAAAGCATTAGAAAACACATTATTAAAAAACATTTGCTACGAACCAATATACATATTCGAACATTAGAGTCCATTCTCCTAACATTCTGGGCAGCATCAAAAAACTCCAACCTCTAACCGTGCTGTTCGCGGCAGTTGGTTTTCTTCTGCTAAGGAATGCGCCAGTCAGTCTAGGGAACTCCCTTGAACCAACCAGAACTGTCGACCTTGTGTCTACACAGTTTGCACTCCCAAGTCTTTATACCGCGACCCTACAGCTGAACCCGGATGGAGGTTCAAAAAACAAAAATAAAAAAAGTTTCTTGATCTGCCAAAGTGTAAATTCGCTATAAAAAAGAACATTTTTGCTTTATTTGTCCGTATGTACAGTCTTTCTTGGTCTCAAATCGTAGCGTTCTTTATCAGGTACAGTCTGATCCTTAAACAGAAGATCCGGATTGGTGGTGTCAATCTTCAGATGAGGAGGCACAGTAGCTTGCAGAACGTCGTCATCCTCACGTTCAGACCGTGTCCATGTCAAATGAGCATCACTAAATGGAACAAATCTAGGGACCTTCTCACAATCAGAATCGGCTATACCATCCCTTACCCACTGATCATATGGTAAAGGCAAAGGAACTTTTTTACAGTGGGTGGCATGCACCCAGTTCTTTTTGCCTGCTACTCTAACAGCGGTTCTAGTAACCAGCAAAATCAAATAGGGGCCGGTCCATCTAGGCTGTAGATTCTTTGTGCGCTGGAAATTCTTTAGCAAAACGTACTGACCAGGTTCAAGTACGTGGCCTGGGTCTGTTGTAGCTGTCGGCAAAGTGTCATAGACCTGTTGGTGGAGAACACGTAATTTAGCAGTCAAGTCATGTAAGTAATCCACCAACATAGGGTATTTAATACTGCTGTACTCTTTCGGACGAGGCACTCCCCAAACATTCGCTGGACGACCAAACACAATCTCATACGGACTAAGTCCCACTCGAGAATGCACAGTCATCCTTGTTGACAAAAGAGCCAACGGCAAGGCATCTGGCCATGTAAGACCAGTGCTCGCTTGTACCTTAGCTAATTTCAGCTTAAGCGTACCATTGTAACATTCAACAAGTCCAGCAGACTGGGGGTGATTCGCTGCGTGAAATTTTTGGTTGATCCCTAATCCAGCACACACTTTCTTCATAATCTGACCCACAAATTCACTCCCATTGTCCGACCACACAATTCTCGGCAATCCATACCTAGGAAAATACTCTCTCAACAAAACCTTGGCTGTAGACAAGGCAGTATTATCTTTTAGGGGGTAAGCCTCTATCCATCTTGAAAAGGCACAAACAACCACAAGAACATATTTCAAGTTGTTGCATCTCTCCAAATGGATATAGTCTAACTGTATCACCTCAAACCGATACGTTGGAGGAGCAAAATGACCAGCTGGAGTTGGAATTCCCTTACGGGGATTATATTGCAGACAAATCATGCAATGTTTCACCACGTTCTCTGCACATTTCGGGATTCCAGCATTCTGCCAAACTGGAGCCAACAACTTACATATCCCTTTCGAACTTATATGAGCCAACCCATGAGCCATTGTAACCACTGGGAGCACATACGCATCTGGCAACAACCATCGCTGATGTTCCGACAACTCAATCCAACAACCTATAGAATCCAACATACCCGTGCTCTCTCTCCAAACATTCATTTCCTTTTCTGTAGCTTCAGCCTGAATCGTCTTCACACTTTCTATCGTGCCTTCACACATTCCACCAGCCATAACCCATCTTGCTGGTCCTGCAACATACATACGGCTCATCATATCCTTCGCTGTTTCCTTCGCAACTTCATCCGCAAATGCATTCTCTCGACCAACATCGTCCACAACTCTCTTATGCGCACTACATTTCACAATTACAATCTGCTTTGGGAGAGTCAGAGATTCCAAAAGTTAATTCACTTACTGCCCATGCTGGATTTTCGTTCCATGGGAAGTAAGGAACCCACGCTCTCTCCACAAACGCCCAAAACTGTGAGCAACACCAAACGCATACTGACTATCGGTATAAACATTCACTCGCTTTCCTTCAGACAACACACACGCTCTAGTCAGTGCAATCAACTCTGCTGCTTGCGCAGAATTCTGTGGTATGCGTGCTGTCTCAACAATTGTATTTAAAGTTGTGATAGCATACGCTGCAGTCGTCTCACCATTCGGAAGCTTAAAACACGAACCATCAACCCACAGCGTACCATCCACATTCTCAAAAGGAGTGTCTTTGAGATCCACTCTAGCTTTTGTTTCTTCCTCTGTGCGAAGAAAACAATCATGCTGTTCTTGGACATCCGTCTCTGTAGAGATCGGCAATAACGTAGCTGGATTCAATACGTTACATCTCTTGATGTGAACATGGCAAGCCAACAGTGTCAACTCATAGCCTGAAAGACGTGCACTAGTAAGGTGCTGTGTCTTAGTCCTGTTTAATAAGGTATCCACTGCATGTGGAACCATCACAATCAGCGTATTATCCAACACCAAACCAGCAGACTGTCGAATAGAAACAGCAGCTGCGGCTGTAGCTCTCAAACAACCTGGCAATGCTTTAGCAACTGGATCTAACATTGATGAGAAATACGCGCATGGACGCTGCTTGTCCCCAAAAGATTGTGTCAACACTGACAAAGCACATCCCTCTCTCTCGTGCACATGCAATGTGAAAGGCTTGCTATAGTCTGGAGTACCCAACACAGGAGCCGAACACAATGCATCACGTAATTCCGAAAAACTTTTCTGACATTCATCAGACCAAGGAAGAGGATACGGAGTATCTTTCACAGTCAATGCTAACAGAGGCTTCGCCAACAATGAAAAATTAGGGATCCATTGTCTACAATACGATGTAATACCCAAAAAGGCACGAACTTCTCTCTGTGTCGTTGGCCCACTCATTTGCGCAATCGCCTGAATTCTTTCTGGGGTCAATATCCTTCCCTCCTTCGACAAGAGATGACCTAAGTAGGTTACCTCTTGGCGGCAATATTGCAACTTTGAAGGCGATACTTTATGATGAAGGTCAGACAAATATTGCAACAACGAAAAAGTAGCCTCTTTACAAATCTTTTCGTCATCAGCAGTAATCAACAAATCATCGACATACTGAATAAGAGTCGAACCAACTGGTAACACAAACCCGTCAAGCTGAGTTTTCAACGCTTGACTATAGATTGAAGGGCTTTCACAATAGCCTTTTGGAGCTCTCTTAAACCGGAAGCTTCGGCCTCCTAATGAGAAGCCAAAAATATCCCTACTTTCCTCTGCAATAGGAATACTGAAGAAAGCATTCTTCAAATCGATGACAGAAAACCAGGCTGCCGAAGCAGGAATCAGAGTTAACAATGCAGTGATATCAGGTACCACAGGAAACTGTGGCACGACAATCTTGTTGACCTCTTGAAGGTCGATCACAAACCGGTACACAGGTGGTTGAGAAGCATCTGTACGCTTAAGAACAGGTAAAACCGGACTATTGCACACGTTACCTCTCGTTCCCTCAACCACACCCTACTCAACCAGATCATAGACAATCGCTAAAAGAGCTCTCTCACCATCGCTCGATATTTTGGATTGTGGGATACGAGGCAACTTAACATTCGATTTTAGCGTAACAACATATGGTGGAATCTGCAAAAGACCAACATCATTTGGACCCGTAGCCCAAAGCGTTTTAGGAAGCTAACTCAATTCCAGTGGCAAACAATCTTTAGACAAATACATTGGAGAGATCACTTTCTTACCAAGAGTAATTTGTACTCCCGAAGGAGAACAATGCAATGTCGCATACAATCTTTTCAGCAAATCCAAACCCAACAGATTCTCACCACAACCAGTCGTTAGAATAAGTGGAGCTTCCAATTCACAAGGGCCAATGGTAAAGGACAAAGGACTAGAAACCGGAATACCAACTGGGGCGCCTGAAAATCCTAGGGAAACATTGGTCAAGCCAGACAAAGGTGCGCCAGGGAGTTTAGAATGCATAATAGAACTCTTTGTCGCACCAGTATCCAAAAGAAAAGGTTCTACTACACCCGATGTAATCACTTCAACATACGGTCCACTCTGATCTACTGGAACTGACACTACTCCCTTACTTTGTCCATGGCTGTCCTAGCTATCATTATAACCAGCACTCTCACCTTCAACATAGTAGTCCTCAACATAGTACTGAGGAGACTGACCACTCGGAACACTCTGTCCATCAAAATAAATCGCAGAATTCTGTAGGGAAGAGGAACGCTCATTCTGAGGGATCACACCACGACCTCTTCCTCTAGGCGCTTGCTGAAAACCACCACGACCTCTCTGACCAGGTGCACCATTCGCACGCTGTAACAAAGTCGGACAATTATTCTTAAAATGACCTTCCTCTCTACAGTAAACACACTGATTAGGGCCTGGAAAGAATCGCTGAACATAAGGCTCAGCCTTCTGTAACAATCTCTGAAATGGCGGAGGTTGCGTGCTGAAACTGAGGTTGATTCTGACGAGGCGGATAAGCTTGCTGCAAAAGAACTTTCGTCTTTAAATCTTTCGTTTTCTTCTCTACCTTATCCTTCTCATGTTTATCCCTGTTCTCGTAATATTGGGCAGTAGCCAATATCTGGGCCGACGAAGAAACAGCCCATGAACTCTCAGAGTCCTTTAATTTATTAGAAAGTTCGGGAAGCAAATTAAAGACAAATTTATCCACAAACAACCTTTGACCACCTTCCGTACTCATATCCTGACCACTGCGATCGATAAACGTCTCTTCAAACCTAGTGAAGAAGTCAGACACACTCTCGTCTTTCTTCTGCTTGCATGCTGCTAACTTATCCCAATTCACTCGTAAAGCAGGCATCATCGTCTTCATCAAAGTAATAATTCTACCAGGTAATTCTGCAACTAAAGGTTCAGGTTTAGCACCTCCTACTTGTCGACCATCTGCAGCAACAATATTCGCCCAAGTATCTCCTAACTCAGCTGCATGATTCTCATGACGAATCTTCGCCCACAAAGGTTGCGGAACTACATTATCCATCAACATGTCAACGTCAGCTAAATTCATTATACACGCATCTACTGTCTGAGACAACTCTTTGTAGTAACCAGCAGGATTTTTATGAGGATCAGGTAAGGTCTGCTTAAGAGCCAAGACCTCTGCTCTCTTCCAAGGGATATGGACCCACACTCGCTGAAAATGTGGCAAAACAGGCGGATTAGCAGCTGCATTTCTTTCTCTCCAAAGTGGAGGAACCTCTCTCATTGGATACTGTCCTAACAGAGGAATCAGGTTTGTACAACATCTGAGACGGAAGCCTAGATCTAAAAGCCAGTATCGTCTCTACGGCATCTGTAACATCAGTGTCCACTATCATCCCTTTAGCAAAATCTGACTGAACTTCAAGCACATCCTGCGGAATCGGACCCAACTCATTATCTTCCCATTCCTGAATCAGGAAAGTACACATCATATCGAAAACATACCTTTGCTTAGGCGGTTCCCACTGAAAGAAAACATCCATAACTGCTGACAAATTATACCTTGAAGCATTCGAAATCCACCTACGAGCCAACAAATCCAACACGGCCCATTCCTCGGAACTAGGAAGCTGACTATGGCTCTGCCTACGTTCCGAAACAGGGGTCATATTCAATGACCCAAACAATGGAGACAATAAATTCGCAACAGTCTCAGTCATTCGTTTTCGAACAGAAGGAGAAGAAGTAGACATAAGGACAGAAGAACAAGTATTCTGAGGCAAAGAAGATGTAGGCAAGAAAACAGCCGGAGTTGGAGAAGCAGATGCAGAAGTAGAAGGCAAAGGAGTTTGAGGCAAAGCTGGTAGCAAAGATGGCGACCTAGAGCGGGTTGCGCAGGAGGAGGCAAAACCACCTGTGAAGCACCGGGTGGCTGAACAACAACAGGAGGTTGAACAACAAAGGGTGGAACAACCGGTGGTAATGGAGGCGCAGTAGCACCCTGTACATAAGGAGGTGGCAATCTCAGTAAATGAGAGATCAAAGAATCTTTTTTAAGATCTTCAATCGCTTTCGGAGGAGAAGACGGCAAGGCCGGATAACATTTATCTATGGCCATGCAACGTTGCCTATCTGACACCTCAATTGCTTTATCTTCTTTGTTTTCTTTAAACTGCCTAGCAGCTTGCATTATTGATACATCCTTTTCTCTTTTATCTCTTTTAGCTTGTTTAATTTCTCGTTGTCTGGCTTCTTTACGCCAAAGGCGAAAGGAGTCAAACATTGCCGGCCGGGCTTTCTTCCTAAATAATTTCGTTTCTAAATTATCTAAAATCTCTGTATTAAAGCTACCATGTTGGGGCCATTGTAAGACAGTGTAGTGGACCCATACTTCATTGAACGTAATGGGGCCCACGCCGTGTTTAGAATACAGCTCATAAGTCGGAGTTCCAACCGGAGGTATCGGGCACGAATCCTCCAATCGGGAATCCCTGTTGCAACCACAACCAAACCAAGTACCAAATTTGCTACGATTAGGCATCTTCGCTCACTAATCGAGCTTCAAACTTCAAGGGATTATCTCTACCGATACACTCGTAAATATACAAGACCCTCGGCTTTGGAAATTGCAATTTTCAAATCAAAACTAAGGACCAAACAAACTAAGAACCAAAGGACCAAAAACTAAGGACTGGGAGCGACCCACTTATACTTAACTGAGGTATCAGTCACGCCACCAGAAGACCCGTCTATCGTCTCACCGTACAAAGCATCACAAATGGGTCCAAGACAGTGCGACAGTCAGGGCAGCAGTCCTTCGTAGCCGTCAGGAAAGCGGGAAGCCTCGCAGAAAAGACGTTCAGTCCACATTCGACATGCCGGGGTCGATGAAGTGGTGGCTGTCCTCCAGAATTTCCTCACAAAGCTCCTCACGAACCTCAGGCTTGGACCGGTACCGCTGAAGTCGCCACACGTTGGGCGCCAACTGAAGAACCGGGTTATTTAATACCCAGCGGCACCAGGGGCACGCCCAATGTCTTCGGGTTCCACCTGTCTTAGAATACAGAGACACGGAAACTTCTTGGTGGCGTCAAAGATCAAATTTATTGGCTGCAGCCAGTAACAGAAGTCCTAGAAATCATCACGGTATGAGTTCTCAGGAGACTGCTCAATTTTACACAGCAAGTCATCCCTTTTTATGCCAAACATTATGCTTTAGGCAAACATTCCTTGTTTACAGTTTAACCAATCACATGTTTCCACAACAAAAGTATTGCATGACGGTAAAACCCACTTTTCAGTTGCCCAGCCCATGATCAATCATCGGTCAAACCCAACATTCTTCTTTAGACAGGTCGAACGAACCCATAATAAAAAAGGCTACAACCCAATCATAAATAGACCATAAAGAAAGGAGCAGAAACAGGTGAGAGTAGGATAAGGCATATTTGTGTGCAGTGAAATTTTACGATGTCCTGTGCTCTAATCCTTAATCTTGATCAGCTAAAGGGCAGGAACTGGTTTAACAAGGTCAGCTTCAGGCAACAGGGTCAGTTCACTCAGGTCAAACAGAAGTCAGCACGAACTGGAGCTAAGGTGTACATGTCCTTAAAAAGACTAGTTCAGCCACAGTCATCGGCCTATGTGAGGGCAACCACAAAATGGCTGCCATACACAAAATGGAACCCAAGGGTTCAGAACGAAATCCCTGAATACGTAGTGAATCCATCGGTCTAACGTGATGAAAACACTCATACTTGCCGCACTAACTAGTTACGGTTCGCTAATATCAAATTCGTAGCAAAACCATGACCTTTATGAAACGGGTTCAGAATTCACGGAACCACAGCAGACCGTGTCGAAGGCGGCTAACAGGTCCAGGAGGATGAGGGGCGCGATTTCTCTGTTGTATAGCAGGGTCCTGATGTCATCTGTGGCAGCGATGAGGGCAGTTTCGGTGCTGTGGTTGCTGCGAAACCCGGACTGGGACGGGTCTAGGATGCTGTTCTCCTCAAGGAAACTGGTCAGTTGTTTGTTGGCGGTCTTTTCGATTACCTTCGCCGGGAACGGGAGCAAGGAGATGGGTCAGAAGTTCTTGAGGTCCTTGGGGTCCGCCTTGGGTTTCTTGAGTAAGGCACTGATCTCGGCTTTTCCAGCTCTCCGGGAAGGTCGCTGTCTCGAAGGAGATGCTGATGGCTTTCCGGAGATGGGGTGCGATGATGGTGCTGGCTTTGTTAAAGATGTGGTGCGGGCATGGGTCTGATGGGGATCCAGAGTGGATGGTGTTCATGATTTTGATGGTGTCGTCATCGTTGATTTTGGTCCAGGAGAGCAGGCGATTTGTGAGGATGATGGTTGTGGGGGCAGAGGTCTCAGTGGTTGCCGGGCGGTTGCGGTGTTGAGGCTGTCGTGGATGTCTGCAATCTTGCGGTGGAAGAAGGTGGCCAGGTTGTGTGTGTTGTTGTCTAGGCAGTCTTTGAAGGAGGCCCTTTTGGCGGATCTGATGAGGTGGTGGTGTCTGCGGGTGGCGTTCTTGTGGGCTGCGTAGCTTTCCGGTGTTTGTTCATGGCTCCAGTTCTTCTCTAGCTTTCTGTATGTTCGCTTGGAGGCCTGGAGGTCATCAGTGAACCAGCTGGCTTTCTTGCTGTTGTGGCTGTTGGAGGGTTTTTTGAGTGGTGCAAGTGTGTTGGCTCAGTCATTGATCCATTGTCTGAGGTTGCGGGCGGCGATGTCTGGGTCGGCTGGGTCAGAGGGAGGGTAAGGGCGGTGGATAGCTGGTCTTCGGTGATTGTGCTCCAGCAGCGGCAAGGCGTCTGTTAGGTGCGGTGGTGCGCGGTGGATTTCTAGAAGGTGAAGTGGATGCACCGGTGGTCGGTCCAGTGGAGTTCTGTGGTGTGGTTGAAGGAGACATGGGAGCTTGCGGAGAAGATGGGGTCAAGCGTGTGGCTGGCGACATGGGTGGGTGGGTGTTGTGATGAGTTCACGGAGTACGAGGGTGGAAGAGTTGGCGTTGTTGTTGTTCTTGAGGTGGAAGTTCAGGTCCCCGAGGAGCATGTAGTCCGTGGAGGCGAGGGCGTGTGGACTGACGAAGTCGGCGATGGAGTCGCAGAACTGTGGTTAGGGTCCGGGGGGGTCTGTAGACGAGGGTTCCTCTGAGGGTGGTGATGGGGGTCAGTGTGGATCTGGAAGTGCAGGTGTTCGGCTGTGTTGAGGGTGTCGTCTGTGTTTGTCGAGATTTTTAGGGTGTTCTTTTGGACGATGGCGATTCCTCCTCCTACTCCGTTGGTGCAGTCCTTGAGGGTGATCTTATAGCCTTCCGGGATGGCCATGGTGATGTCGGGTGCCGAGGAGGGGTTTAGCCAGGTTTCCTTCAGGAAGGCGATGTCTGGGGTGTTGGAGTAGAGTAGGTCGCAGAGTTCAACGGCATGTTTGCGGGCAGAGCGTGTGTTGAGAAGGATGCATTTGAGGTAGTTGGGTTCTGGGGTTGGAGGTTTGGTGGGCTGGATGCTGGTGAAGTTGCAGTTCCGGCAGGAGAAGGGTCCTTGGGTGCGATTCGAGCGGCCAGGCAGCAGGTGCGTGATCACCCGGCGTTGAGTGCATGGAGGTGTGGCGTATTCCTATAGGTACTGTATCGATCCCCCTATTTCTGACCCTGGTCTGGTTAATAATTAACTAGCAGCCACCCGATGGCGCAAGAACCCGTTATCTGATTATCCACACCACGGCACAGAAGCGCGTTATCTGATTAGGTCATAGCGCACGCCACCTCATTAGGCACGCACTATTCCTCCAGCCCCTAATAGGCATACGGCGTTCTCATAACAAATCAAACCTATGACAACCTGGGAAAATCCCTGCCGCCATTGTTTTGATTCCACCGAGAACTTCAGTAAAGAATGTGCTAACGACCAGTCCGTATGACATCCTTATTGACGTATATATGTCCATCCTTACGTCAATCTCGGCACCTTTCAGGTATAAATATTACCGACATTGCCTTAAGCAAACACACGCGGTGGTGACGAGATCGGAGCAGCGAGACGTGCTGAGGAGCCCAGCTGAGCGCAAAGCCCACAGACGCTGACCCGCCTTCCTGACGCGCTGAGAAGGACGCGCTGCCTTTCTCCTGCCGAGAAATCCAGCTCCGGCGCTTCCAAGCAGCCCTCGCAGGCAGCTGGAATATCAAGACCTGAGATGAGAGATACCAGCCCTCCAGACTTCTAGGTCCCAGGTACAGAACTGAATAACCCCTTGCAGAGAATTCTTGAGTCAGTCCCTTGGCAAAACAAACTTAACTTAAACTGCTACTTAGCTACTCCTGCCCACGTATTAGGCTTAGGTCAGGTACACTGGGGTAGGCGTGGTTAGAAGCACCAGTTGAGTACGTTAGTCAACTGTATATATGTATATATCTATTTTATCCAATTTTAAGTATCATATGGCTCAGAAACCATATCAATGCTTTACCAGTATTATTTTATAATTCTGTTCTTACTGTATGCACTTTACTTAACTACAAGTATTGCAATAATAGCGATTCATTTCTCATGTACGAGAAAAGAGACTGATCAATAAATAACATCTTTTATTGAACACGCCCGTCTCTTCCCTTTCTCTACAATCTGGTGAAACTAAGAATGCATTAAACTGACTGAGTAAAATAATTTGTCTTTTGTTTTCATACGACTCTGGAGATACACTCTTGATTAGGGGAGAGCAAAGTTGTCATGTTCTATGGTTGTCAGAAACTAAATCCCTTCTTGTCTATCCAGAGAGGTTAAACTCCTCCCTGCCTATTCGAGAAAGTTTCTAGTGAACTCTGAGCTAGCTGGCAAACACTAAACTTTAAGTCTAATATCGTCAGTAGAAGACCTAGTTAACCTATGCCCTAGGTCTATACTATTGAAGGTATTATTCCAATGCGCAGACCCTATTGGGATAATAGGAACTACACTACAGAGGGTGTTGGAGTTGTAGTGGAGACGGGCTTTGTGGCGTTTGCGGGGACTAGGAGTTCTGGCGCTGGGCGTGGTCCAGGCGCGGAATGGCGCAGACGGGCTTGCCTTAGGTGCGCCTTGGGCACGGCCGAGTGGCGGCCGCCATATATGGGGATGTGGGGGGGAGGAGCAGCTGGGAGGCGGGAGCGGGGTGGCGAGTAGGCGAGTTGGGGGGCGGGCCGCAGGGAAGCAGCGGCGGGAGATTACGGGGCATAGAAGCAAGAGGTGGGAAAAAAAGGCAGCAGAATGGGGCAGAGATACGAACAGGACAACAGAGGCACAAATTAGGCAGAGGCAGCAAGAGAAATAAAAACGGAGGCAGCAAGTCAATAAAACGGGGGCAGGCAGGCAAAGGCAGTGATAGGGAGCAAACTCACAGAAGCGGCAGCAATGGTCCCAGAGTCACGGGCACACCGCGGTGCTGTGCGGTGTGGGGAGCGGCCTAACCTGCAAGCAGGGTCAAGGGTCGCCTCTTGGAGAGACCCCCAGTTTTTTATCCCACTTAAAGCCCCATGTCACAGTCACCTCATGTCCTGACACTGCGCATCATACACGACTCATGACTTCCAAGTTTTCAGATTACCAATGTGCAGGGGCATAGTGACCCCCCATCCCACCCCTTGCTTTAGGAACTACAGTGGGGTTGAAGTCTTAATGGGCCTTGTCTGTCTGCAACTCAGTAGACAAAGGCTCAGCTCATAATTAATGTGAAAAGGTGGATGAGTGACTAAGTAAAGGAATGGGTAAAAGGATAGATGAGTGAGTGGTAGGATGGTTGAGGGTAAATAGTTGGATGCATGGGTGGAAGGGTAAAAGGGTGGATGGATCTGTGAAAGGATGGATGGATGAGTGAAAGGGTGGATGATGGGTGAGCGAATGGGTTGATGGATGAAAGAAATAATGGATGGATTGATGAATTGATAAGTGAAAGGGTGAAGGATGGATAAGTGAAAGGGTGGATGTAAGGATGAACGAGTGAGTGAAAGGGCGGGTAGATGTACAAAAAGATGAATAGATGAGTGAAAGGGTGATTGGATGAGAGAAAGGATGGTTGGATGAGTGGAAGGACGGATGTGTGATAGGGTCACTGGATGGATTCATGAGTGGATGAGTAAATGGATGGGTGGGTGGGTGGGTGAAGGGTGGATGGAAGGATGGATGGCTAAGTGAAAGGGGAATGTAGAGAGGAAGGATGGATGGATAAGTGAAAGCATGGATGAATGATTCGCAGAATGGATGGGTAAATGGGTGCATGGATAAGTGAAAAGAAGAATGTAAAGATGGATCAGTGAAAGAATGCATACATGAGTGAAAGGGAGGGTAGAGAGCTAGAGGAAAGGATGGATGGATGGATGAGTGAAAGGGTGAATGGGTAGACGGGTGAGTGACTGGGTGGATGGATGAGTAAGTGAAAGGATGGCTAGATGGGTGAAAGGGTAAATGGTTGGATGGGTGAGTGAATGGATGGATGGGTGGGTGGAAGAGTGGATGGGTGAGTAAAAGGATGGATTGGGTGAAAGTGTACATGGTTGGATGGATAAGTGAATGGATGGATGGGTGGATGATGTATGGATGAGTGAAATGATGGATGGAAGGATAGATGATGGATAGGTTTGCAAATGATTGACAAGGTTTGGAAATGGATGGGCACACAGATGGAAGGACAGAAAGAATGGTCAAACACTGTGTTTGCATCGACCGCCAGCCTTTGAATTGCTTGCCAACATACCAACTCCTTCTCTCATGTTTTAAAAAATTTGAAATTGTTGTACAGCACTGTAATTCACTGTTTTTATTTCAACACATTTGTTTGTGTTTTTGTACATATGAATTTTTGTCTTTATAATATAAATACTGCACTATCTTTGTATAATATCAACCATTAAAAATATTAAAAATATATAAAGGTCATAGAATAAAAGAAAAATATAATGGGATAAAAATGAAAAATAAAATTTACATTTTGAAATAAAAATCATTGTTTCTATTCATATGTACATGGCTGTTTTCAAAAGCACTTTTTGAATAGATTTCAGGCATGATGTTTAGTAATAGTTTTTAAATCATATAGATCTTGTGTCTAGCTTTCTTTTTACTCCTTATGGTATTTTTCCCTATAGCTAGCAAGATTAATTGTTTTGAGTAGGGGTCCCTTTCTTACCAAATACCACATGCTGAAATACCCATAATGCATTCCCCATAGAGGGTTCATCACAGCACGCCTCCCTTTAGTTCACCTATGCGTGCCGTGCCGCTTTACATATAACAATGGCACTCAGATATGAGATGCTAGTAACAAAGTCTATCCGAGCAGATCTTCCCTACCACTTCTCTCACCAAAAATGCCAGCTCAGGACCATGAGTTGTAAAACAAATATCATATTCGACAGTCCAGTGCAGTAACCATATAAATAGATTATTATCGTATGAAATACCACAAAAAGACCTGCACAGTTGCTCAAAGCTGCGCACGTACCGAAAAACCGTAAAGTGCACGATTTTCTCAACCTAATATAAACTTATTTTGAATTGTACTTAAGTGGTTGTCTATTTACTTACTTATATACTTTCGCACAACTTCCTCTGATGTATCTGTAAAACATGACTTTTGTCTCAAAGTTTTGTCCTGAATTTTGACCTTCTGTCCTGAATTTTTTCCTGAATTTTGGCCCTTTGTCCTGCATTTTTACACTTACCGTCCTGAATTTGCACCCATGCCAGATGGTCACCCTATCACAAATGGTTGTCGCAAGTCACCCTCTTTATTCTTGCCAATATTTGAGAGCCAGTAAGGAAGAAATTTAGAAATATCGATGGAATTTAATTTCCACTTAACCCCTTTAGAGCTTGTAAACAAACCTCCCCAGTGCTGCGCTGTCCATTATCCAGTGCTGAACTGGACGTCCAACGGTCGTGCGCAGCACTGGGGAGGTAGTGGCCGTGACGACCGTTGGCCGACGGCAGCAATTAAGGGGTTAACGTGCATAGAAGTGGAGAACGTTTTTTGTTTTGTTTTAAAAGATATGCTTCCAAAAGAAGGAGCACTCGAGCCAAGAGAGATTTCTTTGGTGAGAGTGATGGAATCTCGGCAGGAGTGCAGCACGGTTCAGCGCGCGCACTGGTATTTCAGTTGTTCATGCCCACCTCTGCTGAAGATCTGCTGGTCTACTGGGACCTTGGTTAGTGCCGCTTTAATGGGCTTTAAGGGGGCTGGGAGAATGATGGGGTGGTTCACGACCAGGAGTCCTTTTCTGGCCAATCAGCTTCTCATGCTGCGGCAGGCTTCATGGTTCAACTGCCTGCAGGTGAGCAGGGATGTCAAACATAAATTAGATCAGTACAGGTGGAGTGGCTAAGCCTGGAGTGCCCCTTAGGGGCGATTGATCAGCTTTGTGGGGTGGGTAGGGAATGAGGTGGCCTAGGAGGCACTTTGTGTAGCATCCACAGCAGGGGGATCTGGGTAGGCCACATGGTACAGGCTGGGGGATTGGTGCAGCTAAAGCACTAGAGGTAGCCTGGGACAGAGGCTCCTACGCTAGCGAAAGGGGAATACACTTGATGCAATGAAGTCTTACTCGCTCTGGTAAAACAGCGGAGAAGTGTGATGATTCAAACCTGGGGCCGTATTATAAAGAGTGCCCCGTGGGCGCAGCGGGCGTGTGCTCCTGATTTGTGCACCTGTGGTGCCCTATGCTATTACAGAAGCTGCTGCAGACGCTTCTGTGGCCCCTCCTTTGATATTGAGTCCTAGCGCACAAGGAACTCCGGCACTATTCTGAGAGTGTATTCCTTAATTTGTATGGCTCTGTTACCCGCATGCAAATGAGGGAATCACTATGTTTCTGCACCCATGCCATACTATGCCGCCGGCACAGTGGGAAACAAGCCAAAGTCGACGAAGGTCATGTGCTGTGGACGAGTATTGTATCCCAACGAAACTCCAGACAGAGAGGCAAGGTTATGGCCCAGCTTGAAAATTGCTTCTATTCGAATTGATACTTTAAGCAGAATGAAGACAGTGCTCCTACAGAAGCCGACAAGGCTAACGTCATCGAAAGAAACATATGAACTCCAAGTTGCAAGGACAACGGCAGAGATTCATTCACTGTTATCAACTAATTCCCCCATACATTTCGCAGAAATACTGAAGGAAATCCTAAATATTTCTGATACCACTGGTATCTCCAGTGTATTTAAAGCAGTGTTTTCGGGTGCGTTAGTTCCATTCAAAGCCATCCTGGGTATTTTTCCAGACTTTGTACATTCCATTTTTGGCGGACTCCCTCTTCTTTTGGGACTAGTGGCAGGTATCCTATTTTTGATCCTGTTGCTTCGCTATGGCGAACATTGTCACAGACAAAACACCTGCGACAAGGGAAGAAACAATCCGAGCCATTGGGTACCGGGACCGGATAACTAAAGTCCTTGGACTAGCCCGGCTTAGAGACCTGAACATGACTTGGTTTCTTTCATTTAGACCGATGTGGCAACGTTGTGTTTTACCTGTATTAGGTGCTTGCTATGCGGCGAAGAATGCGTGTTGGACACCTGTCTGACACTACAATCGGATGTGCCAATGGACGCAGAGACTTTGTTGGGTCCGGTCACGGCTCATGCATTGTGCTGTCCCCAGCGGCTACCAATCCTGATGACGGCATTCGTGGAGACTTCACCACTACGATTGAGGGGTAGTGAAGTACGAGATGAAAGCAGCATCGATCAGGTACGACCTTCTGTCAGCAATGCTGATCCAAACATCAATGGAGGTAATCATGCTCATGAATGCATGGTAACAACTTTTTCCGAGTTAGTGGAACTTTCACAGGAAGCTGTTGACAGTTTTTTCGACAGTCTAAATGATATGATGTTCTCACCAGAGCAGAAATAATGACTTTGAGCAAACTAGCACACGGCGTTCCCATCTCTCTGAATTTGGCCTTCAACTTTAATAATAAAGTAATATGAACAATTTTTCTCCAGTAATGGACAGCGGAACGTATTTTTCTCTTCCAACATCCCCAAAATATTTTCAATTTTTTCGGGACACTTATCTTCTGCTTAAAGTAGAAACTATTCTTAGAGAACTAACTTTCTATTTTAGGTACTTTAGAGACATTAGCTGCCCTCTGGCATGTTCATAAGTATTTTTTTGTGTGATGAAATGGTCTCGCACTTTTCTTCTGTATTAAGAGCCATTTCATGTGTTATTTTCATAATATTCATGCTGATTACAAATATGCGTAATAGATTTAGCATTATTATACTGCTTAAGTGCATATAGTACATATATTCATCTTTCGTATATTTCATGATTTCAAAATGCATATAATTGTATTTTGGGGTGGTACGGTATACACATACACAGCTTGTTTTGTTTACTATGCCTAGATTTGTAAATATGGACATAGTCTACGTGGAGTGGGTGTGGCGTATTCCTATAGGTACTGTATCGATCCCCCTATTTCTGACCCTGGTCTGGTTAATAATTAACTAGCAACCACCCGACGGTGCAAAAACCCGTTATCTGATTATCCACACCACGGCACAGAAGCGCGTTATCTGATTAGGTCATAGCGCACGCCACCTCATTAGGCACGCACTATTCCTCCAGCCCCTAATAGGCATACGGCGTTCTCATAACAAATCAAACCTATGACAACCTGGGAAAATCCCTGCCGCCATTGTTTTGATTCCACCGAGAACTTCAGTAAAGAATGTGCTAACGACCAGTCCGTATGACATCCTTATTGACGTATATATGTCCATCCTTACGTCAATCTCGGCACCTTTCAGGTATAAATATTACCGACATTGCCTTAAGGAAACACACGCGGTGGTGACGAGATCGGAGCAGCGAGACGTGCTGAGGAGCCCAGCTGAGCGCAAAGCCCACAGACGCTGACCCGCCTTCCTGATGCGCTGAGAAGGACGCGCTGCCTTTCTCCTGCCGAGAAATCCAGCTCCGGCGCTTCCAAGCAGCCCTCGCAGGCAGCTGGAATATCAAGACCTGAGATGAGAGATACCAGCCCTCCAGACTTCTAGGTCCCAGGTACAGAACTGAATAACCCCTTGCAGAGAATTCTTGAGTCAGTCCCTTGGCAAAACAAACTTAACTTAAACTGCTACTTAGCTACTCCCGCCCACGTATTAGGCTTAGGTCAGGTACACTGGGGTAGGCGTGGTTAGAAGCACCAGTTGAGTACGTTAGTCAACTGTATATATGTATATATCTATTTTATCCAATTTTAAGTATCATATGGCTCAGAAACCATATCAATGCTTTACCAGTATTATTTTATAATTCTGTTCTTACTGTATGCACTTTACTTAACTACAAGTATTGCAATAATAGCGATTCATTTCTCATGTACGAGAAAAGAGACTGATCAATAAATAACATCTTTTATTGAACACGCCCGTCTCTTCCCTTTCTCTACAATCTGGTGAAACTAAGAATGCATTAAACTGACTGAGTAAAATAATTTGTCTTTTGTTTTCACACGACTCTGGAGATACACTCTTGATTAGGGGAGAGCAAAGTTGTCATGTTCTATGGTTGTCAGAAACTAAATCCCTTCTTGTCTATCCAGAGAGGTTAAACTCCTCCCTGCCTATTCGAGAAAGTTTCTAGTGAACTCTGAGCTAGCTGGCAAACACTAAACTTTAAGTCTAATATCGTCAGTAGAAGACCTAGTTAACCTATGCCCTAGGTCTATACTATTGAAGGTATTATTCCAATGCGCAGAGCCTATTGGGATAATAGGAACTACACTACAGAGGGTGTTGGAGTTGTAGTGGAGACGGGCTTTGTGGCGTTTGCGGGGGCTAGGAGTTCTGGCGCTGGGCGTGGTCCAGGCGCGGAATGGCGCAGACGGGCTTGCCTTAGGTGCGCCTTGGGCACGGCCGAGTGGCGGCCGCCATATATGGGGATGTGGGGGGGGGGAGCAGCTGGGAGGCGGGAGCGGGGTGGCGAGTAGGCGAGTTGGGGGGCGGGCCGCAGGGAAGCAGCGGCGGGAGATTACGGAGCATAGAAGCAAGAGGTGGGAAAAAAAGGCAGCAGAATGGGGCAGAGATACGAACAGGACAACAGAGGCACAAATTAGGCAGAGGCAGCAAGAGAAATGAAAACGGAGGCAGCAAGTCAATAAAACGGGGGCAGGCAGGCAAAGGCAGTGATGGGGAGCAAACTCACAGAAGCGGCAGCAATGGTCCCAGAGTCACGGGCACACCGCGGTGCTGTGCGGTGTGGGGAGCGGCCTAACCTGCAAGCAGGGTCAAGGGTCGCCTCTTGGAGAGACCCCCAGTTTTTTATCCCACTTAAAGCCCCATGTCACAGTCACCTCATGTCCTGACACTGCGCATCATACATGACTCATGACTTCCAAGTTTTCAGTTTACCAATGTGCAGGGGCATAGTGACCCCCCATCCCACCCCTTGCTTTAGGAACTACAGTGGGGTTGAAGTCTTAATGGGCCTTGTCTGTCTGCAACTCAGTAGACAAAGGCTCAGCTCATAATTAATGTGAAAAGGTGGATGAGTGACTAAGTAAAGGAATGGGTAAAAGGATAGATGAGTGAGTGGTAGGATGGTTGAGGGTAAATAGTTGGATGCATGGGTGGAAGGGTAAAAGGGTGGATGGATCTGTGAAAGGATGGATGGATGAGTGAAAGGGTGGATGATGGGTGAGCGAATGGGTTGATGGATGAAAGAAATAATGGATGGATTGATGAATTGATAAGTGAAAGGGTGAAGGATGGATAAGTGAAAGGGTGGATGTAAGGATGAACGAGTGAGTGAAAGGGCGGGTAGATGTACAAAAAGATGAATAGATGAGTGAAAGGGTGATTGGATGAGAGAAAGGATGGTTGGATGAGTGGAAGGACGGATGTGTGATAGGGTCACTGGATGGATTCATGAGTGGATGAGTAAATGGATGGGTGGGTGGTTGGGTGAAGGGTGGATGGAAGGATGGATGGCTAAGTGAAAGGGGAATGTAGAGAGGAAGGATGGATGGATAAGTGAAAGCATGGATGAATGATTCGCAGAATGGATGGGTAAATGGGTGCATGGATAAGTGAAAAGAAGAATGTAAAGATGGATCAGTGAAAGAATGCATACATGAGTGAAAGGGAGGGTAGAGAGCTAGAGGAAAGGATGGATGAGTGAAAGGGTGAATGGGTAGACGGATGAGTGACTGGGTGGATGGATGAGTAAGTGAAAGGATGGCTAGATGGGTGAAAGGGTAAATGGTTGGATGGGTGAGTGAATGGATGGATGGGTGGGTGGAAGAGTGGATGGGTGAGTAAAAGGATGGATTGGGTGAAAGGGTACATGGTTGGATGGGTAAGTGAATGGATGGATGGGTGGATGATGTATGGATGAGTGAAATGATGGATGGAAGGATAGATGATGGATAGGTTTGCAAATGATTGACAAGGTTTGGAAATGGATGGGCACACAGATGGAAGGACAGAAAGAATGGTCAAACACTGTGTTTGCATCGACCGCCAGCCTTTGAATTGCTTGCCAACATACCAACTCCTTCTCTCATGTTTAGAAAATTTGAAATTGTTGTACAGCACTGTAATTCACTGTTTTTGTTTCAACACATTTGTTTGTGTTTTTGTACATATGAATTTTTGTCTGTATAATATAAATACTGCACTATCTTTGTATATTATCAACCATTAAAAATATATAAAGGTCATAGAATAAAAGAAAAATATAATGGGATAAAAATGAAAAATAAAATTTACATTTTGAAATAAAAATCATTGTTTCTATTCATATGTACATGGCTGTTTTCAAAAGCACTTTTTGAATAGATTTCAGGCATGATGTTTAGTAATAGTTTTTAAATCATATAGATCTTGTGTCTAGCTTTCTTTTTACTCCTTGTGGTATTTTCCCTATAGCTAGCAAGATTAATTGTTTTGAGTAGGGGTCCCTTTCTTACCAAATACCACATGCTGAAATACCCATAATGCATTCCCCATAGAGGGTTCATCACAGCACGCCTCCCTTTAGTTCACCTATGCGTGCCGTGCCGCTTTACATATAACAATGGCACTCAGATATGAGATGCTAGTAACAAAGTCTATCCGAGCAGATCTTCCCTACCACTTCTCTCACCAAAAATGCCAGCTCAGGACCATGAGTTGTAAAACAAATATCATATTCGACAGTCCAGTGCAGTAACCATATAAATAGATTATTATCGTATGAAATACCACAAAAAGACCTGCACAGTTGCTCAAAGCTGCGCAGGTACCGAAAAACCGTAAAGTGCACGATTTTCTCAACCTAATATAAACTTATTTTGAATTGTACTTAAGTGGTTGTCTATTTACTTACTTATATACTTTCGCACAACTTCCTCTGATGTATCTGTAAAACATGACTTTTGTCTCAAAGTTTTGTCCTGAATTTTGACCTTCTGTCCTGAATTTTTTCCTGAATTTTGGCCCTTTGTCCTGCATTTTTACACTTACTGTCCTGAATTTGCACCCATGCCAGATGGTCACCCTATCACAAATGGTTGTCGCAAGTCACCCTCTTTATTCTTGCCAATATTTGAGAGCCAGTAAGGAAGAAATTTAGAAATATCGATGGAATTTAATTTCCACTTAACGTGCATAGAAGTGGAGAACGTTTTTTGTTTTGTTTTAAAAGATATGCTTCCAAAAGAAGGAGCACTCGAGCCAAGAGAGATTTCTTTGGTGAGAGTGATGGAATCTCGGCAGGAGTGCAGCACGGTTCAGCGCGCGCACTGGTATTTCAGTTGTTCATGCCCACCTCTGCTGAAGATCTGCTGGTCTACTGGGACCTTGGTTAGTGCCGCTTTAATGGGCTTTAAGGGGGCTGGGAGAATGATGGGGTGGTTCACGACCAGGAGTCCTTTTCTGGCCAATCAGCTTCTCATGCTGCGGCAGGCTTCATGGTTCAACTGCCTGCAGGTGAGCAGGGATGTCAAACATAAATTAGATCAGTACAGGTGGAGTGGCTAAGCCTGGAGTGCCCCTTAGGGGCGATTGATCAGCTTTGTGGGGTGGGTAGGGAATGAGGTGGCCTAGGAGGCACTTTGTGTAGCATCCACAGCAGGGGGATCTGGGTAGGCCACAGGGTACAGGCTGGGGGATTGGTGCAGCTAAAGCACTAGAGGTAGCCTGGGACAGAGGCTCCTACGCTAGCGAAAGGGGAATACACTTGATGCAATGAAGTCTTACTCGCTCTGGTAAAACAGCGGAGAAGTGTGATGATTCAAACCTGGGGCCGTATTATAAAGAGTGCCCCGTTGGCGCAGCGGGCGTGTGCTCCTGATTTGTGCATCTGTGGTGCCCTATGGTATTCCAGAAGCTGCTACAGACGCTTCTGTGGCCCCTCCTTTGATATTGAGTCCTAGCGCACATGAACGCCAGCACTATCCTGAGAGTGTATTCCCAAATTTGTATGGCTCTGTTACCCGCATGCAAATGAGGGAATCACTTTGCTTCTGCACCCATGCCATACTATGCCGCCGGCACAGAGGCAAACAAGCCATCAAGAGGCGCCACAAAGAGATGGTGCAAACTCAGTGTGCCCCCTCTGGGCAGTCCTCTGGAGGGGTGAAATGTGGTCCCATGGACCCCCGGACATCCCCCGGAAGGTGGGTGCAGTCGCTCAATGCATCCGCCTGCAGGGGGATCTCTGTCTCCTCTTTAAAATGCAGGCGACTGCTGCCCGCACTGCGAATGAAATCCGTCGCAGCATATAAGCAGCCACTCCGTACTCCGTAGCCGCGGTGAGTGCGACTGCCCTTGAAAGAGCGCATTGATTGGCTTAAGATGCCCTGATGGTGTACTTGCGAAAAGATGGCGCTGTGGTGCAGACAGGGACCGTGAACCCATTACTTACTGTGGGCCCGAAACAGAAAGGGACTGAGAAGGCTGAGATTTATTTATTTATTTATGTGGTTTTACGTTTCACAAACGTGGTCCAAGGCCATTAGAGCGCTTTGTGAACAAAAAATCAATTAACTTATTTAATACAGTGCAAAAACGACCCACAACCAGTGAACTGAGGCAGAAAAGATTACTAATAAGATAGACAGGAAAGTAGTGAAAATAGGAAAATGTGGAAGAAAATCAAGACAGCAGGAAGAACCAAAAAGAGTTGAAACCAAGGAAATTACTCAAAAAGAATACAGAAAAGGATTTTAAATTCTTGTGGCCCTGCCAGAGAAGGATTGCTTCACAAATCATTCTTGCTTACATATAGGAACTCTAAAGTGGAGAAATGATGCATTTCTCAACCTTTGTTAGCTGCCAGAGATTTCAGTTTCTCAGCCAAATAGAAAGTAGTAGACATACAATCAGAGGTCTTTGTGAGAGATGCAGGCCGTCTTAAAGTGTACTCTTGCTTTAAGTGGAAACCATTAAGGTGATATTAGGGCAGGAGTAATCTGGCACTCATAAATAAAGCAAGCAGGTGCATGTATTACAGATCTAAGGGTGGCTTGTTAAAGTTGTGGTAAGCGAGCGAAAATGGAAGCCCCCAAAACCAGTCTTGTAACAACCGCGCCTGAACGAAAGTCTTAACGTTAAGACCCGGAATAAAATGCCTTATACCCCAAATTGTTCATGGAGATCAACATAACCTGGTTTTCAGGGGTTCAGTTTGAAGTGGGGATTGGACACCCATCTTTAGCCGTTTTCCAGGGTGTTGAACAGCGGAGAAATGTCATTAAGTAATGAAATTTTAAGATACACCTGGTTTCATCCGCATACTGATGACAGAGTATCCCAGAATTTCTGTCGATTGCTGCCAGTGGTTCCAAATACAAATTGAACAGTGTTAGGGACAGAAAGAAGCCTTGAGGGACATATGCTGCAGGCAGTTACCTGTTATAACTGCTTGGATTTAGGTTGTAAAGTTAGGAGGTGAACCAGTTTAATACTACACTTTTAATGCCCCCTCCCCTTATTTCAGGCTATTGATCAGAGAGATAATATTGACATATTGAATGCAGCCATTAAGGTCTAGAAATAGATGTAAACAAGAGTTTACGGACTCAAGCAAGTTAAGTGCCTAGATAATACCATAATACCAGCTGTCTCTGTTCCACAGCCTTGTCAGAAGTCAGAATGAAAATGTACTAGGGGATTGTTTGACTGGACATGATGATAACGGTAGGGAGCTACAAAACTTTCTATTACTTTCACTAGCAAAGGTGGTCATGAAACAGGGTGTAAGTTGTTTTGGTCATTAACTCAGCTAAAGCCTTCTTCCAAAGGGGTGAGATGAGACTTGTCCAGTTTTCAGGAAGTGAGTGAACACATCTAGCACTAGCTACAAATTCAACCATGTGTTCCATTAGGACACCACATGTTTGGCCAGCTCCTTATAAATGTTTTCAGTAATAACGTTGCTGGGGTTGTTTACTTTGTTTATAATTTTAAATCACTGCCTCTCCAATATTTAAGTAAAATGAGACCAACTCATCTGAGCTTTATGGTTTAACTTGCAGCCGAACGGATGGTCTGTGATTGGGGGAAGCGAGAGTCCATTGGTCTTTACCTTCCCAGCAAAGACATTTATAAAGTCTTCACATTTGGATTTAGGGATGTCGACTGTACCAGCAGAAGTCAGGTTATTGGGCTGTTTAACAACTTCGAACAGAGGAGAACTGAGCTCAGCTACTGACAACTACAAAGAAAAGCAAAAAGGGGCTGGTGGGGTGTGTGAATTATTCTCAGCCACTGGTAGTTATTTGCAGCTGCATTCCAGGCCATCATTTTGTGCCCAGCATTCCAATATAAACAACAGCCACAGGCAAATAAGTCTTGGTCCAGAACTATAAGTAGGTTACTCTGTGTAGGACATTCCTTTCACGTTTAGTGACCAAAGGTTAGTTGATTTCAAGGCCTGAGCAGAGTGTAGCTGATAAGTATGAGTAAGAAGTACATGAACCTCCAAGGGCTGTGGCCGCTTTGCACAGTAAGTGAGTGGCTTTTCACAGACAGCAGCCGTGACTGCTGTGCTGAGCCGGCGTTTGCATAACGCAATGTCAGGTTTAGGGCCTTATGGTGCTACCTGAATGTGGTGTCAAATTACAACAAACGTTTATAAGTGCCTTGTGATGGGTGGGATGTGCAAAAGAGGCAAAATAGCAATTTCTCTGTAGCACTTCAACTCTATGCACTGTTCCTGCTGGGCTGCATCTCAGCAACCTGAAAAATAAGTTCACTTCTACCACACCTATCATTAAACAAGCACTTTACACAAAGAATGTGGCGAGGACTGCATCGACACCAATGCAATATAATACCATAGACAATATGTTATGAAATACTCTCTCTATGGCCTAAAATGACACCCTGCCGGATCAATTTACAAACCAATTTCTAGTCGTAAGTCCTTAGCTGCATTTTATGCAATCATTGACAACATCAGAGCCCTCCTTGACCAGGGAGAAACATCAGCCCTGCTCCTCCTCACCCTCTCAGCGGCATTCAACACAGTATCCCACAACATCCTTATCAAGTGACTCCACCACATTGGAATCCAAGGAGATGCGCTCAGATGGCTGGCCTCCTTCTTCACCAGAAAAACCCAGAGAATCCGCCAGCCTCCCTACACTTCCGAACACAACAGAATAATCTACGGTGTCCTTCAAGGCTCATCCCTCAGCCCCACCCTGTTCAACACATTAATGACCCCCCTGGCCAACCTCATCAGAACCCATGAGCTAAATATCATATCTTACGACACCCAGCTCAGACTCGTCTACGACCTTCCCAAGAGGACCAACATCACCCGTCATCTCAGGAAACAACACTGGCTCCCGATTCAGAAGAGATGCCACATCAAGGTACTGATGCACACCTAAGAAGGTCCGCATAACAAAGGACCAGCATACATCTACCACTGCCTGAACTTCCTCCAACCCTCCAGACAACTTCGCTCTGCCTCCCTTCACCTCGCTCTCATCCCTCGCATACGGCAAAGCTACAGCGGAGGGTGTTCCTTCTCCCACCTTGCAGACATGTCTTGGAATGACCTCCCTCCTCAACCTCACAACTGGAATTCAGGAAAGGATGCAAGACCTGACTGTTCTAGTGAGTACCTCAACATGATCCTTAGTGCCTGAATACCCTCACGGGCGATTAGTCGTGCTTTACAAGTCATGATTGATTGATTGATACCGGTGTACTTTACTCATGATTCGTAATTCTAGAAATATATAAGTGACAAATGCAAAAACTAGGTACTGCATTCCAAATGATGTAATGGGCAAGATCTTAGGTGTTTATGCAATGTGTAGGGTTGCCAAGAGAGGAGGCCATGGGCAGGCAATGCACATTTTTCCCTATCCACTATCAAGGATAATGCAACGCTACATAAGATAACTTGTCGGATAATATTAGCTTGTCCCTCTAGAATTCCTTTTCTATTGTGATAGGAAGTAAAAGTAGTTTGCTCTGCATGAGCCATTCTTTCCAGGTTCAGTAACCAAAGGTTAGTTGGTTTAAAAACCTGAGATAGCCTAGCTGGTGAGTACGTGTGGAAGGACATGAGCTTCCCAGGTCTCAGCCTGCACTGCAGAGTCATTCAGTGGGTTTTCTCAGACATGTTGTAAGTCCTGTGTAGGTGAGGAAGGGTATAAGACTTTATGGCAACACCTAAAGTTGTACCTTTTTTCTTGGTATGGCACTTCTAGGAAATGAATGACATCACAAAATAGCTTCAAATGAGCTGGTAGAATAAGACTTTGTCTATTTAAAACTATTTTGAGGTGGCATTCCTTTCCTAAAGGTGCCAAATCAAGAAAAAAGCTGCATTCTACTATTCTATCTTTGCTAGGAAAGTTACATTGTGGAAAGTCCCAGGAGCATCAGTGTGTCATTTATAGGAAAATGCAGTCAGATGTGCAAGCAGTGTCAGCCACAGGAAGTGGAAAGATGATGGAACCTCTATGACAACTTCTTGTAAGATCTTTGGGGACTTGCCTGATTTACTCACCCCACCTCATTCGCGTCACCTGACACCCAGGACATGCTGCTTGGGGTCAAGGGCAACACGAGTTCATGTCTGCTTTATCTGCAAGTAGCCCTAACCTCCTGCAGCACAACCCTTTGGTCTGCAATACCTCAGTATGGATCTGCAAAAGGGGATTGTCTGCCAGGGTGTGTATCTGAATGTATAAGTTGTTCAAACTGGTGTGTATGACTCATTGTTGGAAGTCATTACTTTTAGGGCGAGCCCTCTTAAGAAATGAATGAAATGAAATGAAAAGAGATTTATAAAGCGCATGGCTGCCCTTGAGCGTCCCAGCGCTGAAACAGAACACAGGACCACCACCCAAACACAACTGAAGCAAAGCCTAACGGGGGAAGAGATAAGTTTTCAATGCCTTGCGGAAACGCACTAGATTGGGTTCTTTCCGCAGGGCCGTCGGCAGGGCATTCCATAGTTGGCCTGCATTAATAGAGAACCGGCGACCGCCGGACTTCACCTTTTTGGCTCTGGGTATCACCACAAAATTACCATCATCCGAGCGAAGGGCTCGCGTAGGTTTGTAAGGGCGCACCAGGTCTCTAAGGATTGGAGGGCCTGATCCTTGCAAAGCTTTGAACACGATGCAAAGGGATTTAAATTTTATGCGAGCTCGGATTGGAAGCCAATGCAAGGCCTTGAGAGCAGGCTTAGCTGATGATCTTTTGGCAGTACCAGTGAGCATTCTTGCAGCCGCATTCTGAGCTCTTTGGAGCACATTCAGGGTGGATTCTGGTGTGCCAAGGAATAAGGCATTGCTATAATCGAGCCTTGACATGACTAATCCTTGAACCAGAAGTTTCCGGGAGTTTTCCGGGAGTAGCGGGAGGATCTTCCGTACTGACCTGAGCAGTCCATAGCAAGTCCCAGCCACTCGTTTAGCTTGAGTGGTCATTGACAGTTCAGGTTCAAGCCAAACCCCCAAACTTTTTATTGCTTCTTTGGGAACTGGGGGGGCACCTAGACTGTCCGGCCACATGGATTTGGGGAGTGTTGAACATAGATTGCCAAGAAGCATCAGCTCCGTTTTCGTCCCATTTAGTTTAAGCCGGGACTCCGACATCCATGACATGATGTTAACAAGACATGATGCGAACTTTTCCCCCTGGCTTTCCGAGAGGGACAGCGAGACGATCAATTGAGTGTCGTCTGCGTAGGTTGCGATTTTCACCCCGAAGGGTGAAACCACCTCCTCCAGTGGGGCCATGTAGATGTTAAAAAGCGTAGGGCTCAGTGAGGAGCCCTGCGGTACTCCACACTGAAGGGGGGTAGGCAGAGATCGAAGATTGCCTTCGCAGACCTGATAAGTCCGGCCACTCAAGTACGACGCGAGCCATTTGAGGGCCGACCCTCTCACTCCAATCTTCCCCAAACGGTTGATCAGGATATTATGATCAACCGTATCAAATGCAGCGCTTAGATCCAGGAGGACCACCGCAGCGGATCCTCCCGAATCTAAGATGCATCTGCCTTCCTCCACCATTGAAATCAAGGCCGAATCGGTTCCCTGGCCAGGCCGAAAGCCCGTCTGAGTACGACCCAGTAGATCATTAGATTCCAGGAAATGCGAAAGGTGGCGGTTGGCAAACTTCTCGGCGATCTTATTCAGCCCGGGCAGAAGCGAGATGGGACGGTAATTCGCCAAATCGGCCGGATCAAGGCCTGCCTTTTTCAGAAGGGCCTTGACAATGGCTTGCTTCCAGCTAGGTGGGACAATGCAATGCTGACGGTGGCTCCCATATGAAAACATGTACACCTTCGCAAAATGTAAACATTGTGTAATGCTCCAAGAATGCTCCCTGATTCTTTGCTTTTAAAATAAAATGTACATAAAAAACTTACAAAAGAGGTTTGCTAAACGCTTGTGCAACTTAAAACACACTTTCGCTGAGGCGTGTCAATATTATTAAAAAAAGAAAAAGCTTAATAATGCAGAAGCAGTGTAAAAACATTATGGGCACCATGAAAGCAAATTCGGAGCCGGTTTTTAAAGAATGTAAAAAAAAGCACCCAAAGGTATATATCCTGGCAATGGTGTCGAAATACAACTTTCAAATCATGTTAGAAAATCTGTGAGCATTCCATTTTTATATGACCAAATAATATTGCCTATGCAAAATCTGCAGAGTGACTGCAAATTCAATTTACCTGTACCTTCTTTTTCCCCACTCTGGAAATGCTTTCACTCCTATCTTTGCCACGAGCACATTTCCAGCCTTTACCAGGGCGGTAAGTGGCCGGCGATCAGTTGGTGAGACCCCTTATACATGATACGTTGTGGGTGTGCAGACACACAGGGTATTCCAGCCCCATTGTTTCCTACCTTGTTCCAGCCGCTCTGTGTAGATTTGGGGAAAGGTAGAAACATCGCTGTCTTGATGGATTCTAAGCTGTTCTATAATAAGAGCCCTAACATGATCAGAAAGTCTATTAACAGAGCTCTGATATAATGTGTCACCCTACTGTATAGCACCAAAATTAGACAAGTGGATTTGTATACAGGACATTAGAGCTGTGACGTACATATAGGTATAAATTCCATACACCTGCTTAAGAGTTGTGTGCTCCCAAATCACCATTGCTTGGCCGAGGGTTACACCCGACAGCAGCAGGGGCCTAACAATGATTGGTCCTCAGGTGCAGTGATACCAGTGCCCAGAAGCCTGATTGTTAAGATATTTTGCTGCCCAATCATCGACGAGGAGTGTCAATTTCTTTGTTTGCACTGGAGCTCATGTTACCCTTGCTAGACAACAGTGTGAGAAGACCTTGGGGCATATTACCAAGCCCTATCGCCACCACAACGTCACTTTTTGTGACGTTGTGGTGGTGATAGGGTCAGCGCCCTATTACCAAAGCAGCGTTAAACCACATAACGTGGCTAAAAGTCACGTTAAGTGGCTTAACGCTGTCTTGATAATAGTGCCCCTTTCACGCTACAATTAGCGTGAAAGGGGCGTGCAGTGGGTGTTGCGGTGGGCGTTGCACCGCAACACCCATTCACTTCAACGCTGCCACCTATTATCAAGAGAGGCGATAATAGGTGGCAACGCTGAGCTTAAGACCAGGAAAATCCTGGTCTTAAGGTGGTGAAACGAGGAGAAATGCTTAATTTCTCCTCGTTTTTGCTATTTACATGTGTGCTGCCTTGTGTGGCACACATGGAAAAAGCAAAATGCCATGGTTTGTTTATGTACAGGAAGGTGTCCCTTCCTGTACATAAACAAACCTTTTTTTAAATGCCATTTTGTAACTTACATGTGTGCTGCATGAAGCAGCACATATATGGTGCAGCCTGGCGCTTCGAAGTGGCGATGAGAGGCGTTAAGCCAAGGAGGCTAACACCTCTCACCGCCACTTCCTAGATAATATGCCCCCTTGTGCTCACGGAGCAGAACCAGCCCGTGGTCTGTTAGAAGCACTCTGCCTTGCAAGCCTCGCCTGTAACACAAGCTCCCTTGCAGCGTGCCACAGTTGTTGCTGCATTGGTGTTAGGGAGTCTCAAGTGTGCCAGCACAGATTGAGAGCTGAAGAGTGCCATATCTTAGTAGAGATCTCATTCTGCTTCTCTCTCCCGTTCATGCAACAAAGCACAGCAATTTTGATTGCTGCCTGTGTGGACGTCTAGTACATATGCCCCTTAGTATCTCATTCCTATTTTTCAGCCTCTCAATGGAGGACCTCTAGTGGGAAATAATGCAGTAAATTCCTCTAGCGGGAAGGAATATGAAAGGACATTATTGATCTTGTGGTTATCCCACATTGTCTGTCTAGGTTTGCTGGCTTTAGGATACTGAGCTATGAACCTGCTCAACAGTATCACTTCATGTGCTTTTCCTCTACAACATGTATTGTGCATCGGTTTCCTCTAATTGGCTTGTTTAACCTTCCAGTAATGCCATGGTACATAGTACAGAAAATGTACCAGTAGCAAGGAAGTTAAATGTCATATGTGTGCCGCTGTGTTTATTTACATCATGAAAAAAATGTATGGTTCTAGATAGCACCCTTGTGCTGTAGCTAAGTTGGAGTTTCAAAGTCATGTCAAAACATTAGTCAAGTTACTACTAAAGTGTGTCTTGTGAGCCCACATCTCTGGGTGCTTAACATTTAAAAGTTGAGCATGCTAGATGTTAAGGTGACCTGTGCCTCACAGATGACAGTACAAAAAGTTGTTTGTCAATTGTGTAGGTAAATGTATCTTTTTCCTGAACAGGCAGAGTTGTATCTTGGCCTGGGAAAACCATGAAGTGGTCAATTAAAGTTGTTTCCCAATATGGGCCGTTAGAAAATCTGAATCTCTGTAGCACATCCAAACGTTGGGTGGATAGTGGAAGGTGTTGACATCAAATTATGATGCAATGTGTCCCAGAGACAAAGTTAAAAACAGCATTTCAAAATATAGTCAATAAGGAAACAATTGACTCAAAAAGTGAGATCTGGAGAGGAATTTTAAAAAACCATGAAGGTTTATTACAAAAATGTAAAAGGTACATTCCAGAAAGGGTAAAGTGCAGATGCAGCAATAGTCTTATTTAAATAATAAGTAACTGCAAAAAGGCTCTCAATAATAGGAACAATGCAGAATAATAGGAAAAATCTGTAATAGACTGAGTCTCAAATGTGCAGCAAGCTAAGAAGAGAATTGGGCAACATCCGAAGTAGAGACTTGACTCCCCTTCAAATGCAAGGGTTTACATAGCCGTTTTCTCCATAAGAAAGCATTGGAACTGCAAACTCAGCATAGTGTGAGCAATAAACATGAAATGTTCAACAAATTAAATTACAGAATTATGAATGATCATATAGCCTTAGCACCAACTCTCTACATGAATATTGATTCAGTCTTTCTGACCCAATGTCATTCAGTCACAACAAACTAGTTACATAAATAACTGTGAACCTTGAGAATGAATGCATTGCTGCTTGCAAGCGGAAGATCCTTGAAAAATAGTAACAAAGCTAGAGGCCTGCTTTGAGACAGTGTCATTCAAAAATAAACAAATCCACATCTTGTTGCAGAGAATGAACATGATACAGCATCTCTTTTGGACCAGATGGTGTCAAAGCCTAACTGAGGCCTAGTTAGCTCTAGCCAGGAAAACACAATTAAAATGTTGTAGCGAATTTATTTCAATTGGATTAGCTCCATGTCAGTACACGCATGTGAAATTAAGTGTAGATTAATTGCTCTGTATACGAGGCACATCCTACAAAAGCACTCACACCACTTATTTCAAGGACTAACCTGATTTGCCAAAGATGCCAAAAGATGCGGATGCGACATGGATCTGACCAATCCTCACACCTTAACACGTCGTTGTGGGTGAGTCCCGCCAGGGAAAAAGATGTTGAGAGGATACCTGGGTTGTCAGTCTGTTTTGAAGATGTCATAATCCTTCAGTTCTCCTGGTATGTTCAGAGTTTTGGAATCTGCTTCAGCCTCACAACTGTTCTGCAGCAGCCCCACTAAACAATGGCCCAAAACCACATTAGCCATCAAATAACCTCTCTTGTTACATTTCACATTCAGCATTAATTGATTTTTCCTTTATAACTTTCTGTTGTCCACCTCTTTACTTGAGAATAGCAACTCGTTGACCCAGGTAGGTTTCATTAAGCAATACGCACCAAATCGCTCCTTTGGTAGCGCTCATGTGAAATCATGACAGTTCTTTGTCAATGAATTGTAATCTGGATTTTACTGGGTTGGAGCTGTACAGCCGATAGTCAATCCCACCCTTAGGCTCAACAGAAGGGAATACGTGTCTGTTAGAAATTGGGTTTCTGGTTGGCAGAGGTATGCACCCTGTCCAAGCAGGAATCACAATCCTAGTCAGGGTAGGTCACAACACAATCTAAATTATCCTGTGCTCATCCTCTGGTAGCTTGGCACAGAGCAGTCAAGCTTAACTTAAGAGGCAATATGTAAAGTATTTGTGCAACACTTCATACAACAACACCGTCAAAACACCACAAAAAGACTTCACACCAGGTTAGAAAAAACAGATTATGATTTTATAACTAAAACAAGAGCAGAACAACAAAAATCCAAAGTGTAGAAGTCAAGATATGATTTTTTTAAATTAAATGTAAAAATGTGCTTAGAAGCGAATAACTCTCAAACAGTTAATTTGTCACACTCGACAAGGACCAAGTAAAGAACTCAATCCACCCGCGATGGAGCGCAGACCAGCTACAGGAACCACGCAGGGCCTACTGAGAAAAACAACCTTAATCCTTCTCACAGTATGAGATGCTTCGATGATTCCCATGCAGTCAGGTAGTTGCACTGGATATCTCCATGCAACTGCGGCGATGCATCAGGTCCCTGATCAAAGCATTGGTTCGTAAATGCGCTGGTTCCGAATGCGGTGCGCTGGGTTTCTCCGCGCAATAGAGGGGATACGTCAATCTTCTCCAGCAGCGATGCATCCGTTCCAAAGCGGTGGTTCCGAGGGATATGAGGCGGTTCCGAGTGTAATGCGACGGCTCTTTTCCCACAAATGCAGCAATGCGTCAATTCTGCTTTCGCAGCAAAGTATGTGTCAGTTCCACTGGAGCAAACTCCTAGGTCCCCTTCCAAGGTTCCCAGACTGTGGTGGCACCACTTAGCAGAACAGACTCACAAGCAGGTGAGCCCAAGGGTTTGAACAGGAGGGTTCTAAGGGCCACATGTATGACCATTTTTAGCAGTCGCAAACCACTAAATAGGTCTGTGTCATGTACAAACCCTATTTTGAGAGTTGGTAACCTATTACTGACTCGCAAAATAGAGTTTGCGACTCGCTATTAGTATTGGTGTGCCAAGGGTGTCCCTTCCTAATAGCGACTTGCAGTACCATGTAGGAATGTTTTGCGACCGAAATGCGGTGGCAAAACGTATGCATTATACCACCAATGGAAAGTTGGTGGTAAACGAGTCGCAAATGGGAAGAGGTCCTCAAGGGACCCCTTCCTCTCTGCAAATGTGAGCGCAAACATTTTTTAGGAGCGGGCAGCGGTCCCACGGACCACTGCCTGCTCCTAAAAAATGAGACTGAAAATTTTAATTTTTCTTTTTTAAACATATCCTGTTTCCCTTTAAGGAAAACGAGCTGCTTTTTTAAAAACTGCTTTATTTAGAAAGCAAAAAAAACTATTGATGGACAGAATGCAGAACAATGTCATACATTCACCCCAGTACAGAGATCTGGGTCTAAATCCATCGTTTTTTGCTCACCATGCCATTCCAGTTTGGACCCAGCCATATGCAAATCAGTCTTGACCCTGCGCCCAATGGGAACAGTCCAGCCTGAACTGCAAGGCCAGATCCTCCCTGGACTGGAAGCAAGCATTCTAGGACCGGTTTCGGGGTTTCACCCCTCTTCAGCCAGGATAGCTTGATTCCAGTGGCATGGAGAGAAAGGGTCTCACGTCTGAGCATACCCGTCCCACTCAGGGTGACAACTGCAAAAAGAACTATTGATGGACAGAATGCAGAACAATGTCATACATTCACCCCAGTACAGAGATCTGGCCTAAATCCATCGTGGTGGTCTGCTAACCCTAGCAGGCTACCATCCCAGTGAGTGCCAGCCATTCCCAATGGATCGCAAATTGCAACCTGCCTCATGAATATTAATGAGGCAGATCCCTTGCGACCCATTTGGGAATCGCAAACAGTGTCTCAGATACTGTTGTGCATTGCATTTTGAGAGTCGCAAATTGGGAGTCGCAAAAAAAATGCAGTTGCGACTCCCAAAAAGGAATGGTCGTACAACCGGCGCTCAATCTTTTGTGTCTGTGAGACTTAGGCAACAGACGGCAAACCAGCAAGCCCTTAGAGTCACTCTGGATTCAAGTGATGCAGGTCCAGTCCTTCTCACCCAGACAGAGAGATAGCAGCAGCAGGGCAACACAGCAAGGCAAGAGGTCAGCAAACAGCAGTTCCAGCACAATGGCAGTCCTTGAGCAGCAAATCAGATCTTTTTCCTGGCAGAGTGGTCACAGGTCCAGAAGTGTGCTGATTTAGTAGTACCAGAGGTCCAGTACTTATACCCAGGGGCTTCTTTGAAGTGGGAGAAACTTAAGAAAAAGCTTTGAAGTGCACAGAGGTTCCCCCTTCCTGCCCTAGCTCCAGATACACTACAGGGGGTAATCAATCCTTTGTGTGGGGACAGGACACAGCCCTTTCAGGTGTGTCAGCTCCTCCCTCCCATCCTACTCAGGGTAGTCCATCTGCTTGCAGATGACCACTCAGGCACACCTATCCTTCCTTTGTGTGTGGCTGTCTAGAGTGAATTCAGGAAGGCAGCTGTCACCCACCCCATACGTGTATTCGAGAGACAGGCAGAAGTACCAAACAGCTAAAGTAAGTAAATGCCAACTTTCTAAAAGAGGCATTTGCTAAACTGGAATTTAAAATCCAACTTCATCATAAGTTGTGATCTTAAATTGAGTTCTATGACACTAAACTTGAAACGTCTATGTTATGTTATGTTAAATAATTTTCTATAGCACACAGCTGCCCCAGCAAAGGGGCGTCCCGGCGCTGCAAGAGATCGAAAAGCACACACAACAGGGAAGGTCGTAACAGGTGTCACGAACCAATAGACTACACTGAAGGGAAGAGGAAAGTTTTAATGGCTTTCCTGAAGGCAAGCTGGCCGTCCATACCTCAAATATGTACAGGCAGCGAATTCCATAGCTTGGCGGCCAGGCAGCGAAACGAGCACCCTCCTGCACAGCAAAGTTTAACCCGAGGGACAATCACCAAGGTTTGCCCCAGCGAGCGCAACTGCCGAGGAAGGACATACAGGATCAAGAGGTCTCCTAGTAGCGCCGAGCTGGCAGTTTTCAGGATCTTAAAGGATAGACATAATGCTTTAAAATTGATCCGCTTCTCCATCGGAAGCCAGTGTAGCCCTCGAATAGTGGCCCCCACAGGACAGGAGCGAGGAAGACCCACAAGCATTCTGGCTGCAGAGTTTTGGACCCGTTGCAGCCGAAGTATCTCTGCTTTATTTGCCCCTAAAAGCAGGGAGCTTGCATAATCCAAGCGCGACAGTATAGTTGTCTGCACAATTAACTGTCGTACTAATGGGTCAAAAAATTTCAAAAGAGGTTTAAGGCCTCGTAACAGACCGACACAGGTCGCAGCAACCTTCTTTGTGTGGGTCTGGAAACTAAGAGTAGAATCCATCCAGAACCCAAGATTCTTTGCCACAGTCTTGGGCATGGGCATGACTCCCAGGAGTGACGGCCACCAATGTTCATTCCACAGAGCAGCATTTTTGCCAACCAGTAGAACCTCTGTTTTGCTCGCATTTATTTGCAAACAATTGTTGGCCATCCATTCGGCCACCGCCGCCATCCCTTCTCTAAATCTGGTGGCCGTTGTGGAGGGCCCCTCAGCTAAGGTGACAACAGCTGCGTGTCGTCAGCATATGAGACCATAATAAGGTCCCACTGTTTAGCGACAGCAGCTAGAGGCTGGACATACAGATTAAACAGCGACGGGCTCAATGCTGAGCCCTGCGGGACCCCCTGCCCGATGGCGTGGGACTGAGAGAGGAACGGGGGGCGAACACACGGAAAGATCTCTCTGTCAAGAAGGATCTGAACCATTCGAGGGCCGACCCAGTGACCCCAGCTACTTCTAATCGATGGAGAAGAATGCCATGTGACACCGTATTGAAGGCAGCGCTGAGATCCAACAGAAACAGCACTGCACTTTGACCGGCGTCAAGGATTGACCGGAGATGTTCAGTGGTAGCCAACAGAGCCGTTTCCGTGCTATGGCCCGGTCGGAATCCATTCTGCAATGGGTCCAGGATCTTATTGGAGCTCAGGAATTGAGATAAAACATTATTAACATGGTCTTCTGCGATCTTGGCCACCCAAGGGAGAAGAGATATAGGTCTAAAATTCTTTGGTAGAGTCTAGCGTGGGCTTCTTAATAATAGGTGACACAAGGCCTTTTTCCATGAAACCAGAGCAGTAGCAAAAGAGGAATTAAGTATTTGACAAAGCGGCTTCCGGAAAATCGGGAGCGATTCAGTAAATTGAGAAGGTCTCAGAGGATCAGAGGGCGAGCCTGATTTGATTCTACCGCTCAGTCTGGTAAGTTCCTATGTCTTTCCAGTTGGGAATTACACTTAAAAGATGTAATAAGGTAATCTCAATGTTATCCTATTGTAGAGATCGGCCTTGCAGAAGTAAAAGACGAAAATGGGAGTTTTTCACTACAAATACATGTAAAGTTGAAAAGTACATGCCCTGCCTTTTAAATACACTGCAGCCTACACTGTGGGTTACACACGCCCTACCTTAAGGGTGATTTATGTATATAAAAAGGGAAGGTTTAGGCCTGACAGAAGGGTTTACTTGCCAGGTCACATGGGAGTGTGAAACTGCACACACAGGCTCTGCAGTGGCAGGCCTGGGACATGGTTAAGGGGCTAGTTATGTGGGTGGCACAATGAGTGCTTCAGGCCCACTAGTAGCATTTAATTTACAGGCTCTGGGTGTATCTAGTGCACTTTACCAGGGACTTATACGTAAATTAAATATGCCAGTTGGGAATAAGCTAATGTTACCATGTTTAGGGGAGAGAACACAAGCACTTTAGCACGTGTTAGCAGTGGTAAAGTGCACAGAGTCCTCAAACCAACAAAAATAAGTTCAGAAAAATGGAGGGAGGCAAGCGAACAGTTGGGGGAATACCACCCTAAGGTTGTCAGGTCTATCAGTGTCTTTTTAAGGTTCTGCAATAAGTCTCAAGTAAATTGTCATTGACCTTTGTTTTTTCTTTTCTTTTTTCCAGATCAGGGATCAGTGCAAGTATCGTGATGAGAGGATGCTGAATCAGAAAGAGAAGAGGAGCGGAATCCAACATTAGCCTTGAAATGAAGAGCAGGTAAGTGCAGGCATGCGAGGTGCGAGGAGAGACTTCAATATGAAGTATCTCTGGCACCCCCTGAGTTGGATATGGCTTTCATGGCCTGCCAAGCAAGATGGCCGCCATGTCAGTTGATTAGGCCAAATCTCGCCTGAAATATTACAAGATCTTGCTCGAGCATGTGCCAGGTAGCATGGAAAGGGCTACAAGCCAGGTGACGCAAGGGGGATCCCAGAAATACAAATAGGAGCTTCAAAGCGCAAATGGACTTAAGTTTGAAGCTTCTCCCCATGTTTGGACTCAAAGTAGGGAAGCTCCTCCGGCAAGGAATCTGGAGGATGTGCTTGGGAGGAGTCATGAGTGTGGGGGATATCGCGCACCCTAGGAGAATGTAAGGTCAGGGTTACAAACCATGCGGGATATGACAACTTAAGTTTAAAATTTAATTCAATGGTGAATGTAGATGTTTGATAAATTTAGTGGAAAAGTAACTTTTTAAAGCTGTCTGAGAATAAACTGGTTTAGAAATGGTGTGCTCGCAGTCTGACTACACATCACTAGCTATTTCTTAATGTTCCTTCTCTTGGAAGACAATGGTTAGGACTCTGGCAGCTCCCTGGCAGAAGTGGTGTGAATAGTGACCATTTAGGAGGGATTAGGAAACTGGGAGGAGGAAGGGTGTAGGTGACAACACAAAGGGCAGCCTTCACTTCATTTCCTTTGACAGGAAGATCTCAGACGGGACTGTCAGGTACAGAAACCTTTCATGCCCAGAGTCACTCTAGACTTCCTGTCTGTGGCCTCAGCAGGAGAGAAAAATAGCCTATCTCTGACAGATGGGATAGACCCTCATCTCCAAAAAGGAGTGGATAGAAGGAAGGACAATGATCCTGTAGCTTGAGAAGGCTGAGGCCATTGTGAATGCTTGGAAAGCACTGAATGCACCAAGAAAAGGGAAATTCTTTATAGAAGGCACAGTGTTACAATTTACAGTAAAACACACACAAGAGGAAGAGTATCTTACTAAGAGTGGCGATATAACAAACGATCCGCCGAAACGCTGCGTCGACAATTATTCAATGATTCTGTGATAATTATTCAATGATGGAATGAACTTTGTTTTATTGAAATTAAAAATGTTTTAATATTTGATTCTATGATAAGCACTTGATTTGTAAATGATTAAACTTCATGGAAATAGAAGCCTTGATAGTATGCTTAGGGTTTGATATTAGGAATTGTTTGGTGAGACAACTCAATTTTGCTCATTCTTATGTACATTTATGATTTTTAATTGTATTAAAAAAAATGTATGAAACAATATATTAGAGGATTTCACACCATTCGAGATCCAAGATGTAACCAACCTTCTGATGGGGACTCGATCTCGATCTCCCCTGGACCCCTGTCCAGTATCGGTGATCAAAAACACCCCAGATGTCATTGCCTCCATTCTTACGCCTTTGTTTAACATCATCATTGAGTCAGGCCAGTATCCCACAGCCTGGAAATCAGCCTCAATACTCCTGCTAATAAAAAAACCAGATCTGGATCCAAGCCATCCGAAAACTATAGACCCATCTCTCGACTTCCACAGCCGGCAAAAATGAGGGAGAAGGTCATCAATGTGCAAATCAGCACGTTCTTTCAGAGCAACAATGTTCTTGATCCTACGCAGTATGGCTTTCACGCTGGACGTAGCACTGAGCTAGCTCTGATTAAAGCCACAAAGGAGGTACGAGAGGCCGTGGACCAGGGAGGCTTGGCGATCCTGATTATGTTGGATCTGTCAGAAGCCTTCGATACGGTCCATCAAGAAGTTTTGATGGACCGGTTATCTAGAGCGGGGGTTCAGGGTAAGGCCTGGAACCTATTGAAATCTTTTTGGTCTGATAGAAAGCAAATGGTGGATCTGGGAAGGGATAAGTCAAAGCCTTTTTCCCTTCCTTGCAGGGTGCCACAAGGGTCCCTTAGCCCCACGCTTTTTAATATATACGTTAGGCCGCTGGCAGCCCTAATAAGATCCTTTGGGCTCCAATTAACATCCTACGCCGACGGCACCCAAATTGTGTTGTCCCTACAGCGAGGAAAAGAAGCAGAATCTGCCTTAAAATGCCACGATTGCATGAAAGCTATAACTGCTTGAAACTCATTGCAGGCAAAACGGAGGTCATTATATTTGGGAATAACCCCATCTCTGGACACCAGACTTTTGGCCTGAAGAAATGGGTAAGCCCCCAACCCCCACAGTGAAAGCTAAGAACCTGGGTATGATTATGGATAACAAACTTACTTTTGGGGATCAGGTCAGTGAGGTTGTCTTGACTAGCTTCTTCCTCCTCAGAATTTTGAGGAAAATAACAATTTTCCTACCAGAGGATAGCTTCAGGATAGCAGTCTCAGTCCTCATTTTGTCACGGCTGGATTATTGTAATAGTCTGTACTTGAGCATTCAAAGGAAACATCTGAACAGACTCCAGCTGGTGCAAAATGGGGCAGCTAAGCTGCTAACAGGCACACCAAGGTTTGTCTCTGTTAGAAATGGACTCTGACACCTTCACTGGCTCCCAATGAAACACAGCGCACCATTCAAAGCGCTTTGCATGGTTTTTAAGTCTTTGATGGGCAGTGGTCCTAAATATCTGATAAGACGCCTTCAATGGTATGTCCCCGGTAGAATGTTGTGCTCCTCGGAAGCAAAGCAATTGACGGTTCCCAGAGTGAAAAAAGCTAACTGGGGCGGCAGCAGTTTCACCTTGTGTACAGCAAAAGCTTGGAACAACCTACCAGTGTATCTTAGGAACTCCACTGAGCCCCTATCTTTTAGGAAGGGGTTGAAACGTGGCTGTTCTGTGCCTACAGAAAACAGTTAGACAGTGCTCAGCGCCAGGAGACCCTTGGGTAAAAGTGTGCTTTAAAAGCTTTAATAACATAACATAACATGTAGAACGCCAAAAGGCAATTGAAGGATTCTTCCAAGGAAATCGAATCCATCTAAGCCCAACTGGCATTGAATAACAGATCTCCCCAAACAAGAAGACTCGGTCCGAGCAGACCCCAAATAGCAAATTCAGCTTCCCCTGGTAATGGTTCTGATCTGAGAGAGAAAGGAAGCCCAGTGGCTCAAGATTCCCAGAGAACAACTGCACTTAAAGGGTCAAAGATCAAGAGGAACTCTGAGAACACAATTCACCATGCCACCGATTAAAGATGAAGACCTCATCTTTGGTAAGTGACCCAAAGTGTATTATTTGTCAGTATACTTGGGGAGAGTCTCAAAATTCTCTTTAGTGCAACAGCATTCACTGGCCTAGGAAGAAGTTGGGCCACACCTATATGTGAGCCCAGACTTACGATACGTAACAAGATTAAACATTCCTGCATTGAACAAGGCCAATGACTGCATCGTCTTTGTCTGCGTGAAGAGTAAACTGCCAATATTTTTTTGAAGTTCCCACAACATATGTCCCTCTACTCCACAATGAAGTTTCACCACTCTTAAAACTGAGCCCTCACTGACATATCAATGTCCTCAAGAAAAAGACTGGTTACATTATCTGACTACGCTGTTTACCAGATTCTGTCCATTCTTAATCAGCCTTTGATTCTCCTGCTTTTTGTTTTAAGTTCTTGTCACATGAGTTTGAAAGGTCACAGCTTGCGCAGATGTAAACAAAACATTCTGTCAAAGGGTCAGGGCTTGTCTCCTGTTGCAGCTATGCGGATACAACAGGCAGAAGAACTCCAATAAGACCCAGCTGACCATTGTGACATGGAGCCTGCAAGCGCCCTGGCTAGAGAGGGACTAGTGCCAAGAAGCCTATGTGGAGAACCTCGGGCTGCAGGACTGGCTAAAAGGAACTCTCCCAGCAGTCCAAGAAATATGCAACTTAGTCATTAGGACTGATACAAGGAGATGAGACTTGTACACATCCTCAGTGTCCAAGATATCCCTGTTCGCCCCGATCCGAGCTTTTTTTGCCACTAAGGAAAAGGTTTCATTGGGGCCTCACAGTAAAGGTATCCAGCCTTGCTGAGCCCTGACCAGCTATATCCTTCAGCTTTGCTCAGCTGGGGGATTTGAAAAACCAAGAAAGTCCGGAGGTATATCCATGGACCGGGCACAAGGTCGCAAATCTACCCCAGGGGTACAGAAACCTTGATGATAAGAAATGCTGCTTTGTCCCTCTTAGTGCGTTTAATACCAAAACGAAAGGCTTCAGCAGGAGCGTATTGGACTTTGAGGGACCCTGTCAATCTTCAGCAGTGGACGTAGATCTGGTGAGAATCCTGGCTGTCCCCAAATCTCTCTGAATGCCTGTTTGGCTCAAATACTTCACAAAAGTAAGAAGGGGAGAGAGAAGACACAGGAGCGTGTGCTGTTGTAGGTGGGTGTAGGCAAAATCCGGGGTAGAACAGCATCTGCTTGCAGGTTAGCACACTGGTTCGTTCTCAGGTGGTGCATCGACGAAATGCTAAATGAGTACAAGAAAGATGTAGAAATCAATAAGGAGGAACTGTTGAAAAAAGTCAAGGGTAAAGAATCCTTTGCTACCCCAAAAACAGCTGACTTATCCACATCTTGGACAGATGATGTGGTCATAAGATAAGATGTCTACTAGGATACTGGTGTTGCTTGACAGGATGGCCAGGAATCAGTAACTCACAGTAGCAGCAGTAGATGTAAGTACTCCAACAACAAGTATCAAAGACAGGCAGGAAAAGCCGATTCAGTGACTAAATATCAAGGGACATAATATAGAATGCCCAAAATAGCTACTCCAAAATATGGAAGTACAGAATATAGAATCCCTATCTAGAAAAGGTAAGTACTAAAAAAATTGAATTCAAATTATAGATTGTTAAAATATAGTTAACTAAAATATCGAATTTTTTAAATGTATTGAAAATAATATAAAAGTAATTAAATATTAAAAACAATTGAATAAAACATACTTAAAATAATGTAAAAAAGCTTAAAATGTAAAAATAATAAATGTAATGCAAAATAAAGTTGAGATTTTGTTGGATAGTGAGAGGGTCAAAATTACTATTCCCACTCCAGTGAGTGCAACAGTAGGGAAAACGTTGGATAGCGTAGAGGTACAAATTACTATTCCCACTCCAAAGAGTGCAACAGTAGAGAAAGCGTTGGATAGTGGGAGGGTAAAAATTACTATTCCCACTCCAGAGAGTGCAACAGTAGGGAAAGCGTTGGATAGCGGGAGGGTAAAAATGACTATTCCCACTCCAGTGAGTGCAACATTAGGGAAAGCGTTAGATAGCGTAGGGGTAAAATTTACTATTTCCACTCCAGTGAGTGCAACAGTAGGGAAAACGTTGGATAGCGTTGAGGTAAAAATTACTATTCCCACTCCAAAGAGTTCAACAGTAGGGAAAGCGTTGGATAGCGATAGGGTAAAAATTACTATTTCCACTCCAGTGAGAGCAACAGTAGGGAAAGCGTTGGATAGCGTTGGGGTAAAAATTACTATTCCCACTCCAGTGAGTGCAACAGTAGGGAAAACGTTGGATAGCGTAGGCCCTACGCTATCCAACGTTTTCCCTACTGTTGGTAAATAAATAAATAATACCTCTCTTTTTGACTAGACATATATCATAACAGATAGCTCAATAAATAAGAGTCAAGATTCGAGGTAGTAGGAGTTTTGCAGGTTTAATACAGCATAAGGACAGGAACAGGACAACCTGCATAGGAATAGGATGGTAGGGCCCAGCAGCTGCTGGGGCTGGATCTGGGATGAGCGCGCTGACTTTTAATAACAATACATGAGCATATATACATAACGCAAACACATAGCATTACATTGCAGTAGGCGTAGCAGTGGGTGGAGCAGAAGGCGTGACGCGTAGCAGTCGCGAAAGATAAGGGCGAAAGTAGGTGTAACTGGGCGTATACATAGACATGTGATGCAAACGTAACAGAATATGTCATGAATGGGGCGGAAACCATGGAGGGGGCTACCTAAGGAGCCGGGACCTCTAACCTGATGGTGCGCGCAAACTAGCAATGACGTATCACTAGGAGAAGCTGGGGGCTATGAACTCTGTGCTAGGAGCAGAGACTGAAGTCTGGAGAGTCAGGGCGACATGTACCTAAACAGTATCTAGTATCTGATGTTTTAGAGAACATGTTGATATAAACTAGAAGTTAGGAGGGGAAAGGCTAACTTAATTCTAAGACTGGACCATGCATTATTCTACATGTAGTGCGTGATGAAGAATATTAAATGACCATTAAATGCAGTATTTCTCTAACGTGGAGACGTGAAGGCTAGACAATGACGGAAACTATTGATGCAGTTCAGTAGCTTAGGAATGCAGAGAAGGAGAACTGAACTGATAGCTGGAATCATAACATATTCTTGGCAGACTCAGAGACTGAGCCAGGCTGGGCCGGGCACTGCAAGGCAGGAAGTAAGTGAAGGGTCGAGGATACAGGTGGGGGCTGTATCGCTCCTCAGCGAGGTTTCTGGAGACAGGAGCTGAATCTGGTGTCCAGGCCCTTTTGAGGCCTAGAAACAGGGACTTTATAATGGAATAACGTGCACACTGAGAAACGTGGCAACGTAGCTTTACATAGGCCTGATATTCGTAGTATTCACGAGAACTGGAAACTGGCATACTAGAGGTGGACACAACTGTAATTGCGTCATTAATCGGACATGGGGAATGCATATGCATATTTAATCATGCACACATAACATATGATGGATGACATGTAGGGACACAGAACATGGCAAAATTTACTTTTCCACATTCCCTCCTTGTCACTACGTTTCCATCAGGAAACATCAATTTTCATGATACCGTCTATCATTTCATACAGTATCATTTGCTCGTCTCGAATTATCCTGGAACGGGATTTAGAACGGGGCTTGGGACTAGGAATACAAGAGGTAGCACAAATGCCGCAAATCGCAGGGCCACATTGTATACAGAGACAGCAGCTAAATATGATCGCTACTGCAATACCTAGGAAGGACAATATTTTCCATCCCCATGCGGAAATTATATTCCAGAACCAACCGGACCATGTCCAGGTGCCTGGATCTTGGTGTATCAGATGGGCAATTTTATGGAGTCTGGTTATAGCTGAATAAACAGACGGCGCGTTATTTGGAATGAAAATGCAGCAACTAGATCCGATGACTCTACAGGCCCCGCCCCTATCGGCCAGTATGACGTCAAGGACGAGACGATTCTGTAAAACGACAAATCTCATGGCAGATTGCTCTTCGGTTAAGTTACCTAGAGCAGAGGCAGTCTCATTTACTACAGCTTCGAGGGTTCTGGTTAACCTACGGATCAGTTTACTATTCTGGATAGGTCCTATAAAGAAAAAGAAACCTCTGTTGAAATCTGTATACTGTTCTAGAGCAGTTTCAGTATAATCGACAATTGGGGACTCCCTTCTATGTCTAATGTGTACTAGATGTGTGTTTCTATGATAATCAGGTGGAGCTAGGAAAACTGGTGGCAGTAGGAAGGCAATGTAACAGGTTCCCTCCCAATCGAGGGGCAGACGAACATATGCGGTTTGACCACAAATAAAATAAGAATGACGTGAAGCTTTGAAAATAGATTTCCCACTGTCACTATACTTGACAATAGTAGTACATTCACTATGTCCTACATGTACAGAACCATAATTTCGGACACATAATTCGCCTTTGACTGGTAGTACTGAAATAGCAGGTAAGTCTGGAGTAGTATCAGACTGAACATTCAAGACCATGAAATTCGAAGAATAATTACCTAAATTATACACTTCATTTTCTAGATCTAACCCTGTTCTGTGGGGAAGACCTTGCTTGTCTGGAAAACATGTACTGTTAAGAAAAAACATATCTGTTGAGGATGACGTTAACGTGGACCATGCTCCACACGAACCATTATGTGAAAATGGATAAGGAAAGAGTGGCAGAACTCCCTTCGGGGTCTGGAAAGGGGGGAGTCGACCACACACCCAACAATTAGTGGCATTGCTGGTCTGGTGTGAGTAATGTAACATGCGGATAAAGGAGTTATTACGCATAGCGAGGCGGTAAGAGAGTTCATGAGGAGGCAGATCACTAAACGTGTGCTCTGCCGTAACATTGGAAGACTTATTTACATGTGAGACTGGGAAACATAGGTAAAATGCATAACTGGTGCAGGAAATCATAAGGCTGAAAAACAATATGAAACATAGAAAAACGATACATCGGATTGAGTTTTGACTAACTCTCTCACTATGGGGGTCTATTTTATACATGTCAGAAACAGTCTAACCGTTTCACCTAGGGGAGGACTTAGACAATCAAACTGACTGACTTATTTTACTAGACCGAAGTTTTAGCTTGTACTCCTGTTGCGGAGTTTTCTCTAACAGGGGAGGGGTTGTAACAATGTCTTTTGCGGGACAGTCCTTGAGAACAATGCCTTGGCAATCCTTCAAATCCTGGGAAATGTTCTTTAAGACGGGTTTCAGTCCATTAAAAAGTTTGACATGAGAAAGGTGCACCCAGCCTTTGCGTCCTTCCAACTTCACGGCTGTACGGGTGGTGAGGAGGACCTGTCGGGGCTCTTTCCAACGAGGCTCCAGCGGACTTGATCTGTCAAAGTTGCGGACCATCACCATGGATCCTGGAACGATTTCATGCGGTGCCACCTCGGTATTGTCTGGAAATGCGGCGGCAACCTGTGAACGACATGAGTTGAGGGCAGACATCAAGGAAGCTAGGTAATCTGTCAGCATATTACTTGAAACATCGGTAATACTTCGGGGTCTAGGAGTACCCCACATGTTAGGGGGGCGGCCGAATACGACCTCATACGGGGACAGACCTGATCTGGAATGTGCGACCATGCGCATATAAAATAAAGCGACTGGTAGAGCTACTAGCCAGTCCACACCTTTTTCTTTACACACTTTTGCAATACGGATTTTCAGAGTCTGGTTATGTCTCTCTACGAGACCGGCTGCTTCAGGATGGCGTACACAATGAAACTTCCACTGGTACCCTAATAACAGGGAAACATGCTTCATGAGTTCGGATGAGAATGGCTGGCCGTTGTCAGAATATACGACTCTAGGGAGTCCATAACGAGGGAAAAACTCACGAACCAACTGCTTGGCAGTGGTCGCGGCTGTGTAATCTGGGACTGGATATGCTTCTGTCCACCTGGACAAAGCGCATACAACTACAAGGACATACTTGAAACCTCGACATCGCTCCATCTGAATATAATCCATCTGGAGGACTTCAAAAGGGTGGTCAGGGGGCTGGAATCCACCTTGTTCCACCGGGACACTTTTACCTGGATTAAACTGACAACATATCATACAGGTACGGACTTTCTGCTTGGCTGCAGCTCGTAAATGCTTGTTGAACCAAATGTTCTGGATACTGTCTAACATAGCTTTTTCTCCTAAATGTGCTGGACTATGTGCGGTATTAATAATGACTTGAACCATAGAGTCGGGGAGAAACCATGTGGCTCTACCCTTCGTTAACCATCCTTGATCTGTCTGGACCCCTCCTTGTTCGGACCATTTCTTGATTTCTTCGGGAGTAGCATGTAACTGGATGTCTATGACATCTTGTGTAGGGTCCTTAACTGTCATACATGTAGTCGGATCTGGAGTATGTGTCATGTTAACTGGAATGTCTGGAGTCTGTGCTGTAAGCTTGGCGGTGCGATCTGCTAGATCGTTACCCTGGGAAATAATGTCAGTGACTTTCGTATGTGCTTTGCATTTCATGATAGCAATAGATGTCGGTAAGTGTATGGCATCTAACAGAGCTTGAATAAGGAGGCCATGCTGAATCTTGGTTCCATGAGAAGTCATGAAACCTCTCTCCTGCCAGAGCACTCCGAAGTCGTGTACAACTCCAAATGCGTAACGTGAATCTGTGTAAACATTAACTTTCTGGTTCTTGGCATGTATACAGGCTTGTGTCAGAGCAACTAGCTCTGCTGCTTGAGCGGACAGGGTGTCAATGCGGTGTGTTTCAATAACTTCGGTGCCAGTAGTCACTGCATACGCAGCGACTAGTTCTCCTGTACTTGTTCTCATACATGAACCATCCACATAAAGTGTCAGGTCGGGATCTGGTAACGGAGTATCTGTCAGATCTTGTCTTGGCTTTGTCGTAATGTTAACTACTTCCACACAGTCATGTGTGGCAGAATTCGAAGTAACTGATGGTAACAGTGTAGCAGGATTTAAAACGTTGCAGCGTCTGATTTCTATGTGAGGCTAGAACAGTGTCAATTCATAACCTGTTAAACGTGCAATTGTCAAGTGCTGAGTTTGTGTTCGGTTTAAAAGAACTTCCACAGAATGTGGAACTTGTACTGTCAGGGAATGTCCTAAGACTATGGAATCACTTTGTCTGATAGCTAGGGCTGTGGCTGCAACTGACTTGAGGCACGCAGGCAGAGCCTGGGCGACTGGATCTAGTGTGCTCGAAAAATAAGCGAGATATGGCTGCCTCCTGTGTCGTTAACTGTATCAGTGGTTTGGCTAGAAATGCATACTGAGGAATCCATTGTCTGCAGTAAGAAGTAAGGCCGATAAAAGCACGTACCTCCTTCTGGGTCTTGGGCTGAGGAAGACTCGCTATTAACTGGATACGGTCTGGTGTCAACTGCCTACCCCTCTTGGACAGTAAGTGTCCTAAGTAGACCACTTGCTGGACACAGAATTGAAGCTTTGAACCTTGTGCCCCATCTCGGCTAGGAAATACAAAACTGTAAGGGATGCCTGCTCGCAAGCACGTTCAGAACGGGCTGTGATCAGTAGATCATCGACATACTGGAGCAGGGCAGTGTCAGTTGGCATGTGAATGTTGTCTAGTTGTCTCTTGAGTGCTTGACTGTAAATACTAGGACTTTCTGTGAAACCTTGAGGAGCTCGTGTAAACATATAGCTCCTTCCATTTAAACAAAATCCGAAAAGGAACTGGCTGTCTGGATGAATAGGGACACTGAAAAATGCGTTCTTGAGGTCTATGACAGTGAAGAACGTGGCTTCGGAATCAATGGCCGTTAATAGGGAAGAGATGTCTGGGACAACTGGGTACTGCGGAATAATACATTTATTAAGCTCTCGTAGGTCAATCACTAATCGATATACTGGGGGTGCATTTGGATCAGTACGTTTCATGACTGGAATGATCGGAGAATTACATACGTTGGAGTCAGTTTCTACAACCACTCCTTGAGCCATGAGCTCGTCAATAATTTTGGATAAGGCTGCTACAGCCTCAGGTGGCAATCTGTACTGTCTGATTCGTGGTAACACTACACCTGGCTTGAGAGTCACACGATAGGGTGTGATTTGCATATAACCTACATCAGTTGGACCTTGCGCCCATAGATGCTGCGGAACTTTAGACAGTCTTGAATCAAAATCTCGTAATACATAGTGACCCTTAAAGTCACGTAGGAACAATCGTATTCCCTCTGGGGAACAGCATATAACTGCACCTAACTCTTTCAGTGTTTTAATGCCTAATAGGTTTTCTGGACATGACTTAGTAAGTAACAGATCAGTAGTGCGGGACAATGGACCTACTTCTAGAGTAACTGGCTTTGAAATCTCATTTACGATAGGTTTTCCTGAAAATCCAAGGGAAACATTTCTTGAGCCTGAGAGCGGAGCCCCTGGAACTTCGGCGTGACTAATTGTGGTCCTACTTGCCCCTGTATCGATCAAAAACTTTCTGTCTTTCCCTAATACTTGACTGTGAACATAGGGACCTTCTTGATCTACAGGTATCTCGATGAGAGGCAAGCCTACCTCCCTCTCTAGGCTGTTTCATGAATACTGTTGGTACTCTGGATACTCAGACTGTACATACTGGTACATCTGCGATGTAACATGCTGTGTTGCAGCGATAGGCTGCGGTGCTGTAACTGTCTGTTGTGCATTCTGTGGCTGAGGAATCTGTGAAACTTGTTCTTGTCTAGGCGGACGTGGTCTTTCTTTAGTCTTACCAGTAGCTATGTTGTGTTTCAGAACTGCACACTCATTTATGAAATGACCTGGCTGTTTACAATAATTGCAATTCCCTTTTACGGGAGCTGCAGGATGACTGGCTTGATTCGGACCCCTCTTCTGACTGTCTTGAGGAACAGATTGTGCAACTAGTACTTTCATTTTCGTGTCTTTCATACGTTTTCTCTCGTGTTCTTGCTCTTCTCTGATTCTATTCTGGTGATACTGAAGCATTTGCAACATCTGGGACGGGGTATTAGCTTGCCAGGTACTTTCGACTTTCAAAACTCGATTTTTAATTTGTGGGCTTGAATTCTCGACTAATTTAGTAACAAAAAGGTGAGGGTATGACTCACTACTCGTCTTGAGGCCACTGTTGATACTAAAACACTTTTCAAATCTAGAATAAAAATCACTAATATCCTCGTCTTGCTTCTGTTTACAGGCTGACATTGCATCCCAGTCTTCTTTTCTAGTTGTCAATAATCTGGGTAAAACTTGTATTAATAATTCTGGTAATTCTTTACATTTATCTCCAAGACCGGTACCTGGTACTCGTGCCTTGTCTTCAGCTTCTAGAACTGCCCAATCGATCTTTTTCTCTCCCACCTCCCATTCTTTTTCCTTTAGCTTTTCATACACCCCTGCGGGCAACAGGACCTTTAACATTTTAATGATATCTGGGTAAGTGTATTCTCCCATACGGAGCATGTCCTTTAATTCTCTATGGAACCCTGCTGGATCTTTGTCATGACAGGGAATTAATTTCTTCATTTCGAGGAGTTCCATCTTTGTTATTGGAGTGTAAACAAACACTCGCTGCATTTCGCCACCCGTTCCTTTAACTGGGTGGACTTCTCGTAACGGATTCTGTCTCTCCATGTAAAATGGTTTACTTTCTGGGGGCGAGACATGAACAAAATGTGGGTTCAGAAACGTTCTATATTTGTGACGCTGTTCTAGAATGACACTAATTAAATCGGTACCTAGACCTTTCCATCTATACTGGAGTAACTCGTTCAGGACATCGTGTAACGGACCTGGATCAGAGTGCTGACCCTCATACAGAGTAATGAGGTGCTGGATCATATACATACCCACCAGTCGTTGTTCGGCTGGGGGCATTTTCAGAAACATTTGTGCCACTATTTCGTCTGGAAAAGTGGTAGAATCAGTAATCCATCGGACTGCTGATCGGGCTAGTTCTTGTTCATGCATGGTACTTAACTCACTGTAACCGATTCGTGATTTCAGAATGTGATCGGTAGCTTGAAACACTTGTTCTAGTGAACCTTGTTCTGGTGCTGGAGAATAAGAAATAGACTTGTGTTCTAGGCGTAAATGGCGATCTGGAAATCTAGATTTTCCTACATACGCTATTCTGGCGGGATTCTCGTCCTCTACCTCTTCAGTATCAGAGTTACTTTCTTTCTCGCTTACTTGTGCTGCTTTACGTTGTTCGTGTATCTTTATTATTTCTCTACGGATTTTCTTGTACATACTCTCCATAGCACCGACGGTCTTGTGCTTACCCTTGGCTATATTATCACTCCACCTTGTCAGGGTTCTCATTTCGGCTTGATCTTTAGACGGATAATCTTGTTCTCTTATTAGACAATTGATCAGAAACTTTAATATCATGAGCTGGATCTCGGCTTTCCTTTGAGACATGGCCTCGCCAATACTTTCTGGATCATCCCCTGTACGGATGAAACGATATATTCTGTCTAGATCTTCTTTCATATTCGGTAAGGTGACTAGATACTCGGCCACCTTTCTTACGCGGAATGAATATAAAACCATATTATCCTCGCCTGGGACTGGATCATAGCCGCATTCGGCAAGGGATTTTCTTATTTCTGCTACAGTCTGATGTCTAGGCGTACGCTGTGACGCTTGTGCATGTAATTCGGCTGTCGTTAAACGCTTGTGTGGCGGCGGGGTTTGAGGAGTACCTCCCCCTGCGGCCCCTAAACTGGAGTCTAGGTCTACTGAGGCTCTTCGTCCTGGCAGAGTGGGAAATGGAAATGCAGGCTGGACTTGTATGGCGGGCTGGACCGGGGGTACCGTAACAGGTACTCCGGTGTCTGGAGGAGCGGGAAGTGCCTGATTTACAGGGACTGGCGGAGCGCGAACGGGATTTGCATATTCTGGGACTGTGTCGTCCAAATAGGACGAAATAAAAATATCAGCTGCGGTCTGTTTGTGACGTAGCTTGGTCGGAACTAATGGTGGCGGGAAATTTCTGGATGCCTCTGGGGTCGCTTTTGGCAAGCCCTCGGCAAGAAGAGGATACATACCCCTTATAAGGGCATGCCTCTGTCTGTCTGACTGTTCGGCTTTGACTTGTTCACCTATCTCGATTAGTTCTTTTTCTTGTGCTCGTTCTAAGGATTCTCTACTTAATTCTGACTTTCTGATTTCCTTTTCAGTTCTTTTATGAGCTTCTTTACGCCATAACTCGATGGCATCTTTCTGTGACTGTCTGGCTTTCTTTTTCCATAATGCCTCTTCTACTCGCATGATGCACTCGGCATCCCATGTACCCGATACGGGCCATCTATACTTTTCTTCTAACTGTTTGGTATACTCTACCCATAAATCTAGATACAATATGGCGCTTATGCCATGCTTCTGATACATAAAATGACCTGGACTGTCCCTCGGCGGAACAGGAACTGCTGCTTCCAGCAGACCCTTTCTAGTTTTTAACTGACGTAATTTGGAAAACAAGGGCATGACTGGACTGTAATCTGGACACAATACAATACACAATAAACACGATACTTATTCCCCATTCATACCACGACATTAAAATACATGAAGAACATTTAAAAATAACAGTTCGGACAGAATATTACCTGGAATACTGAGAACAGAAACACAAGAATTTCTCGAGAACGGAACAGACTAGAGTTACTGGATGCACTGCTGAAACAGTACGGAACATACCGGTCCCATAAAGGGACGCATCAAGACCCGTATCCACCTAGGTGAACACTTCGTTTGTGAGTCTGTGTACCACCAACCCACGGACCAGAGTCAATTTAGATTGACCCTGTCTAGATACTACCCCAGTAATGGTACTCACCGGGCAGCAAGAACGAAAGGCCTCGGACTGGACTGGACTGCTACGACGACGACGGACTTCGGACTTCAGTTACGGGTGGACCTCCGGATACCTCGGACCTTGGACTCTTGGCTTGGGCTCTGGTCGGGACTCGCCGCGTTCCTCCACCGTCTCGTTTGGATGCTGGACCGCCTCCTCCGTCTCCTCCGTGGGCCTGAGGGATACTTGAAGCAGAAATATCTGCCGGTGCACAGAAGAGTTCCGTCACGACTGCAGAGGGTCAGGGGGTCGGCGTGGCTTCACCGACGCGTGGGGAAAGGGCAAGTCCCTATTCGGGCGCCATTATGTGGTAAATAAATAAATAATACCTCTCTTTTTGACTAGACATATATCATAACAGATAGCTCAATAAATAAGAGTCAAGATTCGAGGTAGTAGGAGTTTTGCAGGTTTAATACAGCATAAGGACAGGAACAGGACAACCTGCATAGGAATAGGATGGTAGGGCCCAGCAGCTGCTGGGGCTGGATCTGGGATGAGCGCGCTGACTTTTAATAACAATACATGAGCATATATACATAACGCAAACACATAGCATTACATTGCAGTAGGCGTAGCAGTGGGTGGAGCAGAAGGCGTGACGCGTAGCAGTCGCGAAAGATAAGGGCGAAAGTAGGTGTAACTGGGCGTATACATAGACATGTGATGCAAACGTAACAGAATATGTCATGAATGGGGCGGAAACCATGGAGGGGGCTACCTAAGGAGCCGGGACCTCTAACCTGATGGTGCGCGCAAACTAGCAATGACGTATCACTAGGAGAAGCTGGGGGCTATGAACTCTGTGCTAGGAGCAGAGACTGAAGTCTGGAGAGTCAGGGCGACATGTACCTAAACAGTATCTAGTATCTGATGTTTTAGAGAACATGTTGATATAAACTAGAAGTTAGGAGGGGAAAGGCTAACTTAATTCTAAGACTGGACCATGCATTATTCTACATGTAGTGCGTGATGAAGAATATTAAATGACCATTAAATGCAGTATTTCTCTAACGTGGAGACGTGAAGGCTAGACAATGACGGAAACTATTGATGCAGTTCAGTAGCTTAGGAATGCAGAGAAGGAGAACTGAACTGATAGCTGGAATCATAACATATTCTTGGCAGACTCAGAGACTGAGCCAGGCTGGGCCGGGCACTGCAAGGCAGGAAGTAAGTGAAGGGTCGAGGATACAGGTGGGGGCTGTATCGCTCCTCAGCGAGGTTTCTGGAGACAGGAGCTGAATCTGGTGTCCAGGCCCTTTTGAGGCCTAGAAACAGGGACTTTATAATGGAATAACGTGCACACTGAGAAACGTGGCAACGTAGCTTTACATAGGCCTGATATTCGTAGTATTCACGAGAACTGGAAACTGGCATACTAGAGGTGGACACAACTGTAATTGCGTCATTAATCGGACATGGGGAATGCATATGCATATTTAATCATGCACACATAACATATGATGGATGACATGTAGGGACACAGAACATGGCAAAATTTACTTTTCCACAGTGGGAATAGTAATTTTTACCCCTACGCCGTAGGGGTAAAAATTACTATTCCCACTCCAAAGAGTGCAACAGTAGGGAAAGCTTTGGATAGCGGGAGGGTAAAAATTACTATTCCCACTCCAGAGAGTGCAACAGTAGGGAAACTGTTGGATAGCGGGAGGGTAAAAATTACTATTCCCACTCCAGAGAGTGCAACAGTAGGGAAAGCGTTGAATAGCATAGGGGTAAAAATTACTATTCCCACTCCTGAGAGTGCAACAGTAGGGAAAGTAATGAATTAATATTAAAATAAGATTACATTAATTATCAATACCAATAAAAAATGAATTAAAAGGAATTACCAATTAATAAAAGTAATTACCAATTAAAACAATGTAATTACCAATTATTAAAATATTTATTACCAATTAATAATTAATTATCAATTAATTATCAATAGAAATAAATACAAATAAATATTTACTTTATTACAATTAAATTACTTCCCACCCTATTCCCCTACAAACCCACAACCCGCTCCAAATAATAAATATTACAATTAACATAATTATCAATTAATCAACTAATAAAAATGTATTACCAATTATTACAAATTATTTTCCAATTAATAAAAATCAATTACCAATTAATAAAAATTAATTACCAATTAATAATTAATTATCAAGCAATTAATTATCAATACATATAAATAAAAATAAATATTTAATTTACTATAATTAAATTACTTCCCACCCTATTCCCCTATAAACCCACAACCCGCTACGGAATTAAATTACGCAAAAATTAAATTACATAACATTCATTACTTTAAAAAAAAAATAAACATACATTACAAAAATAATACATAATTTTAACACATATACTACCATACATAACATGAATTTGTTTTCGATATTATGGAATTCGATATTTAAAATTCTATATTATGGAAATCGATATTTCCTACCAAAATTTCGATATTCTCACTGACTATATTTTGGTGATTCGATATTCTGTCCTATCTATATTTTGGAGTCGATATTCTGGCCTGTCACCGGAAAAGCCAAAGAAGACTACAAAAATAAATCAGTGTCACAAAATTCTTGAATTTTCTAAATTGATTATTGGATTATTTTGTGTTGATTTCTTCACTTTAAACTAGTTTGGTACTACTTCACCTTAACATCTACTGCCTGCTTGATGGTGCCATTGCTAGCAAGGATGAGCAGAGATTCTCTTGGAACTGTGTTAAGACCCATCTAGATTGTGTTGAGTAAATTCGAAGGGGTACCCTGTCTCAAAGGAATAATGCAGTTTCTGAACGAACTAGCGATGCCATGAAACTTGCTTCATTGACCGTGCGGAATTGAACATTTTAGCCACCAGTTTAACACCTTGGCTGCTAAGGCTTTTCCCCTCCTGTGCTACAGATTCATGTTCCCCATTATACATGGCGAGTTGACCTTGTCATGAGCACAGATCCAGTGTGCCTTATGACGAGTTCACCTTGTCATTAGCATGGAAAAGGTTAAAGACTAAACTGAGGGACCACCTGATTGGTGTTAACTCACATTAAACACTCGGAGTATGCATGTATAATTTATGTAAATGTGGTTTTATTGGCACAGACTCATACTTGATGGCCAATAACATACCTTACCCATTCTTTGCCTTGACATGCATAAAACAAAGCCAAATTTCGAGATGGCTGCCTTCACAGGATTTGTTGTCTGAAGCTCCCAAACTAAGATGATGATACCTTATTTCCTTTGATGTTATCTTCTGCTTTGACTTTACATTTGGAGGCTTGGCCCTGAGATATATGTGTCGCATAAGTCATTTGATGTGTATCTGCCCCACATTCAAGGACTTAAGAAAAACATTTCTCAAACCAATTTTTAATTAATTAAACATTCACACCTGTAGGCAAGCCATTATCTGCTAGATAGAGGGATCATCCAACATATTGATCTGTCGAGGGGTAAACTTCCTCCTAGGAATAAGTAACCTCCTCCAAAAAGCGGACTCACAACAGTAACGGGTTACATAAACGGAAGGTTTTTATGAATTATAAAGGAAAGAATCAATTAGAAACATGTATTGAGCGATTTTATATTAATGATATGCACATAGAAACAATTGCTAAATATTTTAGGTTTTGGTAAACATTTTAACTTGGGTAAACAGCACATTTTATAAAATGACCAAATAATGTGTTTTTATGTTCTGTACTTTAAGGTCATGAAAAACCAAATAAAGGACTAATCATTCATTCAAAGTATGTGTTGCAATGCATTAGATCTCTATTTTTCACCACGGTCATGGCCGACTTGCTGGTCTTTCCCTTCCTGATTTTGCTCTTTTTTTCTGCTGGATTTTTGCTTGGAATTTCAGTTCTGGAACAACTTTGCTTGACTCAACCATGATCCAGTGTGGTTTCGGTGCCTCGCTTATGAACTCCTGTATTCTTCGTCACCCTCATCAAGAATCATCCACGTTGGCAAGGAGGCATTTTCTGCCCTTTGTGTCTTTTTCCTATGAATTAGGCTGCACTTTGACTACAGGGATGAGTCACCTTTTTTTGAGAAATCAGGAAAAGAACTTGAGAAACCTTTACAGTGTTTGTTCCTTGAGCACAGCGTCTGATGTCGCTCTGTCTCACCCTATGATATGGCCAGACATCCGGCACTGTGTATATTTGCCAAAAGTACTCATGCCTTGTTGATGGATGCAGGCAATGGTAGTAAAAAATTCAGTGGCGGCCGGCACTGATCGGGGTGGGTGGGAGGGGGCTCAGTGGGGGTATGAGGGTTGTCGAAAATAATTTAAAAAACACGCAACTATTCGCCGCATCTCTCTGTCGTTGCCTTATCTCTCCTCCGTCTTCCCAGCCTGGAACAGGAAGCACCAACCACACCACAATGCTGCAGTGCAGTGTTGTGATTGGTGTGAGTGCCATGGTTCGGCACTCCTCCAGAGCATGTTCTCCACCCAGGCTCTAATGCAGCCTGGGTGGCGAACATGCAAAGTATGCATGACTGGTTGGCTGGCCCGAGAGTGCCGCTCAATCAGTTATTGCGCACAGTGTGCCCACCACTCCTCCCCCCTGCTTTTAGACGCCCACTGCATGAACAAATAAAATGATAATAACAAGTTATTATCATTTTATTTTTCCTTTATTTCCACTGCTTAAAGTGGTGAGGTGGCACTCCGCCGACTTAGTGGAGGAGCCGCCACTGGAGTAATTCATGCCAATGTGACAGGGAACTCTCAATATAGTAGGCAGGCTATGCTGGGGCAGTGGAGGCAGTGACCCAGCAATCAAACTATATATTATCCCCTGAGATTACAACTGAGCTTGACATCTCCCTGCGAATCCCTTGAATCTTGATTTATAAGCACATAGCTTCATACAGACATTTGCACCAGGACTCATTTTGCAGAACTGAAGGGCTTAGCTACAAGCAGACTGTAACAAGGTGCCATGTATACAGGGGCACAACGAGGAAACGGACTGGTGGATTTGTAATGACGAGGAATCCCTTCCTCCTTCCTCACAGGATGAACAGAGTTCTTGGCGATCACTTCCCGAAGGTAATCAGTTCGGCCCCTTTAACTGGCAGTATGCCCAGGAGGAAGATCCCACCCACCGTGACGTTTCTTTCGCCGCATTGGATAAGATCCCGGATATCCATGAGATGGCGTGTGACATCACCGGAGTTGGAGAGAACCGGACGGAGGAGTACGCGGAGGTGAAACGGCGAGAAAGCGGAGAGGTGAACGACAAGCCAGGACGAGAAGCAGACGCATCCGGAGAAGTAGACGCACAACATACCGAAGAAGACGAGCCAGGAGGCCAACGGGACTGCGCTGCGCCGTGCCACACTCCCGAGGGAGGAGTGTGGCTCCGACAGGTACGGGACAAGTTTACAAGCTGGGTGGGACGCAGGGGTGTGTTCCCGCGCTAATACGTACCTCTTCTTCTTAGTTTTCCCGCATCTATCCAATCCCTGTAAATACCCGTCCTCACCACACCTCACGTACTGCCGGCCATAGCTTGTCACTAAAGGTGTCCCTCACTTCCCTGGTACCCTGTGAACTAAGTACGAGGACGGAAAATAATTGGTCCTTTTCTTTCTTTTGTTTCTTCCTGACCTATCGAGAGCGGTCCCTCCTGAGAAGCCCCAACCCCGACCAAGACGGACTTTGGTAAAGCAGTCACACCAGCCGGCAACACGGATCCCGCCGAATTCGCCAAGGAAAGACTGACCCTAAGGAAAAAGAAATTGTACATAAAAATAAAACCCGCTTTACCCAAACAGCGTGTCCAGCCCATTACTGACTCCCCTTTACACAGACCCACTCTAGAAGTTGCTTATAGTTTCAGCAAATGTGGAATCTTTTTTGGCTGTAAAGAATGTGTGCCCCATCAAGGGGCCGATTCCGATCTCGGTTGGAAGGGCACCGAATCGGGTTCAGCATTAGCGGATCGGATTCGGAGGCTGAATTTCCATCCGGTTCGTACACAGGTCCGGATGTCGAAGTACGATGCAAACAAGCGTGAAATCTGCGTCCGAATCGTTTCCGGGTCCGAACCGCTCCGTACGTCTTGGCCGTAAGCTAACCGTGGCGCGCAACGGAGGCGTATTCCGACCGAGCCAGTACAACGCTCGATTCGGACAGCCGGTTCGAGTCAGAGCTTCCGGCTCGCAAATAGCTCCCGGAGATGGGCTTTGGCAGCCTTACGACTCAGACACAGGGGGAGACCCATGGGTCTCCCCAACACAAGCAGGTACGGTGCGGATGGCACCCACTGTAAGGGGCGCACTTGTCCGCAACGTACCCATTCGGTAAATGGGAGCCCATGTATGCATCGTAAGATCGGCTCCCATTGACTTCTATGGGAGTCCGACCGAACCGAGTCCGACAGCATACGGCCGCATCGTACTCGCTTGGTCGGACTGCAGGAGTCCAGATCAGTCGGAAAACACCCCGGATCCGGCCCAACCGAGATCGGAATCGGCCCCTAAGTGTTTGTTGGTCACATCCATAGTTGTCATTTCAAAGAATAATAAAGTGCCTGATGGTGTGGGGCATTAGTTTGGAATAAGGTGAGAGATGTGTTACAAGGAAGAAGGGGGGGACGAAGGAAGGAGGAAGAATGGCTGTGGAGAAGAGGAAGTTACAGTGTGGGTATGCTTTAAAAAGGAGAAGAGACAAACCCCCTCCAGAAATTAAAGTAAAATCAATTCATTACATGATATTAAGCTAGTGTTAAGTCAGTGTTATTTCTGCAATGGTAACACAAAGAAGTAACTAATCAGAGATCGCAATGACATTGGTTGCTTCTATAAAAGATAGTGCATGGCCTATGTCATTGCGATCTCTGATTGGTTGCTTCTATAAAAGATAGTGCACGGCATATCAGAGATCGCAATGACATAGGCCATGCACTATCTTTTATAGAGTTGGACAGACCAAGCTGTACTTGGGTGAAAGTGACTCCCTTTAAACTGTGAGTCCTATTCGACGGCAGTGTGTGGTGTTATGTACGTATGGGTGCTTGGTGAAGTGGTGTTATTCAAGCTCTCGCCAGTGATGTCATGTGTGAGGTCATAAGCCTCGCATCTCGAAGTCATGAGCTGTGGTATGGGCAGCTCACCCTAACTGGGGAACTCCAGCGGTGTGCAGGTGTGTCATTGTAACCAGAACATATGTTTGGCTGTAGGGTCTGTAGGAGAATTTCTACGGTTCATATCAGTGGCAATTTGTTGTGAGCAAAATAGATCATGACTTACCTTTAATAAAGTTTGTTCAATGAGTTTTGGGGATTTCTTATGATACTGCAACCACTGTGCCCCAACCAAACCTGCCACAAAAAGCCTTCCTCTGTGCACAGCAGCTGTTGTGTGCAGGGCTGAGCCTACAGCCAGACCATGCACAGCCACTTCCAGGCGTTCTGGGTGAAGCTAATCCAATAAATACAGATACTTTATGTTTTGCCCCATTAGTATTGCTACCCTCTCCCACACCTTGTAACTGCTTGACTAAGGTAGAAATTGTACGCTGATTTGGTGTCTGTGGGCATTGGGGAGTACAGGTGTAATTGTGTAACTCCTGGACTGCTATAAATCAATGTGGAGGTTCTTGTTTAGGAAGAAGTAAGTCACTAGATATGGAGCCCAGCACTACACACGCCAGTGCTTGCGACTGTTTTCTTGCTCGTGTCCATCATCTCAGGTTGGACCACTCGTGGTCTTTTCCCAGTGGTGCAGAGAACTAGGCCCTGGTCTGTGGCCCTCAGTCCGTTAGAGTGCTATGCATGGAGAGTGCGTGTATGTCATGTGGCCCAACTGGGAAATGTTGTGATGTGACGCATGAGGACCAGATCTGCGCTCTTATAATGTTTGGCACCAAGTATCTCTAGTGCTTGACTCTGGCAAGACACTGCACCATGGTGTAATGTTGAATAGTGTTTGGCATTACACAAAAACATTATTCGCATTTGCGTGGCCAATGACATTAACAGCAAGCGATGAGCTGTAATACAAAGGGGCGCAGATTTTTTCTGTTTACGCAATGCAATGTGGGAGATTTTCACCCTCAGCTGTGCATTGGGGTATTCTTTGCAAATCTGCACCGAGTGTAACATGGGTTAGAATGAAGGGAACGATTGGCCACTTACAGAACTGCACAGTGGCATTTAACTATTTTGAATTGGAGCATAGATTTACATGAGGCAAGCTGCACAGGACAAGCCGCAACCCATGATGGACCCTGCACAATGCAACCGGATCAGTGGGACCACTGTTGGCGGGATGGGCCCTAGGCCCCCTATCATTGGCTCTTTGCTGTCCTGTGGATTCCTGCACTGCTGCCGGCCTGTGTGTGTGGTGCTGTGATCTTTACCACCTCAAAATCAGCTGCTCCCTGCAGAGGGGGGGGGGGTCTACTGCTAAGAAAGCAGCCAGAAAATGAAAATACCACCCACTTAAACCATACCTCTAAGACTCAGAGTGAGCAAAGTGAGCCCCACCATCCTAGAAGTTTTCAGGAGATGTTGGTGGATCGGGGGGGGGGTGTTCTCCTCCTGGCCTGGAATGCTTTTCTTTTAAGAAAGGGGCCAAAAAGTGCATTAAGTTTACCCGAAAAGCAAAATGTCATCAATGTAGTCCCAAAGGAGGACTCGTTCTACCAATGTGATGTGGCTCAGGGGCTTCCTTCCTTCTTTCCCTTGATACCTTTCCTTATTTATATTTCCTCACCTTCATCCTTTTTGTTTCCTTTCTTTTCATTTCTCCGTCCCAGAATCCATCACAGTGACTCCACTACTGGCCTTAGATCCCATTTCTCATTTCTATTCTGGCGATATTTTACTGATAAACATCCTCATAAACTTCAGAAAGAAGGGGACCCTAAATCAGGCCCCACAGTAGCTGCTTAGAAGGTTGTTCCCTACACCAGCACCGAGTAGAAAGTAGGAAGTGGAGGGGATTGAATAAGAATGAGGCAGATGAGAGAAGAGAATGAACGACAAGAGCAGCAACTGCAGAACACAAGAAAAGGGGCGGAAAGAGGTTAAGAACTGCAGGGAACGAACTGAGCTGGGACCAGTGAAGGGAAAGGAGGGGAAACAACTTGAAGGGAAGCTAAACTCTGGAAAATACACAAAGGTTGGGAGGTGAAGGGAGCTAAAAAAGGAAGAATAGAAGACAGACTCGTGGTAAAGTAATCAAGAAAAAGAATGGCCAGAATTAAAATCATCAAAAAGTAAAAGCATGAGGAATAGAAAGGAAAGGAGATGCCTCAGCCAGAACTTGCAAAGAGAGCGGAAAGAAAGGGGAAATGTGTTTAGAAAGTAAACAGCATAAACCTAAACATGGTCTGCGTGCTAGGGGTTAATAAGTGAGCGTGATACAGCAGGGCAGCAGTGCACGTACTGCAAGATTCTAGATGTGATCAGGTGACTGGCTCCAGTCCTTGTGAGAGGGATTAGAGAGGAGAGAGCCAGGCATAGTTAAGGATGAAAATGCCAGCATGATAGCTCAGGGAGCAGAAAGTTCACCACTGAAATTTGTAGGTCACAGCTTGGATCCTCCCCTCCCTCTGAGGTCAGTAAATTGTACACATAACCAGGGCCACTGGAATTATGCAATTGTGTGGCTGTGGTGATTTTCACATAAATATAGATTTGCTGCACTAGACACATAATCCATGATCTGCCACATAATATGCAGATTTCAACACCCAAAAAATCTGGTTCTAACTCAAACGATTCAAAAGTTGCTAAAAATGCAGTGGCACGTGTTGCTGTGCAGCGAAAGACCCTTTGCAAAGCTGGACTTCTCACCTTTTTGTTGCTTATTGCTATATTTGGGTGAATAAAAATTGCACTAATGAGGTGCAACCAATGCCCAGACAATGTTACCAAGTTTTAAAATGACAAAATAATGAAGTAATACTATTACAAAATGTTCCACATTGTGCCGCATAATTCCAGTGTCCCTGCATATAACATCTGTAGCGCTTAGAAACGGTCAGAAGAGCTACATAAAGCGATATATATATATACATATATATATATATATATATATATATATATATATATATATATATATATATATATATAGATATATATGTATATATATATATATTAATCACTAAATGTCTCAAACCCCCAGCTGATATCATCAGACACTCTACAGCGCCTGATGTCGGTGATTGTTAAAGATCCCAGTCTCCCCCCACGAGACGAACGGGGGTGCTTCGAAGCCGATGCAGCCCTGCAGGTGCTTTGGGCATGGCGTGGAGCTGGGAAGAAGACAGGCTGGGAAGGGATGCTCATCACACCTGGGCATCATCGGTCCTTCCCGCTTGATAACGCGTCTTTCCTGGTGCACCTTAAAAGCCCGCCGGCCCCATCCCTCCCCGACCTCCCACCTCGGGCTCTTGGAGCCGGGCCCGCCTCATTGAGCCCGCCACAGTCAGCTGCTGGAGCTGGCCCGCCGCCAGGCCGTGCATTCAGCCCGAGAGAGGCAACGTGCAGCCCGGCATGTAAGCCCCGCGCCGGTGCGCGGGAATGCGCGCGTGACCGCAGCCGCGAGCCTGCCGCGCGCCGCTCCGGGAGCGGGGACTTTCCACTGCGGGCCAAAGGCGGGCGCGCACTGCCATCCAGCGGCCACGCGCGGTGTCGCAGCGCCGACACTGCAGCCGAGCTCTTCACTCAGCTTAGGCGGTAGGAGCATCATTTTTATTTTACAAAAGTATTTAGCTTAAAACACCCCCTGGTTTAACATAAAGATTTCAATCGGTGTCCCCTTTCCTCCTAAGCAAACACTGGAAATGCGCCAGATGCAAATGGTGTTTTACAAATGCTGCACTTGTGATTCCTATACTCAGTTATCCTCTTTCCGTATTCAAGAGAGACGTGTGATGTACCGCAAGGGAAATGGCATCTGAATTTTCTTTCTGCAGTATGTGTGTGATGCTGTTTGTTATATATACTATTCATATGAAGGGTCAGGGGCGCAATGTGTGTTACTTAAACATTGTGTCGATGAGTGAGTGTGCAGCCTGTTGGAGGGGGGGGAGGGAGTAGCTTTGTAATTATCGCCGTTGTTCTCCCCTACCCTCCAAGCCGAGAGTTCTCTGAACGAAAAATGCAATTCGGGGCCTTTGTAAGACCTGTTGCACCCCATAGGTGGCGGCAGCGCCCTCTCCCTCAGCCTGTTAATAAATAATGTCCCTCTCTGCTCCACGCCACCCGTGGAAAGCGCGCCAACAGTGACGCATGCGGGAGGGTGATAGAAACCGGCTGCTCGCACACTGACGCGGCTGCTGGGGGCCTCCTAGGTCACCTACTCAGGTGTAGAGTTCTAGCCTAGGCCTGGAAATGAGAGACACCGGACACATGTGGTAGCGTGTATGGCTAGTAACTCACTGACCACGCCCAGGGCCCTGGGCTCTTTATTAACAGTGTAGCGTCTCCACGCTTACGTCTGGGCGCTACCAAAGCCCCTTCACGCCTGAGGGGCGAAACATTCAGGAACAGTGGGAGGGGGCGTGTGCTGCAGTGGTACACCCCACTGGCAGCAACACTACATTCCTCCTTTACCTAGGGATGAGAAGAAACTGAAAACAACACACAGATACTAAATAGTCTATCCGGTCAGCGACCGTGCTGTGACAGTTGTGATGGCGGCATTCAAACAAAAAGTTCACCAACTGTCTCTGGTTCAGTCTCTGCTTAACTGGCACAACCCATAATATTTCAAATATCAAAAACAGAACAGTCTTACTTTATTTCTCGGCGGGGTCAGCCATCTCGATCAGTTCAACGCCAACACTGTGCCACAAAGTCACGATATCTCTGGGAAGGCTTTGGGCACGGACGCAGGCTGTATCTTGCTTGGCTTCGGCCTTCTCCCGTAGCTGTGGGTGACTCTTCTGGGTCTCTGGTCTCGTTGACGGTGGATTCCTCCACTGGTCTCTCCGTGACGTGGACGCTCGGGGTAGTGTCCTCTGTTTGGCCTGTTGCAGCGTCTGTTCCCACCGATCCTGAGGGCCGACGTTGGGGGGTCGGGTACCACTCGTCCTGGTCAGGGTCTGCGCTCCTCTCAGGTACTTGCTTGAAAAATGAGACGTTTCTTGTGACAGATTCGCCATTTCTGATAGCTGTAACCATGGTTCCGTTTACCTCCGTCACGGTCCATGAGTCCAGTTCGAAGGGCAGACGGAACTTTCCTCCGGGGTGGCGGTCCTTCACCAGAACCGTATCCCCGACTTGTATTGGACTGTCTGTTGCTCTTCTCCGTCGGGACGCTTCCTGGTTGGTTTTGGCGCGCTGTTCCATGGACCGGTTCCTCGGGTTAGGGGCGAGCTCCCACGCTGGGTGGTGCAGGATGGTGTCCGCCATGACTCGATTGAAGGAGAGTCGGCTTGGGGAGACTCCTGTAGTGCAATGGGGGGTCAGGCGGTATTCTCGGAGGAATTGTAGATGGCCAGCTCCAGGCATTGGCCGTCGGCAACTGCAATTTGTATCGTTTTGTTCAAAGTTCTCATTAGTCTCTCGACCTCTCCATTAGCTTGAGGCCATCTTGGCGTGATCCGTCTGTGTTTAATACCTTGGCCCTGAAGATAATCCGGGAATTCGTTGCCGTTGAAAGGGGGTCCATTGTCAGTGCGGACTTCCTTCACGAGCCCGTGGGTGGCCAGTATCTTTTCGAACTTTGGTATTACTTCCAATGCTGCGGTTGACGACACAATCTCTACTTCCGGGTAGCGGGAGAAATCGTCCACCACGACGAGCATGTACTTGCCCCCAGGGAGGCTACCGAAGTCTGCACTCACTCGCACCCACGGGGATGTGGGGCCTTCTTCGGTTACCACTGGCGCCGGAGGGTTTGGGAGGCTCGTCGCTAGACACACTGGACACCTATGGATCACTTCTTCAACTGCTCTGTCGAGCCCCGGAAACCACACCTTGCTTCGGAGCCTGTTTTTGGATTTGACGATCCCTTGGTGTGATCCGTTTGCCAGTACGGCGGCTTGTTGGGTCAGGCTGCTGTGCAGCACCAGGCGGGGGCCTCTCAGGAGGCATCCTTCGGTGGATACTGACAGTTCGTGTCGGACTTGGTACAGGGCTTTCAGGATGGCTTGGGCGTCAGATGTGCGAAAGGATGCCGGGCTCTGGAGCGCCTTCCAGTCTCCGCACTCTATGGCATGGATCGCGATCTGGAGACAATCATCGTCCTTAGTGGCTCTGGACACCTCTTCCAGGGACATGGGACGTGGTCTTGACCTTTCGACGATCAGTCGGACGTACTCTTCGGTGGCTGCTGCTTCGGCTGCTTCCGCGTCAGTAACGGGTCGGGCGTGCCTTGACAGGTAGTCTGCAGGATTACGCGAGCCGGGCCGGTATTCTACTGTGAACTGGAACTCCTGCAACTGCAGCACCCACTTCTCGATCCTTGGGGGTGGGCGAGAGGAAGAGCCTTGGAAGAGTGGTATGAGGGGTTTGTGATCGGTAACCACTGAAAAAGGATGTCCATAGAGGTAGATGTGGAAATGGCGGCACCCCCACAGAATCGCAATGGCTTCCCGCTCGATCTGGGAGTAGCGTTGTTCGGTAGGTGTGAGGGTACGGCTGGCGTACGCAACGGGGGCCCACTCCCCGCATGGTTGTCGCTGTGACAGGACGGCTCCCAGACCAGTGGGACTGGCGTCCACTAGCAGTTGCGATTCGTTTTGTGGGTTGAAGTATGCTAGCGTTGTGTCAGCTGATAGGGCCGCTTTCGTGTTCATGAACGACTCCTGTTGCTCCGGACCCCACGTCCAGGTGGTGTTTGACTTTGTGAGATCGCGGAGTGGTCCAGTTAAGTCAGACAGATCTTTTATGAAACGCCCACAGTAGGTCACCATGCCCAAAAAACTGCGGACTGCTGTTACCGAGGTGGGTGCGGGCGCGTTGTGAATGTCCATGACTTTCTCTGGGTCCGGGCCTACTCCTTGATCGGAGAATTTGTATCCGAAGAAGCTTATGTCCTTGCGCAGGAACTCGCATTTGTCTTTGTGGAGAGTCAGTCCTCTCTCCTTCAGACGGTCGAATACTGCTTGGACGCGCCGGATGTGTTCGTCCAAAGTCGGGGCATGCACCAGGATATCGTCACTCACGTTTAGTACTCCGTCGAGGCCTTGGAGGACGTTGTGGATAATGTTCTGAAACACCTCGGCGGCGCTGGATATGCCGAAGTTAAGCCTCGTGTATCTCCACAGGCCGGCATGTGTGGAGAAAGTCGTGACTGGGCGCGTGTCTGGGTGAAGCGGGATCTGATGGTATCCTGATCTCAGGTCCATTTTGGAGAACCACTTGGACCCTGTGAGCTCCCCGATGATGTCATCAATGGTCGGCGTCAGATGACGTTCTCTTTTAATGGCCAGGTTGGGGAGGCGCATATCCACACATATCCTTACCGCATCGGGTTGCTTCGGTTTTTTGGCCACGACGATGGGGGATACCCACGGGGTGGGTCCCGTCACTCGTTCAATGATTCCTGCTTGTTCCAACATTCTCAGCTCGGCTTCCACTTTGGGCCGGAGGTGGAACGCGATCCGCCTGTGCCGGAGGGCTACAGGGGCCACTGATCGGTCAATGTGAAGTCGGACAGGGGGGCCTCGTAGACATCCGATGCCCACGAACAGCGAGGAGTGTTCTGTGACCAGATGATCCAGACCCTGAGCTTGTACTGTTAGGGCAAAGTGTATGAGTCCGAGCTCACGTGCAGTCTTGCAACCAAGGAGGAACCCTGATCCTTCTTGGGAGACGTAGATCTTTGTCTGCAGTTGCATGGTATCATGGGACACTGTTGTCCGGAATACTCCGCACAGGCGCAGCGGGCGCCGGGTTCCGTAGGCGAACACTTGCACTCTGGTGGGGTGAAGCGCAGGAGCGTCTACCAGGCCCTGGTACACACTGGCTGCCATGAGGTTTATCGTCGCGCCGGTGTCGATGAGGGCTCTGACTGCCTGGTCATGGACTTGGACGGTGCACATCGGTTCGGTTGACGACGTGGCAGCTAGGGTGTTAAGCATGCGCACCACGTGGACAGACGCGGCGTCTTCCTCGTCGTCGTCCATGTCGCTGCAGGGTGACGTGTTTGGTGGTGGCGCCACCTGTCGCGCCCTCCTGGGTGGGCCGCCTTGCTTCTTCCGCTGTGACGACAAACAGACGCTCGCAAAGTGGTTGGCTTTGCCGCACGCGCTGCAAATTTTACCTTGGGCTGGGCAGGCGCCTTTGTGTGGAGTGGCACCTCCGCACCACATGCAGGTTCGATCGCGGGTGGACTGGGCTTGATGAGGCTGTGCGTTCTTCTGAGGCCTTGTCCGGCTGTCTGGACGTTGGTACTTGACTGCGCACACTGGCTCCGTTTTGACTTAGACTGCTGGATCTGGCTCCATGTGGGCCGCACGGGCTTTGGAAAGTTCTTTGGAGCGTCCCAAAGTGAGGATGTTGCGCATGGGCATGGCGTCCGTTTCTAGCACTCTCTCTCTCAGCTTCAGAGAGGCGCACCCCTGAATGAATTGGGCGCGAATTTCGTCCTCCGCGTCCGGGAGCGTACACGTGCTCGCCAACTTCTTAAGACGCGCGTAGAATACGTCAACAGACTCCTCAGGTAGTTGGCGCGCTTGTCGGAGCAGGAAGCGCTCGTAATCCGCGCTGGTGAAGGGCTCGAAGTATCTTGTGATGGCGTCTCGCAGGGTGGTGTATGTGTGGGGTGGGTCGCCTTCTGTGATGTCCTTGGAGATGTCGTGAATAGCCTCTCCTCCCAGATGCAAAAGCATTGCGCGACGCCGCGCCACAGCGATATCCGCAGCAATGAAGTAGTTTTCGAGCCGTTCCACCCATTTTCTCCATCGTGAAGCTTGCGAGGGGGGGGTCCCTGTGATTGAGAAGGGCTCCAAGGGTGGCACGTGGGCCATGGTGGTCGAAGCGAGGCTTGGTGGGCTGTATGCTTGAAGCTAGCAGGCAGTCTAAATCCTTGCAACCTTTGCAAACGCTGTGGGGTGAAGACAGGCACCTTGAAAACGCTCCCTGGTCCAGTTCCGCCTGATGCGTGAGGTCTGGCAGGGCCTGCGGGCTCGTGGACACGCGAGATGCGTGAGGAAAGGCAGGGAGATAGCGTTGCACGTCAGAGACGTGTTGCCGGGCGCTCTCTGCGCATGCGCGGGTTGCGCGGGCTGGCCGGGGGGGGGCACACGGGACTGGCGCCGTGTAGAGAGACGCAGGCTGGGGCCACAGGCAGCGGGAGAGAGCAGGACTGCCTCTGCAGGTACCTGCGAGCGGCGCACCAGGCCACGCTGTGAAGGCGGTCGCAGGACGGTCCAGGAGGCAGGCGGACGCCGTGTGGAGGCGCCGGTAAGCAGCGCGGGCAGTCACAGGCGGGCAGGCAGGTCTCAGCCAGCACCGGGGCGAGTGAGGCGAGTCACCTTGGCGTCGCAGCAGGCAGCAGGCGACTCCGGAGGGCTGGGCAGTGCGCCACGTGCCGACTTGCACGTCGTGAGGCCACCGGGCAGCGGGGCGCACACAAATAGAGGCGCGGTGCTGGGCACGCGGTGGGTGGATGGTAGACCACCACTCGTCGCCAGTGTAGAGTTCTAGCCTAGGCCTGGAAATGAGAGACACCGGACACATGTGGTAGCGTGTATGGCTAGTAACTCACTGACCACGCCCAGGGCCCTGGGCTCTTTATTAACAGTGTAGCGTCTCCACGCTTACGTCTGGGCGCTACCAAAGCCCCTTCACGCCTGAGGGGCGAAACATTCAGGAACAGTGGGAGGGGGCGTGTGCTGCAGTGGTACACCCCACTGGCAGCAACACTACATCAGGGTACCCTAAACTGGGGCGCTCGACACTAACTTCAGCCCCGTTTTTGCAAAGGCCCAAGTCCCGCTCATCACGGCTGAGGCTCACTTTGGGGTACAGCCCAGGCTGGTCTCAGCCCTAGGATGGAGGCTAGGCCCTGACTTTCAAATGCAGCAGGCCTGCGTAGAGTGCTACTTACTGTGTGCAGAGCAGCGCATAGCAACCAAACAATGCAGGCTTAGAGGACACAATTACTGAAATCAGGCCGGAAAACAGCCTTCATTGGTGTATGGGAGGTGTTTCAGTGCTGGAAAGAATGTTTTGCCCAGAGTATTGGAATTCAGAGCATCTTTTCATCCTTCACACCACTGTGAAGCCTGCGGCAAGTCCATTGGGGCTTGTAATGTTGGGGGCCCTGGGCCCTCATTGCTGGAAAGGACTGACGCAGACACAGTCAGATACTTGGTACAACTGGCCCAGAGCACGTGCGCTCGGCCCCTTTTATTAAAGCTGTGTCACCTGACCAGTGTCATCAGTGGTGGGTGGGTGTTCAGTGTGCTGGCTTACAAAGCACTAGACTGCTGACCGTGATTCTGGATTACTACATCCCTCCCAAACTTGGGGGAAAATGAAAACAAATGAAAGCCCAACCTGTGGGAGAAAAAGTACAATTCGCAAACCCCACGATGAAGTTTAACCTGTGGGATAGAAAATGTACATACAAATGTAACACTGGACTCTATGATTTGAAGAGAGTCTCTTTGGTGGATTGCAGGCCGCAGATGGTGTAGTTGCTACATCCAGGACTCATGAGTCACTGTGGCATGGCTTGTAGTTGTTCGGCGGGTCCTATCTTCTGTCTGCGCCGCCTGGACGTTGTCCTTTGCCTTGTCCTTGCTTTACACCACTGGTGATAGTTGGTAGCTAGATAGAAGGGTGACGTGATCCGAGTATTGTTTGTTTCTCGGTTCTCCTCCTCTTCAGTCCTGGTCCCTGGTGATGTCTCTGGGCAGGCTTCAAAGTATTTCTGGGCAGATGAAAGGAGTAGGTGCATACATCCCTCTCACTAGGTTGCCACTCTTCGCCGGTATTCCTCTCTCACAAGATGTCCGGGAGGACCTCTTTGCCAGGCTTCCACTGGACTGGTGTTGTCGGTCATGTTGCTCCACCATAGCCTTCGGGCCGTGAGCGGGGCGCTCCACGATCTTCACCGTTGTGTCCTAGTTCCACCTGAAGGTTACGCTGTTGACTCTTTTCTTGCACATGAAGCTTTCCTCTCCGTGGGTCTTGCAGACGCACCGCTGTGGATCTGTCTCTCTTGCGGGACTTGCTGCCACCAGAGTCCCTTGAGGCCTTTGCTTCTTGGGCTGCCACGGGTTGATGTGGAGTGGTCAGTTCCTCAGCCGGATGTGTGAGCACTCTCGCCATTCAATCGTCCGCTCAACCCCAAAGGTAGATTGTTGTCAACAGTCCAAACTTGCCCTCTTCTGCGATTGCCACATGGATGGATGGCTTGTAGGTGGATACCTTTAACTTGTGCCGCCGGTGTTCATGCCAGGGTTTGTTCTCTGTTACACTCCGGTGTTCTGGTGCATGTCACCATCTTCTTCTGATGGGTGTGTGAGTTGACTGGTCACACCTCTTCACTTCTTGCGATCTTTTGTGGCACCGTGGCACTCGCTACCCTTCTTCTCCTCCATTCCTTTCACGACGTGGTCGGTCCCTTTTCCTTTTCTTCAACCACCCAGGCCATCTCCGTGTGGCGTGCACTCCACACGAATCTCCCTGGTTGCGTCCTACCCCTAGGACACACTTTCTCTTCTTCCGATGGCCAAACCAGGCATCGCACCTTTCTTCCTGTCGCTCCTTCTTCACTTCGGGTCGGTGTCATCAGACCTCTTCTGGGTCCCGTCCATGGACCTCTTCTTGATCTATTCAGTTACTATGCCTTTGATCTTCTGGCATGTCTTCGCAGTCGTGATCTTCTGACTGTCAGCTTCTCCTTTCTTTTTCCGGGCGACCATCTGACTGGTCATCTTCTCCTTTTCTTTCCGGGTGACCAACTGCCTGGTCATCTTCTCTTTTTCTTTCCGGGTGACCAACTGACTGGTCATCTTCTCCTTTTCTTTTCCGGGTGACCAACTGACTGGTCATCTTCTCCTTTTCTTTCCGGGTGACCAACTGCCTGGTCATCTTCTCTTTTCTTTCCGGGTGACCAACTGACTGGTCATCTTCTCCTTTTCTTTCCGGGTGACCAACTGCCTGGTCATCTTCTCCTTTTCTTTCCGGGCGACCAACTGCCTGGTCATCTTCTCTTTTTCTTTCCGGGTGACCAACTGCCTGGTCATCTTCTGGCGGTGACTTTCTGGCAAGTCATCTTCGCTGTGACCTACTGACAGGTCTCCGAGGACGCGATCCCTGCGTTACTCGGTCGTGGTGGCAAGGAGTTCCTTCACTCCTTGCGCATTCCTGCGCAATGCTGTGCTGTCCTGGGGTGTGCGGAGTTCCTTCACTCCTTGCGCTGTCCTGCGCAATGCTGTTCAGTCCCGAGGTGTGGAGTTCCTTCACTCCTTGCTCAGTCCTGCGCAATGCTTTGCTTCTGGCGCATTCCTGCGTCGTTTCTTGAAGTGTCCCTTGCGCTTCTGGCGCGTCCCGGCGCCGTTTCCCTGCGTGTTCCTGGATTTTCCAGCGCATTCCTGCGCTGTCTCCTGGATACTTCTTGCGCTTCCTGGGGTGTTCCTGCGTTTCTGGCGCGTTCCTCCGCTGCTGGTGAGGCAGTGTTCTTGTTCTTCTGGCGCGTTCCTGCGCAGTTCTATGCTGTCCTGTGTCACTGGGCAGTGACGGTGGGTTTGTGAACACTGTGTCCGTGCTGAAGCAGCAGTCCCTGCTGTGTCCTCGTGTTGCTGTCTGCTAGTGTCTTTTATTGTGGCAAGTGGTGTGGGCTGCAGCCTTCAGTCTGCATTGTTGCAGGCTTGTTTTCCCCCTGGGATTCTTTTGGCGCAGTTCCTGGACACAGCCACTGGATGGCTGTGTTGCAGAGACTCCGATCCAGCAGCAGCCTTCTGGACCGGTAGACTTTCTGCCTGTGTTCGTTTTCTTTTGCAGGTCCTGCCTCCGTTGACTTGCCCAGGGCTGGAGCTTCTGCTGATTACGGACGTCTGGTGCAGGACTAGAGGGCTCCGCTCCGCTCAATGCAGTGAGTCTGCTTTGCTTTATTTATAGAGAGGGGGGCGGGGGCAGGGCCCAGGCTGTTCGCGGCTGCTCCCAAGCCGGTGAGTGTCTCTCGGGCTGCGCAGGCAGGGGAGCGCTGGGGGCATGGTCCGATGTGCGGGTTCGGCGGGTAGGCTCCGCTGCTTTCACCTTCGAGTTCCCCGCAGCTCTTTACTCGGTGCAGGCACGCTGTTTCTTCACCCGGCAGGCCACGGGTGGGCTCTGTGTCCTACATTCAAGGCCAGGTAGCTCTCCGGGACAGGGGGCGTCGCAGGCAGGCCGCGGGTGGGCTCCGCGAGCCTTGCTTTGGTACAGGGACACTGTCGGGCACCCCTCGCACTGTTTGGGGGCACAGTTTATGTGTGTAGCGGGTGGGCTCCGCCAACGCCTCTTTGGAGTGCCTACACTGCGGGCAGGGGCAGGCCAGGCCGCGTCTCGCCCGGCAGGGCGCCATTTCCATGCGGGTGGGCTCCACTTCGGCTATTAAGCGCCTGGCAGCTCCCCTCATGCTGCGGGCGCTCTTCGGTAGTCTTTCACCCCTCCGCCGCAGTTCACACACGCGGCGGGGGAAGCGCTGCAGGCAGGCCGCGGGTGGGCTCCGCTGGCCTTGCGTTATTCTGAGTTTATTTTCGGCCGCGTTGCACGCGACAAGGCACCATGGCCATGCGGGTGGGCACCGCAGTTATGCAGTCATAAGAGGGGGGTCGCTCCTGGCATGCGCGGCCCCCTCCGCTCACCTTCGGCTGGCTGCCTTTTCGACCACGCGGGTGGGCACCGCGATGGTCTTCCTCGTCACGGGTTCGGTGGCGGCCGATGCAGGTGGGCTCTGCACGGCTCTCTCTTCACCCCAGGCAGGAGGCTCAGTCGCGGGCGACGCGGGTGGGCTCCGGTCGGTCCGCTCCTTTTCCTCGGCACTTCGGGCCGCGCCTCCACGTGGCGCTCGGTTGCGGCCGGCACAGGTGGGCTCTGGTCGGTCCGCTTTACTTTCCCCTCACGCCGGGAGGCTCGCGCTGGGCATGGAGGTGCGGGGTGAGCTCCCGGTCACCTCTGCTTCCTGTTCTCGGCCCGGGGCACTGCACACGCCCCTCGGGCCTCTCGGCGGCCGGCGCCGCTTCCCCGGGGGGGTGCCCTGCATATGGGCACTTCCCTTCTTCTTTCCGGGGTTTTGCTTCGTTGAAATGCGGCACGCGTGGCTAGCGTCCGCCCTCCTCGTCGCCAATGTAATGTTGGGGGCCCTGGGCCCTCATTGCTGGAAAGGACTGACGCAGACACAGTCAGATACTTCGTACAACTGGCCCAGAGCACGTGCGCTCGGCCCCTTTTATTAAAGCTGTGTCACCTGACCAGTGACATCAGTGGTGGGTGGGTGTTCAGTGTGCTGGCTTGCAAAGCACTAGACTGCTGACCGTGATTCTGGATTACTACAGGGCTGAGGGGCCACGCCCCCACCTTTTGCCCCTCACTAACAGAGTCTGTCATGCTGAGCAAAGGTCAGCCTGACAGACTGTTCATTTTCTGGTCAGGTAGCCAGGAGCCAGACATGCGCTAAATGCTCAAGCTCCTGGCTGCCTGATCTTAACTTGGAAGTCACAGCTTCTGTGGGCGTGGCCTCCTCAGCTCAGCAAAGGTCCCTCAGGCCTTCCCCTCAGTGATGAGGAGTAGCGTCACTGATTCCTCACACCTTGGCGCTTCAGGTTTAAGCCCTGAAGTGCCCAGGGTCGAGTGTCACTCAGTGACACTTCATCACAGAGTGGGGTGGGGTCAGCAGTCTCACTGACCCCCATCCCACTCTGTGATGACGTTGGGACTGCTGCCTTCCCTCATTGGCTTACTTTAGGTCAGCCAATGAGGAAAGGCAGTAGTCCCAAGCCTCCTGAGACCTCAAAGGCAGAGCTGCAGGTAAGTGTGTGTGGTTTTTTTTTTTAATCAATGTTTGGTGCGTGCATGCGTTTATGTATGAATGTTTGGTAATGAGTGTTGTGAATGGATGTGTTTGTGTGTGTGTGTGCATGCATGTGAATTCATGGTTTTGAGTGTGTATGTGTCCGTGTGTGTAGCGTTCGCCCCCTCCCTCCTAAACTTACCGGTCGCCGCTGCCACAGGAGCCTTGAATGTATGTGGTATTTGCGTAGTGCAAACCTAGCCAAATGCAGCAGAGTACTGTACAGGATCAAAGGCGAGCATACAATGAACTAGTTATTTCAGAGGTAGCTGGTTTGTGGTTTGTTAATGGATCATGATTTATCATGATGCAGTGTTCTTTAAAAAGGTGCGTCTTTAACTCTTTCCTGAATAGGAGCAGGCCTGTGGCGGTCCTGGCGGATACAGTATTATGTTGCAGATCCTGGTGCATAGAAACAAAGGCTTATCGCCTTGCTTTTTCTCTTTTCTACACTTCTTAGTCTGCAGTTTGGTAGGAGGCCTGATCGGCATAGCTTTGTAAATGAGGCAGCTGGGTTGGACGATGGTGTGGGCTGTCATGGGGACACAGTGGAGTTCCATCAGGATGAGGTTATATGATCATATTTCCTCAGGCCCTGGATTAGACGTGCTGCAGTGTGTATAGGATGCCCTTCAGGAGGGCCAAAGTGGACTCTGGAAGACCATGGAGCAGTGCATTTCCATCATCCAGATGTGAGAGTGTGAGAGCTTGAACAGAAGTTCCATAGTCGCTTTGTGGAAGGAACGGTTTCTCTTTCTTCAGTAGCCAGAGCTGAGGCCTTCTTTGTTTTCTTGGTACTTGAGGGTGAGGTTAGTGTGAGGTCAGCGTCGAGTGAATGCAAGTGACTTAGCATTGGGTGAAACTTGGGGTTCAAAGGTATCAAGGTTCGCAACATTGTGTCAGGTTTGTACTATATCTTTCTTGTTGTTCTTAGCAAATAGCAGCAATTCTGTATTGGCTGGGTTGAGATTTAAGTAGGCGCTGTACATCCAGGTCTGGATGAGATACAGACAGTGTTTGAGGGGATGTATGTCGTTACAACGCATGCTTTTTCCACGCATGCTTTTTCCACGCATGTCTTTACAACACAGGTTTTACAACGCAAGTCGTTACAACGACTTGCGTTGGGGGGCGCTGGATAGTGAATAGTTTAATTTACTATTCCAACTCCAGTTCCCATGGATAGTAGGGAAGGTTTTGGATAGTAAATTAAACTATTCCCTATCCTACAGCGCCCTCCAGCGCAAGTCGCTGTAACGACTTGCGTTGTAATTCCTGCGTTGTAAAGGTACTGCATGGAAAAGTTTTGTTGTAAAGGATGTTTACCGTTTGAGGTGTGAGAGAGCGCAAACTGACTTAAATGTATGAGTACATCACACTTACCTGTAGTAAGCACAAATCATGAAGAGAAATGCCATGAGTGCTAATAGTATCTGCAATTATATTCTGAATGTATAGCTAATGTAGAGATTTAAGTAGAAGTGGAACTAATACAGAAATGTGTGACATTATATGACTTTATTAGACGTGTTTATTTTTGAATCCATGTCGTGAAGCTGCTAAAACATAAGATGGTATGTGGTTAAAAGCAGAACGTGGTAGGCCGCGGAGCCAGAGCTGGAGGGAAAGGGAAGATGGTTCTTTTCACGACACAGATTATATTAAGGTTTTGGTCATTGCATTTAATAGACCATGATTTATAGAAATGTTTACTTAATAATAGAATAAGAGTATTAACATGCTTTAATTAAACGAAGAAGTTGAATATTATAATCATAATGAGAAATATTGTAGGCCTGAAATGTTTTAGCATTGATTTACACGTACATGTCTGGGCTGAGAAATGTTGCAAGCCTTTTTCTTTTTAGAAGTATATGAGAGTTGGGTTCTTGGCTACAGATATCTGTCTGCAACAGGAAAGGGGGGATCCAATTATAAATGAATGAATAGAGGTCTGTTCAGTAGACGGCCCAGACATGGAGGAGGGTTTTGGAATGTTTAAGGGGTATCAGCGGGCCGGAGAAGAGCCTGAGAAGCAAGGTCAACTCTAACGCATGAGGCCCAAGACAAAGCATCATGGAAAAAGCTAGAAGTTGCACCACGTGAGGGGCGTTCCGCAAGGGGCGTCTCAAATGTTGTTGACTGTTTTGTATTAGGGACAGCACCCCTGGGTGGAGTTAGAGCAGATACCTGAGGACCTTTTAGAGAGCGGATGGGTAGGCAGTGAGGGGTCATGACTGGAGAACTTTAGGTTTTCACCAAGAGAATTAGAGTGAGTGACTTCCCTTGGGGGTCATTCACTGCTGACACCTTTGTTAGGTTGGGATTTGGTTAAGTAGGGATACCATCTAGAACAGGGTAGGGACGCCTAACCTGTGTTTGTTTTCCTCCAACCTAAATGAAGGAGAGATATGCGTCTATGCTGATAGCTTTGCTATTCTTAGAACTTGTGTTAGTGATTTCTGTTGCTCGTCTGAGGGCTTTTCGAGAGCACATGTATGTAATTGGACCTGTGTATCTCGTGAATCTCATTCTGAGATGCCTGTATTTGCAGCTCATTATATCTTTACAATAAACTTTTGAAAACTAGAAGTTGTCCGTGATCTTTGGGAGTAGAGTCCTTTCTTGGGTGAACTAGCTTGGAAATAGGTGCACTTTCTTTCCTTACAGACAGGCAACAAAGGTTCAGTCGACCAGATCGAGGTTTGGATCAATAGATATGAGGTATCGATCAAAATCTCGCCCTTTCAGTTGGTAGCTATAGAGGATGGTTGCCTTCTTGAGGACGGTGACCTAGGCCAGGTTAGCTTACCCCAAGGCCCCTAGAGATCGATGATCGGAAGAACAGCCCGCTGGAGAAGATCCGGATGACGTGAGACAGAAAAAGCAGCAGTATCGGTCGAGAGTGAGTATAAAGGGTTATGCGTGTTAGATTGCGGTGTTTTGTATTGTATCTATGTTGTAATGTCTGGCGGAGTTGAATGCCTGTAGAGTGACTGTGGAACAGGTTGTGAGCGCGCGCAACCGGTGGAAATCTTAAGTTCAAGGAGAGCTTAAGTGGTTCGGGTGTATCGGACACCCAGAGTAATTGTCAACTAGAGTGAAGGGGGTCATGAGGTACCATTGATCACCCGAGAGACCGAGATAGGGGGAACGTAAGAGTGAGTGCGTGAGTAACGGACGCTGGTCGGAAGTTACTGTGTGTGTAAGCAACCTATCAGAGAGACGATAGACATCTCGTCAGTTGTGTTGACAATTACAGATAGACTGTGGACGTACAGTCGAGAGAAGTGACCGCTTGGTCGGAAGTAGTCATTTTTCGGTGTATGAATGGGACGCATGCATAACCGGGAGACGAGTTGAGAAAGGAGGGGTGCTGCTGCGAAGCGGAGAAAAGTGACGTCAGGTGGTGTCGCGCAGTGATTGGCCGACAGGAGAAAGACCGCGCTGTGATAGGCCAAGCTAGCAAAGCCGCGACAGGATTGGTGGATTGTCATCAGGAAGTAAACAGAGTAGCGAGGCTGGATTTTGTGCGCATAATTATGAAGTGTTTTAAGTGGCTGAAAGCGGTGTTTAAGAAAGAGAAGCGGGGATCGTATGAAGGGGAAGAAGCCCCGCCGGAGGGTACGCCAGCACGTTACATGGCAGTAAATGTCGGGTTGCATACGATCCTTTGGATATCAGAGTGGAGTAAGATTACTGAAGGAAATGAGGAACTGACGTTCCCGAAGTACGGGACGTTCAGATTAGAGGTGTTGCATCGATTAAAATCAGTCATGACCTCAATGAGACCCTTGCCTAGACCAACCCAGTTTGAAGCTCTTGATGCGTGGCTTAGGGCAGCGCATGAAAAGAATATGAACAGACGACAGGAAAGGGTGAAACGATCGGTAAGGGCAGTACAGGATGCCAGGTGGGATGCGGATGCTAAAAGATGGAGAGTGCATAACATGGAAGTAAATAAACTGTACCCAGTGTTAGAGGCGCCAGTAAATAAAAGCCCCCTAGAAGAAGATGAGGAGAGCGAAACAGAGGATAGCCTGATAAACAGATTATTGACAGACAGGCCACCCCCGTATAATAGAGCAGGGGGAGAGGTCGAGAAGAGTGAAGGAGAAAAGGGGGGCAATGCAGGAGAGCACAGACCGCTTCCCAGTTCAGAGTGGGATCCTGAGGCAAAGAAAGAGCTGTCCCAGCCTAGTCAGGTGCAACAGGTAGTCGGTAGGTTTGTGGTACAAAGAGCGCCGGAAACGGAAAGCGCCACATCCTACCCATTACCAGATGCACTACAGGTACCGGTTACCATAGGTCCTATAATATCGATATATGACCAAGAGAGAGCAAGAGGGGAAGAATGGAAACGGAAAGACAGAGAAAGAGCAGAGGAGGCAAGGAGGAACGATACCACTAATTCCCCAAGTCAGATGCCGATACCCAGAGAGTGGAGTACACCGATGCACACAGCAGGGGACCCAGGAGGAGATCCTGGGGGCCCTAGATGGCCAATGGATCTGAGGGGATCTGGACGAAAATCCTTTCAAGAGCTAAATGAGTACATGAAGCAGTGGGATGAGGCAGTGAAGGCTCAAAAGAACATCAATGCTGCAGAAGCAGAAAGGGAAAGTCAGGACAGCAGAGCACGGACTCACTGCGGGGCTGGGGAGAGTAGCCCGGAGTGGGACTGTAGAGGGAGTAGGGGAGTCACGCATTGGGCCCGGAGAGGAGATAGAACGGGCCTGGAAAACGGGGGCCCCGGGAGTGAAGGGGTGGCGCGCCCAATACTCAGCAAAGGGGAGAGGAGAGCACAGGAGTACAGAAACAGCTTTAAATGTCCACACTGTGTGCCCGGCACCAGAGAACTGAATGGGAGTTGTGAGAGGTCGCACCATAGACCCTGTGATGATGGAAATGAGCGCAGTCCAGGGAATATGGGGAACCAGGAAGGATCGTATCGGATACTGAGCGATACGAGGCAAAGGGAGTGTAGCGACCAGAGGGAAAATAACAGAGAGATGTGCGGTGAGAGGAGAGAAGAAGAAGAGAGTGGGCAAAGCAAGAGTAGGGGTAACAGGCCCGTGTTCCATCACCTTCCAAGATCGGATGGCCGAGCATGGGACCTAGAGAGATGGGAGCAAGGGAGGCCACCCATTAACTCTCCCGAGCCCAAACGTAGAGCTCGAAGTTGGGATGGGAGGGAGACCAGTGAGCCCCCTTCGAAAGACATATTGCGAGCTGAGATAAAAGCCAAGAGACTCGATGTCTCCAGTTTAAGGTCAGACCTGGATGACATGGTAGATGGTACCCTGCCTTTAGAAAGAATGGAAATGTATGAACAGGATGAAATACTGTATATGGCAAAAGACATTACTCGAAAAGCGAGAGCAGTCCATGAGAAGTTAGTCGAACTAGCAGGCAAATATATGGTGGACTTGTCAAGAACCAAAGCATTACAGGGTAACCACAGGCTACATTACTCAGATCGAGACCTAGATGAGAGGAGAACGATTGGGCTGAAAACACACATAAGGGAACTGATTACTGGAATAAGGACATGGAGGGCACTAGATAAGTGGGAAGAGAGGTGGTCCAAGAAAGGGACCGGCAGGAGAAGCACGCTTGGTATGACACCAGGACAGCAGGGAATAGAAGCATACCCTTTGCGTGAAGTGGCAAATGGGAACTATGTACATGTCCCTTGGAGTAGGGGAGATTTAGCTGCTTTTACCACCTCTTTCCCCAAATTACGTGAGAGCCCAGTGGAGTGGTACAAGCAAGTGGAGAGATTTGTAAAGATCTCAAAGGTCCTTTGGATAGATCTGAACACGCTGTTTGACATAGTAGTACCAGGCGATCTGTGGACAGCATGCAAGGTTAGCGCTGAGTGGCCCACAACGGAGCCAGAGAGAGATGCCAAGACCAATGGGCCGTCCGAGACTGTGATGGCAAAATACGAGAGAGTGATGACTTGGCTGAAAGAGAAAGTGCCAATGCAAGACATAGATTGGGTCAGAATAGACCGAACAAGACAGGAACCCAAAGAGACAGTTCACGAATATTACGAGAGATTGCTGAAGGCGTTTAAACAGTATAGCGGCTTGGATGTAATGGATCCAAAAGACATAGGGCAATTTGTGTCCAAGTTCGTCCTGGGACTGAGACCGGATATTAGTTTAATGATTCAGCAACACTCGATTTGTTGGCAAACTAAACCCTTAGACGAAATACTGAGATATGCCAGGTACTGCTGTGATGAGATAGATTCCAAGGCTAAGAAACTAAAGGAAAAGTTGATGGTGGTACAGATGCAGGCAGCAGGGAAGGGGGGACAACAGCAACAGCAGCAAGGAACAGGTACAGGAGGAAAGAAGCAGTACAGTCAGAACAAGGGCAATGAGGAGAGTTCCACCTTTAGACCCAGAATAGACATAGCTGCCTTGAAGAAAACGACTAGGTGCCACCAGTGCAACGAGGTGGGGCATTGGAAACGCGAGTGCCCTTACAATGTAGAGATAGGAGAACAAGAGATAGAGGAGGAGGAGGTCCAGAGCGCGCCTACAAGAGGGGTAACGCCATACCAAGGAAAGGTGCTCAAAGGGGGGGGGGCTCCTCCCCGAGCCCAGTTCCCGCAACCTCCTCGAGTAGGGAGTATGGGTAAGACCTATAGACAAATGCCCCAGTTTGTGGAAGGGGAAGAGTGCTATTATGTGGACCCATTAACCGGACAGAGAGTGGAAAGAGAAGACTGCACCCTCGGGGCAGCCTTGGAGGTAGATCAGAGGGGACCCTATGTGGAAGCAGAAGTAGCAGGGTGCCCTACGACATTTCTGGTGGACACAGGAGCCACTAGATCCACGATCAGATCAGCTGCAGTTCCAGACCTGCCCATGTCTGGAGAGACCATACAGGTGGTAGGGGTCGCAAACAGGAGAATAACCAGCCAATTGATAGAACCGGTGCAGGTGAAAATAGGGAAGTACAGTGATGAGCACCAGTTTGTGGTTTGCGATTCAAGTCCTGTGTGTCTGCTAGGAAGAGACCTGTTATGTAAATTGAATTGTACTATATACTGTACACCTCAGGGAGTGGAGGTATTGACCAATGATGATGATGCAGATTTCAAAGTTGCAAACTCTAGAATATGCGTGGAACTGTACCCTACTTTAACAGTAGAGGAGCTCCCCTGGGACTTGAGAGAGACAGTGGCATCAGAAGTATGGGATTTCACTGGGGAAGAGATTGGATTGGTCAAAGGGGTGGACCCAGTGAAAATTGTAGTGAAACCGCATGCTGAGTTCCCAAGAACACCCCAATATAAATTGACTCCAGAAACGATTGCAGGCATAAAACCCGTGATCGAGTCCATGATTAAACAGGGAATACTGAAAGAAATCGTGGGTAGTCCATGCAACTCCCCGATTATGGGTCTGCAGAAACCAAATGGGAAATTTCGGATAGTACAGGACCTTCGAAAGATTAATAACATAGTCGTTTCGTGTTGTCCAGTGGTACCGAATCCATCAGTGATACTGTTTCAGATTCCATTCCAAGCTGAGTGGTTCACTGTGATCGATCTTTGTCAGGCTTTCTTTTCGATCCCTCTGGACGAAGAAAGCCATTTTCTTTTCGCATTTAAGCTGGAAAATCGCGTCCTAACATGGTGTCGTATCCCTCAGGGGTATACAGAGAGCCCATCGATCTTTAATCAGCTTTTGAAGAAAAATCTTGAAAGTCTAGTGCTGCCCCAGAAGTCAGTTCTGGTCCAGTACATAGACGACCTCCTTGTGGCGTCAGAAACAGAAGAAGCTTGCAGGGAAGACTCCATTGCTTTGTTAAATCACCTAGCTGCCAATGGGCACAAGGTGTCCCCGGGAAAATTGCAATACTGCCTGACAGAAGTGCAGTATTTGGGACACAGAATTGAGAAAGGCAAACGAAAGGTGTCACCAGACAGGATAGAGGCGATCATGAAAATGAATGCGCCTAAGACACAGAGAGAGGTCAGGATGTTCCTAGGGATGGTGGGTTATTGCCGACAGTGGATCGTGAACTTTTCACTGAAAGCAAAGCCCTTGCAAAAACTGACGCACAAGGAGGTGAGGGATCCGGTACCATGGGACAAAGACTGTTTGATGGCGTTCCTACAGCTGCGAGAGGACCTGTGTCGTGCTCCGGCATTGGGAATGCCGGATTACAATAAACAATTTTTTCTTTACTGTTGTGAGAGAGAAGGTTGTGCGTTGTCTGTGTTGGTCCAAATCCATGGGAATGCCCGTAGACCAGTTGCTTATTTCTCGGCTACTTTAGACCCAGTAGCCGCAGCGTTGCCCGGATGTCTCAAATCCGTTGCTGCAACGGGTGTCAGCATTGAGAGATGTGAAAATATCGTCATGGGGCACCCGTTAGAGGTGTGCGTGCCACATTCTGTTGAACTATTAATGACCAGGACCAAAACACAGCATCTGACCAATAGTAGGCTCACGCGCTATGAGCAAGTTATTCTTGCTGCAGAGAACGTGACCCTCAAGAGATGCTCTGTTTTGAACCCTGCTACATTGATGCCACTTCCAAATGATATTGAGGATGATGATGAGTATACAGACCATGACTGTCTCGATGTGACTGAACTATGCACCAAACCCAGACCCGACATCGTAGATGAGCCACTGACCGACCCAGACGAAGTTTTCTTTGTCGATGGCTCATGTGTAAGAGACGAAGTTGGGCAGTTGAGAGCAGCTTATGCTGTTTGTACAATTGAAGGAGTTGTGGAAGCTGGGTGCCTGGAAGGAGTACACTCCGCTCAGGTAGCCGAGATTATTGCCCTGACACGTGCTTGCTTGGCAAGCAATCAAATTCGAGTCACCATATACACCGACAGCCAATACGGGTTTGGGGTAGTTCATGATTACGGGCAGTTGTGGTCTCAAAGAGGGTTCATGACTTCTTCAGGCTCTCCCATTCGCAATGGAGAGTTTGTGCGCCTGTTGTTAGAGGCATTGCAATGTCCAGCAAGTATCGCAGTTGTAAAGTGCACCGCACATACCAGAAATGAGGACTTTGTTTCGAAAGGCAATAGATATGCTGATGAAGTTGCGCGGTATTGCGCGGAACAAGGGTACTCTTTCACAGAGGTGGATGTGGGTGGAATAAATGTAAGAACTGAATTAGCCATGATACTGGAAACTGTTGATACTTGGGATGAACTGTCAACCATGCAAGAAAATGCTCCTGATTCTGAAAAAGAAACATGGGAAAAGGCAGGATGTGTAATGGGTGAGACCCATTTTTGGGTCTCACCAGACGGCAGAGCAGTGTTGCCCAATGAGATGGTGAGTCCAATGGCTAGGCTCATACATGGTCCCGTACACTTAGGGAGAGATGCTATGCTGAGAGTGTTTAGACAGACTTGGTATAATCCCAAGTTTAGAATAGCAGCAGAAGCAGTGTGCCAGCGTTGTGTGACCTGCCAGCAGCTGAACGTAGGGAAAAGAACACCAGTTGCACTAAGTCACATAGGAAGGTCTGGAGGTCCATTCAATCGAATGCAGATAGATTTCATTGAAATGCCAAGGTGCAATCGCCTCCGCTATGTCTTGGTGGCTGTCTGTGTGTTCTCCAGATGGGTTGAGGCATACCCTACACGTAGGTGCGACACCCTCACAGTGGCCAAGTTACTGCTTAGAGAACTCATTCCTCGCTTCGGGGTGCCGGCCTTTTTGGAATCAGATAGGGGAACACATTTTAACAGCGAGCTTGTGAAGATGATCTGTGTAGCGCTAAATATTGACCAAAAGCTGCATTGCAGTTACCGACCAGAAGCCTCAGGAATTGTGGAACAGATCAATGGAACGATCAAGTGCAGGATAGCAAAAGTTTGTTCCTCAACGACCCTGAGTTGGCCTGATGCCCTGCCATTAGTCCTCATGAGCCTTCGTAGTACCCCAGACAGAAGAACAGGGTTGTCACCACATGAGGTGTTAATGGGGAGAGCAATGAGGCTGCCATCTATTCCAGCTACTGCACTGTTAAATATCACAGATGATATGATCCTGGACTATTGTAAGGGGCTGTCTGACGCAATGCGTTCTGTGTCTCTTCAGGTACAGGCTGCCGAGGTTCCAGCGTGCCAGGGCCCTTGCCATGACCTGTATCCTGGGGACTGGGTCCTGGTGAAGAAACATGTGAGAAGAAGCTGCTTGGATATTCGTTGGCGTGGGCCCTTCCAGGTCATCCTGATCACAAACACAGCTGTAAAGGTGGGAGGCCTGCCCAATTGGATCCACGCGTCACATACGAAAAGGGTTCCAGCACCTCTGGAAACAGCTCCTCTCTCGGATAGACGTCCAGCAGAGGACCGAGAAGCCATAGAGGGGACTAGCCAAGCTGTAGAGGTGCCAGCGGAAGCAGGGAACGAGTCTGACCAAGCTGAGGACGGTCAGTACAACAGCGAAACAGAAGACGCTACAGAAGGAGAAAGCAGCTGGGAGTATGAGTCTGACCCTGACAGGTCTGAAAGAGAGCGAGAACAGACCAGAAGGAGAAGGAGTAGAAGGGCACGTGGAGAAGCTAATTGGCCACAAAGAAGGAGCTCTAGCCTGAGGTCAACTCCAGAAGCAACCCTTCCTCCGATATCAGAAGACTCAGACCCAGAAGAAGGTGCTCAGGGCGCTGAAGCACCGGATCGAAGAAGGTCAAGAAGAGTGCGTGTGCCTAACAGAAGATACTCCACACCTGAGTGGACATATCTGGCGACAAATGTCTGTGAAACCGGAGACAGGGAGGATCCGAGCGGTGGTGGTGTCCAGTTCTGAGCCCATTATCACCGTGGAAATACGACTGTTGGTACCCGGTGTCGAACAAGAAGGGTCACTAACATTCATGCTCCCCAGACCTCCCCGCCTCAGCAAGTTAAAACACATGTTTCTTACAGAATTGCAATTCCCCGACTTTGGTACAACGATAACCGCACATGAAGAGCACAATCTTCGTTTGGAAATACTGAATTATGCTATTGAAGCTGCAACCACAAATCTGATAGTAGACTGTTAACGGACTTTGTAAATAAAGCAAGCAGAAAAAAGAAGATTACCTAGCGCCCAGGAAGCAGAGAATTTTAGGGAACTTCCCTTGAGTTGATGGAGAAGGGCTAGGGTTGTCTTTTTGAACTGTTAAAGAACTTTTGCGAAGAAGGTTGTCAGCCTCCAGTTGTGTGGATTCTAAAGACAAAAGGATTGAAAAGAGACTGTAAAGGAACGAGAGGAAAAGAACTTTTTGCTAAGATAAGAGAGAGCTATATTGTCTGACGAAATGGAGGCCGGCACCCAGAACCGCAGAGCTAAATGTATAATAGGTACACTAATAGTAGGAGTGATAATATTAATAGCTTTAGTGGTAACAATTTCTTATGTAAAGGGACATGAAGAAGAGGTAAAGGTAACTGATGCGAATTCTGTAGTAACGCTTACACCTATTGTTGCTGGTGAGAAAAGGGAAAACACTCAAGAGAAAGCGTTATTAGCTGCAGAAGCCCGCAGGTTACATGTAGACGAGTCCCAAGGAGACTTTAGGTCGAATGCTTATGCTAAACTCTTGTATGAATACGTGGATGCCATGGAGGTTAAGGATTGTTATGTCTGCATGCAGTTGCCGGCATCTGTAGACGAGGGTATTAGATACCATCACCTCCCTCTGACATATGGCATTACATGTAGCTTATTGCTTAGTATATTTTATGAGAGAGATAGTTTTGAATACTATTTCTCTAATTATGATTCAGTGTTGCCGGAAGTCCCAAATTATAAGCAGATGAACAAATGGGACTACTGGAAGAGTGAAGACAGATTGGCCAAATTCTTCATTCCTTGGATTACCTTAGATACTTCACATGCCCGTAGAAATAACCTGACATGCAAGGTGTCAGAAGTCGAGAAGAAGTTCATAGGGCAGGTGGATGATCGTTACAGGAGACAAAAGATTTTGAAAAAATCAGGACAAGGGAAAATAGATTGGACCGAGGAAGAGAAGTCACATAAGAGAAAGGGTAGTAGTGGTCCAATAGCTTTAGATAAAGCGCAGAGAGGAAAGTTATGTCTTCACCGAGCCAAAACGTATTATGAAAATGTATACGTGGGTGAAGTTGACTGTGAGCATGCTTTTAATTTAGAGTACTACACTAAGGATTTCCTAAAGGGAATGCAAGTGATTCCAAATGTGTATTTTGTATGTGGAAGAAATGCTTACGTGAGGCTACCTGACAACTGGTATGGATCATGTTATTTGGCAATTGTCTTCCCCAAAATATATCATGCACAAGACTTAGTGATCATTGAGGGTCAGACATCATCGAGAGGAAGGAGAGATGTAGGTGATGCCGAAATGGTTGGAGATGTCTTTGGAGCTATGTTTCCTCTTTTGGGAATAATCCTTAATGATGTTAAAATTAGACGACTGGCAACAGTTGTCGACAGGTTGTCTGCCAGCACTGCTCAGTCCTTAATGCTGGTAGAAGGAGAGATGCAATCGATAAGGGCTATGGTTCTTCAAAATCGTCTTGCATTAGATGTCCTACTAGCAAAAGAGGGCGGAGTCTGTAAGGCTTTGAAGGTCCAGGAATGCTGCACTTACATTCCAGACAATTCGAAGCCCCTTGAGAAAGTTATTAGGAACATAACTAGTATTCACAAGGAGATCGAAGACTTGAGTAGAGAAAATGTCTGGGAAGAGGTGGGCCACGGAATGAGTACAGTTGGAGGGTGGTTTTCCACCTTAGGCAAAAGCTTTGTATGGTATATTTTAAAGCCTATCATCATAATATTGATCTGTGGGATAATATTATGGGGATTGGTGAGGGTATTCAAATGGTACAGAGCAAGAAGGTCAGAAAGGGCCCAAAGAGAACAGCTGCAGAGATTAGCTGCCATACAAGATAATCAGTACAGGAGCCTGAGAGCTCTGGAAGCGCAGAGAATGCCAGCAATAACTGCAGTTTAAATGTTAGTGATGACCCCGAGAGGTCATCAAAGGGGGGAACTGAGAGAGCGCAAACTGACTTAAATGTATGAGTACATCACACTTACCTGTAGTAAGCACAAATCATGAAGAGAAATGCCATGAGTGCTAATAGTATCTGCAATTATATTCTGAATGTATAGCTAATGTAGAGATTTAAGTAGAAGTGGAACTAATACAGAAATGTGTGACATTATATGACTTTATTAGACGTGTTTATTTTTGAATCCATGTCGTGAAGCTGCTAAAACATAAGATGGTATGTGGTTAAAAGCAGAACGTGGTAGGCCGCGGAGCCAGAGCTGGAGGGAAAGGGAAGATGGTTCTTTTCACGACACAGATTATATTAAGGTTTTGGTCATTGCATTTAATAGACCATGATTTATAGAAATGTTTACTTAATAATAGAATAAGAGTATTAACATGCTTTAATTAAACGAAGAAGTTGAATATTATAATCATAATGAGAAATATTGTAGGCCTGAAATGTTTTAGCATTGATTTACACGTACATGTCTGGGCTGAGAAATGTTGCAAGCCTTTTTCTTTTTAGAAGTATATGAGAGTTGGGTTCTTGGCTACAGATATCTGTCTGCAACAGGAAAGGGGGGATCCAATTATAAATGAATGAATAGAGGTCTGTTCAGTAGACGGCCCAGACATGGAGGAGGGTTTTGGAATGTTTAAGGGGTATCAGCGGGCCGGAGAAGAGCCTGAGAAGCAAGGTCAACTCTAACGCATGAGGCCCAAGACAAAGCATCATGGAAAAAGCTAGAAGTTGCACCACGTGAGGGGCGTTCCGCAAGGGGCGTCTCAAATGTTGTTGACTGTTTTGTATTAGGGACAGCACCCCTGGGTGGAGTTAGAGCAGATACCTGAGGACCTTTTAGAGAGCGGATGGGTAGGCAGTGAGGGGTCATGACTGGAGAACTTTAGGTTTTCACCAAGAGAATTAGAGTGAGTGACTTCCCTTGGGGGTCATTCACTGCTGACACCTTTGTTAGGTTGGGATTTGGTTAAGTAGGGATACCATCTAGAACAGGGTAGGGACGCCTAACCTGTGTTTGTTTTCCTCCAACCTAAATGAAGGAGAGATATGCGTCTATGCTGATAGCTTTGCTATTCTTAGAACTTGTGTTAGTGATTTCTGTTGCTCGTCTGAGGGCTTTTCGAGAGCACATGTATGTAATTGGACCTGTGTATCTCGTGAATCTCATTCTGAGATGCCTGTATTTGCAGCTCATTATATCTTTACAATAAACTTTTGAAAACTAGAAGTTGTCCGTGATCTTTGGGAGTAGAGTCCTTTCTTGGGTGAACTAGCTTGGAAATAGGTGCACTTTCTTTCCTTACAGACAGGCAACAAAGGTTCAGTCGACCAGATCGAGGTTTGGATCAATAGATATGAGGTATCGATCAAAATCTCGCCCTTTCAGGTGTTAGATGTCTGGACAGGAGGACACTCTCAGGTAGAGTTGAGTATTGTCTGCTTAGTGCTTACTTTTGAATGTTATTATCAGCGAGTAGAGAACTAAGGGACTCCATGTAGAGGTTGAAGGTGAAGGAGGATGGAACGGAACCTTGGGGGACTGCAAAGGTTATAGGGATCTTCTGGGATTTGGAGGTGTCCCTGTACATAAACTGGTATTGGTTGTAATGGAAGGAGCCCATTAGATGCCAGAGAATTATATCCAATATTTCAGGGTTAGGTTCAGGGTGAAATGGTGAATGAAGCTCGGAGGTCCAGCAGTATGAGAGTGCAGGAGTCATCTTCATCTGTGGCCATGAAGGCACTGACTATGATGCGTAAGTGAGAAGTACAAATGCTGCAGAATGAGCTGAAGCCAGAGGTATTCGTGCAGGTAATAGTTGGCGCTAATGTGGTCTTGGAGTTGCGCATAGACTGCTTTTCAAGGTTCTTGCTAATGAATGGTAGGTGAGTGATGGGTAGCAAGTTCATCTGGGTCTAGATTAGGTTTTATTTTGGCAGTGGGAGGATCTGGACTGTCTTGAGAGCTTCTCAGATGATGTCTTGCATGAGAGAGGTTGAGGGGAAAAGTTACTCTCCTACCTTACCTGGGATAATAGTTGTTCCACATTGTATCTGGATACTTGATACTCAGATGTGACTGACTTACAGGGAGATCACTCAATTTTCTGACTGTGGTCAGTGCTCGTTCAATGTGGATGTACAGAAAAAGATAAACTGATGGATAAACATCCTGTTTATTTAAAAAAATGTACTAAAATTGGTTCTCTTACAGAGAAAGTGTGTTTTCAGAAAATAACTAGATTTTGTTTGGGGACAAAATTAATTGATCTCCAACAATATATGTTTTTTTTGGGATAATCGAGTTTATTGGCATTTATAAGAAACCACATAATTATATTGACAGCACAATTAGGCACATTACTTCGATAATCTATAACAGTATAACAGGAGACAGAGACCTGCGTATCGGGCTTCAGGTTAAGTACACAAATAAGTTGAACACAATACATGAAGCACACCCAAGAATCAAGACAAAAGATTGAACCATTTACCCCAGATCTTTCTGAACAATGCAGGGCAACCACGGGCCTCAAAGAGGTGATCCTCTTGGGTCCCGCACCAGTCCACCCCCGCCTCCACTTCTGTACAGTAGGAGGCCTGGCCTGAGACCTAAGCGCAGCAATGTCACGTTTCGCTACTGCCACAGCAGTCCCAAGAAATCGCTTGTCGGCCCGAGAGCCGTCCAGGCCATTGAACACACCTAAGAGCAGACGTACCGGGTCATGGGGAACGGCCCACCTCAGGGTCTGTGTAAGCTCAAGTTCCACTCCCGCCCAGAATGACGCGATGGCGGGGCTCTGCCAGACCATATGGTAAAAGTCATCAAGCAGGGGTTAGATATGCCATATGGAAGTAATAAAGTTGAATGAGGTGCAGTTTGCAAGTGGTCGTCAAGGTCTTGGGAGCCATAAGAGCGTCCCTCCAGTCTGCATCATCCAAAGGGCCAAGTCACTCCTCCCAGCGAGCGCACAGTGAGTCTAGGGTCGCGGGCCATTATTCACTAGAGAGCGGTAGATCCGCGACACACCACCTTTACCCAGGTTCCCCATTATCACTTGGGCCTCAAGGGGACTGAATTCAGGGAGGGAGGTGGGAGAAGTAATGTGTGTATGGAGGGCGAGCCGAAGCTGCAGGTATTTGTAGAACTGTTAGGCATGGAGGGAGTAGCGCTTCTGCAAATCTATAAAGTCCCTGATATGGTCCCCGACCCAAACGTCCCCAAGAAGCGAGATCCCAATGCGGTCCATTGACGAAAGTCCCGGAGGGTGGAAGTCTCACTTAGCCAGGTACCATGCCATAAGGGCATTTGTTGGGTAAGCTTTCCATCCCACTTTGTGTGGCACAAGGCAGTGCGCCAAGCCAGTAGGACAGCACTAGTGATAGGGGGAAGGACTCGCGGGAAGAGGACCCCGTACAAGTAGGCCTGGAGTTGTGGAAAGTCCATCGACCGGAGCTCGACCTGGTACGCCAGATCGGACCAGCCGCCGGTGAACCAGTCGGGCACCACAATAAGTCTTGTGGCCAAATAGTATAGGTGAAGTTTGGTCACGCCCATGCCCCCATCGTAGGGAGGTATTCAACACTGAATCAAGGCCATATGAGGTCTCCAGCCCTTCCATAAAAACCGGGTAAGCAACCCATCAATCTCGTGGAACCAGCTCCCAGGAAGGTAAAAGGTTATGTTTTGAAGAATGTACAAAAAACGCGGAAGACCAATCATTTTAAAAAACGCACTGCTGCCCAGGGTTTTAAGAGGAAGGGATTGCCATCGCTTGAGGTCTGCCTTGGCCCTAGTAACCAGGGGTGTAAGGTTAAGGGCCCATTCAAGTTCAGGGAGCAAGGTTTTCCAGACACCCAAATCCTTAAAGGACTGCCTATTCAGTCCTTTAAGCAGTCGAAACAGGCACGTGATGGGTGAAGGGGGACCAGAGTGGATTTCGTCGGGTAGACCCGCAGGCCAGAAACTCGCTCAAAGGCAGACAGGACTTCTAAGCATCGTGGGCATGAGTCCTCAGGGTCCGCTAGGAAAAGAAGGACGTCATCGGCATAAAGGGCGACCTTGTCGACTTGACAAGGATCCCAGGCCCAACCATTATTACAGGGATCATAGCACACAAGGGTGGCGAGGTGTTCCATTGCTAACGCGAATAAAAGTGGCGAGAGCGAACATCCTTGGCGGGTGCCCCTCTGACTGGGGAATGCCTCTGAGAGTACACAGTTAATTAGGACCCGTGCTCTAGGGCTAGAATACAAGACTCGGATGAAACGCCTGCATGGAAGGCCGAATCCCATCGCCTCCAGCACATTGTCCAAATAGCTCCAGTCAACGGTGTCAAAGGCTTTTTCAAAATCCACGAAATGCAGGGCCAAGTACGGGGTGAGCTGATGGCAGTGCGCGAGGGCGAGGTGAAGGTGGCGTATGCAGTGCCTGGTACCATGGGCAGGCATAAAGCCGCATTGGTCGGGATGGACCAAGTCGCGCAGGAGGGGGCGGAGGCGCTGGGCCAGGGCAGTAGCAAAGATTTTCACCTCAGTGTTGATGAGGGAAATGGGGCGGTACTCTGCGCAGGAGAGGGAAGGCGGTTGTGTTTTAGGAAGGACCACAATGGTGGCCACATCTGTCTCCAGGGGGAAGGGCCCCACTTCCACCACGTGGGGGAACAGGTTGACCAGGTGAGAAACCAACAGGTTGCGATAGGTCGTGTAATATTCCTGGGGATAGCCATCTGACCCCAGCGTCATACCGGAATGCAAGAGCGAAATGGCCTATGTATCTCTTCCGGAGTAAAGGGGAAATCTAGGGTCTCCGAGACTGCCCGGGGAAGAAGGGTCAGTTGAGTCTTAGTCTCTGTCAATGTTTCGGCCAGGGAGGCCTCGGGAGGCCGGGCCGCATACAATCTGGCGTAATAGCCCGCAAAGACGCGTGCGATAGCTTGGGAAGTGAGTTGATGGGTGTCGGCTGCGTCTCGGACCTCGGGCATTATGCGGTTGGCTTTAGGGTAGGAGACCAGGTTGTGGAGTAGCTTCCCATTTCTGTCCCCCAGCCGTATACACACGCCACCGGGTAACGCCACAAGACCTTAGCCGATTCCAAAGAGATCTGGCAGATTTCCTCACGGAGCAGTGCGACCTGTTGGGTGGAACAGCGTCTTCGGCGGAGTTCTGGGCTGACTCCAGCTGCGCAGCCTGTGTCTCGAGCTGAATCAGATGGGCCTTCTGGGCCGTGCGCTTGGCATGAACCAGGCCTCTAGCAACGCCCCGCATGATAGCCTTGCCTGTCTCCTCGCAGTACTCGGAGAGGGAACCGAGCCCTTGTTGATCACACAATATTGCTGCAGCTCTTGCCCGAGGGTCTCAACAAATTCTGTGTCCTGCAGGAACCAAGCATTCATCTGCCAGATGACGCGCCACCCCCCCCCCGGGGGGCCCGCCCGAGCCGGAGGGAGATCGGAGAAAGGTCGGAGATACCTCGGGGAAGGATGGTAACCCCGACTCCAACTGGCAGTCGGTGGCCGGCAACAGAAGCAAGTCAATACGGGAGTGGGTGTGGTGGGCCGCTGAAGTGTGAGTATACTGTTCCCGGCGGGGGTTCCACACCCTCTAAGCATTGCAGAGACCCAGGGCAGAGGACCAATCAGAAAGGCGCTTGGCAGAAGCGAGGCGAGATGCAGAGGGAGCACCTGTTGTGTCGCGGGAAGGCTGCATGACAGCATTGAAATCGCCTCCAATGACCGTCAGACCCAGAGGGAAATTAGAGATCAATAGCGTGAGGCGTCAGAGGGCGGAGGACATTGTGGCGGGGGGGATGTATGCACATAGGAGATTGAGAGGATGACCCTCGATCTTACCAGTTAAGGCCACGTTACACCCCTGCGTGTCAGACTCCACCTGTAGCAGATTAAAAGGGAGACCCCTACGAACCAATATGGCCACTCCCCGGGAGCCCTGAGCAAAACCAGAGTGCCAGACCCTGTCAAACCCATAGCTGGCAAGGAAATTACAATGTGACCCCAGAAGGTGCATTTCTTGTAGAAAGAGAATGTCAGGAGCTTGGTGCTGGGTGCTGCGGAGAACCACAGCGCGCTTTATGCGGTCTAGTAGGCCATTGACGTTCCAGGAGAGGATGTGAAGGGTTCTATTAAGAGTGGACATCATGTGGTCGAGTGGTGCGTGTGCGGACCAGCTCGAAGGGCCCGGATCTTAGGGTAAGTATTGTTACGTGACCCGGTGTATGGGTAATGCTCTTGTAGTACGGTAGGTCTCATGTCGGTGGACTTGGCGTGTGCACTCAGTGAGTTTTCATGAAAAATAAAAAACGGTGGCCCAAAGGAGGCCACACACAATAAACAATTAAGAGACAATGGTCCCCCCGCCCCTCCCTGACCCCCAACACCCCCCACCCTAGACTTCTGAAATTAAAGCATCTGCAACCCTGAAAAAGAGTTCAACATAAACAAAAACAAGAATATAAACTAGTCTGAATGCTAAGCTAAAACGATTAGCTGAGCAAGATCTTGGCAAAGATGGACCCCTCCATGTAGGCGGATATGATGTCGTTCACAGCTACAAAAGAGTCTAAGAAACAAGCTATGGTCCCAAGTCCATCGGGCTCCTGGGTCAGACTCCATCCTCTTCCTCGGATCCTCGAAGTGCAGGGCTTCTGGACAAGTCAGAATCAGACATGGCAGAGCGCAACATCTCAGATGGGTCTGGGACCCGGCTCAGATCGATCATGGACCCGGTCAGGCTGTGAGGCCCCGACGCCGGAGGCTTTCCAGAGGAAATGAGTAGTTGAGACACAGCTTCTTGCGGGACAGAGCGCCGCTGTGGCTTGGGGAGAGTTAGCGCGGGTTGCTTTGGCGCCCGTCTGGCAGGGGGAGAGGCAGGGCGAGTCCGGAGGGGGCGCTCCTCTGTGAGCCAAGTCCAGGCCGATTGGGGGGTATCAAAGAAGAGTGTTTTGTCCTGAAACACAACTTTGATCCGGGCCGGGAAGAGTAGACCGTATCGGAGACCCAGATTACGGAGTTTCTGTTTGACGTCGTCATACATTCGTGGTTTGCGATCGAGTGCGCCCATCGCTGGTGTAATCCGGAAAGATCATAATCTTGTTGTTTTGGTAAGATACTGGTGCCTGCATCCTCACCGCCCTGAGGATAGCGTCCCTGTCTCGAAAGTTGAGGACCCTCATGATGAAGGGCCGAGGTGGAGCCCCAGGTGGAGGCCGGGGAGCCAGGGAGCGATGGGCGCGCTCGATCGTAAACCACGGAGAGAGGGATTCCTTAGGTGCCCAGGATCTTATCCAGGTCTGCAGGAATGTGTTCGCCCGGCCCTGTTCAACCTCTTAAGGAAAAATGAGGCGTATGTTGTTAAATCTTGACCTGTTTTCAGCGTCCTCGGCTCGCCGATGAAATTCGGAGGTCTGAGTCTGGAGCCGTGCCACCTGGGTCTTCAATTGGCCTATGTCGTCCTCGGCCGTGGAAATGGGCGATTCCGCCTCCAAGATCCGGGTCGTTGAATTGCGCAAATCCTGACGAATGAGGGCCATGTCTACCATCACCTCAGCAATCTTATTTTCCACCGCAGCCTGTGAGGCACCAGTTGCCTGGAGGATAGTGGCGAGCTCACCCACCGTGAGGGTGTGGGTATTCAATGCCCCCCCACCGGGGTCCCGGTCACTAGTGGTGTATTGGTCAATTTTTTTGTCTGGGTCTGCGGTGCAGATGTCTTCGTGGCATGATCCCTGCCCATTTTGACCGTGGAGGAAGGCCCCTGCCGCTGAGTGGATGGGAGAGGCAGTCAACAGTTGCAGAGAGGGAGGGAACTGACACCCGGGGTCTCTTCCCCAGCCTCCGTCCGATGCGACGGTCGATACTCAGACACCACTGCCCGCCGTCTCAGGAAGGTTGGCAATGGGGTGTCGGCAAGGGGGGCCTCTGAAATCTGGTCCTTCGCTCCTCATCACTGTCAGCTGGGGAATAGTCCTGTTACCACAGGCTTGCAGCATGTGGGGGGTCCGGTGCCACTCAGCGGATGCGGCAGAGGGCGGATCGTGGCTTCCCAACACCAGGGCTCAGGCTGGGATCAGGTCCAAAATACAAAATAAGGAAAATACCTGCCAGTCAAATTCAGTTATAAGCCTAACTAAGAGGTAATTTGATAACCACAAAAAAAAAACGAAACAGACCAGAAACAATTCAAATGATAATATCAAAACACGATAACAAATATATATAGATTTTATTACATGAAATAGATTTTCTTCAGTGCATAAATATCAGACCAAATAATGATTTTTTTTAAAAACAAGATAATTCATCAATACAGTCCCACATGCCAGTTTCATACATAACTCTCATACCATCATACATACCAGAATTACATACAATTCATACCACATACAAACAACATATCCAAAGGGTACATAACAGCCATGGGCTGATCTAGATGTTATAGATGGAAAGAAATTATCGGGGAGGTGGAGAAGAGATCAGTCAAGATGTCCCCAGATGAGAAAACGCAGACGCGCGTTTCGGTGTGTGGCCCCAGCCAGGGCTACACCTTCATCAGGGCGGAGATGTACAACTCACAGTGGGACAAAATATCAATTTTGAAAGTAGACACGCCAAGTTTCAAGAGGCTAAACTACCCTCAAGGGACCAGGTAAATACAGGGCACCACAACTTGAAGCTTCAACAGTGCTCGTGGGGGGTCACCGTTTGTTTAGCTGGGCCGCGCCCATAGCTAATCCTATCCTGCAACGCAGTGCCAGAGAAATTGAAGTAAACTGTATTGGTAGACTTGGATCCACTGTCCACGTATCCGCTTGGCCCAAGGTTGAATTTTGAATTATGAGGAAGTATTGTAGATATCCGTGATTGGTGTATTCCGGCCGGCGATCAAAAAACCACTCCGGATTCCCACAACAACAAGGCATCCAAGGTCCAAGCAGGTGGATGGCAAAAGGGGAGATGGGGGGGCCGGCGTCAAGGCCCCATGCCGCCCGACAACAGCGATCAGGATCAGTCCTGTAGGTGTAGCTGGTCTCTGATCAGCAGAAGAGGCCCAGGGGGAAGAAGGAGGGCCGCTCTGCGGGGATCCCGACTCTGGCACGGGGCCGACACAGTACAGGGACGGCCAGGTGGAACCACCCCGTGCATACAGGCCTGTAGACGTCCAAACCCCCAGATGTGCTGCGTGGTGCAGAGGTGGAGAGGGATTGAGATAGTGAGGGAGGAAAAAGGGGGTGGCGGGAGCGCCGACAACACCCCTCCGCACCCCCGCCCGACCCGGCGATCCCCTGTCCCGAGCCCCACTCGCCGGCAGTCCGAAGATGGAGATCACGGGGGAGCTCCTGGTGCCCCCAGAAGCCAGCAGATTTTAAACGCAGGGGTGGGGCCTCAGTAGTGACACAGAGCATGGAGGACAGGAGGGCCCAGACAGGGCCAGATCCGGGGCCACACCGATGAGCCGCTTGGTAGCCAGGAAGGGGCTCCCCCAGTGACCAGGGGGGCACATTAGACACAGCATCTCCCCCCACGTCCAGTGTAGCACTGCGACAGAGGGCCAGGACACAGCCCCCGGCAGGCCGGGGCGATCCCCCATCTCAGCCCCGGGGGGGGGTGGAAACGGGCCGGCCGGTGCCTACGCAAATGAGGCCGCTGCAGCAAGGAAGGAGGGGGGCCCGACCCCCACACCGCTACCCGACCATGGTAGCGGAGCACCACATGCCCCCACTAACCGGGTCGAAGCCCACAAAGAGTCCACGGGCTGGGCCTCCCAGGAGCGTCCGGCAGGTCTCGGAATCGGGGGCGATTCAACTTGCCTCTCGCCCCTTGCAGGTTCAGGCAACACAGGAGGCGAGTCCGCAGCCTGGGCTCCAGGTGCCGATGCGCTGCAGGCAGGCGTGGAGTCACGGTGAGTCCCAGGCGGGGTAGTGGGGGGAACAAACAAGTGGAGCCCGGCACCACCACTCCTCCGCAGCAACCGGTGAGGCCAGGCAGTGGTCCGTCAGGGTGCAGGGCCCCGGCTCAAGTGCGCTGTGGCAAGGGGCAGCCAGGCAGATGATGGAGGGGGTCCGAAGCACTCTTGGAGTGCGACCGCCATCTTGACGCCCCAGACCACGCACTCTCCAATATATGTTTAAACCTGTTTTTGAGCGATGGATCATGCTGAAGTAGGAACACTTTTTACTGATAGTATTGCATTCTGTGGTGATATAGCAGTTATTTCATGACCCATGCAGAGACTCTTAGAGATTTATAGTGATATCTTTTCAAACCCTGTCCCTTCCAAGTAGATTATTAATCATATATAAATGGGTAGGATCAGTAAATGACTGGGAGAGGAAGGCAGAACGGAGGAAGGCTTTTTCTTACATTTTGAAAGATGATAGGTCATGCCATGTCCCATTTCCAGATCTTTTGAAGTACTTCTAAAACCTATGGCCTTTTTTTGCCACTTTTTGTTAAAGAAACTGAGCTTTCAAATGCAGTGTTTCCAATTTTCACAAACCTTTTATCCCATCCTCTAACCAATTGTGGAAAGGGTAAGCCTTGCACATCAGACTGGATTATTGGAATATTTCAAGTGTTCCGTCAGACTTACCTGTAAAATCTAAAGCTGTGTTTGGGAAATGTCTTAGGTAAACAATGTTTTAAAATGCACATTGTGCAAGACTGCAAAGTCAAAACCCCTCAACTATCAAGTGTGTGGAAAAGACAGCTTTAATGAAACAGCTGCACATCCAAACGTCAGTCTAGGCTCTAAGCCTTACAGATTTATACATGCCTCACTAAACATTGTCATAACATCCAAGGTCAACCCTGACTCCCAGTTAATCAACCCAACACAGCCGCGAACCAACTCACCTTTACCTCACCTAAACTCCCATTACCCTAAATCCGTAAATCTTGAACTTTCTACCTATGATCTATATGTCAACTTTAGACTACTAACCCCACCCACCTTCAAGCTGCTTTGTCCCTCCCACAACTTGTAATTAAACTGTTTTGAGCCTAAACCCCATCAATCCCACCACCCAGAAATGAAATAATTGATGAACTGCTCTCCGGACATGTCAGACTGTCTACCTATGATCTATATGTCATCAGACTCTGCTCCCATTGCTCCCTCTTTGGTAATAAGTCTACTAGTAACACTATTGGCCTCTACTATTAGTCAATAAAAGCACCTGCCATCCTTCCTTCCCTCACCCCCTTTTGCAGCTTCTCCCTTACGATCTGCCCATGCTCCCTTGCCGGTTTCAAATTTTGTGCCCAACATTCTTGGGGGAACTTGCTAAATTCCTTCTTACAAAACCACCTGTTAAAAGCCCAGCAGACTCCTTCCCCAGTCCTTCTTGCCCTCTTCCGATGGCTCCAACCATCCCTGGGTGAAAAGGCCCCATGCCTCTCTTCCCCTGTATCCCTCACTTCATCTTCCTCTATCTCCTCTTCTTCACTGGAAACCAGCACAATCACATCCACTATCATATCCCCCCACCAAGCCACCCCTGGACGTTTTGCTGCTTCACCATCCTCAACACAATTTGTATACCAAGCCACAGTAATTTCCATGTGACTTGACTCAAGGAGGCCATGCCATACCTTTCCCTACTTTGTCTCATCCGGTCTCCGCCAGCCGTCTTTGGCTGTGCTATCACTTCATCATGGGGTAAGTGGGCCACACTAAGCCCTCAAGTGCCGCTTTCAATCATACAGACTATCTGGAGTATTGAAAGGGAGACCCATTGTGCCAGTGTGTAGTGGTCACTCTCTACTCTGGTGTTTGGAACCCAAGGCCCTCTACCCCATTCTAAAACTCGTACTTACTCCCCGCTGCGCAACGTGAAGTCTCCTTTTGGAAGTCTGCCCATGCTACCTTTGCTCCCCTGGTCCTACACATCCAACAGCTTGCTTTGGCCCCACCAATCCTTCCACGATAAAGTCGCTCATCTTCACTGCTTGCAGATACTGCATGCTCCTCCTCACCCTCCCTCTTCTCTTCCTTCCAGTTGAGCATTGCTGGCACAATTGCAGATGCCCCCGCTGGTTGTGGACCTGCCAACAAGCCCCCCTTTCCTCTTTCAAATTCTATTGTCTTCAGGCCCTGCCACTGCGCAGATGCTCTGTCGCCTTCTGACATCTCGCCTGTATGGGCGAAGTGTTCTCCTGATCATGCTGCCCCCAAGCAGCCCACTCCTGTCATGCAGCCCTATTCATGGTACAAACCCTTACCCACGGCTGCCTACTCGAGTCAACACTAACGTGAGGGCTCTACCACCGCAGTACCCTCGCCCGCCGTCCTCAACAGCCTCCACTCTCCTCCCGCCTCCAAACTTACCACCTCCAAACCAGTACACACACCTGCTGCATTCCCCACAACTGCACGCCCCCATCACCTGCCTCTTTTTTATAGACCTTCTGCCTTGGGGGAGAGCAGATGAAGATTGCTGCCACCACCCGGCCATCCAATCGCTGTGCTAGGCGCAGGCACCCCTCTGGTCTGAGCTCCACCAGTGCCCCAGGGGCCAAAAGATCTTTTCTGCTTGTTGCTCAAAGCATACAAAGCCTCTCTGATATTGCATCCGCATCGCCATCTGATCCCTCATCCCCTTAACTCGGATGCCTTCTGAGTCGACTTTACACTTCCTACAATTCACCTGCCCCTTCTCTGACAGCCTACTTCTACCTACGCTCCAATGCCACCCACCTCTAACTCACCATGTCTCCTTAAGGCTACCCTAAAACTACCTTGTCAAAATTCACCAAAAACTACCTGCCGTGGGGGGGGAGCGGGGGGCGGGGAGGGAGGGGGGGCATGGCCAAGCTGTCCAACATGGCGGACGCGTTTTAGACTGACTCAACTTCATCCTGCCGGCAAGCCCCATCCATAACTCTGACTTTGCAGCATCGTTGCCGTCCGTTGCTCTGGGGCACTGACCTGCTCTTTTGCCATAGCAATTTATACCCTCCGGCACTGACACCCAGGCATTGCTGAGGCTTGGCCTACCAGCAGGTGAGCGTGCCGGAGTCCTGGGAGATCGGCGGAGCAGCTGCCCAATGACAAGTGGATGCCAGGTAAGAGGCATAGTGCCCTCGTGCTCAACCCTCGGCACAGCATGGTTTTAGGGCACTGCACCAACTGCGCGTTGTCCACAATACCGTAAATAATCAACGTGCGACACAAATTACACATGGACACTTAACTGCAGTGGGCTAATGTGCGCAGCTCAAAGAAGCTACCAAGTTGCCGGGCACACATGCTGCATGAGGGCCTTACACCAAAGATACAAGGCCGAAGCCTCAGGAATCAATGGTCTGCTCATATTTCCTGGTCCTCAGACTACCCAGTAAGATAAATTGGCTCGGAGGATAGTGCCAATATCGGCCCAGCCCCAGACCTTTCTTCATACAACACACCACTCCACCAATAACCGACACAACACAGGTTTGATGGAGAAAGTTGTTGCAGTTTTATTAGCATATACATTATGCTCATGTTGGGTTATCTTACGGGTCGATCCAGAGCAGGCCGCCTCTCGCGACCCGCCCACCTGATGAGCCATAACCCCCCGGGGTGTTAACCGCGGGGGCGTTGTCAGTTTCGGGGGAAGGTCTAACCCCTACCCTCGGCGGACCTCTATTCCGCCCCTTGCTCACCCCCCCCTCGGGGGGCGGAGCATTGTGGCAACCCCCGGTTGCTCAGGTCTACAACCGCCTGAAGGACTAACGGGGTGCCGTAGGTCCTCCAGGATCCATCACAGCGTGGATCTCCCTGGGGGATAATTCTGCTCTCGCACCCACCGGTGCTCCTGTAGAGGGTACCCCTCTGTACCTTTCTGCATTGGATCGCCCTGTAACTCCGCCTGCAACACAAAAGACAGTAATATTAATAGCAAACCCCCGCCCCCACTTACTGCCTGAAAGCAGGGTAAGCGGAAGGGAGGGAAAAGGCAACGGGCAGTCACCTGCTCTGGGGCCAGGCCGGGGAGGGCGAGGGTCAGCGCGAGCAGCGGCCAACGAACAAAGAGGGCGCTTGACCCTCGCCCCCTGGGCTATATAGTCACCCCTCCCCCCAAAGACCAGGAAGTGACATCACGGGGGGACCACTGGTCCCCCCAACCACTAGACCGCTCAGGGTCTGTGCCATCCTATGGCATTAAGGGTGGCCGCCCTCGTAGGTGGCCACCTTTGGTGTCCCGGGGCAGCCAATCATAGTGCCAATATCGGCCCAGCCCCAGACCTTTCTTCATACAACACACCACTCCACCAATAACCGACACAACACAAGTTTGATGGAGAAAGTTGTTGCAGTTTTATTAGCATATACATTATGCTCATGTTGGCTTATCTTACGGGTCAATCCAGAGCAGGCCGCCTCTCGCGACCCGCCCACCTGATGAGCAATAACCCCCCGGGGTGTTAACCGCGGGGGCGTTGTCAGTTTCGGGGGGAAGGTCTAACCCCTCCCCTCGGCGGACCTCTATTCCGCCCCTTGCTCACGCCCCCCCCCCTCGGGGGGGGAGCGTTGTGGCAACCCCCGGTTGCTCAGGTCTACAACCGCCCGAAGGACTAACGGGGCGCCGTCGGTCCTCCAGGATCCATCACAGCGTGGATCTCCCTGGGGGATAATTCTGCTCTCGCACCCACCGGTGCTCCTGTAGAGGGTACCCCTCTGTACCTTTCTGCATTGGATCACCCTGTAACTCCGCCAAGGCTCTGGGTGTGGCTGCCGCCGCCCCAGAGTCCCCCCACCTACTAGCTCCCTATTAGTACAACCTGCTGCTCCTAGTGCTTTCCGCTATATCAACCAAAGATCGTCATATCAACTTCGGGTAAATGAACCCCGTCTACATCAAAGCACGCAGTGCATTTGGCAAGTAGCAACCCGAGCCTGATGAAACAAGTTCTCCTATGCTTCAGGCTACTCCCGAGTTGTCGGGCGACACTATCCACCTCTCATTGGCGCCAGGACTTATTGCACTACAATTGCAATCACCGGCCTCCTTCAGCTCAGGCAAGGACAAGTCTGCTCTCTTCCTCAGCACCGCCAAGCTGGCCCGCAACCAAAATTCCTTCTCACTTCTGCCACCCTCCGGACAGGGAACTGAGACAGTGATGTCCATGAACTTCACAACTAACTGCCAACTGTGCTTTGCAGGTGTCCATCAAGTGTGCCATCCCCCAGACTGTTCCTATTGTACCGCTGGCTGACCAGCAACCAACAAGCCCCTGTCAGGTAACAACACCACTGCCATGGTGTCTCCTGTCTAGCATGTGGCCTTACACCCTCACTTAGACCTACTGGGGACATATTCACCATCAAGGTCACGCCAGGCGGCTCACTCCCCTGACGCCGACCCTACTGTGGGCTAACCAACTCCTCGCATGTTTAGCCTCACTGGAACGACACGTAACTTTCAAACACATGGGAAACTAATTGTAAGACCGTCACCTCCCAACTAGGCCTGCCAACTGCGTTCTGGTGACGGCTTAAAACACTATGTCGAGAATCTCCTCATGTTTGACACTTGTACAAGACGTCCCCCTGTGCCTGGCCTTCAATGGACCCTATGAAGCTTGTAACAAGCCGCCTATACAACTGTATGTATAAGTTGTGCAAGTAAGAGAACTGATCCTTCCTCGCTCTTACTTCCTGGCATGGGCACACCGCCAAAGGAATCCTTACTTTAGTACCTGAAAACAACTAAGTAGATACTATCTAGGTGAAAGCTTACCCGAACACCTAGCCACGGGCCCTCCACTGCGTGACAAAACCTGTTGCTGATTTTTTTGCTGTTAAAATTGCCTGCCCCCTACCAAACACTTCACGTAAAACCAGCCATACCAAACGCTTACATGGCCAACCATGTGCCAACATGTGTCCCATGAATTACAAGTTAGAGCCATCGTATCAGCCAGATCCAAAGTGGATGCAGAGCTGAGAGGTCTTAGTGGGATCAGACTGGAGGAGGTATGTGAGTGGCTAATGCAGGCCCAAAATTCTGTACAACCTGAAATTACATCCCCATAGTGCCAATGGGCCAGAGTAAAGGAAACTGGCAATGCTGTGGTACAACTATGTGATTGTCTCAGCGTGGGCCAGGGTGCAGCAGTAATGTGAGGCTTATGCCGGCCCACTAATCTGAAGTGCTATCCAGCTTGTTCAAGTAAAGTGCTGATTATTGCCTGGTATATAGCCGCTATGCCAATTGCCTCCCTGTAATTTACAAAAGGAGCGCTTCACTACCACAGTCGATGTTGCTTAGTAGCCCAAGATGAAGAAGCCGCAGTTAAAGCTTTCTTGCATAGCCAACCACGAACTAGCCACCTCCTTCAGAGCTACACGCGTAAAACTGCTATGTATGACATTTCCATATTAAAGTGCACGATGAGTGACATTGAAGGACTAAGAAAAACACTTTCTTGCTAGTACACATCCAGAAGATGAGGGAGACCCAAAGGCAGAATTGCGCCCTTCAGACCCACAAGCATTCTAGGCAGACCAGGGTTATCAGGCTGCTTTTGTCAGACATTCCATAGCTTGGAGTGTGCATGTGTGAGGCAGTAACCTATGCACGAAACCTTGGGCGTGAAAGTGCCTGGTCTTGAGTGAAACTGCGTAGCTCAAATGGAACAGAGTATCACAAAATCACAGTCAGTAGAACTGCCTGGCCCCGTGAGACCGGAGATTTTAAAAGAAGTCCTCCATGTACCCCACAAAGAGGACCCGCCCAGTCACCTAGGAGCTGTAGCCCAACCGGAAATTAAGACTTTGTTGCTGTTTGGTCATTGCCTAATGTTGTTAAACAATAACTGTGGGGGTCGGGGAAGAAAACAAAATTCCACCATCCTTACTGATCAGCCTGTGCCAAGGGAGTAGTCCCAACATGGGATTTATCAATGTGACTACCGGTATCAGAGCCCCCTCCCGTCCCTCAGTGGATGGGGCCTAAGATGTTCAAACTACTAATAATTATTAGAGAACAAACGGCACAGCAATCCATTAATGCACAGAGATGCATTATATGCCCAAATCAACCTGTTGTTGAGTTAAAAACACATTTCCCATTTGCATTCGCATTAAATGCATGATTAGCCCCTGTTCTGCCACTGCATATAGCGCGAACACCCCAATTATTGTACTGTAAAACACACTGCCCAGACTCAAGTCAGAGAGAACATCCAATTCTGCACAGGGCTTTCTAATAAGTCCCAGCTCCCAGTTACTATCCATGTATTACTTCCATGAGTGAAACCAGCACGCGTCCCCCCCGTATAGTAATGACAACTGGGGAGAACATGGGAGTCCCAGACCCTAACACACTGACCCCAGTGTGCTGTGACCCTTATACCTGTTGATAATTCAGGTGGCCCCCATGTGGGTGGAGCGGCTCTCGTGCGCGGTTCCTGCATTAGAGACAGAAAACATTGATTAAAATGTCCCCCCCCCCCCGATCCGCGCTTTGCATTCTCTGCAATGAGACATTGCCCTCAATGCCCCCGCAAGCTACCCAGGCCAGTGGGTGTTACTAGCAATAATTGGTCAGCATTACCTGCACCCTTCCACAATTAAAGTTGTCCTCTCTTAATAATTGAAGGAAGTCCCTTCATAAACGAAACACTTGCCTCCTTGGCTCTGAAGGTGTCTACCCAAGTGTTCTGATGCCTCGAGAGGCTGCCCATTCTTGCAGTAATATCCCTCTAACTGAGTAGATCCTCTGTTGTCGCATGCGCCAGTCACCAACCTCTGGTAACACACAGCTTGCTACCTCTAACAGTCTGTTTAGATCCGGTGTTTGCACGAGTTGCCCCAATGCTTAAATAACGTATGATTATTAGGTTAGACTGACCGCCTTGAATGTACCTCACTAGTACTATATACGCTAATGTAATTAGTACCCAAGACCTATTCTCCTCCTGTAGTGCCAGGTACAAACAACTTCTACTATCCGCTCGTGTTGAAACTAGATTCTTGTAATTTCGCGTAGCTCTATACGAGAACACCCATGGGAGTATTGGTTCTGTCCCCTTTGAGAAGTGTTCTGACCCCCATCGGGCAAAGTCTGTGCTCCCACGCCAGGCGCAAGGAACTGCAGAGACCTGCAACAAGGTTCCTTTCACTCTAAAACTACACGGTCTACTCTGTAGCGGACCTCTAGATAGAAGCTTGGGTCAGTCACTCCACGTTTAACTGAGTGATTAAATCTATTCTCGCTCCCCCAGAGTTCGGCTTCAAGTTGTTAGGAGTTACTGCAATAATATCCTCATGCAAGGCCCAGTTCCCCCTGGTAGGCCCCCAAAGTTCTTGTAAAACTTTGATTCATTGCTAGCATGGATACCCTCGCTCCAGTGTATCATGTCAGGAATGATGGATGAAGACACTATTTCCGAAACACCAGGAATACGCTCATAATGATCAACGATGCTAATAGATCAGTTTTTAACTATGTAATTCATAGATATGCTATCTACACACCACCTAGACAGTGTTAGTGTGTACCTTACACGCCATGAAGAACCTTGACATTAAGTAAATTGCAACAAGGCATGCCCCACCATCAATTTCTACTTTGTACCAGAGTCAAACCACCACCGGTCGCTTCGATGGCTGCTATGAAGGGATCCACGACGTCCTCCTCTGACCGATCCTGCATGGATATAAACAAAAGACATCCAAGCCCGCTGGACGGGCTCGAGAACCCCCATGATGTTGAGTTACCTTCGGCATGCAATCGTATAATTGACACGACAATTCCCCATATGCTTACAATCCTGAGGCATGCCTAATGCCTATTCATTTAATATCACCAACTAAAATACGGTGAAGCATTCCATGTTCTCCTTAAAAGCAATACTAATCCAAATGAGCAACAATGACGACTGGAATAATATTAACATTGGGTACAGCAGCAGGGTGTTGACCGGTGTAAAGAGCCCATGAAGAACCTTCACGCTAAATTAAATAGCAATAACACAGTCATGCCCCACCATCAATTTACCACTGGGACGCATCCCATACCCAACACAGGTCACTTCGGTGACACGCCATGAAGTGCGCCACAACATCCTCCTCAGACCGATCGCCTGCATGGATACAAAGCAAAACGTCAACCAAGCCCCGTCCCCTCAACAAAACAGGCCCTGGAGGAGGCAGGACGAGTTAGCGAAAATTGCATAGGCTTAAAACCCCCATGGTGTTGTGTTACCTATGCCATTGTAATCGTAGAATTGACACCTGACATCTCCCCACATGCATAGATTCATAAGTCATGCCTAATGCTTATTCATTTCATATACACCACTAAAAATGGAGTAACACAATGGCCACTGGGATCAAAATAACTGGGTACAGCAGCAGTGTGTCGCCTGGTGTAAGGAGCTCTACCTAGTGTCAGTAAGCGCTATGTGAATGTAATAACACTATAATTAGAGGCTCCTGACAACCTACAGGTGTCGAAGCAGACCTCAGACATAGGAGAGGGGGTGCGGGCTGATGGAAAGAATCTGCTCGATGAGGTTGTTAACTACAACTAATGGTTACATTATGCTCACAATATCAACAGCCAGAATATGTCCTCCCTGGGGAAGTGTTAGTCTGGTTTCGGGTGAAAAACACAGGGAAGAATGGGAAAGCGAGAAGCAGATAGGGATGTTGAGTCATGTAGGCTGCACTGTCCACTGTAAAAATTAGCTCTGCATGCGTAAATGTGGTATGTAAATATACAAACCTCGCAGGAGCATAGGTGTTTGCTTTAACTCTCTGTTCTGGTGTGCACCCTAGTTTACTCCTGACGTAATACTCAACTCCTTAAACCTTGTTGAGCCCCGTCGCAATAAGAGGAGACAAGTGGTACACTCACCCATGAACTACATCATCCCTGGAAGCAGACCTAGGCTACCTGACCTGACAGAGTGTGTGCCGCCTTAGTTATCCATATCAATCTCACCCGCAACTGTTATGTTATAGCCGGCCCACTGCCTACCCCGGTCCACACAGTCACAGTGCGCCAAACCTGTTTACCCATGTTAATTCTATCCGTGTTGTGTGCTCCGACAACCTCCCCTTGCTGTTGTCCTGCAGTAAGAAAAAGAGACATCAGTTACCTAAGCCCCCCCCCCCCTCTGCACTCTGCGTAGCCAATTATGCTCCAGGATCTGGTCCACATGAGTGTGATCCATAGCAGTTTTCCCCCCTTCACTCTTGCAGCTGTCCTGTAGTAAAAACCAAAACAACATAATCAAATTCTCCCCTCCCCCCGCCCCCCAATCATCGATGCACCCACATTGCCATAACCCCCTGTGTAATCTCCAGGCGCTTATACAATTGCATATCCTAAGACCCTAATTTGAAGAATACAATCAGGCTGCATGCATGCCACAAAAGTCAGCGATATAGAAGAACACATCCGTGCTAACCCCAAGCCTGTGTGCAATAGCACGAGTGCTGCCTGACAGTGTGAAGATGTCCTCTAAATATTGTCCACTTTCAACCAAAGAAGTAAATCCCCCAAATGAAAGGAAGCACCGTGAAAGGAGCGGCGAGCCCCTCCTTGCCGCAAGCAATCGCGTGGTGGAAGGGGCGTGGCTGAAGGGAGGGGGGCGCGAAGACCGCGCATGTCCGTCGAACGCGCATGCGCGAGCCAGCGCAATCAGCCGGCCAAGAGGCCGCCAGCACGACCCTCGAGAAAGGCGCAGGAAATGCCACACAAAGACTCACAAATCTCACCACAAGACCCCTACGTCAAAACATGAACTCTCGAGGATGCCCCCCCACGCCGCAGCGACGAGCGCAGTGAACGAAGGCGGGGGGGGGAGGGGGTCGGGCGCGAGCGAAGCAACGCACATGCGCGAGCCCGCGGCCAGGACGCCGACCCCGATGTGCTCAACAAAACGCCCAGCGCCAGCCCCAAGGACAGAGACCCGCACCAGAGCCACGCGCCCGATCCCCGCTCGGAGGAAGGATCCAGGCGCAGCCCACTGGCAAATCTCCATATCTATCTCCCCTCCCGGCGAGCGAAAATGAAAGCCACAACCAGCACACCCCCCATATCTAATCACCCAATCCGCTCCAGCCCCCTCCCCCCCCTTGCCCCGAGCTAAGCAAAACAATGCACCCACTTGAATGCATAGGCAGCTTGGCGAAAGCGCAGGCGCCAAAAGTAAGCCACTCAAGCTTCACTATGTTACCTCGACCCCCTTTTAAACGAAACCCTATCCACGCACACAGCCATCAACTGGGTCCACTGAACAGCGCCAAAAGGCACGACCAAGGTTCGACCCTCGCACACCCAGTTTCTCTGCCCAGAAGAAATCAGGAGACGGGACCGGAGAGAGCGAAAGGCAGAAAGTGTACGCGCGCCTGCGTGCGCCCTCCCTCCCCCCAAAACAGCAGATAGGGCGTTGAGCTGAGGAGCTCCCGTTTTGATAAACCTGAGGTCCTGTGAAAGACGTTTCCCCCCTTGCTGCCAGTGCAGGTCCGACACGCGATCCAATTGCGCCAAATCACCAAGAGAAATGAAAGAAACCCAGGCCAGAGCGCGCACCATCCCCCCGGAACGGACCCGCCAGCAAAGGCACAACAAACCCACCAGCAACGCCCCCTCCACCCCAACCAAGGAGCATCCTCACCTGAAAAGGCAACGGGCAGTCACCCGCTCAGGGGCCAGGCCGGGGAGGGCGAGGGTCAGCGCGAGAAGCGGCCAACGAACAAAGAGGGCGCTTGACCCTCGCCCCCTGGGCTATATAGTCACCCCTCCTCCCAAAGACCAGGAAGTGACATCACAGGGGGACCACTAGTCCCCCCAACCACTAGACCACTTAGGTCCGTGCCATCCTGTGGCACTAAGGGTGGCCGCCCTCGTAGGTGCACTGGCCACCTTTGGTGTCCCGGGGCAGCCAATCAGTGTGGTGAGAAGCCAACTCGACACAAATAAGGGGCAAACAATCATTGGAGCAAATCCGCCAAGCCTCTCAACGGGCCCTAACCACAAATACACCGGGCCACACAGCTGAGCAGGGAGAGGTCAAAGGGAGGCGCCCGATAGAGGAGGGGGGTGTAACCTTATCGGCGAAAGCGGGCGAGCTAGGTCCTGGTAGGCCTATGGATAAGGGGGACCCCCTTAGCGCAGAACTCCCTAAACATGGGCGGCGCTAGGTGGCGCTGGACCAAGATGGCCGCGCGTCTGTGAGGCTCCTGCCCATCTGAGCTCTTCACCATCCTTCATACCATCCTGATGTGCATATAATTAGCCAAACTTTTCACCGCTGCTACCGCGAAGGTGTGCAGACTCCGCCGATACCACATAAGCTGCTCTGTCTGCTGGGAATACAGTGCCACGCTCGCCTGGAGCTGCCTGTGAACTTTGCCCTGTGCCACTGGAGTCCAGGACCCGGCTGCTGCCTTCACGCTGGTCCGTCGCTTTCAGGCCTATCCGGACTGGAAGAGACTGCCTTAGCGAACGGCCCGTGGCGGGAGGGGTGACATGCCTTTATCCCAGGCTGGAGCTGCCTGCAACCTGTCCGGAGACCAAGGTGAGGAGCCCGCCTACACTCTCCCCACACCTGCTGTGCTCCGTACCTGCAGAGAGGCGCCCCGCTGGGCCTAACCTCCCGACCGGCTGAGGACATTACTCGAGGCCGGGGACTTGGGCCTCCTTCCCGTCACCCACCACTTTCTGCGCTCGCCGCTTCCTGTGCAACGCGAGACGCCCTGGCCCTGTAGTAACTTCACAGACACCATTCTGGGATGGCTGCGGGGCCATGCTTGACGCCTCGCCACCTCGACCACCCGCTACGCTGGGCCCGCCGCACGTGCCACCGGCGGTGCGGCCTTTCTAACGCCTGCCACCTCCTCCTAAGCCTCTCCCCAGTGCGGGGGGCCCGTCTCTTTGGGGCGCACACACTTTGAGCATAAGCACTCATTTACTGGCCCGCTGCGCCCGACCCATTGAACTATTGCCAGACTTCCAGTGGCCCTCTCTCTACTGGCCGGCTGGACCTCTGTACCTTGCCCGGACCCTGCCTGTGAGGCTGTTGTTGTGTGTGGGGCTATAGTACTGTTTTGCTGCTACCACTCCCGGGGCGTACTCTCCCCCCAGGTGCTGTAACCGGGCACGTGCCGCCTAAACTATATCCAGCCTCCACGTGGATGCAGGGGAGGGGAACTCTGGAGCCGCCATTCTAATCTGCCTGCCATCTTACATGCCCTCCTGCGGTTACGCCTGGCTGGACTGCTTGCCCCTGGGCACCCTACTGTGGACGGATTTCCTGTGTTGCCCCACGCTGGAATTGCTCCGCACCTACACTTGTTCACTGCCCGATCACCCCCTCCACTTGCTTCACATTGCGGGAGGCTGAGCCGAGATCACTGCCTCTCTTCCATTACTACACTCCACTGGCTGCCGCTTGCTTCCCTGGGCGCCTGCCTTGACGTCCGGGCCTAGTGTACCCTACGGCTTGAACATCCTCCGCCTTCACTACACTGCTGGTACTTCTGGCCCACCCTGGTCGTTGTTGTTCGTTGCTCCCTCCTGCCATTCCTGACGCCCTCTGCTGCACTGCTTCACTGTCTCCTTGCCACTTCGGAAGGCTCCCATCGTAATTTCTCTGTATCTTGCCACACAATGGGGCGGAGTGACACCCGACAATCTAAACTGCCCTTCGAGTCCCGAAAAAACCCTGAATCCCAGCCTGCGGAGCAGGATGGCTCTGGGGTTGCAGCCCCACCTGACGAGGCCTGGAAATCACTCCTTTTGGGCATGAAACAAAGCCTAACATCGATCGACTCCAAAATAGATGCGCTCAGAATGGACACCGTGGTGGCTAAACTGAGCCATCATGACACCCGCCTGAAGGAAGCTGAGAGCAGAATTTCTGATCTGGAAGACACCGCTACAGCTAACAGCTGCCAGGTCACTCAGATGGACAAGCTGCTGAAAATCATAGCGGACAAAAATGAGGACCTCAAAGCTAGGTCTCGAAGGAATAACGTGCGAATATTGGGCCTTGCAGAGACAACCAACACGGGACGTATGGAGGACTTCATAGAAAAGCTGGTGGCCGACCTTTTTGGCAGGGACTCCTTCTCTGCACACCTCATTGTGGAGAGGGCACACCGATCCTTGGCAGCCCGCCCTCCTCCCGGTGCCTCACCCAGGCCTATCATTGCTCGTTTTCTCAACTACCGGGACCGGGATGCGGTTCTCCGGCTGGCCTGGGAAAAACAACACGTTCCATACGAGAACACTACGCTGTCCTTTTACCCGGACTTTACACCAATGGTGCAGGAGGCACAACGTAAATTTACAGGAGTGAAGAAAAAGCTGCAATCTCTGGAAATCCCTATGCCATGCTTTACCCGGCCAAACTTAAAATCACACATCGCGGGAAGCAACACCTCTTCGCTTCCCCGCAGCAAGCTGAATAATATCTCAAGTGCCACAGAACTGCACCCTCCAGGGCGGCTGACTCCGGGAGCCGCTCCAGATCACCCGCTCCACTTTCCCAGCAGGACTGACTCCTATGGCTTTGACAACTCCCGGCAGAGTACCTTGCCACCTCGATCTGATGTGAATCTCTGAACTGTCTTGGTGATGAATATGACTGCTTAACTCTGTTCTCATATGCACTCATGGTATTGCTCAGGTACTCATCTCCGTCCCACGCTCATGTACCTAGTCTTTGGTTGCGGTATCTGTGGATGAAAGAAGGGAGATGTATGGGCAGGTCGGGTGCCCGTAGTGACTTTGCCCCCTCTACAGGGCGTACCCCTGATCCCCTCCACGTTTGCTGAGGTGGGGGAACACTTTTCTTTGATGGCTCTTAGTTTTGTGGGAGGGTATTTAATGTCCGGCAAGTTGGGGATGCCGGAGTGGGAGGTGGGAGAGGTAACTGGACAACTTGTTTTAATGCATGCCGAAGTATTGTCTATATCAGGACCGCACTCTGAATCTGGCACAAAGGGCCTTTTGATATTTCTAACCGGACTTTCTGCACACCATTGCCAAAAACTTTATGACAAGTATAACAATGGGCTCCCCTGGCGAGAATAGGGCACTCCAAACCATTAAGCTGACCTCTTGGAATATTCGAGGCCTAAACGACGCCAGAAAGCGCAGGCAGATATTGGGGTATCTAGACAGACATGGGATAACCATCGCCCTCCTACTGGAGACGCACCTAGCACCCAGCAGCACTGCACAGTTTGCATCCCGGTGGGCCACTAGCCGCACGTTTTCTTCCTATTCCAGTTATTCCAGAGGCGTCACCATTCTAATCAAGCGTGAGGTGGCATTCCCGCCCAAAGGTATAGACAATGATACAGAGGGCCGATTTTGTTTGGAGTGGGGGCGCCTACATGCACATGACGTTCTATTCGCCAATTACTATGGCCCAAATGTCGACAATCCTAATGCTTTGCTTATACTGTGGGGGAAAATACAGACGCTGGGCATTACGTATATCATCTGGGGAGGGGACTTTAACACAGCGCTGAGGCCTCTCATGGACAGATCACGACCACTCCCCTCTCACTACACTACCACGCAAAGTGATATAGTAGATGATAATAACTTGATAGACGCTTGGAGGCACGCCCATCCCACCCTAAAGGAAGGCACACACTACTCTACCATACACTCCACTTGGGCTCGCCTAGACTATGTCTTCATGTCGGCGGTCATGACACCCTGGCTACTACATGCATCACACTTAGCTCGCACGTGCTCGGACCACTCTCTAGTCCTCTTAGAACTTCGAATTCCTCTTGACTGCTACTCTTACTTGAGTTGGCGGCTTAACCCAGCACATCTCAGAGATGCTGTGTTTAAGGCTGAAATGGAACAAGACATTCAGGATTTTTTTGATCGTAACATGTCCTCTGTCTCTAGTGTCACGACTGTCTGGGAGGCCTTTAAGGTCACAGTCAGAGGCTGGTGTATAGCCAAAGGTGGTGGCATCCTGAAATCCTTACGTACAGACCTACACAATTTAGAAACTGAGCTGCGTGAGCTCTGGAGTTCCATTGCTCAGCGCCCTGGCGACTGTGCAGCTCAGGCCCGCATGCGCGACAAGCTCACTGAATACACAACGATAGCAGATAGGGAATGTAAATTTCTGGGACGACCACACATGGCCCGCATTTATGGGGAGGGAGACAGGCCCAGGAGGGCGTTGGCGAACTTGATTAAACCCCCTAGATTTGCCAACTATGTCCCCGAATTACACGACGCTCATGGCAACGCATATAGAAACCTCCCTGACCAGCTCCGCACATTCCAGGAACACTAGCGTACACTTTACTCCTCGCATAGGGTGGAACCTCTTGACCTCCCGGCCTATTTTGACGATGCTGCTTTGGCTTGGCTAGGCGACACCCAGCAGAAATTCCTTCATCTAGAATTGGAACTTGATGATATAACTGAGGCTATCATGAGGATGCGGTCTGGAAAGGCCCCTGGGTCCGATGGCCTACCTATCGATGTTTATAAACTTTTTGCTCCTATTTTAGCCCCCATTTTAAAACAAGTATTTTATGCAGCACTCAACGAGGGTAGTCTCCCCCGCACTATGTGTGAAGTGCTCATAACTTCTCTGCTCAAACCTGGCAAGCCCCCCACCCAATGTGACTCCTACCGCCCCCTGTCGCTTTTAAACTGCGACACCAATATCTTGGCCAAGGTCTTGGCAACACGCCTCAACCTCCTTATGGAGCGCTTAGTCCTGCCGGACCAGGCTGGCTTTGTCCCGAATTGGGCAACCTCATACAATCTCCGCACCCTCCATGCGGTACTCCAGGACATTGACCCAAGATGCGAGGCTGTGGCGGTATTCTTAGATGCCACCAAGGCTTTTGATTCGCTAGAGTGGGACTACCTGCTGGGCACACTGCAACACATGGGAATGCCTTTCAGTTTCATGGACTGGGTGCGGCTATTATATCATCAGCCGACAGCCACTGTGCTGCTCAATGGAGCCAGATCCACCCCTTTCACCGTTCATAGAGGCACACGCCAAGGATGCCCTCTATCCCCTATCCTTTTTGCGATCGCTATTGAGCCCTTAGCCGCGAAACTCCGTCAAAAGCACAATCACCGCGCCCTCATTTACACTGCACGACAATTGCTTGTCTTGCTCTACGCGGATGACATGACGCTGTACATTAAGAAGCCCCAAGATAATTTAAATCCAGTGCTGCGCGAAATCACAAAATTTGGTGGCATTGCTGGCGTGCAGATCAACTGGGCCAAATCCGCAATATTCCTGTTAACTGACAATACACACCCGCACCAACTCGAATACCCTCTTGTGTGGGAACAATATGAACTGAAGTATCTAGGCATTCGTATCACCATACAAAAGAAGACCATGATGCGTGCTAACTATGGCACTGCAATTGATAAAATAACAGATAGTGTCACCAAATGAATACGTCTCCCACTTTCAATGGCCGGACGGATCGCCCTTACCAAGATGGTAATACTGCCGAAACTACTGTATCTCTTTGTCAATATTCCGTACAATCCAGGGAGATTCTTTTTTCGCTCCCTTAAGTCCCAATTGACGAGAATGATCTGGGGCGGGAAACAGGCACGTCTCAGCCTCGATACACTTATGCTGCCTTTCCACCAGGGTGGGTTCGAAGTTCCCAACTTCGAAAGATACTATGACTGCGCCCAAGCACACTTCGCTGTTTATTGGTTCCATCTGCCGCCATTTATGCCGCACTTGGCCATGGAGGATGGCCACATGGCTCCTACGGTCAAGACTGGATATATACATACTTAGGTGAGGCCCAGGGACCGCGACCCTTCCACTGTAAAATGTACGGTGGTAGCGTGGTGTCGTATGGCGTGAAGAACCGGGTTTTAGAACCCAGTGGCGCCAGGGGCACGCCCAAGGTCTTCGGGTTCACCTGTCTTAGAATACAGAGACACGGGATACTTCTGAGTGGCGTCAAAGATCAAATTTATTGGCTGCAGCCAGTAACAGAAGTCCTAGAAATCACCACGGTATGAGTTCTCAGGAGACTGCTCAACTTTACAAAGCAAGTCATCCCTTTTTATGCCAAACATTATGCTTCAGGCAAACATTCCTTGTTTATAGTTTAACCAATCACATGTTTCCACAACAAAAGTATTGCATGACGACAAACCCATTTTATAGTTGTCCGGCCCATAATCAATCATTGAACAAACCCAACATTCTTCTTTAGACAAGACGGACAAACCCATAATAAAAAGGACCACAACCCATATCGTAAATAGACCATAAAAGAAGAAACAGAAACAGATAGAAGTAGGATAAGGCATGTTTGTGTGCAGTAAAACTTTATGATGTCCTGTGCTCTGATTCTTAATCTTGATCAGCTAAAGGGCAGGAACTGGTTTAACAAGGTCAGCTTCAGGCAACAGGGTCAGTTCACTCAGGTCAAACAGGAGTCAGCACGAACTCGAGCTAAGGTGTACGTGTCCTTAAAAGACTAGTTCAGCCACAGTCATCGGCCTATGTGAGGGCAACCACAAAATGGCTGCCATAGGCAAAATGGAACTCAGGGGTTCAGAACGAAATCCCTAAATACGTAGTGAATCCATCGGTCTAACATGACGAAAACACTCATACTTGCCGCACTAACTAGTTACGGTTCGCTAATATCAAATTCGTAACGAAACCATGACCTTTATGAAACGGGTTCAGAATTCACGGAACCTCAGACCCTCCTTTTGCCCTTACATAGGCAATAACCTAAATTCACGTCCATCTGAGTCCAGGTCTATATTCATCAGATCATCAAGATGTTGCAGGAGCATATTCCTATTACTTAGTACCTCTCTTGGGACAGGTCTCCTTGCACACGTAGTAGCACAGAGGCCACATATAGCAGGAGCGCCCTGCACACAAAGACAGGACAGGAAAAGAATCGCTAAAGCCATCCCAATGATCATCAGAATCTTCCATCCTCATCAACGACCAATCTCCTTCGTCCATGTGTACAGACTCAGAGATTTTATGTAGCTTGGAAATGGCCTGGTACACTGTAGGAGCATTGTCTGGAATAAAAATGCAGCAGCTCGATTGAATCAATTTACATGCCCCTCCTCTGTCTGCAAGTATGACGTCTAACGCAACTCGATTCTGCAACGTCATAAGACGATCAGATTGGAGCTCAGCAGTCAAATTACTAAGGGCACCGGCAGTCTCAACTATGGTGGACTCAACCACTCTCGTCCATTGCCGTATGTTCCTACTATTAACCATAGGTCCCCAAAACGGCAGGAAACCCTTAAGAAAATCTCCCAATTCTTGTCCTGAAGTATCTTCCTTACTGAAGACACCTCTAATTACTCTAGTTCTGTGATAATCTGCCGCTGCAGTATATGTAGGGGGTAACAGATACGAAACATAACATGTTCCCGAAAAATCAGGGGGCAACCATGAATATGCTCTATCATAGCACACAAAATACGTACCCTTTGCTGCTAAAAACGGTGGGGAAGTCTGGGACGCAAAAACATACGTCTCAGTACAAACACTCTTCCCTAACTGAGCTCTCGGATTCTTGCCATTACCTTGCAGACAAAAATGACCACGATGGGGCACGATCCAAATCGGGGAGGATTTTTCAGTTCGCTGCTTTTCACTCAGACTAACACCATATCCAGTCACGTTCCAACCAATATAAGCTAGTGTCTCATCTTTAGGGATAGTCTCATAGGAATCGATTCCTCTAATCATATCTACTATTCCTTTCACTAGAGCACTATTACTTGGATTATCTTTCATAGAACGCAGGGGGTAAACTTCATGGGCATAAATAAACATCGTCCTATATGCCCATACAGATCCATTATAGCTGAATGGCAGAACCAGGTAAGGAATACCCTTATCCGTGGTATGAGGCATAAGACCACACACCCAGCAATTAGTGGTGTTCACTACTAACTGATGCTGATGCAGAAGCTGCACAAAGGAATTATTAACGAATTCCAATCTTCTGATAGATTCATATTCAGGCAAAGGATGAAAAGAATGCGAAGAAGTAGTAGTAGGAAAAGACATAGGTTGTATGGTGGGTGCAAAAGTCACTTGGAAAGAAAAAACAAGATATCCCACTAAGAACATCGTTATGCTAAGTAACATTAAAAGACAAGTTATCAAAAAACATTTGCTACTCAATAGTCTACACAATCTTGTCTTAAAGTTCATTTCTACAACAGCTCTCTCGATCTCAAAAAACTCCATCCTCTAACCGTGCTGTTCGCGGCAGGTGGTTCTCTTCGGCTCAGAGGTACGTCTGTAAATCCAGGGAACGCCCTAGAACAAACTAGAACCGTCAACCTTATGTCTACACGGCTGTACACTCCAAGGCTTCATACCGCGACCCTACAGCTGAACCCGGATGGCGGTTCGAAAAAAGAAAAATAGATCAAAACAGCTTTTCGGATGAGAGAGCGTTTTTTTTCAAAAGCAAAAAGGAATTAATTGTTTATTAGTAAATCGGCTCTCGGTCGTAGATTATAGCAGCCTTTACCAGGCAATGTCTGATCTCGAAACAACAACTCAGGCTCAGTAGTGTCCAATCGTGCAGGTGGAGACACAGCTTCTTGCAAAATATCGTTATCCTCGCGCTCAGCACTTGTCCCAACCAAACGTGCATCACTGAATGGAACGTAACGTGGCACTGTATCAGTCTCTGAATCACCAACACCCTCCTGGACCCACTGGTCGTACGGCAGAGGCAATGATATCCAGTTCTTCTTGCCCTGAACTCTCACTGCGGTACGCGTCGATAAAAGGACTTGAAATGGTCCAATCCAGCGGGGCTGATCATTCTTTGTCCGCTGAAAGTTGCGCACCAACACCCAGGAACCAGGGTCAATGGCGTGTCCTGAATCTTCAGATGCTTGAGGAAGTGTATCGTAAACCTGTTGGTGTAAGACACGCAATTTAGCAGTCAAATCATACAAGTAGTCAACCAGCACTGGATGTTCAATCTTGCTAAACTTTGTTGGCCTCGGCACTCCCCATACATTTGCCGGGCGGCCAAACACGATCTCATAGGGATTAAGACCAATTCCGGAATGCACTGTAGTCCTTGTTGACAAAAGTGCCAATAGCAAAGCATCGGGCCATTGAAGATCAGAGCTCGCCTGAATCTTGGCTAGTTTCAGCTTCAGAGTGCCATTATAGCACTCGACTAGGCCAGCTGATTGGGGGTGATTTGCAGCATGGAATTTTTGCCTAATGCCCAAACCTTCACACACTCTCTTCATGACTTTACCCACAAATTAACTTCCATTTTCACTCCATACCATCCTTGGCAATCCGAATCTGGGGAAAAATTCCTTGAGTAGGGCTTTAGCTGTGGACAAGGCAGTATTATCTTTCAGGGGGTATGCCTCTACCCATCTCGAAAAGGCACAAACAACTACAAGGACGTATTTTAGATTATTACACCTTTCCATGTGTATGAAATCCAATTGTAGCACCTCGAACGGATACGTCGGAGGCGCAAAGTGACCAGCTGGAGTTGGAGTTCCCTTGCCAGGATTATATTTATTTATTTATTTATTTATTTATAGTCTTGTATCGCGCATGAATCAGCCCCGAAGGGGTATCTCCGCGCGTGGCTTCTGAGAGAGATAAAGCAAAAACTATAGGTCGGAAACGGGCAGAGGGGGAGCTAAGTTAGTCCTGGGTAAATAGGTAGGTTTTCAGTTTATGCCTAAAGTTAAGAAGATGAGGAATTTGTCTTAGCTGGGGAGGGAGGGAGTTCCACAACATTGAGCCTTTAAGGGAAGGGGCACGACCACCTTGTCTTGCTCTGTTTACTTTAGGAACGTATAGCAGCATAGTGTTGCTGGAGCGCAGAGTACGTCCAGGAGAGTAAGGGCGAAAGATATCTTTCAGATATTTGGGACCAGAGCCGTAGATGCATTTATGCATAATGCAGCAAAGTTTAAAATTGATCCGCTGTTGCACCGGGAGCCAGTGAAGATGGGAGAGGAGGGGGCGGGAGGGGGTGCGGGGGGGAGCATTCAGGATGAGTCTTGCCGCGGTGTTCTGTACTACCTGCAGTCTGCAAAGTTGTTCTTGGTTGGCAGATATGAGTAGACTATTACAATAGTCCATTCGTCCAAGGACTAGTGCCTGAACCAGCGTCTTCCTATGGATATTTGGTAGGAAGGGGAAGATACGCCGTAAAATACCAATTGTGCGAAAACACGTTCCCGCAACCTGACTAACATGATCTTTCATAATCAGGGATTGGTCCAGGCGTACCCCCAGATTCTTAATGGTTTGCTTGGGCGCTGGGACAGGTCCGAGCTCAGGTGGCCACCATTCCGGGGACCAGAGCATGGAGGCCCCTCCAAACAACATGACCTCAGTTTTGGTCACGTTGCATTGGAGAAAGTTCTGGGCCATCCACCCTGCCACCGCTCTCATACCGTCTTGGAAAGATTGCATGACTGCAGGTGTAACGGTTTGAAAGGGGAAAAGCAGCTGAGTATCGTCAGCATAAGAGATGGGTGAAAACCCGTGAGATCTAATGATCTCTGCTAGGGGGGCCACATATACGTTAAATAACGTGGGGCTTAGACATGAGCCCTGTGGCACCCCCTTGGTAAGCTTCCTGCAGACAGATTTATAGGAGCCTAATTTGACACCTTGTTGTCTGTCTCCAAGGAAGCTTTCCAGCCACGCAAGGGCGGTCCCTTCTACTCCAACTCCCTTCAGACGGCCGAGAAGAACTTCATGCGACACCGTGTCGAAGGCAGCGGACAAATCCAATAGCACCAGAATCACTGAGCTCCCTCTGTCAAGTAACATTCTGATGTTATCTGTCACTGACAGAAGGGCTGATTCGGTGCTATGGTTGGGCCTAAAACCAGATTGAGAGTGGTCTAGGCCGCCCGCTGCCTCGATGTAGTTGGACAGGTGTGCATTAACATGCCTCTCGGCCATCTTGCTGTAATAGGGTAGGAGCGAAATCGGACGGAGGTTGGAGAGCTCCGTCCAAGGAAGGGCCGCATTCTTGCGGATTGGGTTCACCACTGCTCTCTTCCATTCAGTTGGTACTTTTCCCTCTTTGAGAGACTGGTTGATGATATCCTGGATGTAGGGAACTAACAGGGTACGAAGTGGGGTTAAAATTTTGGCGGGAATAAGGTCATCCGGAGATCCAGACTTGACTTGAGTCATTATTGTGTCAAGCTCTTCAATGTTTATAGGGGGGAATGTAGTTAAGGTAAGGTTAGTGTTCTCATTGAGGGAGGAGGCCTTTTGGGAGTCGCTATTAGGTTGGGATCCTAGGATTTTATCATAAATGGATTCTATTTTATTTTCAAAGTAAGATGACACTTCTTCGCATAGACTCAGTGAGAAGTCATCTGGGCAAATACATGCTGTAGGTTTAACAAAAGTGTCAAGAATCCTATACAATTCTCTAGGAGAATTATCAGCTTCCATGAGCTGTTGAGCGATGTTGTTTTTGCGGGCAGCCTTGATGTGTTTATAATAGTTGGCTTGGGCTGCGCGATGTGCTTTTTTATTTTCCTCAGAGTGTAATTTCCTCCATCTCTTCTCTATCCTTCTACATTCTTGTTTCTCTTTTCTTAGGGCCTCGGTGTACCATTTTTCCTGTTTGGCCACCGGAAACTGTCTGAATGTTTTCAAAGGAGCAATTTTATCGATAGCTACCGTCAGAGTATGTTGCAGCACGGTTAGCTTTTGCTCTACTTCGTCAGTGTCTCTGATCTCGGGTTTTTTCCACGCCTTTTCTAACGCATCCAGTGTTAGTTTGTGCCACTGTCTGCGTATGGTGGATGGAAGGGGTTTCTGTAGAGAACCCTTATTTACTTTAAAAATGCTGAACTGCATTAAAAAGTGATCTGACCAGTGGACTTGGATAGGTTTATGGCACCGAATGTTGTCGAAGTTGGTATATATCAGATCGATACAGTGACCGCCTTCATGGGTGGGATCCTGATTCTTTTGTGTTAGACCGATAGTTATCATATCAGTCAGCAAAGTTTTTGTCCCTGTAGAGTCACATTGGTCAGTATGAATATTAAAATCTCCGAGGAGAAGAAAATCTTCATTGGCCCGCATATAAGGGCCAAGTATCTCTAAAAGAGATGTGGAGAAACTGGGGCATGGAGGAGGGGGGCGGTAAACAAGTGCACCTTTAATATTCTTTCTATTAGGGAGGATAATTCTAAAAACCATTATTTCCATATCTCTGCAACATCAGACAAACCATGCAGTTCTTGACCAGATTCTCCGCACACTTAGGAATTCCAGCATTCTGCCATACTGGAGCCAACAACTTACAAATCCCTTTCGCACTAATGTGAGCCATTCCATGCGCCATCGTAACCACCGCAAGCACATACGCATCAGGTAACAACCATCGCTGATGTTCTGACAGCTCAGTCCAACAACCAGTCGAATCCAATTTTCCCTTACTCTCTCTCCACACACTCAATTCTTTCTCCGTAGCTTCAGCCTGAATTGACTTCACACTCTCTATCGTATCTTCACACATTCCTCGATCCAGAACCCATCTTGATGGGCCCGCAACATACATTCGACTCGTCACATCTTTCGCCGCTTCTTTCGCAACTTCATCCGCAAACGCATTACCACGAGAAACATCATCGGTAACCTTCATATGTGCACTGCATTTCACGATCGCAAGTTGCATCGGCAACGTAAGTGACTCGAGAAGCTCATTCACCAACTTACCATGCTGAATCTTCGTACCATGCGAAGTAAGAAATCCACGTTCTTTCCACAAACGCCCAAAACTATGAGCAACACCAAACGCATACTGGCTATCGGTATACACAGTCACTCTCTTTCCTTTCGACAACACACACGCTCTCGTCAGTGCAATCAACTCTGCTGCTTGGGCTGAATTTTGTGGGATACGTGCAGCTTCAACAATCGTACACAATGTCGTCACAGCATATGCTGCAGTCGGATCACCATTCGGGAGCTTGTAGCATGACCCATCAACCCATAGCGTACCATCAGGATCCGAAAGAGGAGTGTCTTTCAGATTGACTCTCCCCTTCGTTTCCTCCTCCGTCCTAAGAAAACAATCATACTGTTCCTGACCATCTGTGTCCACAGAAATCGGCAACAATGTCGCTGGATTTAATACATTACACTGCTTGATGTGCACATGACTAGCCAAAAGCGTCAACTCATAACCTGACAACCTCGCACTAGTAAGGTGCTGAGTCTTGGTTCTGTTTAATAAGGTATCCACTGCATGTGGGACCATCACAAACAATGTATTATCCATCACTAGACCAGCAGACTGTCGAATAGAAACAGCTGCTGCAGCTGTAGCTCTCAAGCAACTCGGCAACGCTCTAGCTACCGGATCCAAAGTCGACGAGAAATACGCACATGGACGCTGCTTGTCACCAAACTGTTGCATCAAAACTGACAATGTGCAACCCTCTCTCTCGTGAACGTAGAGTGTAAAAGGCTTACTATAGTTGGGAGTACCCAACACCGGAGCAGAACACAACGCATCACGCAATTCAGAAAAACTTTTCTGACAATCGTCAGACCACGGAAGAGGATTCGGTGTATCTTTACAAGTCAAAGCCAACAGAGGTTTCGCCAATAGAGAGAAATTTGGAATCCACTGTCTACAATACGACGTGATACCCAAGAAAGCACGCACTTCTCTCTGTGTGCTTGGTACAGTCATTTGCGCAATCGCTTGAATTTGTTCTGGGGTCAACCTTCTTCCCTCCTTTGACAAGAGATGACCTAAGTAGGTCACTTCTTGGCGACAATACTGCAACTTAGAAGGTGACACTTTATGATGCAAGTCCGACAAATGTCGCAACAAAGAAAGAGTAGCTTCTTTACAAGTTTTCTCATCATCAGCGGCCACTAATAGATCATCCACATACTGAATAAGAGCAGCACCAGCAGGCAACACAAGAGTATCAAGTTGAGTTTTCAAAGCCTGACTATAAATGGAGGGACTTTCACAATAGCCTTGGGGAGCTCTCTTAAACCGGAAGCTTTGGCCTCCTAAAGAGAAGCCAAAAATGTCTCTACTCTCCTTGGCAATTGGAATACTGAAGAAAGCGTTCTTCAAGTCTATGACTGAAAACCAGGCAGCTGAAGCAGGGATCAAAGTCAACAAGGCAGTAATGTCCGGAACAACAGGAAACTGTGGCACAACAATCTTGTTAACCTCTCTAAGATCGATCACAAACCTGTAAACAGGTGGCTGAGAAGAGTCAGTGCATTTCAGGACAGGCAAAACAAGACTGTTACACACATTACCTCTCATTTCTTCAATCACATCTTTCTCAATCAAATCATAGATAATCGCTAAAAGCGCTCTTTCACCATCACTCGAAATCCGATATTGGGGAATACGTGGCAATTTAACATTCGATTTGAGCGTAACAACATAGGGTGGAATCTCCAAAAGACCCACATCATTAGGACCAGTAGCCCAAAGAGTATCAGGGAGAGAACGCAATTCCGGTGGAAGCCGATCTTTAGACAAATACATCGGAAAGATCACTTTCTTACCCAATGTAAGCTGTACTCCCGAAGGAGAACAATGCAATGTTGCATGCAACCTTTTCAACAATCCAAACCCAACAAATTCTCACCACAACCTGTCATTAAAATGAGAGGTGCTTCCAACTCACAAGGCCCTATAGAAAGAGACAAGGGGCTAGAAACTGGGTTACGAACTGGGGCACCAGAGAATCCTACCGAGACATTCGTTAAGCCAGACAAAGGTGCGCCAGGGAGTTTAGAGTGCATGATAGAACTCTTTGCTGCACCAGTATCCAAAAGAAAAGGCTCTACCACACCCGATGTGGCTACTGCAACATAAGGCCCACTCTGATCTACTGGAACCGACACTACTCCCTCTCTTTGTCCATGGCTGTCCTAGCAATCATTATAATCAGCATTCTCACTCTCAACATAATAGTCATCAGCATAGTACTGAGTCGACTGACCAGATGCAATTTTCTGTTGATCAAAACAATTCATAGAATTCTGTGGGGGAAAGGAATGTTCGTTCTGAGGAAACGTACCACATCCTCTACCCCTAGACACTTGCTGAAAACCACCACGGCCTCTCGGGGCCGTCATACCACTCGCACGCTGTTGCGACACAGGACACTCATTTTTATAATGGCCTTCCTCCCTACAATACGCAGACTGATTTAAACCCAAGGGTGGTCTTGGAGAAAAATACCCAGCGTTCTGTTGCGGTCTCTGAAATGTTGGAGGTGGCTGAAACTGTGGGCGTTGCTGTAACTCTTGCTGATTGGAGCGAGGCGGATACGCCTGCTGCAAAAGAACCTTTGTCTTTAAGTCTTTTGTCTTTTTCTCTACTCTTTCTTTCTCGTCCTTGTCCCTATTCTCATAGTACTGTGCAGTCGCCAATATATGAGCCGACGAGGAAACAGCCCAAGAACTCTCAGAATCTTTCAATTTATTACACAGTTCAGGAAGTAAGTTGAAGACAAACTTATCTACGAACAATCTTTGTCCACCTTCCGTACTGATATCTTGGCCACTATGATCTATAAATGTCTCTTCAAACCTAGTGAAGAAATCAGATACACTTTCGTCCTTCTTCTGCTTACATGCTGCTAACTTGTCTCAATTTACTTGTAACGCTGGCATCATCGTTTTCATAAGATTTATAATTCTGCCAGGTAGATCTGCCACTAGAGCCTCAGGCTTAGCACCACCAACTTGTCTAGCATCCACAGCAGCAATATTGACCCATGAGTCACCTAATTCAATTGCATGATCCTCATGACGAATCTTTGCCCATAGAGGTTGAGGTACTACATTACCCAACAGCATATCTATATATGCCAAATTCATGATGCATGCGTCAACTGTCTGGGATAATTCTTTGTAATAGCCAGCTGGATTCTTACGGGGATCAGGTAAAGACTGTTTAAGGGCCAAAACGTCTACTCTCTTCCATGGCACATGTACCCATACTCTCTGAAAATGAGGCAGAACAGCTGGATTAGTGTTTGCGTCCCCTTCTCTCCAAAGTGGGGGAACCGCTCTCATTGGATATTGTCGTACCTTTCTCCTAACTGCGGAATCAGGCTCAAACAGTTGCTGAGAAGGGAAATCGCTCCTAAACGCAAGTACCATCGCAACTGCTTTCTCAATTCCGGGACCCACTATCGTCCCTTTCGCAAACTCGGACTGTATATTTAGCAACTCCACTGGGACTGAACCCAAATCATTATCTTCCAATTCCTCACGAAGGAAAGTACACATAACTTCAAAAACATACCTTTGCTTGGGTTCTTCCCACTGCTGGAAAACATCCATAACTGACTCTAAGTTATACCGCGAAACATTCGAAACCCATCTGCGAGCCAAGAGATCTAAAACTGCCCGTTCTTCGGGACCAGGTAGCTGACTACGCATTTGTTTACGTGCAGAAACAGGGGTCATACTCAATGACCCAAAGAAAGGAGACAAAAGACCAGTGACAGGATCAGTTATTCGTTGTCGAGCAGAAGGAGAAGCTGTCATAAGGACAGGAGACAAAGTATTAAGAGGTGATAGACGCGTAGGGTTAGTAGCAAGAGAAGTTGAAGGTACAAGAGAATAAGGCAAAGTAGTTCCAGACAAAATCGATAGCAAAGTCGGCGGCCCCAGAGGAGGCTGCGCCGTAGGAGGAAGAACCAGCTGAGGAGGAGCCGGTGGCTGAACAGCAACAAGAGGTTGTGCAACTGGAGGTTGCGGAGGTGCCGTAGCACTCTGTGCATAAGGGAGTGGTAATCTCAACAAATGTGACATCAAAGGATCCTTCTCAGGGTCCTTCGTTGCATTCTCAAGAAGAGATGGCAAAGCTGGATAACATTTATCAATAGCCATATTATGTTGCCTATCTGACACCTCAATTGCTTTATCTTCTTTGTTTTCTTTAAACTGCCTAGCAGCTTGCATTATTGATACATCCTTTTCTCTTTTATCTCTTTTAGCTTGTTTAATTTCTCGTTGTCAAACATTGCCGGCCGGGATTATTTCCTGAATAATGCAGCTTCCAAATTATTTAAAATCTCAGTATTGAAACTACCGTGTTGGGGCCATCGTAAGACACCATCTTTCCTAGTGTAGCGGATCCATACCTCATTATACGTAATGGGACCCACGCCGTGTTTAGAATAGAGCTCATAAGTCGGAGTTCCAACCGGAGGTATCGGACACGAATCCTCCAATCCGGAATCCCTGTTGCAACCACAACCAAACCAAGTACCAAATTTGCTACGATTAGGCATCTTCGCTCCTTAATCGAGCTTCAAACTTCAAGGGATTATCTCTACCGATACACTCGTAAATATACAAGACCCTCTGCTTTGGAAATTGCAATTTTCAAATCAAAACTAAGGACCAAACAAACTAAGAACCAAAGAACCAAAAACTAAGGACTGGGAGCGACCCACTTATACTTAACTGAGGTATCAGTCACGCCGCTAGAAGACCCGTCTATCGTCTCGCCGTACAAAGCATCACAAATAAGTCCAAGACAGGGCGACAGTCAGGGCAGCAGTCCTTCGTAGCCGTCAGGAAAGCAGGAAGCCTCGCAGCAAAGACCTTCAGTCCACGTTCGACATGCCAGGGTCGATGAAGTGGTGGCCGTCCTCCAGAATTTCCTCACGAAACTCCTCACGATCTTCAGGCTTGGACCGGTACCGCTGAAGTCGCCCTACGTTGGGCGCCAACTGAAGAAACAGGTTTTAGAACCCAGTGGCGCCAGGGGCACGCCCAAAGTCTTCGGGTTCACCTGTCTTAGAATACAGAGACACGGGATACTTCTGAGTGGCGTCAAAGATCAAATTTATTGGCTGCAGCCAGTAACAGAAGTCCTAGAAATCACCACGGTATGAGTTCTCAGGAGACTGCTCAACTTTACAAAGCAAGTCATCCCGTTTTATGCCAAACATTATGCTTCAGGCAAACATTCCTTGTTTATAGTTTAACCAATCACATGTTTCCACAACAAAAGTATTGCATGACGACAAACCCATTTTACAGTTGTCCAGCCCATAATCAATCATTGAACAAACCCAAAATTCTTCTTTAGACAAGCCGGACAAACCCATAATAAAAAGGACCACAACCCATATTGTAAATAGACCATAAAAGAAGAAACAGAAACAGATAGAAGTAGGATAAGGCATGTTTGTGTGCAGTAAAACTTTATGATGTCCTGTGCTCTGATCCTTAATCTTGATCAGCTAAAGGGCAGGAACTGGTTTAACAAGGTCAGCTTCAGGCAACAGGGTCAGTTCACTCAGGTCAAACAGGAGTCAGCACGAACTCGAGCTAAGGTGTACATGTCCTTAAAAGACTAGTTCAGCCACAGTCATCGGCCTATGTGAGGGCAACCACAAAATGGCTGCCATACACAAAATGGAACCCAAGGGTTCAGAACGAAATCCCTAAATACGTAGTGAATCCATCGGTCTAACATGACGAAAACACTCATACTTGCCGCACTAACTAGTTACGGTTCGCAAATATCAAATTCGTAACGAAACCATGACCTTTATGAAACGGGTTCAGAATTCACGGAACCTCAGGCGCATGCCTTGGATAGTTCGTTTTTTTACTCGCCCAAACTGCCATTGGAAAATGATCCCCGGCTACAAGTCACTCGTGAGGCGATCTGTCGCAAACTGCTTATGGAGCTGGGACATTGCCTGTGGGGTGATCTCTATGTGCAGGGAACTTTCCGGACCACTGAACAATTTTTTGGGGAGAGATCACCCTCCATTATGGATACCTTTTTATTTGCTCGGCTACGGCAGAACGTCCGAGCTCTCACCCCCTCATTCCCTAGTGAGCCTGAAACCTTTGCGCCACTACACGCCATACTACAAACAGACACTCCACGCCATGTTATATCTATGTTTTACAAACATGTTCAGGAAGCACCGCGTTCCACCCCATTACGGGCCCAGCTAGAATGGGATAAGGACCTTGCAGCGCCACTGACAGATGAGCAATGGGAGATTAGCTGCACACAAACAAACGCAATTACAGGTAACAATAGGTTACGGCTTCTACACTACAAATTCCTACACTGAGTATACCACACCCCTGCTCGGCTACACAAATTTCACCTGCGTGAGACCGATTGCTGCCTACGCTGCGGTGCAGCTGGGGCGGACTTCATTCACCTAGCCTGGTCCTGCCCTCAGGTTGCTGCATACTGGTCATTGGTTTTTGTGGGGCTTCCTGATATGCTGGGCGTTACAGTGACCCCCCTGCCCACTGAAGGCGTTGCTGGGACTGACACAGCCAGTAGTAACTATGCATAGAAAGTTCCTGGCAATTAGCCTCTTACTGGCCAAACGATTGGTGGCATGCCGCTGGGGACGGGGACGAGCCCCTAAGTTTAAGTGCTGGATTCGGACTATGTCCACGTGGCAGGAACACCTACATGATTACGCAGAACTACTGCCTCTGAGATTGCAGCCAAAAGACATTTGGGCTCCATTCATGTCCTACCTCCTTCGGCAACGTGCGTACGAGGCGGACGGGCAGGAGGGGATAACTGCTGTTGACACCAATACATTACAGTCTACTGTTTAATACTACACCTGCGGTTGTACACATGCTTCTCATTCTTCGACAGTCCACTCTATGTGCAAAGGTCTCTGGAGGGCTCTTTCAGGGTCGTTTGAGTTGTGCTGAGCACCCATGGGCTGGATTAGACACGGAAGAGGTCATGCTCTCCTGCATTTTGAGCCGGGTTGGCCCTCTAATGGTAGTCAATGTCATTCACATCTCATAAATTTTGTTTTAGGCTTTGAGAATGCCGCTTACTTCGGATATGCTTCCCATATTGACTTATTGTGGGTAATGTTGGATGGGTGGGGGGGGGGGTAAATGCTTTTTTTGTTTCGTAAGTTGTTACTGCCTCATATAAGATACTTTGCACGAGAAGATGCTTATACTCTGTAAAATGATATGATACACAGTTGCCCGAACACATTGCATTGATGTACCGTGCTTTATATATACAATAAAGGTTTTTGAAATCTTAAAAAAAACAACAACACAAAAAACCTCCCTAAACATGTGGCAAGAGACCCCCACAAACCTATGATAATACAATGATCCTGCGTACCATAATAAGCTTCATAACAACTTACATCGCCCTCAGTAGACATCTGCCACAAAGCCAGCATGTCTAAAAGTCAGGCAACTGTCCATGCCAGGACGCAAAGTACGATGGACAAATTCATCAATGTAGCCCTGAAAAATAAATGCATTCCCCCAGACTGGCAACATGCTGAAATCGTAGTCTTCCTCAAACCGGGACGCCCACCTGAATTATGCACATCTCATCGGCCAATCTCTCTTTTAAACATAGATGCCAAGCTACTAGGAAGTAGACTGGTCCTGCACCTCAAGAACCCGATCCACCCAGATCAAGCTGGCTTCATGCCGCAAAGAGCAAGCCGGCATAACATATTCAGAGCCGACAATGAGATTGCCACCAACTAGACAGACCAGCTGCCCTACTGTTAGTAGACATGGACAAGGTCTTTAACTCAGTCAGATGGACTTATATGTTCATACTGCTGACGCATTTAAATATTGGCCCTCAATTTATTTATAGCACTTGTGATATTATTATATACAGCCCTTACGGCCTCCATTCGGGTGGCAGGTGCCCCATTGGCCTAATTCCCAATTAAGTGGGGAACCAGACAAGGATGCCCTCTTTCCCCCTTATTATTTGCCCTCACCATTGAACCTCTTGCTACTTGGGTGAGACGGGAGCCTCTTTATTGCGCCTTCGAATAGACTCTGGAAATATCTGATCAAATAGCATTATACGCAGATGGTATCCTATTTTTCCTTACAGACCCCTACAAGTCTGGTCCCAGAATACTTGAGATAATGCACCTCTTCGGAGGACAAAATCCTAATTTAGGACAAAATCCTAACTTAAGACAAAATCCTAATTTAAGACACAATCCTAACTTAAGACTACTAAAAGCCTTCTGTGAATACCAAAAGTAGTAAGTTTAGGATTTTGTCGTAAGTTAGTTCTGTGAATATGGCCTGTAATTTCTATTTGAATTGCAATTTTACAGAACCTATGCTGAAATGTATTTAAACACAAAAAGTAAAAAAGGACGATCCCAAATCTTACAGAATGCTCTTCCAGCTTTTTTATTCGTGAGAAAATGCTAAATATGCAGCAACGTGGGCTTTTTTGAGTCCGTTTTTTTTTCGCTTGTACACAGATTGATATACGTTGCACCTTGTGATTCCCAGTTAAATTTCCTATTCCCTCGATTGGGCCCATTTCTCTTCCTCAGTGAGCTTCTCTGTCCCTATACAGTGGTTAAGATCGTCTGAGGCCGTGACTTCTCTGGGGAGTTGGCTGCTTCCATTCCAGACTCTCATTTTCTACAGACTTTTACAGGTAAATAATAAGACAAAAACAATCTATTTCCTTGTCTGTATTTTTTTTAAAATCAGAACAACATTCGATACGTGGAGAAGTTACCAAAGTACCACCAGAAGCCCAAAAACAAATTCACTATAGCAGGGAAGGGTACATTGTACAAATGTGGGAACAGCTCTTAACCAACTATCTAGAATATCTTTCATTCAGAAATAGAACCCGAAGGACCCAGCTGAGATCTTAGCAGGACTGGTAGATATCTACTTTGAGGATGGAGAAACATGAGCAGAATGACAGGCTTCAGAGATTGAATAAAATGCCCACCTGCCACCAAGCCTGCACATAAACCTCAAAACCAAGGAAGCCCATAATAATTTGATCTGAGAAGCAAAGAAAAAAGATTATATCAAATTAAAAGGTTAGGCAGTATATTGTATCATGGAACAATGAATTCAAAATAAGTTGGACTCTTATAGGGGAATTGGAAGATTGTGAAGAAGTAATTGTACTGCTTCAAGAGTCACATGGCTAGCATCTATAGTTACATGGATAGTCCATACCGTCACATTGATAGCCTACGTAGTCACATGGAAAGCCTATTAGAAATTATTTTATGAAGAGTGGGATCTATAGATGATGGAGGCTATGCCTACTTCTGCAGCTGATTTAATGCAAGTAGATCTTATAATTCATGAAAGATCTTCAGGCGCACATGGCCTAAATGGGATCCAGATACACCTACTGAAACAAGAGCATGAACTTGGGAACATTTGAGTCCTTTCTCTGTTCTGTCTTATTTGGCCGAGCAATCTAGCAATGATGGAGAGGATCAACATTATGACCCGTTTATTAGAAAGGGGACCCGCTCAGACAGAAGCTGGCAAATGATGTAAGGCCTAGACGTCAATGCTAAAGTCATTGGAATGATCTTGCCAAATGATTTACAGAAATGGACAGGAAAATTCAGTTCCAAAGATATTCCAGAGGGATTGAAGTGTGTTGAAAAACCTTATATAATGTGGTGTCATATTCTGACCTATAGAGTAGACTTTTCCTTCACACACCTCTTTTGAAGATCTTTCAGCAGCCTTCATTTGGGTGATCAAGCAATTTTACTGGAAAAATAAGATTTATGGGCAAACCTCTTTGCATGCAGGCCTCTCAGTCCCTATACACAGGTATACATAAAAATGGGTAACGGTGCAGATGCCAGATGTAGAATTGATGATTTACTGTGCCCTCTTCGATGTAGTCCTCTGTTTTTATTCTCACCAACCCACTCCTTCTCTCTCACTTTCCTTTTCTACCCCCTCTGCCACTACCCCCCTCTCTCCTCTCTTTCATCCTTCCCCCTTCTCCCTCATTCATACATAATTACTCTCTTTCCTCAATTCCCTCGTCTAACTGAAAGACAGTTTTCCCATTGCGAGTTGTTATTCACGTTGTAATTTTGTTTAATTTTTTTTGCTTCATGATGTTTATCTGTCTGCAAAGTGCTCTGATACTCCTGGGTCCAGTAGCGCTATATAAAACCTTTGAAATACAATAAAATAAATAAATTGTTCTTTTTACTTCATACTTATGTATGGCTGGGGAAGTTTGACTTGCTTGCTAAAGATAAATTGTCCAGTTTTTGAAAATGCTAAACTGGACCATCACATGGAGCAGAAAAAAGACTCCAAAACCTGGAGGAACACTCATCCTCTCACAGAATTTGTTTTTTATGCATTGGACACAATGAGTCCAATTCACAACTACATTTTGTAATATGTGAGTGGTACTACCCTAGCACTACTTACTATGAAATGCAATTCACAAACCAACAGGAATATCTTTACCTCCACCTCTCCTACCTTTTCTATGGGGAGTTGTTACATGTCAGCTTACTACATAGTAGTAAATGTAGGAAGGGACAGGAAAGTGTTGGAAAAATCAGGAATATCTACTAGAAAATGTAAGGGGTTTAGTGGAAGGTAAGGAAGTGTTTAGTGAAGTTCCGGCTACTACAAACACCCATCCACAAAAGAGTAAGCCTGTTGCTATTCAAAAAGTATTCTTCTGAAGTTACTACAGTGTAAAGGTGGCAACACAGTAGTAAATGCACTCAAACCAATACTTGGAGTAAGTCAAGCACCCGATATGGCCACTCATAGGTATTTTAACACACCCCCATAGAAAAAAATGAAGGCAGAGATGTTGTAACTTTACTCTCCTAAATTCAGTCTTAAATATCTCCGTCCCTTGAAGTGAGAGGGTGGAGACATGAAAGTCTGCACTTAGGTATTTATCTACAGTTATAAATGGTGAAAAACACAAAAGTGAAGATTTACATCCAGCTGCAGGAGTAGATTTACACGAGTAGATTTACAGGTGTAAGTTTACCTTTTTTAATAGGCCCCAATGTGATCACCCAGACGAAGGGTGCACTTTCGTTCCTGCTTGGGGAAAAAATATAGAGGGGAACATCTGAATATCTGTGTCAACACACACTTCCCTGTACCTGAGGTAAGTATGAGCTGAGCAAGAAGTCTGTGTGGAAATGCACTACAGAAGTGAGTGCTGTGAGATGGCCAACAGTGACATGAAACACCTTACAAAAACCCTAAACCAAATAAATATGAAAGAGCAATCGAAAGCACATCACATTTAAGCCCATATCTCTGCAGATCAAAATCACTGAATATCCACAGGCCAATGTATTCACACTCATTGGCACAATCCCTGGGGTGAGGGCTTTTCAAATGGTTCCATCTCTTGGAAGTGAGTGGCATCAGCCATAGTTTTAAAATCATTTTGCCAAGTGACAGGTACACAATTTGTCAGGCCAAAGCATTCCTTTTAACAATATATTGCATTCTGAGATATATATTGCAGGTTCACCACAGCTTAACCACTGGGCTAGCACAGCTGAAAACAGAAATGTCAAAGTCCATGATGATAATAATAATAACAACTCAATAATCATATGTGCAGTCACGAAGACAACAATCAGGGAGTCAAAGTTTACGGAGAGAAGTGTTTAAAAAAGAAGCAGAAATGGAAGAGAAATGATGCCAGTAAATCAGGCAATGAGCAATCATGCATCCAGAATGGCATTCCTAAGCAGTAATGTAATGAATGTCAACTAACAAACGTTATCAGTGAATCAAGATGGATCTGCCATTAAGCAAGGGTATAGCCAACCTTTATTGATGGAGATCTATCAGTGGATTCAACTTCAATGAACCGACACACAGTCTCACTACGCAGAAGTAAACGCCCACAGTCTCAAGACTCTGCTTTGTGTACAGGGCATTGCAGATTCACTACATTTGATGGTAGACTGGATTGTGGAACTTGAGGGATGAAGGGCGGACACAGAACAATCAACCTCAAGAATATGTGGGCAAGCGGAAGACCAGGTCTGCCTATTTCAAGACCTTAAAGGGAAGCTCGGAGACATGGCAAATAGGCAACCCCCCGAAAACTTAAGGGTTCTTGGAGTAAAAGGAGTGTAGGAAAATGGTACATGTCAGTTTATTGTTGATATATTCCAGAAAGCATTTCCTGATTTTTCTGATTGGAATTTTGATTACCGAATTTAAAGTGCTCGTCGATTTTCTTTTCAACACAGTTCTGTGCGGGAAATGTTCTTCTTATACAGGCAATAAATTGGAAAGCTTATCCCTTCAGTGCATATAGCCTTGTTCTTTTGTTCAGTCAGACTTTTACCACTCAACTGTAGTGTGATGATGCTGTTGCGTAAACTGATTACACCTTGTAGGAGAGTAGGATCTGCTTACCCCCACTTTTTGCTGGTGTTTCACAGTTTTTTTACTTTAGTCTGGCTGGGGCCCTGCAACTGGGGTGCGCTTGTGAGTCGCTAGTATATGGTACACCAGATACTCTGGGCATAGGTACCCCAGAGGCCTATCAGGGGCTGCAGCATGTATTATGCCACCCCTGGGAAGCCTTCCAAAATGACACCACAGCACTGCTACTGCAGCCTGGGTAAGGTGGTGGATGCACCCCTTACTAAGATATACGTTACCTATATCTACCTTTAATCACTGCTCATATAAACTCCTATAGCAGGCCTTATCAATCCTGAAGGCAGAGTGCTTGGTTTTGTGTGAGAGGGTGCCCATGCATGAGCTGGGCCCCTCTGCAGCTTTGGGAGCCTATTCTCTTGGGCTGTTCAGTGATGCAGCCATATACTCTCAAGTGCATTACAACCTCACGGTAAATGCTAACTTTGGAATGGCTGCATGGAAACATGTTGTGTTTGGTGTCAAACACTTTGGAATCCTACCCCACTCCCCGCCAGTCCTAGCGGTAGGGGTAGAATTCCACCCTTCTAAAGGGAGAGACATGTACACACTGGTCTGACCGGTAATTGTTTTAAAGAGCCCTGGCATCACAAAATGGGTGCTGCAGCCACAGACACGAGACAATAGGTTTCCTGTCACAGGGAGGTGTAACCACCTCCCAGACAGGCCTTAGTGGATTGGGGCTGGGTGGGTGCACTCTGAAAGTGCTTTGAAGTCTGCACTGGGGGCACATTTGGTGTCCCTGTGCATAGTCCAGTTCAAACCGGTTGCAGGGGCTACCAGCCCCTGCTCTGGCACAAAACTGGACAAAGGAAATGGGTGTAGCCACCCCTCTTTCCAGACCCTCCCATAGGTGGGCCCCCAGAGTTTGTCCAACCCCTTCCTTTAGTATAAGTAAGGGACCCCTGGCAACAGGACTTTAGGTTACACCTGGACGAAACTCTGAAACTGAATCCTGGAACTTTGATGCTCTACTAAAGACTAGAGGATGGAAGAATCTCCCTTGGGGTCAAGGAGTGACTCCCCTGCTCAAGCAAACACCAACAAAGCATTTGCTGGTCTGCATTTCCGATGCTCCCGCCGGACTCCGAAGTATTTGCAACACAGGAATAGGATTTCCAGACTTTGCAGAGGCCGACCCGAGTCTCCAGCAAAGCTGAGACCCGCAGCCCTCGTGAGTGACGTGGAACCGGAACTCCTGGACACTGTACACATTTGCTAGTGCATTGACTTCTCGACATCTCTTGAAGTTGTGATTTGGGTTACTTGTAGCCTATGCCCCGAGCACCATCTGCACCAAAGATTGTGGGCCTACACTCCACGAGTGTTCAGTGAGCCCGTGTCTTGCATTTCCGCTCGAGGCTTCTTCGCGATCCCTGGTCCGTCAACTGGTGGGTCCCTGTGAAGGCAACTCTGATTTTCCTTTGGCTTCCCTGGTTGCTCCAGATGTGCCCTGACTCCCAACAGAGTGGTGAGTCCCTCAGACCTTGTTGGTCTGCACCGAAGCATTTCACAAGGCTTGTTGGGTCCAATCCGGGTACCGACACCGCAGCACTCGACATCCTTTGTGGGACAGCTCGAATCCAGCTACTGGTCATCGTTGACACCTCGTGGTCCTCGTGGCTGAAGAGTCAAGCTTCACCTCTCTCACCTGAAATCACCCGACATCTGTGGGCATTCAACTATCGTGCCCCAGGTCACTGGCTAGTGACCCAGACTCTGTCCCCTCTGCTTTCAGGTTCTTCTCATCTTCGATCCTGGTTTGGATCATGCCGGACACTTTCCACTTCTTCGGCAGCAGCACTTTGAAGCAGATCGCCATTGAAAACAATGACTAAACCCAAAACCAAAAGACACCTATGCACCTGGCTTACCTGGGTGAGGTAACTCGAGCACTCCAGTGCTCCCGTGGGTGTTGGCTCTAGAACTCAAAGTCCTCTCCTAAGGGTCCTTTATCTTTAAATTGCCATCCGCGACTTTCCCCTTAGAAGTTAATGCTGATCCGTGGCTGTTTGTAGACACTGTACATGTCCCCTGTGGGTCCCCTCTGTCACTACCTTGGGTGGTTCCTTGTGGCCCCAGCACTTCTACAGGCTCTAGGCCTTGTGTCTAGTCAAGTCGTGGTTCTTATACCACTTTCTTAATATATGGTTTGGTACGCCCCTAGGGCTCAACATATATTGTGCTCATTTACTGTGTGTTATTAAGTTTACTGAATGTACTTTTGCCTCTAGCCTCATAAAGAGACTTGAGGGATGTGTTTAGAATAAATACATATATTTTATATATCTACCTGGTGTGGTTCTCCTTTCATTTGGTCAATCACGAGATTATCGACTGGTAAAACAAGCTGCTTTACATTCCTCCAAGACTTAGCCTGAAGGCTGCTATCCACAGCTACAACTAGGATAGCTTTCTATAAAGGTTGTCTTTAACCTACCATCCATAAGGGTAGTTTGGACTGGTGCAAGGTGCCCACTAGAATAGTGGACAGCATATGCCAGGCCAACTTCTCACACACCTAATTACACAAACTGGGTGCAACGGGTTTCTTGCAGGAACCAGCTAGACTCAAGGCGATGAGACACAGCCAGCTGAAGATCTTATTGAGCAATAGATTGAGTTGCTTAGGATTCAACGAAGCAAACTAACTGATCACACAGGGTATGTGGAGTATGGCTATGCAAAGGATGTGTTTGGAGGATGCCATTTAAACTAATTATGTGTTTAATAAGAAATAATGATTTGGAATAAAATGTGATTCTACTAATAATGGTTGGCGGTAACACTCCCAATTATTGGATAGGAGGATCCTGAAATGGGTACGCCTACGGTCCTTATTGCCGTTCTTTCTCAATGGCAATCAGGGGGTTGATTTTCATTGTGGGGAGCGGCTGTTTGTATTATTGGGTGTTTTGTCAGAAGTGGGATGTACATAATGGGCGGGTGGTTACCAGGACATAAAAATAGAAGAGGAGGCAGGTATCAAAAACACAAATATGAACTAACATACCAGGATAATTCAAAATGGGGTTCGGCTCATGAAACGTAATAACAAGGATCCAGCCAGGGATAAATGTTTTAGCCATTATCTTTTGCCATGTTTGTGGTTTGTATAGCCCGAGGAGGCAACAATTAGTTCTCGAGGCACTGTTAGGGCATAATCCAATCTGGTACCTCCTCTCAGAACCCATGTAGCCATGAACAGGGTCATATTGAAGCAACTTGGGTTTGATTTATTTATTTATTTATTTATTGAAAAGTTGTATATAGCGCTGGCCAGACCCAAAGGTATCAGAGCACTTCACAGCATGGGTAAAAACACACAGTTTAGCAGTCGTAAGCATAATGTTTCAAGGCGCAATTGGAAGTCTTGGTGCACTGAACAACATTGCAGGAAAGGAAGACACAGAGAATCACAATATTGAGCACAATGACTCGAGCCGAGCCTTCTTTGGGGGGCAGAGGGAGGGGTCAGGGAGAGGATGAGGTAGAAGTCTTAGTGGTGAAGTGACTGTGTCCTGCAAAGTGCAAGCTTAAGCGATTCAGCAGCGGCTATCCATTCGGGAGAGAACGGTTGACGAAGAGGTCTTTGAGCTGCCTCTTGAATTGTGTAAAGGAAGGGGTAGTCCTGAGCTGGACTGGGATTGAGTTCCAGATTTTGGGCGCATTTCCAGAGAAGGAACGAGAAGCGGGTTTTTGTTTGCTGATTCTTGGCGGGATGAGGAGTAGCGTGCTAGAACTTCTTAGGCTCCTAGTCTGACCGGCCTTCTTGATTTAATTTCATGCATTCACAATTGATCTCTATATACAGAGTTGCCATCTTAGGCACAAGAAAATAAAGCAAGGGTTAGGGTTATCAGATCAATGACAGACGAACAGGGATTGTGGGCAGTTATCCAGATCAGCTATGATCAGAAGCTCTTTGTCATTTGTGCTGTACACAGCACTGATGTGGGCAACCCACAGATTTTGGATTATCTTGACTTGGAGCTGATAGGCGGACCTGGAGAACTGCTTCTGCTGGACGAATGTTAATGTGTGATGGATTACAAACATAGCTGGTACTTCATAAAGTAAAACAACCCATTGCAGTTGTTTCTAAGTGTTCTAGTGAACAAATGATAGCATTACCCCATTCGTGATTAATAATTTGCTGATCTACAGAGGGATGGAAGGCTGTGTCTACCTTGCTATTTTCCAAACCTTTCACCTCAAGCAAAACACAATTTGTTGGCAGCAAGCGTTCAGCTCAGTGAGCTATCTTAGCGGTTTTTGCCATGAAAGCAGTGATTACATTTGGAAACATAAAAGTGGAGATACTCAATATCCCAGAGTACCTATTTGTTACTGAAAAGTAGCAGTGCTCCTGTTAAAGGCACTGCACCCCGGCTGAGAAGTATCTGTACTCTCCCTTTCATGTGCTCAGTACCCGATTGTACCTGCCCATCAAAAGCACTGCATGAAGGCGTCTGGTAACTTTAATGCCAATCCATACTACTCTGTTGGAGAAAAACTAGATAAAGGATCAAACACTTGGAAAGACATGCAAAACAAGGTGAATGTGTGCATCTACTCCTAAAAAATATTAACCACAGAGAGGAAACAAGCATTGGCAGATTTTTTTAATACCTTTTTTACTTTGCCAATGCTTTTTGGTGATGGCATTCTGCATTGTCAAAAGCAGGCCACAGCACGGTGATGTATATGTTTGCAGGTGTCACCACACTTGCACACGCGTGTTTCATGACTGGGTGGTCATTTCTTTTCTGTTTTTTAACTTTTGATCAACGGTTCAAGGCGGATGGTGCCATTCTTGGAGCAGTGAATTAAAAACTGAAAAGGGGAGTGGTGATGTGGGAGAGCAATGGAGGGGCTTGATATGGGGAGGGGAAGGAGGAAAATAAAATAATTAAAATGAAAAAGCAACTAAAGCTGACCAGGGAAGGGCAGGGGAAGCAACAGACAAGTTGGGGTGGGGGTGGGAAGGAGCAAGAACAATAAAGAACCTATGTAGTGAAGAGGAGTGGGGATGTGGGGGAGCAATGGAGGGGCTTGATATGGGGAGGGGAAGGAGAAAAATAAAATTAAAAATATTCTCTTCCCCACACCTCCTCCCCGCCTTATAAGGGGACAGTTGGATAAGGGGACCAGCCTAGCAAGATTATAGCTGTAAAGTAGGACAACACAATCCAACGAGCCTGGGCTGAAAACCCTGGAACGAGTTGCCCATGATAAGTGTATGTTATATGTTTATATGTGTATGCAAAAAACAATAACAATTTATTGAAATAAAAAAAAAGAAACAAAAGCTGGGAAGGGCAGAGGGCAAGTTGGGGTTGGGGGGGGGGAGGAGCAAGCACAATAAAGAACGCATGTAGGGAAGATTGCATTTAAACACATGCAGTTCCATGAAGTGCTGAGGACAAAAAAGCAAAAAGTAGTTCCCTGAATGTCAGCTGTGGAAGAATACAAGTCATCCAAACAAATAGATGGTAAAGAAGCTATGCTCCAGGGAAGAGACCAAAAAATGAAATAGGGCAAAAAGTCACCAAATAAGACGCAATCAAATGAGTGCAATTAAAAATCCAGTCAATGATAAGCAAAGTGCTGGCCTAAAGCCTTCTGCACGTATTGGTATTGTCTACAACAGGTCTTTAGACCAAAAAAAACTAAAAACTGGATGTAGGCTAGACTTTGATCTCAGGCCAGGACATAGTTATGGTTTGTTTTTGGGCTGACCTTTTCCAGGGTGATGGACGTGGCAGTGCTGACATTTGCACCTGAGTACTATTAATGCAGTAGAATAAACAGACATTTATCAGCCTGTACGTCTGCCAAGGACTGTTGCCTAGGCTGCACAGTGACTCTGAGCAGGGCAGTGCTTCAAAGTGTGACATTTTAGAACTGCTTCTCGGATCACTTGCAGTAAAGGTGAACACGACCGGTCATTGAGCGAGTTGTGCTAAAGATGGGAGGTGGAAAGATACAAATAATGGGCAGTGCTGCTGGAAAACGTCAGAGGGGGGGTGCTGGCCATCGACTTAAACTCACCGAAGCTCGTGAATCAATCCTAGTGCCATTTAAAGAGTGAGTGCACCCAAATACGCGAAAGCCTAACTGCAAGGGAGTCTGGGAGGATAGTCATGAAAAGTTGCATATTTTCGTAATATATTGCTAAAACATGGTGCAATAGGATATTTTGATTTATAGAGCACGTTCTTCAATTAAATTACCTCTCTGGGACCAGAAACAACTACTGATAGCCAGCTCGGCGGTCACTGTGGGAAGAGCATGGTACTACTCATTTTTCACAACTTGTGATAGTATGTATTAATGAAAGGCTTGGGGCCAGATGTACGACCAATTTTAGCATGCGCAAACAGGTTAGCGACCCGTTTGCGCATGTTAAAATTGGTATGTCCATGTACAAACACAATTTTGCGAGTCGCGAATGGATTGCGACTCGCAAAAAAGTGTTTACAGCCTCGCTATTTGGAAGAGATTTTCCCTTCCAAATAGTGACTCTCTAACCCATGTAAGAATGTTTTGCGACGGCAATTGCAGTGTTGACCACTAATAAACGACCGCACCATGGATTGTAACACATCGCATGAAAACTTCATATAACAGCAGTCAGTCCTTCCAGTCCACGCCCTGAGGAGAACGCTAGAACAAGGGAGGGGTCGAAACGCGTTGGCAATTGGGCTGAAGCCAATCTCAGTTGGGGTGCACACGGGAATTGGTCAAAAGAAATTACTCCCCAGTGGACACACGACCCCTTGTACAAATTCAGTGCTTCTAGCCCAGGACTAGCACAGGGTCAAGACTGATTTGCATATGGCTGGGTTCAAACTGGAATGGCAGGGGGCGTGGCTTGAACGCCGCACAAGATGGCGGCTTAACTGCGGAGCTCCGCCAGTCGTGCACCGGAACCGGCGATTTTCCCCGCATTCTTCGAACAAATGCGAGCGCTGTCATCAGATTCCACCGCCGGAACATGAGGTGAGCAGGGGGAACTAAACTGCTCTCCTCGGAACCGGCGGTATCAGCTTTTCTCACCACTGACGCGCTTCGCTCTACAGCGGCCGCCATTTTAGCCATTCTCGGCGCACAACGCTCCTTTTCCTCAAACGCCGCTTTTACACAGCAATATACGTAATGCGGTTGTTTTTTGCAAGGAACTCTTGTTTTTCCTGTCTCTTCACCACTTTACCGCTTCATTGGTAATGACTCAGGGACAGACTGCAACGAGGTATTTTCTTCTATCCTAACTGAACGCTGTTTCCTCATGTCTGTCATCATAATTTATACAACGTTCTGTCACGCAGCTTCACATTGCCTGTTAAGTTCTGCCAACGCTTCAGCTTCAGCGCTTCAGTTTGTTCTCCTCCCAGCCATGTGGTGATATTTTCTCTACACAATTTTCCTGATTTTCATGAGGAGACAATATATATTTTTTGTTGGCGAACACTGTGCTAAAACTCTACATTCATAAGGTCTGGTGTCATTACTCTTCTTTTTCCCGTTATTTATGGGGAAACTTCGCAATCTCAAGCTTACAGCCTCCAAAGCTAAACCACAGCTTTCCTCAGACTCTGACTCTGCGCCTCAGATTATGGATGACTCTGCTCCCATCAAACCTAGTAATGCTCACGGCGCAATTCCTAAAACTACTACAACTAGTAAGACTCTTCAAAATGCCACAATTAAACGTCTGAAAACGACCCCTCCATCTCCAGATTCCTCAGCGCATTCTGCGTCAATGGATCTTATTCTGGAGGAGCTTCGGGCACTCAAACCCTTCATGGCTGAGACGACTAAAACTTTACAATTCCTTCACGACAAATGGTCTACTCTGGAATCGAGGGTTTTATTGGTGGAACAATCTACAGAAACTCTTCACTCTTCCTGCGCAAAAATTACACTCTTGGAAAAGGATATCTCTCTCTTGAAGCGACAGTCGGAGGAGTTGGAAAATCGCAACAGGAGGAATAACCTTCGCCTTTATAATCTTCCAGAACTTACAGAAGGATCCAATCCGACAGCCTTCTTCCAAACATTTTTGCCAAAAATTTTGGATCTTCCTTCTTCCACCTCTCTTAATATTCAACGTGCGCACCGACTTGGTCCTAAAGTCTCCACCAAGCCCAGAGGAGTCATCATGCTGTTCCTCCAGTATACTGATCTTCTTCAAGTATTATCAGCAGCAAAGACTAAAAAACAAATTATATGGGAAGGTCACAGGCTATACCTCTCTCAGGATGTTGCTAAAGTCACAGCTGATCGTCGAAAGCAGTTCCTTGATTTAAGACTGCGTTTGAGAGATCTAGGCGCTCGATATGGACTGCTACACCCTTGCCTCTTCAAAGTGACCTACAAAGAAAAAACAACTACTTTTGAAGATCCACTCGTCCTGGAGGAGTTCCTTCGTCGTCATGAAGCTGTTAACATGGACACTGCAAGACCTGTCTAACCATTTTTGTTTTATCCTGCTCTCTCGATTTGTCTCTGTCTATGTCTCCTGCCGTCCCTTGTTTCTAATGCTTATTTTTCTCTGAATACTTTCTCTATTTCTGTATCCTACACCCATTGTACAAATTATTCTGGCATTCTCTTCTTCTCTTATTTTTCGTATGTGTTTCTAATGTTTCTAATGTTTTTTCAAATTTTTATCTTTCCGCAGATCCCAACCTTGTGTTTCTCCATCCCGATGTATCCATATGTTCATTCATTTATTCCTTCGCTGGTTCCTACGGTGTTCGACGATGTGAGTCTCCGTTGTTGATGTCGTCTTCTTCTGGCGTCGTCATCCCTCAATTCTCTTGATTTCTTCGTTGTTAGTTATGATGTTACTTCTCTCTGTCCTCATCGCTCTATCTTTTCTATTTACTTCTCCTTTCTCTTCCTTTCCTCAATTCTTT